>NW_027411625.1:16089741-17379483 GCF_049639745.1 Rhodnius prolixus | reverse complement strand
TTCTTCTTCTTCTTCTTCTTCTTCTTCCCGCAATAAAATCTTTTTCCCGCCTGCCATTTCTTCATATTGGGGAACAAATAGTAGTCCGAGGGAGCCAAGTCTGGAGAATAGGGGGGATGTGAAACGAGTTGGAACCCTATTTCCATTAATTTTGCGACCACAACTGCTGAGGTGTGAGCTGGTGCGTTGTCGTGATGGAAAAGGACTTTTTTGTGGGCCAATCGTGGGCGTTTTTCTTGCAGCTCGGTTTTCGAACGGTCCAATAACGATGAATAATATGCACCTGTAATAGTTTTACCCTTTTCCAGATAGTCGATGAGGATTATTCCTTGCGAATCCCAAAAGACAGTCGCCATAATCTTTCCGGCCGAAGGAACGGTCTTCGCCTTTTTTGGCGCAGATTCCCCCTTGGTAACCCATTGTTTAGATTGTTCTTTGGTCTCAGGAGTGTAGTGATGTATCCATGTTTCATCCACAGTGACGAAACGACGCTTAAAGTCCTGCGGATTCTTCTGGAACAGCTGCAAACCGTCCTTGCAACACTTCACATGATTTCGTTTTTGGTCAAGCGTGAGCAATCGCGGCACCCATCTTGCGGATAGCTTTGTCATGTCCAAATGTTGATGCAAAATATTATGTACCCGTTCATTCGAGATGCCCACAGCACTAGCAATCTCACGCACCTTCACTCTTCTGTCATCCATCACCATATCATGGATTTTATCAATGATTTCTGGAGTAGTAACCTCAACAGGGCGTCCAGAACGTTCAGCGTCACTTGTGCGCATATGGCACTCCGAAAATTTGAAACCACTTATAAACTGTTCTAATCGAAGGTGCAGAGTCACCATAATGTTTATCAAGCTTCTCTTTAGTCTCCTGAGGCGTTTTGCCTTTCATAAAGTAGTGTTTAATCAACACACGAAATTCTTTTTCGTCCATTTTTTGAAAATCACTCGACTTCCTCGATTCAAACGAATGCCAAACACAAAGAAATAGACCGATCTGGCTGAAACTTGGTGTGTGTTCTTCCAAGAGATGCTAACTAAACATAACCTCGATACGCGCCAGTGGTGCTATCTCTCTGACTTTGCACGGACTTTTCAAACGACCCTCGTACATACTCAATGTAGGTATTCATCCCACAATGTTGTATATATGTAATATAAAGTAATTAACATATGCATATTTTTAGGACAGCTAATTATTCCAGTATTTTACTATAAGTAAAATTAGGGGGACTAAATTAAATTACAAATGAGAAATCAATAATTGTTGAATAATTTACTTGTTATATCTGTGTGTTATTTGTGCTCACGAATATTTCGGTAAGACGAATTCAAGACAGTAGCCTACTCTAACTTTGTCTTTTTCTACTTTAACATGCATGTACATATTTATGTGATTTATCATAATTATAACAAAAAAATATTATGAATGAAGTGGCCAGCATAAGGGTCTGTGACATCTAATAAATTCTAAAAAATAACTTATTAATGAAAATTAATGCAGTAGAATTACTTAAATATTAATGAAGTATTAATGAAATGTTGGGTACTCGCTGATTTGTGTACCTTTTGGCGTTCAATCAACCCTTATACTTAACATTTTAAACTGTAAGTTTTTGTTAAGGAGATAAACAGCTGTAACCAACCCTTGAAAAGAAAATTTAGGACAAGAGTGACTTGAGAGTGCTTGAGGCACTCTGAGGATGTCATGTTTTTTTCCGGTTGTTGAATTGGTTTCGTGTTCATCTCCAACCGTTTCTCTACTTAGAAAGCGTACACTGCAATATGATAGAAAAATATCCCGCTTGATGAATCGAAAAAGAGAATATTGTAACCGTACCTAGCGGTTAGGGGCAGAGGAGCTTCCAACAGAACTACTTAAAATATCTTACCAGTAGGTTTATTTACAACGTACAATATATTTGTATCATACATACCAGGTTAACCTGTTACAAACAATAATACTGCCTTAACCATTGTGGTACTGGGTTCGATTCCCGGTCTAGGCCTTGGATTTTATTTAAAGGTTAAGAAAAGAAATTTACAGTTAAGTAAGCTAGTCGCCTTCGTCCACGACACCTAATTGGTAGTTGGACGGAAAGCCCGCCTGAAAAAATTGGCAATTACTTTACTTACTGCCTTAACCAACACACCAACATTCACCCAACGGACCCTATCTCCCAATGCTAAGTTACAATAAATTAAAAGTCTCTTCCGCCTCTCCAATCCAACGCCACCACACAAAACTCACTAACCGCGGCCGGGCATGTCCCTTAAGATAGGATCTCAGCGATCGTCTTTCACTCTATCTTTCTCTTTGGTCTTTATCTTTTTGGTCTCTGCGGTATCTCACACGTAGTGCATCACTTCACGGCCTTTTAAATAATGTAATCGTCCAATTAATTTTGTTGGCAAGTCTCCGTATTCTGGTAATCTGTTGGGGTTAAGGTTTATGCGACGAATTGTCTTTAAACACTGCCCGTTCTGCAGTATTTGTGATTGGTTTTGTCTCTTAACTTTCCCTAAAGCCTTCATCGTGAGGTAACAGACTCTGAGCCTGAAGGTGAGTCTTTCTTTCCAAGTCATATCTCCATTTTTAATTGTTATGTAACTTATGTAAACAGTATGCTGATGGCACATTCCTTTCGTTTTTACATAAATCGCGGGTAACTTCATCAGTTTCACACTGCTTTTTTTTCTTCACTTGTGACATAAAATTGCTATAAATCTCCCTATCAAGGTTTTTAAATAAACACCAATATTTGGCCGACTATTTAAAGAGAGTGTTCCTCTTTAGTTAGATTTTTTTTTCTAAATACATATCATTAGATAATCATTAAAGCGGCTGTTGGTTAGTAAACCTATACTACTTGTTCTCTGAGCAAAATTTTGAATCAATTTCGTGGGTACTAAACATAATTTTTATTGTACAGGTAACAGTGAACAGAAAGAAGTACTACAAGATGTTGAAGATCAGGATGTATCATAAATCCAGTTGAGGAACTTACATTTTTCACATTAAAAAAAAAAATTAAATAATAAATAATTTAAAAATAATGATAAATAAAAAATAAACGCTAAGAACAGAGTGTGTATAAGTGTCGGTGTACATTTGTAGAGTGGACGACTATTTTAGAAGAAAACAAATAATATAATGAGTATAAAAATTGATTACAAAGAATTAAAAGAATTTATGAACTTTCTAAAATTTTATCAACTTGTAAATCTTTGCTAGTAAGGGATATATATATATATATATATATATATATATATAAAATTATTTTGCTTGTAAGGAATATTAAAAAAAAAAAAAAAAAAAAAAAAAAAAAAAAAAAAAAAAAAAAAAAAAAAAACTGGCAGGTTTTGCTTGTAAAGCTCTGGGTTTATGAATTGAAGTGGCATGGTGGCATCAATGTGAATTGCACATACAAACTTAAGTACACTAATTGCACAATTTTGCACCAACTTGATATGTAATTAGCTGAAGTTTACTTTTTAGATATTAAACACTTTCAAGGGGTTCATTACCTTTCCTGTTGCGAAGCTTAAAGCTGTAGAACACCGGACAGCTGTGTTAGGTGCCTGCAAGTTAACAGCGGGTTGTGGATTTAAAAATGTCAAGAAATCAGGGCTTATTGTAAATAATATTTAAAAATAATAAAACAAAGAGAGCAAGAATTAAAGATAGCTTGTCCTATATTGACTTAACGAACTTTCTGAGTAGAAAGAAAAAAACATTTAGATATTTTTTTAATTTTAAAATGAACCGTGTGATATACTGGCATCGCCTTCTTAAGCCCATACTTCTCAAGCTGATCTCACAAGATTGTTGAACTGCGCTGGTGCACGTGGCTTGTTTTTGAAAGTTTAACAAAATTTTTTCTAGGATTATTTATTATTTAATATTATTTAGTATTAATAATAGTATTATTTGTGTAATATTATTATTGGATTGGCATTTTTATTTTTATTTTTAAATACTGTTGGTTTGCTTTGGCTTGGGAACCTTGTAGCTAGAAAGTTGCGCCACTGTTCTTATTTCTACTGGATTCCCCCAGATGGGACACATTTAGCAGAAGTATGTAACAATTGCTGTACGGTTTAGACTTCTTAATTTTGCGCTATCAACTGGTTAAATTTAGCTGCTCAGGATACTAATAAGTTAATTTTTTGTTAGAGTTCATTAAATAGGGTTGTCAAATCCTTAATAAAAATGTACTGACACACACTCCTTCTAGGAGATATTTTTTTTCATTTTCACTTAATATAAGAATGAAAATAAGTCAATATACCGACATTTCAACATATTAATAAAACTTTTATTTTCTGTAAAATAGTGAAAAATTGGAAATATTTGTTATTATGGTTGTGCGGCCAGTGGCGTACCCTGAACGTTGATCTAAGGCATGCGATTTGAACATTATATTTTATGAACTTTTAGCCCTTCTCTCATAAAAAAAAATGGATCATATTTACCTGAATAGAATTTAATACATTTACATAAATTCAATGTCTCTTCTCTGTTTGATCTAAACAAACACATGCAATGCCGTACACATAGTTGTGGCTTTCTAAACTAATTGAAACTAACAATAAATACGGGAATCTAATGATCGGTTTAGATTGTACTCCCTTAAATGATCGGTTTGCATGTCTAAAGTTCTTGAGAACAGGGAATATGTCGTCCGATTGGAATCTGTTGACGTTTTTCGTCAAAGGTACGAATAACTAAAAAGGTTTTCATATTAATTATTCGAACATATATTTATCGTTTTTCTTCCCTGTGAAAGGTATAAATGCAAAATAAAGCATTAACCGCAAAGTGGACAGTTCAGTCATACTACCAACGCACGGAGAAAATATAAACTCAGAATACAGGACTAGAGTTCGCAAAACATTTTGGTGATGCTCGGTTTTAGTAGAAAATAAATGTCTTCAAACCCGAATAATTGTCCGATTTTGTGGGAAAATGTAACAGATTTTTACTAGAATTCCTCGGCAATGTCAAAATAGTTGATCTTCGTAATATTTTTTAAATTGCTTGCTGTACTGCCTGTTTTTTTGTGCCATTAATGGAGTATGGTGACATCGTTGCAGCTCGTAAGTAGTATTTGCTAACATCGCCATTGTTAACGAGTTCAAAAATTAAAGTTTTTTGATATTTTCTTTCTGTGGATGTTTTGAAATGAATAATGCCAGCGAAGTAAATACCTAATAATTTTTCAAGAAATTAATTTAATGTTTGTGTTAAAGTATTAACAGAGTTAAAGTGTTAACAGGAACAGGGAAAAAAATTGGAATGCTCCAGTTGGTGGGCTGACAAAGTAAAATTTCCTCATTTGCCGTAGAACCAAAATATAAGTTCACTTATATTTTAAAAGGACCTTTCAGAATATTTACCTTTACAAATATGGTCGACACTGGGTCCCTTAATGAGAAAAAAAAAAAAAATACCTACACCCAAAAATTTTCTTAAGTTGAAAGAACTAGGCAAGGTGTGAAGATTTGTTCTGTTTGCACATTGTCACTTCAATTTGGATTGCCAGTTTTGTTTTATTTTTTATTTATTTATTTATTTTATTTGCAGGCAAAATTTCTTGTAAGCAGTTCTTAAAAAATAACATATTTTTACTTGTAAAAGTTAAAAAAAAAAAAAACTTTTACAATACTGTGCTTGCAAAAGGTTGAATAATAATGTAATGCAAATTTAGCTTAAGAAGGGAACCTTACTTGTAAAAGATTGTATACTTAAATAAGTTGCTTTACTATAATTTTCTATTTAGTACTTTAAATAACCTAAAATTTTGTTGCGTTTTAAAAAAAAAGAAGAATGTTGTAATATATTTATTTACATTTTTGGCAGTCACGAATTAATTTAACAAGTATTTTAATTAATGTCCAGTATTAGAATTAATTAAATACAAACAAAAAAGGTAATAAATATCATAAAATGCTGTGCAGTAATTTAGAAACTTTTTTTTTGAAAATTAAACTGCTGGATAAAAAAAAGATGCTAGTCGTGTTGTATTTCCTTTTCAAAATATTACTATTAAGTTGTACATTTTGTGAGTAGATTTCTACATACTTCCGAGCCATTAACCTAGAAGTTGGACATTTCATATTGGAATTAGAGCCTATCTCTCTTTTTTAAACAACCTTTTTTCCGTGCTTGCCAACTTAAAATTAGAAATGTTTCAACAAAAACGAGGCAAGTTTTCCGCATTTATGTAGATTGATTTTTTTTAATGAATTTGTTTTAAAAGGGAAGTTGACAAACATCTGTTATTTCTGGTTGGGTTCCGTTTTACCTTTCACATTGCATGAAAATCGTGACTTCTGAGACTCTGTTAGACTGCAGCAATTGACTAAGTAAACTCGTAAAGCCTCATCGTCACATGATGGTCCCTCAAACCTGCCTTTCTTTCTGTCTGTTACTGTCGTTTAAACGTTATTTAGTTTTTAGAAATCACGGCCGGGAAGTTACATTAGTTTTTTCTAACATGGCGTAACGCTCCACAAAAGAACATTTGATGGGTACATTGTATACTTGAAAAAAAACTCTTCAGAGTCTTGAATACTAACAGATTATTGTTGCTTGACCCCTTTCAAGAACAACAACTTTATATCAACGGTGTTTCCATGCTTCAAAGCAGTACTTTGAAATCTTCTTTTAATGTTTTTTAATGCCAATGAAAATTTTATTTCTTCAAAACAATGTTCTTTCAGCATTGATTCGATTTTAATTTTGTGAACATGAGAGAATGAGAGAGAGAGAGAGAGAGAAAGCCGGTGCTAGGTCTGGAAATAAAGAGCATGGGAGAGGCAGTCCGATTTTTGGCAGAATACTAATGAAATGACAAGGCTGATTGAGCAGTGGTTATAGTGATAATAACCCATGAGTTTTCTCGCCAAAATGCTAACCTTTTTTATCCACTTTCTCCGTGGTGGTACTGACGGTTTATACTTGACCTTGAGGATAAAATCGAATTTCATAATTCTACTCAAAAACTCTGCGATTCTCTTCTCCTTCTTATAGGATCAACTGACCATTAAATAAAATCCAAGGCCAGTACCACAATTCATATTAGCTTTACAGGTCTCGCCTCTAACCGCTCGGCTACCGTGGCGCCTTTAATTCTCTATATTGTTCTACATAAGTGTATTTTTCCTTTTTTCAATTTTAGTGGGCTCCGTACAGTCACATAATCATGAATATAGCCCTGCTTATACACAAAAACTAGACTTTTTATATTGAAAACGAATGTCGAAGACTTGAATCATTTTTAGTGTTCCAGAGTAATGTTTCTTTCTTTTGATGGTTTGGGGATGATAGATTGCATCAAGAATGAGCAGAAATATCTTTGAAATTATTTGAGCATCTAGAGCTCGGTAAATCTATAAATCATTTTATAATAATCTGACGGAGTACTACGGCCCCGAACAAAGTTTTCGGCTTTCAAAGAACTCGGGAACCCGTGGTTCAATAAATATTAATTTACACCATTTAAGTTGGATAAATAGATAATTTTTAAAAGCTTAAAATGTTTTTAAATAAAAGATTCCAAACATTTTTTTTGTCTCGTTCAAAGTTCTTGGTGTTGAATAGAAATTAAATGAATGTGATTCAATGATTTTTCTCTGAATCAATTAGATGCGACACTTAATTGTTAAAAAAATAATTTTTTTTTTTTAATAAACTAATCGGTATTATGTATTTGAACAATTATACAAGATTATTCACCCTTTTTTTCCCCCCAGCAATCTGTTGAATTTGATAAACAGTAAAATATTTTGTAGCAGTCACTCTCTTTTAAAAATGTTGTAAGTTGCACATTTGTGATCAAATTCAAGTAAAGCTATTTTTTATACCTACACACTAGAAATAAATGAATGAATGTAATTGAAAAATTTATTGGCAAGATATGGGTTCAAAACTTGGTGCAGGGTAGAATTTTTCTCTGAAAGTGTAGGTACTAATATAAGAATTTTACTTTGCCTACCCGCTTTGGAAGAAGACTTAGGGGAAATAGTGCAGCAAGTTACATTTCGAATTTTCTGGCCTCCAGATCTTTCTGCGTCCTTTTTGCTGATAAAGGCAGTAAACGGGAACTCATTTGAGACAGTAATGGCTTTATTATAAACTGTTCGAATACAAATAACGAGAAAATATAATGAATAAATTTGTGTACATAATATTCCTAACTTAACACTTCCGAATAAATTTTAACTTCATAGATCATTACCTTATTTAGAACAAATTCAATCCACTTTTCCTCATACAGTAAAAGCTCTTTTATCCGGCATTCCAACATCCGGAACGTTCTATTAACCGGCAAATTTTCAACTAGCTACGTACTCATAAAAAAAATGTGTTGAAATGGCTTTTGTTATACAGTAATTGTTATTACACGTTTTGATTGTTTGGAAATACAGAAATGTAGACTATTTTATTGATTGTTTTTGAATTGGCTTTGTTATTAAGTAGGCTATCTAATTTTTGTTTGTTTACATCACCCGGTACGTAGAAGAAGTAGACACAAGTGAAATAAATCCAATAGAAGAGATGGTTAGCTGCATTAAAAATCTTCCAACTTCAAATCATTTAAGGGATGTTTCTCAAAACGATATTGAAGAGTGGGTACATGCGTGTGAAAACACAGACGTATCACACAATGTAACTGATGAAGATTTAATAAGGGCAATCACAGAAGAAAAACAGCTGACAGTGAATCATCAGATGAAGAAATAGTTCAAGAAAAATTAAACGTTTCATGGAGTAGTGCTGCAGATGCTTTTACAACGCTGCTAACGTTTGTTGAAGGTGAGAAATGTTACTCGGCTCAGGAAGTTTTGCAACTGCATATGCTTCATTCGAAATTTGTTGAAAAACGATCATCGCGTATCAAACAGTCAGATATCCGCGATTATTTTAAAAATCATTAAAACATAACTCTTAATGTACTATTATATTTAATTAATTTATATTAATTTCTTGTACACTCAATTTTAATGTAGTACTGTATCTAACAATATGGTAGGGCCTACTTTATTAGAACATAAAACCCATGTACAGTTCTGTATTTCACTGAGAAATGTTAAAAAATCATATTTTACATCTAATTTACGTGCGCCGAAATTAGCGTTCTATTATCCGGAGATTTTCGATATCCGGCAACATGTCTACCCCGAGGGTGCCGGATATTAGAGCTTTTACTGTATTATTTTTTGGAATAAATTGAAGAATTGTTAATTTTAGGGCTAACTAATTACTAAACTTAAAAGTAGTTACAAATTTTAATGCAAGTGAAAATTTCTAGTCCAAAGTGAGTTTCATAAGTGCATTTTAGAAAAAACAATAAAAATAGATCGTAGATTATAAAGGGAGTGCTCAGAATTTCAATCCAAAGCAACTTAAAAGATCTATTTTGGCTCCCTCAAATGTTAGTGCCTAGAACATAGGCGCTTATTATGTGTAAGTGTAATAGTGACGTTTGAAATAATGAGCTAGTGTCCGTTCTGTGGAGGATTGGCGGAATCCAAATAGTTTATTGATGGGTGCAATCAATAGGAATAATTGAGTGAGGGTTTTGAGTGTCAACATTGAATGTTGTACGGTTGTTAGAATGGAATATCCCTGGGTAGCCCAGATTCTTGAAGAAGTGGCGAGCCTACTTCTCCATACGAAGAATATAAAAGTATCAGATTGTTCTAACTGAGGTGTTATAATGGAAGAATTTAGCTCCAGTGGTTGTGTACCAGGTTTAGAACGTGGAGTCAGAGTCCACCACGCTGCTCATTGGTTTTTGTTTTCGCAGCAGCCTTTAATTAGGTCAGATTCCGTGAAAATTCCGTTCGTTGTCCTACTCCATCGCGACCCAAGGAGTCTATTGTGGCAGCTACTGGTTAGAACACTCTTTCAGTCCTTTTTATTTGATTGTACTTAAGAATCAAATGAGAAGTGCCTAAAGATAAGCTATATTCTGAACTGGTGGTATGTTTTTCTCTTAACAAGCTTTCTCCCAGTAACCACTTTGTTATATTATGACCAAAAAGAAAACATAAAACTGGGAATTTATTTTCTATAAAATCTAATAGCACTTACCAATTAAGAAAAAGATTAATTTAAAAAGGAGATGTTTTATTGTGCAGCATTCAATATTAGCTTTACATTAGTTGCTTGAGGGGTATAAACTTTTTGCCCATGAATTAATAAATTTACTTACAAAGGCTCTCATCTGCCAGGCCCATGCAATGCATGTGTTTTCTGAGCCTGCTGTGGCCGGTTAATAGGCGTACAATTATCCTGATATCTACTTGGCCTTGACGGATTAAATCTGCATTCAGCCTTGGCGAATAGCCCATAATGAACTTCTTCGCTTGTCTCTGCCCAGTGGTAGTCAGCCACTACTCTTGAGACCTACTCTGCACTCATAGTTTAATGGCCGCACTCTTAAGGCACGTGGAGGCCCCAAAATAGGGCTCCGGGCTAACGAAGTCCCCCGCAGCGCCTTCACGGGCCAACAGATCTACCGCTTCGTTTTCCTTATACTCTGAATGACCGGGTATCCATACAAGAAAAACCTTGTTTTGGTCACTAATTTTGTCAGGGCACCCAGACAGTCCCATACCAGCCTTGAGTTGACTTGGTAGGAACCAATAGCACGAAGAGCAGCCTGGCTGTCCGAGAAGATCACCTAACAATCTCGGCAGCACAAAACCTAATTGCAGCTAGCTCAGCCTGAAAGGCTGTGGTTAGTTTTCCTAGGCTAACCGAAAAGCTAATATTTCGACTTGGCTCCGTACACTTTCTCTCCCACACCCTCCTCTGTCTTAGAGCCATCCGTGTACCACATTGAGTCCCCCTCATCTGGGGGTCCTCACCTCCAAGTTTCCCGGTCCCAAATACAGACTTTAAAAAGCTTGAAGCTATATAATAGGAGCTTGTCCCTTCATTAGCCTTGTGATAACGGCCCTAGTAACGTATATGAAGGTATATGTGCAATGGGGGTAAATTTAACAGAACCTCCAAGGCCGCATTAGGGGAGGTCCTCATTGCACCCGTTGCACTTAGAAAGGCCAGCCTTTGAGTGCCCGGACTCCACCCACCTGCAAGGTGCCACTACCCCGTGAGACACCATAGGTCTAATTACATTTTTATAGATCCGGAGTGTCATCTTAGGGCGCAATCTCCAACTTTTCCCGCATAGCCTTTTACAGTACTCTGACGTAACTTTAGCCTTGTAAGAAATTATATTCAGATGGGAATTCCATGTAAGTCCTTTATCGGAAGTAACTCCCAGATACTTGGCCTCAATGGAAAAGGGGATACCAACTCCCCCTAAAATTGGTTGTTCTAATCCACGCAGATTCCTTTTTCTTATGAAAGGGACAACCTTAGTCTTAAGAGGATTGATGGAGAGACCCTCCGCTTTACTCCATATATCCACAATGTTTAGAGCTCTCTGAGTACGCTCCGAAACTGTACTCGCGAATCGTCCCTTAACTATCACTGCCAGGTCATCAGCAAACCCCAAGCAGTAGAAACTCTCCGCTGTCAACTTAACTAAGAGTTCGTTGACCAGAATTGCCCACAAAAGCGGTGGCAACACACTCTCCTGTGGGCAACTCCTAACCACCCTGACCTCCACCGAGCAGTTGTATAATGTGGGCGTAACAATTTAGCCTAATAAATTAGACTTGACCCACTTAAAAATTGTTGGCGCCAGGCCTTTCCTTTACAGGGCATCAATCAAAAACTTAGCCGAGACATTATTATGTCGAGAAAACCGGCTATTGCAATTTCCTAGTCCTCTAGGGATTTTTGGAGCAGCCTATTGAGATCGTCCAGTACAAGATCAACCGACTTGCCTGCCTAACAGGCATACTGATGATCACTGAGGGGACGATTCCCTTGGATTTCGCCCCTAATATATCTATCTAAAAGCCTTTCTAGTGTTTTAAGTAATTGGCTAATTGGCCTGAATGACTTCGGTGTCTGGTCCCCTATTCTCTCTACTTTGGGAAGAAACACGACCTTCACCGTTACCATGCCTCAGGAATGAACCTCCAGGCCAGACAGCCTTTCAAAATTTTACCTAAATATTGCATCAACGCTTCCTCAACCTTTTGAAAAAAGGCTGTATAGATTCCGTCCAGCCCTGAAGATTTGAAGGGCTGGAACGTTGCAATTGCCCATCACAACCTATTTGGTTAAACAATGTGCGCCGCAATTTAGCAGTACGCTCGCAAAGGCTTTTTTGGTACTTCCGAGCAGACCTTTCCATGCCCCAAGGCTGTTAGTCGAGAGGATTGTGGTAAAAGGTTTCTCAAAAGTAATTCCAGAGTTTCCTCTGAACCATGAAACCTACCCTGTCATACCAAGAACTTTTGAATTCTGGTGTCTCCTTGGTGTCCTCACAGAATCTCCGCCAGGCGCTTCGCTTCGTCTTCATAATTTCCTTATTTTACTACCTTACCTCTTTTACTCTCAATTAGTGAAAAGAACTAAACCGTTTTAAAAAGTGATCAAGTTAAATTTAAAAATTCGAGAAATTTTGCACCGCCAACTAGAAAAACGAGTTACAAATGGGGGAAAGCTTTGAGGCTTTCTCTGTTCGCGTGTAAAAATGGGCTGACTGTTAAGGGAAAGACATGTGTTGGACTATCGTTGGGTTCAAGCTATAGAAAATGATGGCTTATATTTCCAGCAGTAAGCTTAAGCGAGTAAAAAAACTATTGTGGCACACAGTTTCAAACCGACTTTTTTTGTTTTAGTTTTGCCCTTTTTACACTGTTATTGTCATTAGGTTAATGGCGTGTGGGGTCTATGAATGGTGGCTGGATGTGGCACAGCCGGAAACATGTCTCACACGGCTATGCCGACATCTTGCCACAACTCACAGCTTTCAGCACTCCCTTGAGACTATGTGATTGCGGCTTCTAATTCCATGACCTTCATTAGCTCATTGCACCAATCAATTTGCCTTGCTCTGGAAATAAACCTGCAAAACATGTATAATGTATTAAACAAAACTAGTTTTTTTTTTTCTTTTTTCTTTAATTCGGCCAGCAATCAAAGCAGTTGTCAATGAAGCTCCATAAATATACACAAAAAGACATCAAGCTTATTGCTCCATACTATGACAATGAAATGGGTGTGATGAGAACACTCAACGATTTTCTTACTACAGTTACAATATTGAAAAATAGTTTATTAATTCTGCATTCTATTGAAAATTTAAACTTGCAGGTAAATGTGGATAGTTAAACTATCACCACTTTGCCGCACCATCGTTAAACTCTTGAAGAATTTTTGCAATTTTCTACTCTTTTTCTATTTTCCAGCCCTGTTCATTTAATTAGTTACAGTCTGATAAGGGGCTCGTTCTGGCTACTTACTGTGCACCCATTTTTTGATGCCTCATTATTTTGCAACGCTACAATAGGGATCGGGATCTATAAAATGTCAATACGACCATTACTTGATCAAGCGATTCGCCTCCTCTTTGCTTCTATATCTCAAATTTTCAGGCATCCAGACGAGATAGACCTTGTTTCGCTACCAAATCTCGTCTGGATCTCCAAGAAGTTCTAAACTTCGTTGGACTTGATAGTCTGGGTGTGCGAGAGGGTAACAACTGTAGAATTAATTACAGCAACACAAATAAATGTTGCAACTAGCTCATTCCTAACTATTATTTATTTAAAGGTCAACATCAAAGATCCTTGTAACTCGGTGCCTTCTCAGTGCACTGCGGCTTCTGGACGGTATTCTCTCCCAGCAAATTACACTATCCATGGCCAAACTGTGAGCTGCTAAGAGAAAATCTTAAGAAACACGCTTGGATTTGCACTCGTTTCCTCGTGCTTACTAGTGCTCAGCGCTACCAACTGAACTAATTTCTTCCCATCTTTCTTTTTTTGTGGAAGTTGTCTAGAAAAAGAAGGACTCTGACTTTTTTTATTTAAACTTAGTGTATGATAATCTTGCAATAAACGAATCAATTAAACTGAAAACATTTTTCTGGAAAAGTGTAATGCTTCTTAATACAGTAATGGGAGTATAAATCGTAGAACGCTTCCAACCATTACTTTAGAACACTCAAGAAATTACATTAATTAGAAGTCATTCTGTTGAGCAGAGCCGAAAGAACACAATAATTTTTCTCACTAAGTTTTTCCAATAGGGTTTTTTTTTTAATAGGGCCAGTAATCAAAGCAATTAATTTTCAATCAAGCCTCATAAATATACACAAGAAGACATCAAGCTTATTGCTCCATACCATGAAAATGAAATGGGTGTGATGAGAACACTCTGACAATTTTCTTACTACAATTATAATATAGAAAAATTAAGAAAGTGATCGCAAACTCGGTTGACCCAATTTTCTTTAAACATGGTTCTCAATAACTGTTTTAAATGTAGTTTTAATATCATTTAGATGGTTTATGAAAAAAAAACCTTTTCCTACTTGTCTTTAGGTTTTCAGCTTGTTTTCCAACTATATATCAAATAAAAGGATTTACGTAATGTAATAAAAATCAATAATCAGGTGACTGTTTTTGGCCCTGGACATAATAATTCAAGGAAGTGGGAGCAGAATTGGTTTTAAGCATCCAGTTTTAAAACAGTCCAGTGATCCATTCTTATAAACTTTTAGAATTCCACTGGTAAGTCATCCGGCCAATGTGTGAGTGCTGAACAATACCTGGAAAGTACTTGGTATTCTGAAGTATTATTTGTAGAAGTATTGGCGACGTGCCAGCCATTTCCGTTCTAACTCCAACAAAATAATGTGGGCTTCTCATCATTCCTTTTTTGAAACAGAATGTCCCTCATTAATGGCAAACTTACCTTATTTTTAAAATATATTCCACCGTGCCAAATAATTAAATCTTTCTCATAGTTGCAAATGACAGATTTTCTCAGGATTTTCTGAAATTTTATCGATTATATTTTATATTGTTCAATATACATTCGTATATACCAGGGTGACCACCCACTTTTTTTTTAACGGCGGGAAATTTCGAAAAAGTAAAAAACACGTATTTAATCATTTTTAGTCTAGTTTATTTTCAGTGATTGAGCCATTTTTTTTAAACCCCTGTATCTCGAGATACAGCATCCAACTTTGTTTCTTCAAATGGAACGTTATATTTGTTTTGCATATTTTTATAATATTTGAGCTCCTAAACAATTTTTTTTTTTAAATCGGTTAGGTTTTTCAAAAGTTATGGTTATTTAAAATATGAAAAACAAATTTCAGATTACTGTCAAAATTACGTTATTTTTTTTAAAGAATCTGTTCAAACTGGACACAATCAACGGATAGACAAGCCAAAACTCTGGACTCCCACGCTTTGCTTATAGCAGCACTTATGGTGGCGAAGTCAAGATCTAGGCCAGGCTAGAAGTATTCGACGTTCAGGTTGTTTTTTCTACAAACGTTTGGTGTGGAGTTTTAGGAAATCAACTATTCGGCCCATACAGAGAGAACTTAACTGGTGTTAGGTATCTAACTTTTTTTTAAGAGACATTTTGCCAGTTCTGCTTGAAGATGTTCATCTACAATGTCGGCTAGATATGTATTTTCAACAAGATGGTTGCCCAGCACATAATGCGAGAGTTGTTCAAGGTTACCTGGACAGAAATTTTCATGAAAAGTGCTTAGGGACTCATTGTCCCATCCAATGGCCACCTCGATCTCTGGACTTAACCCCAATGGACTATTTTTTGTGGGGATATCTAAAAAATAAAGTGTACAGTAACCTTAATCCCGTGGCTTCAGTCAACGATCTGAAATGTCGAATAACTCTAGCCTGCCTAGATCTTGACTTCGCCACCATAAGTGCTGCTACAAGCAAAGCTGGGAGTCCAGAGTTTTGGCTTGTCTATCCGTTGATTGTGTCCAGTTTGAACAGATTCTTTAAAAAAAATTACGTAATTTTGACAATAAACTGAAATTTGTTTTTCATATTTTAAATAACCATAACTTTTGAAAAACCTAACCGATTTAAAAAAAAAAAAAATGTTTAGGAGCTGAAATACTATAAAAATATGCAAAACAAATATAACGTTCCATTTGAAGAAACAAAGTTGGATGCTGTATCTCGAGATACAGGGGTTTAAAAAAATGGGTCAATCACTGAAAATAAACTAGTCTAAAAATGATTAAATACGTGTTTTTTATTTTTTCGAAATTTCCCGCCGTTAAAAAAAAAGTGGGTGGAGCATGTAACCATGGTCACCCTGTATATAATATGTATATAGGTGGCCACTGAATCGCCCCCCCGTGTCGATATAATAACATCTGGCATGTAAAGAGATTTCTCGATAGGCAATTTGATGGGCGTTTTAGATCGACGGGGAACGATTCAGTGCGCACCTCGTTCATCGGATTTGACACCTATGGACTATTTCCTTTGGGGATACCTGAAAAACACGATGACTATTCATAACTTTCTTCTTTATTTTCTTATTTCTGCTTATCTAAAAGCATTTCTAAATCTAGGTGTATCAGAATCAAGCCGGGATTGCATCTGTAGATGAACTAAAGCAGAGAATAATAGATGCCTGTAACTCGGTTAAAGCCGAATCTATTTCTTTGGCAGTAAGGGACAATTGACAGGAAAGAGCATGTCTATGCATCTCTAATGGTGGAGGCCATTTCGAGCATGATCTGTAATATTAATGAGGAGTAAAATTTATAATAAAATAGTACTTTTCTTCTTATTCAGTCAAAAAACCGTTATAGTATTATAATTTTTAAATTTCTTATAAGAATCATGTTTTCATTCATAACTTGTAAAATATCGCTCACAGAAAAAAACCGTTCAAGTAAATTTTTCTTAAAAAAAATAGAGGAATCTATTTCTCAAATAAAAACCACACCTCACTATTTGAAAAAATGAAGTTGGTGCCTGTATCTCGCTTCTGGAGCACCGAAAAAAAATTACAAATTAAATTTGGCTTTCTAACAAAAAACTAAGGGGCACGTATTTTTTAGTTTTTTTCTAGCTCTTAGTCTACCTTAGTTTCCGATAAACAGTCGTTATCCATATAGCTTGGGACACCCTGTACACATATATGCACATAAAACTATAATTAGAATGTAGATAAAATCAGCCCCCACAATAAAGTAAAAAATAAATAAAAACAAAACAAACTATTGAAATATATCTTGAACAATTAAATTTGGATCATTATTTTAATCCATTTTAATAAAAATTTACTATTGATATTATCATCTTTAGTTTTGTCGCACATTTAATTGTATCAAATGATATTCCAAAGTAGTATTTTTTCCTTGAAATAGAAATTTCTTTGGAAATTAGGCATCTGGTAATAAAGCTCATAAAACTCAGGATATCTCTAAGAGTAACTTTACAATTAATTAATAAAACTCATTTAACTATCAAAACATAATAAATTATTTATAAAGTAACTTATTTCCTTAAAAATAAGTTATGATCAGATCACTCAAAAAAAAATTATATAAAAAAAATTACATGAACTCGAGCTTAATGATTTTTAGCGATGAGGGCAAATTTACTGTTTTTTGTGCAATTATAAAGAACAATGCTACTTTTTGGAGGGGAAAAATGTTGCAATTACATTGGAGCAGTGACGCACACACATTTTTTCTGGCGGAAAAGAGGTTTCTAGTTTTTATTTTATTTAACAAATAAATGCATTACTTTTTAATTTAAAAACTATTGTATTAATTTCATCCACCATACACACGGATTTGACCGCCTGAAGACTTCAAACCAATTCACAATTTATCTTCTAAAAATATAGTCCCCATTTGCTTCTGCAGGTACGGGGGCAGAATATGCTTGCACCATGCAGGATATTATAAGTGGTGACTAAAGGAATACGCAGGGACGGTTGGTTTACAGTCACATTGGTACAGCGCACCTGAGAAAATTTAGCTCAATACATATTCAACACATTTATGATGCTCACCTTACTCACTGTATATGATCTGTTCTTTGTCTATACTTTCGGGATGGTGGCTAGACTTCTTTGGCCAAGAATATAGGTCTAAAACCGGAGCGGCTAGCCCGGGCCGCCTTATAGTAAAGCCATAGCCCACTCCTATTGGACAGCTTCCCATTGCTCTCCATTTATTAACAAACGGTAATCTCGAAACTAACTTAACGTTGCTTCCTTAGCCATTTGAGGTACTCCTAACAATCCTCTTTTAACTGATACAGAGCCCACTGGGTCTTACCAAACTTATAATAAGTAATCTCTGAGTTCCGCAGCTGTGAAAAGCCTGTGTACAGAACTGGGAGCAAAATAAATCTGTCGTCCCGATCAGTTGTGATCCTTTTACGAGCACTTCCTGTTCTCTGACCGTATTCCCATTTGACAAAATAATTCTTACAGGAAGAGAAAGTCGTGTGAGTGTTCACACCAGCTTTGTAAATTATGCTTAAGCAAGTACTGTCATTTTTGTTTGTAATTGTTTTCATAGGTTTTAAGAAGCTAAGGGCTTCACGCTGCCATCAAAAATACAATTTTATTGTAGTGAAATCTAGATTTTTTGTTTCAAATAAAACTTTATTTACAATAAGTAAGTCTAATTATAATAGAAAAAGAATTCCTGGGAATATTGAGGAGCAGTCAATAAAAGTTTTGTGGACAATTTTTTTTTTTTTTATACCAACGTATTGGCAAATTTATTGCCTTCTTCTGGGTTTTTGCAAAGGAATAATACATCATTACTCCACACCAAACGTTTGTAGAAAAAACAACCTGAACGTCGAATAACTCTAGCCTGCCTAGATCTTGACTTCGCCACCATAAGTGCTGCTACAAACAGAGCGTGGGAGTCCAGAGTTTTGGCTTGCCTATCCGTTGATTGTGCCCAGTTTGAACAGATTCTTTTTAAAAAAATAACGTAATTTTGACAATAAACTGAAATTTGTTTTTCATATTTTAAATTACCATAACTTTTGAAAAACCTAACCGATTTCAAAAATTTTTGTTTTGTTTTTTTTGGAGCTCAAATACTATAAAAATATGCAAACCAAATATAACGTACCATTTGGAAAAACAAAGTTGGATGCTGTATCTCGAAATACAGGGGTTTAAAAAAATGGGTCAATCACTGAAAATAAACTAGACTAAAAATAATTAAATACGTGTTTTTTATTTTTTCGAAATTTCCCGCCGTTTAAATAAAAAGTGGGTGGAGCAGATAACTCTGGTCACCCTGCACACAATAAAATTAAGTTATAATCTTAAAAAAAACTTTTTTTTGTCAGTTGACCTACATTATAAACTTGATGAGTTATAAGGTCAATTTCATCATCATAACTGTTCGGGATTTATGGAAAAAGGAAAATTATTTATCTATGGAAAATGGAAATTTATGGAAAATTCTTTTGTACAGACCCTGAAGGTAGCAATAAATTTGCCGAAACGTCGGTATAAAAAAAAATTTGTCTACGGAAATTTCATGGACCGCTCCTCAATATTCCCAAGATAAATCTATCAACATCAATCTATCATGATATAAAATCAGGAAATTGCTTTGTCATTCTGTTGACGTAGACGTACGCTTCAATAATTTCATCAACTGGGTAATCGTTGCCGTGATGTCATCAACGATAAGAAGCCTCTGTAAAAATGCCCTCAAAGGTCTTTATACCGCTTCCTCCAAACTGTATTGTAAACTGTAGCATAGTGCGCAATCCTTGGCTCTCTATAGACTTCAAGCTCATTATCATTTAATCACATGAGAAACGTCAGTGAACAAATTATTTACCCGTTTGTACTTCTAAGTGCTCAATACACCAAACATTACGATAACGAAGAAATGTTACTTGGTTGAAAGTAGCAGGTGATATTAGCTCGGTCACCCATAAACCGATATGAATCATTTTGGGAGCATCTATGTATACAATCAAGTGGCTCTTACAGTCAACAGATTTTTTTTTTTAAATGTGGAATTTTAGATAAATATTTAATTCTTACAAATTTTGTGCAGGTTTTATAAATGTGCTCACCCGATGGCCACCCGATAATGTCAAGAAGCCAATGACTGGTAAGAGGGTCACGTATAGTTTGACTAACAATATTTTTGTTGTTTTGGCGTTGTGATACGCTGAGAACTACTGCCAGATATACTGAGATACTTTGTTCACAAAGAGAGAGAGTGAGCTTTTTAGTGCTAATCACACTCACAGCATTTTTACTCAATGGACTCAAAACGTGTATTTCCTATATTTGAAAATCATTCAAATCGCAATACTTGTACTTACTAGGTAGGTATAAGAGGAAGTCGAAATTGTTTTACTTGAACCCAAAAGCCAGCAGCTACATTTTCCTTTTGATTCAAGTTTCCAAACTTTCTGATGTAGTTAAAAAAAACTTTTCAAATGAGAAACTAATGAAGGACTTTTAGTAAATATTCTTCGAAAGAAGTTTTTGTTGAAAAAAATTTAAAAAATGTTAAAATGTTAAATATTTTGTTATAATTGTTAATTAACGTATTTATACGAACTAAAAGGATTGCTAAACAATTTCTTCAATAAGTTGGTTTAGTATTTAAAGCAGTATTCACGTACCTGAGGCTGTTTACTGAACGAATTATAAACGCAGACTAAGAACGACTGGCCAGTCATGAAAGACTTGGACTAGTCGAAGCGCGCTTTGCATACGAAACTACTGGACGAACCCTTATTATTCACTAGCGCACTGACACATTAACACTAGAACACTTCATTTACACCTGAACAAATTTGGGTGTGATCACACAACTTTCTCTTACTGTAATTTACGTAATTAAATTTAAATGAACAAAGAATCTGCACTAAAAAGATAGTTTGCTTAATTAATCTAAAGGTTTACTTGTAAAAAACGTTACTACTGAATGACACGTGACATCACCATCTCTCTAAGAATCCCACTAAAAGAAATATTCGCAGTAAAGAAGTTTCGAACTAAAATGATAGTGCTAAGATATGTGTATTTAATGCACCAAGTTCAATTGAAACCGCATAAGGGTCGGTCTAGAGAATTATATTTCAGTTAAGTCAACTGGTATTATTCCAAAGCATCGGGAATTTTTAAACTGTAATTTTTGCAACACATCTAATACTCATTAATAATGTACAGGCGTGAAAATGGCATACCCGTTTAAAATTAAGTTTTCTGGAATAAATTATTCACATAAATATGATCAAGAAAATAGTTTTTCAATAATATCGCGAAAACTGGAGCATCTATGTATACAATCAAGTGGCTCTTACAGTCAACAGATTTTTTTTTTTTAAATGTGGAATTTTAGATAAATATTTAATTCTTACAAATTTTGTGCAGGTTTTATAAATGTGCTCACCCTCCAGACTCTTCCGTTTAATCAGGCTCTTAATTCTGGAGAGCGGCTCCTGGGTAAAGCACTCAGGCCTTGGTTTTTCCTCCCCGCGAAGTAACATCCTTAGCCAGACAAGCCCCTTACACTGACACAACACGTGCAGTGCCGTTTCCTGCTCTTCCTGACAGAACCTACAAAGGCTCTCATCTACCAGGCCCATGATGTTGCATGTGTTTTCTGAGCCTGCAAAGGCCGGGTAATACGCCTACATTTATCCTTATAGCCCCACGGCCTTGACGGATTAATTTTGCAGTCAGCCTTGGCGAATAGCCCATAATGAACTTCTTCGCTTGTCTCTGCCCACTGGTGGCCAGCCACTACTCTTGAGACCTACTCTGCACTCATAGTTTAATGGCCGCAGTCTTAAGACACTTGGAGACCCCAAAATAGGGCTCCGGGCCAACGAAGTGTCCCGCAGAGCCTTCCCTGCCCAATAAATCTGCCGCTTCGTTTACCTTATGTCCTGAATGACCAGGCACCCACACTAGAAAGACCTTATTTTGGTCACTAATTTCCTTCAGGGCACCCAGACAGTCCCATACAGCCTTGAATTGACCTGGTATAAACCGATAGCTCGCAGAGCCGCCTGGCTGTCCGAGAAAATCTCGACCTTAGAATTAGTTATTCCTCGTCCAACAATCTCGGCAGCACAGAACCTAATTGCAACAAGCTCAGCCTGAAAAACCGTAGCTAGTTTTCCTAGGCTGACCGAAGAGCTATATTTCGGCTTGGCTCCGTACACTCCCGCTCCCACCCCTTCCATTTGTCCTGGAGCCGTCCGTTTACCACATTGAGTCCCCCACAACTGGGGGACCGCGTCTCCAAGCCTCCCGGTCCCAAATACAGACTTTAAAAGGCTTGTCGAATATATATTTGGGGGTCATAACATCTGAAGGCAGGCCCAAAATAGGGTCAGCCTCCAGCTCCTCATGTAGCTCCTGATACGCTACTCCATGCCTAATGCTGACCTTTTTGGTGACAAAGAGACCTTTTTGGTGCAGCCGAACAGACCTCCCCATACTCCGAGGTTGACAGTCGGGAGGATCCTGAAAAATGAGTACTCAAGAGTAAATCCAGCGTTTCCTCAATCGACTTAGAATCTGTCCGGAAGGACAGTTGTATAAGGGTTGATCGTCAGAAACTGCACGAAAAAGCGTAACGTTGAAAAACACCTAACTTTGAAATTTTTTTTCTCTTTTTCTATAAAAGATAAAATTCCCAAATATTCTTTATAATATAGGGCAAATCCTCCTTTATAACTGTAATTTCTTTTTGCAACAATACAGATATAATAGATTTCGAGAAAAAAGTTGCCAAAAATGAGCAAAAACGGCATTTTTAAAAATGTTCTTGTTGTTGTTACTTTTTTTGTAAACAACGTAGCTCCTAAACGCGCAAACCGATTTTCATGAATGAGGTGTCATTCGATTCGGAAATTTATGTCGATGTGCCTTTTGGGGGTCTCGACGCTGTACATCAAATGCGAGAGGAGTTAGCCCTCACTTATGTGAGGCCCCCCCAAAAGTATTATTACAATTACTCTGTAAATCTTAGCCCGATTTTGATAAAATTTGGTAGGATAATAGGGTTAGGGCTCCCCTATGTAACATTAAAGCGACGGTCTGCTCTTACACCTGTTAAGGAGAAGTATAGCAATCGTTTCAAATTATCGATGCGTGAACCGATTTTCGTAAATGAAATGTCATTCGAATCGAAATTTTGTACAGATTTACATTTTAAAAGTATCGACGCTGTGCCGCAGAAGAAGGGGAGTTTGCCCCACACAAGTAAGGCCCTCTCTAAAACGATTATTACTAATATTTCTATAACGCTTAGCCCGATTTGATAAAATTTAGCAAGAAGAAGTGATTCATGCTTCCCTACGTGACTCTAAAGTGCGATTATGCTCTTACACCTGTTAAGAGGAAGTTCTGCAATCGTTCAAATTATTGAAGCGTGGACCGACTTACGTCAATGAATAGTCAGTCATTCGATTCGAAATTTTATGTGGATAAAGCTTTTGTGGATCTCGACGTTATCATCATCATTAGAAACGGAGTTTGCCCCACTTAAGTATGGCCCGCTTACAGCTACTAAAGGGAAGTAATGCAATCTTTCGTTTTTGAAGTTTAATTTCTCTTCGCCTTCTAGGAAGAAGTACTGTAAACGCATTTTAATTTTTCTTAATCCTCTTAAAAGGAAATACTGAAATCGCACTTTTATTTTGTTATTTACGTACAAATACCTTCCGATTTTATTCAAGACATTTTCCTAGAAAGTTTTATTTGTGGATTCTTCGGGGACCGCAACTCTAAGCATTCTTTTAAAAGATCTCTCCAGTGGTAGTTACGGGTCTGACTTAACACCATATCAGGTTATATAATGAAAATATTGGTCATTACAAATGTTAAGAAAATCTGTAAAGCAAAAAGGGAAATCTATCCAAAAGGTACAAAAATCTCCTTAAAAAAAACTTTTAAGTTAAAAAACTTTTAACAGTTTAAAATGTTAAGTATAAGGGTTGATTAAATGCCAAAAGGTAACAAATAATTTAATTAATATGTAACTACTTCATTGATATTATTTAAGTCATATTACTGCATTTACTTTTCATTAAATTTTTTTAGAATATATTAGATGTCACAGACCCTTATGCTAGCCATTTCATCTACAAAATATTTGTTCAAGTAGCACACCATTTAACTTAGATTGACTGTAATATCTATAATCTATAACAATCAAACTATTAACCACAAGTTAAAAAGAAAAACGTTATATCTATATTTTATTTATTTTTTTAAATAAAAATCTTCGGTTCAAGTTCATTCTTTGATTAAAGTGATTGTTACTTTATGTAGTAGTCAAAGGTTAAAAAAAATAGGTAATAATTAATCTGGATTAATATTAAACAATATAGTTTTCTTCAACTACATTCTTAATCTAGATGTTCTTCCCAGTGTTATATATGGATATGTGGAATATAAAATAGATAAGATATGCACATTTTTAGGATTTATATTTTTGCTGGCATAGCAAGCACCAACTTTGTGTGTATGTGGGTGTGTGTAACGGTATAATTTTCTCATCAGAAATAGATTCTCCAATATTTTTGAAGTAAATTTTGTCGTAGTTTTCTTCTGTACGCTATATTTCAGTATTCATGATTGAAACACGATTAATTAACAGATTGAACTTAAATAATATTTATCTCCTGTACAAGGAACCTTAATAAATAATACGATATTTCTTTTTAATCAAATAAAATTAAAAGATTCATTTTTATTTTTAACAGAATCTTCATTAAAAATATTAGAGTTGTTACGTCCGCCATTAGAGAGGTGCAGGCCTGACATGTTTGCCCAGTATCTCTTAATATAATAACTTCTGTTCGGAAAATATTCATATGAAAGTCTGAATCTCCTGACAATTGAATCTCCATCATTACTACAAATTTAAGACAACGTTCACGATCTTCAGGGTGCAATCCTTGCATAGTATCTAGGCTCTAACTATCTTACTCGTAGTTTTCGAGAAGAAAAAGAAGAAGATACCCAAATATCATGGATACTTTATTACTATCTCTATAAATGTTGCTTTATTCTCAACCACTTGGAAATTAATAGTAGACTCCTTTGTTTTTTGGAGAGGTGGTAAGGAAAAAATAATAGTTTACTTCGCCAACATTTCGATTATAAATTCCATTAATGCTACAACATGAATACATTTTTGTTAAGAAATCCACAATACATTGTGTGTGTGTGTGTGTGAGAGAGAGAGAGAGAGAGAGTATTCTAAAAAACCACTCTTTCAGATTTCGGGAATCCCTAACAGTGAAATTAGGTTTTTCAATTAAAAAAAAAATCATTTTTATTTCTGTTTAAGGCTTTTGTTTTTATAAAAGTTCAAAATACAATCCATTTTGACTGACCTTATAAGTTAACTGTCAGCTGTTGGAACCCTTACAGATATCATTACTTGGATTTGGAATAAAAAGGAACTTCGGCACTCCAGTTAAAACTTCGGTAAAGTTATTAAATGTTCTACCATATACAGAGAACAATGGACAGGAAAAATTGTTAGCAGGAGCTACGTCAAAAATGCAGGGTGAGTAAAAGTTCCTTTTTTCTTCTGGCTGAAAAACAGAATTCATGTAGTCATGTGAAGATTACTTGTAACATGAAAAAAAGTCTTGGCGAATCACTCGTTAATGGTTTAAAAAAAAAATACAATGATTTTTTGTTTGCCGAAAATGCAGTTTGCCGTGATCAAACCAGTGACCACCTGACTCACGATTCTATTTACTCTTACTAGAAACAGAGTTTTTTGTTTTCTTCTTTAAGAAAACTTTTTGTGAGGCATAAACCTAAACTTCGTTTTTACCTTTCCTGTAATAGAGAGATGGCTCACAACAGTGCTTTTAGGACTAGCGGCTCTGCTGCTGTTGGTATACAAATATACTTCAGCATGGTTTGTCTTGACAGCAGTTTTTATTTTGAAAAACTGAGAAATATTTGTTTTTAATTGTACTTTATTAAAAAGTTTTTTTCCTCACTTATAGCTGTCCAAAGATTATTGACTAATTATTTAAAGATTATTTACTAATTGTTAGGGTTGGTCAGGTCAAGGGTGTACGGATGTACGGAGTGAACATCAGGCGCGTTTGGGTGTCAACACCAAAGAACTTCTAATTGACTGTAGTCAATTTCAAAATTTAGGTAAAAGAAAATAAAAATGAAAGTGCCTAAAATATAAGTGAGATATAACTAAATGCACTTAAACAACAATTCTATATTTATAAATTTATTTATTATAATAGTAGCATAAAGCTTTTTTTTTTTTTTTTTGCAGTTTTGCAGATCTTACTCGATTAATTTGGATCTTAACAGAGAGATACTGAATAAATATCCATGAATAATTAATTATTTGAAATATTCACAAAATTAGTTAAGAATTACATTTTTATTAACATAATTTAATGCAAATAAGGGACGACAAAATAGGTGTCAATAAGACTTGAAAGAAACTTATTTAATAATTTTGTACTATTGAAATTTAATGGGATAATTAATTCTTAAAAGCTTTGTTTAAGAAAAGAAGGGCCCATTCTAAGTGCCGAAGGTTGGTGGATTTGGGTTTTCTTCATCAGTCTTGCTTTCCAAGGAGAATGGCGGAATCCTGCAATCAAATGTGTAGCCGTCCTCTCGTTCCATTCTAAACGTGCCCCTGTGGAAGACAAAGCAGTTTAGAAAGTGTCAAAGCAACATTTTCACAATGTTCAGTTTCACGACCTATATATTAAGGGACGTTAAAAGCAAAGCTATAATTCAAAATTTGCAGAATATAATTTACCTGGAAGTGTGACTTTATAGAATACATATCTGAATGTTTTGACAATTCCAAGAACAATTTCAACTATTTTTATTAAATTTTGCACTCTGACTGCTTGCTTTACTTAAAAGAACTTATTAAAACTGTCGGTAGGACAGTTGTATAAGGGTTGATCGTCAAAAACCGCCAAATTTTTTTCTCTTTTTCTATGGAATACTTGCTCTGAGAAAGCTATTGCTTCTAACGTCCCGGGCTCATCATACTACTCGTCTACAGATGGGATACAGCTAGAAATTTTTCAACGTTACTTTTGCAGAAATTACAGGCATGACTGAGCCTTCAGAAAGTGCAACCCAATTTATAACTGTTCTATAACTATACCAATCTGCTTTCAGAGCAGATGCTACCCTAAAGAAGAGGCAATCTAAATTGAACCGCATCAAAAAAAAAAAAAACAGGAAAAAATCATCTAATCAAAACTTAGTAAATATCTTTGGAGTTTGCGTTTAATGTCTCAGGATAAATAATTGTTTGTAGCTGCCATTGCTACTACCTCTCGAAAAGCGTAGAGTATATGAGATTCTTATGACTTGGGGCTTGAATCTCAAAAGTAAAAATTTAATGGTAACAAGGCTAAAAAAGTTGAATTCACGAGAATAAATGTTCCAGTGAACTTCGACTTACTAAATAAGGTATTCACGGATTTTTAATTGGTGGCACCTACAAATAATTTCCGATACTAATGCAAAAATCTGAAGCAAATAGCGGAATTTGGAAAATGACCAACTTAATCAAGAAACAAATTACCACATGTGACCAGAAGGTGCCTGTAGACTGACGTGACTGGAGTACTGAAAGGCGGGTGTGCTCTGGGACAGTATAGGCTCGTGACCCACAACGCCACGTCCTCTTACTGTTTCTAGGGTCCCAGACAGGCTGAATATTCGCCAATGTCGCTCCCTCAATTGTACAGTTTTTGTACCTAAATTTTCCATTCGAATACAATAACGCCACTGAAACAGAGGAAAGAAATAATTTGAAACGCTCTTGACCATGTCGTTCGATCACTCTAATTATTAATAAGTCTAACTGATGAAGGACTTTCCTAATATTGAATATTTACTGAATGTTAGAGTTAAATTTAATGTAGTTGTTTACAAGTACGCCACCACATATCTTCCAGACCAGTCACATGGATAGCACAAGCCTCATCATTACAAATTAACACAAAAATCAGTGTAGCATTTTTCGAGAAAACCACAAAAAATATTGCTGCTGTTATTAAATTGAAAATTTTTGTGCAAGATTGAATTTTACTGAATTTCGATTTTTCGTAACGAACTAGATAATTGGTCTTGCCATAAATTATATGCTCAGATAAGCAGGGTGAACCTGTAAGTAACATCTATAGGCCTACTGTGTGTAGTACATCTAAAGTGGAGTTCAATGACATATTGGCCAGCTTCATATTTTCCACTGTTCTTGAATGACGTCACTTTAATTTTTTTTTTTCTAAAATCATTACTTTTTTCCAATAAAAATGTTATTGCTCAGAAAGTTTTAGCCCGAATTCGATTCTGATGACACGGTTAGAAAGACAGATAAATTTTCTAAAAATTGACACCATTTCGAAGCATAAGTTATTCTCCGAACAGCCTCAATCTTCCTCCGAATACTGAAAAAATAAAAATAATCGAAATTTTTAAGTAAACTCATTAGGCCCTTATGTGATCATTATCAGACCTTGTCTGATGGACTTTCTAATGGCATATCATTTTCCAGGATTCCTTTTATCTTCGTATGAGAAATTACATTTGTTTTGCAAGAAAACGTGTTCACGAGCACGCAACAGCGTTAGTTTATCAAGTTGTTTAATTCATTGAAAACTCTTTTAGATGGACTAATAGTCAATTTTAAAGTAGGCGGTCTTAAAATAAGGAAGTCAAAGGTCACAAATTGCACTTTCAACATTTACTTCTGATCTCTCTGAAATATTTGAGAAAATCTTAGGAAATATTTTAAACAAGTACTTAAACAAAAATTCATACAGTTTGTATTTACTCCAAATTACAATTTCACTCACAACTACACTGTTGAAAAAGATAAGAATATGAATAAGCCTTAACAATTCTTTGAACCCACAAACAGATAATCCTTATATCTGAATTAGGTATTAACCAATACAACTAGGTGTCTTACAAATAAATTTCCCTTATCTGTTAGACTTGGTTTCAAAATTTTCTATTGTACCTTATTTGAAACCAAGCAAATTAACCTGCGATTATAAAAATAGTAATTTTTTTAAATATTTCCTAAGATTTTCTTAAAATCAGGAAGTTAAGAGTCACCAAAATCTCCATCCTTTTAAACCAATTTCCACAAAAATGTTTTAAATGAGAAAAAAAGAAAAAGTAAGGTGTGAACACTCACACGATTTCTTTCTCTAAATTTAATTTCGAGAGTTTTTATTTACATTTTTTTCTTCTAACTCCGAAACTTTACTGAATGTTAGTTGGCAACAAAATAATTACATAGGTTGGAGTTAGGCATAGGTTGAAAACTGAACTTATGACAGAGGCGTGACATGCCGAATTATCCAAATTCCTTTTATTCAAATGACCTTTTTTCAAGAAAATTTTAGAATAAGGAATATAAAAATGGGATGCCAACCTTTTTTAATAGATATCAAAAATAGTTTGGTTCCTTGTAATTGTACCCGCTAATACACGCAGTTGTTGTTGCGTGCGGTAACTATCGAGATATGATTCGTTTCGACAGTTTCAAAATGATTATTTCGATACCTGACAAAATAATGGTAAAATACACACCAAAAAAATTATATTAATTAAAATAAGTAAGACAATAAGAAACATTGTTAGTCGAATACACGTGTAGTAGCACTAAAAAAGTTGTGACCTGCATGTAATGTGACCCAAGCAATGAAGAGTCAATAGCAAAGGAAGTAGGCACCTCACAAATTGAACGTCGAAAAAAAAAAATTGTGGGAATAGTTGCTACAATGATTAAAACTGACCGACAGGACAGTTGGGTACAGGTGCATAGTCAAAAAGTGCGCGAAAAAGCGTAACGTTCAAACGCGTGAACCGATTTTCCGAAATAATCGAAATGTCATTCGATTCGAAAATTTATGTAGATGTGCCTTTTGGGGGTCTCGACGCTGTACATCGAATGGGAAAGGAGTTAGCCCCATGTATGTGAGGACCCCTCCAAAATTATTATTACTGATAACTCTGTAAATCTTGGCCCGATTTTGGTAAAATTTGGCAGGATGAAAGGGTTAGTCTCCCCTACGCAACATTAAAGCGACGTTCGGCACTTACACATATTAAGGGGAAGTATGACAATCGTTTAAAATTATCGACGCGTAAACCGATTTTCATGAATGAAAAGTCATTCGAATCGAAATTTGTACAGATTTACATTTTAGGGGTCTCGACGCTGTGTTGTAGTATTGATGTTGTGCCTCTTAAAGAGGGGTGTTTGCTCCACGCAAGTAAAACCCTCTCTACAACTATTATTACTAATATTTCTTAACGCTTAGAGCGATTTTGATAAAATTTAACACGAAGAAGTTGTTAAAGCTTCCCTACGTTACTTTAAAGTGCCATCTGCTCTTACACCTAATTTCATGGATGTGTTATTCAATTAAGAATTTCATGTCCTCCTTATTGGCGCTACAACTCCTTGCGCGAATCATGGCTTCCTCTATCAAAGTTCTTCAGTTGTCCCTGTACAATGCCATCACCATCCACTTCGGACACCAAGGAGAGTTCTCGCATCCTTAGAAACACCATCACTCCATTGGGATCTCGGTCTACCCAATCAACACGTGCCATATATATATTTTCTTTAATTACCTTATTTGTTATTTCCTCAGGATTCAATCTGTCTACGTGTCCTGCCCAACGAAGGCATCCAAGTTTTATCAAACTCACCACGTCGACGTCCCTGTACAAACTCCTCAGTTCCGCGTTACTTCTCCGTCTTCATGTTTCGCCATCCAAAATGGCTCCATAGATCCATCGAAGAATTATTCATTCGAATGTAAGGGGAACAAGCTCGTCATTTCTGGTGGTGACCCAAGTAGTAAGTTAAGACGGGTCGGATAAGGGTCTTGTAAAGTCTTATCTTAGTCGACCTGGAGATAACTGACTTTTAAAATGATCTTGCAAGCCGAGGTATGTCCTGTTAGCCAGCAGTATTCTTCTATTAATTTCACAGTGCACGTTATTGTCGGAGTTCACCTGCGTGCCTAGATAAATAAAATTAGCCTCCCACTTGAAAAAGTAATTTCCGAATTGCACAGTATCCTGCTTCTGCTCCGCTCCAGAAGCATACATGTACTTTGTTTTTGCTTGGTTCACCTCAAGACCTATTTCTGTTGCAGCTCTCTCCAAGACGATGAACACATTTCCGTCCGCACCTCTTGATCGACCAATCATATCTACATCATCTACATACGCCAACAGCTGAATGGTTCTATTTAGAATGGTGCCATTTTGCTACGCAAAAAGGAAAACCCCTCCCTCTGGTCACTCCATTTAACCGCAAAGCCTGCTTAGTTTTAAGTTAAGGTAGGGTTAAGTGAAAGTTAAGTTAGGTTTAGGTTTAAGTTAAGTTAGGTTTAGGGTTAGTTAAGTTAGAATTAGATATTAAAGTTAGGTTGAAGGTAGGGTTAAGTTTTGTTAGAGTTAGGTAGCGTAGGTACGTTAGGATTAGGATACTAGGATAACATGGATTGTGCGGAGAAATGGAGAGGACTATGGCTGGAGATGAAGAGGCGGTGGGGAGGAGAATGGAGAGGAGGAGTGAAGAGAGAAGAAGAGTGGGGAGTAGATGGTGGAAGGGAGAGCGATGACGCGCTGTGCGGCGTGTAGAGTCAGTGTGGGTTGGCCAACCATCACCTCAGTAACGAGACTCTACACTATTTTTGCTTCCGCTTTCTGGACGGACACCCGTAAATCGGCCTAGCCGGATTCGAAGGAACGGAAGGAATGCTCAACACAGGTGCTCTGGATGTTGTGGGAGTTAAACCGCTCCAATAACAAACATTCAACTAACCAGAACCTTCTTTTTTTCTTTGTGTATAAGTCCTGTTGAACGAGACTAATTGTAACAGTTATTATTATTACGTATTATTATTATTATTTTTGTCATTAATTTTATTCAGTAACTGGGCCCTTAATTTAGATTTTCTTAATTTAACCTTATGTATAAGAAGAGTGATTTAATAATTCTTAGTTTGTGGATTTGGTTTGTTGTGGATCTACCAGTTCTGAAGCCAGCTTAGTATTTTCCAATTAAGCGATCAGCGATGGATAGTAATCTTCTTTGTCTTCGCTCTTATGCCTTTCAGCGTTGAGCTTTAGATAACTTAGGCCTTTAACCAACGGATGTACTCTTCTCTGTTATTTGCAAATTTTCGGATAGAAGACCTATTCTGACCTCGCTTTTGCGCCAATCGTCCGTTGTAATCCAACTGGCCCAATCTTGGTCTGCGGCCTTCTGATTTGACCTCCATCAAGCACCTAATCTTCTCCTCGCCGCTTCTCCTGCTGACGTGGCCAAACCACCCCAACTGCCGATTCTCCAACTTGGTTACGAAGGGTTGTATCTCTAAGCTGCTCCTTATTGTTTCATTTCTAATTTTATCACGCTTAGTTTTCCCTTCGACCCGGCGGAGAAATCTCATTTCGGCAGCTGTAACCCAGCTTGCATGCTTATCCAGCATAGTCCATGATTCTGCCCCATACTGAAGAAGAGGTAAGTAAACGGTCTTGAAGACGGTCATTTTCACTTGTTTGCTGATCTCTCTTTATCCGACCACAGTATGATTATGCCAGACCACATGGTTATTTGACTAATAAGTACTCCTTACAAGACTTATCTAATATTATTTCAACAATAATTGGTAAATCGAACGTTACCCGGAAGTAAAATATATTCGGAAGACAATAATTTTACTGATTACCAATAGTGCCGATCGATGCAGTTGATATTTTTTCGACAGCTATTCAATTCCGATGAAGACAGTTAAAACTGGATAGATAACTGGATCACTTAAAGCAACTAGAATTATCCCACGTCGAAAACTGTCTGTTGCATAAAAGATTGGGGATTCAAAAGATCATATTTGGAATGAACCTTTTTTTAATTTCTGATCAAAAAAAGTTTTAATTTGCAAAAAATAAACTACAAATTAAAAAAACTGCAGAATAATATTTAAATACCTAATATTGAAATTACATAAATTTAAAATTATTTTGAAGAAAACGGTTATGATAGCACCTTGAGAACTGCAGTTAAAGGAAGTCGTGTGAGTGTTTTATACCCAATTTTTTCCATTTTTGAATTTCCCAATTATAAAATGTTATCTTACCCAGTAAACTAATGAATTTTGATTGTCTCTGGAGCCCATATAGAAGGGTATGACCGTTATCCGAACATTGTCCGTAGTTTCCTTGTGAACATCGGATAACTCTAACCAAGGATGGTTTTTCTTCTGCCAAGCTTTCAATGTATCTTGAGCCACATAAGGAGGATCTGGAAAATTGTAATAAAAATTATTAAATTAAATAAAACATGGTTTGAAAAGGAAAACAAGGCCTGAAATCCTTTGAAGATTTTCACTCACTCCAATTTTTATAATAGTTATTCAAATTTTTGGAATTTTCCACAAAGTAGGAATTCCAGCAACATATTTAATTCTCAGGGTACGTGAGATGGGTAAAGTGAATGGGACGCACGTATTGACTGGATAGGGAACGGCGCCTCCCAGCGACACGGGCCGAGTTAGGAACCTGCGGCGCTGTTGAGCTAAGCAATTTGAGGTTGCTTTATTAAGAGTGCCATTTAAATTGCTTAGAGCTACTTTTATCTAAGACGTACGAACAAGACTAAGAGAAGTGACATTTTCTTTTTCCGGAGAGTTTTCCTGTAAGTTTTGGAAGAGAAAACTTTCAATTTTGTTCACTTTGGTTTTCTACTGTGTATTTAAGCAGACTTATTTAATTTTTATCAACTTATAACGGGTTTGCCTTTTCACTAATACTTTTCTTTTACAACAGTAACTAAATTTGGATGGAATGTGTTTTTTCTCCACACCGTCAAATACCCACAAATAGCACTTGAGCCAACACCAAATAACCTTCATCTTTGAAAACCTTCCAAAAAATAATTTTCACTAGAAAATGTTTCAAGCAAACCTGATCCAGTCCTTAAAATATGGTTTAAAGAGTATAGCTTGATTGAACTTCACCAGAAAATTGCGGAATACTGAAAAAAATATTCAGCTAATTTACACTTCAGCTTTACACCAGGAGCACTGGTTTTGACAATGATTGTGAAAACTACATAAAAAATTGTGAAAAATGGCGTTGACCTCGTTTCGAAACCCCTAATATTTGTCGAGATATTTAAGATCAAAGTTACTATTTTATCAACTCGTGAACGTTTCTAAATATTAATTTTACACCAGAAATACACGCTTTTGGAGGTCCTATGTCTGCAAAAAATGTTATTTGCGACGCAAATTACAAAAATAATAATAATTGAAGATTTTAAAACATGTAGTGTAATCTTTAACAAAAACTTACAGTTTAAAATGGTAAGTATAAGGGTTGATTAAACGCCAAAAGGTACACAAATCAGCAAGTACCCAAAATTTCATTAATACTTCATTGATATCATTTAAGAAATTTTACTGCATTAACTTTTCATTGGTATTTTTAGAATTTATTAGATGTCACAGACCCTTATGCTGGCCACTTCATTTATAATAATTTTTTTGTGAAAATAATAATAAAACGTATATTTCTTCATCATAACTAAATAGAAGCTTATTTTAACTCTATTCCACATTATTTTTCTGACTTATCTCTATTATGCCCTTTATTCTGTGTAATCACATACACATGCATATTAAAAAAAAAAAAAAAAATAGACAAAAGTAGTTCTGATTACTATTTAAATTTGAATCAAGAAGTTAAAACAAAATTTGAATCTTCAATTCGTCTAACAGAAGTATTTGGGAGCACAAATAACACACAGTTAATGACAAGTAAATTATTCATTTCTCAGTTGTAATTTAGTGCAGTCCCTTTAATAAAATATTTGTTTAAGTGACGCACCATTTCACTTCAACTGATTGACTGTAATATCTATTTATCTATAATAATCAAACTATTAATCACAGGTAGAAAAGAAAAACGTTATGTTTATTTCATTTATTTAGTTTTTAAATAAAAATCGTCGGTTTAAGTTAATTCTTCGATTAAAGTGATTGTTACTTGAAAAAAAAAATAGGGAAGGGATTAGCTATGAGGTTAGCATAATGGACTCCCACGCGGAGGTCCCGGGTGGGACATCCTCAGTTCGAATCCCGCCTATGACTACATTTTATTTAAAAAAGTATTATTATTTTTTAAATAATAAGAATGACTGCATACGCGGGATTCGAACTGGGGATCTCTCACTTACAAAGCCACGCTCTTGACCACTAGACCAACACCCGTGGTCCGTGGCAAGCTATTCTTTCCGTAATGTTAGGTCATGAAGTCTTGCTTGCAGGGTACATTAAAATGATGTGATGGTTGCTTTTATTTCATGATAAAACAAATTTATTCTTACTCACCCATAACTATTACATTACCTACATTTTATTAAATCTTCAATTATTATTATTTTTGTTGTTTGAGTCTCAAATAACATTTTTTGCCGTCAGAGGACCTCCCAAAACGTGTATTTCTGGAGGAAAATTAATACTGAAAACCGATCATGAATAAGATAAAATTGTAACTTTGATCTTAAATATCTCGACAAATATTACGGGTTTCGAAACGAGGTCAACGCCATTATTCACAATTTTTTATGTAGTTTCCATAATCATTGTCAAAACCAATGATCCTTATGAAACCCCAACCGGGTTTTTGGCCATAACTCCGCAAAAAAAAGATACAGCATTGGGGGAGGAAAATTTGAAAACTAGACCAAAAAAAACATATAGTTTACTTCATGGTTTTTTTTGGAATTCCGCTTTCCTAAAAAATTATTAGCGGTTGTTGCGTTTTAAATGGATCACCCTGTATAAATAATACCTTTTTTTTTTTAATTGTAGCGCTCATATGGTCTACAACTTTTATTTAAAACATTTTTCTTGAAAAATTTGATTAAGGGCACTTTTGTAGAAGAAGACAGCTTGGGTTTCGCTGTAAAATGGCATTTAGAATGGAAATTTGGAAATGGGATTTTTGGAAGTGTAAATTAACTGAATATTTTTTTAAAAATACTAGGTAATAAAAGGGAAGGGATTAGCTATGAGGTTAGCATACTGGACTCCCACGCGGAGGTCCCGGGTTCGAATCCAGCAGCTAACCCTTAGATTTTCTCTTCCTAGGAGCTTCTTACAGCTCACTTTCCGGAGGCCGGCAGTGCACTGGAAAAAGCTCCGGGCGCTAATAAACTCAGCTGTTGATGCGCAAAAAAAAAAAGGTAATAATTAATCTGGTTAATATTAAACCATATAGTTTTCTTCAACTATATTCTTAATCTAGGTGTTCTTCCCACAATCTTATATGTATATATGGAATATAAAATAGATAAGACATATTTAGGACAGTTAATTATTAAAGTATTTTACTGCAAGTACTCAATTAAAGGGACTGCACTAAATTACAAGTGAGAAATGAATAATTTACTTGTTATTAACTGTGTGTTGGTCTACAAGGTTGTTGTGACTCCGGTGAAAACATTATGTGATTCCGGAGGCTAGGCGGCAAGTCAACCCCTTCTTCCTCGTAGTGTGGACTGGTAACGCAGCGCTTTGTTGTTGCGGCTAACGGGGCTCTGACGGGTCGGTGTGTCTGCCTCATCGGCTTCCTTTTTTCCTATTTCCCTATCCTTCAATCCCTTCTATCCATTTCCTGTTCCCCGGATCCCTACCCAAGCCGAGATGGGGACTCGTGTCGAGGCTGAGTGCGTACAGGGTAGTAAAACATATGTGCGGTAAGATTACCTTGGGGCACCGGGCGGAACCCCATTGTATTGTAGCCTTCCTGTGGCAGTGGGGGTCTGTCGTAGGTGACCGTCTATCCCCCACTTCTCGTGGGAACAACTGGAGAAGGAAAATTTATCTAAAGCGGATCTCCTTAGCAGAAATTTGTTGAGGAGATCTGCAGTGAAAAGTTAAATGGTGTAATCAGACCTCAGTTTCAGGACTGCTTTCTCTCCAGGGGTGCACTCATTCTCGTTTGCGAGAGTGAGGTTGCAAGACTGTGGTTGGAGGAAGTGGTTCCAGAGCTCCGGTTGCGGGAGGGGGCTAAACTGAGGGTGAGTCCTGTCAGGGAAATAGTGAGGGTGGCTAAGGTTGCGATTTGGGCACTGGCCCCTCTCAAGTATTACTCTCCGTACGTCATTCTGGAAAGGCTATACGTTCATAACGAGGGCTTGGGGATGGCGGATTGGAGGTTCAGTAAAAGAAAAGTCGAGCCCAAGGGACAAACCCTTATGCTTGAAATATCGAAACAGACCCTGAGTCGTCAGTCGAGGAATAACTGCTTGAGGTAGGCAGACTCAGGGTAGTTTCGAAGTTTAAGACTATTATGCCTTGGCTATGCAAGCAAAGAGCCAAAGAGACCCTGTGTTTGGGTAGAAATTAGATTACTCTGATTACAGGCCTATTCACGGGGCATGATAGGTTCAGGAAGCATCTGCACAAGGAAGGGCTCATTAGCTCGGAACCGTTGTGCAGACTGTGTCAGGAAGAGGAGACGGCCTCTCACCAGTTGTTCGATTGTGTTGCAATCGAGCGGTTGCGCTATGAAACCTTTGGAACGTTGACACCAAAGGAGATAGTAGCGCAAAAGAACTAGTAGGTAAAGTCCTCTGCCTTTTTAGAAGGGGAGGTTTCAACTATTAGACTCAAAAGGGGAAAGCACAATAAGCCTCTAGTGGCTGCGGTGCCGTGGGGCGTAGATCCCCCCCGTTTTTCTAATCTAATTCTAATCTAACTGTGTGTTATTTGTGCTCTCAAATACTTCTGTTAGACGAATTGAGGATTCAAATTTAAATAGTAATCAGAACTACTTTTGTCTTTTTTTTTATTTTAATGTGCATGTGTATGTGATTACACAGAATAAAGGGCATGATAGAGATAAATCAGAAAAATAATGTGGAATAGTGTTAAAATAAGCTTCTATTTAGTTATGATGAAGAAATATACATTTTTATTATTATTTTCACAAAATAATGAAGTGGCCAGCATAAGGGTCCATGACATCTAATAAATTCTAAAAATATCAATGAAAAGTTAATGCATTAAAATTTCTTAAATGATATCAATGAAGTATTAATGAAATTTTGGGTACTTGCTGATTTGTGTACCTTTTGGCGTTTAATCAACCCTTAAACTTACCATTTTAAACTGTAAGTTTTTGTTAAAGATTACACTACATGTTTTAAAATCTTCAATTATTATTATTTTTGTAATTTGCGTCGCAAATAACATTTTTTGCAGTCCGAGGACCTCCCAAAACATGTATTTCTGGAGGAAAATTAATATTGAGAACCGTTCACGAGTTGATAAAATAGTAACTTTGATCTTAAATATCTCGACAAATATTAGGGGTTTCGAAACGAGGTCAACGCCATTTTTCACAATTTTTTATGTAGTTTTCACAATCATTGTTAAAACCAGTGGTCCTTATGGAACCCCAACCGGGTTTTTGGCCTTAACTCCGCTAAAAATAAAGATACATCATCGGGGGTGAAAACTTTGAAAACTAGACCAAAAAACACGTATAGTTTACTTGGTGGGTTTTTTCGAAATTCCGCTTTTCTAAAAAGTTATTTGCGGTTGGTGCGTTTTAAATGGATCACCCTTTATAGTAAGTATAAACATAATAATGTATATATACAAATAATATATATTACTTAAAATGTACACAAAAAATAACTTTAGGCAAATGGAACTTACCATGAGAGATTTTCATCAAGAGTGTTGTACACATCCTCCAACATAAAAACCCATTTAATGGAAATAGCAGTTAACAAAGTTAATTTACGAAGAAAAGTTCTTATCCGAAAAAACTGCATGATTGTAATATTTTCTTTTAAAAAGGATAAGACAGACGAATATTAGAAAATTTTTCTTCGAAATAACTAGATATCCTTCAAAATAGTATGTATGCCTTTGGGTAATTTGTATGGCATACACTATATATATTTACTAACCTTGAGTTGGGACGTGGGTCAAGAATTTATCAAATAATTCATGATGTAAGGGATTTTTCTCCTTGGTTGAATAAGGTAGGATATCATCGTGCGACACGTAATCTAGACCAGGTATAGCATACAGACTGCGACTTCCTTCCTGGTTGCCCAGAAATGTAACAGCTTCTGTTTGCGCTCGCTGCAATCATACGAAGGATCACCAAACACTTTTGTCGTGCAAAAAAAAGAATTAACAGAACGGAATACTTACGATAAATGGACAGTCACGGGAGTCGATGAGCACTTGGTAGAAAGTATGTGAGCGTCCCTTAACTTCTTTGTCTTCTGAGGAGGTTGTGGACGCGGAAGATGTGGATGGTGATGTGTTAGTAGAAGATTGATTGTCACCTGCTTCCCTAAAAATTAAAGACAATGAAGTGAATAGTCCTATTTATGCATATTTCTCAAATTTATAATTCTTATTAAACGTTTTGGCATCGTTGGTTTTACAAGTATATACATACCCACTCGATAGATATATGATTCTCAGTTCACAACTAGTGCTGTACGTCAAGTACGTTTGTAACAAAAATATCTGGAGTAAACACTCACACAACTTTGTCTTACTCCAGTTTTCTAATTATAAATTGCAAACTTATTCAAAAGTTGAATTTCACTGAAATAAATTTCAGGTTGGTAGGGATTGTTAGGATATTCTAGCAGATACAGAGAATTGGAATATTTTATTGCCCTGAAGTTGAAGATCAGCAACGTCCACAAACACCAAAAATCTTAAAAAATCTCAAATACCCTCGAACTTGATTTTTTCAGCACAAAAGATGAACTTAAAACTGTCCAGTTGGACAGTTGCATAAGAATTGATCGTCAAAAACAGCACGAAAAAGAGTAACGTTGAAAAACACCCAACTTTGACAATTTTTTTCCCTTTTTCTATTAAAGATAAAACTCCTAAATGTTGTTTATAATACAGGGCAAATCCTCCTTTATAAATGTACTTCTGCAACAACCCAGATCTAATAGGTTTCGAAAAAAAGTTGCGTTAAATGAGCAAAAACGGAATTTTCAAGAATGTTCTTGTTGTTGTTACTTTTTTTGTAAACAACGTAGCGCCTAAACGCGCGAACCGATTTTCATGAATGAGGTGTCATTTGATTCGGAATTTTATGTAGATGTGCCTTTTGGGGGTCTCGACGCTGTGCATCTTAAAGAGAGGAGTTTACCCCATGTATGAGAGGCCCTCCAAAATTATTATTACTAATAACTCTGCAAATCTGATTTTGATGAAATTTGGCAGGATGAAAGGGTTAGGGTTCCATTAGCGCCATTTTGGAGGGCCTAAGATTTTCCTCAGGGTTTACTCCCCTAGCCGAAGCAATCATCCTAGGGACGGTAGCCCTAAGATGTGTAGTGTATATGCCTTGTCTGAAAAGTGTCTGTGTATGTCTTGTAGTGTAATGAGTTCTGTTCTGATGAGTGAGCATGGTGTACTGAGCTATGGTACCCGTGGGGTCGCTACTCCCCAAGTAACTACATGCCATAGTTACCCCTTGCGGGCAAACCCTAAAACACACTGAATTAAATATTTATCTCTTTGAATAGAAAAATTTTGGGCATTCACAAAGAAAATGAAGCAAACCATCATCCATTATTAGCGAACATAGCAAGCAAGTATTTGTAGGGTTAAATTCATATCTTTCTTTCATAATTATAATTCTACCAAGTTTTTTACCCATTCGAAGCATTTGTGCGATTAATCTTATTTTTTCTATGGTCGAATTCAAAAAGAGGTAATTTTCTGTTGGGCCAAACGAACAAATGTTTCTGAAAAATACACTAAAGGAAGAATTGTATATAAAATCAATATCTGTACTAAAAAAGTGATATCGAATGCCTGAATTATGTCATTTACGTGGTAAGAAAAGTACGAGTATTTATTTATACGAGTAGATGGTATTAATAGATGGTCAAAACTGATCGTGGAAAGGGCAGATTTCAAGACTGATCTCATTAAACATTTTATTAATAACCTATCACCTGCCATATTCAGGAGGGTGTCAATACCAACTTAGCATACTTTTGACGACTTTAAGCTTTATATGTCTCCGAACAATTTTCAGTCTGATGTACGCACTTGGGGTTTGTGAAGGTAGTCTCAAATCTGCTTTATAAAATGCCATCTGCGCACGTTCCAAATCATCGGAGTATGGGTAGCTCCGAATTTCCGAAAAATTTAGCAACACACTCTCTGCTATTGACTGGTAAAGCAGGCATTTAGCCTCCCAACTATCAGAATGCGTTTTCTTCAGGAGATCCAAAACAAAAGAATTAGCAGCCTTAAATTTAAAGTGAAATGATATTTAGCTGCAGTATTAAATTTGCCCAAGGAAGAGAAAGGGAGACCCAAATACGTGCAATTTCCTTCTACTTCAACTTTACTTTTATTAAATAAGAAATCTTTCATCTTTGTAAGGCAGCCTCCCTTATGGAACATAACAATAACTGTTTTACTGATGTTTAATTTCAACGAATTAATTTCACAATATTCATTCTGAATATTTGCTGGGTTTCCATCCAGGTTGTAGACAGAAGAACGGTATCGTCAGCATACAGGATACACTGGCAATCTGTATTGGGATTAACGTTGATACCTTTCGCCCCACGGGAAATAAAAAAAATCCGAAGTAAATAGCGCGAAAAGTAACGGACTCAGAATTTCCCCTTGCAGAACCCCTTCCCTAATCGGAATATCACAGGACTGCTCACTTCCTTGACAGCCCACCATTGATAATAAGTCATACATCTTGATAATAAGGTGCAACATTTTACCGCAAATGCCTAGCGAGTACAATTTGTGCCATAACTTCTCGTGCACAACCGAGTCATAAACCGTCTTAAAAAGCATAAAGCTTGCGAAACCCTAACTCCTTTTTTTCGCAGTTGCAAATTAATTATCGATGAAAGTATAAATATCGCATCCCGACAACCCAATTGTTCCTCGGGGATTAGATTCTTTTCCTCTACCCACACCATCAGCCTATTGTACATAATAGAAGTAAACATTTTTCAGACTGTGTTAAAAATAGCTATTGATCTGTAATTTTCTGGGTGTGACTAAATACAAGCTGATGATTTCGGCCTCATCAGGGGGTCATCTCAATATCAGATAGTGAAGTTCAACCCTTAGTTTTTATTACTTAAAAATTTTAAGGTACTGCCAGGGTACTTACACAAAAGTAACATTTAATACGAATGAGTCATACCGATACAAAGTAAATTGTAATCCACAATACTTTCCCAAATTTTTTTCCGTGAAACACTATTTTGACTAGGTATGTATACAATATTTTGCATGATGTGCCATTAAAATATCATAATAACCTGAGAAGCAACTAAGTGTTTAAATACTCTTACTTGTCCTGTTTATTATTTGGGAAATCCCGGTCATAGACTCTGGCTACCCATGGGAACAATACTACTCCTCTATAAGCGAATATTTTGTGTAAGAATAGCTGCCCAGTCAGATAACTCTCAGCCTTTTTAGGGGGTTCCAGTTTACCTACTTCGGCCAATCTGAAAAGTAAAATGTATCAGCTAAAGTTTTTTCTTCTGTCTGTGATTGAATCAGCGTATGAAGAGATCCATGGTATTTAAAAAATTACCGAATTGAATTCAGTAATTAGAGCAATTTTACGTTATTTATTTATTTTTAAGATAGAACGCCACAAACGCAGTTTCCAAAATTAATGAAGTAAAGTGGAAAGACTGTTCCTACATGATAATAGGTCTAGTGCCAAAAATTTAGAGAGGGCTTAACTCTTTACATTCAGCACTGATGTCGTTAGCAATAGAAGCAGATCACTGCAATAGCACAAGAAAACTCTAACAATTAAGAAGTCTAAAAGAATAACAATTACTTAGAAAAACCATAGGAAATTTACTAATATAAAGCCAAAACAAATAATAGAAAGTACACATATGAAAAGTTAAAATCCTTACCTTGTAGCAAATTTAACTTTGGATTCAATTAAGGTTATCGATGCATTTTTTAATAAAGATCTCTGCAGTATTTTATTTAAAAATATACTTGTACTCATGTTTCGTCGTTATAATGTGCCCTAAATTAGTTAGCAACAGTCATTTTTACAAATATAACCACGAAACTATAAAAATCGTAGCCTAATACTCTAAAACTTTATAACCTACCTCTTTTAATCTATAACATTCTTTTAAAAATCGATTATGTACATCGTAATACATATATTTAATAAAGTATCTAATAAAATATTTCATCCACATAGGAAAGTTACGTATAAGATACTTAAATTCCGATTAAAATTTTGGTGGCCACATTAATAATGGAAAAGTAGTTCTATTTAAGTACATACACTATGTTGTAATAAATAGTAGTCATCGTCATATACAACTAAGCAATCGACACAGTGCTCTAATTTTAAAATTTTTACATTTCCTATTTTTTCAGGCGGCCTTTACGCCCAACTACCGTTAGGTGTCGAGGTCGGAGGTTATTAGCAAACATGCTTTACTATAAATAATCTTTATTCCATTAAATAAAATCCAAGACTTAGACCGGAAATCAAACCCACTAACCCAAAAATACATCTTGGCTTTGCGGACCTTGCCTATAACCACTCGGCTACCGTGTCGACTAATATTTTGAAATTGCATTAAAACTTAAAAAGCAGTCAACAACAAAAAAGTAAGATATGCTTGAAAGTAAGTACAAAATGAAATACTTTAAATAAATAAGGGGGGGGGAACGAATCAAAGGACGAACATTGCCACAAAGGCTTTTCAAAATTCTCTGGATTATGTTCTTCAAGCATTGAGTGGTAATTGAAATTAAGGTAAAATGATTCACTTTTGCGGATGATCAGGTGATTCTGGCAGAAAACAGTGACGATGCGAGTTATGTGTAAGAGATGGATGCGACGACTTAGACAAAATTAGTTATAAATAATAATTCTTCCTTCGAGCAGGAGAAAGTGGGGATGCACAAAAAAGGTTGGAGGCGCAATAATATCAGACGAGTACATTCATCCTAATTTAGGCATTGTACTTAACTTTTTAAACTGTAAGTTTTTGTTAAGGAGATTTTTGTACCTTTTAGATAGATTTTTTTTTGTTCCTTGGTTGGAACATATTTATATCTCCTTAACAAAAACTTACAGTTTAAAATGTTAAGTATAAGGGTTGATTAAACGCCAAAAGGTACACAAATCAGCAAGCACCCAACATTTTATTAATATTTAAGTAATTTTACTGCACTAATATTCATTAATATTTTTTAGAATTTATTAGATGTCACAGACCCTTATGCTGGCCATTTTCGTCTACAAAATATATGTTCAAGCAGCACTGTAGATTGACTGTAATATCTAGTTATTTATAATAATCAAACTGTTAATTACAGGTTAAAAAGAAAAATGTTATAAAAAATAAAAAAAAAATTATGAGGCTAAAAAATTCAAAACCTTTTTTAAAAAATGCTTACATCAACATACATCAATGATTTTATTTATTTTTATTTTTAAATAAAAATCGTCGGTTTAAGTTCATTCTTCGATTAAAGTAATTGTTATTTTATGAAGTAGTCAAACGTTTATAATAATAGGTAATAATTATCTGGCTTTATTGCAAATAATATAGTTTTCTTCAATTATATTCTCAATCTAGGTATTCATCCCACAATGTTGTATATATGTAATATAATAAAATAAATAAGATATTTTTAGGACAGCTTATTATTCCAGTATTTTACTATAAGTAAAATTAGGGGGACTAAATTAAATTACAATTGAGAAACAATAATTGTTGAATAATCTACTTGTTATAAACTGTGTTATTTGTGCTCACGAATATTTTGGTAAGACGAATTCAAGAAAGTAGCCGACTCTAACTTTGCCTTTTTCTACTTTAACATGCATGTACGTGTATGTAATCTATCATAATTATAACAAATAAATATTATAAATGAAGTGGCCAGCATAAGGGTCTGTGACATCTAATAAATTCTAAAAAATATTAATGAATATTAGTGCAGTAAAATTACTTAAATATTAATGTAATGTTGGGTGCTTGCTGATTTGTGTACCTTTTGGCGTTTAATCAACCCTTATACTTAACAGTTTAAACTGTAATTTTTTGTTAAGGAGATTTTTGTACCTTTTGGATAGGTTTTCCTTTTTGTCTAATTACATATCAGCTTTACAGATTTTTTTAAGTTTGGAATAAGCAATTCTATCATTATAACCTGATAAGGTGTTAAGTCGGAACCGTAACTACCTCTGGAGAGATCTTTTTAAAGAGTTATTATAGTTGCGGTCCCCCAAACCATGCTCGAATACAATTTTTTTTGGAAAAAGCGTTTTGAATAACATAGGAAGGTATTTGTACGTAAATAGCAAAATTAAACTGCGATTTCAGTACTTCCTTTTAAGAGGAGTAAGAAAAATAAACGGGCGATTACAATACTTCTCCCTAAAAGGGAAAGAGGCAAAGATTTTGAATCGAACGACAATTCATTAATGTAAATAGGTTCACCAATTGATAATTTTAACGATTTCAGTACTTCCTCTTAGTAGGTGTAAGATCATGATGGCACTTCACAGCCATGTAGAGGAGCTTTAATTTCCTCGTGCTAAATTTTATCAAAATCGGACAAAGCGTTATAGAAATATTGGTAATAATAGTTTTAGAAACGGCCTTACTTGGGTGGGGAAACTCCCCTCCATATGAGGCGTAGCGACGAGACTTTTAAAGTGCAAATCTGTACAAAATTTCGATTCGAATGACACTTCATTCATGAAAATCAGTTCACTTGTCGATAATTTGAAACGATTGCTATACTTCCCCTTAACTAGTGTAAGAGCAGATCGCCGCTTTAATGTTACGTAGGGGAGCCCTAACTCTATCATCCTACCAAATTTTATCAAAATCGGGCTAAGATTTACAGAGTAATTAGTAATAATAATTTTGAAGGGGGCCTTACATAAAGGGGGCTAACTCCTCTCTAATTCGGTGTACAGCGTCGAGACCCCCAAAAGGCACATCTACATAAAATTCCGAATCGAATGTCACCTCATTCATGAAAATCGGTTCTCGCGTTTAGGCGCTACGTAGTTTACAAAAAAGGTAACAACAACAACAACAAGAAGAACAACAACAATTTCTGAAAATGCCGTTTTTGCTCATTTTCGGCAACTTTTTTCTCAAAATCTATTAGGTCTGGGGGGTTGCAAAAAAATTACAGTTATAAAGGAGGGTTTGCCCTATATTTTAAAGAAAATTTGGGAATTTTTCTTTTATAGAAAAAGAGAAAAAAATTGTCAAAGTTGGGTGTTTTTTAACGTTACGCTTTTTCGTGCACTTTTTGACGATCAATCCTTATACAACTGTCCTACCGGACAGTTTTAATTTGTCCTCACGAATATTTCGGTAAGACGAATTCAAGACTGAAATATTGTTTTAAATCCTCCGTGATTCAAATTTAAACAGTAGCCGACTCTAAATTTGTCTTTTTCTAATTTAATATGCATGTATATGTGACAACTTCAGAATAAAGGGCACATTAAAGAGAAATCAGAAGAATAATTTGGAATAGAGTTATAATAAAGTACCTATCCTTAACAAAAACTTACAGTTTAAAATGTTAAGTATAAGGGTTGATTAAACGCCAAAAGGTACACAAATCAGCAAGTACCCAACATTTCATTAATACTTCATTAATAGTTAAGTAATTCTACTGCATTAATTTTCATTAATAAGTTATTTTTTAGAATTTATTAGATGTCACAGACCCTTATGCTGGCCATTTTCGTCTACAAAATATATGTTCAAGTAGCACTGTAGATTGACTGTAATATCTAGTTATTTATAATAATCAAACTATTAATTACAGGTTAAAAAGAAAAACGTTATAAAAAATAAAAAAAAATTATAAGGCTAAAAAATTCAAAACTTTTTTTTATAAAAAACTTACACCAATGATTTTGTTTATTTTATTTATTTATTTTTATTTTTAAATAAAAATCGTCGGTTTAAGTTCATTCTTCGATTATAGTAATTGTTATTTTATGTAGTAGTCAAACGTTTATAATAATAGGTAATAATTATCTGGCTTTATCGCAAATAATATAGTTTTCTTCAATTACATTCTCAGTCTAGGTATTCATCCCACAATGTTGTACATATGTAATAAAAAGTAAATAAGATATGCATATTTTTAGGGCAGTTAATTATTCCAGTATTTTACTATAAGTAAAATTAGGGGGACTAAATTAAATTATAATTGAGAAATGAATAATTGTTGTTGAATAATCTACTTGTTATTAACTGTGTGTTATTTGTGCTCACGAATATTTCGGTAAGACGAATTCAAAACAGTAGCCTACTCTAACTTCGTCTTTTTCTACTTTAACATGCATGTACATATATATGTGACTTATCATAATTATAACAAAAAAATATTATAAATGAAGTGGCCAGCATAAAGGTCTGTGACATCTAATAAATTCTAAAAAATAACTTATTAATGAAAATTAATGCAGTAGAATTACTTAACTATTAATGAAATGTTGGGTACTTGCTGATTTGTGTACCTTTTGGCGTTTATTCAACCCTTATACTTAACTTTTTAAACTGTAAGTTTTTGTTAAGGAGATTTTTATATCTTTTGGATAGATTTTCCTTTTTGTCTATTAGCAAAGTTACGTCTGCTTTACAGATTTTTTTAAAATTTGGAATAAGCTATTCTATCATTATAACCTGATAAGGTGTTAAATCGGAACCGTAACTACCACTGGAGAGATCTTTTTAAAGAATGGTTATAGTTGCGGTCCCCAAACCATCCTCAATAACCATTTCTTTGAGAAAGCGTTTTGAATAAAATAGGAAGGTATTTGTACGTAAATAGCAAAATTAAACTGCGATTTCAGTACTTCCTTTTAAGAGGAGCAAGAAAAATAAACTGTGATTACAGTACTTCTCCCTAAAAGGCAAAGATTTTGAATCGAACGACAATTCATTGATGTAAATCGGTTCACTCATTGATAATTTTAACGATTGCAGTACTTCCTCTTAGTAGGTGTAAGAGCATGATGGCACTTCACAGCCACGTAGAGGAGCTTTAATCACTTCTTCGTGCTAAATTTTATCAAAATCGGACTAAGCTTTGTAGAAATATTGGTAATAATAGTTTTAGAAAGGGCCTTATTTGGGTGGGGCAAACTCTCCTCCTTATGAAGCACGGCGTCGAGACTTTTAAAGTGCAAATCTGTACAAAATTTCGATTCGAATGACCCTTCATTTATGCAAATCGGTTCACGTGTCGATAATTTGCAACGATTGCTATACTTCCCCTTAACAAGTGTAAGAGCAGATCGTCGCTTTAATGTTACGTAGGGGAGCCCTCACCCTATCATCCTACCAAATTTTATCAAAATCGGGCCAAGATTTACAGAGTAATTAGTAATAATAATTTTGGAGGGGGCCTTACATAAAGGGAGCTAACTCCTCTCCCATTCGATGTACAGCGTCAAGACCCCCAAAAGGCACATCTACATAAAATTCCGAATCGAATGACACCTCATTCATGAAAATCGGTTCACGCGTTTAGGCGCTACGTTGTTTACAAAAAAGGTAACAAGAAGAAGAAGAACAAGAACAAGAAGAACAAGAACAAGAACATTTTTTGAAAAAGTCGTTTTTGCTCATTTTTAGCAACTTTTTTCTCGAAACCTATTAGATCTGGGTGGTTGCAAAAAAATTACAGTTATAAAGGATGGTTTGGAGTAAGATTTAAAGAAAATTTGGGAATTTTATCTTTTATAGAAAAATAGAAAAAAATTGTCAAAGTTGGGTGTTTTTCAACGTTACGCTTTTTCGTGCAGTTTTTGACGATGAACCCTTATACAACTGTCCTACCGGACAGTTTTAATATCCAAGGATTTTTTGAAAATACGAGTATCGCGAATTATTAGTTAAACGATCTACGATGAAAAAAACTGACATAAGTTATGAGGGAATGGTAGCAAGTTGGTGGGAAGAAGATGGAGAATGTTGAATTAGGTGATGAATAATTACAACCAATTAAGAGGGATAATAGAAAGAAAATTGTGATTCCAGTGCCTTCCAATTAGAGTAGTAAGATAAATTTCGATAACACTACTTCCTCTGAAGGGATGTAAGAGAAATCAAGCTGTGATCACAATAACTTCTAAAGAGGGGGAAGGAAGAATGATTTGCAATTACTATTCTTCTCTGCAAAAAGAGAATTTAAACTACGAATACTGCAGGGTTGCAAATACTTCCCCTTAGTAGGTGTAAGAGCAGGATGACACTTAAATATCACGCATTCTAAATTCTTCTTCTTGCCTAATTTGAACAAGGACGGGCGAAGATTTACAGAGTTATTAATAACCGTTTAAAAGAGGGCTTTACTTACGTGGGACAAACTCCCCTACTAAGTATATTCCATCGAGACCCCAAAAAGCCGAATCTACCGTACCTAGAATTTTTAACTGAAAGACAATTCATTCATTTAAATCAGTTCGTACGTCGATAATTTGAACGATTGCAGAACTTCCTCTTAGTACGTGTAAGAGCATGATGGCACTTTAGATACACGTAGGGAAGTTTTAACCGCTTCTTCGTGCTAAACTTTAGCAAAATCGGACGAAGCTTTGTAGAAATATTAGTAATAATAGTTTTAGAAAGGGCCTGACCTGCGTGGGGCAAACTCTTTTCCAAAAGGTACACAGCGTCGAAACCTCTAAAAATGCAAATCTACATCATTTTTTGTACCAAATAATACTTCACTGAAGAAAATAGGTTTACAAAACGATAATTTTAAATGATTGCAAAACTTCTCCTTAGTAAGGTGTAAGAGCAGAACGTCGCTTTAATGGTACGTAAGGGAACCCTAACCCTTTCATCCTACCAAATTTCATCACAATCGGGTGAAGTTTTACTGAGTTATTAGTAATAATAATTTTGGAGGAGGCTTCACATATATGGGGCTAACTCCTTCCCCATTCGATGTACAGCGTCGAGACCCCCAAAAAGCATATCTACATAAAATTCCGAATCGAATGACCTTTTATTTATGAAAATCGGTTCGCGCATTTAGGCGCTACGTTGTTTACAAAAAAGGTAACAAGAAGGAAGAAGAACAAGAACATTTTTTGAAAATGCCGTTTTTGCCCATTTTCAGCAACTTATTTCTCGAATTCTATTTCATCTATGTTGTTGCAACAAAATTACAGTCATAAAGGAGGATTTGCCCTATATTTTAAAGAAATTTGGGAATTTTATCTTTTATAGAAAAAGAGAAACAAATTGTCAAAGTTGGGTGTTTCTCAACGTTACGCTTTTTCGTGCAGTTTTTGACGATCAACCCTTAGACAACTGACCTGCCGGATAGTTTTAATTAAAGATAAAATTCCTAAATGTTGTTTATAATACAGGGCAAATCCTCCTTTATAAATGTTCTTTTGCAATAACCAAGATGTAATAGGTTTCGAAAAAAAGTTGCGTTAAATGAGCAAAAACGGCATTTTCAATAATGTTCTTGTTGTTGTTACTTTTTTTGTAAACAACGTAGCGCCTAAACGCGCGAACCGATTTTCATGAATGAGGTGTCATTTGATTCGGAATTTTATGTAGAAGTGCCTTTTGGGGGTATCGACGCTGTGCATCTTAAAGAGAGGAGTTTGCCCCATGTATGTGAGGCCCTCTAAAATTATTATTACTAATAACTCTGCAAATCTGATTTTGATGAAATTTGGCAGGATGAAAGAGTTAGGGCTCCCCTACATAGCATCTTTCAAATTTAATAGCAACTTTCTAAATTGTAAGTTTTTGTTAAGGTAAGAAACATTTTGAAGCTCTGGATTAAGCATATTTATAGGAAATTTAATGATCTTTCGTTTGGAATAAACAGATTTGTTGCAGGATAAAAGATAGAAAAGTTACGACAGTTTTTATGGTGGAACACGCGAATATCGACAGAAAAGTTGAAAATGCAAATATCTTGCGACACTTTTAAGAATCGGATCTGAGTGAATAGGATATTTTGTAACATTTGAGCTGCTGAATTACCTCCCGAAGTTTCGACCTCTCCTCCGTGAACACCCTGTATATGAAGATGTCTCTCCCTAGACATTTATGCCAGTCATTTTTATAAACATTCTTTAACCGAAAGACTCATTTCTACTGGACTGCCATAAGCATAAGCATTAGAATCCTTGACGTAGTAAAAAAATAAATAAAATAAACAACCAGACCAGTTTAGTTTAGTTAATAGTTTAGTAGGGAAACCACTTTTAAATTGTAAGGTGAAAAAAGCGTAATTTTTTGTTATAACCTAGTTTATCAATTGATGAAGTACAATCTTAGCTTTATAAAGTTGTGGTTTTGTGAACTTATAATTCAACTTAGCTGCATTATCCTAGTAGAAACTGTTACATTCTCCCTTTTCTATCTCAAACCAATGTTGGCATTGTTTATAATAGTTCATACTTTATCGAAGTAGTATATGTATGCCTTTCATAGTTAAATAGGGAAAAGATAAAAAGGAAAGAAGAACAAAGCAATGGCAAATAAATGTTTTTACTTCAAACAAATTGATTTATACTGAATCAAACATATGATTTGTCCTTAAAAGAATTTACTCAAAAACCGTACATACAAATACAATTATTCGAAAATTAGTTATTTATAATCAGAAATTAATTAGAGCGTCAACGACAGTCTGTGTACCTCCGTTTTCTACGGTTTCGCTTCCAACTGGGTGTAGAGTCGGTCCAAAGTTCAGTCTTCCCTCCAGCTTCTATTCCAAAACAACATTAACATTTCTGGTGAACACTTCTCGATATTCTTTAATTACATTCTCATAAATGTGTAAAATTTTCTGATGACTTTCAATTTTTTAATAAATACTAATTTGCTCAATGTTATAGGCGTGAGTTAACTATTCTAAAACAAAACAACACTTAAGAAGATGAATTGCCTCTTCCAGAGTCACTTACAATAAAGCTAATTTATAACTTTACAGAATTATCAATAAGCTAAATAAAGAAACTTGCCGGAGCCATTACTAGAGAAAATCAGGAAAACCTTTACAAATATTCCCACTTCCGGACAAGTAATTTTCTGCGAACTTGAATTTTTAAATTGCCACTAACTTTATAAATGTTGCCTAAAGCAAAAGCTTGGGTCAGTCGCAGGAATTGGGAGAGGATGGTTTAACGATGAGAATGCTTTCTGTTGTAATCACTGCAGTTTGTTACGCTGTTTTTAGACAGGGAATCATTAAGACTGAAACGCCTAACCTGATCAAGCTTTATGGTTAATAGAAATGAAATGCAGAATCCCAAACGTAGCCGCTTCCACAAGGTGTTTAGATTTAGAAGTTGAACTACAAGGGGCTGAATAGAATTTTCTACATCATGACTGGGTGTCTTGGTCGAAAGATCGCTAACTCCAGTCAAATCAAGCTGGAGCTCAAGACCAAATATAGGCGTTGTTCTTTATATTAATGGACATAAGACGAATATACTGATACTGATACCACGAAAACGTTGTGTCTTATTCTCTGAGACTCTAGATTAAAGGTCATGGTAGACTATACATTTAAAATAATCTCTTTCCTTTATTTTGACTTCACTACAGCCACACTGGAGGTGAAAAATAGAACAGTTGCGGGTGTACTTACTTATACTTCGGCCAGGATAAGTAAAAAAGTGAAACATGCAGGACAAGTAAAGTAAACTGAAATCCCGGTTAAACCGAATACCTACGACTCGAAAGAACGCTAGGTATGAGAACGTCACTGATGATCGGGATTCTCCTCGGGATGGCAATGGCAACGATGCTGCTGGGCGCGCCGCGGAGGTTACTGAGATACCAGCGCATAGTGGCGGCGTTTACCAGCACGAAGAAAGAAGGGCCAGGGCATTCCCTGGTCGGGCCGATGGAACAGCCCCAGAAAGGGTTGTGAAAGCGAGTGGGGAGAGCCATCTACAACTATGGGGACGATCAGTTATGGGTGCAGGTACGCCTTACCGCTGACTAAGTTGATCAGAAAGGAAGAAACCTTCAGATGGAGTACGGAACAGCAAGAAGTCTTTGATGCCCTGCGGGAAGTCTTATGCTCTGAATCCGTACTAATATATCCTGATTTTAATGATCCATTTCTGTTGGCAACGGACGCATCTAGTGAAGCGTCAGGAGCCGTTTTATCGCAGATAAGAAATGGGACTGAGCGGCCGATTGCCTATGCCAGCCGCCAATTAAATGCGGCCGAAAAGAATTATAGCACCACCGAGAAAGAATTATTGGCGGTCGTGTGGGCTACTCGGCAATTCCGTTGCTATCTTCTTGGGCGCAAGTTTACACTCTTTACGGATCATGCTGCCCTAAAATGGCTGCTTAGCCTGAAAGACCCCTCTTCCCGTCTTACTCGTTGGGCGTTACGACTAGTCGAATTTGAGTATAACGTTGAACATAAACCAGGGCGTAAACATACTAATGCGGACGCGTTAAGCCGCGCCATTGGAGGAGTGACCAAATATGAGCCCTTAAGCTATGAAATCGTGCAAAGGGAACAACAGAGGGACCCTTGGTGCCTACCTACGGATGATTAACTCAAGGTCACAAGAAATATATATTTTCCCTGAGGGGCTCTGGCACCTGAAGCGGGATGTAGAGGAGAAAAGACTGCTAATTCCGGAAATGCCTCGGGGAACTGAGCTCGGCTTGGAGCATGATGCCCCTTGGGCTGGCCATCCGGGGAGACGCCGCACCATTTCCAGAATCAGAGGTCTCTACTACTGGCCTCAGCTAGTTCGTGATGTGATCAAGTATGTAAAAAGTTGCCAGATGTGCGCTGAACGCAAGACGCCCATGCAATTGACGGCGCCTCTTGGGCAGCCCAATGAAGCTAAACGGCCTTTTGAACAGGTGTCCCTGGACATCGTGGGACCACTTCCTACCACTAATTCGGGCGATAAATATCTGCTAACTTTTGTAGACCACTTCAGCAGGTATGCAGAGGCTGTCCCCTTACAGGAACAAACGGCGGAAGCGATTGCTAGGGTATTCGTCGAACACATTGTCCTTAAGCATAGTGCGCCACAACGCCTACCTACGGACCAGGGCCGTAATTTCACTTCAGATCTATTCGTAGCTGCCTGTCAGCTCCTGTGGATAAGTAAATTGCAGACGACCGCATATCAACCCGAGTGCAATGGAATGGTTGAAAGATTCCACCGTACTCTTGTGGAATCGATTACCCATTACATCAAACGCGACGGAAAGGATTGGGATATGTGGTTACCATATGTAGTGCGATCCCTCGTTCCTCCACAGGGTATTCTCCTAATTATTTGTTATTTGGGCGAGAAGTGCCGCATCCCGTAGAGCACATAGGCACTCCCGAACCTACCAGCGGGAGCGTGGCTGATCAAATAGAGAAACTGAGGGCCCGTTTGGAGGATGCCTATGATACAGTAGCACAGAGGGATAGCGAGAGTCGCCAGAAACGAACCAAGTATCACGACCAAGGGAAAAAGAAAAAGACTTCGTGTGGGAGACTCGGTTTATCTACATGTTCCAGCGGTGCCAAGTGGACATGCACGTAAGTTCTACCGCCCGTGGATAGGCCCATTCCGGGTAGTGGAATGTATTTTTCCCGTGAACTATGTCATTGAGCGGAAGGGGGGAGAAGCAGTTACAGTCCACATAAATCGTTTAAAACTAGCCTTCGGGAGAGACACCTTGCCGAAACCACCTCCCGGTACTAAGACATCGGGCCCACGGAATGGACGATCTCTGACGAGACAAAGGACACCACACGGAACGAGAAACATGCCTTCTCCCCATGTTGGGAACCTCCCCAACTGGGCTGCAGGCGATAGTGAGGGGGAGGAAGATACGGTAATTCAGTTACGGGATGAGCGCGATGTGGCGGAAATGGTGCCGAGAACATCGCCTGGCTCTATCGGGGAATCTAGTTCCGGAACGCCGGAAAAGCAAGACTTCCCAAATGGGAGCGAAACAGAGGATGTTGAGGCGGTTATCCAAACGCGCAATGAGAATGTTGAAGAGAGCGTGAGACCGGGATCATCGAGTCACAACTCCGGATCTCCGGGGGCGATAGATAGTTCAATCGGGAAGGAAACAAGGCGCGAAGAACTTGATGCAAGTCAGAGTTGGCTTCCGTTACCTCAGCAGGAGGAGGGCGGAACGCGGAGAAGTCGACGTTAAGGGCACCCAAGATAATGGCGGCGAAGAAGGAGAAAATTCCGACAGTTGGCCGGAGGGAGAATGGGAGATCGCCGGCGAGGACCGAGGAGAGCTCGGGGGCTCCCAAGAGAGTGCTGCACGGGATTCGGGAGATTCGGCATCGTTTGAAGAACCGGAGGATTCCAAGGATAAAACGTGGGCTCCTGAATCCCCAGTTAGAGTGAAGGCAGGGAAACACCCGATGGGCCTACGGGCCAGGGTACCAAAATCTGGATCAACTTAAACTTTGAAGATCTTGATGGAGGAATTGGGAAACAGTGCTGGAAAAGGAAGGGTTAATGGGGTTCATTAAAGACCTGGTAGACATGAACACCACGCATACTGTCAAGGATTCGTAGGAAGCTAGGAAATTCATTAATACCGTTAAAGGTGCCCTGCGTCGGGATTAGAAGGTTGGTGACCGGGACGAGTAGACATCTTCCATCATTTGGTCGACGCTCTCGCTGTACCAGCTACTGCAGCTCTCCTAGTCGTTAACCATGATGTTGGAGCCTGATGCAACTAATCTCCCATCAGCAAGGACAAGGAACCCTACGGGTTTGCTCGATAACTTTTCCCCTCAACACGAGGCACCAAACATCCTGCCTGACTACGTTGCAGAGAGGGGGAGATGCCTACCAAGGAAACGGGTTGTAGACAGGTGGTGCTTACGTCGCAGCCCAGGCCCATTTGGTATTGGGATGCAGCAAATGATTCTTGGATATTCAGCCTTCATGAGCCCACAAGGATCATCTCACAGTGCCGGACAGCCTCAAGGGTCGCCGTAACAGAAGAGGTCCTGCATGGAGAGGGCTATATTAAAGCGGGAAGAGGATGCACCTTACAGACACCACACTATCGTCTGCTCCCAAATAGTCGAGGCTCTACCAACGCCGTGCTGGGGCAACGTGTCACTGTACACTTACCGTCGCTACCCATGATAAAGGAAGAAGGACCCTTAGCGGTGTCAACGGATCAGTTTCATGGAGCGCAGGAGCATCTGGAAGAAACGGTAGCTGCCAAGAATGGACGGTAGGAAGCCTGGGTGTAGAGTTTTCATTAGTAATCTGATAAAATATAATTATACCTTATCATTTATTAGTAGTTATTTGATTTATTCTTTAGTTAAAGGATTACATTATCATTTACGAGGGGCACTCCTTATGTTTTGAGCCTTGGCAACACTGAGTGTTGTCAGGTGCTATCTGACGTTTCCACTTCAAGGTTTGACATTTTTGACCATAACCTTCTTCAGAACGTTTTGTTATTTGATCGCGATTTGTGTTGTTTACAGTCACCTGAAAATTGTGTCTCAGCGAAAAAATGGAATTAACTCGTGAACATTTTCGTGCAATGATTTATTACGACTTTCGACGTGGATTAGCAAGACAGGAGTGATCGATCAACTTACTTCCACTTTTGGCGATAAAGCCCCATCCTTTGCCACTGTGAAACGCTGGTATAACGAATTCAATCGTGGTCGTCATTCGCTCACCGACGAAAGTCGTGAAGGTCCTCCAAAATCAGTTGTTGTGTCAGAAAACATTGATGCTGTGCAAAAACTAATAATGCAAGATCGTCATGTGACATACTGTGAGATTGAGGCAACCTTAGGCATTAGTTCCACCAGCATATATAAAATATTGCATGATCATTTAGCCGTGAAAATGGTTTGTTCTCGTTTGATCCCACATAATCTGACAAAATCTCAAAAAGATGCTCGTGTCGATTGGTGCAAACAAATGCTTAAGAAATACAATGGCGGTGCTTCAAAAGACATGTATAAAATTGTAACAGGTGACGAATCATGGATATATGCGTATGAGCCGGAAACTAAACAGCAGTCGACTGTATGGGTGTTTCAAGATGAACCAAATCCAACAAAAGTTGTTCGCGCTCGAAGCACTTCGAAACAAATGGTCGCCTGTTTTTTCGGAAAAACTGGTCATGTGGCAACAGTGCCTTTAGAGGAACGTAGAACTGTCAATTCTGAATGGTACACAACCATTGTTTGCCGGAAGTCTTCGATGAAATAAGGAAAATAAACAAGCGCCGTCGGATCATTCTTCATCAAGACAATGCCAGCTGTCACACATCTCGCCTAACAACCGACTATTTGAGCACTTAAAAAATCGAATTAATGGGTCATCCGCTGTACAGTCCTGATTTGGTACCAAATGACTTCTTTTTGTTTCCGAACGTCAAGAATAAATTACGTGGACAACGATTTTCGTCGGCAGAAGAAGCCGTTGATGCATTCAAAAACCATGTTTTGGAGGTGTCTCAAGCGGAATGGAAAAAATGCTTTGACAAGTGGTTCGAACGCATGCAGAAGTGTATAGATCATAAAGGAGAATATTTTGAAAAACAATAAAGTCATTTTCAATGGCAAATTACTGTTTTTTTATTATTAGGCTCAAAATATAAATAGTGCCCCTCGTAGAAGTTATTGGATTCATCGTTCAGTTAAGGGATTGTACTATCATTTATTAGAAGTTATTTCAGTTATAGTTATAATGGCCAGTCTGCATTTAGTTCAATTAAAGAGTTTAAAGTTCGACCAGGTTTTTAATTGTAAACCCTAAAACAAGGGAGGGGGAACCATTTACATTTGCAATTATGGAAACCGATTTTCTTCAAGCTTAATAATTATAGCAAAAATTTTCATTCCATTGATACACGAGCAGGAGCAAGGAAACCAATACGAACTGAAATATAAACAAGCTTTACATTAATCGATTGTCGAGTACATATTATTAATTACTCTTTTTCAATTGAATTATATTTTTAATAGCTGAACACGAAGATACAAAAACCCTGGTCAGCTGTCAGATAATAAGGCATTTTTTACCTTTTTCTTCTGCGAAATAGCTTCTTCTAATAGTTGTACTTCTTTCTTTAACTGTTCACATCTGTAAGAAAGACATTTTTCAATAAGAAATCCTTGAGTTGTTGATATAATACCTTAGCAAAAAAAAAAACTAAGCTCGACATATGAGTTTGTTGCCCACTTTTTTTTTACTTGAAGAATAATATACATATGTGAATAAGAGATTGAGTAGGCTGATTATTACCCCCTAACATGTAGCGGCAATAATTAAGGACCGGCTCAGCTAAGAGGAGAAGGGGTGGACTGCTTATGGGACAACAATCGCAAAAAAAAAAGAAAAAGAATTTAAAGAATCAAAAGGGGATATATGTAGATAAATAAATTAAATGACTAAACAAACGGTTGAGCACCACGCTGTTAAAAAAGAACAGGGTAAAATGAGATGGTGTTAACAGCAAACCAACAGTAAATAAAAGCAAATATAAGAAAAGTAAAACAAATTATTTATTACTAACAGTATTCGTACAAAAAAAAAAAAAAAATTCAACAAAAAAAGTAAGCGAGAAAAGGAAAAAAATGAAAGAGAGGGAGTAGCTAAAAATAAATAAATAAATAAAATAAAATAATAATAAAATAAATAAATAAAATAAAATAATAATAAAATAAATAAATAAAAATAAAAAATTCTTTGGCTTAAAAAATATTCCACTAACAAGTCTCAAACAAATTTCAGATCTTATTTTGGCCAACTGCGTACGCATGAAATAATTTCTTGTAGAATACCTGTGCGATTACCTCTTTCTAGGAAACATAGTGAAAATGTGCCACTTCTTCGGGCTCTCCACGCTGCCGGCGATATCCCTAAATCCCAATTGAGGTAAACTACTTGGATATCCTCTTCAAGTAGTTGTATTGGCAGGGTTGTATTCGTCTATCTTCCTTTGGTGTAGAAATGAAAAATCCGGCCTACAGCCGTGAGTAGTATAAGTCCCTTCTTGCTTGACCGACATTCTACACTGCTCTCTTTCACCCCTCTGCCACCGCACACTCTAGTTTCTTTTTTTTTAAATTTGTTTTCCCCCACGAACTTCGGGCCTTCGGCAGATCTCAAAGATCTCTATTCAATATATATATAAATATTCGTTTTACAATGGGAAAAAACTATTCTCCCCTCCTCTCACTCTACTACTTTTCTAGCCCTAATGATTACATTTATATTTCCCGATCTTTATTCGGGTAATATGATTAAACTGATCTAGAAAATGGGGCAGGTTTTGCTAATGGTTACAGAATTAACTTCGAGTTTACGGTAGTGGCGATGGAAGATCTGGAGCTCAGTTGCCAAGAGAAATCAATGAGCCTAGTGTGATAGGCTCTAATTAAGAAAAGGATTTATATTGGAAAATTGAAACATATCACGTTGGAGAAATAAAAATTTAATGGAGATATAAAACAATGGCTTCGCTTGTTATAAAACAGTAAGGTGTTTATACAAATTCGCTCGTGCTCATAATCTTGCCAAACCTAGCGGCTAGAGTTGCTGGCAACAGCATTAAACGACTGAGGATAAATTACAATGTGATTATTTTGGACATCTGAGACTTACGGGAAACAAAGAGTACGAGTCAAGACGGGACTGATAGGTAAGGGCAATTTAGAAAAGTTAGAGTGGCCGTTCATTAGCCAAAATAATTGAACTTCCTCTGGGAAAGGATCACTTATCCAAATTTATTCGTTTGCGGACGGCTACCGAGGTTCTTTAGGTCCAGTGTAAAGGATATAAGTATACTCTTCTGGTAGCCAGAGAAGATAAAAAGCAAATGTAAAAGCAAGACAGTTTCAGGTAGAACCACAGAATCTTAGAGCAGTGCCAGGCGAAGACTGTCACCCTTAGAAAACAAGATCATCTCTGCGTTGTTTGTACTTTAACTTAATTCTGTTAACCAAGGTGGGAGAATGTCGGAATAAATTAATTTGCAGTAAGAATATTAAATACAGTAAAACCTGATTTTTGTGCTGTAGAGAGGGACCGCATAAAAAGAAGTCTCATTCAGAAAATATGACAAAACTTTACAAAAATAGCGAGTAAGTGCTTTCCAAACAAAATAAATAATTAAATCACCATGTTAACATTTCAACAAAAAATTTCTTTTTTTTAAACATGGAGGAATTTTCCAAATGTACATAATTCAATACTACTCGTCGTATGAACTGGTTCGTAATAGCATACATCACTTGAAGATATTAGAGTTGATTTATTTCTTGTTGCCATGTGGCGGGTGACAAGTTACTGCGACGACGGTCGTTTGATCAGCTGCTTGTAAACGTCGCGATAGCCATATATACACGATCGAAGCTATTTTTAGAATTTTAAACATCTTTCGGAATTGTTATTTACATTAAGAAAATGCTTTCCAATCTGCTGTAAAGGTGGATCCATTTATATTTTTTAGCCGCTGTCATAGAAACCTGTTCTTCTTGTCCGTCTTCATGATCTGATAAGTTATTGATAATTTCATTATCATTTATGGTTTCTCCTTAATCATTTCGATAAATTTATTTTTGCTGAACGTGCCAAAACCTTCTCCGCAGATGTTATGTGCTAGCACAACGAGTTCTGATGATAACGTGGCGGTTACATTCTTATTGATGACACTTTCAGGCTTTCCAGCACGAATTTAATGTGTGTTGTTTTACTTGAGCAATTAAAGTAGTTTGAGTAGCGTGGTCTAAACATTGGAGCATGTCTAATGAAATTGGCTAATGCAATATTTAGAATCTCGATACTTATTCATATATCGCACCAAAAAAAGATTGCATAAAATAATAAATCGCACGAAAAAAATCGCATGAATAAAGTCCGCACAAAAAAGGTTTGACTGTATGTTTTAGCTGAGAAAGAAAAAACAAGTTCATCTTGTTCTATGATTTTGTGGTTAACCATTGTTTTATTTCAAATTATTTTTAGCTGAATCGTGAAGGACAATCTATAACTACTACTATATCGTAAAAGTTATTAGAAACTATAATAACTTTAAAAAATAAAATAATTTAAATAAATATTTAAAAAATTATAAAAATTAAAAACTAAAATAAAATAATATAAATAAAAATAAAGCTATTATAAGAGAATATAAACATGGAGGTTTCCTTCTCCGATGAATCGATGTGTAGCAAATCCTAGCCTTGATGAGCTTAGGAAAGCGTACAGCTTGATCTCTCAAAACACTCGAAGTATAATTAAATGCCCTCTTCCTAGCCCACTGTAGCGTTAGTAATGAAAAAGATGGACATTATAAGGGAGAGCTTTATTTGACAATTGCTAAAGAAGGAAAGTGACATTACAGAAAAAAGTCCCAGAATCATGCCAACCAACTAACAAACTTAGTGCTACAAACAGTTTCTAGGCTCCACATTGAAGCCTGCGACAGTTTAGCTTCTCACCTCAATAAGTCCACAATTATACTAATGCAATAAAAATCCACATCATATATACTTACGATGCTTTTTTTAAGGCCACCATCCATTTTCGTACAGTATCTTCACTTCTAGCAGCAAATAAGTGCTTTTTCGGATCGCCTTGGAATATGATGGAGAAGGCAAATGGAGTTTCACTATCTTCTTCATACTGAACCAAAGAATTTTCAAGTACAATCATACCAGTGGGCTGAAAAAAAATCTGGTTTGAAACACTCACACGACTTTCTCTTAAATGCCATTTTCAAAGTCCAACTTACAAATCAACAACTAACATCAGCTTTCTTCCAAACACTTCTAACATTACTTTATATGGTAGAATGTTTTAAATAAAAGCGATAGACTAAAATGAACCTACGTGATTAATCAAATTTAAAGGGATTCTATGGAGAAGTCACCAAGAAAAATCACCAGGTGCTTTTTCAAACTCATAACTTTCACAGCAAATCTGATTGTCGATCATAAATTAAACATATTAGAACCATAAAATAAACTGAAATGACGCCCCTTTCCCAGAAACCCCTAAAATTTATTTTTTTGGACTTTTTTTTTTTTAAAAAGAAGTTATAGATCTGTGTACAGGAAGTTTAAAGAAAAAAAAATTAGATACCTTTACCTGAAGTCTAAAGTGTGAATTTTTTTCAGTATAGCGCTAATACTTGTTAAAGAATTTGAATCGCTAATTTACTTCGAATCCCATGGAGGTACCCATTCGTAATCGTAATATTACACCTAAGCCTACTGTGGTTTTGTTTTTTCACAGACTCATAAAAAACATTTTCTTACAAAAAAAAACACTTTTTTGAATTAGTTTCTCAAAACTCATATTCAAAAGTTGAAAACAATTTCGTACATACAAACTTTCTTTAACCATTAATAAAAGAATGATAAAAAGCAAAATATAGGAATATCTTGAAAAAAAAATTTTTACCTGCGTGAGATCAATTTGACCAAATTCATTAAATTTGAAATAAAATAATAGATTGTATATTAACTTGAACCAGAGCTCCTTAAAACCTAAAACGCGAAGTAAAAAAAAAAAAAAGAAAGAAAAAAAAATTGTAGGTAAACTGACGACGTAAAAGTCTGTGCGTCTTTCTTATGCTAAAAAGCATTCTCGAGTTTATTTCATTCGCTGAAGGCCCAGAAATTGGCAGGGAGGGTTCTTTTGGTTGAAGTGGTTATCTTTGACTGCCGGCTCTTTCTTTACAGAACTTCCCTATAGAGCCTGGGTAGTTTCCAGGTACTGGTGATGAAGGAAAATATTACATCTTAGGGTAAGCGTTGGAGGAAAGGGCTCTAGTGATGCTAGGGTTGTCTCTGATTTCCAGCTCCCCGCAGTTTCTAGAATGCCCTACGTTTGTTAGCTGAAGCTTGAGGTCATAACGTCCCTAAAACCTTAAACAATTCTGAGATTCCTTAGATGTCTGAAGCTGTAGTATCTGGCAGCAGTAGATACAATAGAACATTGTGGCTGGAGTGCACAAAAAAAAGACCTGTTGTTTCCAATTTTGTCAACGTTGGTAAAACAATTTAAGAGAAGTAGTTTGATATTGTAACGTTGACAATATAACAAATAAGACTTAATCATCCGGCACTCAATCGGTCATCAGTGAGGAGATTAAGTTTAGCTTTCAACTACATTAGGATAACTGTGGAGAACTTTTTTCCAGATTATTTTCGGCTTATCTGAACGCTGAGTATTTTAGGAAACTGAAGTCGGGTGTCTATTTGTTATATTAATTCACACAAAATTAGCTTTAAAATGAAAAACAGACGCTAAAACGCACATACTTTTATAAAACTTAAAACATAATGTTAATACAAAAAAATTCTAAACCAAAATAAATTTCATGAATAAAAAAAGGCTGCCTTACCTTTATTTTGTGAATTACCCAAAACAATAGTCACTTTTTTATAATTCAATCTGTCTTCAAAATCTGCTTTTTGATGACTTACTAAAATCATCTGACGCTCGTTAAATCTCATTGTTTTTTGGTTTAATTTATTTCTTGATTAAACTGATGTTTCAATCATATAATAAATAATACGTGCTCACATCACAGGTAATGATCGGATCCTGTCAAACACATTATATAATATTAGTTACAGAATTAGTTATAAGTAAGAATCAGATTTAAAATAAAATAAATATCTGAGAAACGAAGGAGATTTTAAAACTACTATAAAGTGATGACATCCTAAATGTTTTGGAAAAGGTTCCATGAACTCAAGTGATATCTAGGATTACCTATTCTTTATTTTTAAGAGTGAAAATAAATCACTTACCTTCTTCCATTTCATAAAATAAATAAAAAATAAATAGCGAAAGATAAATAATATGTCGAAAACATAAATAACCTGTACGTGCCGACGTGCGCTCTACGTTAAAAGTTCAACGAAAAAAAAAATCCCTAGATTTTTACAAAATTTTATATATTTATTTATTAATCGTAGGCATACAGGTATTAATATTGCAAGGTTAACATTATACATAATATATTACAGTTTTACATAAAGTTTATTTATGTATTTTATTGTATTTACAAAATATATTTATAACCCAGGGATATTCCATTGTTTTTTTATCCGTTGTACTTTCGCTCTAACTACTACCTCTGCAGTCTACACTATTGTGACACATAGTGATGGGCTATTAGAGCGGACTCGTTCCAGTGGAACGAGTCCGATAGTGGAACGAGTTGATTCAAATCCCTATTTTTAAAAAAAGTGATTCCGCCCCGCCCCAAAAAATTGAGGCAAATTAAAATGAAAATAATTAATACTGTAGTCGTTTACACTAAAATAAAACTGACTTGAGGCTACTATGTAGAAGTTCACTGACACATTCCAACTTGTAAGAGGAATCCACACCAAAATACAAAACCTGGCGAGCTTAAATACTGATGCTTGAAGAATAAAATAAATTCCAAGGTTTTTTTAGAATATCAATTCTAAAATAATATTCATTTTATTATTTTGTTAATTTCTAAACAAAAGTAGGGGTCGATCTAAGACATGGAGTCGAAGGAAAAATAATTTCGTACCCAATATAGCGAAACTTGCAAAGAAACACCAGGCACACCCATCTCATTAATTAAAAAGCAATGCTGTAGTTACTTTACTTATTATTTAATATATTTTATTTTACATAAAGAAAATGCTGTAAAATTTAACTAAGTTAAAATCTTTAACTTAACGGCTGGACGCCTTTTTCTCTTATCTTTATTGGCGAAAGTTAAATCGTGTTATTACGACGATCAAAGTAATACTGAGCTAAAAAATAGTATTACCTAACTGGTTTACTTACTGCTGTATCCCTCCCACTCTATCACCTATTTCACAAACATTCGTCGATTGGAAATAGGTTTTAGTTAAATATTCGTTTCATTTGAAAACAAAAAACATTATAACGCTTTCTCAAGATGTTTTTAATTTTTAAAAATTTGTTTTTATCCATTACTCTTATAAAATACGAAGAATTTCAAATAAAATATAATATACAAACACAGAATGATCTAGAGTGCAGGTGGAGTCAGTCGTCGTTACCATGGTAATGGAACCGTTTAACGACTCCGGCCCAACACCAGCAATTTCATTGGTTAAATCCACTGGAATTGGTGGAGTTAAATCCGGAGTGATTTAAATCCTTTTGAAACCGGACTCGTTTCATTTTTTCGTTCACTGAATCTAGCCAATAGAAAATGCTGGAGCTGGAACCGGAGTTGTTAAACGGTTCCATTGCCATGGCAACGACGACTGATTCCACCTGCATTCTAGATCATTTGTGTTTGTATATTATATTTTATTTGAAATTCTTCGTATTTCAATTACTCTAAATATAGAGTAACAGACAAAAACAAATTTTTAAAAATTAAAAACATCTTGAGAAAGCGTTATAATGTTTTTTGTTTTCAAATGAAACGAATATTTAACTAAAACCTATTTCCAATCGACGAATGTTTGTGAAATAGGTGATAGAGTGGGAGGGATACAGCAGTAAGTAAACCAGTTAGGTAATACTATTTTTTAACTCAGTATTACTTTGATCGTCGTTGTGACATGTACACGATTTAACTTTCGCCAATGAAGATAAGAGAAAGAGCGTCCAGCAGCTAAGTTAAAGATTTGGCACACAGCTTTTTCTTTTTGTAAAATAATAAGATATTTTAAAAGCTTGATATTCAATTCATAGTAAATAAATATTTCTTTCTTTATGAGTAATTATCATTTTGTTTGAAGGGTTATAATTTTTTTTTATGGGAATAATTTCCTACCCATTTCCGTTTTTCTTCTTGAATCAAGTTAACTCCAGTGGTCAAGCTAGATAACGACAAAACTGCAGTTGCTTTAATTTTTATATTTGACTAGCCTATTTTTGTTAATATTTGGTTACGTTGTTAATTTTATATTTATCAGAGCAATTGGAAATTAGGGAACTACTTAATGTGTGTTGAAGAAATATAGTTTTGTTATTAACTGGAAAAGCTAACTTTTAATGATTTATTTAATTACAACGCGTGACATTTGTACTAATGCATAGGGTAAGTACAGACTGGAATCAGTGAACGAGTTGTTGGAATCGATTCCAACCCTGGAACTGATTCAAATCCAACGACTCCAAACGTGGACTCGTTCTGCCTATCACTAGTGACACAGATGATGGCGCGGTTGCAATTCTGTACGGCTCCCCACTTAGGCAGTCTACAGTTGCAACACTGAAGGGCATGGCGCACGATTCAAAACTGGAGTCAGAGTAATTCATTCATTTTTAATAACTGGTTCCCTAAGGTATCACAATTTTAAAAAACGGTTCGCGAGAACCGGTAGGATGCCATCACTGCTTCTATAACTAGGAAGGTTGAATAAGAAATTGAATAGTTTTAGAGCCAAAGAAATTAAAAGTGAAATCATACAGAAGGAGGCAAAAAATTAAATAAATAATAGAGAAACAAGATAGTTTCTAAAACGGAATCAGGAGAATTGTAGAAAATTAACTAGCTAAAAACCCAAGAGATTCTAAATTGAGATCAGAAGAATCTAGTCAATAGCAAAACCTCCACTTAAACAAGCAGTTCAAAAAAAGATTTCAACGTTTAATATACAAATACAAAAGCAAAACAAACACATATAGGTACAACATAGTTTAATGACGACTGCAGGAGTTGATAAAATTATACAATTAACTATGTAAAGAAAAAGATTACACATAAGAGTAAGTACCACAAAAAGAGGGGAAACAAAAAAAAATGTTGAGGCTATACACACTGAAATGTTAAAAAGTAGTAATATAATTATCATAAAACTGTAATATTAAATCTACTAAACCACTATTTCAAAATGTAGTATATAACTTACACATATTACTACATTAAACATAAACTTAGGATGGAAGATTTGCGAGGAATCGGTCAAATAAAACAACTCGTCTTTTTGCCATCGTTTCGACAAATATATTGACCTCTTCAGGCCCTGAAGTTTTTTTGTCGAAACGTCGACAAAAAGACGAGTTGTTTTATTTGACCGATTCCTCGCAAATCTTCCATTCTAAGTTTAACAATTTGCGGTCACGAAAACTACATATTCATTAAACATAAATGTATAAGCGCACAGAAGAACATCAAAAGAAAAAAATAATACGTATTTTTTTACGAATAAAAAATTGGGATATGATGAGATAATTATTATATTGAAAACAAAATTAAGTATCTACCAGAAATACTAAACAATAGTAAAGCCAGTAATGGGGGGGGGGGGGATCTGATGAGAAAATGCACCAAGATAGCTTAAAGTCAAGGAATGAATTTATTTTAATGATATGGGTCCTAAGAACCTACGCCTGCTTAGAAAATAAAATGAATTTTAGACAGAGGTTTCAGATTGATAAAAAATGGACTAGTAACGACGCGACTATCCACATACCGAGGATAAAGGGAGGCCAGGGCTGGGCGACAAAAAAATAAATTGATCCTTCTGGACCGAAAAGGGACATATGGTAATATATCAGTATCACTTACATTAATCAGAAGAATCTAGACAACAGCAAAACCTCCGCTCTCTGCCTAAACAGCCAACGGAATTTCACGGAAGGTGGAAGCGCCATTACCTTACTATAGTAACTAAATTTAATAGTTGAGAATCAAATATTCTGAATCGGAACCCACAGGGCAGGTGGTTTACAAAAATGAAGTTACTGAGAAGCCAAACAGTTTCAAAGACGGAATCGTCACAAAAGAAGAATTATTAAGAATTAAATAGCAGAGAATAGCCAAGAATGTATCAAAGCTAGATCTAAAAGAAAGATTGTTTTTTCTTCAATATTCAGGCAGCAATCAAGGCATTCTGTCAAGTCAATTGAAGGACTGAATGCACACAGTCCCTTGTTGGAGGAAGGCCCATTATTATAATTAAAATTAATCATCAGTGGGGATGGAAACCCTACGCTAGTCAAAACCCTCTACCTCATACCGTGTGGACTTAAATTTTTCTCGATGCATCTCTAACCTTACAGATTTCCCTTCTCTTAGCCCAATCCAAACTATCACTGGAAGAATTCCTTAAACCCCTGCTCCTAGGTCCGCCTAAGGCTCTTTTGTCAGGTTTTATAGCCACTTATAATTATAACTGTTTAAGAATATTATATGAAAGCACTAAAGAATATCAAAATAAATGGACAAATTAAACTAATTTAATATACCTTTTCCAAAAAAATATATCAACTTTCACCACGGATATTACGAACGAAACACAAAAAACAAGTTAAATGAAAGTATATTTTATTTTAATCTGTTAAGTGAAAATAGTACAATTATTTATTTTCAAAGAGTATTGTTATTTAGTATTATTTTCTCTTAATAAGTAAGTACATATATTTATTCAGAATGGCCTACTGGTTGTTTTGTTATTATTATTTTTCAACAAAAAAAGGAGTATATTCTCTATTAAAACCAAAAATTTAACAAAAGGTAACACTTGACCAAAATTTATATGTTGTAATCAAATGATTTTATTTAAATTCAATTTATTTCTGTATATTGTTATAAAACTTACTACTACTACTAACTGAACCTGAAAAAGATAGCCGTACATTACACTAACGAATGGTTACACAACAAAAATAAAATATGTAGAATTATCACATACAATGATGGTTTGATCGAACGTTGATAAGATTATCCTTGGAAATATTAAGAAGCAGTCAAAAATTTTGCAGACAAATTTTTTTTACCGACGTTTCGGCTTTCGTTTATATTTTCCTGAAGAACACAATAAATTTGCCGAAACGTCGGTAAAAAAGAAATATGTCTACAAAATTTTGGGCCACTCCTCAATATTCCTAAGGATAATCACATCAAATATTTTAAAAAACTTGAAGCTATCATTAAATAGTTATTAAAAAAATTAATAATTTTTTCGACTTACTAAATTGCATTTTTTTATTCAGACTGTCATAAATCGTACATTAATTCAACTACACACGGACAGGTGCTTAGCCCACGCTGATAAAGTAGTAGCGAACAGAATACATCGAATGTAACAAGGATTCCATATTTATAACCTGATTGCTAAAAGAATTTTTACATATTAAAATAATAATTAATAAAAAATTGAATTATTATTTTTTTCACATTATTTTCTTTTTTAAATGAATCTACATTTTTTTAAATTAATTTTTCTTTGACTTTTTTTAAAGCTAACAGCTGAGAATAGCGACCCATACTGTGCTTTGTTTGTGTTTCTTTTATAGTAACATGGTATGTTTGAGATTTCCAAAAATAAAAAAAGAAACTTATGATGGATCAGTTTATGTGTTATTTTTAATTATTTGAATCAATTTTAGATTACTTCAAAAAGTGTTTAGTTATAATTTGGAATTTAAATTATAAGATTAATCAAAATTTCACTGTAATCCCATGAAGAAAGGTTTTGCTTCAATGTCTTGTATAATTATTTTTTAAATAGTGTATTTCTAATTAATGTGCGTTTTATTTTAACTTATTGCTTTAGAAATGTGATATAAAAGAAATAAGTTTTTAAAAATAAATATTCATGGCTTCTTCGCAAGATGCCTGGTATCTCTCATTGTTAGGACTTGCTGAACATTTTAGAATCTCTAGTCCACCAGATATTAAAAAGTGTATACAATGTCTTCATGCGGTGTTTACGTTTAAGCCACCCAATCGTGTGGAAGCTAGAACCCATTTGCAACTTGGTAATATCTTATTGACTCATACAAAAAACATAGATCTAGCTAGGAACTACTTGGAACAAGCGGTAAGTAAAGAATAAGTTGTTAAGTAGTAATGGGGGTATAAAGAAAAGTGACCTTTGCATTTGTATTCATGTTTGAAATGTAGCCCTTTGTGATTTAACGTGAGGCTTATAGCAACGTTTGCCTGAACATCATTCTGCCAGTCGTTGGGTTTCTTAATGATACCCTTTTCTAGTAAGAAAAAAAAAACTCCATTTGTCAACCTCAATGAATTTATTAAAGTTTCTTGCGCAAATAAAATGTGCCAGGAAATTCTCAAAGAAATGGAATCGGATGTAGCAAAGCCCAGAAGGTCCCGAATAATCTGGACGTGTTCGATTTTGACTCTCTGTCCCCGCTTGAAAAAATGTTCAGGTTTTAATAAAATGTTCTGGATTGTCCTTTTATATTTATGTGTAAATATGTGTTATTTTCCTGAAATATATTTTTAGTTACCTAATCAGTTTAGTTATAAAGACCTACCGCCTTAGTTTGAAATTCTTTCCATGAAAATAGACTTTAAAGGGTGTCATGGGATGTTCATTTGAGGGACATGAGGTTTCTCTCAAAAACAACGTTTTAGTATAGAGAACTTAAGCCGTCTTAACATTTATGCGAAGTTTAAGGAAAATGAGTTAGAAATTGAAGTAAGAGAAAGGTATGTGATTACCCGCACAAGATTTTTTCTTCATTACGAGCTAAATATACGTATATGTGTATATTGCTTCCGCGCTCTGATAGCGCTACCGCCAACCACTGACTCTGAATCCCTTATGTCCTAGAGTGTTCCGGATTGAAGGTCAGAAAGTTTTGTCGCTTTGTATTAGGGTGTGTCTAAAAATAAGTACTAATGCTATTAAGTTCTTCAAACCTGCTGTAACTCATCTTTCGGAGTGATGGCGTCCTTGCGGGTAACCCAGCGTATCAACTATCAATATTAATTAACATCTCCAACCTTTTCACAATACACATAAGGCCTGCAGAGGTAATATATATGCAACTATAGTGGTTTAGCAAACCCACAGGCATACCTTAGTTCGTCTCCACGCTCACTCATTCACATTCAATCGCTTATATTCTTCATACCGATGATAGTTAAAAGAGTCACAATAGAAGTATAAAGTCGCGATAGATTTTGCTATTATTATGCTACACTCTTTAGTTTATATTTTATCAATATATAAAACTTTTGTTTAGAATTATTTCTTCATAGTAATTGAGACTCACAAAACATTCGCCTTTTCTACAAATTGCAGCCTCTTTAAGCTATCAGAAATACCGTTTGACCCCGACCCAAACATCTGAATTTCGCCAGTAAACTGACTTCTTACCACATTTCCACTACTTGAGTCGCGAAGTGCGTATCACGTTGACAAGTATGTTGAGATGTTGGTACGCCGCTATCCTCTTCTACACCACTTCTGTAGCAGTTACTTTAAAACTATGCTTGAATTTGACTCTTTAGTCTTCTCTAAAGCTTCATATGTTGGATTTCCTGCAATTTTCCCCATTCTAAAGTGCGTGTGCATTTTTTTTTAACCAATGCCGGGAAATTCGCTGCTTCTCTTCGATTTCCCATTAAGTGCGTGCAACTTCGGCTCCTATATAGCAATATTTCCAGTTCAGAGGCACTACTGAACTGATTACTTGAAGTTGGATCTTGGGCATAATATGTATAGTGACATTCTCCAGAGCCTAAAGATTAATACTCCTTAACAAAAAGTTGAGTTAAGTTAAAAAGTTAAGTATAAGGGTTGATTAAACGCCAAAAGGTACACAAATCAGCAAGTACCCAACATTTCATTAATACTTCATTGATATCATTTTAAGTAATTTTACTACATTAATTTTCATTAATATTTTTTAGAATTTATTAGATGTCACAGACCCTTATGCTGGCCATTTTAATCTACAAAATATTTGTTCAAGTAGAACACCATTTAACTTAGATTGACTGTAATATCTAATCAACAAACTATTAATCACAGGTTAATAAGAAAAACTTTATTAAAAAAAAAAAAAAAATATGATGCTAAAAAATTCAAAAACTTTTATAAAAAAAATGCTTACACCAACATTCATTAATGATTTCATTTATTAATTTTTATTTTTAAATAAAAATCGTCGGTTTAAGTTCATTCTTCGATTAAAGTATTTGTTATTTTATGTAGTAGTCAAACGTTTATAATAATAGGTAATAATTATCTGGCTTTATAGAAAATAATATAGTTTTCTTCAATTACATTCTCAATCTAGGTGTTCTTCGCACAGTGTTACATATTTGGAATATAAGATAAACAAGATATGCATATTTTTACGACAGCTAATTATTCCAGTATTTTACTTTACCTAAGTAAAATTAGAGGGACTACATTAAATTACAGTTGAGAAATGAATAATTATTGTTGGATAATTTACTTGATATTACCTATGCGTTATTTGTGCTCACAAATACTTCGGTAAGACGAATTCTAGACTGAAATATTGTTTTAAATCAGAGATTCAAATTTAAATAGTAGCCGACTCTGCCTTTGTCTTTTTCTACTTTAACGTGCATGTACATATACATATGTGACTACTCAGAATAAAGGGCATAATAAAGATAAATCAGAAGAATAATTTGGAATAAAGCTAAAATAAAGTACCTATTTAATTACGAAGATATAATATATATTATATCATAATTATAACAAAAAATAAAATATTATGAATGAATTAAGGGAAGGGATTCCCACGTGGAGGTTCCGGGTTCGAATCCAGCTGCTGACACTTAAATTTTCTCTTTCTAACAGCTTCTTACAGCTCACTGTCCGGGTGATTGACAGTGTTGTCTGTAACAAGAGAACACTGTCCGGAGGCCGGTAGTGCACTGAAAAAAGCTCCAGGCGCCAATAACCTCAGATGTTGACGCGACTTAAATCATAAAAAAAAAAAAATGAATGAACTGGCCAGCATAAGGGTTTGTGACATCTAATAAATTCAAAAAAATATTGATGAAAATTAATGTAGTAAAATTATTTAAATTATATCAATGAAGTATTCATGAAATGTTGGGTACTTGCTGATTTGTGTACCTTTTGGCGTTTAATCAACCCTTATACTTAACTTTTTAAACTGTAAGTTTTTGTTAAGGAGATTTTTGTACCTTTTGGATAGATTTTCCTTTTTGCAAAGTTACATATCTGCTTTACAGATTTTATTAAAATTGGGAATAATAAATTTTAATTTTATCATTATAACCTGAAAAGGTGTTAAGTCGGAACCGTAACCACCACTGGAGAGACAATCCTCAATAACAATTTTTTTGAGAAAGCGTTTTGAATAAAATAGGAAGGTATTTGTACGTAAATAGCGAAATTAAACTGCGATTTCAGTACTTCCTTTTAAGAGGAGTAAGAAAAATAAACTGCGATTACAGTACTTCTCCCTAAAAGGCAAAGAGGGAAAGATTTTGAATCGAACGACAATTCATTGATGTAAATCGGTTCACTCATTGATAATTTAAACGATTGCAGTACTTCCTCTTAGTAGCTGTAAGAGCATGATGGCACTTCACAGCCACGTAGAGGAGCTTTAACCACTTCTTCGTGCTAAATTTTATCAAAATCTGACTAAGCGTTATAGAAATATTGGTTATAATATTTATAAAGGGCCTTACTTGGGTGGGGCGAACTCCCCTCCTTATGAGGCATAGCGTCGAGACTTTATAGTGGAAATCTGAACAAAATTTCGATTCGAATGACACTTCATTCATGAAAATCGGTTCATGTTTCGATATTTTGAAACGATTGCTATACTTCCCCTTAATAAGTGTAAGAGCAGATCGTCGCTTTAATGTTATGTAGGGGGGCCCTAACCCTGTCATCCTACCAAATTTTATCAAAATCGGGCCAAGATTTACAGAGTAATTAATGATAATTAAAACTGTCCGGTAGGACAGTTGTATAAGGGTTGATCGACAAAAACTGCACGAAAAAGCGTAACGTTGAAAAACACCCAACTTTGACAATTTTTTTATTTTTTTCTATAAAAGATAAAATTCCCAAATTTTCTTTACCTGTATTTTTTTTGTCAAAACCCAGATTAATTATATTAAGAGAAAAAAGTTGCCGAAAATGAGCAAAAACGGCATTTTCAAAAATTGGTCTTGTTCTTGTTACCTTTTTTGTAAACAACGTAGCGCCTAAACGCGCGAACTGATTTTCATGAATGAGGTGTCATTCGATTCAGAATTTTATGTAGATGTGCCTTTTGGGGGTCTCGACGCTGCACATCGAATGGGAGAGGAGTTAGCCCCCTTTATGTAAGGCCCCCTCCAAAATTATTGTTACTAATTACTCTGTAAATCTTGGCCCGATTTTGATAAAATTTGGTAAGATGATAGGGTTTGGGCTCCCCTACGTGACAGTAAAGCGACGGTCTGCTCTTACACTTGTTAAGGGGAAGTATAGCAATCGTTTCAAATTATCGACACGTGAACCGATTTTCATGAATGAAGTATCATTCGAATAGACATTTTGTACAGATTTGCACTTTAAAAGTCTCGACGCTGTGCTTTATAAGAAGGGGAGTTCGCCCCACCCAAATAAGGCCCTTTCTAAAACTATTATTACCAATATCTCTATAACCCTTAGTCCGATTTTGATAAAATTTAGCACGAAGAAGTGGTTAAAGCTCCTCTACGTGGCTGTGAAGTGCCATCATGCTCTTACTCCTACTAAGAGGAAGTACTGCAATCGTTAAAATTATCACTGAGTGAACCTATTTACATCAATAAATTATCGTTCGATTCAAAATCTTTGCCTTTTAGGGAGAAGTACTGAAATCGCAGTTTAATTTCGCTATTTACGTACAAATACCTTCCTATTTTATTCAAAACGTTTTCTAAAAAAAAAATTGTTATTGAGGATGGTTTGGGCACCGCAACTATAATCATTCTTTAAAAAGATCTCTCCAGTAGTAGTTACGGTTCCGACTTAACACCTTATCAGGTTATAATGATAGAATTGCTTATTCCAAATTTTGAAAAAATCTAATATGTAAAGCAGATATGTAACTTTGCAGAATAGACAAAAAGGAAAATCTGTCCAAAAGGTACAAAAATCTCCTTAACAAAAACTTACAGTTTAAAAAGTTAAGTATAAGGGTTGATTAAACGCCAAAAGGTACACAAATCAGCTAGTACCCAACATTTCATTTATACTTCATTGATATTATTTAAGTAATTTTACTGCATTAATTTTCATTCATATTTTTTAAAATTTATTAGATGTCACAGACCCTTATGCTGGCCAGTTCATTCATTATATTTTTTTTGTTAGAATTTTGATAAAATGTATAATATATCTTCGTTATTAAATAGGTACTTTATTTTAACTCTATTCCAAATTATTCTTCTGATTTATCTTTAATATGCCCTTTATTTTGAGTATTCACAAACACAAGCATGTTAAATTAGAAAAAGACAAAGTTAGAGTCAGCTACTGTTTAAATTTGAATCAATATTTTTGGATTTAAAACAATATTTCAGTCTTTAGCATCATTTTCTGTGCGAGTGTACTGCCCTTAGCGAACTGCGGGTGCGGTGCCTTGGCTTTAGCCCTTTTCCTGCATCTGCGCTGATACCCTTTCTAAACGCCTCTTCTGAGAATGATTGCAGACGTTTAATCGACTTTGTGCGACTGGCTTGGCATTATCGCCGTCGTATGATTTGGCCATCATAGTATTATTGCCTTCAAGGCTTGTGTGAATTTCTTTCAAATATATTAACTTCAATATTTATATTAAATTCTTTGTTTTTATTTTTGCCATCTTGTAGGTATTTCTCATTTTCTATTTTATTTATTTATGTATTTTCTTTGCTTTTTCCAGAGTACTATAATTTTCTTTTATTTTCTATTCTATTTATTGATGTATGTATTTTACTTTTCTTTTTTCAAAGTATGTATAATTTTCTGAATATTCTTCAGTTTATTTTTCTTTTCTTTCTTCAGAGTACTATAATTTTCTTTTATTTTCTATTCTATTTATTTATGAATGTATTTTACTTTTCTTTTTTCAAAGTATGTATAATTTTCTGCATATTCTTCAGTTTATTTTTCTTTTCTTTCTTCAGAGTACTATAATTTTCTTTTATTTTCTATTCTATTTATTTATGAATGTATTTTACTTTTCTTTTTTCAAAGTATGTATAATTTTCTGAATATTCTTCAGTTTATTTTTCTTTTCTTTCTTCAGAGTACTATAATTTTCTTTTATTTTCTATTCTATTTATTGATGTATGTATTTTACTTTTCTTTTTTCAAAGTATGTATAATTTTCTGAATATTCTTCAGTTTATTTTTCTTTTCTTTCTTCAGAGTACTATAATTTTCTTTTATTTTCTATTCTATTTATTTATGAATGTATTTTACTTTTCTTTTTTCAAAGTATGTATAATTTTCTGAATATTCTTCAGTTTATTTTTCTTTTCTTTCTTCGGAGTACTATAATTTTCTTTTATTTTCTATTCTATTTATTGATGTATGTATTTTACTTTTCTTTTTTCAAAGTATGTATAATTTTCTGAATATTCTTCAGTTTATTTTTCTTTTCTTTCTTCAGAGTACTATAATTTTCTTTTATTTTCTATTCTATTTATTTATGAATGTATTTTACTTTTCTTTTTTCAAAGTATGTATTATATAATTTTCTTTAGATTAGCATGAATCAGATATTCTGTTTTATTTCTTTTTCATTTTTTATTATTATTATTTATTTATTTTTCTATCTAATTTAATTTTTCTACTGTCTGTTTATGTAGTGCTTATTTTGCTTTATTAATTTTGCGCTAACCCTCCGGCAGACGGAACTTCCATGCCGTAGAATGTTTTTTTATTTATTTAATTGTATTTACTTTCTTTTTATTACAAATAAAACATTATTATTATTATTATTAAATAGGTATTTTATTTTAACTCTATTCCAAATTATTCTTCTGATTTATCTTTAATATGCCCTTTATTTTGAGTAGTCACAAACACATGCATGTTAAATTAGAAAAAGACAAAGTTAGAGTCGGCTACTGTTTAAATTTGAATCAATATTTTTGGATTTAAAACAATATTTCAGTCTTGAATTTGTCTTACCAAAATATTCGTGAGCACAAATAACACACAGTTAATAACAAGTAGATTATTCAACAATAATTATTCATTTCTCAATTGTAATTTAATTTAGTCCACCTAATTTTACTTATAGTAAAATACTGGAATAATTAGCTGTCCTAAAAATATGCATATCTTATTTATTTTATATTACATATACACAACATTGTGGGAAGAACACCTAGATGGAGAATGTAATTGAAGAAAACTATATTATTTACGATAAAGCCAGATTAATTTATTATCTATTATTATAAACGTTTGACTACTACATAAAATGACAATTACTTTAATCGAAGAATGAACTTAAACCGACGATTTTTATTTAAAAATAAAAATAAATAAATAAAATAAACAAAATCATTAATATACGTATGTTGGTGTGAGCATTTTTTAAAAAAAGTATTTGAATTTTTTTAAATTTTTTATTACGTTTTTCTTTCTAACCTGTAATTAATAGTTTGATTGTTATATATAAAATAGATATTATAGTCAATCTACAGTGCTACTTGAACAAATATTTTGTAGATGAAAAGGGCCAGCATAAGGGTCTGTGACATCTAATAAATTTTAAAAAATATTGATGAAAATTAATGCAGTAAAATTACTTAAATAATATCAATGAAGTATAAATGAAATTTTGGGTACTTGCTGATTTGTGTACCTTTTGGCGTTCAATCAACCATTATACTTAACTTTTTAAACTGTAAGTTTTTGTTAAGGAGATAATTTGGAGGGGGCCTTACATAAAGGGGGCTAACTCCTCTCCCATTCGATGTACAGCGTCGAGACCCCCAAAAGGCACATCTACATAAAATTCCGACTCGAATGACACCTCATTCATGAAAATCGGTTCACGCGTTTAGGCGCTACGTTGTTTACAAAAAAGGTTACAACAACAAGAAGAAGAACAAGAACAATTTTTGAAAATGCCGTTTTTGCTCATTTTCAGCATCTTTTTTCTCAAAATCTATCAGATCTAGGTTGTTGCAAAAAAATTACAGTCTTAAAGGAGGATTTGCCCCATATTATAAAGAAAATTTGGGAATTTTATCTTTTATAGAAAAAAATAAAAAAATTGTCAAAGTTGGGTGTTTTTAATGATACGCTTTTTCGTGCAGTTTTTGATGATCAACCCTTATACAACTGTCCTACTGGACAGTTTTAATAATATGACGTTTGTAAACATCTGTTGTTTGTGGATTTTTTATATCCTTGATATTTAATTTTAAAGAAAGGTCCTTACATTTTTTGACAGTTTTTTTTTTTTTACTTCCATTAATTTTATCAGATTTATTAAATGATTATTTTTTGTTTGTAGTGGCTTCTGTCGCAGAACATTAACGCATTTGATGATGTGAAATTTGAGGCTGCAAGTGTTTTGGCTAGTGTATATGAGCAACAACATCAAAAGAATCTTTCCAAATCCATATTACGAAGAGCTATTGAACTTTCACAGCATACAGTTTATTGGCACTGTCGATTGCTCTTCCAACTAGCTGTAATACATTTTCTTCATTCTTTGCGTTTTATAACTTATTCTTTTTATTGTCTGCATTGGGTTAACTTGGACGAATTCCTACTCCCACTTAGCGCATTAAGATTTTAAAGGCTTTCACGTTGTTATTGGTCTAATCAAGACGAAATATTATTGTTGTTTGTTTTGGGGTTTTGTAAGGTGCGCAACAACAAGGGTCCTTTGCACCTAAACTATACTGTAGAATAGACACCGTTGTTATTGGTCTTTGAATTTTAAATTGAAATTTGTTATCACAATTCATAAACGATAGAATGTGTTGCCACGCTTACCTTTCCATATTTATCAGAATATATATTTCTGGAGACAATGAAAAAATATTGTTTTCGTGTCTAATGATGCACTAACATGTAAAGACTTAATTTCCTGTTATTGTGATGTGAATATGTATAGAGATCCTAGCGTTGGCTTCATTAAATAATTGGGTCGACTAGTACGGGTAAAATAATTAGTTTCGTTGTGGGATGTCAAAATCGCGATGACAAAGAGGAAATGTTCCACTATCTAGATCAGAGCTTTTTATTTTAGCTTAATCAAGAATGGTATACTATCGTGGGAACGCTTTGGGATTTGGGACTCAAGGAGTGTCTTTAGCTTTATTTTTTAATGGAGGGGTGGTGCACTTAGGATGAGGGAAAAGCTTCTTTCAGCTCAGGTTACGCGGCGGTCAGCAAGCACAGCACTAATAATAAAATAATAAAAAGGGAGTTACATGGTAACCTGGGAAAGAAACCGTTCAAATTTATGGATTAATTAACAAAAAGAAAGTTACCCCCGTTATTAGGCCAATAGCAGCGGTAGAGCCCACAAAAATCTATTGAAATAAGCTAGGAACTTACACGTTTAACCCAGAATTATTTTTATATTATGTTTGATTTCAGCAAATACACGCATCTGAAAGAGATTATGAATTAGCGTGCAGTCTTCTTAGTGTTGGTGTGGACTATGCTCATATTTCTTCAGCACACTATACCCGAGTACTGTTTTTACTCAGCAGATGTATGGTAATCACATACTTAATTTTTATCCGATTGTGGGATAGATTAATGGGAGTAAATTACGTCTAGTTTGCCGGTAGTAAATGTCGAAATTCGTGGAAAGTCGTCCATCGGAAGAATTTATGAGGAGTTACTCCTTCATAGTTATTCAATACGGCACAACATTGACTTTTTTCACATTAATCTCTTGCATTTACCGAAAACGCTTTTCACCAACGGTAATCCAACCATTCACCTCCTGCCCGAGGTGGCAAGTACCTATTCTACTGGCTTTTTGTTGAGTTTCAATTTCATGCAATATTACCCTAATTTCTTTTTCTACCATTTCTATTGTCTGGAGTTAGCAGCTAATGGTGTCTTAAGAAATTAATAGTATTGGAGAGCAAGGGCTCCAGTACTTATGATTAGGACAAATCCTAATATAACCAAAGTTTGTCAACTTTTCCGAACATCCCTCATCAGTATCACTTGTTAAAGTTTTTGAAACTCTCTCCGTTAAACATCAGACATGTATAGTTGATTTAGTATAAAGTATAAGCGAGTATGCATAACGCTACGGTATTCGAGCTAAGCCCGCAAAGGTAAAATTTATTATGGTACTGGAATCAATTCATGTTCTAGGCCTTGGATTTTATTTAATAGTTAATACGAGAATTGAATAGTAAATAATGTTTGCTAACCCCCTCCGTCCACGACACCTAATTTGATTGGTGATAGAAAAGCCCGCCTGAATGTACATTACATTACTGTAAATATAGTTGCATCAGACATGTTCGAATGGGTGTAAAGCCAATTTTAAACATCAGTATTAAGCAGAGTTGCAAGTTTGCTTTTTTTTGATCTGTGTGAGCACTTTTAATGCTTTTAAGATTTTTTTTGGAACACAAAGATATACAGAGCCTACTAAGTTAGCAAATGGGACTACATGCTTATGCCCACTTGTTTGCCTCTTCTTTTCAGCTGATGCTAATTGATAAGAAATTCTCTGAAGTGTTACCATTGCTGAATCAAGCTGGCCACCTAGTAGAGGTTTGGCAAGGAAATCAGTACCAAAAAGAGTATTTGAAAGTCTTCTTCCTTGTATTGCAGGTAAATATATTAAAAGCCTTTATTTCTACACCTTATGTGCAACCTAATCACCTTTTTTTTTTTTTTTTTTTTTTTACATTCCTCAGGTTTGCCACTATCTAATGGCCGGGCAAGTAAAGAGTGTTAAACCATGTTTAAAACAGCTACAACAAAGTATACAGACAATAATGCAACCAACTTGGCCGTCAGATGAAGGTAGGTTTGGACAGTTTATGTCAGAATACAATAATAATTGTCTACCTCGATGATTGCGAATCCGGAGTTACGATTACTTCTAAAGAAGAGCCGATTAGTCATAAAAAAATGGGGGGGGGGGGTTGTAGTCTAAATAAAGGCTTTTTCATGTGTAAATCAGAAATGAAATTCCTTATAGAGTCAATGAAAATCAACCTCTCTTTAGTAAAATGTGGCTTTCATAATGTCACAAATTATCCCTTCTCGCATGACTTTTTTGGCCAATCTGTCTATTTTCTCATTGAACTTACCCAGCAGTGTTGTAATAGTCTACATAGCAGGGGGCAAGTGTAATGTCGATTGACTTGTCTCGATTCTCGTTTAGAGAATCTCTAAACACTTTGGAAGAGCGTACGAAGTTATTGATGTTCAAGAAGGTTCCTTGTCTTCTGATTGTCACTTGCCTACTTATTACAAGAACACATACGAATCTTGTTGGAGATAAGTGAGGACTTCGTGCTAATATATGTTAATACTCGCCCTCGCACATCCAACCTTAACAGCTATGTACATTAATGGTGGTTTTAGAAGGCCCTTTCCTGTGACTTAATTCCCAGAAATAGAATATCTACGGGATACGCTCAGGTCATCCATCTTGGGTTGGTTTACCAAAGGACACTTGAACATCTTGTGTATTATGGAAAGTTAATCTCATTTGGCATTCTTAAATGGTCTATTCAGAGATGTGACACTTTTTGGTTTGAAATCTTTTTAATGAACATTGTTTTAAGAAAAGTTTCTGTGACTTCGTGTTTATTGCTTTTTTCTTTTTTTTTTTTATTTAAGTTAACTAACATTTAGTAAAAATTCGAAGTTTGAGATCACCTTAAGAATTGTAGTAAGATAAAGATGTGTACGAGTTCACACCAGATTTTGTGTTTTGTTTTAATTTTGAATTTTTACAACGATAATGCCAGGTGAGGATGAAAGATTGGTCATTCCTCAAATATTTTCTTAAGTTATATCTGAATTGTGGTACCAATATTTGAGTCTGCCTCTTGTGTAGGACTGGAGAAGCCAAGCTTATTGAATTTGTAATTAATTTTCAGTTGTGAGCGGATCAAATGTTGGTGATATGTTCATTTGGATGCCGAAGGAACATCTCTACGTGTTGGTGTATTTGGTCACCGTCATGCACAGCATGCAAGCTGGCTACATGGAAAAAGCTCAAAAGTACACTGATAAAGCTTTAATGCAGATTGATAAACTTAAGAGTAAGTGCAGGTTTCTTTTTGTATAAATTAACTTTTCACAAGCTTATTAAGAATGTAATAGCAAATATTGCATTTGGACTTATTCCGTGTGTTTGTTTTTTACTGGCAATGAACATTCTTGCCTATTGAATTTTACTATTTGGTATGCCAGAGATGAGGCTTTAATTAAAAATTAATAGAATCTCCATATTTTGCTCTTATTTCAAGTTGTGAAGTAAAAGTGAGAATTGAACATAAGATCTTCAATTTATCCTTTAAAAACCTTTAAAAGCTTTAAAAAGTATGGGAATTTCTATTTTAAGAATTTGGTCAGGAGAAGTTTACTTACAGTTATAGATGAGGCTCCACGTCTACAACTTATCCTGACTAAAATCACCCTTCGCTACTGACTACACTTAAACTTTTTTTTTTTTTTCTGCAGTTGTAGACAACAGTGGAATATTGTGTGCTTTACAGTTAATGCTGGTCGAACATATGGTGATGTGTCGGCTAGTCATGGGGCATAAATGTGTTGCATTAACACATATGGCAAACGCATGTTCACTATGTGCGGCGAATCCACAATTACTACGTAGTCATCGGCCGCAGTTGCATGTACTACTTGGCTTATATGCAATGTCCATGAATTGTATGCAAGCAGCCGAACAACAGTTCAACGCAGCAATTCTAGTATGTGCTATTATTTACATTTATCTTAAAAAAACTATAATAAGAAAATGTATGGTATGATTGGTAGTTTCTAAAGAATACTTTCTTCAGAAACCTTAGCGTCTTAACAACTTGGATCATCTCTTAGCATAAAAAAAAACACCTTTCTGGCTTCTCCAACAGTAACACTAAAAAATAAACTCTCACTATTTGCTCAATAATAGACTGCTTTCTAATTGAAAAAGAGATCAACATTAAAGATATAATGAAGTAGATAAAGGCTATTAAAATGTTACCATTTCACATTAAACTCAAATTTTGAGTCGTTATATCTCGCTTAGTAACGTTCATAACTATTTACAAATAAAAGCTCATACACCAAAATGCGCTTCCGACTTTAATGGCGTAGGGTTGTAAAATATAGGTTACACAGGTCTGTTTTAAAATATTTAGAGAGGCTGTTATGAGACTGAAAAATTAACTTCGTCTCAGGCCGACTTCTATTCTTAGATGAAGCACTTCCGACGATTGCCATAGAAGAAGATTCGAGCATTTGTAACAATAATCTTTCAGGTGAAGTAAACTCCCAACTGCGAGCATCTTTAATTGCCCAAGCATTCCACTTCAATTAACCTACGCCCCAGCAAACCGTAGCCTGACTTCTGCAAAACCTTTGATCAAAATAATAATTTGCGATGAAAAGTGGATTTATATTTTTTACAATTCGAAAAAACAATGGATTAAAAAATGCGCACCAGCTGTACTCGTTCACCGATAAGATAGATTTGGGAAAGTGTAGCTGAGGGTGTCATTAATTATGAAATGGTTTCTTGATAGTCGTGCGATTACATCAGAATTCTTCTCTGCTCAGCAAGAACTCGTATCTTTTTTCTTTTTGCTTAAAAATATCCGACTTTGGTTAATCTAAAACGAGTACTCCTTCCACTAGACGATGCAGGAGCAGACGTCACATCAAAGGTGATGGAAGATTTCAATTTTGATCTTCCTCTTAAAGAAAAGTGTGGTGTGTATTTTTTCCAGAGTAAGCTTAACAGATGACAAACCATTGTGACTGCAAGGTACAGGAAAAAGTACAGTTTTTTAATACACTGTATTAATACCATACGTTATTTTTTATGTGCTTTGACTGTAACTAAGTGAATACCATTTGACGGTCAAACATCTTTATTAATTTGCATTTATACTTTTAGACTTCTCAAGAGCGGGACCTGTGGACGTTCGCCAATTTGAATCTTGGCATTGTTTACCTAAGAGGAAAAAGGGAAGCAGAATTTACAGCGCTCTTAGAAAGAATAAATCCAGAAAATCTTCCGTCACATTCGCATAGCTTGAGAGCGGCAGCTTACTATGTACTTGGCCTGCAGTCTTTCTTCCAGTCCAGACACAATGAAGCCAAGTGAGTATTTGGAATTTGGAGGTCTGGACTGGAGTTCTATTTCTATTGAAACTTTGTTTATAGGAGATTCCTCAGAGAAACCTTGAAAATGGCGAATGCTGAAGACAGCAATAGATTAACTTCATGTTCGCTAGTACTTCTGGGACATATCTTCTTGTCCCTTGGTAATTCTAGGGAAAGCATGAACATGGTCACACCAGCCATGCAGTTGGCTAGTAAAATTCCAGATGTCCATGTACAGTTATGGGCATCTGCTATTTTAAGAGGTAATTTTAACTGTTCATAATATTTACTTTTTTATTCTAGTAAGTACTGCAGACCGAGTCTAATTTTCGAAATATAGTTCTTATTGTTGGTCCTCTTAGTACGAAATAAAAAAAAAGTTTCAAGCGCATAATCCGTATGAACAGAATACTATATCTCAAGAACGAAAAGTCGCAGAAAGCTCAAACTTGGTTTTTCGTTTTGGATTTATTGTATGTAGCTTTTGGTAGTAAGTTTTCAACAGAATTCATTAAGCAATAGTGCAGCTTCCTGACGCGTTTTTTTTTTTAAATTCCTAAATAGCTTTTACGATTTTATTTAAATTTCGTGTAAAATTATTTGCTTAGATCACTAACCATTTTTACTTGAATCTTTTTCCAGGAAAATTTGTTTTTGTAAGTCAGGGAAGAGAAACATTAAGTTCCTCTCTAAAATGCTCCTAAAGATAATTTTTTTTCTTTTACAAGGACTATAATCTTCAAAGAACAATCAGAGTATAATTGAAAAATCAGTTAAGCGGGAGTGCAACATTATTGAATGGATTTTTTAGATTCATTGCTTTAATAATACATCTACGATTTCGTATATTTTTTGCTTTATACAAAATCTTTCTTCAAGAATAAAATATATGTCTATGTCTAGGTCTATGTATACTTTTTACCGTATGTAAATTCCTATTACTTTTCATTTGAATCCAGGAAAAATTATTTAAAATTTAGTTTTGTACTCTAATGAATTCACGTCGTTTAGAAATTTATCATTTTAAGTTTTAATGGTCAGGCAAGTATGTTGATTGCAGTTTTGTAGTGAAATAATAACCCTTTATTTGTATCTGAGAGAGAGTCGACTACATTCCGCCCACTTTACATTTATTTGAAGGTAACACAACTTTGATGAAAATTGGTCGATTATATTTTTAATAAGAGCAATAATTGAAAATCGCGTGATGTTCCCACAAGAATTATAAGTAAGTACTCATGTAAATGATTGATTTTTTTTCTAGATCTATATAGAATGTGCGGCGATCCTGCTAGAGAGAATGAAGCTTATCAGATGCACTGCAACTTCTCTCAGATGCTTCTGAAAGATCATTTTCAGTCTTCGCAGATGCCTGAACATAATCTAATATTCTGGACAGAAGGTGATCTTCCACCACTTCCCCCGCCGTCCACTTCTTCCCAGTTGTTATAATTTTCATGTTGTACTGTCTGTAAATTTTATATTTGTAAAAAAAAGTTACGTATTTAATTGTTTTCAATTGTGGCGTCTCTTGACGTGGAGAAAGTCTGAAGTAATAAACCAAAATATTGTATTGGACAATTATTCACTTGGTTGCGTTCATTAAAAAGAATCTGTAGAGCTGTAATTTTCTTTAATTAATGTCAATTATTAACTCTCTGACATCTTCGTATAAATCGGCTCTCCAACAATGGAGAAGGAGTCAGTTTGTTGTCTTATGTTATCCAAATCCGAACATTTGACCAGATGTTCCTTGTTCCTCTTCACCGTACTAATGGCTGCCATGGGGCTTTAATGATAATTTACAGGATGCGTCTTAGACAAATGTTACCACAACTGCTAGTGCACTTACTGCTTAACGTATTTGTGTAAAGACTCCGCCTAGCCGAACTTAGCTGGCCATTACCATTTAATAGAAAAGGTAAACATGAACTTGCATTTGAATTTGCACTAAATTCATTCTTGTCAGTCCCCCCCCCCCCAAAAAAAAAACTACATAAAATTATTGATTTCTCACATTACTGATTTCACCATTATTCTCATCAGTTAACTGTTATTTATTTAATTTTGATTTTTATTATATATGCTTCAAGAACATTAGTTTTTATTTATTTATTTCTTTCTTTCCTGTGGCCTTGTGTACTAGGGCAGATAGTCATTATTGTTCTTTTAATGTTGACTATTTGGTTGGCAATCGTTGATTTTGTCATTTATTTCTACATATATATATATATAAAATGTTATGTATAAGGGTAGGGAAGGGATTAGCTATGCGGTTAGCGTACTGGACTCCCACGCGGAGGTCCCGGGTTCGAATCCAGCTGCTGACCCTAAATTTTCTCTTCCTAGGAGCTTCTTACAGCTCACTTTCAGGTGATGGACAGTGTTGTCTGTAACGAGAGAACACTGTCCGGAGGCCGGCAGTGCACTGAAAAAAAGCTCCGGGCGTCCATAACCTTAGATGTTGACGCGCCTTAAATCATAAAAAAAATAGTATAAGGGTTGATTAAACCCAAAAGGTACTCAAATCAGCAAGTACCTATCATTTCTTTAATACTTCATTAATATCATTTAGGTCATTTTACTGCATTATTTTTCATTAATATTTTTTAGAATTTATTAGATGTCACAGACTCTTATGCTAGCAGTTCATTTATAATACTTTGTGAAAATAATAATAAAATGTATACTTCCTCTTCATAATTGAATAGAAACTTTATTTTAAGTCTTTTCCAAATTATTTTTCTAATTGATCTCTATTTTCCTTTATTCTGTGTTATCACAGAATGCACAATAAACGCAACATATGCACAATAAAATAGAAAAAAGACAAAAGTAGCGCTGGTTAGTATTTAAATTGGAATCACGAAGTTAGAACAAAATTTGAATCTTGAATTCGTTTTAAAGAAGTATTGCAGAGCACAAATAACACACAGTTAATAAACAAACAAGTAAATTATTCAACAATAATTATTCATTTCTCAGTTGTAATTTAATGTAGTCCCTTTAATTGAGTACTTGCAGTAAAATACGTACTTTAATAATTAAGTGTCCTAAAAATATGCATATCTTATCTATTTTATATTCCAAATATACAACATTGTGGGAAGAATACCTAAATTGAGAATGTAGTTGAATAAAACTATACTATAAAGCCAGATTAATTATTACATATTTTTAATGCTTTACTTCTACATAAAGTAACGACCACTTTAATCGGAGAATGAACGTAAACCGATGATTTTTATTTAAAAACTAAATAAATGAAATAAACATATAACGATTTTCTTTTTAACCTGTGATTAATAGTTTGGTTACTACATATTAAGAGATATTACAGTAAATCTAAGTTAAATGGTGTGCTACTTGGAACAAATATTTTGTATAGGGTTGGCAAATAAGTTCGTTCGGTTTTTGAGGGTGGAATAAATATCAATTTTTTTGATACACAGAATAAATTTTAATCAATTATACATTGACCATTCTTATTGATAACTTCTTGCCATCTTTCCACCAACTTCATTATACCACGTTCGTAGAACGTCTGTGGCTTATCGTCGAAAAACCAATCAAAATGTTTTTTGACAGTCCTTTCTTTATCGAAAGTTTTTCTGTTCATGGAGTTCTGCAACTATCAGAATAAATGATAATCAGAAGGTGCCAGATTCGGTGAATACGGAGGATGAGAAAAAACATCCCAGCAGTTTATTCCGAGTGGTCAATGATGCATGCGGTCTGGCGTCATCGTGCTGGGAGACGACACCTTTGCGATTTGTTAATTCTGGACGTTTTGTGCGGATTGCATGGTCCAGTTGGGTTAACTGCTAGCAGTATGCAGTTGAATGAATTGTTTTGCCTGACGGTAACAGCTCGTAATAGATGATACCTTTATAATCCCACCATACGAAAAGCATAATCTTCTTCGGATGCAAATCCGCCTTCAAGCTTGTTTGCGGCGGCTCACTGCAATGCTTCCATGATCTTTTACGCACTACATTATCGTAGACGATCCATTTTTCATCTCCCGTTACCATCCGCTTTAAAAATAGGTATTTTTTTGACGTTTCCGCAACGAATCGTAAATGGATATGCGAGTGGCTAAGTAGGCGTCGGTTAATTCATGCAGTACCCAAAAATTGAGCCGAGAAACGTATCCCAGCCGGCGCAAATGATTTTTGGAGCTCATATAGTATATGTTAAGTGCTGTTGCTATCTCTCTCACCGATTGGCATGCATCTTCATCGATTACGCCATTGTCATCATCTGAATTAATCTCAGTCGGGCGACCGGAGTGGGGCGCATCATTAATGTCAAAATCTCCAGAACGGAATTTGGCAAACCACTTTTGGCACCCGCATTCTGTTAAGGCATCATCACCATAAACATATAAACATAACATATCTTTTTATGAGCCTCTCCAGCTCGTTTGCCCTTTTTAAAATAATAGAGCAAAATATGACGAAAATGCACTTTATTTTCTTCCATCTTTACAGATACGCAGCAAGCAATAATAGTAATGTTTGTTAAACCGAAATCCATAGAAAGGTTAAGCTTAACATAATCTTTCAAATGAACAATCGAGTTCTGCGCTTGCGCCGAAAATAAAAAAAGGAAATCGGAATGAATCTGTACCAAAATAAAAACCGAACGAACTTATTTGCCAACTCGATAGATTGCCAGCATAAGGGTGTGTGACATCAAATAAATTCTAAAAAATATTATAGAAAATTAATGCAGTAATATGACATCAATGAAGTATTAAAGAAATGATGGGTACTTGCTGATTTGTGTACCTTTGGGCGTTTAATCAACCCTTATACTTAACATTGTAAACTGTTAAGTTTTTGTTAAGGAGATTTTTGTACTTGGATAGATTTTTCTTTTTGCTTTACAGATTTTCACAACATTTACAATACGTTCATTATAACCTGATATGGTGTTAATCAGACCCGTAACTACCACTGGAGAAATCTTTTAAAAGAATGCTCAGAGTTGCGGTCCCTAAAGAATCCACAAATAAAATTTTCTGGGAAAATGTCTCGAATAAAATCGGTAAGTATTTGTACGTAAATAACAAAATTAAACTGCGATTTCAGTATTTCCTTTTAAGAGAAGTAAGAAAAATTATGGTGCGTTTAGTACCTCTCCCTAAAAGGCAAAGAGAAATTAGACTTCAAATATGCACCATTGCAGTATTTCCCTTTAGTAGCTGTAAGAGTAGGATGGAACCTTAATATTATGCAGTAAAACTCGAACAACTTCCTGCCAAAATTTATCAAAATTAGTCGTAGTTATTGATTATTAAGGCGGGCCTTACTTACGTTGGGTATGTTGAAAACGTCGATCCACAAAAGCTTTATCCACATAAAATTTCGAATCGAATGACACTTCATTGACTTAAATAGTTCACGCATCAATAATTTGAACGATTGCAATAATTCCTCTTAGTAGGTGTAAGAGCACAATAGCACTTTAGAGCCAAATAGGGAAGCTTCAACCACTTCTTCGAGATAAATTTTATCAAATCGGAATAAGCAATATAGAAATATTAGTAATAATAGTTCTAGAGTGGGCCTTAATTGCGTGGGGCAAACTCCCCTCCTTATGAGACACAGCGTCGAGATTTTCAATATGAAAATGGGTTCACGCGTCTAGAATTTGAAACGATTGCTATACTTCCCCTTAATAGGTGTAAAAGCAGATCGTCGCTTTAATGTTACGTAGGGGTGCTCTAACCCTTTCATCCTACCAAATTTTATCAAAATCAGTTCAAGATTTACGGAGTAATTAGTAATAATAATTTGTAAGGGGGCTAACTCCTCCCCATTTTATGTACTGCGTCGAGACCCCCAAAAGGCATATCTACATCAACTTCCAAATCGAATGACACCTCATTCATGAATATCGGTTTGCGCGTTTAGGCGCTACGCAGTTTACAAAAGGTAAAGATGACAAGAACAATTTTTGAAAATGCCGTTTTTGCTAATTTTCAGCAACTTTTTTCTCGAAATCTATTAAAACTGTCCGGTAGGACAGTTGTATAAGGGTTGACCATCAAAAACCACGAAAAAGTGTAACGTTGAAAAACACCCAACTTAGACAATTTTTTTCTATTTTTCTATAAAAGATAAAATTCCCAAATTTTCTTTATAATATAGGGCAAATCCTCCTTTATAACTGTAATTTTTTTGCAACCACCCAGATCTAATAGGTTTCGAGAAAAAAGTTGCCGAAAATGAGCAAAAACGGCTTTTTCAAAAAATGTTCTTGTTCTTCTTCTTCTTCTTCTTCTTCTTCTTCTTCTTGTTGTTCTTGTTACCTTTTTTGTAAACAACGTAGCGCCTAAACGCGTGAACCGATTTTCATGAATGAGGTGTCATTCGATTCGGAATTTTATGTAGATGTGCCTTTTGGGGGTCTCGGCCCTGTACATCGAATGGGAGAGGAGTTAGCCCCCTTTATGTAAGGCCCCCTCCAAAATTATTATTACTAATTACTCTGTAAATCTTTGCCCGATTTTGATAAAATTTGGTAGGATGATAGGGTTAGGGCTGCCCTACCTAACAATAAAGCGACGATCTGCTCTTACACTTGTTAAGGGGAAGTATAGCAATCGTTTCAAATTATCGACACGTGAACCGATTTTCATGAATGAAGTGTCATTCGAATCGAAATTTTGTACAGATTTGTACTTTAAAAGTCTCGACGCTATGCCTCATAAGGAGGGGAGTTCGCCCCACCCAAATAAGGCCCTTTCTAAAACTATTATTACCAATATTTCTACAAAGCTTAGTCCGATTTTGATAAAATTTAGCTCAAATAAAGTGGTTAAAGCTCCTCTACGTGGCTGTGAAGTGCCATCATGCTCTTACACCTACTAAGAGGAAGTACTGCAATCGTTAAAATTATCAATGAGTGAACCGATTTACATCAATGAATTGTCGTTCGATTCAAAATCTTTGCCTTTTAAGGAGAAGTACTGTAATCGCAGTTTATTTTTCTTGCTCCTCTTAAAAGGAAGTACTGAAATCGCAGTTTAATTTTGCTATTTACGTACAAATACCTTCCTATTTTATTCAAAACGCTTTCTCAAAAAAATGGTTATTGAGGATGGTTTGGGGACCGCAACTATAATCATTCTTTAAAAAGATCTCTCCAGTGGTAGTTACGGTTCCGATTTAACACCTTATCAGGTTATAATGATAGAATAGCTTATTCCAAATTTTAAAAAATCTATAAAGCAGACGTAACTTTGCAAATAGACAAAAAGGAAAATCTATCCAAAAGGTACAAAAATCTCCTTAACAAAAACTTACAGTTTTAAAAGTTAAGTATAAGGGTTGATTAAACGCCAAAAGGTACACAAATCAGCAGTTCCCAACATTTCATTAATACTTCATTGATATAATTTAAGTAATTTTACTGCATTAACTTTTCCTTCACATTTTTTAGAATTTATTAGATGTCACAGACCCTTATGCTGGCCAGTTCATTCATAATATTTTTTTATTATAATTATGATAAAATGAGTGATGAATTATTCTGAGTAGTCACATATACATGCATGTTAAAGTAGAAAAAAACAAAGTTAGAGTCGGCCACTTTTTAAATTTCAATCACGGAGGATTCAAAACAATATTTCAGTCTTAAATTCGTCTTACCGAAATATTCGTGAGCACAAATAACATACATTTAATAACAAGTAGATTATTCAACAATATTTACTCATTTCTCAATTGTAATTTAATTTAGTCCCCCTAATTTTACTTATGGTGAAATACTGGAATAATTAGCTGTCCTAAAAATATGCATATCTTTATTTTCTTTATTTTATATTACATATATATAACATTGTGGGAAGAATACCTAGATTGAGAATGTAATTGAAGAAAACTATATTATTTGCGATAAAGCCAGATTATTTATTACTTATTATTACAAACGTTTGACTACAACATAAAATAACAATTACTTTAATCGAAGAATGAACTTAAACCAATGATTTTTAATAAAAATAAAAATAAATGCATAAAATCATTGATGTAAAAAAAGTTTATGAATTTTTTAGCCTCTTATTTTTTTTATATTTTTTATAACGTTTTCTTTTTCACCTGTGATTAATAGTTTGATTATTATAGATAAATAGATATTACAGTCAATCTAAGTTAAATGGTGTGCTACTTGAGTAAATATTTTGTAGACGAAAATGGCCAGCATAAGGGTCTGTGACATCTAATAAATTCTAAAAAATGTGAAGGAAAAGTTAATGCAGTAAAATTACTTAAATTATATCAATGAAGTATTAATGAAATGTTGGGAACTGCTGATTTGTGTACCTTTTGGCGTTTAATCAACCCTTATACTTAACTTTTAAAACTGTAAGTTTTTGTTAAGGATTATATCTATGTTGTTGCAAAAAAAAAAAAAAAAAAATACAGTCATAAAGGAGTGTTCGCCCTTTATTTGAAAGAAAATTTGGGAATTTTATCTTTTATAGAAAAAGAGAAAAAAATGGTCAAAGTTGGTTGTTTTTCAACATTATGCTTTTTCGTGCAGTTTTTGACGATCAGCCCTTATACAACTGTCCTAAAAACACACCAATCGCTAATAACTTTTTAAGAAAGCGGAATACCGAAAAAGCCGAGGAAGTAAACTACATGTTGTTTTTGGTCGTTTTTAAATTTTTTTCCCCCCCGGTGCTGAATCTTCATTTTTGGCAGAGTTACGGCCAAAAACCTGATCGGGGTTTCATAAGGACCACTGGTTTTGACAATGATTATTAAAACTACATAAAAAATTGTGAAAAATGACGTTGACCACGTTTCGATATCCCTAATATTTGGCGAGATATTTAAGATCGAAGTAACAATTTTATCTATTTGTGATCGGTTTTTCAATATTAATTTTCCACCAGAAATACACGTTTTGGGTGCTCCTCTGACTTCAAAAAATGTTATTTGTGACGCAAAGAACAAAAATAATAATAATTAAAGATTTTAAAGAATGTAGTGTAATGTAATGGTTGTGGGTGAATCGGGATAAATTTGATTTATCATCAAATAAAAGCAACCATCATATCATGTTAATGTACCTCGTATGCAAGACTTCTTGACCTATGATTAGGGTAAGAATATCGTGCCAGGGTGTTGGTCTAGTGGTCAAGAGCGTGGCTTTGTAAGTGGGAGATCCCCAAATGTAAAACTTCATTTTATTTAAAAAAGTATTATGATGTGTTAAGCATTATGAATGACTGCATACGCGGGATTCGAACTGGGGATTTCCCACTTACAAAGCCACGCTCTTGATCACTAGACCAACACCCTGGCAAGATATTCTTACCGTAATCATAAGTCAAGAAGTCTTGCATACGGGGTACATTAAAATAATGTGATGATTGCTTTTATTTGATGATAAAACAAATTTATCCTGATTCACCTACAACCATTACATTACACTGGTATTCTTTAGAAAAAATTTCGATACCAACTGGTTCAGGTTTATTGAGTCTTTTGGTATCTTTATGTATAGTTTGTAATGTGGAAATAGTTGCAGCTGTATTAGGAAATTCCTCCTCGCTTAAAATAGCAAATTTATTCCTTGTAACGGCGGCGAATGTATTTTTATTATTTTATTTTTTATTTTATTATTATTGTTAATTTAACTGGGCAGTCCCTAGAAGTAGATCTAAGCTCTCCTTTACAATGAACACAAGTCAGCAGAACGGCCTCAAATACAGTACATTCACTGGTTCTGTGGTTTTCTCCACAATGATCACACCTTGTTTTGCTTCTGTATTGCTCCTCTGAATGCCTAAATCGCTAACAGTTTTTGCATTGTCTTATAGATGGAATATAAGGATCTACCTTACACCTTGCCCTATATAAGGGATACGTATTGTGCCAATGTCTGGCTATCAAAAGTGATAAATCAAATAGGTAATTTGCCAATAAGCTGTTTATCGTTAATATATTTTTTCCGAGTAAGACGTCTAACTTCGAGAGGGGAGAACGGAGAGATAAGCTCTTGTAGTATTTCATTATCATCCAATTCCTCATCAATATCGCTAATCACACCTGTGCATTGTACTCGAAAATTAGGAATACAAGCTACAATTTCACGTTCTTTAAGTATGTCTTAAGATAATCAGTTGTTAGCTGCCTGAAGTGTATTCGTTGTGATTTTCATTCTGTTCTGTCCGGTAACCGAAATATCAATTATATCCTTCGCGTACGCATTTGCTGATTTAAACAACCACTTGCCCAAGGCCATCCTATGTATTTTACCTAGGTTACCTTTTTTACCCTCTAGGTTAATAACAAACGGGCCTTTATCATTAGGACGTTAACGATTTTTACTTGCTTTAATCAAGTTTAAACATAGATTGGTTTCTGTTTCAATTGTCATTAATTTCCTGAACATGCACTTCAGTGGTACCACTCGATATTGTCTCACCTGATCTATTATTGGCTTTTGTACCAGTTTCATTAGGCAAGAATTGATTTGGGTTAAGACTAGTATTAGCATTGGACCCTGATCAATCCACTTCCATATTACTTATGATTTCACCATTACTTACATCAGTGTTTTTTGAAACATTTACATTAGTGTTATTCACATTATTCATTTTAGTGTTATTAAATTAGTGTTTGGTACATCGACACTTTTACCATTACCAACACACAACTTATCTGAACTTAGGTCCGACGCCGGGGGCCCAGGACCCCCGCTGTCCGCTGACATATTCACCACCTCAGATTTTCATTACTTAATAAATAATAATAATAAAAAGTGCAAATAGAAGAAAATAAGAAAGAAAGGAGAAAGTGAGAGTGTATGGATAGAAAAAGAATAATCAGAGAAAGACGAAACAGAACTGGAGGACAAAAGAGAGTGAGGGAGAGAAGGAAAAAAGAAAAAATAGAATAATTTAGAATAAGAAAAAGAATTTAAAAGAGGGATTATAGAAGCCAAGTACGTAGACATTTTTTGGAGATGGTGACTGTGAAGTTCAAACTACACCTGTTATTTGCTATTACTTTTGGCCGTTATTACACATATTTGTACATATTTTTTAAAGAGTTTTTCTCAGATATTAGCTAAAGATGAAGGCACAGTAATATGGTGCCTTCGCGCAGCCTGAGCTATCTGAGCAGTTTAAAAACTTTCCGAAGTTGGGTCTCCTTTCCACATTAAAAAACATCAAAAAATATCATAAGCTGAAATTAGAAAAATATTTCTCCAATCTTGCAGTTCTAAGTATTTCATCCAAAGATCCGAAACTACCATCGCGTTCTAGCCTCATTCCTTATGAGCTTACCAATGAATTTCATGTTTCAAGAAAATTACAAGTTTTATTACAAAAATTAGTTATCTGTATGTTATGAAGTGGTGGAATAATTTCGTCCAATCTTTATAGAGAGACCAAATATGTTTTGATTTACTTGGCGAAATGCATGGAACTGTGGCACCCTCTGCTTAGAATTGTACATTTAGTGTAATATACCATTTTAATATTTATTATTACTATTTTATATACTATTTTCAAATAAACTGCTAGCAGTGAATATTTTGTATTCATGTACACTCCAAATTAGTTTGTAATTCGTCTTGGTAGTGGCCCAACACTGCATTCCATTCCAAAGGCCGGGTTTTGGTCTGGAAGAAAAAATGTAGTGTGAAATAACTTTCTCTTACGGGAATTCTCAACCGTGAAAGTTATTTCGATATCAATTGTTGATGCCTTTTAAATTAGACAGCTGATAAAGGAAAAGGAAACAATTGTTTAAACAGCAATTAACATCTATCACCATATCAACAAGAAATTTACTAAAGTCTAAGCTAAACTTATTAACTTATTTCCCACTCATCAACAGAAAATCCAACTTAAAACGAACATGTACCTTGCTCTTTACATCAGACCATTTTCGGTCTTCGTGTAAGGCGAAGCCTGGGGGAGTGCGTCACCAAATACAGGTTTGTAAATAAAAGCTAAAAATTTCAATAAACTCTCAAACAATTGAAAACTAGTTCACACAAAATTTTAAAAAATGCCATACTAATGTATTGTATACTGTAAGTGGCTGTAAAGAATTGCGTCTTTTTATTCTTTTAATTAACATTTAAGAAGAAAGCAACTCTTAGTAATTAGTTGTGGAACGCATGTATAGGGAAGAGTCTCTTCATTTTCTAATAGCAATTATAATAATAATAATAATAATAATTTATTTGTTAGGAGGGCAGAAGCCCTATGCAAAGGGTTCGGTTTACAAATACTTTAAATTATACAAGTTCAAAATGAATATATATAACAAAAATATCATTGCACTGTGGGTACTAATACTAATACATTCAAATAGTAAACATTTCAAACATAAAAACAAAAATTAATTTTTTAAACAACAGAAATAAATCTTTTCTTTACTTTACTTATTTAACAGAAATGCTCTGAGCTTCAATACTTCTGTAAAAAAGGAGAACAAGTTTTTTATCTCTGAGGCACCCGAATTACGAAATGTTATAGGATAATCAAAGTACATAGAGCCAGCATCGATTAGCATAAATTGTAAGTAGTGGTTTCTAAAAGAAGTGTACATTGGACAAGAAAACAAAATATGATATAAGTCTTCTTGCTGCTGCTTATTACAAACAGGACACAGTTCACTGGGTTTTATAACATATTTGATGTGGTCTATTGTTATTTTTATTATAAATTTGGAGCTCAATCTAAGTTGCGCAAGGAACTTTACAAACTTAAAAGGAAGATTTAATAAAAAATAAAATTGCGGCCGTTGCTCCTCAAAGAATAAGGCTGAATATATCAAACTAAAATTTGATTTATTTACACATTCTATGTCCTTTTCTTTCAGGTAGTTGGCATAAAAGTTCAAAATTTGTTTTTTCTTATTTCTAAACAGGCTAAGATCCTGCGTCTGCAGTAGTTCCGAAAAATCTATACAATCAAATATATGACATAATTGTGAAATCCAGTTATATCTTACATTGTTAGAACTATTCTGCTGGACAAGTTTGATGAAGCAACAAAAAGGGTATCTAGTGGATGGCATAGCTTTTAATTTATAGAGCCAATTAAGGGCTAACTTTAACAGTTTGAACTTAATATGTACAACTCCTACTTCTAAGCGGACCGCAAAATTGGGAGTACCACGCGGAAGACCCAGCAAACTTTTAAAGAAACTTAGATGACAAGTTTCTAGGCTGACAGAATACCTGAGTCCCCAGACACTAGCTGCATAAAGAAGCGTCCCCATAATGACGGCATCCAGAAGTTTAATCCTAGCTTCCCAATTAACTATTTTTGCTCTAGCACATGTACCTATCACTGCACTAATAGCTGTTCTTGCTTTTGCTAGAGCGTTTTCGGAAGCTTTCAAAAACACTCCAGAGTTAGAAAACACCGTTCCCAAATAGTTATAAGAAGAAACGTACTCCAATCTGACATCATTAAAAGTTAAACATCTGGGTTTTTTCCTATGGGATTTCGCACATCTAATAATCTTTGTCTTAGCAGTATTGACGCTAAGATGATTCTCCTTACAATATGTCTCTAAACACTTAAGTTTTGCACGTATATCTGTATAGGAGTCACCAAATAACACTGCATCATCTGCATAAAATAACATTAGGATATCAAAGCTGTTACCTATTGGAATACCGGACTGCCCTCTAATTTGAAAAAACATTTCAACATCACTGATAAAAAAATTAAATAGGATTGGGGAGAGGGTTTCCCCTTGAAGAACCCCTTCCGTTATCACCACAGGATTTGACAGTTTATTACCGCATCTAATATGCAAATTAGCATTCTCATATAGACATTTAATGATTCTGATTACTTTGCCACTGATCCCAATGTTATACAATTTAAGCCATAAAAGATCATGATTTAAACTGTCGAATGCTCTTTTAAAATCTATAAAAGCGCAATACAGTTCCCCCCGAGGACGAGAAAGTTTGAACTGAATTACTGACGATAATATAAAAATATTATCTATACATCCTCTACTCGGACGAAAACCATTCTGCGACTCAGGTATGGTGCCAGAAGCATCCGACCATGTAATCAGCCTGTTCAAAATTATCTGAGTAAAAATTTTTAGTAGTGAATTTACTAATGCAATTAAACGGTAGTTAGTTAATAGTGTTTTATCTCCTTTTTTGAACAAATTAAAACCAATAATACTAGCCCATGACCGAGGTATCTACTCTTTGAAAAAAATAGAATTAAACATTGAAACAATATAGAGATGCCAATTTTGAGGTAAAGATTGATAAAATTCATAACAAATGCCATCACTACCAGGTGCTTTACCAGACTTACAATTAGCCAGAACATTACACAACTCTGCACTCTCTATTTCAGTATCCAAAATAGGATGTCTGACATCAACAAACAATACATTTGATATAATTTTGGGGGGATAAATATTCATATAAAAATCTTCCCATTCTGCACAAGAAATCAGACTTACAGACTGAACATTATTTTTCCGATACTGATTAATAGTATTCCAAAATATTTTACTATTTTTACAGTCACCTAGCTTTTCTATTAAAGAATTATTATACATTTTCTTTTTATTCTTTAATAATTGCACATATCTATTTTTTTCATTAATATAATTTACCTTCGATTGGGAACCATAATTAGATGCTTTGAATTCTTTCAAAAGACTTTTTACACGTTTTTTTTGTTTAGTACAATCTTCGTCATACCATGGTTTATTCAAAAATCTTTTACTTGAAGAACCGACAAAACTATACTTATAAAGTGACAAGGCAGATGAAGTCTCATATATAGCAGAAACTAGGTTATCATAAATACAATCAATTGAATACACATCAAAATTAATCGAAGTTCTGCACGACATCTGCATCATATTACAATATAATACTGCCTTATCATAATCCCAGTTCAATTTAGAGACTGTTTCTGATCTATTTTCAGTGGTAGAATCAAACACTAATGAATTCAGTATCACCTGTATAGGAAAATGATCTGATTTAGTAACAATATTTTGTACTTTTAAATCACTTATCATATCCAAATGAAATACATCACACCAGAAAAGATCAATTGTGCTTGTGCCAGTTGATGCAACATAGGTAAAGTGTCCTTCATTATCACTCTGAGAACGACCATTTATCAAAACCATTGAATTTAATTCCATGAAATCAGTTAGAGTTTTTCCTCTGATATTGCTGATTCCATCCTTATTTCTTCGTATTTGACTGAGTGAAGTTCCATGAAACACATTTTCATCACCTTGATTAAGATCTGCCACTCTACTGTTAAAATCTCCAGCTATAAATACTGGGAGTGACGCATAGTTAAAACGGATATTGTTGATGGTCAATTCTAATAAGTCCAGAGCTACATTTATATCGAGTGAGGGTCTGAAATAAACTATTCCTAAAATAAAGGAGAACCTTCCAGAAGATATGTTCACAAAAATCCAGTGTTTGCACTTATCCAAAATTGAAACCTTCATATTTCTCGTCACTAGCAACATCAGTCCACCAGAGGCACGACCAAAACGCTTCTCCTTTACAGCACATACGTTAATCAAGGTGTAATCATCAAACTGTGATAATAAGACATCACTTATTAAGTGTGTTTCAACTAAACAAATAATCTCAGAATTAGCGAGGAAGTTCAAATCGCTTAAATTACTAAAACCTTTCATATTCCAGAAAACGAGCCGTAGATGCTTACCAGAAATAGAATTCGTAGTTAGATGTTTACTTAATTGCTAGGACGGACAAGAAGAAGAGGAACCAATAAACTTAGACTTCTTTAAAATCTGTTGAGTTTTCTTTCTGTCCGGTGTATTGAGCCACTGTTCCAATTGTGTAGATCTTACAGCTGACGTCTGAGAGGCCTCCACCTCAGTAGACACTTTCTGGTCAGAATCACTTTCTCGCCTCCTTATATTTTTTCTTGAACTGGTTGACGTTTACTTTATTATGTCTTTGACAAAAATTTTATTACCATTTAAAAGGACATAATTGTATCTCAACTTGGCAGTATTACTTCTTTCAACGTCTTCTTTCACCCACTGATACAAAATTTTTCTTTCGTCCCTTACTTCTTTTGGAAAATCTTCATTTAAGTAACAGTTTGTACCCTTAAGCAGCATTCTTTTTACTAGTATTGCCCTTTTTTTATTTTCTGACTCAAATTTTATCAAGATGGGACAGTTTGAAGTATTTCTACCTAATGTACGGAAATACAAAATGTCACCAGTATTACACTCTACCACTAATTTTTCAGTTATAAAATTAGCTAATTCTTGTAAGCGCTCTAATCTACTCTCAGACTGAAAATTAAAACCATAAAGTATAAGATTTTTGCATCTAACCTCCATTTCTAATAACGTAATCTTTACATTTTGTTGTTGATTAATCAACTTGAGTTGCTCATTTTCTCTTTTAACAAATTCTAATTCCTTTTCCATTACATGAAGTTTACTATTTGTCTCGGAAACTAAATTTTTCATTTCATCTATTTTCTTACTATTATCATTAATGCTATCTTTTAAAGAATAGATAGCACTCAAAATTTTTTCACTTTCACTCATTTTCCTACTTTTATTTTTTAATTAATGAAAAGAAAAAAAAAATAAATAAAATAAAAATGTAATGCAGTAAAAAATAAACGTACCAAATACAAACCAGTTGCTAGGGCGCAAATTACAAGAGTATTGAAAGAAAACAGACACTTTGTTATAATTATTTGAATTCTGAAGAAACAAAATATCAACAAACTCCAATAACAAACATATACTCCCCACTACATCACTTGACTTAAATTCTATAACTAACTAACTAGATCATAGATAAAGATTTTTCACTAATATTTTAAAAACTACTCGGTAAATTTTTTCCAAATTTTACACATTTAAACCTTAATACGTGAGCTACATATAAACCAAAAACCAAATAAAAACTCACACTAGAAACCACTTTAATCTATAAAAATATAAGCAAACACTTTAAGAGAAGTTGACGCTACCAGTGCCTGAACCGAACTCCCTTCTAATAGCAATTATGGACTGGAATAACAATTTAGCGGAAATAACAAGGTATAATTGGTAAAAGGTTAATAGGTTTAATTGGTTATAAAGGTTAATTGGTCTCACAGATAAATATTCTTTTCAACTAAGTTACGAGGGTAAATTGAGATAGCTTTAGAAACTTTTAAAGGGTTTTAAAAGAAATCGTTATTAAAAAAAAAATCGGGTAAAAATTAATAGTCATCACATTATTTGTAGTATCAATACATCTAATACAGCACCATTTAAAGATATATGTACATTAATGTGCTTGATGATAAAGTCTTAGATTTGTCCTCTAAGACTCGCATCTAATATTAAAATATGTATTTATGTAATTAATCATAAGAGTATCAGGTGTATAAATAAGAAAAATCAGTGTTGACGAAAGATTGCAGCAGGTAATCCATTTTTTAGGACTCTGCTTGCCTACGAACGAGAGCAGTATGCTCTCGTTATAGGCAATATTGTTTCGCTTTATAGAACGAAAAGAAATTTACCCTATGTATCTCGTTTTCGGCTCGATAGATTTTTACTAAACATTACTCAATTATAGACAATAGTAGTCCCCATATACAGGTAAAATATAAACAAAATCTATCGAGTAGTTTTCGAGATATTTGAAGTTAAAGTTTTCAGAGAACGGAAACAAACTTTAACCTTAAATATCTCGTTTTCTGCTCGATAGAATTTTACTAAAATTTACACAATACTAGACTCCATATAAATGTGCAATATAATCAAAATCTATTGAGTAATTTTAGAGATATTTGAAGTTAAAATTTTTCACTTTATAGAACGGAAACGAATTTTAACCCTTAATATCACGTTTTCGGCTAGATAGATTTTTACTAAAATTTACACAATTAGAGATAAAAGTAGTCCCCATACACAGATAAAATATAAACAAAATCTATCGAGTAGTTTTCGAGATATTAGAAGTTAAAGATTTCAGAGAACGGAAACAAACTTTAACCTTAAATATCTCGTTTTCTGCTAGATAGAATTTTACTAAAATTTACACAATTATAGACAATAGTAGTCTCCATAAACAGATACAATATAAACAAAATCTATAGAGTAATTTTCGAGATATTTGAAGTTAAAGTTTTCACTTTATAGAACGAAAACAAACTATAACCCTAAATATCTCGTTTTCTGATCGATAGGTTTTTACTACATTTTACACAACTATAGACAATTGTAGTCTCCATGAACAGGTAAAATATAAACCAAATCAACCAAGTACTTTTCGAGATATTTGAAGAATAACTATTCACTTTATGTAACGGAAAACAAATTTTAACCCTAAATATCTCGCGTTCTGCTCGTTAGATTTTTACTAAGATTTACACAGTTACTGACAATAGCAATCTCCATATGCAGGTAAAATATTAAAACTGTCCGGTAGGACAGTTGTATAAGGGTTGATCGTCAAAAAGTGCACGAAAAAGCGTAACGTTGAAAAAGACCCAACTTTGACAATTTTTTTCTCTTTTTCTACTAAAGATAAAATTCCCAAATTTTCTTTAAAATATGGGGCAAATCCTCCTTTATAGCTGTAATTTTTTTGCAACAACCCAGATCTAATAGGTTTCGAGAAAAAAGTTGCCGAAAATGAGCAAAAACGGCTTTTTCAAAAAATGTTCTTGTTCTTGTTGTTGTTGTTGTTGTTGTTGTTCTTGTTACCTTTTTTGTAAACAACGTACAGCATAAACGCGCGAACCGATTTTCATGAATGAGGTGTCATTCGATTCGGAATTTTATGTAGATGTGCCTTTTGGGGGTCTCGACCCTGTACATCGAATGGGAGAGGAGTTAGCCCCCTTTATGTAAGGCCCCCTCCAAAATTATTATTACTAATTACTCTGTAAATCTTGGCCCGATTTTGATAAAATTTGGTAGGATGATAGGGTTAGGGCTCCCCTACGTAACATTAAAGCGGCGATCAGCTCTTACACTTGTTAAGGGGAAGTATAGGAATCGTTTCAAATTATCGACACGTGAACCGATTTTCATGAATGAAATGTCATTCGAATCGAAATTTTGTACAGATTTGCACTTTAAAAGTCTCGACGCTGTGCCTCATAAGGAGGAGAGTTTGCCCCACCCAAATAAGGCCCTTTCTAAAACTATTATTACCAATATTTCTATAACGCTTAGTCCGATTTTGATAAAATTCAGCTCGAATAAGTGGTTAAAGCTCCTCTACATTGCTGATGCTCTTGCACCTACTAAGAGGAAGTACTGCAATCGTTTAAATTATCAATGAGTGAACCGATTTAAATCAATGAATTGTCGTTCGATTAAAAAATCTTTGCCTCTTTGCCTAGAAGTTCTGCAATCGCAGTTTATTTTTCTTACTTCTCTTAAAAGGAAGTAATGAAATCGCAGTTTAATTTTGCTATTCACGCACAAGTACCTTCCTATGTTATTCAAAACGCTTTTTCAAAAAAAGTTGTTACTGAGGATGGTTTGGGGGACCTTAACGATAATCATTCTTTAAAAAGATCTCTCTAGTGGTAGTTACGGTTCCGACTTACCATCTTATCAGGTTATAATGATAGAATTGCTTATTCCAAATTTAAAAAAATCTGTAAAGCAGATATGTAACTTTGTAAAATAGACAAAAAGGAAAATCTATCCAAAAGGTACAAAAATCTCTTTAACAAAAACTTACAGTTTAAAATGTTAAGTATAAGGGTTGATTAAACGCCAAAAGGTACACAAATCAGCAAGCACCCAACATTTCATTAATTCTTCATTAATATTTAAGTAATTTTACTGCATTAATATTCATTAATATTTTTTAGAATTTATTAGATGTCACAGACCCTTATGCTGGCCACTTCATTTATAATATTTTTTTGTTATAATTATGATAAATCACACATATGTACATGCATGTTAAAGTAGAAAAAGACAAAGTTAGAGTAGGCTACTGTCTTGAATTCGTCTTACCGAAATATTCGTGAGCACAAATAATACAAGTAGATTATTCAACAACAATTATTGATTTCTCAATTGTAATTTAATTTAGTCCCCCTAATTTTACTTATAGTAAAATACTGGAATAATTAGCTGTCCTAAAAATATACATATCTTATTTACTTTATTTTACATATTACATTTTTTTTTTATAAAAAAAAGTTTTGAATTTTTTAGCCTCATAATTTTTTTTTATTTTTTATAACGTTTTTGTTTTTATCCTGTATTTAATAGTTTGATTATTATAAATAACTACATATTACAGTCAATCTACAGTGCTACTTGAACAAATATTTTGTAGACGAAAATGGCCAGCATAAGGGCCTGTGACATCTAATAAATTCTAAAAAATATTAATGAATATTAATGCAGTAAAATTACTTAAATATTAATGAAGAATTAATGAAATGTTGGGTGCTTGCTGATTTGTGTACCTTTTGGCGTTTAATCAACCCTTATACTTAACATTTTAAACTGTAAGTTTTTGTTAAAGAGTAAACAAAATCTATTGAGTAGTTTTGGAGATATTTGATAAAGATACAAGATGTCATTGGAGAGAGTTCACTGTTTACATCTAATACAAAAACAAAACATTTTTACTGTTTAAAATAAAAATAAATCTACAAAAATAAAAATAAAATTACATCTCAAAAATTGGTAGAGAACTTTAAATTTACTTATTCAGAATTGCTTAAAACCCTTGAATTCTCTACTTTTTTTAAATTTATTTTTATACTTTTTTTTTTTTTTAATATTTTATTCTTCCCTGCAAAACGCTCTTAACTTGCATACATCACGGACATATTTAAAAATGGTTTTTAATTCAGGTTCAGATGTCATACTAAGCATTCTAAGTATATCCTCATTTTGAGGCTCATTATGGATATTAAGTTCATTATAAAGGTGTTTCCTTAAAGGGGCATAAATTGGACATCTAATAAATATATATGATAAATATCTTCCATTTCTAATAGGTTGCATATTGAACACACTTCCTCAGTTTTCATTATATACATTACATTTTGTATGACAATTTTCAGTATTAATTTATTACCAGTTCTCAACTGTGCCAGTACTTTAGTGATATGGTGTGGAATTTTAAGCGATAAATAAGATTGTGGATTTTCATAATTACAATTAATGGTTAAACACTTATAGATTAGACAGAAACTACTCTTAGCCAAACTTGCTTTATCTAATTCGAGTAAATAATCTTTGTATTTCTTTAAAATTTCTTCTAAGTTTTTTTTAAATATTCAAAATTGAAATTAACTGAATCTAAATTATATCCACAATTTTGCAATAAATTCTTTAGTTGCGTCTGTAACGCTTCAACCCTCCTCCCAGACTTTAGGGGTTTCAATTAGAAAATTAGAACACCTGGTCGACACTTTAAAACTTTATTATCTTACATAAAAACCCTTGACTAATAATTAACTAATTAACGTAAATTGTAAATATGTAACTTAACTAATAATACACGTAAATTGTAAATATGTAACCTAACTAATAATACACGTAAATTGTAAATATGTAAATTAACTAAAAAGGATAAAAAACAACTACTAAAACAGGAGTTCCCCCTTACCGCCCGTCGCCCTGCCAACCGGGACCAGAGAGTGGGACCCCAAAGACCATAGACAGATTTGGAACACCTGCAGCTTGCCCATTCCTCGCCAAAAATCTTCTCGTCTTCGTCAGGGTTTTTCGCACTCAGCTCCAGCCACTCCTTTCGGTTACACTCACTGTTCTGTTTTCCTTTTCTTCTTTTCTGTCATACTAGCTCTCACACAGACCCACATAGACACACCCTACACACACACACACCACTCTCTAGGCCCCCACCATTTCGTCGGCAGCGCGAACAATGCTCCTAGTAACTTCCTGAATATGCATTCTAAGACTACATTATAGGTATCGTGTTACGTCCTCTATGTATAACAATTTAATTCTAAAAGAAAATATAATTACAATTCAACAAACCCACAATTCCGTCCCTTACACATCCTCCAATTAAACTTTACACATTTTATATTTTTGTTGTCCAATTTAACCAATTCATTGAAACAAATTTTCGGGAATCTATCAGATTCCATAGCAAATATTTGTAACAGCCATTTCAGGGCAGACTTCAACACAAAATATGATACCGGACATGAGCCGATCTCCAATCTAATTATATAATGAGGCGTGTTGACCGCAAGTGAGAGCAATTTTTTATAAAATCCTAAGTGGCAAGACTCTAATTTTTGTAAATATCTTAAGGCCGTAACCTGTGTACCGTATAGTAATGAATTTAATGTTAACGAATGATACAATTTGTTGCGAACCTCCCATGAATTACATTTTATATTACTTAATATCTTCATCACAGAGCCAAATCCGATATTAGTTCTAGCCACTAAAGACTCAATTGCATTTTTAAAGACACCAGAATTACTGAAAATTACGCCTAAATACGAGTACTGACTCGCTTGCTCTAAAATGTCATCACCGTACCTAAATGGAATTTTGGATTTCACATATTTGCCCTTATGGAACACAACAACTTTGTTTTTTTTTACATTTAGTTTTAAGCAATTATTATCACAATAAGTTTTAAATAAATTTAATTTTCTATTAACATCAGTAACGGAATCACATAACAGGACCAGATCGTCTGCGTAAAGCAGGCATAGAATGTCAACATCCTTATTAATTTTTATTCCTGCAACCTCCTGACTTCTAAAATAACTCTCCAAATCGGATACATATAAACTAAACAATAAAGGTGATAGTGACTCACCCTGTAAAACACCCTTTGTTATATTTATTTCCGAGCTAACACCTTCCGGGGTCCTAACTTGTAGAGTTGCATCACTATACAAATTCTAATAAATTTTCCCCTAACCCCTGAATCAAACAGTTTCCTCCAGAGAAGGCCATGATTTATGTTATCGAAAGCTTTCACTAAATCTATAAAAACTGCAAAAAGCTTCCCATTTTTTTGGCAGTTTTAATTGTACCAAAGAATTAAGTACAAAGATATTGTCTACACAGCTTCTTTTCGGCCTAAATCCACTTTGGGCTTCTGGAATAATATTTGCTGCTTGACACCATGAACTTAGCCTATTAAGGAGTATCTGCGTGAAAAGTTTCGTTATACAATTGACCAAAGCTATGGGCCTGTAGTTAGCTGGATCTAGTTTACAACCTTTCTTGTGTATCATTGTGAAAATAATCTTTTTCCAGGATTCGGGTAACATTTAAGAATCTAATATTTTATTAAATAACACCTCCAAATATAGGAGCCAATTAAAAAGTAATAATTTATAAAATTCGTTCGATATACCATCATTTCCCGGAGTTTTATTATTTTTAATTTTATTTAAAACCTCCAAAATTTCTACTGTTCGTATTTCCGCGTCCAGTGACGGGTTCCTAACATCTATTAAACATTCTTTCTGCAAAGCAAAGTTCTGGTGGTAATCAGATTTAAAATAAAGATGCCACTCCCTTAACGCTACAGCCGAATTACTAAAAGTTCTCCTTTTGAATTTATTTATGTGAGACCAAAATGTTTGACTATCTTTAGCAGCTGTTATTTCATGAATTATTGTATTGAAATAAGTTTTTTTTTAATTTAATTATTTTTTGTATTCTTGTTTAGATTCGATATAAAAGTTTCTAAAATTTTTCTCAAAATTATTTTTTTTACAAATTTTAAAATTTTCTTTCATTATTTTTTTTGCCGTTTTACATTGTTGGTCGAACCAGGGATCATTATTATTAACTTGTACATAATTTTTCTTTTGTTTACGGACTAAACCCAAATGTTCCGCTGTTTCCCAAATAGCGTCCTTTAAATTTTCATTTATATTACTAATAGTTTCTAAATGCAAGTTATAACTTATTTTTGGCATATTTTCCATATTTAAAACATATGCTTCCGCCTTATTATTATCCCAACTTAATCGCGAACAAACACATGCACCCTGAGATGAACAACTACTTTTTATTTTCTTTTTATTTAACGGCAAATTTAATTTAATTTCGATCGGAAAATGATCAGAGAGTGTGGACCACTGAATAACAGATAGATCGACTATTTTATCCAAATTATAATAATCACACCAAGCTAAATCTATGACACTACTTCCCACCTTAGAAACAAACGTTTTTTGACCTAAATTATCAGACATTGTTCTGCCATTTAGCAGAGCAAAAGAATTTGATTCAAAAAAATCTACTAACATATATCCTTGTTTATAGATTACTTCATCTGTAGATATTCTGATGCAATTCAAATTAGTGCCTTCAAAAAGGTCCAGATCCATCTGATTCAGTGCTCCCACCCTGCTATTAAAATCCCCCAAAATCAAAAAATCGAATTGTTGTTCACCCTATGTAATTCATCCAAAGTTAATTGTAACAATTCTAAAATTTGAATCATATCTATACCAGGTTTAAAGTAAATATTACCTATAATCATATCAAAGAAGCAATTTTTAATTTTAATAAAAATCCACCAAGCTGTTTTTTCAAGAACACACACTTCAAATAGATTTTTTCTCACATACACTACAAGACCACCACTGGAACGACCTCTTGATTTTTCTTTAATAGCTGCTGATGAAATAGCTTCAAACGCAGAAAGGGAAGGAATCTTCTCTAAATGATCAGACCTCCAAGTTTCAACCATACAAATCACCTGGTATTTATCATAGTTATATTTGTCATCCACCACGTTACCAAATCCATGCACATTCCAGAACAAAATAAACAAACTATCTTCTAGATCAACCCTAAAAACGTCAGGAACGAAAATTACGTTTGCCAGATAAATCCGGAGAACTTAGAGCTTTTCTCTTTTTATTCGTTTTAGGTGATCTCTTTTTCTGCTTAGAACTCAATCTTCCTTTTTTCAGCCATGTATGTAGAGTATTTCCAGATGCGTCCGATGAATTCTCTTCCAGTTGTTCAGATCCCTCAGTAAAGTTGTCAGTGTTTGCGATATCACCACTATAGAATCTTGACGTTCAACCAATGCAGACTGAATTTTCTTCAAATCATTCAACGTGCAAACTTTATTCTCAATTAGTAACTTATCATACCTCAAATATGCTTTTTTATGACTTGCTCTAGCTTCATTTAAATATGGCAAAAGCTCCTTTCTTAATAACCTTACCTCCAATGGGAAATCTTCCGATATAAACATTTTTTCTCATTTTAATTTCTTACCATTTCTTAAGATTTCATATTTACGCCTAGACGATATAAGTCTAACAAGTGCAGGTCTAGTTTTAGTACCGCGTCCAATTCTACGAATACTATCCACCTCCTTTATATCAATATCCAACTCTAATTTGTTTTTAAACAGCTCCAACACTCGTTTCTCTAGCAAATCAATTCTTTCTTCAGTCTCTTCCTCAAAGTTAAAGAGAATTAAATTATTTTTTTTGTGCAGAGTTTCAAAGTGACTTTTTGTAATAACATTTGTGCGTAAAATAACTACCTCTTTTTTTAAATTCTTATTTCCTTGCCTTAAATTTATTATATTTGATTGCATCTTAGAAATATTCTCACTCAAAGTGGAAAAAGAGGATTTAAATTCATTGGTATTAATTGTTACCTGCTCTTTTAATATTTTCATATCGTTACACATTTCCGTTACACAATTATTTATACAATTATAGACAATAGTAGTCTCCATATACAGGTAAAATATAAACAAAATCTATCAAGTAGTTTTCGAGATATTTGACGTTCAGTTTTACACTTTACAGTACAGAAACAAATTTTAACCCTAAATATCTCGTTTTCGGCATAATATTTTACGAAAATTTACACAGTTACTGACAACAGCAGTCTCCATATGCAGGTAAAATATAAACAAAATCTATCGAGTAGTTTTGGAGATATTTGATGTTAAAATTTTCGCTTTATAGAACGGAAACAAAGTTTAACTCCAAATATCTCGCTTTCTGCAAGATAGAATTTTAATAAAATTTATACAATTACAGACAATGGTAGTCTTTATATACAGGTAAAATATAAAGAAAATCTATTGAGTAGTGTTCGAGATATTTGAAGTTAAAATTTTCACTGTATTAAACGGTGACAAACTTTAACTTTAAATATCTCGTTTTCTGCTCGATATATATTTACTATAATGTACAGAATTATAGACAATAGTTGTCCACATATAGAGGTAAAATAAAAACAAAATCTACCCAGTAGTTTTCGAGATATTTGAAGTTAAAGATTTCACTTTAAAAAATGGAAACAAACTATAACCCTAAATATCTCGTTTTCTGCTCAATATGATTTTTACTAAGATATACACAATTATAGAGAATATTAGTCTCCATTTACAGGTGAAATATAAACAATATTTATCGAGTAGTTTTCGAGATATTTGTAATTACATTTTTCACTTTATAGAACGGAATAAAAATTCAACCCGAAATATCACGTTTTCTACTCGATAGATTTTTACTAAAATTTACACAATTGTAGAGAATAGTAGTCTCCATATACAGGTGAAATATAAACAATATTTATGGAGTAGTTTTCGAGATATTTGAAGTTAAAATTTTCACTGTATAGAACGGAAAGAAATTTTAACCGTAAACATCTCGTTTCTGGTCTACAGAATTTTACTAAAACTTACAAAATTATAGATAATAGTAGTCCCCGTATACAGGTAAAATAAAAACAAAATCTACCGAGTAGTTTTGGAGATATTTGAAGTTAAATTTTTCACTTTATAGTACGGAAACAACCTTTAACCCTAAATATCTCGTTTTCTGCTCGATAGATTTTTACTAAAATTTACACAGTTACTGACAATAGTAGTCTCCATACACAGGTAAAATATAAACAAAATCTGTCGAGTTGTTTTCGAGATAATTGAAGTATAACTTTTCACTTTATAGAACGGAAACAATTTTTAACCCTATACATCTCGTTTCTGCACGTTAGAATTTTACTAAAATTCACACAATTATAGAGTCTCTATATACAGTTAAAATATAAAGAAAATCTATATAGTAGTGTTCGAGATATTTGAAGCTAATGTTTTCACTGTATAGAACGGAATAAAATTTTAACCCTAAGTATCTCGTTTTCTGCTCGATGGGTTTTTACTAAAATTTAAACAATTAAAGATAATAGTAGTCTCTAAAAACTGGTAAAATATAAACAAAATCTATCGAGTAGTTTTTGAGATATTTGAAGTTAAATTTTTCACTTTATAGAACGGAATAAAACTCTAAATATCACGTTTTCAGCTCAATAGATTTTTACTACATTTTACACATTTATAGGCAATAGTAGTCTCCGAATACAAAAAAAATATAAACTACATCAATCGAGTAGTATTCGAAATATTAAAAGTTAAAATTTTCACTTTATAGAACGGAATCAAAATTTAACTGTAAATATTTCGTTTTCTGTACGATAGATTTTCACTATAATTTACACAATTATAGACAATAGTAGTCTCCATGAACAGATAAAATATAATCAAAATCTGTTGAGTAATTTTCATGATATTTGAAGTTAACATGTTTCACTTTATAGAACGGAAAGAAATTTTAACCGTAAACATCTCGTTTCTGGTCTACAGAATTTTACTAAAATTTACACAATTATAGACAATAGTAGTCCCCATATACAGGTAAAATATAAACAAAATCTATCAAGTAGTTATCGAGATATTTGAAGTTAAAATTTTTACTTTATAGTACAGAAACAAATTTTAACCCTAAATATCTCGTTTTCTGCACAATAGATTTTTACTAAAATTATAGACAATAGTAGTCTCTATAAAGAAGTAAAATATAAAGAAAATCAATCGAGTAGTTTTCGAAATATTAAAAGTTAATGTTTTCACTTTATAGAACGGAAACAAACTTTAACTGTAAATATCTCGTTTTCTACACGATAGATTTTCACTATAATTTACACAATTATTAAAACTGTCCGGTAGGACAGTTGTATAAGGGTTGATCGTCAAAAACTGCACGAAAAAGCGTATTGTTGAAAAACACCCAACTTTGACAATTTTTTTCTCTTTTTCTATAAAAGATAAAATTCCCAAATTTTCTTTAAAATATGGGGCAAATCCTCCTTTATAGCTGTAATTTTTTTGCAACAACCCAGATCTAATAGGTTTCGTGAAAAAAGTTGCCGAAAATGAGCAAAAACGGCTTTTTCAAAAAATGTTCTTGTTGTTGTTGTTGTTGTTGTTGTTGTTGTTGTTGTTACCTTTTTTGTAAACAACGTACAGCCTAAACGCGCGAACCGATTTTCATGAATGAGGTGTCATTCGATTCGGAATTTTATGTAGATGTGCCTTTTGGGGGTCTCGACCATGTACATCGAATGGGAGAGGAGTTAGCCCCCTTTATGTAAGGCCCCCTCCAAAATTATTATTACTAATTACTCTGTAAATCTTGGCCCGATTTTGATAAAATTTGGTAGGATGAAGGGGTTAGGGCTCCCTTACCTAACATTAAAGCGGCGATCAGCTCTTACACTTGTTAAAGGGAAGTATAGCAATCGTTTCAAATTATCGACACGAGAACCGATTGTCGTGAATGAAGTGTCATTCGAATCGAAATTTTGTACAGATTTGCACTTTAAAAGTCTGAACGCTGTGCCTCATAAGGAAGGGAGTTTACCCCACCCAAGTAAGGCCCTTTTTAAAACTATTATTTACCAATATTTCTATAACGCTTAGTCCGATTTTCATAAAATTCAGCTCGAATAAGTTGTTAAAGCTCCTCTACTTGGCTGTGAAGGGCCATCAAGCTCTTGCCCCTACTAAGAGGAAGTACTGCAATCGTTAAAATTATCAATGGGTGAACCTATTTACATTAATTAACAAAAACTTACAGTTTAAAATGTTAAGTATAAAGGTTGATTAAACGCCAAAAGGTACACAAATCAGCAAGCACCCAACATTTCATTAATTCTTCATTAATATTTAAGTAATTTTACTGCATTAATATTCATTAATATTTTTTAGAATTTATTAGATGTCACAGACCCTTATGCTGGCCATTTTCGTCTACAAAATATTTGTTCAAGTAGCACTGTAGATTGACTGTAATATCTAGTTATTTATAATAATCAAACTATTAATTACAGGTTAAAAAGAAAAACGTTATAAAAAATAAAAAAAAATTATGAGGCTAAAAAATTCAAAACTTTTTTTTATAAAAAAAAATGTAATATGTAATATAAAGTAAATAAGATATGTATATTTTTAGGACAGCTAATTATTCCAGTATTTTACTATAAGTAAAATTAAATTACAATAGAGAAATCAATAATTGTTGTTGAATAATCTACTTGTTATAACTGTGTGTTATTTGTGCTCTCGAATATTTCGGTAAGACGAATTCAAGACAGTAGCCTACTCTAACTTTGTCTTTTTCTACTTTAACATGCATGTACATATGTGTGATTTATCATAATTATAACAAAAAAATATTATAAATGAAGTGGCCAGCATAAGGGTCTGTGACATCGAATAAATTCTAAAAAATATTAATGAATATTAATGCAGTAAAATTACTTAAATATTAATGAAGAATTAATGAAATGTTGGGTGCTTGCTGATTTGTGTACCTTTTGGCGTTTAATCAACCCTTATACTTAACATTTTAAACTGTAAGTTTTTGTTAAAGAGATTTTTGTACCTTTTGGATAGATTTTCCTTTTTTTCTATTTTACAAAGTTACATATCTGCTTTACAGATTTTTTTAAATTTGGAATAAGCAATTCTATTATTATAACCTGATAAGATGGTAAGTCGGAACCGTAACTACCACTAGAGAGATCTTTTTAAAGAATGATTATCGTTAAGGTCCCCCAAACCATCCTCAGTAACAACTTTTTTTGAAAAAGCGTTTTGAATAACATAGGAAGGTATTTGTGCGTGAATAGCAAAATTAAACTGCGATTTCATTACTTCCTTTTAAGAGGAGTAAGAAAAATAAACTGCGATTGCAGAACTTCTAGGCAAAGAGGCAAAGATTTTTTAATCGAACGACAATTCATTGATTTAAATCGGTTCACTCATTGATAATTTAAACGATTGCAGTACTTCCTCTTAGTAGGTGCAAGAGCATCAGCAATGTAGAGGAGCTTTAACCACTTATTCGAGCTGAATTTTATCAAAATCGGACTAAGCGTTATAGAAATATTGGTAATAATAGTTTTAGAAAGGGCCTTATTTGGGTGGGGCAAACTCCCCTCCTTATGAGGCACGGCGTCGAGACTTTTAAAGTGCAAATCTGTACAAAATTTCGATTCGAATGACATTTCATTCATGAAAATCGGTTCACGTGTCGATAATTTGAAACGATTCCTATACTTCCCCTTAACAAGTGTAAGAGCTGATCGCCGCTTTAATGTTACGTAGGGGAGCCCTAACCCTATCATCCTACCAAATTTTATCAAAATCGGGCCAAGATTTACAGAGTAATTAGTAATAATAATTTTGGAGGGGGCCTTACATAAAGGGGGCTAACTCCTCTCCCATTCGATGTACATGGTCGAGACCCCCAAAAGGCACATCTACATAAAATTCCGAATCGAATGACACCTCATTCATGAAAATCGGTTCGCGCGTTTAGGCTGTACGTTGTTTACAAAAAAGGTAACAACAACAACAACAACAACAACAACAACAACAACAAGAACATTTTTTGAAAAAGCCGTTTTTGCTCATTTTCGGCAACTTTTTTCACGAAACCTATTAGATCTGGGTTGTTGCAAAAAAATTACAGCTATAAAGGAGGATTTGCCCCATATTTTAAAGAAAATTTGGGAATTTTATCTTAAGTAGAAAAAGAGAAAAAAATTGTCAAAGTTGGGTGTTTTTCAACAATACGCTTTTTCGTGCAGTTTTTGACGATCAACCCTTATACAACTGTCCTACCGGACAGTTTTAATGAATTGACGTTCGATTCAAAATCTTTGCCTTTTAGGGAGAAGTACTGTAATCGCAGTTTATTTTTCTTACTCCTCTTAAGAGGAAGTACTGAAATCGCAGTTTAATTTTGCTTTTTACGTACAAATACCTTCCTATTTTATTCAAAACGCTTTCTCAAAAAAATTGTTATTGAGGATGGCAACTATAATCATTCTTTAAAAAGATCTCTCCAATGGTAGTTATGGTTCCGACTTAACACCTTATCAGGTTATAATGATAAGTAAAAAATCTGTGAAGCAGATAAGTAACTTTGTAAAATAGACAAAAATGAAAATCTATCCAAAAGGTACAAAAATCTCTTTAACAAAAACTTACAGTTTAAAATGTTAAGTATAAGGTTTGATTAAACGCCAAAAGGTACATAAATCAGCTAGTACCCAACATTTCATTCATGCTTAGCTGATATAATTTAAGTAATTTGCTGCATTAACTTTTTCTTTACATTTTTTTAGAAATTATTAGATGTCACAGACCCTTATGCTGGCCAGATCATTCATAATATTATTTTGTTATAATAATGATAAAATGTATATTATATCTTCGTTTTTAAATAGGTACTTTATTTTAACTCCATTTCAAATTATTCTTTGGATTTATCTTTAATATGCCCTTTATTCTTAGTAGTCACATATACATTCATGTTAAAGTAGAGAAAAACAAAGTTAGAGTCTGCTACTGTTTAAATTTGAATCACGGATTTAACAGAATATTTCAGTCTTGAATTCGTCTTACCGAAATATTCGTGAGCACAAATAACACACAGTTATAACAAGTAGATTATTCAACAATTATTCATTTCTCAATAAATTGTAATTTAATTTAGTCTCTCTAATTTTATTTATAGTAAAATACTGGAATAATTAGCTGCCCTAAAAATATGCATATCTTATTTATTTTATATTACATATATACAAAATTGTGGGATAAACAGCTACATTGTGAGTGTAATTGAAGAAAACTATATTATTTGCGATAAAGCCAGATAATTATTACCTATTATTATAAACGTTTGACTACTACATAAAATAACAATTACTTTAATGGAAGAATGAACTTAAACCGACGATTTAAAAAAATAAATAAAATAAAATAAATAAATAAAATAAACAAAATCATTGATATATGTTGATATAAGCATTTTTTAAAAAAAGGTTTTGAATTTCTTAGCCTCATATTTTTTTTTAATTTTTTATAACGTTTTCTTTTTAACCTGTAATTAATAGTTTGATTATTATAGATTAATAGATGTTACTGTCAATCTACAGTGCTACTTGAACAAATATTTTGTAGATGAAAATGGCCAGCATAAGGGTCTGTGACATCTAATAATTTCTAAAAAAATGTGAAGAAAAAGTTAATGCAGCAAAATTACTTAAATTATATCAGCTAAGCATGAATGAAATGTTGGGTACTAGCTGATTTGTGTACCTTTTGGCGTTTAATCAACCCTTATACTTAACATTTTAAACTGTAAGTTTTTGTTAAAGAGATAGACAATAGTAGTCTCCATGAACAGATAAAATATAATCAAAATCTATTGAGTAATTTTCGAGATATTTGATGTTAAAATGTTTCACTTTATAGAACGGAAAGAAATTTTAACCGTAAACATCTCGTTTCTGTTCGACAGAATTTTACTAAAATTTACACTATTATAGACAATAGTAGTCTCCATATACAGGTAAAATATAAACAAAATCTATCAACTAGTTTTCGAGATATTTGAAGTTCAGTTTTACACTTTACAGTACAGAAACAAATTTTAACCCTAAATATCTCGTTTCCTGCACAATAGATTTTTACTAAAATCTATACAATTATAGACAATAGTAGTCTCCATATGCACGTAAAAAGAAACAAAATCTATCGAGTAGTTTTGGAGATATTTGATGTAAAAATTTTCGCTTTATAGAACGGAAACAAAGTTTAACTCCAAATATCTCGCTTTCTGCTAGATAGAATTTTACTAAAATTTATACAATTACAGACAATAGTAGTTTCCATGAACAGATAAAATATAATCAAAATCTATTGTGTAATTTTCGAGATATTTGATGTTAAAATGTTTCACTTTATAGAACGGAAAGAAATTTTAACCGTAAACATCTCGTTTCTGTTCGACAGAATTTTACTAAAATTTACACTATTATAGATAATAGTAGTCTCCATATACAGGTAAATTATAAACAAAATCTATCTAGTAGTTTTCGAGGTATTTGAAGTTCAGTTTTACACTTTACAGTACAGAAACAAATTTTAACCCTAAATATCTCGTTTTCTGCACAGTAGATTTTTACTAAAATCTATACAATTATAGACAATAGTAGTCTCCATATGCATGTAAAAAGAAACAAAATCTATCGAGTAGTTTTGGAGATATTTGATGTAAAAATTTTCGCTTTATAGAACGGAAACAAAGTTTAACTCCAAATATCTCGCTTTCTGCTAGATAGAATTTTACTAAAATTTATACAATTACAGACAATAGTAGTCTCCATGAACAGATAAAATATAATCAAAATCTATTGTGTAATTTTCGAGATATTTGAAGTTAAAATTTTCGCTTTATAGAACGGAAACAAAGTTTAACCCCAAATGTCTCGCTTTCTGCTAGATAGATTTTTTTTTTAAATTTACACAGTTATTGACAATAGTAGTCCCTATATACAAAGAAAATATAAAGAAAATCGAAAAGAGTTGTTATCCGATCGTTGAACAGGTAACATCGTGTTGGTTTTCTGTGTGATAAACTCTAGTTTGTACCGTAGCGATTTGGATGAAAATTCGTAGGTAGCAATATTGTGGTGCCCGAAGTGAATGGTGAAACTTTGATAAATTTATAACGAACAGTTTTCCAGTAAGTTGAAAATTTAAGTTTTATAGAAAAAATTTTAGTGAATGTGAAAGGTCGCGTAGTGCTTCTTTGGTGGTAGCAAAGAGGTGGACACGCCCAATAATAAAACCTTATTGGTAAGTGCATCTTTGTACACTCAGAGTGGGGATTAACTGATTTAGAAAGTCAAGGTCACCGATGGTGACTAATTTATGGGATTCACTGTTCTACACTTTACAGGCGTAGAACTGAACTTGAGCTCCTGGGCAAATAGATTATTCTATAATAAAACATATTAATCAATAAAATTTCGGCTTTTTAGATGCCTAAGAATTTAAAAGATTTCTGCGGTGAAATACAAGGTACATCAACATCTACTCCTATAAATAGAAAGAGTATAAAGAGATCGCGTTCTTCGCCCGAGGTGTTGGAAAATTCTGGAAAAATTAGGTGAAGTAAGTCAGGAAGTATGGCAGATGAAATTGGAAAAATGACACTATCAGAGCTCGTGGCGCAATTGAGTGTTTTAATAGATAGTAAGGAGTTAGCTACTAGAAAAGATATGGATGCATTAAAAAAGGAAATGGAGGACTTTAAGAAAGAAAATATTAGTCTCAGAAAAGAAATTGAAGTTTTGGAGAACAGCACGAGAGAAAGATCGAAAGATTGAATACGTTGAAAACTATGCCAGAAGAAATAATTTAATATTTAAGGGATTAGAGCAAGTAAAAGGAACAGAAAAAGAAGCAATAGCTAAATTCTGCAAAGATGTATTAAAAACAGATGTAGAAGAGCATATAGAAGCTGCATTTACTGTAGGTAACGCTAAGGGAAGCTCTATAATTAAAATTATCTGTGATAATAATAAGGTGATAGCTGAGATATTGAGAAATAAAAATAGACTGAAAGGCACTGGTATCTTTGTTGATAAAGATTTCACATGGGAGACGAGAAGAAAAAGAAGGAAACTGTTTGCGTTCAGGAAAGCGATAAGTCAGGAAGATAAAAATCTGAAATCTAGAGTATCGTATGATGCACTAATTGTAGAAGGAAGAAAATTTTATTGGCATGAAGAGGAGGGTATAAAGGGAAGGAATGAGGAAAACGAAAAGTGGTTGAAGAGTAAAATTGGTGAAGATATGTGAAATAGATGCGGCAAGGAATTCAACGAACCTAAAACTGCAGATTCTCAATTTTGAAATTCGTCCGTCTGTCAGAAGAAATTAAATGATTTAAAAGTGTTGGGGTATAATGTAGCGGGGTTAAAAAATAAAGTAAAAGAAGTAGGATTTTTAAGGTATGTTAATAATTTTGATATATTTTGTTTTTTTGAGACACATATAGGGGAAGATAACTCAGATTTTTATGTTAATTTCTTTAATGATTTCTATTTGTAGTGTTGTCGTGTTGTCATGGGCTGCATTCGGCGACAATTGTCAGTCGTTCAGCGAGAACAGGGGGCACCACGAGGACAACAGTATCTGTGTGCTTTGTGGTGGAGATGTTATGAACGGTCCGCACCCAACTGCAGGATGTCCGGGATTCCCAAGCAGCTATTTCAGCAGTAACCGGCTATGATGATAAAGACGACATCATTATAAACAAATGCAGGGCTCTCATAGATAGGTTACTTTCGCAAGGGAAGCAAGTTGTACTGCAGTGGATTCCGAGTCATGTTGGACTCCAGGGCAATGAAGAAGCTGACAGATTGGCAAAAGAGGGGGCGAATCAAATTCAGTTCGAGGCCCCGCTGATGCTTAGAACTGCTAAGAGAGAGATCCGGCTCCGATTTCGATCGAAGATGGCCGAAGAACAAAGGGGAAAAGCACAAGGAAAGCAGTGGGAGGTGCTTGAAAATATCAAAGGAAGACTCCCCACCGATCTGCCTAGATCAACAGCTGTGGCATGCTTTAGATTATTGACGGGGCATGATTACCTTCAGAAGCATCTCCACCGAATTGGCATTAAGGACAACAGTATCTGTGTGCTTTGTGGTGGAGATGTTATGAACGGTCCGCACCTGCTAGCATGCTCCCAACAGCAGGATGTCCGGGACAATGTGCCCACAGACCCACACAAAAAAAATAGTATTTTATATTGGGCTGCCAGACGTCGCATGGCCGTGAAGGCGTAGGGTAAAAAAAAAAAAAAAAAAATGATTTCTATTTGAAGTTCATACATGCTAAGAGAAATTATAAGTATGGTAGGGCAAGCGGGGGACGTCTGTATGGCATAAGGAAAACTGTAACCTCTTGCAAATATACATTATTAAATAATAATACATTATTAGAAGTGAAATCTAATTTCGGCTTAGTCTATATTCTGCCAATATATTTAAACCCAAATCATTGGATGGCTGATTTTGAAAGTTTATATAATGTAATAGTGGATTATAATAATTTGAATTTTATATTAATTGGTGACTGTAATGCGAGAATAGGGTTAGAACAAGATCTAGGGGAACAATGCCTGCAGTTCAATAATAGTCCACATTTGGTGACTGTAATGCGAGAATAGGGTTAGAACAAGATCTAGGGGAACAATGCCTGCAGTTCAATAATAGTCCACATTTGGTGACTGTAATGCGAGAATAGGGTTAGAACAAGATCTAGGGGAACAATGCCTGCAGTTCAATAATAGTCCACATTTGGTGACTGTAATGCGAGAATAGGGTTAGAACAAGATCTAGGGGAACAATGCCTGCAGTTCAATAATAGTCCACATTTGGTGACTGTAATGCGAGAATAGAGTTAGAACAAGATCTAGGGGAACAATGCCTGCAGTTCAATAATAGTCCACATTTGGTGACTGTAATGCGAGAATAGGGTTAGAACAAGATCTGGGGGAACAATGCCTGCAGTTCAATAATAGTCCACATTTGGTGACTGTAATGCGAGAATAGGGTTAGAACAAGATCTAGGGGAACAATGCCTGCAGTTCAATAATAGTCCACATTTGGTGACTGTAATGCGAGAATAGGGTTAGAACAAGATCTAGGGGAACAATGCCTGCAGTTCAATAATAGTCCACATTTGGTGACTGTAATGCGAGAATAAGGTTAGAACAAGATCTGGGGGAACAATGCCTGCAGTTCAATAATAGTCCACATTTGGTGACTGTAATGCGAGAATAGGGTTAGAACAAGATCTAGGGGAACAATGCCTGCAGTTCAAAAATAGTCCACATTTGGTGACTGTAATGCGAGAATAGGGTTAGAACAAGATCTAGGGGAACAATGCCTGCAGTTCAATAATAGTCCACATTTGGTGACTGTAATGCGAGAATAGGGTTAGAACAAGATCTAGGGGAACAATGCCTGCAGTTCAATAATAGTCCACATTTGGTGACTGTAATGCGAGAATAGGGTTAGAACAAGATCTAGGGGAACAATGCCTGCAGTTCAATAATAGTCCACATTTGGTGACTGTAATGCGAGAATAGAGTTAGAACAAGATCTAGGGGAACAATGCCTGCAGTTCAATAATAGTCCACATTTGGTGACTGTAATGCGAGAATAGGGTTAGAACAAGATCTGGGGGAACAATGCCTGCAGTTCAATAATAGTCCACATTTGGTGACTGTAATGCGAGAATAGGGTTAGAACAAGATCTAGGGGAACAATGCCTGCAGTTCAATAATAGTCCACATTTGGTGACTGTAATGCGAGAATAGGGTTAGAACAAGATCTAGGGGAACAATGCCTGCAGTTCAATAATAGTCCACATTTGGTGACTGTAATGCGAGAATAGGGTTAGAACAAGATCTAGGGGAACAATGCCTGCAGTTCAATAATAGTCCACATTTGGTGACTGTAATGCGAGAATAGGGTTAGAACAAGATCTGGGGGAACAATGCCTGCAGTTCAATAATAGTCCACATTTGGTGACTGTAATGCGAGAATAGGGTTAGAACAAGATCTAGGGGAACAATGCCTGCAGTTCAATAATAGTCCACATTTGGTGACTGTAATGCGAGAATAGGGTTAGAACAAGATCTAGGGGAACAATGCCTGCAGTTCAATAATAGTCCACATTTGGTGACTGTAATGCGAGAATAGGGTTAGAACAAGATCTAGGGGAACAATGCCTGCAGTTCAATAATAGTCCACATTTGGTGACTGTAATGCGAGAATAGGGTTAGAACAAGATCTAGGGGAACAATGCCTGCAGTTCAATAATAGTCCACATTTGGTGACTGTAATGCGAGAATAGAGTTAGAACAAGATCTAGGGGAACAATGCCTGCAGTTCAATAATAGTCCACATTTGGTGACTGTAATGCGAGAATAGGGTTAGAACAAGATCTGGGGGAACAATGCCTGCAGTTCAATAATAGTCCACATTTGGTGACTGTAATGCGAGAATAGGGTTAGAACAAGATCTAGGGGAACAATGCCTGCAGTTCAATAATAGTCCACATTTGGTGACTGTAATGCGAGAATAGGGTTAGAACAAGATCTAGGGGAACAATGCCTGCAGTTCAATAATAGTCCACATTTGGTGACTGTAATGCGAGAATAGGGTTAGAACAAGATCTAGGGGAACAATGCCTGCAGTTCAATAATAGTCCACATTTGGTGACTGTAATGCGAGAATAGGGTTAGAACAAGATCTAGGGGAACAATGCCTGCAGTTCAATAATAGTCCACATTTGGTGACTGTAATGCGAGAATAGGGTTAGAACAAGATCTAGGGGAACAATGCCTGCAGTTCAATAATAGTCCACATTTGGTGACTGTAATGCGAGAATAGGGTTAGAACAAGATCTGGGGGAACAATGCCTGCAGTTCAATAATAGTCCACATTTGGTGACTGTAATGCGAGAATAGGGTTAGAACAAGATCTAGGGGAACAATGCCTGCAGTTCAATAATAGTCCACATTTGGTGACTGTAATGCGAGAATAGGGTTAGAACAAGATCTAGGGGAACAATGCCTGCAGTTCAATAATAGTCCACATTTGGTGACTGTAATGCGAGAATAGGGTTAGAACAAGATCTAGGGGAACAATGCCTGCAGTTCAATAATAGTCCACATTTGGTGACTGTAATGCGAGAATAGGGTTAGAACAAGATCTAGGGGAACAATGCCTGCAGTTCAATAATAGTCCACATTTGGTGACTGTAATGCGAGAATAGGGTTAGAACAAGATCTAGGGGAACAATGCCTGCAGTTCAATAATAGTCCACATTTGGTGACTGTAATGCGAGAATAGGGTTAGAACAAGATCTAGGGGAACAATGCCTGCAGTTCAATAATAGTCCACATTTGGTGACTGTAATGCGAGAATAGGGTTAGAACAAGATCTAGGGGAACAATGCCTGCAGTTCAATAATAGTCCACATTTGGTGACTGTAATGTGAGAATAGAGTTAGAACAAGATCTAGGGGAACAATGCCTGCAGTTCAATAATAGTCCACATTTGGTGACTGTAATGCGAGAATAGGGTTAGAACAAGATCTAGGGGAACAATGCCTGCAGTTCAATAATAGTCCACATTTGGTGACTGTAATGCGAGAATAGGGTTAGAACAAGATCTAGGGGAACAATGCCTGCAGTTCAATAATAGTCCACATTTGGTGACTGTAATGCGAGAATAGGGTTAGAACAAGATCTAGGGGAACAATGCCTGCAGTTCAATAATAGTCCACATTGGAATGTCAAAAGAAATTCTAATGATGTAAAAGTGAATAATGAAGGTCGTACTATTTTAGAACTTTTCGAGAGTTATAATTTTATGGTAATGAATGGAAGATCTGAGGGTGATAGATGCGGAGAGTTAACATTTGTAGGTAAAGTTGGCGCCTCTGTGATAGACATCTGTGGGGTGTCGTGGCTTATTTTGGATAGTGTATCGGATTTTAGAGTCGGTCAACAGTATTATTCAGACCATATGCCTATTGAGCTGTCATTGAAGATAAATTTAAATTATAATAAAGTTACGTGCAACCAATTGTTGCCTAAATTACCCTGGAAAAGAGATTGTGAAAATTTGTATAAACAAAATCTGGAGAGGGAAGTTGATAAGTGGGTAACGAAAAAGAGGAAATAGGTTTGCATGATTTTGAGGATTTAAAAAATTTAATTAAAAATAGCTATCCCATAAAAAATAATAAGTATAATATAAATAAAAAAACCTTATGGTTTGATTTTGAATGTTATAATAAACGGAGAAAAGTATTTAAGTTATTGAATTTGTTTAGGGAATCTAATTCAGACGTGGTTAAAGTTAAATATTTAAAGGAGGTAAAAGAATATAAAGCAATGTGTAATTTAAAGAAAAACAATTATTATAAACATATATTTGAGGGAATTGAACTCAAAAAGATTCTAAATCTTTTTGGCAAAAAGTAAACAAAGTAATAAGAAATAAACATTATACACGGACAGCTGATATTGAGAACTCTGAATGGGTCAAACATTTTGAGTGTTTATATAATATTCCTGTTTATTCTGATCCAGTACACTATGCTGAGCGCTTATTTATTAATGACTATTTGGATAAATGTTTTACTTTGAGCGATCTTAACCGTATACTTAGTAGATTTAAAGATAATAAAGCACCGGGGTTGGACCGCTTAGTAAATGAATTTTATAAACATGCATCACAGAATTTTAAAATTATCTTAGTCGATCTGTTTAATTTATGTTTTAATCAAGGTAGAGCTCCTAATAGTTTTAAGAAGGCTATAATATTCCCACTATTCAAAAAAGGGGACAGTCAAAAAGTAGAGAATTATAGGGGTATTGTATTTATGGATTCAGTCTCTAAAATATACACGTCTCTTCTCGCGGAAAGGTTAAGTGAATGGATGGAAAATAATAACATATTATATGAGGGGCAGTGCGGCTTTAGAAAGGGGAGGAGCACAGCTGATCATATTTTCACTTTGACGAATTTAGTTGAATACAAGTGGAATATGGGCTATAATAAGATATATACCTTTTTTATAGATTTACGGGCTGCGTTTGATTCGATAGATAGGCGAGCTTTCTGAGGTAAAAAGTTTATATGATAGCACCGAGGCCGTGGTTTGGTGTAAAGATGGAGTTACTCCATTCTTTAAAACTAATACGGGGGTGAAACAGGGTTGCAATTTAAGCCCACACTTGTTCAATTTATTTATTAACGATCTGTCTAGTACAGGGGTCGGCAACCCACGGCTCGTGAGCCGCATGCGGCTCTTTTAACCAAATTTTGTGGCTCTTCAGACTGTCTAAAATATACGTATTATATATTTCAATTTTATCGAAACAAATGAAAATTTCATTTATTAAAGTAAAGATATTTTTTCAAAAAGAATTTTAAATGAGATTTGGTTTGAAATTGAATAGAATTATATTAAAATACAGTACGTAATTATATAGGACTGCCGCCATTTTCATTCAATCACAGGTTTAGTTATTATTTATTTGTTAATTTACTTTGCAATACGTAAAAATAAATATATAAAACATTTAAATGTTATTGAATATCATAAAATAATAATTTGTGAATACAAATGATCTACTACAACTTTTTACACTATCATCCTTGCGGCTCTTGGTAAGATTTATTAAAATTATTTAAGAAGAAATGGCTCTCTACTTGAAATAGGTTGCCGACCCCTGGTCTAGTATATTGGGTGGCGGTATCAGCTTTGAGGGTAAACAAATTAATATGCTCGCATATGCCGATGATTTAGTAATAATGGCGGATAGTGTGCTGATGTTGCAATGTATGATTTCAAGATTCAGAGAATGTACGGAAAAGTGGAATTTAAATATAAATTTAGATAAATCGAAAATAATAGTTTTCAGGAAAAATAGTAGAACGAGTAAGGTAGAAAATTGGTATTTTGATAAGCAAAAAATTGAAGTTGTACATTCATATAAATATCTCGGCATTATGTTGAATAGTAATTTAAATATGAAATTGGATTTGACAGAGAAAGTTAAAAAAGCTAAGATCGCTGTAAACAGTATGTGGAAACAGTTTTTTATGAAGCAAGAGATACCCTTATCCTGTAAAACCAAGGTATACGAGGCAACTGTAAAAAGCATATTATGCTATGGTGCGCAGGCGTGGGGATATCAAAGTTCTTAGGTGTTGGAAAAATTTCAGAGGTTTTTCCTGAAAAAAATATTACAACTGCCATACAATACACCAAATTATATTTTAAACTTAGAAACCTCGTACAATCTAATTCATATTTATACGTTTAAGTTGCATTTGGATTATGTTCGGAAAATGTTTAATTACGTTAACAATAGATATTGTACAATGGTGGCAAAGGGGATTGTAAAGCGCAACATTTCATGGTATAAATACTGGACAGAAACAGCAAACATGGTGGGGATGTCTATTGATTTAGAGGCGCCAAATTTAAAAGAGCAGCTAGAGAGAATGATTAGTGGGTATACATCATTATTAAGGTGTAAATCGATTGATCGAGCTGAAGCTGGGACGCATCATGGCTTTTATTATTTACTTAGAAAGGATATGAATTGCTTTAAGGAAGAATACAATTTAAGAAAAATCAGTACCATAATTAAATGTAGAGGGGAACTGTTAAACCTTAATTCTAGGCCATACAGTAAGGAGAGTTCCGAGTTATGTTCCATGTGCAATTTGAGTCAAAAAGAAGATGGAAAACATTTCCTTGCTGTCTGTCCTGTTTTGAGTGAATTTAGAACCAGGTATTTGGGGAAAAAAGAGCTCACACAGGCAGAACTGATTGATGTGCTAAATGGTAAAGACTGGGACAGCCCTCGTATTTAAATATGTTAATGTAGCCACAAGATATAGAAATTTTTTAGTTTCGGAATTCAATTATTAAGAAGTTAATGTAATTTTTGTTCAATTAGGTTATTATTATTATTTTTATTCTTAATAATGTTTTTGTTTTTCGTCACTGTTTGTATTATTATCTCTTGATTAGTTACTTTTTGGGTTTCATAGTTATGCAGCTCTTCCTTTACTTTATAGTTTTTATTTGTGTTATTGAGTTCGTTCAATATAACAACTCCTGGCAGACGGTTTTTTTATACCATGCCTAGAGCAAGCTTTCTTTTTGTTAAATTTTATTTTATTTTGTATTTTTATATTTTGTAAATAAAGCTTTCTACTACTACTACTATAAAGAAAATCTATCGAGTAGTTTTCGAGATAATTGAAGTTAATGTTTTCACTTTATAGAACGGAAACATACTTTAACCCCAAATATCCCGTTTTCTGCGCGATAGATTTTTACTAAAATTTACACAATTATAGACAATAGTAGCTCCATATACAGGTAAAATATAAACAAAATCTATCGAGTAGTTTTCGAGATATTTTTAGTAATGTTTTTCACTTTATAGAACGGAAACAAACATTAACCCTAAATATCTCGTTTTCTGCTCGATAGATTTTTACTAAATTTTATACAATTTTAGACAATAGTGATCTCTATATACAGGTCAAATATAAGGAAAATCTATCGAGTACTTTTCGAGATATATGAAGGTAAAGTTTTCACTTTATAGAACGGAAATTTTTTTTCACTATTATTGACGTCCAGAGGTCGAACAGAGCTTTAGGAATCTCCTAGAGAACCAAAATCTATGGATAGGTAGCTGGATTCGAATCCGACCGCTCTGTGATTCAGAGCCATCTCTGTAATTCAGAGAACTAAGCACTGAGGAAATTTTGTTTTTGCACCGACATTGAACGCTTTTGTGAGACTAGATAAACTTCCGTAATTGTTCTATTTATTTTACAATAATTGCTTTAATATGATTAAACCAATTGTTTTTTTTCATTTTTCAATTTTATTGAATAAATTACAAATGTAATTCTATTTTTACGAGTGTAATTTGTGTATATGTATGTATACACACACACACATATAGGGTGACCAGGGTTATATGCTCCACCCACTTTTTTTTTTAACGGCAGGAAATTTCGAAAAAATAAAAAACACGTATTTAATCATTTTTAGTTTAGTTTATTTTCACTGAAAAATAAATTGATTTTAGGAAATCAACTAATCGGCCCATACTTCTTCAGAGAGAACTTAACTGGTGCAAGGTATCTAACTTTTTTTAAGATACATTTTGCCAGTTCTGCTTGAAGATGTTCCTCTACAACGTCGGCTAGATATGTATTTTCAACAAGATGTTTGCCCGGCACTTAACGTGAGAGTTGTTCGTGGCTACCTGGACAGAAATTTCCATGAAAAGTGCTTAGGGACTCATTGTCCCATCCAATGGCCACCTCGATCTCCGGACTTAACCCAAATGGACTATTTTTTGTGGGGATTCCTAAAAAAATAAAGTGTAAAGTGTCCTTAATCTCGTGGCTTCAGTCGATGATATGAAACGTCGAATAACTCTAGCCTGCCTAGATCTTGACTTCACCACCTTAAGTGCTGCTACAAGCAAAGCGTGGGAGTCCAGAGTTTTGGCTTGCCTATCCGTTGATTGGGCCCAGTTTGAACAGATTCTTTAAAAAAAATAACGTAATTTTGACCGTAAACTGAAATTTGTTTTCATATTTTAAATTACCATCACTTTTGAAAAACCTAACCGATTTCAAAATTTTTTTTTTTGTTTTTTTTAGGAGCTCAAGTACTATAAAAATATGCAACAAAAAATATAACGTTCCATTTGAAAAACAAAAGTTGGATGCTGTATCTCGAGATACAGGGGTTTAAAAAAATGGGTCAATCACTGAAAATAAACTAGACTAAAGATGATTAAATACGTGTTTTTTATTTTTTCGAAATTTCTAGCCGTTAAAAAAAAAGTGGGTGGAGCCTATAACCCTGGTCAGCCGGTATATTAAAACCTATGACATATGAATTTAAATCAAAATGAAATTGGTAAAATTATATCCGAGGGAGGATATTTTCTTCGATTTTCACCCAAAGAGGCACATTTGATGCGTACTTGAAGTTGCAGTTTCCCTGAGGACTCCTCAAAATTAAGTTTCCTGGATAAATGATTGAAATAAAAGTGATAAGCATTTAGGTGGGGAATTAATATAGGAAGAGAACAAATCATTGGAACCGTTTCCGAGAAAATATTGAAAAACTAAAAAGTCACTTCGGTTATATTGCACATCGAGCTGACAGATTTCAGCCAAAACCTTTCTATCAGAAGCGAAAATAACACAAAAACAAAATACCAAGTTTTAGTTATGAGCGACTTTTCGTTTTTGAAAATGTTTCATTTATAAACACTCAAACGTTTTTTTCGTATTCAGGGATTCCAAATCGTATTTCTATTAAAAGTGCAAATCTGAAAATTTTTAGAAGGGTGCAATCATTCATTTTGCTGGGAGCAAAAGAAATACAGTTCACCTAACATAGTCACTTAGTTTTAGTAGCACCAAATAGCACTCTTGGGAGGCGTGTCTTCGGGTATCCATATATAGACCTCCAATTCAAGTTCTTTAGAAAATAATATTCTTACCGCACTTGCCCAATCATATGGGCAGAGTATATTTTATCTTTTTTTATCCTTGTAACTGTGTTGACTAACTTTCTGCAGTATGTTGCAATGCTTCTATGTAGTAAATAAATAAATATCTTTCAAAAATAGTAAAATACCATTAGGGATTTATTGTATTTATTTTAAAGGTAAGCCACGTAGCGCATGCTTTACTTTCTTGGAGGAGATTACACCATCGCTTTTGTGTGTTACCATGACTCGGCAAGTCTTGTTTATATATTGCTAAGCTAGATAATATTAGGTGGTGAGCAAGCAGTGGATGATTTTTAGTATATAGGGCCAGGTTTTAATTAACTGGGACAAATAATTAAATATGCCAATACAACTACAAGGGCATAATGAGGTAGAATTTAATGAAGAATGCAAAAGTACGGATTTAATAAATGAAGCTTCGGAAGGAGAAGAAGCTGTAGATAATGGAGATAACCAACAAGGAAGTGAAGAACAGACTCAGTCGGCTGAACCAGAAGCCGAAGACTTCACCAAACCCAGCGAGGAACCGTTAACTAGTAAGGCAGAGGTTAAAACTACACAAAGAAATCGTTTTAAGGCCAGCTCCATGAAGATAACCAGCTTTTCACATTCATTTTTTGGTAAAAGTAGAGATAGTGACAAATTGGGTGACAATAAAAAGATTAGTAAAGATTTAGAGAAAACTGATAAAGAAATGCAGAATAAATTGGATTTTTTAAGAAATAGTTGTGATCTAGAAGATGAAGGAGAAATTTTAAAATCTTCACAAGATTCACTAGATCTTCTAGAAGATAGTAACGAGAAGAAAGATGTAGAAACTAGCGAACACGAGTCTGAATCTAGCGAGTCTGAAGACAACGTTCAAGTAAGTAGAATAAAATTTTAATGAATTTAGTTCTACTTAATTATATTTAGTTATTACGACTTAATACATTCAAGCTTATTTATTTAAGGTCTTGTTATATTCCTGACTTAAACATTATTTAGTAATGGCCTTCACCATCGCATACAACTGCACAATTCATGCCTCAATTTAGTTTGCTAAACGAATCCCACCGTCCTGTCATGTAGTTTTAGCGTGTAGTGCGGCGGCAAAGCTGCAGGTTTATAACCAGACATCAACCTTTTTAGTTGCTGTTAGTTTCCTATTTGAGCTTCGAACGTTCAGGACTTGATTACTTGTGTTTTTATAAAATTAATGTATTTTTTGTGTTTTTAAATAAACAAACAATTTGTTTGGGGTACTCTGGTAACTCCTAATAATTGTGCTTCACCTTCCTAATTAAAATATTGAGTGGTAACCCCAACTGGATAAATACCACCAAAATATTGTAAAGTTTTTCTATCTTTTATCTAGAAACTTTACCTATAACTAATGCCTGCCACTAGTTACGTTAAATAATATGTGGGTTTGATAAAATAATAAAACTCGCTAAATTTGTAAGTAATAACCTGATTTATTAACACATTACCTTTACTCACATTAACATTTACTAGCAACTAACGCTATTTATTACAGTCACCATTTACAACAGTCACAACAGTTTACTGTTACTTACTCACTACGTAACGCCACAAAACTGTTCCCCGACTGACCACTGGTCCGCACTGCACCGAATTGCACTAGTCTCTGCTACACAAACAAAGCTCTACTCACTAACTGACTAACCGCCTGACTGAAGCACTCCGCAACACTGACTCTCTCAAACTGTCACTTCCAAAGTGTCTCTCCAAACTAACGTCTCTCCAAGACTCACTTAAAACTAACTGATTAAAACTGATTAACAACTGTAAAACTCTAATAACTCGTTAAGAACTCCTTAAAAACTGACTTCTCCTTTCTGCCTCCTTTTAACTGCGTGCCTTCCTCCAACTGGGACTGCCCTCCTCCAACTCTCTGAGCATAAGTTTCCACGCCCTCCTGACGTTCATTGGCTGGAGAAAACATACTGCCACCACCTCAGCTGGGGCCGCCCTCCTCCTACTCTCTGTCTCGCTCCTACCTTTCAATCACTGGCTGGGAAAACACATATGCCACCACCCCAACTGAGGCCTTTCTCTTAGCTGGCTTTTATACAGGTCACTAACTCCTTGAACAATCTAGCCCTTTCCTTTCTAGTTCAGATAGAGACCGGCCCTTTTGTCTACACAGTGGTGGCCTGATACCGACTTTGGTCGCTTAACCCCTAGAACAATCTAGGCCTTTCTTCTCTGCCACAGGTAGATACCGCCCTTTTGTTAATGCAGTGGCGGCCTGTTACTGACTTTGATCGCTCAACCCCTAGAACAATCTAGGCCTTTCTTCTATGCCCAGGTCAACTTCGTTACACTGCCCCCCTCTTAGAACTGTTCGTCCCGAACAGAAGTCTCCTTCGTGATGTAGGGCAGCAATCGGTCCAAGTGTACCACCTTCATCTTGGATCTGGGCGTGCGTTGAATTCGGTACACCAGGTCGTTGAGTCGTGAGACAATGGTGTAAGGTCCTTCCCAGTAACTTAGGAGGTTTTCCTTTTTTGCGGACACGTTTATATGACTAAACTTTCTCACCTCTCTGGAACGTTCTTCCAATCACTTGTCTGTCATACCATGTCTTCTTCCGGTCACCATCCTGCTTCATCTGGTCGCGTACCTTTTCACGCGCAGCTCTCCACTTACGGCAAAGTTCCCCAGCATAGCTGCTCACGTCCGATTCGTCCGTCTCTGGGCTGCCAAATAAAACGTCACTGGGTAGTCGACGCTCCCTGCCAAACACAATGCTTGCAAGCATTCGCTCTGTGGTCTTCTGAGCTGCTGATCGGTAATCCATCCTTATGGGTGGTGTATGTTCATCCCAGTCCTCCTGATGTTTACTCCCCAAAAGCCTCCAAGGGCCTTCTAGGGTCCTGTAGATTCGCTCCACCATGCCGCCAGAGTGAGGGGGTAGCGGCGTTGTCCTTGTTCTCCTGACGCCGGGGAACTGGTAGACAGTCGATGCTGCAGCTGCCGGTGACGAGTGCTGACCTGCTAAGTCGTGGGCCTCTGCCCGCTTGCTGAAGTGGTCCATCGCAACCAGGTTACAGCGCATTCTTCTTCTGTAATCAGGAGAGCGTCCTGCCAAATCGTTGGCTATCCTCTTGCACGGAGTTCCTACCTTGTCCCGCCTCAGGGCGCCACGGCTGGTTCTCTTCATTGCTACACACTCGGTGCACCGACTAGCCCAGTCTACACCGTCCTCGTGGTAGCCTACCAAAGAGAACCGCTGCCTCCGCTTGGTCAATGCCCTCTTTACTGCAAGATGGATCCCGGTGATACCTCCGTGGATGTCCGATAGCTGCTCTTCCCTTCTTGATCCTGGCAGGATTACTCGATTACCCTCTTCATTCCTGTCCGCTTCATTCTTAAATTCGAGCACTGACCCAATGTCCTCACCCTGGAGTTGTTCCTCCCTGGTCGCTTCAGGGCACCATTCCACTCCTGGTTGAACAATAATGGTACTCTTACCTTGATCTTGCTCTTCCTGTCCGCTGCAGTTTTCTAGCGCTCCTGTTCTTTCTTTTGCCCACGCAGCTTCTCGAGCTTCTACACGGCAATGTCTTCCCTTAATCTGGTCACATTCACCTATACATTCCGACCTGCTATCTCCACTACCTGCATCATCCTTACCGCCTTCGTCTTCTTCTTGGATGTTGTCTGCTTCTTGGACCTTTTCTGTTTCGTCCTTAATTTCTTGTGGCACCTTGATTACTTCCCTTCTTATTTTCCTTATTATTTCTTCTTTCATCTTTTCCTGGCCCTTGTTTCTTTCATCTAAGCGCTTGTTCATCTCATCTTGGCGCTTGTTCATCTCATCTTGGCCCTTTCTCATGTCTTCCATCATCTCCCTCATCAGTGTCATTAACTCTTCCATGTTCTGCTTCCTAGTACTCACTGGCATATAACACTCGTCTATTTTCCAAAACTTCCCGGCAATTCACCCGAACTAATAAAATCAACACTTACTCGTTTAGCGGTTTTACTAGATCCCACTTCTGACACCAATGTAAAGTTTTTCTACCTTTTATCTAGAAACTTTACCTATAACTAATGCCTGCCACTAGTTACGTTAAATAATACGTGGGTTTGATAAAATAATAAAACTCGCTAAATTTGTAATTAACACATTACCTTTACTCACATTAACATTTACTAGCAACTAACGCTATTCATTACAGTCACCATTTACAACAGTCACAACAGTTTACTGTTACTTACTCACTACGTAACGCCACAAAACTGTTCCCCGACTGACCACTGGTCCGCACTGCACCGAATTGCACTAGTCTCTGCTACACAAACAAAGCTCTACTCACTAACTGACTAACCGCCTGACTGAAGCACTCCGCAACACTGACTCTCTCAAACTGTCACTTCCAAAGTGTCTCTCCAAACTAACGTCTCTCCAAGACTCATTCAAAACTAACTGATTAAAACTGATTAACAACTGTAAAACTCTAATAACTCGTTAAGAACTCCTTAAAAACTGACTTCTCCTTTCTGCCTCCTTTTAACTGCGTGCCTCCCTCCAACTGGGACTGCCCTCCTCCAACTCTCTGAGCATAAGTTTTCACGCCCTCCTGACGTTCATTGACTGGAGAAAACATACTGCCACCACCTCAGCTGGGGCCGCCCTCCTCCTACTCTCTGTCTCGCTCCTACCTGTCAATCACTGGCTGGGAAAACACATATGCCACCACCCCAACTGAGGCCTTTCTCTTAGCTGGCTTTTACACAGGTAGTGACCTGTGTTAGTGAACTCCTTGAACAATCTAGCCCTTTCCTTTCTAGTTCAGATAGAGACCGGCCCTTTGGCTACACAGTGGTGGCCTGATACCGACTTTGGTCGCTTAACCCCTAGAACAATCTAGGCCTTTCTTCTCTGCCACAGGTAGATACCGCCCTTTTGTCTACACAGTGGTGGCCTGATACCGACTTTGGTCGCTTAACCCCTAGAACAATCTAGGCCTTTCTTCTCTGCCACAGGTCAACTTCGTTACAATATTAAGTAGATAAAGAATCAAGTAAGAGCTAGATGACGTATTAATTTTATAAACCTTTCTAATTTTTATAAATTGATTACGTGGGCGCCACGGTAGCCGAGCGATTAGAGGCGAGACCTGCGAAGCTAATATGCATTGTGGTACTGGGTTCGATTCCCGGTCTTAGGCCTTGGATTTTATTTAATGGTTAATAAAAAAAATTGTTTGCTAGTCACTTCCGTCCACGACACCTAATTGGTAGTTGGACGTTAAGCCCCGCCTGAAAAAATAGGCGATTACTTTACTTTACTTAAATTGATTACGTTTAACTGGGGTTGGACTGAAACTATACGCCTCCGCGTCACAATAGGTTATTGTGGCACCTACCAGAGCTAGTTCTCCAGTTCTGTGTGTTTAGTTAGAATTAGGAGTCTAGTGATAGGCTTCTGGGTAAAGAATTAATTAAATGTATGAATGTTTTCTTCTCCGAAGAGCCGAAACAGAACAGTCTTTTCTTCTTCCTGCAAAACCTACAGGTCACATGCAGTTCGGTCAATGCTTGGTTGGGTTTCCTACGTCTGCAGTGTCCCATTCAGAGGCCAACGATTATTCGATTGGCTGACAGTATTTTGCGGAATTTAGGGGACAAGCTCATCATGGAATTTTTCGTCTATCTCTAGCCTATAGTTCCTACCGCCATTCCTAAAACTTCCTGTATTCCCATTATTCGATTGGCTGACAGTATTTTGCGGAATTTAGGGGAGAAGCTCATCATGGAATTTTTCGTCATGGAATATTTCGTCTATCTCTAGCCTGGAGTTCCCACCGCCATTCCTAAATCTTCCTGTATTCCCATTATTCGACTGGCTGACAGTATTTTGCGGAATTTAAGGGAGAAGCTCATCATGGAATTTTTCGTCATGGAATATTTCGTCTATCTCTAGCCTGAAGTTCCCACCGCCATTCCTAAAACTTCCTGTATTCCCATTATTCGATTGGCTGACAGTATTTTGCGGAATTTAGGGGAGAAGCTCATCATGAAATTTTTCGTCTATCTCTAGCCTGGAGTTCCCACCGCCATTCCTAAAACTTCCTGTATTCCCATTATTCGATGAACTGATGAGGCATTTTGCAACGTCACAAAAGGGATGGGTACCCGTGAAAACTCTATAGGGTTTTAAGTTATTTGCCGCCTCATTGACTCTGTATCCCGAATGTCCAAGCCTTTTACGAGAGTGACCATGTTCTTTTCAAGATCTCCTAGCTGTTTCACATTAGTCAATTTCATAGCACTTGACCTTGACAAGGCCGCCTGGTTTTCTGACAAAGGAAACGCTAGAATTATTGAGGCATCCATTTGCAAAATAAAAACCTAATTCATGGAAAATTAAGAAAGGCTGGGTAATCATTCCTTTAAAATAGCGGGCTTATGAGGAAACTCTGCTTCACCCCCATCGTCCCATCAAAGTCATCAGACACACCACCCGGAGTCCGAACAGAAGCACTAGTTTTAGAAAAAAGACCTTTAACTGCAGTCAACATTTTCGTCGACACTCTCATATAAGCTAATTTATAAAGAAGTGCCCGCCTATCAACATGGTCAAATGCAGACTTGAAGTCCACAAAAAAAGCGTACACTTTCTTGTTAGACTTACTCTGTGACCACTTCAACCTTATGATACTGCCTAATGAGAAAATGTGATCTATAGTGGAGTATCCACTTTTAAAGCCAGCCTGAAACTCTTCCAATATACTCTCAGAATTCACCCAACAGGTCAACCTATTAAGCAGTACACCTGTATATAATTTAGACAGTGTTTATAAATGAGAGCCCTCAAAAATTTAGTTTCCTTTGAATTATGTAATGAAGGTTGTAATGTATTGTTCATTAGCACTTCATGTATTTATTTATTGTACATACTTATAATAATAATAAAAAATTAAATCTTTTCACTTAATACTTGCAAATAGCGAAAATTTATGAAATTCTTTTCCCTTGCAGTTGTAAAAATAAAAAACAAAAAAGAAAAATTAAATCTTTTCTCCACTTAATACTTAGGAGGACTTGTTAGCTGGTACTGAAGTGAACGCGTGGTTTGTTGAACGATTTTCGTGTAGTTTTTAGTAGGTGGAATTAAATTTAGTTTTAGAGAGTGTTTTTATAACATCTCGTTTGGAAAAGCTTAGTGGAAAGCCCGGAAATTACGAAAATTTAGGCAATAGTTGACTAGAATTTATGAATTTGGGACAAAGTACAAGAGAATAGTTGTGAGAAGAGAAGTAGTGAATTGACAGAAGAGTAGTAGTACAAGAGTAGTGTAGGAGGGGGACCACTTCATGGTCAGTGCATACTTGTAATTTGCAGATTTGCACATTATTAATCTGGTAAACGGGCTGTACGTAACTGATAACAATAGATTTTTTTATGAAGTTTAGATGTTTAGAACAAAGAATTCATAAAATTAACCATTATAGCTCTTACTAGGTTCACTAGTACTTAAATGATATGAGAACGAAGATAGTACTTTAACTAAATATGGCACACCAAAAACCTCTGAAACGCCGAAAAGAAGAAGAAATGAAAGTTCTCCTGAAGAGAATCAAAATAATAGATTACAGAGATTGCAAAGTCAAAACAGCTATTTAGAAGAAAGTATTATAATGGAGAATATAATGGACTAATTGAGTAATATGATTGATTCTAAATTAAAGACACTTATGCTAGAACTACCCAATAAAGAAGATTTTAAAATTTTAGGGGGTAAATTAGATTTTATAGTTGCTAAAATTGCAAAATTAAAACAAGAAGTAGAAGAGTTGAAGAACAGAGAAAAGAGGCTAAGTGATGTAGTGGAACATCTAGTAAAAAGCATAAAGCAAAAAATTTGATTTTCAGGGGCGTAAATAAGAAGGATAATGAAGAGGGTAAATGTAAAGAATAGCGCCCGGAGGTGTGGCCTAATTCGAAGTGATTCTGATTCGCTGTTACCATATAACCCGCCAAATTCAAATGTAAATATAAAAAGATTAATTTAGTAAAAAAGATAATTTAGACTTGTGTAATAAAATGGGTTTGCAGTTGGATTATCTGTTTAAGGATATGTTTTCAAATATGTTAGAGGCTTTAAAAAAAGATTTTAGGAATGAAACGATATGTAAAGCGCAAATCCAGTTTACATGCTTTGTATAAAGATCTGAAGTTGTTTTCCTCAGAAGATCATTATATCTCGGATCTCAATAACTTAAAGTTTGTAAGAGATATATTTAAACTGCATGGACAGCTAATTAAGCTTAATTTACGGGAATGGCGCGTGAAGTGGTTTGGGAAGAAGTTACTATCCCTGAATGAAGTGATAAATCTAATGAATGGTGCAAATTGAAGAAACTCAATTAATTTTCGTACATATGCCTATAATCATAGAAGCCTACTTGTGCAGGAGTTCAAGTATTTAACACAAAGTGCAAATTGAGAAGCGAGATATCTCACTATTATTATTACATATACTATTACTCCTTAACAAAAACTTAAAGTTTAAAATGTTAAGTATAAGGGTTGATTAAACGCCAAAAGGTACATAAATCAGCTAGTACCCAACATTTCATTCATGCTTAGTTGATATAATTAAAGTAATTTTGCTGCATTAACTTTTCCTTCACATTGTTTAGAATTTATTAGATGTCACAGACCCTTATGCTGGCCATTTTCATCTACAAAATATGGAGAGGGGGCTCCAGCTTGCCAGGCAGATGCGATGTAACGCCAGTTGCCCTTTGGGCTTCTCAACTGGTCACTACGAAGGAAGTGTACGTCTTTGTTCTTTTCTGCTGTCCGCCCGACATGATGGCGCTCTAAGCATGGGTCGGCCTGACCTGTGTTGTGTGAATCAACTGTCTATGTCATTTTATACAGAATCAAGTTGTGCACATACCAAGTGTTAATGTCATGTCAATTAATTGTTAATGTTATGCCAATTAAGTTTGATTAATCTAAGTAAGTCGAAACATTGTAAATTTATTTTAAGTAAGTCATTATGTCCTGGATCATGATCCTCCCAATCTGTCATGCAAGTTCAAAATAAAAGTTTATTGTGTCTGTTTAATTCGTCAGGGTATTCTGAGTGTCGGTGGCGTCCCCACCCTTCCCTTTCCTTTAGTTTTATTTCATTTTATTTGACCTCCTTTAGTCAAAGATTTGACCTTCTTTTCGGCTAATGTAAAGAACAGCGCCCGGAGGTGTGGCCTGTTTATTGTTGGTGCATGCACAGTACAGCTCAGTTACCGTTGACTTTTTAAACTACTTCCCGCCAATGTTCAAAATATTCTTTTTAAATTTCTCAACTTTCCGCTAATGTGCTGCATATAATTTTTTTGAATTTCTTACCTATTTATGTTTAGCGCGCATGCGCAGTACACTTACTGCATAGTAACTGCTTCCTTTTCAACGTATTATCAGTTCCAGCTAGTGTACCGTGTGTAACTTTAGGTGCCTTTTTTTTGAAAGGGCTTGACCTGCGTGGGGCAAACTCTTTTCCAAAAGGTACACAGCGTCGAAACCTCTAAAAATGAAAATCTACATCATTTTTTGAACCAAATAATACTTCACTGAAGAAAATAGGTTCACAAAACGATAATTTTAAATGATTGCAAAACTTCTCCTTAGTAAGGTGTAAGAGCAGAACGTCATGACACCTCATTCAAGAAAATCGGTTCGCGCGTTTAGGCACTACGGTGTTTATAAAAAAGGTAACAACAAGAACAAGTGATTGGCAGGTGGGAGTGAGACAGACGGAGTTAAGTCGGAGTTCTGCAGAGTTAGCCAGTTAGGCGGTTAGTCAGTTAGTGAGTACAGTTTTGTTAGTGCGGTGGAGTCTCTGTTGGAGAGAACCAGAGTGAGTCTCGGTTGGAGAGAGTCAGTGTTGCGGAGTGCTTCAGAGTTAGCCAGTTAGGCGGTTGTGTCTAGCGCAATTCGGGGCAGTGCGGACCAGTGGTCAGTCGTGGAACAGTTTTGTGGTGTTACGTAGTGAGTAAGTAACAGTAAACTGTTGTGACTTTTGTAAATGGTAACTGTAATGAATAGCGTCAGTTGCTAGTAAATGTTAATGTGTTAATAAATCAAATTACTACTTATAAGTTTAGCTAGTTTTATTATTTATCAAACCCACACTAATTAAATTAACTAGTGGCAGTCATTAGTTGTAATTGTAAAGTAGTAAAAGGACAAAAACTTTACAATATGTCACTATTTCAGACAGGATAAATGTTCAATTTCTTTGAAAGGAACCTTCAAATGCTTTTGAAGGGGAGGGGGTCGTTTTGGTCCTGAAAAATGTAGTCAGATAAGTAGTGAAGAATTTTTTGAAACCAATGATGCCATATTTCAACTTCGACAAATTTTAGACAATGATCTTTTAGTTTGGGATACCTCGTCTTATAATCTCAGCAGCACAAATTGCGACTGGCTCTAACACACTGTATCTAGCCTGCAGACGTTCCTTGGACCTTAGCCGTCCCATACACCTCGGAAAAAGTCCAAGTTGCTCATGTCGAATCCTTAGAGCAGTTTTTTTCACACTTTCTTAACGGCAGTTAAGACGAAGAATACCAATGGACGGAAATAATTATTAATTAATAATTGAAAATGAGTTTTTTTTTTTTTTGAAAAAACGCATTAAATAGTTACTTGGTATACCATTTTGTGTGGGTATCAGTAGTTACAAAGTCTCATTTTTATTAAAAACATTTTCCTAGTAACCAAGTTTTGTAAACGTTTACTACATGCCAGAGTTCAAAACCAAATAAGAAGAAAAAACAGTCAACAAATAAGCAACATATAAATTCCAAATTGACGCTTATTGTCTTCGTAAGAATTTTAGAAAAATCGGTAGACCTAGACCTAACTTCAGAGGTAATTCTAATGGAAATCTGTTGCAGATGGACGAGGAAGCTGTAAAGAAGCAATTATTGCGAGTTGACCCACATTACGATGTCAGCCGTGTAATATTCAGCTTCAGACATAGCTCTTACAAGCCGTTTCTGCGTTCACCAACAGAAATTTTAATTTATGATCTGACCGGTTCTTTAAATTATGTGGAATATGGAGAAAATAAAGAAAATGATGAAAAAAGTATGTAGATTTCATTTAAAAATTAATAATGTAAAATATAAATGAAAAAAAAAAATGGAGATAAACACAAACTAAAACACATAAACAATAATAATTATATACTTAATACTTAAGGGTTTGAATAAACACAAATTATCATAAATATAGTTTATTCACATAATTCATAAGGTATAACACGCATAAAGCATAACATTCATAAAGAGTGACAAAACTAAAACTGAGGAATGTCTCTTACTACCTGCTACCCTGTTGCACCCCTAACGGTCATCCCTTCTCATAAACCCTCAACAGGGTAGCCACTCAAATATAAAACATTTAAATTTACTACAATAATGAAATTCATTTATTCGTTTATATTTTGAGGTTCCCTGAAAACAAAAACGCAAGGTCATTGAGCTTATGTAGACTATACCAGAAGTGTAAAATCGCAAAAACCAAACTTGATGTTCTATTTTGATAATTTTTCTCGTCAAAAATTAAGGTTTTAGCCGAAATCCATTACCAATTTTAGAAACTTTTGAGTAAAAATTTTTCAGTTTTTCGCGATTGTTTCAAAGTTTTTTGTACATTCTGTAATAAATTTGCCAAATGTAAAATGTCTCGTCCATAAAAATATTTTAAACTTTCCCAGAACAATTTCTCTTTTTGATGGGTGTTTTTCGTAAAACTTCTTCGCTGTCAGATTTCTTTCAGGAAATTTACAGTTCAGGCATCTGAACAATAACACAGGTCTGCGACTAAAAAGCTATTTGATTATTTCCTTCTAATTTCCATGTAAAATTGTATTCCATGTAAAGTGAGCGGAAAAGAAAAAAAAATATTGAAAAAATCTCGGACGTCAGGATGCCAAATTCTCTTCAAACTTAGTAAATTTTTCTCAATTTTTGGTCTTTTTTGATCTTAGCGATTTTTAACCAAATCTGAAGTCAAAATTAGGATTAATTAATTCACATCAGCGCATTCACGATTTCCAAAAAAATATGTTTCAAAGAAAATAACTTTAAGAGTGGGGTAATGCAACCAGCATCAACATGTTGCAAGCTGGACGTGCGGTCTCTGACATGCCCGGGTTTGATTCAATTGTTTTTCATAAAATCACTTCCAAGAGATGGAGAATGCTTCAAATACTTGGTCACCAAGATTCAAGGCCTCTCGGAGCCAAAATTGAAGGAAGGTTGTTAGTCGGAATTTAAAAAAAACAAAAAATATTACGTGGATTAACCAAAACAGCTCTTGGATTTTTTATTTTGTTGACCTGTGTATTTAAAGACTGCTGGAATTTAAAATTTGAGAAAATAATTTAATTTCAAGTTTTTTGAAATTTTCTCGTACTAACAGATATAAAACTTAAAGATACCTTCTTCGCCAAGACGATTGGCATTAGTCAATGTTTTAAAACTTTGTCTTTTATACATAATTGTAATAAGGGCAGTAAAAGGAGATATCCTAGTGCTTCCAATAGAATTTTTTGAATTTCTTTGAAAAGATATTTTAATTATTGTTCATTGTTCTTGGTAACTGATTCATTAATCAAATAGGAAGAAAAGAATAATGCCAGTTTTAGTCATGACTGATATTGGCATTATCCTTTTCTTATTGAAGCTCTTTTAATTTACAATTTTCTACTAGATGGTCCAGAAGCTGAAGGTGAACATGAAAAGGGTGATTTAGAGAAAGCAAATGGAGAAAATCATGGAATGAAAATGGAGAAAAATCAAGCGGCGGAAGAATCAGCTGAACTGCACGCAGAAAGTGAGGAGTCCAGAGAAGAGTATGCCGGCGAAGGAGACGAAGTAGACAGTTGTACGGATCTGGATGAACTAGGTCAGGGCGAGGCTGAGGATGGAAACGCTGATGAAGGAGAACCCGAGCGGGAACTGGCCGAAGAAGAGGCCTTGGACGAACTGGTTTGCACTCAGAGGAAGAAGCTGACCAACCAGTTTAACTTCTCTGAACGAGGCGCCATGACCTACCGGCCCGTCTACAGAGTAAGCACTTGGCCTCTGCTTAGTTCTAAGTAGTGACTTTTGCAATCAATATGTTTCCTACTTACTGTACTTTTCACAATTCTATTTAGGTGAAACCTAGTTAATTGAGGCTGTTTACGACTGGACCAATTAATTTAGAGAGGGTTATATGGGCCTGGAAAGTAAAGTAGGCCTTAGGCCCCATTCAACATTTAGATTCAACATTCTGACGCAAAATACAGAAGAAATTCTTGTATCACCCCCAAAAACTTTAATGAATTAGGCTCAACCATAAACCGTGGTAGGATTGTCGCCTCTTAATCGTCTTCCAAAATCCGACTTAGTTTTAATTCCAGTAAAAGAATGATTACTTGTGTCAAAAATTGAATTTATTTCAGATATTCTGAACAAACAAAAGCAATGGATAAGATTAGGTGAAACTGCTGTATTCGTTTTCCCGATGAATAAGCTTTGAGAAATAAAAGTGAGCGAATGCATTTGGTGGAACTTGGAGACTGTCATCCACTTCTTATTATAAATCTACTAATTCCTATCGGTCATGCGAAACATTAGAACTCTTTTTCAACGCATTTCGGACGCGAGTTATATGTTTTTAACTAGTAAAAGAATTCTTAAAAACACTTTTAATTTCTTTTTTACACTTAGTTAAAACACATGTGAATAGAGGTAGAACATAATACTGGTTTAACCACAATGATGTTAATTAACAGAGCACAACAATTAAGGCGATGTCTGAGCAGCGACTGACTGCTGCAGTGAGGGTACAATGGTTTTTAATGCCTTGAGAGGAAGTGCGTGGGTAGTTCATGATAAGGTGATTGTTGAGAATATAATTCGCGAACTCTCAGATCTGGAGTAAGTATACCTCTTTGGGTTTTAGAAACTCCTTCAATAAGATACCGCAAGGTAGTACACGTTATCTTAAATGCGCTTATTAGTGGTAGTATGAATTTTGAGTTTATCTGACCCAGATTAACTTACTGGCACCCTCAGACTATCACTTCTTGCGCGAGCATCATGGTCGCTTTTTACTTGTTGAACTTTTGCAACTCGGAAGAAATGAAAAAGGGATTGTAAGTCACTCAACATTTTAATTGAGGCTTTAACCGTGCAAAAATAATTTAGTTCTTTTGAAGATGGTTGCTAGAGTGAAGTGGAGGTCCTTCTAGCACATGCATAACTTTAAAAGAAAATCATTACTCGGCGGAAATCATTGTTGCCAATAAAATTAATGGAAAGGGATTAGCTATGCGGTTAGCGTATTGGATTCTCACGCGGAGGACCCGGCTTCGAATCCAGCTGATTTTCACTTTCTAGAAGCTTCTTACGGCTCACTGTGATGGATAGTGTTGTCTGTAAAAAGAGAACACTGTCTGGAGGCCGGCAGTGCTCTGAAAAAAGCTCCGTGCGCCATTAACTTCAGATGTTGACGCCCCTTAAATCATTAAAAATTAAACAAAAAAATTAAAGAACGTATATTTTCTCATTTTCAACTGCAGAAAGATCACATTTTTATCAACTAAAAGCTAAATAAGGAACCTCTGGTCGACATGTTCCATCCGAACAGCGGATCTGCCAACTGATCGGTGAAGAAGCCGACCTTGTTTAGATGACGCAGTTAGTTCAATGAGTTGCAAGCTTCATAGAAGGGGGAGTAAATGAACTAATTTTGAATTTTACTCGCAAACACTTACACATTCTAATAAAATTTTGATTTCATTTCAACGTTCATTAGTGCCAGAGCCAATTTCATAAAATTACAAAATATGAAAAACAATCAGTATTATGGATCTTAAAACCGACAGTACGACAATCTGTTCCAGACTGAAACCTGCCAAACTGAGCCACCACCTTCTGACGAGCTGAACGATTTGGTCTGCCAGTACGCCATTTGGGACAGTTACCAAGAGGACTATTCAGTTATTGAACGAGCTAAGGAAAAGGAGAAGCAGGCTAAAATATTATTTTTAGGCATTAAAAAATATGATGGATGGAAGCGAAAACCTTGCTCACCTAAAGCCTTGATGCAAAGAAGATTGAATCAGGCGACACGGATATTGGAAAGAATGGTGAATCAGAACACCTACCACGAGTTGGCGCATGGTAACTTCTTCTTTACACGCCTTTTAAAAATCCTTTAAAACTCTTGTTCATTAGTTTTAAATTAAGATGGAATTAATAAATTTGTTAAGGGATTGATTAATTCTGGATTATAGTCTTCCCAGATAGGGCTGCTGTTCAGCTACCAACAAATGTTTCTCAGGATTTAGTCAGTAAATCCACCATTAATATACCATTACTCTTCTGTAGAAGCGCATAACGCTTTTTTATTTTTATTTTTTTTAGTGAGAGAGGTTTGTAAGAATACTGGCGTGCTGTTGAGTTGTAATACGATCATGTAGCACTTTCCTTCACCTCCGTTTGACCTTTGCACTGTATAGAGGTGATCTGCAAATCGTGTCTTTAGAAAACATTGGCTAGCTTTGCAGCAAGTTGTGTTTATATTGTTGGATTAGTCAGATTTCTGTTAAGTATCATCAACGTCACATATTAGCAACCTTGAACTCTGTTTTCTGTGTAAGGTCGTATTGAATTTTTGAAGTCAAGCAGCATGCTGACCAAAGGGATCTTCCCTTCGAATTAACAAAAAACAGGCGAAGCTTTTAAGTTACATTTAGTATATTATAATTGTATGTTTTTTCTATTGTTGTATTGTGTAAAGTAAAAAAAAAATTGAAATATACAATCTTGGCCTTTATAAAAAAATCTCCATAAAAAACTTACTATTTGTAGTTGTTATAGTATTAGTAGAGGAACTCACATAGTTAAACATTAATATAATATGGTATTTGTAAGTACTTTGGCGTATGTGGATGAGTTTTAAAGTCCATAGATTTTTTTTATTTTATTTTAGAAAAACATTATTTTTTTTTGTACACCTCATTATTTTACCTGATTGTGTGCTCAGATTATCAATTCTATGACGATCCGGCGGACAAATATAAACATGAAGGATCATTGCTTCCTCTGTGGGAGTTCCAATATGAATGTACCCACGGGTTCACCGTTACAGATCTAATTTGGAACCCACAGCACAAAGATATGTTCGGTGCAACTTTTGGATCTTGTGAGTTTAAAAAATACAATATTTATGATTATAACGCTTATATTTTTACTTACTTTTACTCCTCCTGTAAGGGAAATATTACTTTGTTTCCCTCTAGTAACCCTAGAAGAGAACCGTTTATTCAGTATGCCCACAGAAGTATTCATACAATTATTGAACATAAGAATATAGAAGTACAAAAGAAATATAAAATAACATATTGTAACGAAGTTGACATGGGCAAAGAAGAAAGGCCTAGATTGTTCTAGGGGTTGAGCGACCAAAGTCGGTAACGGGCCGCCACTGTGTGAACAAAAGGCACGGCTTTACCTGAGCTGTAAAAGAAAGGGCTAGATTGTTCAAGGAGTTTAATGACCGTAGCCTATAACGGTCCACCGCTGTGTAAAAGCCAGCTAAGAGAGAGGCCCCAGTTGGGGTGGTGGCAGTATATGTTTTCCCCAGCCAGTGAGTGACAGGTGGGAGTGAGACAGACGGAGTTGGAGTGAGACAGAGAGTTGGAGGAGGGCGGCCCCAGCTGAGGTGGTGGCAGTATGTGTTTTCCAGCCAATGAGCGGCAGGTTGGAGTGAGACAGACGGAGTTGGAGTGAGACAGAGTGTTGGAAGAGGGCGGCCCCAGTTGGGGTGGTGGCAGTATGTGTTTTCCTCAGCCAGTGAGCGGCAGGTGGGCGTGAGACAGACGGAGTGGGGCAGTCGCAGTTAAAAGGAGGCAGACACAGCTGGAGAAGTCAGTTTTTGAGTTAGTTTTGAGTCAGTCTTGGAAAGTTAGTTTTCGAGTTAGTGAGTCTTGGAAAATTAGTTTGGAGAGACACTTTGGAAGTGACAGTTTTTGAGAGAGTCAGTGTTGCGGAGTGCTTCAGAGTTAGCCAGTTAGGCGGTTAGTCAGTTAGTGAGTAGAGTATGCGGTTGAGTCTAGCGCAATTCGGTGCAGTACGGACCAGTGGTCAGTCGTGGAACAGTTTTGTGGCGTTACGTAGTGAGTAAGTAACAGTAAACTGTTGTGACTGTTGTAAATGGTAACTGTAATGAATAGCGTTAGTTACTAGTAAATGTTAATGTTAATGTGTGAATAAATCAGGTTATTACTTACAAATTTAGCGAGTTTTATTATTTAACAAACCCACATATTATTAAATTAACTAGTGGCAGGCACTAGTTGTGTAAGTAAAGTTTTTAGTAAAAGGACAAAAACTTTACATTGGTGTCAGAAGTGGGATATGATAAAACCGCTAAACGAGTAAGTGTGATTCTATTAGTTCGAGTTAATTGCCGGAAAATTGTGGAGAACTGACGAGTGTTATATGCCCGTGAGTGCCAGGAAGCAGAACATGGAAGAGTTAATAGCTCTGGCGAAGGAAGTGAAGGAAGGAATGGAAAAGCGCCTGGATGAGGTGATAAAGGAGCAAGTTAAAATAATAGAATGTATGAGAAACTGGCGGAAAGAGATGAAAACAGGCCATAACGAAATAAATGGAGAAATAGAAAAAGAAGTAAACGAGATGCCAGAAGAAATTGAGGACGTAACAGAAACGCACAACATACAAGAAGAAGACGAAGGCAGCAAGGACGACGCAGGAAGCAGGTCGGACATTAGAGGTAAATGTGACCAGGTTAAAGGAGGACGTAGCCTTGTAGAAGTTCAAGAAGCTGCGTGGGAAGAAGAAAGCATAGAAAACTGCAGCGGTCAGGAAGAGAAAGATCAAGGTAAGAGAACCATTGTTCAACCAGGAGTGGAAGAGAGCCATGAAGCGTGGACAGCGAGGAAAGAAGAGGGAGGTCAAGTACTATTGTCTGGATCGAAAAGGGAAGAAGGGCTATCAGACATCCACGGAGGTATCACCGGGACCCATCTTGCAATGAAGAGAGCATTGGCCAAGCGGAGGCAGCGGTTCTTTTTGGTAGGCTACCACGAGGATGGTGTAGACTGGGGTAGTCGGTAGCACCGAGTGGGTAGCAATGAAGAGAAGCAGCCGAGGAACCAATGGCGCCCTGAGGCAGGACAAGGTCGGATTACCGCTCAAGAGGATAGTCTTCGGTATGGCAGGACCTTCTCCTGATTACAGAAGAAGAATGCGCCGTAATCTGGTTGCGATGGACCTCTTCAGTAAGTGGGCAGAGGCCCACGTCTTAGCAGATCAGGAAGCGTCAACGGCAGCTGCAGCATCGACGGACTACCAGTTCCCCGGCGTCAGGAGGACAAGGACGACGCCGCTACACTCTCACTCTGACGGCATGGTGGAGCACATCAACAGGACCCTAGAAGGCCATCGGAGGCTTTTGGGGAATGAACATCAAGAGAATTGGGACGAACATACGCCTCCCCCAAAGATGGATTACCGATTAGTAGTTCCAGAGGCCACAGAGCGAATGTTTGTAAGCATTGTGTTTGGCAGAGAGCTTCGACTAACCGGTGACCTTCCATTTGGCAGCCTGGAAGCTGAAGAGTCGGACATGAGCAGCTATACTGGGGAACTTCGCCGTAAGAGGAGGACTGCGCGTGAAAAGGTACGTGACAGGATGGAGCAGGATGGTGACCAGAAGAAGACATGGTATGACAGGCAGGTCATCGGAAGAACGTTCCAGAGAGGTGAGAAAGTTTGGTCGTATAAACGAGCCCGCAAAAAGAGAAAACCTCCTAAGTTACTGGGAAGGATCTTGCACCATTGCCTGTCGGCTCAACGACCTGGTGTAACGGATCCAACTCATGCCCAGATCTCAAGATGAAGGTGGAACGCTTAGACCGATCACTGCCCTACGTCACGAATGAGATTGGTGTTCGGGACGAACAATTCTTAGAGGGGGGCAGTGTAACGAAGTTGACAAAGGCTAGATTGGCCTATTGAAAAGTAGAAAGGCCTAGATTGTTCTAGGGGTTGAGCGACCGAAGTGAGACAGACGGAGTGGGGCAGTCGCAGTTAAAAGGAGGCAGACACAGCTGGAGAAGTCAGTTTTTGAGTTAGTTTTGAGTCAGTCTTGGAAAGTTAGTCTTCGAGTTAGTGAGTCTTGGAAAGTTAGTTTGGAGAGACACTTTGGAAGTGACAGTTTGAGAGAGTCAGTGTTGCGGAGTGCTTCAGAGTTAGCCAGTTAGGCGGTTAGTCAGTTAGCGAGTAGTGCTTTGTTAGTGCGGTTGTGTCTAGCGCAATTCGGTGCAGTGCGGACCAGTGGTCAGTCGTGGAACAGTTTTGTGGCGTTACGTAGTGAGTAAGTAACAGTAAACTGTTGTGACTGTTGTAAATGGTGACTGTAATGAACAGGTATTGAAATAGGGAATAGATTTTGGTGCCCTACCGGTAATTGGGTTTTAGTTAAATTCAGGTAAAAAGAAGTGCCTCTTACCGAGTCAATTTATAATTTTTGAAAACGACTGTAACAAGTTTCTTATTCTGCACATATATATGATCTATGTTTATCGGGAACAATTTCTGAGAAAAGCTCATTTCATGAAGTTGTGAAGGAAAGTTTAATTATTGATTTCCTACACAATGTCATTTTAATACACTGTACGATTCTAACCCCGAAAAAAATACTATAATGGGCCCTAAACGGCGAATTGGAAAAAACCTAATTTTTCATAAGTGTTGCATAGAGTTTTTTTTTCGAGTTTTCTGCGATTTTGTAGACAGCCAACAGCCATTATTATTTTATTTTATTTATTTTTTAATTTAAAAGTAAGAGAAAGTAGGTAAAGTAATCCTTCTTCAGATAGCATTTATTTTAAAGATGTTCTGAAGAAAAAATAATGTCAAAAATTCTTCAACATTCATTTTATAGTAAAATTTAAAAATTAAGAAACTGTTAAATATTGCAACTGACTTTTAGTGCATATTCTAAGTTTAAAAAAAATAAGAATAAAATACTAATAATTACAGATTTTATTATTTATTTCTTTTTCAGTCTGTTTCTTGGAGCCAGTTAAATGCGGTTACTTGGTATTGTACACATTGAAGAATCCAACCTATCCGGAAGTTGTAGCGAATTTTAAATGTGGTGCAATGAGCCTTGATTTTCATCCGAAACACAGTAAGTATGTTGCTGTGGGACTGCACGACGGCACCGTAAGAGTGTTCAACCTGAGTAAACGCAAATTGAAACGTCATGTGTCCATCAATTCACCCACACACAACAAGCATATTGGTCATGTTTGGAAGGTTGGTTTGCTCTTTGCACATATTTGGCACATGTGGTAAGAATAACACAAAACCCAATTTAATTGACTGTTGGAATCCATCTTTCTGCCTGGTATTGGATGCCGCACTGATAGATATTAGGCTTAGACTTTTCAATTAAAAATAATAAGTTTCAAAAACGAGTGACACGAAATTATAAGTTCCATAAAATTATATTTTTTACCGCAAAGTAAATGGATGGAAACAAATGGTCGTCAGATGCAGCTAAGTCAAGACTAAAGAGTGACTATAAAAGTAATCTGTCGAGTTCTTTAAATTTTAACCTTTTAGTCTGACAGGAAGCGTAAGGCCGAGCGTTACCTTCTACAAAACTGTCTACATGATGCAGTGAAGTTCGAAATTGAAAAAAAAATTCATCGTAAAACGAATCGTGATTATTACCACTTCACTAGCAGAGATTTGTACAGGGAGCGGGTAAAAAACAACATTGACTGTCCTTTTAAAAGACCTATAAAGGCTCCTTTGCATCTATTGTATTAGTTCAGTTCAACTTAAATTGAGGCTGGCCGCAGTTAGGTGATTAATTAATTGAAAGAAGGGTGTGCCGTTTACAAATAATTTACTAAACTAACTGCTGATACTGCTGAAAAGATCTCGAGAGCACTTCTGCACTATAAACTGAACAAAAAAAAAAAAAAACAAAAACAAAAAAGAGGAAGGAGTCAGCTCAGTGGTTAGCGTACAGAACCCAGGTTCGAATCCAGCTTTAGATTTTACCTTCTTACAGCTCACTGTCTGGTGAAAGAACATAGTTCAGAGACCGATAGTGCACTGAAAAAGCTCGAGGTGCCAGTGATCTCAGTTGTTGATAAACCTTAATCACCAAAATAAAGAATTAATAAACTGCATATTAAAGAAGAAACCTCCTTCATGACGGCAAACAAAAAAAAAAATACAAATGAACTATTATTACGGAACGTATATTTTTAATAACAAAACACAATTTTAACTCAGAACGCCTCTCTTATTTCTAAAGTTACTTACTATCCCGGATAATTATCGGCCACCCTTCTATCTATTAATGTAGGTTATGTTCATTCACCTTAAAATAATTTCTGTTATTATAAATTTGTACATGTATTTGGGCGTTGCGCCACACTATTGAGTCTGCCTTTACAAACTTTAGACTTTTGCAAATTGGATAATTTTAATTAATTAAAATTAAATAAATATATGTTGCATCAGCCGACTCTCTATCTAACCACCTCAGCCTCGGGCTTCCTGCCCTTCTAGTTCGGTGAATAATTTGTTCTAACACTTTCCTTGGGATCTCAGATTCCTCCATTCTAGTTAAGTGGCATCCCAGCTCAGCCCCCCTGTCTTGATAACTTTTACAACATCCGCTTCGGCGTATACGTCGTATAGCTCCCTATTCTTTCTTATTCTCCAGATTTCTCCCTCTTTTACTCGGCCAAACATTCTCCGAAGAATCTTCCTCTCGAAAATGAGCAGATCCTTCTCATCTGTCTTACTTAAAGTCCAAGTCTGGGGAGTATGTATAAGTACTGAGTGAATAAAGGTTTCGTACAGAGTGCATTTGGATTGCCTAGAAAGGAGCCTACTTTTCATGTACTTTAGCAAACCAAAATAACACCTGTTAGCCGCCGTGATTCTTCTTTTAACTTCTGCAGATGTGCCGTTCAACAAGTTTACCTGAGATCCAAGATTTACCTTTTCAAATGTGTTAGGGCCTAAAGAGACGTTTCAGTCCTGCAGACCTCCTTCTTCACCTGTAAACAATACTTGGCCACATTGATTGTAAGGCCCATATTTAGTGCTGCACTCTATAGGGCCACAAATGCACTTATTAAGGACGACGAAGATCGCGCTATGATATCAAGATCGTCTTAGCAATTGAACCGACGGAAAATATTGTCCCTGTCGTCTGGATGCGCGAGTCCCTAATGACTTTTTCCAGGGCTAAATTGGATAGCAGGCATGCCAATGCGTCTCCTTCTCTTAGACCTTTGTTGACCCAAAAGCCTGTTGAATGGTCGGCTTGCTCTCGCACTGAACACTTGACTTCCTGCATAGTCATTTTGATGAGTCGTATAAGCTTGGGTGGAATTCCCATGCTCTATTGCCTCATAGAGCTTTGGCCGCTTAATGCTATCATAAGCACTTTTAAAATCTATGAAGAGGTGATGCGTCGGCATTTTATATTCATGGGCTTTTTCTAGAATTGTTCGGAGGGTGAAGATCTGATCCACCGTCGATCTGCCTCTCCGGAAACCACACTGATATTTCCCGATCTCACGTTCGGCATACGGAGTAAGTCTGCTGAACAGCAGGTTTGAGAAAATTTTATCTGCGTAAGCTAGCAAGGAGATACCCCTATAGTTGGCGCACTCTAGTTGGTCAACTTTCTTATCTGCACTTCCCCATTGTTGTGGCATTTTTTCATAAATCCAGATCGCAAAAATCAGATCTTAGAGCGTTTTGTGGAGTCTTCAAAACCCGACTTAAAAAGTTCTGCTGGTAGCCCATCTGCTCCCATTTTTTGGATGGCGTCTACCAATTCTTTCAAGTCCAGGGGCTCCTCCTTCGCGTCCTCATCCCTCACAGTGTTGTCTTTATCACCTCCTATCTCCTCTTCATTTTTGTCATTCAGAACACTTCCGAAGTGTCTTACCCCTGTCCACGATCTCGTTCTTTCTAGTGAGTATCGAACCATCTTCTTTCTACCTTTATTAACTTTCTGAAAGAATCTCCTATTCTCATTTACATTCCTAGAGACATCTATATCTTCAATATTTTTGTTCACCCACACTTTCTTTTTCCTTTTATGTAGCTGTTTCTCAATGCGCCTTTTTTTTCCTGTATTCGTCAGATGCTCCTCTTGTAAAGCGCTTCTGGTCCATATTTCTATAAACTGCGTTTTTAGCGTCCGTAACTACTTTAATTCCTCGTCTAACCAAGGTGACCTTTCTTCCTGTTTCTTAGAACTATCACCCCTTCTGCTACCTCAGTAATCGCTTTTTCTAAACCACCCCATGTGCTTTGAATGAAATCACTTCCACTCATGGATTGTATGCCTGCCACGGATGGGTGGAGATTTTGCTGATAAGCTTCTAAAGTACTAGGGTCTTTCAATTTTGCTATATTGAATTTTTTGGGCTTACTTGATTTCCTATTTCTTGCGTTGGAAATCCTAGATCTAATCCGAGCAATAACTAAATAGTGGTCAGAATCGATGTTAGCGCCTCTGTAGGTTCTAGTGTTAACAAATTAGGCGATGTGGCGCACTAATAAGAAGGTTAATAAGCCGTCTGGAGATCGCCAGGTGGCCTTGTGAATACGACGGCCTGGGAACAACGTGCTACGTACTACCAGCTCTCTCAATGACGCGAATTTAACTACTCTTTTACCGTTGTTACTATTTTCATGCAAGCTATGAGGTATGATGGTTGGCATATAAACCAACTCTCTACCAATTTTCGCGTTGAAATCACCCACTAAAATCTTAACATCACTATTCGGACAAACATCAATGGTCGACAATCAATGGCATGACAGCTAAACAGACTGTAGTTATAGAAGGTTCCACTTGTACGTTCTACACAAATACGTTCACTCACACATGTGAATCCTATTACATTCTGTCTCATATTTCATCGGACAACAAAGCCCGTACCGAAGGCGTGGTTTTTCTGGTGGCCACTGTAATATACCGTATGGATTTTTTTCCTCCAGTAATCCACTGCCGGTCCAGCGAACCTCCTGCATTTCAGCCTGTCCAATCTGTAATTGTCAATTTCTTTGAGAAGGATTTGAAGTCCTTCTGGTTTATATAAAGTTAAAACGTCCCAAAATCCAATTCTGAAGTCCATTAGGCGGTTCCTCTGTCTTTGTCATAAATCAATCCGGCGTTATCTCTTTGGGGTTTCATAATAACAGTGATTTAAGGAGAACAGGTCATCAACCAACTGCTCCTGGGTCAGATGAAGGGGCTGCCTACTTAGAGCCTCCTGATTTGCTCCCCCCCATCCGGGGCGGCTGCCTAGGAACGGTTATTTTAGGGCGTGTACTGTTCATGCCTTAAAGTTTTGTGCACAGTATAAATGCAATGTGTACTGTCGTGGTGAGAGTGCTTAGTGTAGTGAGCTGTGGTGACTCGTGGGGACGCACCTTCCCAAGTAGTGGCAATCAACAGCTACCCCTTGTGGTGATAACATAACATCCACATTTTATAAAATTGCCCTCTTGCACCAACGAAAATTGTCAACTTGAGTGCTATTGACGACGTACTCTCTGGATTTTGCCAGTCATTTATTGTCTTGTAGAAAACAAGCTAGATAGATCTTTAACAAAATATTCATTCCTCTAGAAATCTGTAAAAGCGTAAGGTTCTGCGCTTCTATCCACTACTTTTTCCGAAATATAAGATGACTCGACCGTGAAAGCTTCGTCCCGGGCAAATGAACGTGCCTTCAATCCATGAAGGTAGGTTCGCTGGTTCAGTAAAGAAGATAGATACAGATGACAGGACTGGAAATGACTATAAAAAACGAGTAATAGATTAGGTTACAGTTCACAAAAGAGTATATGACTAATGCATGAGGTATACCTTTACTGTAGATGTTTTGACCACTCTTGGCGAAAAAGAATAGATTCAAAGGTGCCCTACTTTCCGTTCTCTGTGACCTAGCTCAGAAAGACTATAAACTGGAAAAAGGTTGTTATGGTAAAAGGGTGGTTTGCCATTTTTGCTGTGGTTGGCCTGATGACCGACTCTTGCTCTTCCAAAAGTCTGGTGATTGCTTCGTTAAAGACAGTTTGACGAAATATAATACAAAATTAATAAAATAAGAAGAGAGAATGGAGTTACCAGGAAGCGTAGGTAACCTAACCTGAATCACTCAAACGTTGAGGTAAGTTTTGGTGGCGCATTGTGGCGACATAAGAGTGTTGAACAGTGATACTCTCAAAGAGTGAATCTTGTGGAGAAAGCGACCACGTTGTCTGATTTGCCTACGTGAATCACTTACTTGAGAGTTGGCTCAAGTAAGTAATAAATGTTAAATTGACCACTATGCAGGATAGTTGGCTTAAGCAATTGAAAGTAATTTGAAAACTGTGCAAATGAAATAAAATTTACCCATAAAAGAATTGAAAAACAATGTTTAGATAAAGTAATAATAAAATTGAAAACTGGGAATAATAATGTACGTACAAAATTTAACTCTATCGTAAAACTTCATCAAAATAAAGTGGAAGCCCCGAAAGTGTCTTTGTTTCTAATTCTCACTTTTCAATTTTGGAAATCAACCTACACAATAACCTGGTCAATGTACAACTTCCCCTTAGTTTTCATCAGCAGCTTTACAGTTACCAGAGGGATGAGGCCAATTCTGTAATAAATTCACCAACTATAGCTATTCTTTCTCACACACCACTAACATTCAAGCTCAACCAGATGCAATTTTCTCTTTCTAGTAGTGACGTAAGATTACGTCATTAGTTTTCTCTGAAATAAAAATCACAGTACAGATTATCAATTGAAGAGGACAAAATGTGCACAAAAACACTCTAGATAGGCCCAAATTGATTAGTGTGATAATTGTAAATATCAAAGTTTTAGAATCAATGGAGTTTTCTGATGGCTAGGTGATCTGGGTAGACGACCATCGTGACAAACAGCTTGGCTTCTTCTCAGCCGGGTCAGATGGTCGCATATTCAAATGGATTTTACTGAAGACAGATCTAATGCAGTCTCCGGTGATCACCCTGTCTATGGACGACAGAGAGATTCTCATGGGGAACGTAGTGCAACCTCTGAAAGGTATCCATAATTTTAAATATATGAGCAAATAAAATCTAAAATTGATACAGATTCGTTTAGAGCAGGGCCAAGTTTTTAGAACGGCCTAGGAAGTTTATATTAGAATTTAATAAAAGTCGTCTGCATTATTCTTTCTAAGTCTCTCTCAAGCCTTAACAGTACTTCGTATTGTTTGAGGACTATGTAGAATACCAATTTCTATTTTCAATTTGTGCTTTAATATCTGATTTAAAACATGGTTGAATTGAATCTAGAAATTTTTAATGCCACACAAACGTTTCCACACGGGTTGCTTAGATCTGATTAAAAACATTTGGAAAGGCTGATAATAAGATTTCAAGCTGATGAAAAACTAGATGTCCTTCCTCTCATCTATACACCGCCACCATAGAGCAGCCGGTAAAGTTCCCAGAACTTGCCAAAGAATTCCATATTTTGCAACAACATAGATATAACAGATTTCGAGAAAAAAGTTGCTGAAAATGAGCAAAAACGGCACTTTCAAAAATTGATGTTGTTCTTGTTGTTGTTGTTGTTGTTACCTTTTTTGTAAACTGCGTAGCGCCTAAACGCACGAACCGATTTTCATGAATGAGGTGTCATTCGATTCGGAATTTTATGTAGATGTGCCTTTTGGGGGTCTCGACGCTGTACATCGAATGGGAGAGAGGTTAGCCCCCTTTATGTAAGGCCCCCTCTAAAATTATTATTACTAATTACTCTGTAAATCTTGGCCCGATTTTGATAAAATTTGGTAGGATGATAGCCTTAGGGCTTCCCTACGTAACATTAAAGCGACGATCTGCTCTTACACTTGTTAAGAGGAAGTATAGCAATCATTTCAAATTATCGAGGCGTGAACCGATTTTCATGAATGAAGTGTCATTCGAATCGAAATTTTGTACACATTTGTACTTTAAAAGTCTCGACGCAGTGCCTTATAAGGAGGGGAGTTTGCCCCATCCAAGTAAAGCCCTTTCTAAAACTATTATTACGAATATTTCTATAACGCTTAGTCCGATTTTGATAAAATTTAGCACGAAGCAGTAATTAAAGCTCCTCTACGTGGCTGTGATGTGCCATCATGCTCTTACACCTACTAAGAGGAAGTACTGCAATCGTTAAAATTATCAATGGGCGAACCTATTTACATTATGAATGAATTGTCGTTCGATTCAAAATCTTTGCCTCTTTGCCTTTTAGGGAGAAGTACTGTAATCGCCCGTTTATTTTTCTTACTCCTCTTAAAAGGAAGTACTGAAATCGCAGTTTAATTTTGCTTTTTACGTACAAATACCTTCCTATTTTATTCAAAACGCTTTCTCAAAAAAATTGTTATTGAGGATGGCAACTATAATCATTCTTTAAAATGATTTCTCCAGTGGCAGTTACGGTTCCGACTTAACACCTTATCAGGTTATAATGATAGAATTGCTTATTCCAAATTTTAAAAAAAATCTGTAAAGCAGATATGTAACTTTGCAAAATAGACAAAAAGAAAAATCTATCCAAAAGGTACAAAAATCTCCTTAACAAAAACTTACAGTTTAAAATGTTAAGTATAAGGGTTGATTAAACGCCAAAAGGTACACAAATCAGCGAGTACCCAACATTTCATTAATACCTCATTAATATTTAAGTAATTCTACTGCATTAATTTTCATTAATAAGTTATTTTTGCTGGCCACTTCATTTATATTATTTTTTTGTTATAATTATGATAAATCACATATACGTACATGCATGTTAAAGTAGAAAAAGACAAAGTTAGAGTAGGCTACTGTCTTGAATTCGTCTTACCGAAATATTCGTGAGCACAATTAACACACAGTTAATAACAAGTAGATTATTAAACAATAATTATTCATTTCTCTATTGTAATTTAATTTAGTCCCCCTAATTTTACTTATAGTAAAATACTGGAATAATTAGCTGTCCTAAAAATATGCATATCTTATTTACTTTATATTACATATATACAACATTGTTGCATTTGGGATGAATACCTAGATTGAGAATGTAATTGAAGAAAACTATATTATTTGCGATAAAGCCAGATAATTATTACCTATTATTATAAACGTTTGACTACTACATAAAATAACAATTACTTTAATCGAAGAATGAACTTAAACCGACGATTTTTATTTAAAAATAAAAATAAATAAATAAATAAAATGAAATCATTAATGTATGTTGGTGTAAACATTTTTTTTAAAAAGTTTTTGAAATTTTTAGCCTCATATTTTTGTTTCTTTTTAACCTGTAATTAATAGTTTGATTATTATAGATAAATAGATATTACAATCTACAGTCTGCAGTCTTGAACAAATATTTTATGCATGAAAATGGCCAGCATAAGGGTCTGTGACATCTAATAAATTCTAAAAATGTGAAGGAAAAGTTAATGCAGTAAAATTACTTAAATAATGTCAATGAAGTGTAAATGAAATGATGGATACTTGCTGATTTGTGTACCTTTTAGCGTTTAATCAACCCTTATACTTAACATTTAAAACTGTAAGTTTTTGTTAAGGAGATCAACATAAGCAACAGCAAACCGAACTTTGAATTCAAATCTGAAGAATTCTTAAAAAACCCGAGAGATTTTCCGTTTTATCAAACGATTTCTTTCCTAGTAATGAAAAGGAGATTTATTCCGTCAATCTTATCAAAGAGAAACAATGGCCAACCAGCTGTACGTGATCCACGAAAAAGATTTGAGGAAAATGTTATGCAGTACGTAGTGCCAGAGACAGATTTAAGGAGGGTGCACCAGGATCGCACCTGAGACCTCGTTTTCAAAAGGACCTCGAAATTAGTTTAAATTCAAAAAAATTAATAAATATTTTATCAATGAGTTCATAATTCTAAAAATATAAATTTGTCAACTTTTTCCTTCGAAGTAAGAGGTGACTCTTGAGGTAATAGGTATACTATATTCCCCCTAAAATACCTTTTCAGTAAGATGAATGTATTATAATATAAAAAGGAGTTAAATGCCATCCTAAAATTCAGAATAAAAAAGAAAATTCTTTAACCGTGAGTATGGAATAGATTTTTCATTTTTCATAAATTATTCCTAAAATAACTACTAAGATTGTTTCTAAACGACATATCAGATTACATAAATTACGAGATCAAAAGATAATATATGAATAATTTTTCTGAAAAGTGGGTATTTTTATGATAAAATATTCCTATAAGTTATACCTGGAAAACAGTAGTTAGAGAAAGTCATATCTGTCCTCATGCCAGATTTTTCTCTACAATTCCGTAAAGAAAGCATTAAAATCGGAAGAATAGGAAAAGAAATATAGATGATTGAATTTTGAACCATTTGCAAAAGCTATAAAATTTAACCAACTATATCTCAAAACATATTATCACTAAACCAGTACTTATTATACCAGTTATAGACTAGACTTTACTCTACAATTTGATAAACAAATCATTAAAATCGGAAGAATAAGAAGAAACAGATGTAAAGGTTTGAAATTTAATAGATTTGCAGAAACCTCCAAAATTTATCCTTTAATATCTCAATAACTATTGTCAATAAAACATTGCTATTTACACCAGTTATATAGAAGACTTTACTCTAATAATCGGTAAGGAAACCATTAAAATCAGAAAAATGGAAAAAGACATATAAAGGTTTGAAATTTGAACCATTTGTAAAAGCTCCAAAATTTAACCTTGTATATCTCAAAACCTATTATCACTAAAAAATTGCTATTAATTCCACTTATAGAGTATACTTTTCTCTCTAATTCAGTAAAGAAAGCAATTAAATCGGAAGAATAGGAAAAGAGATACAGCACAATTTGTAAAAGCTCCAAAATGCAAAAAGCATTGCGACTAAAATAATGCTATTTATACCAGATATAGAGTAGAGTTCACTGAGATATACAGTTCACTTTTCTCCACAATTCGGTAAAGAAATCATTAAAATCGGAATAATCGTAATTGTAAATCGTTCAAATTTCAAACTTTTATATCTCATTTCATATTGTTCAGATTTAATGAATTTTTTTACCGAATTGTAGATAAATGTTTGCACTATACCTGGTATAATTTGCAATATTTTACTGATACTAGTTATTAAGATATAGAACGTTAAATGATGGTTACTGAAGGTAGAAAATGACAGTGTACATAGGAGTAGGGGGGGGCACCGACTCTGGTAGCGTATACTTACCCAATTAGATTACATTTACACTTAACTATGAGATTTAAAAGCTGATCGAGCGGAAGTTGTCTCATCTGTAAAGGCTTGTAAAAATGATATTGTCACAGCCATTTCTGCGATTAATGAGAGGTTAAAAAAATGCAAAGAATAGGGCTGGCTATTGGCTTTGAAATAAGAGAAGAGCGTATTCGTTCTTGTTATCGTCAATTTTTTAAAAAATAGTGAAGAAATTGTCTGCCTTCAATTATTTTAAAATTTATGAATAACAAAGAAAAAGACGTATTCTTGAAATGTAAGAAAATAAATAAAGATAAGCTAACCACCGAATTATTTACTGCTACTTCACCTAGTAAACCTATCTTTATCCTTAACAAAAACTTACAGTTTAAAAAGTTAAGTATAAGGGTTGATTAAACGCCAAAAGGTACACAAATCAGCAAGTACCCAACATTTCATTCAAGCTTAGTTGATATAATTTAAGTAATTTTGCTGCATTAACTTTTCCTTCACATTTTTTAGAATTTATTAGATGTCACAGACCCTTATGCTGGCCAGTTCGTTCATAATATTATTTGGTTATAATTATGATAAAATGTATATTATATCTTCGTTTTTAAATAGGTACTTTATTTTAACTCTATTCCAAATTATTCTTCTGATTTATCTTTAATATGCCCTTTATTCTGAAGTTGTCACATCTTATACATGCATGTTAAAGTAGAAAAAGACAAAGTTAGAGTCGGCTACTGTTTAAATTTGAATCACGGAGGATTTAAAACAATATTTCAGACTTGAATTCGTCTTACTGAAATATTCGTGAGCACAAATAACGCACAGTTAATAACAAGTAGATTATTCAACAACAATTATTCATTTCTCAATTGTAATTTAATTTTACTTACAGTAAAATACTGGAATAATTAGCTGTCCTAAAAGTATGCAATACTTATTTATTTTATATTAGATAACATATATATAACATTGTGAGAAGAACAGCTACATTGAGAGTGTGATTGAAGAAAACTATATTATTTGCGATAAAGCCAGATAATTATTACCTATTATTATAAACGTTTGACTACTACATAAAGTAACAATTACTTTAATCGAAGAATAAACTTAAACAGACGATTTTTATTAAAAATAAAATAATCGAAATCATTGATGTATGTTGGTGTAAGCATTTTTTTAAAAAAGTTTTTAAATTTTGCAGCTTCGTAATTTTTTTTATTTTTTATAACGTTTTCTTTTTAACCTGTAATTAATAGTTTGATTATTATAGATTAATAGATATTACAGTCAATCTACAGTGCTACTTGAACAAATTTTTTGTAGATGAAAATGGCCAGCATAAGGGTCTGTGACATCTAATAAATTCTAAAAAATGTGAAGGAAAAGTTAATGCAGCAAAATTACTTAAATTATATCAACTAAGCTTGAATGAAATGTTGGGTACTTGCTGATTTGTGTACCTTTTGGCGTTTAATCAACCCTTATACTTAACTTTTTAAACTGTAAGTTTTTGTTAAGGAGATTTTTGTACCTTTTGGATAGATTTTCATTTTTGTATATTTTGCTAAGTTACATATCTGCTTTACTGTTTTTTTTAAATTTGGAATAAGCAATTCTATCATTATAACCTGATAAGGTGTTAAAGAGGAACCGTAACTACCACTGGAGAGATCTTTTTAAAGAATGATTATAGTTGCGGTCCCCAAACCATCCTCAATAACAATTTTTTTGAGAAAGCCTTTTTATATAAAATAGGAGGGTATTTGTACGTAAAAAGCAAATTTAAACTGCGATTTCAGACCTTCCTTTTAAGAGGAGTAAGAAAAATAAACGGGCGATTACAGTACTTCTCCCTAAAAGGCAAAGAGGCAAAGATTTTGAATCGAACGACAATTCATTAATGTAAATAGGTTCACCCATTGATAATTTTAACGATTTCAGTACTTCCTCTTAGTAGGTGTAAGAGCATGATGGCACGTCACAGCCATGTAGAGGAGCTTTAATCACTTCTTCGTGCTAAATTTTATCAAAATCGGACAAAGCGTTATAGAAATATTGGTAATAATAGTTTTAGAAACGGCCTTACTTGGGTGGGGCAAACTCCCCTCCATATGAGGCGTAGCGACGAGACTTTTAAAGTGCAAATCTGTACAAAATTTCGATTCGAATGACACTTCATTCATGAAAATCAGTTCACTTGTCGATAATTTGAAACGATTGCTATACTTCCCCTTAACTAGTGTAAGAGCAGATCGCTGCTTTAATGTTACGTAGGGGAGCCCTAACTCTATCATCCTACCAAATTTTATCAAAATCGGGCTAAGATTTACAGAGTAATTATAATTAGTAATAATAATTTTGAAGGGGGCCTTACATAAAGGGGGCTAACTCCTCTCTAATTCGGTGTACAGCGTCGAGACCCCCAAAAGGCACATCTACATAAAATTCCGAATCGAATGTCACCTCATTCATGAAAATCGGTTCTCGCGTTTAGGCGCTACGTAGTTTACAAAAAAGGTAACAACAACAAGAAGAAGAACAACAACAATTTCTGAAAATGCCGTTTTTGCTCATTTTCGGCAACTTTTTTCTTGAAATCTATTAGGTCTGGGGGGTTGCAAAAAAATTATAGTTATAAAGTAGGGTTTGCCCTCTTTTTAAAGAAAATTTGGGAATTTTATCTTTTGTAGAAAAAGAGAAAAAAATTGTCAAAGTTGGTTGTTTTTTAACGTTACGCTTTTTCGTGCACTTTTTGACGATCAATCCTTATACAACTGTCCTACCGGACAGTTTTAATAAACGAAAACATATCTCCTTATCATTACAAATTATTTAGGAAAGTTAAGGAGCTTCAAAAACAAATTATGATAAAGTATTTCTAGTTTCAAAATGGTTATATCAGAAACTGTAAATCATCCAACCCGCAAGTAGTTGTATGTAGACCTAATAGAGGAGCCTCTTCAACAACACACTAAACATTCACTACTATAGTTTGATTATAAAATCTTTTAGATCTTATAATTAACTTATCACTCTAAATATTTTCAAATTTTTGCGCAAATAACTCTACTGTACACTCTAGTGCAGGGATGAGCAACACGCGGCCCGCCAAGCATTTCTAAAATTGAATTTATTTTATCCACTTTCTCCCATCCAATACATTGTTATAAAATTAATTATAATAAAATGGTAGTACATACTAAACCAAAATATTTTTTTATGGCGAGTTACTTGTCGACGACGTTTTTAAACATGCAATACGAACGCGCCGCGTCTGCGCGATTTTTTTGTGACGAGATACACACTTGTCGGTGACTTGTTCAAACATGCAATACGGACGTTTCGTAAATTATTAGTAAGAGTTAATGTATGTGCGGCCCGCCAAAAAAAATTAAAATTTAAATTGGCCCATTGATTAAAAAGGTTGCTCACCCCTGCTCTAGTGCACTGCAGAGTTATGTAGCACAAGACATTCTAATAGAAAAAACTAAATTCTTTAAAAGCCGAGGTGAACAGTTATCTGGTTGAAATCAAACACAAAAGTTGGAAAGCAACCTTATTTCAGGTGTGAGTTTACCCAATGGTTTTCAAAATTAATTTACAGAATAAAAAGGATAACTATAATAGTTGATGATTGAACTGCAGTATTCTAACAGAAAACATACAGGTTTGGCGCTGTTGGAAATTCAGAAAGCTTTAAATACAGTCTGGCGTGATAGTCTGATTTCTAGACTGATTAACTATAATTTCGCTCCCTACCTTACCTTTCTGTTTATTCCTATTTGAAAAACTAAAAATTCCGTGTCTCCATAAACTTTATCCTCTCAGAACCTCACTAAATTGCTACTGGAGTTCCTCAAGGTCAATAAAAAATCTGATGCTATTTCTTGTCTTCTTCAACACTCTGCTTTTTGCCCATATTTAGCATCGTAATTCTCGGAAACTAATTAAACAGCGTTGTTGCAAAAAAATACAGTAATAAAGGAGGATTTGCCCTATATTTTAAAGAAAAATTGGGAATTTTATCTTTTATAGGAAAAGAGGGAAAAATTGTCAAAGTTGGGTGTTTTCAACGTTACACTATTTTCGTGCAGTTTTTGACGATCAACCCTTATACAACTGTCCTACCGTTTTTAATGTACGACTTACGTTTTTAATGCGGCTTAGTAAAATCATGAAATTCCATTAAAAGTATTTTTTTTCTTTTTTTCTGTTCCTATTTTATCGAAAACTTGCCGACTTGACGCGTCTCGCTGGAATAGAAATAGAATGTTAGAAAGATAAAAATAAGGAATTTCTAAAAACTTTGGAAGATTTTCCAGTTTTATTTTATTTTCTGGGCCAAGCATTTTTTAGACGGTAAAAACAATTATGAATAGAGGAGGTGAACAAGGGAAATTTGATTTTTTTTCCAGCCTAGAAAGACAGCTAGTTATGAAAAGAACATGGAATTTTTGGTTCAAAGGTAGGTTTAAGTTATAAGAATTGATGATTACTGTTCATTATTTTTGGTGACCGATTCATAGTTATTTTTTCATCCTATTGAAGTTGATGATATGTATTTCCATCAGTAAGCATCAAGAATCAAATCATTTTGAAATTGTAGTGTGTCAGAACGCGTAGACTTTAGTTACATTACAGTAATTGAAAGTCGAGTGATTGTTCACAGCAAATTCATTTGTTCTAGTCTGTTGTACCTGTGTTACGTTCAACCCTAAAGACTTTGAGATCTTCTACGTTGGCTCGTCAGAAGGTCTGGTCTACAAGTGCAGCATCTCGTATGCATCCAACTATCTGTTCGTGTACCACGCCCATAAGATGCCTATTTATCAAATAAGTATTAATAATTTTATTCCCACTATTTTTCTAACAGCTAGTGAAGATTGGAGAATAAAAATTTGGGAAGACTGCAGAAAGTGAGTACAAAATTTACACACCAAAACAATATACATTTAAAAAACATGAAAATATCTATTTGAACAATATCTATTTTCAGATAAATAGGTACCAAATAATACGTCTAAATGGCCTCATTCATTATCTAAGTCGCCGCCAGTTCCTCAACCGCTCTTCATAACTTTTTTAAACAAGATTTCTTAGCTAATGTTTCTGATACTAACAGCAGGTCCTAGAGTTCATAACGAAGTAAACAGTATTCCTTAGAGAGTAAGTATTATGGTGTAAAACAATCAAAATTCACTCAAAGCAAGGCCAGGTGAATAAGAAGGAGGTTCTACTCGTCTCAACTCGTGTTTTCCATCAGGAATTCCATGACAAAGCAATTCCATCAGGAATTCCATGACAAAGCAATTCCATCAGGAATTCCATGACAGAGCGCTGTTTTGACGGAGAATTAAGTTTTCCCGCACGTTTCACCGCTTTTGCTGGCAACAACTTGTTCTCTATAACATCCTCCAGTTAAGGTCTTACTCTTTAAGAGGGGGTTGGAGAAAACGATGCAGAACCTTGAAAATTGAATACATATAATTTTTTCCCTAGGTGACCATTTCGTAATTTTTAATAAGATGGCGGATTTCCATTGTTTTGGCAGCCGTTTATTCTCGGGAGTGAAAAGGGGAATGAATATTGTCTCTCTTTTTATCAGAGAGATCTCTTAAAGATTGAGGTCTCAAAGAAATGCAGTTTCCCCTTGTCATCGTTATCCGTGGTTCTACAACCCATTAATGATTCTTTTACTTTCTCGAGAATGTCGCTGCATCTTTCTCTGTTCCAAAGTAGCGGTCTGCCAATTTCTAACGCCAAGGGTTCTGGCATCACTGCTCTCATTATCTACTTATCTGATCCCTGGCTGTCCAACTTGAACTAATAATTCACATGATCGATCTGATGTTGGTGTCATCATTTACCGATTCCCAGGGCGCCTTTTAATTCATGTTATGGGAATTCAAACCATTTTTTTTTTTGCTTTCTGCTAGAAGACTAAATCTGTCTATCGTGGGATGGAAAATAGTTAAATTTGTGAATTGTAATTACTGAGCATAATTTTATATCACTGTTTGGACAGATATTCGCTTCTTTTTTAGATCTTAATAGAGTGAATCACTTTGATCCTCTGAGGCAACGTCCATGGACATATACATTTGAGACACTAACATTGTAGAGTTCGCTTTTTACTTTCAAATAGCATTGTTCGGTTCCCGAAGAGATGTTTAAATTTGAAGCTGTTCGTGTCATCTTGCCAGCAGGTCGTTTCCGCCTATACAGTTGGCAGAACTGTATAAAAGGTGAAAGTGATCTGATCACTATCTCGTCCCGTCTACACCGGTGTAGGTCTCCCTGTCCTGTGCCCCTTATGAGACTTATGTCATTTTAATGGCCATTTTCCCCTTGTGTCATCCCTAATATATGTCGTCGTCTAATATCTCAGCGAGTGTTCTAATTGTAGAGATCATTTTCTCTACATTCATTCACTGTTCATTAACAGTGCCAGTCTAAGGCTAAGTCCAAAGCCATATGAAATTGTCTATTAATTTGTGGTTTAATTGCAAGCGAACATATACTGCAATTTAAAGCCAAGCACGTGCTAATTATAACTATATGTCTAATTATGAAGGGACAAAATTTTGATTGTTCTTTTCTGGTCTAGATAGTATGTTTTGCACTATTGTTTCAGTTGTAAATATAAGAATATTTTACTGCCTAAATCTTTTGGTATTTCTGAGTGTTGGTGGCGTCCTCCACCTCTTTAGATTCCCGTTTTCAGCCTGCTCTCCGAACTTATTATTCCAGATTTAAAAGAGGCAGTATTCCTTTCACTCAGCTATCCCAATTTATATTAACATATTTAATATCTCTTTATTTTATTACTGCCCTCTTCCAGTTTTTCCCACGCTATAGCTATTTCAGGATTTTAAATATTCTAGATCCACATCTTTAAATCCATTTCTACTTTCCTTGACTTTTTTCTTACCACAAAACCATGGTCCGGTATCTTATTTATCGCCATATTTATGAGGAGTCACTCTTTTGAAGAATACTTTAACCTAGCCACTATGTCTCTTGCATCCCCTACAATGTAGGGCCTACATCATTTGCTTTTATATTGCCCGAGTAATTCTATATCACGCCAAAAATTCCTAGAAATCTCTTTTTTACTTGCCGACAGTGAAACAAAATTAAAATATCTCCTAAATATCGACAGTATTGAGAAATTAAACTGCTTGTTTTTGTTTGTTCTTGATTCAATAGAAATGTTTAAAACACCTAAATCTTCGTAATAATAGAATTTATTACTTTAATCCATACGCTAATTGCAAGCTTTGTCCCGATAATCTGCCAGATACAGTTCTCATTTTTTAGTAGGCTGTAAATTTATTAATAATAAAAGTTTATGTTTTTTTTAGTCAATATCCGCTCTCTGATAAAAGTTCCCCTTTGGATAAACTTGCTTCTTTATTGAACTATTTTAATGCCGATCAAATTAGATTATTGTGTACTTTTGTAAAAACATGTTTGTTTCTCAAAAATAATAATCAACGTTGGCTTCAAAGATACTCACTGTATTTATGTTAGAGGATTAATTAATTTTTTAATTTTTTTTTTATTGTGATTGTAAAATATGAAGAACCATTTTATTATTTTGTTAGGACCTGGTTTGTTTATGTTTATTTATTCTGTTTATTGATTTAATATTCTGCTTAATTATATTTATCTATTCTTTTTCCTTATTCCATTTAATGATAGAAAGAAAGAAAATTATTATTGGTTTTGACCTGGTTTGTCCATATTTATTTTGTGTTTTCTTTATGTTCATATAATATGTATAAAAAAGATATCTTTTTGTGTTGGTTTCACGCGCTGAGCTCCTGCTTTTATAAAAACTTGTATTTTTAAAAAAGCAAATAAATTCTGTATTCTCTCTTGTAATATCACAAAGTCGGATGGTTTTTGCTCAACAAGGTGCATTTCTTTCATTCAATTGTTGCAACTGTACCAAAAGTTGTTTGGCTTCAGTACTGTGCATGTTCACTTGGCAGGTATGGCTCTCAATGGTTTACCTAGGTTTAGGCCAATTTGGAGGGTAGCCTCTCGAACAGTTATTGTGCGTGATCTAGACGATTTCTAGTGGTTGGCGAACATATGTGGCAGTTTATGGCGATATCATTTACGATCCTTAAAATCTTTGGGCGGGAGTGGCAGTTAATTAACACTATACTACTAGCTTCACCTGGTCAAGGCAACTGACACATCTCTAACATCTAACTGGTACTGCCGGTAATTAGCCACGTGCTTCAACTTGGACGTGGCCAAGCGCATTTACAGAATCATTTTGGTTATATTTTTTAATTGTTAGGTCGTAGTCAGCACAGTGGGACCAATCAAATCAAGGCTATTGCGTAAATCGTGAGAGGAGGAGCCTCTTTTAATCTGCTTAAGTTTGAGACTAGAAGAAATGATATCGAAAAATTGACTGAAGGGAATAAACCCTGGATCTTACGAAAACAGTGGTTTCTGTTACTAGACTAGACTAGCAAGGCGTCGGCACAATAAGGTTTAGCGGGCACAGGGAACAGGGTCAACGCCATGCCTGAATCTAATGTAATCCAATTGTACTTAGTGACTAATTTTGGTTAAAGTTGTTGGCCAGAACTTTATTGTCTATCCACTGGTATCACTTGAATGGAATAACAAATTTGTACTTCTGGCGATTTTATATTTGTGAGGGTTGCTGACATAAACATTCACTAATAACCTTTAAAAAAGCGAAGTTTTGCATTCAGGGGATCTCATGACGTGTGTTTTTGGTGATCACTCATACCATTTGTAGAAGAAAGTAAAGAAACGTACATATATTCGACCACTAATAGTGAAATTCAATTAAGTATTACAGAAGTTTTTACGTTTTTTAAATTAATTTTCTATTTTTATTACAGGGAACCGTTATTTATTTTTGACCTGGAGTGTTCCATACACGATATCCAGTGGGCTCCATACTCCAGCACCGTGTTCGCGGCGGCTACCGCTGATGGCAATGTGCAGATATTCGACCTGAATGTCAACAAGCACAATCCAATCTGCGTGCAGATGGTAATCTGCAATCAGCAGAACAACCACCTGACCAGACTGAAGTTCAATTGCTGGATTCATATCCTCCTAGTCGGCGACACGAGGTCAGTACCTCCGGATATAATCAATTCCTTTCCTCCACCAACCAGGTTTGGATTAGGTTCTATCTAATGGAAATGGAAATAAAGATTTTAAATTTTCATGGGAAGTCCATTTTGAAGGAGTCAGTGATGAAATAATTCTACTTAAGTTACAGTTTTTCTTAAATTGCACTCTTACACTAATCGAAAATTCATTTGACCCCCAATAAACCATTGAGTACCGTCACAATTTTCGGCCATGTTGAATTTGTATTACTCGCGTAATAATAGCGCGTGTGGCATTTATTTAAGAGATTTAAGGAATAAGATAATTACTAATTAGAGAAACATTAATTAGAACTTTTAGAACATTTAGTGAGAAGTATTGTAATAGCAATATAATTTTTCTAACTATTTTTAAAAGGAAATACTGATATCGCAGTTTAATTGATACACGTACCTTCCAACTTTATTCGAAACTTTTTCCCAAGAACAATATTTTTGTGGATTCTTTGGGGACTGCAACTCTCAGCACTCTTTTAAAAGATCTCTTCAGTGGTAGTTACGGTCCCGACTTAACACCATATCAGGTTATAATGGAAGTATTGCTTATTCCAAATGTTAAGAAAATCTACAGATTTTCATTAAAATGCAAATATGTAACTTATCAGAATTCACAAAAAAAAAATCTATCCAAAAGGTACGAAAATCTCCCAAACAAAAATTTACAGTTTAAGAAGTGAAGTATATGGGTCGATTAAACGCTGAAAAGTGCACAAATCAGCAAGTACCCATCATTTCATTGCTTATTCCAAATGTTCATTGATATCATTTGAGTAATGTTACTGTATTAACTTTTCATTAATATTTTTTTAGAATTCTATAGATGTCACAGACCCTTATGCTGGCCAGTTTATTCATAATAACTTTTTTGTTATACTAATGATAAAATGTATATTACATCTTCATAAATAAATAGGCACTTTATTTTAACTCTGTTCCAAATTATTCTTCTTTATGATGCCGTTTATTCTGTATAATCACTTACACATGTACATTAAAATAGAAAAAGACAATGTTATAGTGTTGGTTACTGTTGAAATTTGAATCACGGAGTTAAAACAAAATTTGAATCTTCAATTTTTCTTACAGAATTATTCGGGAGCACGAATAACACACAATTAATAACAAATCAATTATTCGACATTTGTATTCATTTTTAAATTAAAATTTACAGTAGTTCCTTTAATTGAGTACTCCCAGTAAAATACTTAAATACGAGTATTTAGCTGTCCTAAAAATATGCATATCTTTATCTTTTTTATATTACATATACATAACTTTTGACGAAAAGATCTAGATTAAGAATGTAATTGAAGAAAACTATATTATTTAATATTAACCCAGATTAATTATTACCTATTATTATTAACGTTTGACTACTACATAAAGTAACAATTACTTTAATCGAAGAATGAACTTAAACCGACGATTTTTATTTAAAAATAAAAATAAACAAAATCATTCTAGTATGTTGGTATAAACATTTTTTTTTAATTTTTGAATTTTTTAGCCTCATAATTACTTTTAATGTTTTTTAAATAAAATTTTTCTTACTAATCTGTAATTAATAGTTTGATAATTGTAGATTAATAGGTATTACAGTCGATCTAAGTTAAATGGTGTGCTACTTGAACCAATCTATTGAATATGAAAATAGCCAGCATTAGGGTTTGTGACTTCTAATAAATTCTAAAAAATATTAATGAAAAGTTAATGCAGTAAAATTACTTAAATGATACCAATGAAGTATTAATTAAATGTTGGGTACTTGCTGATTTGTGTCCCTTTTGGCGTTTAACCAACCTTTATACTTAACTTTTTAAACTGTAAGTTTCTGTTAAGGAGATCTTTTATAGAAGCGATCAGGTGCCAGATGGACGCAATTCTACTAGCGGCTGGTTGGTGTGTTTATGCGCATTATCCCAAATCTCTTTTTTATCTTTCCCGTTTTCATATATATGAAAACCGTTTTATCTTTTCCGTTATATGAAAACGGGAAAGATAAAAAAGAGATTTGGGATAATGTGCATGTTAGCGAGTAAACGGATTATGAAAGTAAATTGATTCACTATTCGAATACTCGTAATGCCCACTACTGTTTGTTTTAAAGGCTCGTTAACGTCTCACCATACCTGAATAAAGCTTCTTTTTTTTGGTTTTTAAGAATACCAGTATTAAATTTTTGAAATAAATTTAACGCAGTAAGCTGACCAAATTTATTTTTACCTTCAGTTTCACGTAAACAGCAAACATCGGAGCTATTCCAGCTGTTCTTTGTTTGGTTCTACTAACCAGTAGTGTCTATAATTAATAATATACGAGAAGACACAAACCGGGTTTTCTTAAAAAAAAAAAAAGTCCCAAAATTGCTCTTTCTAACATCAAGTAGATCTTTAATTTAAAAAATAGTAATTTTTTGTTTTGTAAACCCCCTTAAAACTTGGTTGTGGATACGCTAAGGTAAAGATTTTTGTTCTCAAGATTTGTTGTTTTACAAAGATTAATATAATTTCAGAGGCACGTTACAGACATTCAAAGTGTCACCAAATCTACGACTACAAGTACAACTGCCTAAGAAAGCTGCCTACGTGGCTCCCAGGCATTTGGAGATTAAAAAATTAGAGAAAATATTGAGCTTCGTCAGGGAGCCAATGGATTTGAAACCTTTAGATGATATGCGTTCTACTAGAGACCATGATAACATCTAAGACATCTGTCTCATTCTGATGAGGTTTATCAAAATCTTAGTCCTTTTTCTTTTTTTGAAGATGTAAATATAAGTTAGAAATCAGCAAATTAAGAGAAAATGAACGTCTTGTTCTTAAAAAGTGAATGCTGTTGAAAGTCACTAATTATATAATAATTAGATCAGTTAAAAGAACAATATTTTTGGTTGGTCTTTAATTATTTTTTTCCCCCGTTTCTATCTAGTGTATGCATGTTTTTGTGAACAACTAACTAGTAGGTATATTTTTGGAGTATTGTCTCTTGCCTCATTTGTCGGTCCAAGATTTGAGCATTACAAGTCGTGAAACGCAAGACATCTGAACAGTGGATCGCTTTGAGTAGGCAATGGTAGCCGTTCTATGTTATGCAAGATTTGTCAAGATGAATTGGTTAACTTTCTAAGTAGATCTTTAGGGGATATTAGTAAGGCTATATGAGTAGTTACTATTCTAGGCTCAAAAGAAATCAGCTAAGTGCTTTCTTGCACAAAACAAAAAGGTCCTTTAAAAAGAATGCTCTTCCAGTAATTAATCTAATCCTTGATGATTCTATGAGTGATAGGGGCTTAAAATTTGAGGAAAGCCTAACAATAACCCTAATTGAATTTTTTAGCACTCCTAAACATGCATTCTGCTTTTATTTGAACTGATACGTAATTAACAAATATTCTATTTGATAACACCATTTATCAGATTTGATATCAACAATAAGCTCTCAATATTAAGATCATACTGCAGAACTCCTGGATCAATTCAGTTTTCTCAGTTGTTTCCTTTTAATAATGAATTATGCAGAAAGTTTCAAGTGGTCAGTTCAATTTCCAGCGATTCTGTTGCCCTAAGTAGTAGGAGAATTGTATCTAGTCATCTTGGAATTCTCTTGTATCCCAAGAGATTGAGTGGCATCCTTTATGTTATCCTAGGGCAAAATTTATGACTTGGTAGTTCCCAAGCCTTTTAGTGTCAGTTCGGGACGTCGAAGCAAGATTTTTTATTTCTGAAAAACTGTTCTTTAAATATTGCTTTTAATAATTCTATTGGAAAATAGAAGTGTATTCTGAGAGAACCTTTGAAAGCAGTTATTGTTTGGATAATTTGGTGTAGTTGGAATGTTGTAGTTTGTGATTAGGACGCATATTTGGTCTAATTTATTTACTTTTATTTACGTAAACTGCGGCTAAAAAACTCATGCGGGTATTCACGCTAAACATGTAATTTTTGTTTTTTTGTATTGTTACTGTTACGAGAATTCTCTTATTTTTTTTAATGCCATCGTTTGATTACCTATTTTTTTTGTTGCTAAACTTATTTATAAAATCAATATAAACAGATTGTCCATTTATTGTGAATAAATAAAAATATCTATAGGATGAAAAAATAACTGCCAATTTCGGTCATAGTTTGTACTTTTTTATTGTGCGGAGTTTTCGACCTAGGGACTAGGTCCTCTTCAAGGCAAATTGACAATATAATATTTTCTATCATTAAAGTATATAATAAAATAAGGGCATAATAAAAAAATACAAAATATGACTGTTATTATTGTTAATATGCTGTTAAATATGGCAGTTATTTTTTCATACTGTTGGAACAATGAATCAGACACCAAAAATGATAAACAGTAAAAATATTTATTTAAAAGAAGATTTTTTTTTTTTTATTACTATCCTGTCTAAGAGATTTACAGTTCATAATACAGCTTTTTGCGAAGTGACAGTTGCAAATTATCTTTCAGCCAGTTGTTTGGTCCCTTGCACTTACCAACCCTTGGAACTTACCGTCAGACCTCTTGAGTTTTAAGTTTAATCGGATCTGATTTCCTTTTTATGTTCCCGCAGCCTGAGGCGCAAACCAAATATTTGTTCGGGAGGGATATAGGTTTGAGATATATGGATATAATGGATATATGGTATGGAAAAAGGTATGGACCTTTTTCATTATACTCGTATTTCACTTATATGATATGATCTATAAAATAAGCATAAATAATTTATTTCTGCATTGGGAATGCAATACATTCCTTGATAGGTAGTTTACCTTGTTTACAAATTTTTCATGTACAAAGAAATAATATACAGTTAACAATAGGAAAGAAAAATAGAAATAAAAATAAAACTGATGAACCCAGTACAAGTACAATGATAATCAGAACACAGTACAAGTACAATGATAATCAGAACACAGTACAAGTACAATGATAATCAGAACACAGTACAAGTACAATGATAATCAGAACACAGTACAAGTACAATGATAATCAGAACACAGTACAAGTACAATGATAATCAGAACACAGTACAAGTACAATGATAATCAGAACACAGTACAAGTACAATGATAATCAGAACACAGTACAAGTACAATGATAATCAGAACACAGTACAAGTACAATGATAATCAGAACACAGTACAAGTACAATGATAATCAGAACACAGTACAAGTACAATGATAATCAGAACACAGTACAAGTACAATGATAATCAGAACACAGTACAAGTACAATGATAATCAGAACACAGTACAAGTACAATGATAATCAGAACACAGTACAAGTACAATGATAATCAGAACACAGTACAAGTACAATGATAATCAGAACACAGTACAAGTACAATGATAATCAGAACACAGTACAAGTACAATGATAATCAGAACACAGTACAAGTACAATGATAATCAGAACACAGTACAAGTACAATGATAATCAGAACACAGTACAAGTACAATGATAATCAGAACACAGTACAAGTACAATGATAATCAGAACACAGTACAAGTACAATGATAATCAGAACACAGTACAAGTACAATGATAATCAGAACACAGTACAAGTACAATGATAATCAGAACACAGTACAAGTACAATGATAATCAATAAAACAGAACACGTTTCTTCTAAAACTATGATAATATAAAACTTCTTATTTTAAGCGATTGATTGCAGTAATTTTAGATATTGTCCATTTGATGAGTAGAAGTAATAGTGAAAAGTTGCTCAAATTCGTCGTTATCTGAAATTTCTGGAGAGCAATATTGATTCATAAAGAACGATCTTACGAGTTTTGGAGTTTGACAATGGAATAGTGTTGAAAACATATCCAGACCAATGATTGACTAGCGCTTTTTCTAGAAAATTTATTAATCCTAATTGGTTATTAACTAAAGCATTTTCCTTATGTAAAATATTGTAACAGATGCGGGGTATACGGGAGTTATCCATTTCTAGTAATTTTATAATAAGTGATATTACGACTTTCAGAACGGTAACTTTAATTGGCGTGATTTCATATTCTATGTGGACGAATGAATTAGGTGTTGTTTTGGATAAATTATAAATTCTTTTAATAGATTGAAGTTGGACTCTTTCTAGGTAGCCATACGCCCTAACTTCGCACGCATAGTGCATGTGGTAGGTTTTATTATTGAATTTAATAGATTTTTCCTAGAATTATGTTGAGTGGTGTGATGCTAGGGAGTGCTCACAACGGAGACTTAACAAGAACTTTTTGTTACTCATACAATATTCGCCTATGTACATAGTAGGGCGGGGTTACCCTTTCGCCACCCTTTCAATTATTTATTTATTTTATTTTATTTCTATTTAAATATACACTTCAGTTAAAATTTTAATTTAATGTATTAGTTAAAAAAATTGAATTAAACATTTTCAGAAATTATTTAACAATTTAAAAAACTACGTCGATTTCTGCCACCATTTAACTTCCTAATTGGAAATGAAAACTTTTATTGTAGAGCAAGAATTAACGACCTCTTGCTCTATGCAAATGATAGCGATAGCTACAGAAAAGTAGTGAAATACCTACAGGAACGACAATTTCATTTTCACTGTTATCTGTTAAGTGAAGATAAATGCTACCGAGTTGTAATCAGAGGATTACATCATTCCACTCCGTTTGGTGAGCTGAAAAAAGAGCTACAAGAAAAGTAATTTCAGGTATTAAGAGTGTACCCAGTCTTGCTCGCAGAACCAAAGCACCTCTTCCCCTCTTCTTCGTCGAATTGGCCAAGAATAAAAGTAGTTCTGATATTTTTAGGCTGCCGTACGTGCTATATACAAAAAGTTAGCGTTGAGGAGCCTCAAAGAAGAACTAATATACCCTAGTGTGTGAGATGTCAGGAATACGGCCACACCCGCACCTATTGCAACCACCCTCATAAATTTGTGCGTATTGCTGGAGCTCATCCTTCTGGGACTATCCAAGACCACTAAGCATGCCTGCCAGCTGTGCCCAATGTGGAGCGGGGCATCCTGCGAGTTATAAAGGCTGTATTACATACCGAGTGCTACAAAAACAGCGAAACATGAAACAAAATATTGCGCAACAGCTCACTCTTGAAAATCAGGTAATCACGAGGACAGCATCAACCGATGCTAGACAGTCACAGTACACACCTTCACATCCTCAGCTACCTCAAAACAGAGCAGCCAAAGAGAGTCTCAACCCTGCAGTCCCACTTCCAAAGCCGACTACCAGCTACGCCCAAGTAGCCAGCGCCACAGTCAGGCCCAAACCCACTCCCAACACTCCAGTCCCAACAGATCCTACACCCATAATTACTCCCTCAACCTTTCCTCCACCTGCTCACAATATTGATCTTTCCCATCAACTAGCTCTTTTTTAAACGATTTTAAATTCCTTATTACTCCCCTTATTTCACTCCTTACTACTTGAGTATCCCGACTTCTCCCAAATCTTCACCCATGAATCCCTTATCTTCAAAGTCTCTCACAGTTCTTCTGTGGAACTCAAACGGACTACTGACTGACACATAAACATGAACTCGAAATATTATTGAATGACAAAAACGTTGACGTAGTACTCATTACAGAAACTCACTTGACTGACAGACATTGTTTTCAAATAAACGGTTACACTACATACAGAACCGACAGTACAGCACTGAGAGCTCAAGGTGGTACCGCTATCCTAGCCTTCAATTCCTTACAGGATAATCTGCGCATATCAAAATTCACCGACTCCTATCAATCCACCTCAATATCGCTCCAATTTTTTCATTTTTCTATCACCATATCAACAGTTTATCTTCCCCTATCATCCCAATCTATTATCCACAAATGAATTCCCTCTTCCAATCTTTCGGTCGCCGATTTATTGCAGGAGGAGACTTCAATGCAAAACATCCCCATTGGGGTAGTAGACTTGTCAATTCCCGTGGCCGTCTCCTTAACAACTTAGTCCTTTCCTAAGGATATACCTTTTTCTCCCCCGACCATCCCACCTATTGGCCACCAGATCCAAATCGTGCGACGACAATTCCCTTTGGTCTGCCACCAGAAAAATCCTAAAATTCCACACCATTCCAGCTCCCATTCGCTCAGAAGACGGTTCTTGGGTCAGATGCGATAGGGAGAAATCTAACTTATTCGCCACCTTCACTCCTCATCCCGAACAACCTGATCCACTTCATATTCAACATGTCCACCAAAACTTAGACATACCTCATCCTCTGGAACTTCCCCCCAAAGCTTTCCATCCTTCTGAAGTGAAATATCTCATTGACCATACTCCTTTAAAAAAATCCCCAGGGCATGTTCCCCTCAGAAATAATTCGCCACCTTCCCCGAAAGGCCATAGTTCTCCTAACCACAATCTATAATTCTGTTTTACGGACCACTCACTTTCCCATTCAGTGGAAACATTCCCTTATAACCCGCATTCCTAAACCCCATAAAAATCCAAACGAAATGTCCTCTCATAGACCCATTTGTCTCCTCCCTGTGCTATCTAAAATCCTTGAAAAGCTCCTACTTAAACGCATAATTCCAATTTTAGAATCCCATAGTATTATCCCTAATCACCGATTTGGTTTCCGATCACTCCACTATACAACAATGTTTCCGAGTAGTGGACAAAATATTCTCTGCTCTATAAAAAAAAAAAAATTCTGCCTGGGTGCCTTCCTGGACGTAACTTAGTCTTTCGACAGGGTGTGGCACCCAGGACTGTTGTACAAGCTGAAGCAGTTCCTTCCCACTCCTTATTACCAAATCCTTCATTCCTATTTGACAGATCGCTACTTCAAGGTTAGATGTGGCATTGAATTCTCTGATGCTAAGCGCATCCAAGCCGGCGTCTCGCAAGGAAGCATCCTTGGCCCAGTCCTATATCTAGTGTACACTGCTGACATCCCCACGCACCCACATACCTTAATTACAACCAATGCAGACGATTCCGCAATATTATCCTCAAATCCCAACCCTTCTGAAGCCTCCACAAATGTCCAAGAACACCTTGACCTCATTTCCTCTTGGTGCAAAAAATGGAAAATTAGACTAAACGAAGACAAATGCCAACAGATTACATTCACCTTACGTAGACATACTTGCTCCCCACTACTCATACACAACAAAGAAATACCGACCTCCACACAAGTACGCTACCTAGGACTGTACTTAGACAGTCTACTAACCTGAAACCCCACACTAGATTAAAAAGCCAAGAACTAAATAGACAATATTGACAATTACGAAGACTGCTAGGGTGGAGATCGCCATAAACTGACTCTATACAAGTCACTACTAAGACCTATCTGAACCTACGGACCTGAGCAATGGGGCTCTGAGAAACCATCTAATATCCAAAGAATCCAATCCTTTCAATCTAAAGCCCTTCGGCATATCGCCAACGCTCCTTATTATGTATATCCAATTTAACCCTCCATACAGACCTCAATATCCCTTTTGTCAATGACCTAATACATTCTCGCTTCCTTAATTTCCATAATAGTCTAACCATACATCCTAATTCCACAGCACAAGCCTTAACTACAACAACCCATCCAGACAATCCTCCACGACGCCTGAAACGACGTTGGCCCCGCGACCTTTTATCTCAATCCTAACCTACCTTACAACCTTCAGAGAGCCCCTCTCATCATGCCTCCTTGATTGTGCCGCTGGATCCACTAGGATTCAGCAAATAATCTATGATTACTAGAGATAGAATACATTACATGTTGTAAATCAGAATTTTCTACCTTGTCTACAAATCTTCTACACACAGTATTGACGGTTTCCCCCTCATTGAGCAGACACAAATCTTCTTCGCATTGAATAACCGTGGGCTTTGAGTTTTCTGAGACTTTAATAAATAATGTATTGTTTCTGAACAAATCGAATTTTATTATGTTGTTATTTTTAAAAAATTTTGCTTTCTTAAAAAGAGCTGCGTGGAAAAGTGACATGTTTTCAGAAAAGGTTAATTGGATTTTTCTGTCGAGAATTTTGTAAAATACATATATCCGTGAACACATTAAAGTTTATGTTTTCAGTGACTTCATGAATTATTTTTTATCAATTTGTTTTAAGGATTTCAGAATAATCGGAGCTGGGTAGTTTGAATTATTTAGTTTCTATCTGAAATGCTCGAATTTGTTACTATTACAGTTAAAGTTAATGTATTTACAGATGGTATCAACTACTTCACCTAAATTTTCTCCTTTGATAGCAGGTACATTAGTTATTCTTACAGCATTATAACTTGTTAAGTGTTCGATGTAATTAAGTTTCCTTTTTATATGAAAATTTTCTGCTTTAGCAGGGTATTATCTTCTTTCATGTTCGTAATTTCTATTTTATTATTAGCACTATCTTTCTGTAAAATTGATAGCTATTCTTTTACAAATCCTCTTTATTAATAATTGCTTTATTTTCTTTTGTCGCTGACTATATTAGCGGAAACTGCATCAATCCAAGATAACAATAAGTTTAGCAAACTGTCCCCAAGTACCTCCACTAAAGCTACTCCCACCGCAGCTCTTAGTTTTTCGGCCATATCTCACAGCACTATGAACTTTTAAATTCAAACTATTTTCACAAAATACACTAAATTTATTGATTTTGTTTTTTTGTAAATACTCAGGTTTAATAAGGTTATGTTTAAATAATCTCTGAGCAAAAAACCATTTCCTTCAAAGCCTCACAAACTACTAAAAATTTAGTAAATTTAAAAGCAAATTATAAACGTGTTGATTGCACCAAATGCAAAGAAACTCCCAAACATTAATAATTTACCGGGATTAATAATTAAGTTATGATTTTAAGATTATTACTCTGTTAGGCAACAGGACAGTAGAAGGGTTAATCGGACTAATCCAAGGTGCGATATCTCGGTAAGCGAAGGAAAACTAGCTTTTTAGATAATTGTGCTGTACTGTCACAATACTATTGTGCTGTAGAGTTACAAAAGAAGGATAATCAATTCAAAAACGTAATCTCAGACATCCAGGCGGTCTAGATGTCGAAATTAATTCAAGAAGGTTAATCCTGGATTAACATATGATGGATATTCGAATATATTGTCTGAAAGCCCGGACATTGGGAACTAAAGGGTAATGAGAGCAGTTTCCCGGGCCTGGGAACCTGTTAAGTATCCAAGTGTGCCATGATAATTATTGGGTTATTATTTGGCGGGAATAAGTTACGTTGGTGAAAAGTATTTTATATAGGACATAGATATTGAAAGAGACACATGTGTTGCCATGTTGTATATTGTTAATGTTGAATAGTGATTATTAGTAATAAATTGTTTAAATCGTACTGTGTTGTATTATATACTAGAAACCTGTACCAGCTAATTAAATCCATTTTTATTAGAACCCTCTCACGATAGCTTCAAAGAAGCTCATATATTTAGGACTTTCAGGGAAATGTTGCCGCAGTGCAGTCAACAAAACAATGGAATAACAAAAGTATCGTATCAAAGGTGGGTGTAAACCTTAGGTCAGAGGGAGGCGAAAAAGAACGCCATTAGATGCTCGCGTAAGTTTACTTCACCACAAGGTCGAGAAGCCTACGTAAAGCTCTGGGAAGATTCAGTGCTGAATGAGCACCACATGCATCACATGAGGCTGTCCTTTGTAGTTTGAGAGAAAGAAGAATAGTATTGAGTATTCCCTGTCAATGTGAAGGCGTGTATGACTCAGAGTTCAGCACTAAAAACTTGTGCCTTCAAGCCCTGCCTAGGAGTCTGTCTTCAGACTCTAACATCAATTAAATAGACAGGAATTAAGAGGTCCTCTGTCATCGCAGTGGAATAGCCAACCCCCACGTAATCTAATCTAATCTAAACCGACGTCCAATGTTTAGATTTAAGAATTATATTTAGGTCCCAGATGGGTTCATGTTTTTACACAGATGTAGGAGTATAAAGAAGCCATCTAACCATTTAGAGATTTCCTAAATAAGTATGTAGTCTACGTTACATTTTATATTGCATATATTTTTCATACATTTTTGGTGTGGAGGTGGATCCATAAATCTCCCCTGGGAGTGCCTATTCACACAGTGTGTAAAAGATGACCAGCTAACGTGTGTTTAGGCGCTGTTACTTCTGTGCAAATATACAAGTTTTCTTGTGTTGGATTCGGTTCGACAGATAAGGCTATCTACTCCTTCAGAAAAGGAGGTGAAGAAAGCCGTACACCAAGTCACAAAGTGCTCCGTAATTGAAGATTTAAACTCAGCTGTCAGTTCTTCCGCTCCATGGCCCACTTGGATACAAATCTAAATATTTGCATTTTGGGGGAGAAAACGAAATACTTCTCTTTTTTTTGGCCTGCGAAGGTAGCTACTGATTTGATTAGATGAAAGTATAATTTATAGAAATTATGGAACTTATCAACATTCTAAACCTAACCTAACCTAACCTAACCTAACCTAATAACCAACAAAACAAAATTTATTTAAAAAAAAATTAAAAATAAGGAGAAGTAAACAACAAAGCAACACACAATTTTTTTATTTTATTTTTTTTATTTATTTATTGTTAACAATACTTTATTAAAATTTTTTATTATTTTATTAATTTTAATTTTTTATTCACATAAACATGTTTTTAGTTTTTAACACAATTCTAGTTCTATGAGCAATATAATGTCCTTTTAAGACATGGCCTCAGTCATTACAAGGGTTTTATTATTATTTTAATTTAATTATTATATTATTATTTTATTTTTTATTATTATTATTATTATTATTATTATTATTATTATTTGATAAAACATCATCTTTCCTAAAAATTTAGTAGGCTTGTTAACGCTTCATATAAATTAAAATATTATCTCACCAAATTGATATAGAATCCAGGGGCAGTTGTCAGTTTAATGCATGTAGCAAAATAAAACTCCATTTACTTCAGTAATTTGCAGTGTGGATACATTATTCATTAAAAATTCCTCTCAGATCACTCACTATTGAACAAATTATTTATGAGAACTTCTTACGAGTTTTTTTAAATGTTAATGAGAATTTTTACCGTTCAACAGCTGCAAGACGAACCTAGGAATCCCTTTAAAGGTGATTAGTTTAACGAGATTTGACCCTGAACTATCACTGTTTAAGATGGTTCTAAATGAGATCTGACAGAATTTCTAAACTTACTAAATAGCTTACTAAATCCAAAGGAGTGGACTTCAATGGTTTTGAAAGGAAACACTGAGCTAAAGAAGTCGATGCAACGTTGCGTCACCAAGGTTTCCTTGAAAAATCGGCTAACGGGGGCTCTAGTTTCCTGAATTTTTGTTTATAATAATTTCCTCTGAAAAATGGCTCCAGCGGTTTTCTTTGAAATTCATTTGAGAGGGGTGTTGTAGGAAGGAGTGAATTTAGAGGTTCTTGGAGAATTTGGCAAATCATGAAGAATAACTGAGTTTGAGCTAACTAGAAAACTGCCAGTGCTGAATTTTCAATAGATTTCAGCCCTTTTCAGATTGGCCATATAGAATAGAGCAACTGAAGTTCCCTACCTCCAGGAACTAGATGGTTGGTGAAAAGGTTAAGAATAACATTGCCCATCACTAAGAGGTTCCTAGGAAAAACAAATCTAAGAGCTGAACTTCAAGTTTGCAACTTCCGGAATCTTATGAATTACAATAGAACTTTTTTATCAATGTAATTTAAATATTAGTTTTTCAATTTTAGTTTTAATATTGTTTGTGAGGAATGGGTCCACCTGCACAACTACATCAATCGGTGAAATTTAAAAATAAAGTGTTTTATTTCAAATTGAAAGGAAATTTTAATTTTTGTTTTCGACACGCAAAATTTATTATAGTATATTTTTAAGTAAACGAATATATTTTTTTCTTTTTTATCTATTTTAAGAAAAATTAAATACATAATATATTTTTGTTAATTAAAAAAATACAGTTTACACAAAAAATAAAAGTAACTAAATAAAAATGTTAACTAAAATTTAAAAAAGTGTAGCGTATTTATTTTTACTTTGAATTTTTTTTAATGATTTTATTTTATAATATGTTGTATTTAGTTCATTTATTATTAATTGATTTTTTAAATTATTAATAATTTATTAATAAATTATTTACAAAGTTACAATTTTTGTTTTGTTTTAAAGTACTTTTTTTTTTGTAAGAGGACAAGGAAGATTTGAGGGGGGTTGATTTAGAGGGAAAGGTCAATACTATTTTTATAATTATACAGACTTTTTTTTCTCAAAAAAAGTCGAATTAAAATAAATTAATAATGATAGATTTAAAATAAATTAAAATGATATATCAGTATAAGATTGTCATATATATATATATATGTATATTGAGTGTCCCATTTTAAGGCCCATTTTTGAAATAATATTAAACGAAGGGAGATATCAAAAAAACGAACATAAAGTTTGTTGAAGTATTTGTTGAAGTGGCGATTTCCTTTTGACCCCCCACTATTTATTACTGTATTTAAAACTATTACAAAAATTAAGAAAAATGCTGTCAATTTAATTTCAAAGTTTCAAACCATTGCCGAGATATTCAATCATAAAGATTAAATTTTTGTCGTTGTTTTCTAATTTCTCTGTTCCATAAACTAAAATTAATTTTTTCTTCATTTTTAATAGTTTTAAATATAGTAGTAAAAAGAAGGGGGTCAAAAGGAAATAGCCACTTTCTACTTCCGATTTAAGAGGTAAGGCGACAATTAAATAAAAAAACTCTAACACCATCACAAACTAGAGGGAAAATACTTCAACAAACTTTGTTTTTCTTTATATCTCCCTTCGTTTAAGAGTTATTTCAAAAGTTGTCCGTTTAAATGGGGTACCACGTATATATATACATATATATATATATACAGGCTGACCAGAGTTATATGCTCCACCAACTTTTTTTTTAACGGCGGGAAATTTCGAAAAAATAAAAAACACGTATTCAATCATTTTTAGTCTAGTTTATTTTCAGTGATTGACCCATTTTTTTAAACCCCTGTATCTCGAGATACAGTATCCAACTTTTATTTTTCAAATGGAATGTTATATTTTTTGTTGCATATTTTTGTAGTATTTGAGCTCCTAAAAACAACAAAAAAAATTTTTTTTGAAATCGGTTAGGTTTTTCAAAATTTATGGGTATTTAAAATATGAAAAACAAATTTCAGTTTACTGTCAAAATTACGTTATTTTTTTTAAAGAATCTATTCAAACTGGCCACAACCAACGGATAGGCAAGCCAAAACTCTGGACTCCCACGCTTTCCTTGTAGCAGCACTTATGGTGGCGAAGTCAAGATCTAGGCAGGCTAGAGTTATTCGACGTTCAGGTTGTTTTTTCTACAAACGTTTGGTTGGAGTTGTAGGAAATCAACTAATCGGCCCGTACTTCTACAGAGAGAACTTAACGGGTGCAAGGTATCTAACTTTTTTTCAGAGACATTTTGCCAGTTCCGCTTGAAGATGTTCATCTACAACGTCGGCTAGATATGTATTTTCAACAAGATAGTTGCCCGGCGAGAGTGGTTCGAGGTTACCTGGACAGAAATTTCCATTAAAAGTGCTTAAGGACTCACTGTCCTATCTAATGGCCACCTCGATCTCCGGACTTAACCCAAATGGACTATATTTTGTGGGGATACCTAAAAAAATTAAGTGTAAAGTAATCCCGTGGCTTCAGTCGATGAAGCAGAGCGTGGGAGTCCAGAGTTTTGGCTTGCCTATCCGTTGGTTGTGCCCAGTTTGAATAGATTCTTTAAAAAAAATAACGTAATTTTGACAGTAAACTGAAATTTGTTTTTCATATTTTAAATTACCATAACTATTGAAAAACCTAACCGATTTCAAAAAAAAAATTTTTGTTGTTTTTAGGAGCTCAAATACCACAAAAAATATAACGTTCCATTTGAAAAACAAAAGTTGGGTGCTGTATCTCGAGATACAGGGGTTTAAAAAAATGGGTCAATCACTGAAAATAAACTAGACTAAAAATGATTAAATACGTGTTTTTTATTTTTTCGAAATTTCCCGCCGTTAAAAAAAAAGTGGGTGGAGTGTATAACTCTGGTCACCCTGTATATATATATATATAATAGTTTTATTTTATTTTGTTTTTTATTTTACTTTTTTTACATTTCAAATGTGTTTTTATATTATTTTTAATAAATTACATATGTATATGGCACAATATACACTGAATCAGCGACCAAGTACTATCCATATTAAAAGGTAAATTTCTATTTGTTTTTCAATACAATGTTTGAAGTAAAAAAAAATATTTTCTTCAGTTTTCTTAAATCCTTCTTATTAATGGCTTGTAAAATAAAATAATAATGAAAGAAACTGGTGTAACTCACAGGCTTTCTCTTTTAAAACTTCTTAAAAGTGAATTTTTTACTTATTAGTAAAATTAGTATTATTCAACACTTTGGTAAAAAGGTTTTTATGAGAGAAGTATGACGTGCTAACTCTAGATAAAATTGTAAGTTACGTCCTTTGAAAATTGCAGCAAGAGAAAGACATGTGAGGGTTCACAATGATTTTTATAATTTTTTTTTTAGATTGAATAAGATCAGTTGTAAAGATAAGTATTGATCTGAAATTAATTTAATCTTAGATAAACCTGAAGGAAAATTTGGCTTAATGTAGGGAAGCCCTAAAATGTATTTTAATGTATATATATATATATATATATATATTTTAAGTACATATATATATATATATATATATATATATACTTTTCCATAAACTTACAAATACTCAATATGAGTATTTTAATAAGAGAAACAATTATTATTCATTCATTTTATTTATTAATTATTGTTTAACAATTATACATCATTTTCTTATGAAAATACTGATCTAGATCTATAAAGTAGATTGGAATCAGTAGCAATTCTAATTATAATCGTATAATTTTGGTTGGCCTAAGTTATTGCATGATTTATAAGTTATTGTTCAACAATCGCTATAAGAAAAAGAAGCGTTCTTATCGTATAATTTACGAATTATTCTAGTTTTTATTTTTGCAAGAGGAAGTATTCAATTGTGTCAATTTTTCTAAATTCATTTTTTACCAGATATTAAAATTTTGAGTTCGCTTGCGTTCCATTAAGGCAAGTTTTGAGTGTCCTTAAGAAAAAAAAAGCGTAAGAGAAGATTTTCTGTCTAATCCATTTTATTGTATCTGTTTTAGAGAAAGATGATTATAGGGAGTGTTGTTGCACAGTGTGTTTGAAGAAAATGATGGGAGCATTTGAAATGAGAGTCTATATGAGAGCTAGTGGGGCACTAGCTTGAAGAATGCCTCTGTTTTGTAATGCCAACTGTGGTTCTTTGGAGAAATAATTTTATGAACCTGTAATAAGTTCAAGAAGTACTGTAACGAAACTTATAGGTTTATGGAGAACCCTGAGAAGAATGAATATGAGATTTATGAGAATAGGGTGGGAGTTGGTTGGCGCATAAGAACGTAATGGAATTATGACATGGTTAGTGAACTGGATTTGCACGTATGTTATTCCGGGTTCTAGTCAAGCTAACTGCCCTTAGATTTTCTCTTTCTAGGAACATCTTACAACCAGAGTTTGTAACGAGAAAACACAGTCTAGAGACAGTACACTGGAAAAGGCTCCAGGTGACAGTGACCTCAGACATTTACGCGTTTAACATAACATAACGTTTACAATAAAGAATTGTATTCAATTTTTATTGATTTAACGAGTAATTAAACAGAAAAAAAACCAGGACGGCTTTGAATTTTTCTGCGAAAAAAGTCTTAGAGAGTGGTTTGAACGTGGAATGTCCTCTCCTTTGGATTCTATAAAGTAACTGAAGTAAGCCAGAGCGATGTCTTGTGCCCATTGTTATTCAATAATCTAATGGTATGAAATTATCAAGCGATTATGAGCTGCACTTCTGGGACTATCAAGTTTACTGGCAATCCAATGCGTCTTTCAGGTTTATCACTTTACGAGAGGAAAGGTACAGGTGGATTTGGACTTAACGGCAGCGGAGCTGTATTCACAAAGTTTCATCTGCAGACAAATTATATTATGCACTTAACAAAAACGACTTATTTTTCGTAAAAAGGAGATCCCTAGGAAGTCGAAGGTATCAGTTCATTGCTTTATATTTGTTTCAATGCATACTAATGGAGTCATGGCTCTCTTAAGGAAAAGAAAAGAGCAGATTGCAAGTCACATAACTGCTATAAGACAAAGAGACTCCGAGTATGCAATACTAACATCCCAAGCAACCTGAAAAGCCAAACCATCACTGGCAATGTGGAAAAGTGACAACTGAAGTGTTGCGGCAATTGGAAATATAATTCGATTCCACAGAAAAGGATGCAAACGTAAGACGAACGAAAAGAGCCCGAAAGGCAGGAGAAGAATGAGTGGACACCTCGCGACAAATGAAGTGCTACCTGAACAGCATCAAAGAATTTATCCAAAAATAGAAAATTGCGGCACTCCTTTTGCTATTCTCAACACTCTCTTAGTAAAAGAGAAATAATAAGTAAGTTAGGAAGTTTCCCTCTGTAAGTGTGTCGGTACTTGAACATTTCATAAACCAAAAGTTATAGTTTCCTCAAACTTAGTCTTCATTTTGGTCCTGTAGAGTGTTCTGTTACTTAGGTATTGGGCTTTTGAAGTATTGAGAAACTGAGGTTTTGGTACAGTGACTTCATTGAACCGATTTTGTACTTTATGTCTATTTTCTCGAAAATGGCTCCAATGATTTATCATTTAACTTTGCTCATAGTTTATACAATATTCAAACGTTGGCAGAAAATAAGTCACTAAATTGCAGTAAGAAAAAAAAGTTGTACATTTCCGAATCAGAACTTTGGTTTTTAAGAGAACACCATGGAAATAATTTTCCAGCCGTAATTAAAAAAACTTGGACCAACCACTATATACAATAATATTAATTAATTAATTTTTTAACTCGTCTTTTAACTAAAATTAACAATTGTTTAAATAAAATATTTTGTAAAACTTACTTTTTACATACTCATTGTGTTTTTATTTTTTCGTGTTAATTCGTAAAGAGTATGTTTTTAAAAGTGAATAGATTATACGTTTACGTTATGATACCGTACTTTCAAATTAGTTATTTCATTTTACCAAAAATCTCTATTGAATATATTTTTTTAAATATACAACAATATTGTTTTCTTATACAATGAAAATACGTTACAAGTTATTATTGTAATATTTCATTTTTAAATTTTAAATTGATACTGTAAAAAGTAAATTTTTTTTTAAAAAACCTAAACCTAATTAACATTTATTTTCGTTTGGGTAGGACAAAGTTTAAAATTTAGTGGAGAAATTGATAAAACAAAATTTGTTGTAAAACAATGTGGTAAGCACTCACACGACTATCTCTTGCAGCAATATTTATTATCCATTCTAATAAAGAGAATTACTAGAGGAGTTTTGTCATCCGCTTCTAAGTAGCTGGCTGCGTTCTCCGAAAGTCACATTTTGCTGGTAAGTTAAATGTGATAACTAACACTAACCGGGAAAAATGTTTCAAATAAATGTAAATGTTTGATTACTTAAGCGATCAGAACACTCAGTTTATTGATGGTTAAAAAAATAAATAAAAATAATTAGAAACATTATTTTATATTATTAAATTATTTTCTGTCAAATTGCTTTTTCGGTTAACATTTTCTCAAAATATGGAATTACAGAAATTCTTTTAACAACGCTTTTGGTGGTGAAATTTCACATTATGTTGTAGAGGTGAAGTGCTACTTCAAAGAATTGTCTAAAGTTGCAGTGGCAGCCCCTTACCTCAAATAAAATTACCTCAAAAAATGCTTTAAAAATATGAGTAAACATTTCGATTGAAAAATAATATACGGCATTTAAAGGAATCGAGCAGTCTTTGAGAAAAGTAAAGTGGCAAACACATTTACTGATTCGGCTGAAACCTTATAATCTCAAGTCCTCTTAGGAGGAAGTGGATTAGCCACTTCTGAAGAGAAATATTGGCACCCCCGTGGGTATCCTAGGCTAACAACACGAACATATACCACTAACCTTAAACATAGGGCCTGCAGAAGTAGCTGGTGGGCAACCATAGGCAAACACGAAGCTCATTTCATTTGTACACATTTAACACTTTACAGACGCCTGTATTTATTGTCAAACACTGATACTCATAGCCACTCCCTGTATAGTCTATAGTGAAGTATAAGATGCGATAACAGAACCCAAACAGAATCCTAAGTTTTAGCTTACTACGTTTTACGTTATTGAGCTAAAAAAATATTTACTTTTAATTCAGGGGACCTCTAATCACTATTTCCCATGCAAACTTAAAAACTGTTAGAATTTGATACTAACGCGTATATTCTCTTTTGCTAGATGTAAGAGAACGTCTGTCTATTTTTCACTCTTATTTGAACTACTTATTTTTAAAGGAAGATTTAATTAGAGGGGGCATTCTTATGGAAGTGCGACCATAAGTATCCCTTCAATGCTCTAGTTCAGAACAATGACAGTGCCAGCTATATAAGACTTTGCATAATTTTAACTATTGATTAAATTACCAAAGTTAAAGAAATTAGGTTTACGGAGTATGACTAGCGATTTTTTACTGTATAACTTTTTAAGCTTGTTTTTACTTTAATATTTTGGAAAAGGTTCCACTGCATTTCTGTTAACTTAACATACTCTTCTGATTAAATATAAATTTTATCATTTCTTTCAATTTTTATTTAAACTTTTTATTGCCAAATTAATTTTTTGAACTTTTTTTTAGGGTGTGTACCATTTATTTTTACGTATTTGAATAAAGTTTTAGCAAAAAGTGATTTTTAATAAGTTTGGGACTGAAGAATGTGTAATATTGAGAATGCGTAGTCACTGAGTGTAAAAGCGGGACTTTCCTGACTGCTGGGCTAGTATAATATGACTCTTTATAATTGCCCTTTCGGTCCAAGAAGGGCCCCCTTACTTCGATGGCTCTTGCCAACTTCTCCAGTATCTTACTCCGAGTTATTTACATTTTTTTTTTTCTACCTCGACAAGCACATCAAGCGTGGTTATCCCCTCTTCTTACATGACTAAGTTAACCTGAGATTTGGTTTTCTTTATTTTTACAAGAAGCGAAATCCTGCTGAATCTACCACACTTTATGATATTTATTATGTTTTGGTATTACAACACATCACGAAGTTCCCCTTTGGACTTTGGCTTCCCATGTCCACCAGGGCCTTTCTTAAGATCTTTCTTTCCCAATGATTTAAGAAAAAGAATATCATCATCATTGGGCGTAAACCTTGCTTCAGTAGCTTAAAAATCAATGAAATTGAGAAACCGACTTATTGACAGCAATTCTGTCTCTGGACTGTACAAGGAATCGTTTGAGTATTAGCGACCAAAAATTGCAGGCTGTTATCCTTATTCGTATCCTCTTTACTTTTTTTTTTGTTTTTTGAAAATAACATCCTTTAGAAAGTAACATACCAAGGTATTTGGAATAGGTCTCTTTTGAACACAGATTGGATAATTTCATTTTTATGCATTATGCCTTGAAGCCTTGTAGAGACCCTTGTTCTTGGTTTTTACCACCATTGATGGATAAATCTAATTGGAGGGAAACATCTGAAGAAAATATGTCCTTTTCTTTTACTCCCTCTTGGAGTAAGGGAGTAAGAGAAAGTCGTGTGAGTGTTACATCCAGATTTTAAAAATATCAAATTAAGAAATTATTAACCTAATTCAAATGAATGAATTTGAAATAAGACATTTTTACATTTTCATAAACCCCTTTCAGATTTTTTTATTTTCATTTTTTTTTTAATTTACAGTTTCAACATTTTTGTGATTCCATTTTTTTAAAAAATTTTATATACTTTTTTAGGTACTACGGACTCTGATGCAGTGATTTTATTTTTATTTATTTATTTTGTTATTTTAAGAATTTTAGAAAAAAAAACTTTTGTGTAGTTAGGAAATATTTACAAATGTGATTGATTACAAGTTTTCTTTGTTATAAATACTAGTCCCCTACAAAAGCGTTCAATAATTTTTCAAGCATTTGTTTGTGTGTAAAATTACGTATTAAATATATTGTATACATAGTTATGTATAAAGTAATTAAAATAGTTTTTGCTTTAAAAAATAGAAAATTAAAAAACATCAATAAATTAGGTATACAGTAGCCAGTTTGAACTGATCATACATCAGAGAGATGGTTCTACTAAACTCATTTTTAGGAAAATGATCATTTAATTAATGAACAGCTTTCAAAACATCAACATTTTTCTATGATTCACTACTTTTCTCAAAATTGTAATCTCAGGTGCTAGAAAGTTGAAAATAAAGCCAATTTAATTGCACAAAATCGGAAAAACATTAAATGATAAAAAAAAAAAAAATTATTTCTGTCAATTCGAAACAAATTAATAACTTAGAAATTTGGAAGGAAGGAATACTAATTAATAATTTTTATAGGAAAGGGCTCTAACGTCTTTGTTTCCATCTGTAGCGTAGAGAAGTTATATCTTGACAGGCTGTAGCCAGGATCTTCAATTTTATATCAGTATAAGTCCTTATAAAGAACGCAAAATATCATTTTTAACTGTATCGTGGCCATAAAAAACAGATCATGAGAAAATTTGGAAGATGCCTCACTGTGCAGGAATTCCCTGGAAAAGTTTAATTTAGCAGAGAAATGTAAATAAACTTTTTTAATTTCGGAAGTAAACTACTTTTGGCAATAACTTATTATTTCCTATCAAGCATCCTTAAAGAAAGATTACTAATAGATCTCTTAGTTTCAATTTGTTTAGTCAGTAAGGAAAGACAGAAATGCTATTAAAATACTGGTGTTCAATAGAAACTAAGATTTCTGTCATACACAAATAAAATTATCAGTAAGTGCTAGTTTTAATTTTTCATCTGGCTGTAACTAAAAAAAAAAAAAGAAAAAAAACTCATTTAATTTATTAGTGATACGGTTGTCCGGTATGGACGAACGAATTTTCTGACCAGACACTGGTCAGAAACGGAGCATTTAAATTTGATAGAGTTTTCAAGCCGTAAATGAGAGTGTGATTAAAGCGTGCCTCTTCTCCCTTAACAACTATCACGAAATAGCCAAAAGCCAGCCTTCGGGTCATAAAGACCATTAAGCAGTAATTGGAGTGGAGATTGTGCAAGTGCAGGAGGCTGCGAAGAGCGCCAGCCTTTGGCACGCTTAGGCTTCTTTATTGATAGAGTAGGTAATTCTTATTTTTTTTATTATTATTATTAAAGCTAAAATTGAGTATTTGCAATAAAATACTAATAAAAGGATTTTTTTTTCGAAAAATATTTTGGGTATATAAGCCTTAGAGCCTTCAGGGAAGCTACGCCACTAGTTCAAGCACTTTATTCTTGTCAATCACTTTTATTTCATTAATTGTCCTCAGAACACTTCATTTAGGCTTGGTTCTAAGATAAGATGAAGTTAAAAACCTTTCCTTCAAGTGCTTATCAGTAAACCTGATATCTATCCTCTGTTAATATTTGTATCAATGTTAGCGAAAAATTCCTCAGGTTGGAAGAATATTGCAGTGAACTTTTCTTTCAAACTTACTATGATTGTCTACACAGTCTCCAATAATTTCTTTTGAACTTGGCTACTAACTACCCAAGGTATTAGGCCTCTCATGTCACTTCGAATCTTTCTTTATATAGCATTGATTTTAGTGTTTTTTTGGGGGGATGTGTGACGTCAAATTTCAGTCAACATCATTTTACTTCTGTGCAACTGTAGAATATTCAAGCCCACTAACTTTAAGGTAAAAAAAGTTTGAAGAAATTAAATTATATAGAGTGCAATAAGTAGTACATGCGAGAAAGTTATGTAATGTCCACACCAGATTTTTGTGTTTCTTTAAATAATAAAACGTTTTTTTTTGTTATAAATTATTATCAAATAATCAGTTAAGACTTGCTAATGGCAATTTATTTTACTCCTCTTTAAGAATTTCATGTTCATATCATGTTTTTGGATACAAAGATGCATTTTGTACAGTCAAACCCTTGAAACAGAACAGAAAGCTCATAGATTCGAAGCAAATTTATTAAAGAATGTTTTAAGAAATATTGATAGATTGTTGCTTATAAAAGGAACAAAGATACTAAGAAATAATAATATTTTATTTTAAACATTAAAATGATACTATCTCTTTTTTGTGATTGACAAAATAACTTCGTCACCTTATAGATCTTTTATGATCTTTCAATTGGTGTTATTAAATTTTCTGTAGCTCTACCACTCCGGGAGTTGACATTATTTTTATGAAAAAGGAGAAAATAAAAAAAGGTTAATTTTTTTAAAACGGTTAGGACTTGAACCACAACCATTTTTTGGAAACCCAAATGAAATTTAGAACCTATCTAATAAATACCTAATGAATGCTAGTTTAACTTAACAAGACTCTGAATAGAAATTCCGTATCAGCACCACAATTGATGGGAGGATCGATGACCCATAATGTAGTAAGTACATTACCACTCAGCCTGTGTAGTATGGCAAATAATTTGTTTACGTTTTAAGGGCGGAAAGAAGATCACGCAGAATTTAACTTTATTTTTTTTTTTTTTATAAAAATTTAGTTTTAGATTCAAGTAATTATTTTATATTCATACACCCAGAAATTTGCAATTAATAATTAAAATCAAAGTAGCTGCACTTAATTTATAAATCTTAAAATTCAATTTTATAAACTGCAAAAAAGTGAATCTATACACAAAAGACTAAGCATTATTTTCTCTCTCTGGCACCACTTTCTTCATTTTGAACTGGCTGACATTTACATCCGAACTCTTCTAATCTTCTAGGCTATAGAATACCTACCCTCCCCCCATATTGGGTAAAAATATTTCTCTTTGGTTAATAAATAGAAAGAAGAGCATTCATTTAACAAGATTAACGCAAGGCCGCTAATAACACGACCAACGTCCTCACTAAAGGGAAAATTTAAAGTTAGAGCATATCCCTGATTTACCTTACAGCCCAGAACTGATTCATCAACTCTTCCGGTACACGAGCCGCTTTTTACCTAAATGATAAAAAAAACATCGGGGCAGTTTCGGATATTTTTTTACCAATATTTACTGGAAAGGCATGGAGTTGTTGAATCCCATCTACTGGTACTATCAATCAACTTAATGGGTAGCCAAAGAAATTTTTTTTGGAATCGTAAGGTAAATATGCGGTCACCTATATACAAAGGCTACTAGTAAAGTTAATCAAATAACAAACCAGATAAGCATAAAAATAAAACATGCAAACTTTTTGTGGAACCAAGCAAACTGATAGGTGTATGAAATGTTAAAACCAATACCTGCCCGCCGCCCTAAGAGTAACTGTATCTACATGTTTCACTTACTGATATATAGCGCCCGCGCCATATTACAATACTCCACTAAATACATTTTTCATTTGTTCAAATTACATTGTTGATATTCAATAAATAAAAAATTGGATACACCGCCATGTTTTATTTTTTTAATTAATTCATTAAATCTAAAATTCATAAGTATCTGACATTGTCATCTGATAATAAAACATCCAACATTCAATGATATTCAACTTTTATTAAAGTTATAATTTTGTATACTATTTATTAATTTTTTATTTTATTTATTATTTTTATTTTATTTTTTTGTAATTTTTTTTTTTTTAAATATCTTTAAATTTTATCAGATCACAGTAAACTTCTCATTAAACAAACAATTAAACTAAATAAATAAAAGACTATTATCGCTGATTTTGTCGGCATTTTCAAAGATTTTAAACATTTTCAAAAATACTATTAAAATAAATATAAATTAATTTAGCACCTTTTGTTGTAAAAAGATGATTTTTGTGTCCTCACTGGAATCTGTTACTTTCTCTATCGCTGCTTTTTTATATTAAGTGTCACTAGTTTAATTTTTGTATTTCTTATAGATACCACTAGGGGATACTCTTTTGAATTGATTAAATTAATTTTTTTTAAACAAAATCAATCTACAAAAAGTGCTACTGTACTAACAGGCTTTTCAGTTTTTGGCTATTTTTTCGAAAACATTTCAATTAATTTTCTTTTAATTACAATAATTTTATGATGGAAAACATGCAGATCTATATCTTTTATTTAAAGCATTTCTCCAGGAAGCTTTACTTTAGGGCATTTTAGTGCCATATAGTGCAGTGAAGGGCTAAAGGTAGAGTTTAAAGGAGCGGCCACCCCAAGCGCCGGAATACAGAGGGGGCTAAAATCAGCTCAAAGGAACATTTTTATTAAAGAAATTATTCAAGTTAAACACAGTTAATTCGGCAACATAATTCAGGTTATAAACTCGCAGAATATGGGACTGTAGAAGTTACACCCCCAAAAAATCCTTAACCTCCTAAAATCAATTTTCCGAAAAAAGTTACAAGTAAAACTGGTATGAGTAGCTAGCATAGAGAAAAAAGTTTAAGAGTTTATAAGAAATTGCGAAAAATAAGAAACAAATATAAAAAAGTCACACTTTTGGTCACTCCATTTTTTTGAACTCAGAATTTCATCACATCAATTCAGCCTCCTTATTATTATGTAGATATTCCACTAAATAGTAAATATTCCATGATGTTCCACTGAAATGACATTTTAAAAGTAAACCTAAGCACCAAAAATGTCTAAATATTCCTTGAAAAATTTATTTAAAAAGAAGTTGTAGGTGCACGATATCGTTAAGGTCCTTTTCGTGCAGTAATGGTAATTTCGTTTAAAGGATTGCATCGATAAGTTATTGTCAGGCTCCCTGGAGATGAGCAAACGAAATAATTTGAGCTTCCTGTGATTTTTCATTGAGCTAGCGAAAAATCACAAACAATATTTTAAAAAATCACTTTTAGCAACTTCAAGGGAACTCACGTGCATTTTTGGTGAAAAGTGGATATTGAAAAACATGACACGATCGTATTACTTACTCTTAATTTAAGAGAAAGTAAAAAAATGAGAAAAAAGTGGTACAATGAATTTACGTTTGAAAATTCTTTTCTAGCATCCAGCCTACTACATCCAACACTACATCTGTGTCAAACCTAATATAACTTTCATTTGAAACTGTTCCTTAGGGAAATTAATTTTAGGGTGGGATGGGTTAAAGCTTCCCATTAAAGTTCGAATTTAAGGTGATAAAAGGAGTGATAAAATTAGTAAAACTTAAATAAGTAACTAACTCTCCGAGTTTGGCGTCTCTGGAAGTGCAAATTTACAAAACTTATTTATTTTTAGTTTTCCGCATTTTCTTTGCAAATACCCATGCCAATAAAATTCTTATAAAGCTAAATAAAATCGTTTTATTTTTTCAAGGACCTATCAGTTTTACATAAGGTTTGTCTTTGAAAATTGATTTTTAGGGGAGTCCCCAGAAAGGGAATGTCTTGTAATTCCCCTCTAATGTGAGGTTTCTATACTTATAAAATGTTAGTGAGCATTTAAATATATTAGTAACAATTTCCGAGCCTGTAGAAAATTGGAAAAGAAAATTTACTTAAAGTTATTGTGTGAATTGCAATTAGAGAATCTTGTGTGATGGTTCCTCACAGAATTCTTCATTTGCTTAATTAATGCATGAGTACAGTTTTTTTTTTCAAATTTAAATATGGTTTTTAAGTGTGCAAAGAATTTCGATTTTGCACGTAAATTGGTTGGGCACTATCAGTGAAATACTGTTTCCAACCACAAGTGCCATATAATTGTTTTTAAATTTAATTTATTTATTTATTTCTAAAATTAATATAAAAAAGTGATTAGATAAATTAATAAATTTAATATAAATAAAATCAAAATAAACTAACTGACCATATCCAATTTTTTTTTATAAAATTCGTACAATTACTTATGAATTTTTTTTTTTTACAACTTTTTAAAAATTTATTACCTGAAATGTTCTCTCGTCAAAATTTATTTTGACTACACTAAATTAATTCTATAAAATCATACAAATTATTTTATTATTATTAAATACGTATTTTCTCAATTTCATTTTAAAATGTATTCCTTCTACGATTTTATCTTTTGCTTGATTGTATTCCAAAAAAGAATTCCATTTTTTTTTTTATTTTTTCTTTTTTAAAAAATACCCACTTTTTTTTAGAAGTTCGTTTTTACATTTTTTTAAAAATATGTTACAAGAGTTTTCAAAATGTTTTTTTTTGCCATATGTTAAGATTTTATAGTTTACTGTTTTTTCAATAAACAATTGGCTTGTGTCCAAATAAATTTATTTTATTCACTTAATTTTCCAAAACATATATGTATATTTTATATATTAAAAAATTACAATAATAAAAAAAGTGATAGGCACTATTTTATATAATATTTATACAAATACAATGTTATTTTAATTAATTTTTCTTTTCGTTTTTATGTTCTAAAATCCACAATACACCTTTTTTTTTACAATTTTATAATTTTTGAAACAACCTCTACTTCTACTTTTGCCATATTTGTAACAGTTTTCAACACCCGAAGATTGCTGCTATTCTTTAAATGAAACCAAAATATTAAAAAACCTAGGCACAAAGAGATAATTGGGCAAAATTTTATTTTTTGATATCTAAGCAAGTACCTGGAGTCATTCATTACTATACCTCTTAATTTTGTAAAACATTGCTTTAAATAAAATCAAGTTCATGTTTTTATAGTAAAAAATTATAAATATATATAAATAAGGTGGTAAGACTCACACCAGGTGCTAATGAATGCTCACAAGAAAGAAAAGACTCTCCTACTGCAATTCTCAAGTATCTTCCATTGCTCTAACTTTTCCCACAGCACTGCGATCTATATAGACTGATTGTGCTCCCACTAGTCGGTGCCAGGTGAGTCCCTATAGCTATCCCTCAAAGTTAAGATTTTTGGGATGGTACTAGGAAGGGGGTTCTCGAACACCTGTTTATTTCCTCAGAGTCTAAATCTTCCTTTCGTATGAAAGTTAGCAGTTCCTGACTGGAAAGTGTTCTGGACTCTCCTCCATTAACCCCACTGAATCCTCAGGTGCCTTCACGAATCAGGCCCAGCTTCTTAGAAGCCCTCTGAATTCGAAATGCTCTGTAAAAAAAGTGTTCAGCATGCAAAGCTTATCTCCTTTAGTCCTAGTCAAACCTCCAATCGTTGCTATAGCTAAAGTTGAGAACGATACTAAGATCTTAGAAAAATGTTTCAAATAAAAGAATAGAGCTACTTGTCAGCAATCTGTAAGTTTAAAAAAATGAAGGAATGAAGAAATGAAAATTCCCAAAAAGCCCAGCCATTCCTTTAAAAATTAATTGAAAGCTTTAAAATAAAAATCGATTCAGTAATGTATTACTTCTCATTGGCGGATTCTGAACGAAATTATTTGATAGGAACCTGTCCACATGAAATACGAAATTTAACTTTCTGTCTTGAGTTGCGATGGGCACACACTTTTCTGTTTAAAGAGGATCTCAAATCGTGTATTTCCTATCTCATAACTCAATTTAAAAAAATCTGCACGTAAACAATATTTTCTCTTGTGAAAAGTAAGAGAAAGTGGTGGAATCATTTACTTTATTGTCTTATTTTGAACTTAATTGTAGGTCTTGAAAAATAGTTTTTATACAACTACCAAACATTTAAGAATAGATATGTGCCTTTTTCAGCTTTAGTAATGTTACAAAATGTACGTGTGCAGATCACACAAATTATGGCTGTAATCAGGTGACTGAAGAGTGGCCTGATGTCGCCCTCCCTGATAATGTTGATGAATGTTTAGTTTATTTATTTATGGTTTACTAGTTCATTAGCGCTATGTTTGGTTTATTATTATTAATCAGCTACGTGACCTGAATATTACCTGCTTCTTATCACCCCATCCCCATACCTCCTTCTCTAGCGGTCCTTCCGCATACAAACCAAATTGTAAACTATACCTTAGCTCCAACTCTCTTGTTTTCGCTGGAGAGTTCGCCTGTACACCTAAACTTAGTACTGGCGCAACTTCGTGCAGTACTACGCGGCCTCTTTATACAGACTCTTCATCTCAAAATTCTGAAATTCCAGGATGTCCGTCCAGGATATCTTGAGCAAATCACTGGCCACCCAAGAGTTCCCAGCCAACCATTCCACCAAAATCTTAAAAAACTCTTAATTAAATCGCACTCAGGGTGAGAAGGAACAGCGTACCTCCCTACTTGGATTTCTTTTTTAATTCTTTTAGCCTGGAGACAAATTTTTCCGTATCTTTCAGTGCTCCTCTAATCCTCTTATGCTCCAATCTTTAGTTTTCCTGTCACAAAATTATTTTATGATGGGGCACCACAGTGCAGAATCTAAGATCCACCCCAAACCAACTCATTCAGCTCATTTGTTGGATTCTATCTCAGCCTTCCAGATCAGTTTGAGCCTTCTCTTACATTTTTGCACTAATCTGGAGCTCCGACATGCAAATTTATTCTTAATGATCCTCGCCTCTTTATACGATATAATCTCGTATATAATCTGCCTGCCATCGCTCCAACAAGTAGCTAAATTATTCAAATAATTTGATAGTTTTGTAAACAAAGTAAGTACAGGTATCCCATTTTTATTTAAAACATTTTATTATTCCAATTTTATCACGAATATCGCTTTATTTCAGAGCATTAACATAATGTAAAGGCAACTATTTACTATAAAATCAAAGTGTGAAGATAGTTTTAAAGTGGAACTTTAAGAATTGCAGTAATAGAAAGTCGTGTGAGTTGTCGCACCAGGTTTTTATTTTCAAATTGTCCTGATAACAAGTGAACTTTTTTCATCACTATTTGTGAAGTGTGTTTTCATATTGTTTTTTAATTGTGTTTTAATAAGTTTATCGTGGTAGTAGAAAAAATGTAATATTTAATATGTGAGTAAAGTATTTTTTTAAATTGTTTACAATCACGTTCAATTGATACACTTATTATCGAAATTCAGGTGTTCAAAAATACTAAGTTACACACATGTCAAATAGGTAATGTGATAGATTAAAGTTTCCGTAATGTATAAACATATAAGAGATAAACAGTGAAACTGAGGTACAATTTTGAAAACACTTGCTGCAGTTTCAGTAAAAAGTGTGGTTTAATATTCGCTACTTTAATTCAATTTTTAGACTCACTGCGCTCGTGTAGCCTAAACTCAAGTGTAAAAAAAAACAACTAATTTTAATTTAATTACTGTTATGATAAATATCTAATTTGCTGCTTAGATATACAATGAAGTATTTAAAACGTAAAGGGATAGTTCATTCAGGTTGGCTCTACTGCAATAGTTTTGCTATGGATAGAAATGTTGCCCGTAAATGAAATAGCTTCTTTAGGAGATTAGTTGCTGCGCAAAGTTTCCTGATGATGGACTTGAATCTCAATTCACAGTACCCCACTACGACATGTACACAAACAGAAATGAAACTATTGTATACTCGACGAGTGGTTGCGGGACCTGTGCAGGAGTAGAGGAGCGCGTCTATTATAATCAAAAGGATTAATTGCCATTTCTCTTAGAAGCAATCAGATCAGTCATTCTTAGTTGCGCCCAAAATCTTATGAGGATAGGGCACTGAAGTCAGACGAATTGCTGCCACTTACCAGATTTTTTTAGACACTCCAATACTTGCACAACCTGTCAATTCACACAACGAAAATTAACCAAAAAGATTAAATGAGCGACTAGATACAACTTATAGCTGAGGGAATCCCCGATATTGATTAGATTATTAACTCCAACAATCGACCTAATAATACCAAACCATAAAATAGAAACAATGTGCAAAATTCCCGTTTTGTACAAAACCACTGACGCGGTCTTAAACTTGAACAGACTTTAACGTATGTTTCGCTAATGATGGTTGCGGAAGACTGAAAGTTCGTTGTTTGATATACATGTAATTTTTTGAAATGGCGAAAATGGTAATACCAACCAAATTTGAGAAACATAAATTAAGCTTTGCATGTACATATTTTATTAAAAATAATAAAATGACTTTAATGAGGATGGAGATTTCCAAGTGTTTGTTGATTCCGGAGAAAGCCTCTTTGACCTGAAAGCAAGCACACGACGTAGCTAAATGATTTAAAAGTGCAAGACAAACGCAGCATTGTCTTTAGTCCAAAGTGAAAAGGATTAATCAACTCACACAGTTCTAGATTAGTTCTTGAACCCGGCCAAAAATATTTTTTTTTTAATTTCCTCAATGCTGACAGATCTGAGGCTTTGTTTGCTTAAGCCTCTGCTACCGTAATTAACTTACTTGCCTTCTCAACGATCCGGCTGTTCAAGCATGGCGCGTATTAAGCCAGTTCAGGTGGTAAAAATCCTAACCGTAAGACTGGACTAAAAATTGAATTTTAGCATGCAGGCCTGTTTTTTTATTTTGTTTTTGTTTTTGTTTTTAATTCTGTTTTAACCAGACAGGTGTACAGAAGGAGTTGCGTACACAAAACATTTTAGAAACAATTAATAAAAGATAAAAATCAAACAGAACTTAAACAAAAAATAATAAATTACATAATGTAATAATAATCACAATAAATGAAAAATAACCTAAATTAAATTGTGAAGATTTTAACACTGCATTATTACTTAGATTAGTCATTAAACGTGGATGAGCGCAACGTAACTACGTTTACGGTATAATTATAAATATTAAAACAATCAGATTTCGATTGAAATGATAGTAAATTAAATAGTTGTTTTTCTCTACTAATAGATAATTGAGTAGATATTTCATTCTCATTCATTCATAAAACGGACAGATAATAAATAAATGAAAGAAATCTTCATTTTCATGGAGATTACAAAGAGTGCAGAGCTGGTTAGGATTTATTAAATAGGCTATTGCTTTGTGAATGATTTTAATAGAAAATTACTGTAAGTTCTAAGTTGGAACAATATGCTAGTTACATTAAATGGTAAAGAGTAAGAGAAATTTTGAAAATCCGAGATATTTAAAGGAATATTTCTATAATAAATACTGTAATTTGAGAAGTATAGTATGGCTACATCAGCGTTGTGTAATTTACACAAATTGTATTTACATTTTTATGAATTACATAAGGATCCTGCATTCATTCCCAAAGCTGGTTGCAACCAACATTTATAAAAAAATCCTTCATTTGGGTTACCCAGTTGAACTTAATATTATTATACGGTGAAGAGTCGAGAAGTAATAGGCTGTTATATCAAATACGAGGTAATCTGGATTGATCCATTTCCAATACATATTTTACAACTACTGCAACCAAACTTAAGAACAGTGGTGGCCATATGAGATATTCGAGTTTCTACAAATATTATATAGAACGGAGTGTATTTTAATAGATGAAAAAGACGTTTGTAAGAATTAGTTTGGCCATATTCTAAACAGTCTAAATACTTTAGTCCCCAGATTTGTATTGAGTAGAGCAATGTGGAATGGGCAATTAAACAGTGCTACATTACTGGGCCGTGAGTTACTCTTACCTTTGCCAGAATATTGTTAACGGTACCAGCAGCAATATTGAGATGAGGAGGAGGAAAACTGCACGCCTAAATACAAATTTATTACAGGCCTATGTTTACTGCAGAACTAAAAAATTATTCCAACAAGTCCGCTTTTCGGGAGGGCAATGCAGGCTGAGAAGTACATGCTTCCTGGAAGAGAAGGAAATAACACTGTACGGTGAATATAGAAAAAAATCCAATATGGCTGTTCGAAAAAGTCGGCCTCAACCTTCACTCTAGAGCCTCTCTCCTCTAATTAAACAAAGAGAACTAGAAGAAGAGCTTTAGTAACCAGTGAACCAGTGAATACCATAATTGTGTCGCGGTGGCGTAGCTTTAATTGGTCTTCCCACATGCAATCCAGCTAACCTTTACTACATAGCAATGAATTAAAAAGTATCGAAGAAGGTTAGGTTATGCAAAACTGAATCAGAGAGTAAGTATTTTGTTCAATTTTGTGGACATCCAACTTTCTTAAATAAAATTAAAATCTCGGTTTTTTGATATTCCTGAAGTCCGCAAAAGGGTTTCTATAAGCCTCTAGTTACACGTTCTCCTCATGAGATAAATCAAGTGTTAAAATTTTCTTTTATTGACAGTAAATATCTCCACATCGATGAATCGCTTTGCTCTTAAAACTTGAAACATCCATCGGTGAGTCTATTCATATTGATTTATTGCTAGTGAAAAAGTTCCTGGGAATGATAAAGAGTTAGTTTTCTGCAGCCTAGTTCAGAACCGTTAAACCCAAGCTGGAGCGACCAATAAATTGTCGCCAAAAAATTTCAGAATTGAGAATTAAGCCATTACTACTGATATTAAGTTCTCGTCTTTCATCAGCCGTGGCTCACTGCCCTTACCTACATAGTTGAGCCCCAAAACTGGCACACCGCGTGCAGGGTATGTGGCAAACAGTATAGTGAAGTCGTAGCTGAGTATTGGATCTAAATTCTGTAAGGTTTCTAACCTCTTTTAGATTTTAGCTTAGAGTTGTTATTTTTTCTGCATGTGCAGGAGGCTGAGACAACGTAGCCTTTGGTCATTTTAGAACGATCAGGCACCATTTGTTCTAGAGAGCAGGATATAAAATAAAGAAAAAAAAACGAACTTTTAGGTGATTTTCATCCAATAAACCAATGAAATGATATATGTACATTTTTTTGAGTAGTATTTTGGGGGTACCTTTCCGTTAGCCTAGCGCAAGCGAAAAACAGTTTTGGGTAAAACTGTTTTCTTTACAATTCATTAATATTTGTTTATAGCTGAACTTGTTTTGCTTACTATTATTAATATTTGTTTATAGTTGAACGTTTTCGACTTTTATTCCGTTGACTTGGCTCGCGTTTGGTTCACAATTGGCGACATTTGCGCTCGGCTAACGGAAAAGTACCTATTTTGGTTTTAAATGATTATTCCAAATTAGTGGGATGAGCCTTTGTATTTAAAATAAATAATAATAAAAATAATCAATATAGGATTTTAAGAAAAACGTATATACATATTGCTTTGGAAAGTCTAGATCCAGCCCCGCTATTTTTAATCTTAATCTTAAATAATGTTTGATGATTTACTAAATTTTATTTTTGCAAGCATGTAATACATAATATATGCTGTTGTGGGGAAAGGTATTGCGGATGGGCTCGTAGCAGGGCGATTGTCTGGATGGCTCAACTAATGTCAAAGACCCAACGACTGTTTTAAGGATTGATAATTTTTTATTTTTGTTTTTCAATGACAATTATTAAAAAATATTAATAAAGGGCTTGACTGAAACAGTTTTGCTTGTATTTTACAAATATACAATTTCGATTCGAGTTATTGTACAGCCTTATTGTAATCTAGAGCTCCTTCCGAGATATATAGTTATCTTTATCTTTCTTTACTTACTTTAATTTAATTTTTTTTCTTCTAAGTAAAATTTTTGAAAGTCAGTTTGAGCCGGAAATCATGTTTTGAAGTCCTCTGAAATGGAAACATTGCCTTTATATGCGTCAATGTCTATAACGAGAGAAAAGTATTCCAAGGCCGATTGTGCACTGAAAAAACTCCCAGCCCATTGACCTCGGATGGTGACGCGCCTTAAATCATAATAATAAAAAAAGAATAATTTTAGTACCACCTCTCTCCAGCCCTCTATTCAACACTACAGTTTGCCACAACCCATCGAGTTCATCCATAAATATGAAATTTGTGAAGCCGTCATTGCTGGATTCTGGACAGACACACCAACATCAGGCTTGGGACCAATAAAGGGGAAAATCATATCTCCTCATTTCCTGAAATAGCCACATACATGGAAACCAGAGTAGAAGTTCATTAAATCGCGTCAGCTCTTCGAAAGAAGTGCTAATCCAAAGTTTGAAACCTAGGCAGGCTAGCCGCAGTGTTTCAAGCAGTGCTAGATCGCAAGAGTAATCTTGTATACTCAGATTAAAAGAGGAGAGATAATTAATCAGTTACACAACCGGTCTTTCTTCAGTGTATCAGGTTCTTTTATGGACTATTAAGTTCTAAGAAGTTAATTTAAGTCTTTTATAGAAGTGAAACCGGCTAAAGAATAGTTCATTCTTTCCTTTTCAATCCCACTTGTATTTTTTCAAACTTTGACAAAAATTACAGCCATCAATTTTTAATTGTCCAGTACACTCGCTTTTACCATGTAGGAAGGTCATGATATTGGTAAAGCGAGTATTGCTATAATTTTAGCAGCTTGCATAACATTCAGAGAAGTCTTTTTCAGCTGAAGAATACAACTATTTTATAGCTTTGAATTAATTGTCGAAAATGTTACATGCTCTGTAGATTGTCGGAAAATTCTATGGCCTACGGTCATTTGTCTCTTGTCCAAAAGCCATTGACAGAAGCGCGAGTATAAACCAGGTTATACTCGTACACACTAACCTTAAAGCAAATGTTTATTGGAAGAACTTTAGAATATTCACAATTTTCCGCGATTAACTGCCTGATTGGGCGAAGCTGTACTATAAACATATGAAGTGCTATTTTTATTTTAGTTTTTATTGTAAGAGAGTGGAGTGGGGACGGACAGCTCAATTTGAGGAGTGGGGTATGCGGAGTAGGAAGAGGGCCAGCAGTAGGGCCCGCGCCGTTTCTTGAGAGACAGATCACTTCAAGCGTTCAACTTCATACCCCACCCCACCGAGTTCAACTGTATAATACTGCTGGAAGAGATAATTATTCCAATTCAGCCTGATAGTAGAAATGTCTTTGGTTTGGCGTGAGTGGAAAGAAGCATTGCTATTTTTATGTTTTGTTGTGTTCAAAAGACTTAGTTTTCATTTACATTTCATTACCATTTTCTAAGTGCTTCAATCTATTTTTATGTATTTTATTTTATATTGTCAATAAATATATTTGTTTTCCCGGAAGTAATACTCTGTGTTTTCCCGGAAGTAATACTCTTGTGTTTTCCCGGAAGTAATACTCTGTGTTTTCCCGGTAGTAATACTCTGTGTTTTCCCGGAAGTAATACTCTGTGTTTACCCGTCCTTTCCACCCTCTCCCGCTCCCTTACATGATTATTCCTGTTTTTTTTTTTGTTTTTTTTTTTCAAGGACTACTTAGAGTCCGATTTGGCCTTTTTATAAAACACAAGAAATCACGTCAATTAATATCGCAATGTCAAGGTTTCGAGAGTCAGATGACGCCAAAATAATGTGAAACTGAAACCATCATTCCAACTGACAGTCTTGCCTCCTTCGGCGCGAATGAAGCTAATGATTTCAAAAATTCATAATCTTATTCCCACTATTCAGTAGTAAACAATGCACTGTTTATTCAGGCTGTCCTTACATGGCTTTTCAGACAATTCGATTACGAAGAAAGGTGCTTGCAAGAGACATCTCTGCACACCTAAAACCAGAAAAAACAAGATCTGAGAGATTTACAGAGGTAAGGCAATCATACTTGATGTTTTCCCATTTGGGATCGGAGTCTATAGACTCGAAACTAAACCCAGCGTAGGAATAAATGACAATAAAAAATGACGACAAAATAAAATATCAAAAACTAATTATCTGATAAAATAATTAATAAAGATTTTTTCTGGTTAGCCAGCATGTTTGAGAATAAAAAGATATAACAAGTTTCAAATATATTTATAAAAAGATTAATTTTATTACATTATTATTTATTTTATTTATATTTTCCACCCAACATTTCATAGAGTTAACTATATTTTTGAACTCGTGAGCAAGATGATTTGAATTGGTCAGTTTAGGGTTATTGTCTCAAAATGTTTTTTTTTTTTTGTATCTTTATTTTAGAGCACAATCTACTTTATACAATGCCCATACTATGATAGTTTATGGAACCTAATGCCTTCCAAAATATTGCATGCATACTTAAAAGAAAATCAATTTGGTAAGAATCTTAAAATTATTTCAATGAAAGAAAAATACTCGAATAATAAAATACTTTTGTATTCAATAGGTGACTTACTAAAATTTTAATTTAATGAATAGTAAGAAAGATGTACATAGTTATAATCTTGCTTATAAAATTAGTGATGTAGCCCAAAATCAATGATGCACTATATCCGAACATATTCGAATAACAGTAATAATAATCATCATTAACAGTTGCTTAAAAAAAGAAATCTGGAAGCCTTCAACTCGGATCACCTAGTGCCCTCAAAGAAGGCGTAAGGTAAAGTTATAGATTTTCATTATTGAAATGAGTAAAAGGAGATTAAAAAGATTCTAGAAATAATTTTTGAAAAAATCTCAACTAAATGAAAAATTCTTTCAATAATGTAGTTCTTTCAGTTGATAGATTTTATTCAAAAGCTTATTACTGGTTTCCCTGATAGCATCTAAAATAAATATAGAATTCGGATGTGATTTTGCGCGGCAAGACCACATATATTTCATTTAGGTGCTACCAATAGACCCAATAAGTTTTGGCCCTAATCGATCAATCCAGTTATCACATTACTGAATAAATGTTTCAGTTTTCCGCTTAATTTCGAGCTAATTTCTTTAAACATGTCTTTTTAACCATCCATCTGGAAATATACAAATTTTGTGTTTTTATTTATTTCGCGAAAATGTATTTGAAAATGAATGTGTTTTGTTGGAGTATGTAGCTTGGATTTCCTCTACAGAGTGCCGTTTCAGTCAGTTCTACTTTTTTAATTAAGAATATTTCAAAAATTGAGTTAAGAGAAATTTGTTGGACTTGCAGATGGCATTTATTAAAGCTCTACTCATAGTACCACTACTCAAAGACCTGTCGCATTTTTTATAAATTCTTTTAAGAAACAGTTAATTTAAGTGGAGCTCTGGAAGCTGTGACGTGGCGCTTCCCTCAAAGTAACGTGACATTACAGTGAACCTTTATTGGGTTCAACTAACATTTATTAAAAAGTAGACGTAAATAATGTTCGAATAATAAAAGAACATTGAGAATTGTAGTAAGAGAAAGTCGTTAGTACTTCACACAAGATTTTTTGTGACATTTTCCGAAATTATTTGTTACAGTTTTTGTTGATATTAAAAATAATAATTATTGTCTTATTTTATTAGAAAGGAATCCAAATAAAATATATAAAAAAAGGTTATTTTTGAGTTGCTTTTCACTTATTACAAAGTTCCTGGTTTTATTAGTCCAAAATGAACTTTATTTGATTGATTCTTTATATTTCTTGCTTTATCAGCTTAGTTACCATTCGTTTAATATCTTGCAAATCGTTTTGACATTTTTTGAGTAACAAAAAGTGGTTTTAGAAACTGTTTTAATCTGTTACATAAGAAAACACAGAATAATCTGAGTAAGATCATATTTAATGTTATTGTTAAGAGAATAGACTCTTCTTTATGGATCTAGGTACCCATAAACCTAGTCTAGCTACACTAACTAATGCCTTTCTCACTTAACACGAGGAGGAAGATGTCTAAACAAAAGTCTTTTTCGACCCATGCCCACGTGTGGGTGGAGCTACGGTAAGTAACTTTATCAAAAATGGAGTCTCTGGAGATTACCTGGTTTTGCTTTTCTGTGTCATGAAGGGCTCTTGCACTAGAGCCAGCTTTTCATGGGAACCGCAAAGAAATTTATTAGGCAAAATACAGTGAGGATATTAACACGCTAAACACACAACCTATAAGAGGATTTCGGAGAAGGCACTGCTGGTGCATACTGATAAATAGAGTACAACCACAACGCACAACCTTCTGAAACAGAACGCTTCACAAAAAGCAGCTTTTACAATTCTGTATAACTACTACTTAGCGATATAAAATCTTTGGCAATCTGGGAGTGGAGGAAATGGTATCGCAAAAACGACGAATGGGAGAAAATCTGAACATTTCGAACAAATCTACAAGGAGTGGACGGTATAAGAGAATAATAATGTGCTACTAAGTAAGATCATAAGGTTTGGCCAAAATCAATCTATTGGAAATGCCTCTTTATTCAATGTGTTTTTTCCAGCTTTCTTTTGTTCACTTTTCTCTAAAATAGATCTAATGGTTTTCTTTAAACTATGTACATGTAGGTGTACCACTTTTTTTGAATATTTTCCCGGGAATTTCCATTAAAATTGGATTCTAAGGCATAGGCGAAATTAAGACCTCCTTAAAGTGCTATATTTTGTGAGACTCGGCATGATATTTACGAGTCTCACACATGTGTTCTCAAATTCCAAGATTGGAAGAATTTCAGTTCACTAAAAGTAGTCGCTTTTTTTTTTTTAGTTTTCTTTCAATTTTGTAGTCACCACTGGTTCCAACTGGTTTCTTTACACAGTGCGTAACCTACAGGTATGTTGGGCCTATCAAATTGGATTGCTACTCGGACAACATTGAGTTTAATAGTGTTTTCTAGTAAAATTGCGACCTCACTTTTCCTTCAACATTATTATTTTATTATAATTATACAATTTTCTTTTTTAGCTAAAATTCTTACTTTCAAGGAAATTTAATAATATAAAATGCAGTTAGAAAAAATTTAAGTGTTCACACCAGATTTTGAATATATATAAGAGATAAGAGCAAGAAATATTAAAGATAAATAAAATAAAGAAAGTTTTGGAGAAGAGTTACATGTTTTATATGTACTTATTTTGTTGAATAAGAATCTATTTGCAATTGAAAAAATGTCCACTGGTAACAAAAACAAGTAAATTCACTTGCCCAAACAGCGCAGCACACTTTTTAGAATTTGTATGCTTAAATTGATACAGTATTCCTGCCTATATAATTCAACGGCGTAGCAGGTTGTACTGGCCACCTTTAACGAGGGTAGTTCTACACCTCATTTACAACTAAAAATAACTTCGTACAATTCATGATCCGAAATCTATTTTTCTAATTTCTAATTTTTCGTGACTTGTTTTTAAATAAAAATGGCCTTAACTCCTAGAAAAAACAAAACAAAAGGAAAAGCTTAGTTTAATTACACCCGCTGAAATAACATTAATTCTACATAAGGAGAGGGAGTTTTTTTGCCAATTATATGAAAGGTTTCATTTTAAAACTTTCAATAAAAAAATTAAATATATTAAATTTTAAAAACTTGAAATAACTTAATCTCTCACTATTTCCTTTTCTAATTTAAAGCAATAATTTTTAAAAAATTTCTTAAAATATTGTTTTAATAATGCGCTCTGAACTCTGTGTTCTTTTATTTCAAGGGTTACCAGCAAAGCATCCTCTGTCCAACTATCGTATTGTTCACTTGAAGTCAAAGAAGTTTAATGTGCGAAAGACACGAGTTTTTCCTTCTTTTCGTATATCTTGAAACAGTTTTGCTAGAAAAGTTGTTATAGAGTTGACAAATTTTCAGGGCACTGATGAATGCCTTCCGTAGTGGTTCTGTTACAATAAGAAGATGAACTTTGTACGGATGTATACATTTTGTGGCTCCTTCAATGGAGTCCCATTCCCATTGCCATCTTTGTACGATTGTTTTGGTTTAAGCTAACTATAGTTTGATAAAATAGTTTAAAACGAATATTCAAACGTCTAATAAACTCAACCAAGATAGCAGTAGCAACAAGATAGCAGCACCTGTTATGAACACAACCGAGTAACAACCATACGCAATGCACCTTCCTATAGTAGCGAAGCCACTGAGGAAAGCATGCATCAGTGCCCCGAAACTTTGAAAATTTAAAAAAAACGATTTTTCAAGAATTACTTCCACCAAATTTCAAAATATAAAAAATGGGAAAGTGCTAATCTTTTCCCCATTTTACCCTTACCTAATTGACGTCATGTTCACTTCAGTTGTGCGGATATAAGATGCCATTATTGCAGTCAGTTCTAGAAATTGAAGAACAGATCACTTGGGCTTCAAGAATAGTCTTGTAATTTTTAAAAAGTTATTGTTTAAAAAAAACAGAGATAGTGCGAGATAAAGTAGAGATGAAGTTGATATTTTTTTCCCAACAATACATTTAAAAACTCGTGAAATGTTAAAAAAATATATAAATAAAATATGAAACTACTCAAAAATCTACTTGAAAATTTCTAGAAAATGGTTAGAGTCACTGACCATGAATGAGGTGTAATAGCGCCTCCTTAAATACGATCAGTTTCAAACCTGCTAAGCCCTGCTTATAAGAAATGAAGTATTAATACGAATTAAAAATAAATAAAAATATAAAAATCGATCATATTTACATTATTTAAAAAAAAATTAATTATCAAATACAAAAAATTAAAAAACTTTAATGTCTAAATGTTATTTTTGTATTGTTTGGAAGACTTAAGCAAATTCGGCAGCAACCTATTTATTTTGATACATTGAGGGGCATTTCCTTACTTATTAACTTTATATATACATACATACATACATATATATATATATATATATATATATATATATATATATATATATATATAATAACGTTTTCGCTTGTCTAAGTCGAATTTTTTATTTAGTAAATACTATTTTTTTAACTTGTTTATTCGGCGCTGTATTTTTTTTTTTTTTTTTTTATCTCTTTTTGGCTTGAAAGCTTTATGTCGAGTATTTTTTATTGTTGTTAATAGAAAGAAAGTTTGTTTTTTGAAGATCGCAGTTACGTTACAATGATATGAGGCGCCGAAAACAGTACAGCTATTGTCGCTATAACGGTAAATAATGTGAATATGATGAGGCAAAGACGATCCACTACCATTGCTGCGAATTTCCAGTCGTTGGTTATCTCCGCTGCCTCATCTTCTTTGCGCAATTTATCCGTAATCATGCGCAATTCTTTTAATATTTGGCCAAGTTCACGATGTGGACCTAGACAGGATACGCCTTGTGAATGTAGGACGGAGCCAGTGACGCCGGTGCCGTCTAAAAAAAAAAAAAACATGGTATAAAAAAGTTGATAGCGGTGAAACTATTTTTAACGAAGATAGGATTAACAGAGACAGCAGTAAAGATAGTCTAAAGAAGCATCTATAATTTGCAACGCTTAAAATGAATATTGTTCCTGCAGTAAAAATTAAAGAAGAGTACCGGCTGGTAACAGAACGATAGGAAAAGGTAATCAACATGCTTAAATCTAATGTGATGGGTAAGAAGGATGCCGAGGAAAACTTAGGATGAGTGCCTGCACGCAAAATATATCAGGAAATGGTTGGATCTTCAGAAAAGATTCCATAAAAGATCTCACAATATAGAAGGCAGTAGAGTAGCGTACAATATAGGTAAGGAGCAATAGGTTTAGCGACCCATAACCTCTGCAACCCTTAAGTTTTTTGCAACGTACCCTAATTAAGCAACTCTTGGCGTTAAAGCATTTGCTTAACGCTCACACAACCCTTAGCTGCCAGAGGAGAGAGGGCCACTATAGTTTTGAAGAACCTTGCTCATTACTGCTTCCTCAGTCAAGCAAAACCCTGAATGACCATTATCGACCAAGCTTAACAGGCTTAAGTGTCTTCTAAACATTATTATTATACGTATATTGCAAAAAACTGTAATTATCTGTTATTATTAATGTACACAGATGCCATATGGGACAAACACTCTCCTTGAATCGTGGCTCATTCTACTAATAACTCTCAAAATTACAAATAAAAATTACAACACTTAAAACAACACTTTTCTTACAACGTTTAATGGTTAAGAAACTTTGATTTACTATATGGTTCTTAAATTGTCTTCAAATAATATATTATTGTTGTTTCGGAAAATTGACCGGCTAGGGGGGCGGTATCATTACAGGCGCCAGATAGCCGGAGCTAGCAGAGAATATCGCCCTAAACCGCGCTAAACAAAATATACCCTTAAGGGCGCCTCTGGAGAGATCGCTCAATCCGGAGAGGAGGGAGGGTTCGTTAGTCAATTACCCTGGGCGACAGGAAGCAAAATAAGATCCCTTCGTGTGCTATACTCGTACAAAAGAATAACTTTATTTAATAGAACAAACAACTTAAAATAATAGAAAATTTGTATAAACCAGAGAGATGTAAACTGAAAAGGTATACAACAAATTAATCATTTAAATAATAGATAAGTGAGAAAACTGTATAGGAAATCGTAATAATAATAATAAGATAGAGGTTCGTAACTTACGGTAACGATACGTTAATCGAAGCACTGGACAGGCCAGAGTGCCACACGGAATAACCCTGTTTTTTTAAAAATGTTAGCGGTAAACAAGACGCCCGTCTGGCAGTCCAAGGGTCACCATCTATTACCATTTTTTGGTTACAAACATTTCACAAACTGGGGAACATAATGCTATGTATTCGGACTCATTGCTGGAAAAGGCTATCTGGTTTTATTTTCTTGAACACCAAACCACCATATTCATGGAAGAAGTATACCGATACCGATTTTCTCTCAGAGTCATTTGTCCAATCCCCATCACTAAAACCAACTAATCAATTGGCCTGCAATGTTCAATACTACAATAAATTTTTCAACCACTTTCTCTATCAAACCTTATTGATTTAGAGTTATAGAATTTATTCTGGAATTCTTTACACTTCAATTCCTAAGATTTTAATTACTTTAAGACTTTAATTAATATGTTATTAATAGATTCAAGTTTTCTACTATCATGACATCATCAACATTGACAGTGCAAATCATTTCTCATCACTGTTGACCTTAATGTACAAACAATGGTCGCTTTTGCACCTAATAAAACCTAAACTGATAGTAAAATCATTAAAGTTGGTTCACCAACACTGGAACCAAACCGAGCTTTATTTAGCTTGCATACATATTTACCCTTTTCATCCTCACTAACAAACAGCACAGACACTTCCATAAAAATCTAAAAAATACATGCATTTCACCATTAGAAATGCAAGTTTTACAACCATTTGCATGGTATCAGTGAAAGATCCAACAGCTACAGGAAAGTGGGTTCTTAATTCAGTAAATCACAATAGGCTAAATTTTGAACCTTAATGATTTTTGATATGCATAAATATGGTTACCCTCTTCATGGGCCCTGATGAAGGTGTGACTTGAGGCTTGCAGAGGCCCATGCCTGAAGTCGTCATCAATGTCCAGCACATTGGCCAGCAGACTTTTTGATGATCGCTCCTTCAGTTCAAGCGTATGCAGCTGCATTGATTTACGCGAATTGTCGCCGTTATCTGAGTGACCTGGCCTGCTCATTCTCAGGATGCACGGTAACCAATGCAAGAATAATGATTTCACCTGAAAAGTTAAGACTTACTCATTAGTGTGAATTTGTTTTTGGAACATTGTGTGAATATTTATTTTATTTTTTTTCATATTTTTCCCCCTTCACTCTTCTTAAAAGGTAGATTATTGTGCATTTTTAGCCTTTTGAGATTCACTGGATATTTACGTTTTGAAGTTTCCTAAGTAAGAGGAAGTGATAAATTGGAGGCAAGCTCCGTTTGGGCACAAAAAGTATCTTAATCGCCAGAGTACTCTTAAAAACAAGGTGGCATGCACTACATGCGGTATCAAAGCAGTCGATGTTTTCAACTAGGAACTTTTCGCTCATTCAGCTTTTCGGCAGTCCCAGTCCCCAAATATAGAGGACTTGAAATTGTCGGCTCGCAAATAGGTTCAAGCTTTACAAATTCAGTCTTTTTTTGTTTGTTTTTTTTGTCAATGCTTTCGGCCTAGAGACCTAATCTTCATGGCCTTTACGATTAGTTAATATTTGCACATTGATTTTGATTACATAACAGTTAATTGTAGATTGTTCATTGAAATGGGAAAATGTTTAAGTACTGTTTTAAATTATGCAATTAAAAACAATGAGCAATTATTAATTAATCAGTAAAATCACTAAAAATATCTAGTCTTTCAGGTCGAAGGCTTGGCTAAATTAAATAAAAAATAAGACTGAAATTGGTACTAACTTTTCTTCCTTGAATGAATGAATGTGAATCAAAATGATGACTAGCACTCTTTTATAAATAATAGCTATAAATATCTTTTTGCAGATTGATATTCTAATAATGCCGGGAAGCTGTTGGGAAAATTTTAGCAACCCCTCTTTTTTTTTTTTTATTGATTTAAGGCGCGTCAACATCTAAGGTTATTGGCGCCCGGAGCTTTTTTCAATCCCTCTTGAAGACAGAATTGGGATCTACATATGGAACGCCCATCCAAACATTAAATGGAAAGAATTTTTCCGCATAATAGCTCGGCGAAAAAAGATGAGAAAATTTTCTCTCTAAGGAACTGATTTTACCAAGCGACATTTGGGGTGGTTTGCTTCCGAAAAATTATAGGTCACGAATTTCTAAGCAAACACCAATAACACCAGTAGCAACTGCCAAAGTGAAGAATAAATGACACAACAGTACCTCTCTCTTTGGAAGTTATAGCCATTGGCAAAACTATCTGGGTTCTCGTCAAACAAGTACTGAGTTTCCGATGTAAGAAAAACAATATTTACAGCATTAATAGGCGGTTAACCAGACCAATTTTTTTCGTGTTTGGACGTCGCTTTTGTTACACAACCTACCATTAAATATAAGATAAAATGCGCTACTTACGCAAGGTGACATTTCGTGCGTATCCGCATTTCTATGATGATAATTTAATATAATTATAGTAGAGACCACAGACGAGGCGACCATGAACATGATGCAGTTGAAGTAGGTTCCTGCAAGATAGTAAGAATACCAAAATAATTGTGTCTGTTAGAACAATTAATAATTGGAAAATTGAACATTATAGTTACTAATAATATTAAAACATGCCATGCTTATTTTTAGTATTTCAGTAACAAATGAATCCATTTAAAAAAAAAAAAATATTTCAACATGAATAATAAGGCTAAAATTTCTAATAATCTGAGCAAAAATAGTATCAACTTTATTGCATATAGATATTTAATACTTTATTGTATTTATTTCTAGTGTAATGAAGATAAATTTGGAAAGACAAGCTTAGAATATAACATTCCACTTTGACTTCTTTATATAAGTATATATAAAAGTAAAGTAAAGTAAAGTAATCGCCTATTTTTTCGCAGGTCTCGCCTCTAACCACTCGGCTACCGTGGCGCCTTATAAGTATATATATATACTTATATATATATACTTATATATATATACTTATATATATACATACAGGGTGTCCCAAGCTATATGGATAACGACTTTTTCTCGGAAACTAAGATAGCTAGAAAAAAATTATGAAATCAAATGAAATCCGGTGAACGAGGTGGCCACTGAATCGGCCCCCGTCAAAATATATCACCATCAGACATGTAAAGAGATATTTCGATAGGAAATATGATGGGCTTGTTATATCGCAAGGGGAGCGATTCAGTGGCCACCTCTCTCACTGGATTTCATTTGATGGACTATTTCCTTTGGGTATCCCTGAAAAACAAGGTGATTATTCATAACTTTTTTCTTTCTTTCCTTATTTCTGCTTACCTAAAAGCATTTCTAAATCTAGGTGCATCAGAATCAAGCCGGGATGGCATCTGTAGATGAACTAAAGCAGAGAATAATAGATGCCTGTAACTCGGTTAAATTAGAATCTATTTCTTTGGCAGTAAGGGCAATTGGCAGGAAAGAGCATGTCTATGCATCTCTAATGGTGGAGGCCATTTCGAGCATGATCTGTAATATTAATGAGGAGTAAAATTTATGATAAAATAGTACTTTTCTTCTTATTCAATCAAAAAACCGTTATAATATTATCATTTTGACATTTCTTATAAGAATCATGTTTTCATTCATAACTTCTAAAATATCGCTCACAGAAAAAAACCGTTCAAGTAAATTTTTCTTTAAAAAAATAGAGGAATCCATTTCTGAAATAAAAACAGCACCTTCCCATTTGAAAAAATGAAGTTGGTGCCTGTATCTCGCTTCTGGAAGCACCGAACAAAATTTGCAAAGTAAATTTGGATTTCTAACAAAAAACTAAGGGAACACGTATTTTTTAGTTTTTTTCTAGCTACCTTAGTTTCCGAGAAAAAGTCGTTATCCATATAGCTTGGGACACCCTGTATATATATATAGGTATAGACTGCAAGTGTTAAATTGATAGTTTACATATATATATATCATTGTAAACTATCAATTTAACACTTGCAGTCTATACCTTACCAAGCTAAATGTTTTGTTTATTTGTATATTAATTCTACAAATTTTTCCCAATGTTCTAAATATGGATTTATTTTAAAGAGTACTAATTTTGCTGCTATACTTTGGTTTTTGGTTAAATAACTGGAAAATATATTTTAAATGCGTCTTGCAGTGTTGTAGCGTGGAATGGCTTTAATAGTAAGTTATACTAGATTCGCTCAGATATTTAACTTGTAATTTCTAATACGATAATTATATTAATAAAGTAATAATAATAACAACAACAACAATAATAATAAAAATAACAATAGTAATAATAACTCAACAGTACCTATAATATTAATTACGCTAAAATATTTCAAAATAATTTACCAAATGTAACAAAAATGTAAGTAATTTGTAGAGTACCAATATAAATGTGCAATAACATTTAATACTTCAGCTTATTTAATGAAATTTGAACATTATACAATTGAAAATTTACTTGTGAGAAATGGATGTATCCAAATGTACACAATTAGGATCGTTCTGACTTTAAAGATATTCACATCTTGTAGCTGATATGGCAGCGATGATTCTTTAAGAAACTTTTCTGACCATAATATGAGTTATTTAGAATTGAAATAGCGAGAATTCGGACAAAATAAAAAAAAACAACTCGGTTTTTACTCTAACATTTCGACAAATTTATTGTCTTCCTCAGGTGTGAGTTGGTTGAATTACTGAAAAAACTGTAAAGACAGAGTTGTTTTTAATTTGACCGAATCCTCGCTATTTCAATCCTAAATATTAATAGTTCACGGTTTCTAAAATATAAAACAAATTCATGATATGATTACTATGATCACTATTCTTTGTTTTACGAAAATTAGTATTGTGTCTTCATGCACATTTTTATACTTAGGTTTTCACAAACTGGTCACTAACTACTATTTTAAGCATCTTCATTTATATTTCTTTTCAGTTGATTTAATGGAGAATGGAAGAAATGTCGCGATTTAATCAAAATAAGAGTCATTTTTTTAATAGCGAACCGTCCGTTCAGCTGGTAATTGTAGAAAAATGTTAATCCACCAATTTAATTATTAAATGTGTACGTAAAAAAAAGTATTTTTTTTTAAACTTTAGAATTTTTTTTCCCACTATTTTTGTACAAATAGAAACGTTTAATTTCATAATTTATTTTAATTTTTCATTTTTATATTATGTATTTTTGAAAAATTCAATTAAGTTTGTATGATTCTTAATTAGTGCAACTCTGCAGATGGACTATGTCCATGCACTTTGTTTGTTTAAGGTTTGTCTTTTAATTAAGTAAATTTTATACATTTAATTAATAAACAATTTGTTATTATTATAGCGAATCTATGGAATGTTGAAAGCAACAAAATTATAAGATATTAAAAGATATCAAGGGGCTGCACTTTCCTTGCTCAAGTTTCTCTTTTTATTTCCGTTACGTACATAATTTCACGAAAAGGTAGCAGTAATAATATTTGGAATTAGGTCTCTAGTCTGGGATGCTTGTATAGGCTGATATGGAAGGCATCCTGCATTGTATGCATCACCTTTAATAGTAAATAGTAAATAGTAGTGGCTGTTCTGAGAGTCGCTATTCCACTGCGGCCCTAGGTGCTTTTGGCTAGAAACTTACGACTAGCATGCTATATGCATGTCTTCAGAGGGCTCGTCTTGCATTCCATCTCAATTTGCGAGGCAATGCTGAAGCCGGAGAACATGTCGTAAAGACGATAGAGATAAAACCCTGGACCTCGTAAAAAGGGAGGGTGCATCCTTCTAGACATCAGGGGGATGGTACGATATACCTTTTTAGCTGCAATGCTTTGGTGAAAAGGATTCGCTTCTACTATCAATAAATAATAAATAAGCATTAATATAAATTTCAGTTATTAATATAATGCAATTGATTAATTTTGAAAACTGAGCGATAAGCTTGTAGAGTTGTAAGTTACATGCTTTGCATGACAATTTAGGGTAGGCCAATGCAAAATTTTATCTAAACTTGGCAAGAAAAAGTCGTAAGAATGTCACTAGGTTTTTTTTTTATTATGATTTAAGGCGCGTCAACAACTGAGGTTGTCCGGAGCTTTTTTCGGTGCACTTCCGGCCTCCCGGACAGTGTTCTCTCGTTCAGACAACACTGTCCATCACCTCTAGAGAAAATCTAAAGGCCAGCAGCTGAATTCAAACCCGGGACCTCCGCGTGGGTCACACTAGATTTTTAGTTTGTAATGACAATGTCCTATATATATAAGTATATACATAAATGTATTCTAATGTTCATTAAAGAGGTTCTGGGAGAGGTGGTTGTCGACCTACCATTTAAAAAGCTATTTTTGCTTTAGTTCAGGCCTCCGTACCCAAAAAATATGTAAGTTAGTAAAAATTCGTCGGCCGATATTTTGTCTATTACTCGATTAAATTACTGGAGTACTGCAATTAAAAGGAGGAAGTCGTGTGAGTGATTTGTACATACTTATTTAACGCGTTTCAATATCTCAAGACATTAGGGAGCCTTATCAGTGCACTGCCCGACGACACCAGACAGTATTCTCTCGTCACCGGCAACACTGTCTATCTTCAGACACTGTTGTCGTACAGAAACTCCTAGAAAAACGCAAATCCATGAGGTATTTCTGCTTGGGTTTATGCTCTGATCAATCGCATTTTGATTCCAGTACAGTACCACTGTAACAATTTCTTTTCTATCAAAATTTGAATCTCAAAAGAGATATTATGGTCAGCTCGTTTACCATATTTTGTGTGCTTGATAGCACTTTTTTAAATTGTATAAACCTATTTCCGTACATGAAAACAAAATTCGTAAAACAATTAAACTAAAAAACCAAATTAACATCTGGTAACTGCCAAACCTCACAAATAAACTAATTCATTTTATCTGAATTATTACACATTTTAAAACTAAATAACAAACACATAACAACCAAATAATAATAAATTACATAAATATATATATATATAAATGTTTATATAATTATAATTCAGAAGTAAATAATAATAATAATAATAATAATAATAATAATAATAATAATAATAATAATAAGGAAAGGGATTAGCTATGCGGTTAGCGTATTGGATTCCCACGCGGAGGTCCCGGGTTCGAATCCGGCTGCTGACCCTTAGATTTTCTCTTCCCAGGAGCTTCTTACAGATCACTGTCCGGTGATGGACAGTGTTGTCTGTAACGAGAGATCACTGTCCGGTGATGGACAGTGTTGTCTGTAACGAGAGAACACTGTCCGGAGGCAGGCAGTGCACTGAAAAAAGCTCCGGGCGCCAATAATCTTAGATGTTGACGCGCCTTAAATTATTCAAAAAAATAACAATAATAGTAGTAGTATAAGGGAAAAAATAATTGAGGTGGGAGAAACCCCACCACCAAAAATAGTCTCTCCCGAAAGGGAAAAACCAGCCTTACACCATCCCATCCACTAGGGGGCGGAACAAAGGTGAGGAAGTGTCGAGTTCAGAGGCATACGCTGCTCGATTCCTTAGCCGGAAAAGTGAATTGGACACCGCCACTATAGAAAACTACAATGGCCCACTAACAATACACGAATTAGAAAATGCTTTTATGAAAACGAAGGATACCTCGTCAAGCCTGGATAGGATCCCATATGCCATGTTGAAAGACTTTAATTCATTCACTAAGGGACAGCTTCTTTGGCTGTACAACTGCATATAGGAAACAGGCCAGTATCCAGTCAGTTGGCGGGAATCAATCGTTATACCGATCCCCAAGGAGGGGAAAGACCCCCGCTACCCCTCAAGTTACAGACCCATCTCGTTGACCTCCTGCTTGAGTAAAGTCCTCGAGGCAATGATTAATAACAGTTTAGTACACTTATTAGAACCCAGAGGGCTTTACTGCCAGTATCAAGCATAATTCTGCGAATATAGATCTAATTTGGATCAAGCGAGTCGCCTTGAGATATATCTTCAAAATACCTTCATGAGAAAAGAACATGTTTTGGCCGTGTGAAAATGGCAGCATCAGTGGGATTACGTGAATGAAAAATTGAAAGATATTGAACCACGGGTGCAACGTTCAACAGCTGAGGATTTCCCGCGGCGAGAATTACGAGGTTGAGGCTTGGGACACACTCGAGTGACCCATGGGCATCTTCTCATAGGGGCTAGAAGGCTCAGGTGCTCATGGTGTAATGAAAGACTGACTGTGTTTAATGTTAAGCTACATCATCATAACTGTTGACATAACTGTCAAACTCCAAAATTTTACAATACCCTGAAGAAGGTAATCAATTGACATAAACGTTGGTATGAAGAAAGAAATTAGTTTGTGAATTTATTGGCCGCACCTCAATATTCCCCGATTCCCCGTTATCAATAATAATAATAACAATAATAATAATAATAATAATAGGGCGCTAATGGCCATAGACGTCGATGCGCCGGCAAAAAAAAAAAAAAAATAATAATAATAATAATAACTATAATAATAATAATAATAATAACTATAATAATAATAATAATAATAATAACTATAATAATAATAATAACTATAATAATAAAACATCTACAAATTTACAAGCATTAATAGAATTTAAACAATGAATTTTCACAGAGTATGTGAAAATATTTTGGCCTACAAAATTATTCTATTTTTCCCTCAAACTAATTCTCAAATAAATAGTATTGATAATAATAATAATAATAATAATAATAATAATAATAATAATAATAATAATAACATTAATAAAAATATGTGTACTTTATTTTATTGTATTTACTTTTTTTACTACGTATGATAAGATATACATAAATAACATAGAAATGTTTACACTAGATTATTACATGAAACACCTGAAATAGAATCTAACGATTTTGTTTTCTGAAGTGTTTCACTACATTTAAATGAATAATTAATAAAAAATAAAAGAAATATAACTGCATGCATTTATCATTTACATTTTTTTTTTAATTAAGTTAAATAAAATTTTAAAATAATTAGGGAGTCAACAATTGTTTTAAAAGAAAGTAATGCAAATTAAAAATTAATTGTAATAAAAAAATAATCGGAAGCTGGAAGAAGTTTAATGGGAGCCAAATGAGGTAAGGGGAATTTCATGCTTCCCCATTTTTTAATTTTTATGCAGTTCATGCTTAGATAAATCTTTTTGATACTTTATTAAGATTCTTGAATACAATTTTGTATTTATTTGATAATTTTTATTTAACTTTCTCATATTTCTGTAGCAGGGTAGTATTTTTTCTTTCCATTTTATTTTTTGAATTTCACGTTTTCACCGAAAAATGGATCTTCATAATTAGTTTTGAGGTTCCCCAAAATTTTCTAAACCAAATCAGCCCACCGGAATGGACTAGTTTATTGAGTAAATCAACAACCTGTATCTAAATGGTAGTGGCTGGGCACCACTTTCAATTGAATTACGTTTTCGATCGGAAACAAATCCCACGTCACAACAATGTGCTCAAGAATGGAAGATATGAATTTGGAGCTTCTCTTTCCCAAACCTGGTCATTTCTATTGCTTCTAGACCCTTTACATACCTGTTTAAAAAAAATTATAAGTATTAAGGAGGGAAATGACGTTGTTTTTTTTTTCCTTTAGATACGTATTAAGGGATATCACTTTGACTTGCAGTTTTTCAGTTATAATGTTACAATTCAAAATAAAATCATTAAAGAAACCAATATTATCCTGAAGAAGGAAGTTGCCGAAACGTCGGCAAAAAAAGTTTTTTAAACTTTATGACCGCTCGTCAATACTACAAAAAAAAATCATTTAGTTCTCATGGCCGATAACCGAACCATAAATTGAATGAAAGTGCAGTTACATGTCAGACTTTCTTTTATTAAGATAGAATGTTTATTCGGAGGTAACTTTAAAATTTCATGCTATAACATTAATCTACAAATCCATGCTATATAAATTACAAAATTGTATTCCAACATTTTTATTTTTTCTTTACTGCATTAGTGGTAAATCAAAACAGAAAGAAAATTTAAAAAATAAGGGAATAAACAAAGAACCTACAGTACATCTCATTTTGGGAAGGAGACTGGATATCCTGATTTATTGCAACGTTAAGAATTTACCAGCAAACTAGAGCATCAAAAGAAAATTGGACGATAAACTTTTTCATTTTCTTTTTGTTATTTTCTCTTCTTTCTTTTGTTTGTATAAAAAGGATTAGAATTCGTAAGAGGTCAGCTTAACTTGGAAGTTAATATTTGATCCGATAGCCTAAATGGGAACCAAAATTATGACTGGTTACAATCTGCAAGTAGCTTTGACTAAGTCGATTTTTTGCTCAAACTTACTATGCTCACTGCACACATGTTAGTTTATATTTTACTTGAACAATTTTTCCGAAATGAAATTAATTTTAGAGGGGTTTCTGTAGGCAAGAATAATTTAGGCTATTAAGTGCCATATCTGTGTTTTACTATGACATATATGGAAATGTGTTAGAAGGTAAAAATTCCAAATTTAATGAAAAATTGAATAAAAACTTGACCGGCACAGTATGATTTTATTTATTTATTTTTATCGATTTCCGATCACGTTTTGAATGCATACAAGCTCATTATTATTATCATTATTTTTTTTTTAAATTTTACCCGGGAATTTAATTTTACAAGCTGGCTTGCCTCACTTCCCTCAAAACGATCGGTTTATTAAACATATTTATCAGATATTGTAGAGAACTGTCCATCATTTTTTGTGACTGGTTCGTTGATCCAAGGTGAAGAAAGCTTATTGTCAATTTTAGTCTTAGCTTCAGTTCTATGACCTTTCTACCCAGGGACAAAGTCATCTTCAGGGCTAAGAAACATATTACTATTTACATTGATTTGTTGATATAGGTCCCAGATTGAAAGTTTAGTGATAAAACAAAATGTCTGAAATAAGCTATAATCTTTCTTCTCTTTAATAGATGTACCATGATCAAGCCCAGCAGGTCATCTAGGTTTTCTTTTCCAGTTAGCTTCTTTAGCTCACAGCCCGGTGATGGATAGTGTTCCCTGTAACAAAAGAACACTGCCTAGAGGCGGGCAGCGCACTGAGAAGGCTCCGTTGGCAACAGAAATATCTAGATTATCTGCCGCTTGTTTTCTATTTTGATGCTCTAATTTATCAAGAAAAACTGTGTGAAAAATCAAGACATCTAGTATGTATATACGTTCAGGTTTAAAAATCAGAACATTTGGGTTATTTAAGATATAGGTTATTTTATTTTCCAGAACCTTAAATAATACCTCTGAAGAGAACTGTTATCATTCAACCAGCAAAATGCGACATTGAAACTTTCTTTTTGTTTATTGTTTTGCATTAGATGTCTCGGTCTTGCTTTCGGTTTTAAAGTTATATCGACTTCAAAACTCGAAGAGCAAATAATGGTAGTGGTAGAAGGCAAAAGTTACGAGTACATTGTGCGTTGGTGACCCAAGCTCAGTACGATTGATGTGCACAACTGTATGGAAGAAAAAGCAAAAGACCCGTATTAAGCACAGCGGGGTTATTAACGACTAAGTTCAAGATTTTTTTAATAGAGTTAGGGTACGTTTCGAGACCACTTTCAAACTGCAATAATATCCCCTGCAATATCGCTAACAAATTTTAAGAAGTTACGTTGGTCTAACAGCAACTTTGAAGGCTTCTTGTCTCTCTAGAACGTTGCACGATTCTTAGTACTGCACTTGAAGTTAGTAACAGTGTATTGTGACTCTTCTACCAACATCACCGGTTAACCACACTTTTCTGGGCGTTAAAACTGCATTAAAAAAATGATACTGATGCATTATTTACGCATAGGAAGAAAACAAAAAAGAGATAGTTCTATGTCACTGACCAAGTTTTGCATGTAAACAGTTTTCTATAGAGATTTTTTTTTTTTTTGTGTAATTTGAAGAAATATTGGTATTGGATATCTAAAATAACCAAAGTGTTACAAGTGAGTAGTTTTTTATGGTTTTAGGCTACGCTTTTTGGTACTTCCCCAATCAGCGAGTTGGTCTATACTTGGCTAAGGCCAACCACATTGCACCAACCTCTTCGCCATGAAATACCATGTACTATATGAAAATGAACCATCAGTACTAAAATCATCCTTCTGTCTCAAAATTAGGGCTAATTTTTAAGCAGCACTGAAGCTATAAGTTTTTTCACTCCAAGCAGCCGCAGTGTTAAAAAAAAAAAAAAAATTAAACCTTGTACTAAAATATTTGGAAAGGTGGTAAAATATATTGGAGGGTTTTGCAATGTAGGGTCTAAGTATAGCTCAAATCGCTGTTCAAGGTTTAAAACAAAAAGGTAGTTGAGATTTGACCCATGAGGAGTCTCGAAACCATCTTAACCAAGCTACTGTTTCATATGATTATTATTATTTTGCTCCCGAAGATATAATTAACTAATAAATAACAATAAAAGCAAAATTAAAAAAAATATAATTAAAGAAAAATATGTACATTTAAAAATATATTCCATGCTGTTATATTTAAACAATTTAAATAAAAAAAATAAAAGATATTTCTTTTATTATTTTTTTTCTTTTCTAAAAGATATGTACAAAATTAGAAAAGTAATTGTATATATAAAAGAAATAATAAACAATATGTTAAAAAAAATATATATATATTTAAAATGTATTTTTATTTAAACAGTTTGACGAATTACTTGGAGGCAGAGTGGTGATTCTTTTTTTTTTAATTTTTTTTTTTTTCTAAAGAAAATTGTTTTAATTTTTTTCCGACACTTTGTGTATTGTATGATAAATATCATAACATGTGGTTTTGTTAATAAATTAGAGAATATTTTGTATAATAATAAAATAAAAAGGACTAAAAACATAATAATAATGAATAAGAAAATTAAATAAAATCAATGAAATTTTGTAGTAGATTAAATTTTTACCGATTTTTTTAAAATTATATATATATATATATATATATATACACATAACATATACATATACATATATATATATATATATACATATATATATGTATATATATATATATATATATATATATATATATATATATATATATATATATATATATATATATATATATATATATATACACTTTCTCTTACTCCTCATCGTAAGAGGAAGTATTGTAACACTGTGTCAATTTGAGGTGAATTCAGTACCCCTTACCCTAGAAATAAAAATATTTTCAGTGCATGATCTATGTGTGTTTTGAGTGGGATACCTCAATAACAGAAATAAATAATTTTTGGAACTTCTAAAACTCAATGATTTTCTCGGCAATGTGACTCTAAAATGTTAATTATTACTATTTTTTATTTAAAACAAAGATTATAGTTTACGCCTATCACTTTTATTGCCTGGAAAATAGATTTTATTTCGGGTGGAAGAAGATTGGTGTTCTCAGGGATTTGAACCAAATAAGCTTCCCTCTAAAGATGCTCTACTTCAGAAAAAGTTATTGGTTTCTTCCGTGTAATATTATATAAAATAAATTAAAAAGCAATAATCGGATTTGCAAATTTGAGGGAGACTGGCTCTAAAATAAAAACCAAAATAAATAATAACCAGAATAAATCTTTCGTCTTTTAAGTGCAATTTTCTAAAGGGTAGAGAGACTTCATGGTTATCATAAAATCTCGAAAATACAAGAATTTTCGAAATTATTTGAGGAAAATTATCTTAAACTGCTTCAATACCAGAATCATAATGATATTCGCTTCACCACATTAAAATATTGAGGCCTTTAGAATCGAGTAGGTAAATTTCACTAGATTTTTAAAATATTTTAAGCAGGATTTTCGGTCTTTGAGCTGTTTTTAAGTTTGGACAAATCTTAAAAGTGTCCCAGTTATTTCGTTCTGAGATTTGCAAATAGTGCTAGTCAGAGCAGACTACTTCTCACAAAGTAGATGAAATGGTTTTTCAAGAGGTTCCCAAGCCATTTGAGATGATTTTATTTCTCGTTGGATTAAGTTTGAAGGCTAGTTATCTTATGAGCCTACAATAGTTGTGGATGAACCATTTCTTGTGGCTTTTGAAAAAAATCTAAATTTCAACTATACGGTTTGAGTACTCGTTAGAGCTCTAAATGTAGAAAAACATTAAAAATCCTTCCTTCAAAAAAAACATTTTTCTAACCAGTTCCGAAAATTATTATTTTCAAAGACTTTTCAAACATCATTTCCTCAAACGAACTTTACGGCTGGATTCTAAGTACCACAATAAGAAATTTTAAAACCTGCAATACTTTATTACAAAAAATGTTTATTAAGCAGTTTGAGTAATTTTCTACAACGGTCAATGTCAATGATTTCATGCCGTTACAATCCTTGTTCATGCCCTCTGACCGTTACACAACAGACCCTTTATAAGTAGTGGCATGTATTCTCTGAGCAAACATGATGTCCTGCAATCTTTAAAAATGAGTGAAAATATCCTGAAACCAGTCACAATAAAAGGAAAAAAGGCATGGCACAACAGAATGAAATCATTGACATTGGTATGGTCCACCATGAACACCTACTAATAACTCCGTCCCTAATTTTAAATGAATTTTTGGTTTCCCTAAGTATTGCGTGGACCTGGCTATAACGGTTGGTGTAATAGGGCAATACCAGAATCAAAATCCTATACACATCCCTGAAAATTAACACTTTCTCAACTATCCTTGTTTTCATTTTTTGAGGAAAACTAACGTTTGAAGTAAATTTGTTGGTTACGATTGTAAAAAAACCTGGGAGTAAGAGAAAGTCTCTCACCATAATTATTTTTTTGGTGTTTTTTTTAAATTTAAAATATAAATATATAAATTAAAAATCAAATAAAACTGGAAATATATATATAGAAAATATAGGTAGCCAATGAGTAACCTGTTTATGGGTTACACATGGCTGGATAGTTAGCCGCGTGAGCTCTGCTTTCATCTGTAAGAATTAGTCACAATGTATTAGTTAATACTGTAGTAAAAATAATAAGTAATAATAAAATTTGTTATTATATTTCTGTAAAAATTAAAAAATTTCCGTGTCAAGCCATTGCTACACAATTCCATGCAATCACACAAGTAAAATAATTGTATATGTACACTATATAAGAGTTTATTTTTTGTTTATTTATTTTTTAATTTTTATCAAATAAGATGTATTTGCAATTTTTTTTTTTAGATATTTACAAAACTTTGATTTCAATCTGTATGATTTAGTATGTTATTTATTATTATCTTTTTTATGGTAAATGTTTTTAAAAAGAATAACTGAAATAAATTTATGCATTTATTGATTGATTCGTTCAAGAAAGAGACTTACTGCAAATTTCAGTCTAATATTTCTTAATTATTTTTGCTGAGCTAAAACTTAGGGACTAGTCATCTTTAGGGCTGTTAAACATATGATCAGAAATAATTACATTAGAATTTAACATGATTGAGGATGAGATATAATGTAATTTATAAATTAATTTTTATAAGTATAAGATATAAAAATAATTTATAAAAACTAAATTATGTCATCCTAATTTGTGTTAAACTCAAATGTATTCTAATAATTTTAGATAAGTATACTTCACAGCTCAGAAGATACGTTTTTCTATGTCGAAAGCTTGGTTAAAATGAATAAATAAATAAAAAACAGAAATTGGCAATAATTTCTCTCCTTCTATATATTTAATTAATAATAAAAGCGAGAAAAACTGCGCGTACAGTGATACTGTCATAAAAAATAAATAAAATCCTGTAAAATCATATTATTCGCTTGGTTCTTCAAAAGTGATACGTGTAGTAGATAAAATCAGTAATATCAAGAAAGCTGATAATTATGATGGGCCTTAACTAAAAGGCCTTTAATGCGGATAACTCTACAGTACAATTGAAAAAATCCCTTTAGGCATTGAATAACAAACTTCAAGTGGGGGAAGTTATTTGTTGCCGTACCATATTTAAGGATCCAAGCAAAGTTAACTTAGGTCCTGTAATCAGTGAAATCGCTCGCGGCCATATTTTACTTGAATTCAGTTTTGAAGATTCATTTCAAGTAAATTTAAATAATTAGGGTTGAAGCTGAAAAAAAAATTGGTGACCTGCGGCACAGACCAGAGATATTTACTGAGGTTTTCATCTCTGCGGCCAGAACTTCGGTTCTTTCAGAAAGCAATGCACGATGTTGCTAACAGAAATCTTTGCCACCAATATCCAATAATTAGGAAAACCTGAAAAATGCCTCAGAGGGTAGGGCAGTGTCTTTAGGCTCTGGCAACCTGCTGAGTTACATCACTTGTTTGGAAAGTATCGCTGACACAGATGTCCCGAAACAATACACTTACATTTGAGTGGATGTCAGGACAACTGGTGTTAAGGGCAATGAAGTTGGCCAAGTTAGTCACAGTAAATGGCTAAAGCCAAAACTAAAAAAAAAATAGAACTAAGGAGACTGTGAAAGAACCAGATTAGTCCGGCAAATGGCCTTCTTACGGGACACAGTAGGTTCGGGAGGCACCTCCACTGGATAGGGTTAACCAAAATAAAGCTCCTTTGCAGATTATATCAGTAGGAGAATGAAACTGCCACTAATGTCTAGTTTGTATGCGTTGCAATGGCTAGTTTGTTATTTGAGATCTTCAGCATTTATGAGAGCAATAGTGGTCATATCGCAATAAAGACTTGCAACAGAAATGCCGGATATTAAAAAAAGTGTGGGGTTTTACATACTAGATCTACAAGGGCTCGGCACAAGCCATCGTTCAACTGGGTCTAACCTGAGCTCTATTCTAAATGTAGGAAGCCGTAAGATAGTTCGGAAGCTGGTCGGCGTACCTAGGATTTGTAATGAAACTTCAAGACATCTTTTGGCATCAACTAACTGATTTTCGAAGGATTACTCTAATTAAGAAAGGAGCGCAGACCAAAAACAGAACTATGGCTTTTCTAAGAGGAGAAGAAAAAGATTAAGCTGGATATAATTCGTAAAAAAGGTTTAGCAATCAAAAAATGTTGAGGTATCAACAGGGTTGTGAGAATAAATGGGGTGAGTTTGTGGCAGGTCAAATATTTTAAATATCAGATCATAGATGGATGTTCGGAGAAATAAATGAAAGGTCAACGCCTTTAAGGCTACTCAACTCTCTCAAAACGAACTTTCTTAGAAAAAGAGAAGAATCTAAAAAAAAGTTGTATAAAGATGGCATGTTTCTTCTTGTCATAAGTTTTGCGATCGAATCTTGAGCTCTCAGTATGAAGTATAAGAACCAAATTTCTGGCGGCGGAGATGAGAACCTCAGAAAACTTGAAGGAAAGAAAACAACCCGATATATGTTAGGGCCAATTTGGAATTGTATTGTGGAATTGTTTAGCCCTATTTCCAGAATGCCAAAGGCCTTGTGGAAGACCCAGGATAATGTGGGAGAAGGAGTGAGAGTATCTCTTCACTCCCAGAAGAGACAACAGCAGATTTAAGATCTAGAAAACTGGATAAAAACATCCAAAACTACGTAAATCATTTCCTAGTATTTCACTTTCATTACAGGATTCGTTTCCCGCTCTCCTTTATACATTACACAAACTTTTATCCTCACAAAACATGAATCGAAACTAGCAGCTTCTGGTTTCATAAAATTATGCTGGGCATCACTGTACGAACACTTAAAATAACGCAAAATGCACCATAATAAATAAATGAAACAGAACTAAAAGAAGATATTAATTTTTTTTTTTTACAAATTACCTATTTAAAATTTGTAAGATTAAAGTTAAACAGATTATTAAAAATTTAATTGAAATTAAAAAAAAATTGATAATAGAAAAATAATTAATTTCAAAAATAAATTAAGCTCAGACATGATTATATCATAATTTCAAGAATTTTTTAGATTGATAACTTTGTCTGACTTAGGGCTGATTTTAGGTAAACTTCTGAGAGGTTTGAATGCTGCCTTAACCAGTCGACATTAACTTTGATGTGACTTTTAAGACAACTAAAAAAACCAAAAAAAAAGCCTCAATTTTCAGGCAAATACCTTATCTGTATATATAGGGTGACCAAAGTTATATGCTCCACCCACTTTTTTTTTAACGGCGGGAAATTTCGAAAAAATAAAAAACACGTATTCAATCATCTTTAGTCTAGTTTATTTTCAGGATTGACCCATTTTCTTAAACCCCTGTATCTCGAGATACAGCATCCAACTTTTGTTTTTCAAATGGAACGTTATATTTTTTGTTGCATATTTTTGTAGTATTTGAGCTCCTAAAAACAACAAAAAAAAATTTTTGAAATCGGTTAGGTTTTTCAAAAGTTATGGTAATTTAAAATATGAAAAACAAATTTCAGTTTACGGTCAAAATTACGTTATTTTTTTTAAAGAATCTATTCAAACTAGGCACAACCAACGGATAGGCAAGCCAAAACTCTGGACTCCCACGCTTTGCTTGTAGCAGCACTTATGGTGGCGAAGTCAAGATCTAGGCAGGCTAGAGTAATTCGGCGATTCAGATCATCGACTGAAGCCACGGGATTAAGGATACTGTACACTTTATTTTTTAGATATTTTCACAAAAAATAGTCCATTTGGGTTAAGTCCGGAGATCGTGGTGGCCATTGGATCGGACAATGAGTCGATAAGCACTTTTAATGGAAATTTCTGTCCAGGTAACGTCGAACAACTCTCGCTTATATGCCGGGCAACCATCTTGTTGAAAATACATATCTAGCCGACGTTGTAGAGGAACATCTTCAAGCAGAACTGGCAAAATGTCTCTTAAAAAAAGTTAGATACCTTGCACCAGTTAAGTTCTCTCTCTGTAGAACTAAGGGCCGATTAGTTGATTTCCTAAAACTCCACACCAAACGTTTGTATAAAAAACAACCTGAACGTCGAATAACTCTAGCCTGCCTAGATCTTGACTTCGCCACCATAAGTGCTGCTACAAGCAAAGCGTGGGAGTCCAGAGTTGTGGCTTGCCTATCCGTTGACCTATCCGTGCCCACTTTGAACAGCTTCTTAAAACAAAAATAAGGTAATTTTGACATTAAACTGAAATTAGTTTTTCATATTTTAAATTACCATCACTTTTGAAAAATTTAACCGAGTTAAAAAAAATTTTATTGTTTTTTTTAAGAGCTCAAATACTATAAAAATATGCAAAATAAAAAAATAACGTTTCATCCATTTGAGAAAAAAAAGTTGGATGCTGTATCTCGAGATTTCGGGGTTTAAAAAAATGGATGAATCACTGAAAATAAACTAGACTAAAAATGTTTAAATACGTGTTTTTTATTTTTTCGAAATTTCCCGCTGTTAAAAAAAAAGTGGGTGGAGCATATAACTCTGGTCACCCTTTATATATATATATTATAAGTGTGTAAAGAAATAATTTGATTTTTTGTTTTTGGAATCACAACCAATTTTAAAAAGTGTGAGTGAGAGCCAGAGGGACCTCATTATTTCAAAATTTTAGGAATGGCTAACTGTTTTCATTGATGGTCGATGCTGTTATATTTACTATACTAATAAAAACTTATTTTTTAACACTATTTATTTGGAAATTTGAAAGTTTCCACCTTTTAAATTTTGTACAAACTAAATTAATTTTTTTCTTCAATTGAGGATGTTATACTTTCTCTAACTGCAACTTAAAAAAAAATGGTCGTGTTAAATACTTTTAATATTAAATATTATAAATTTCAGTTATTTTATTAAAAATATAGACTGGTTAAATGATAAAAGCAAACCTCAGTCAATCTCCATGATTTGTTAACATATTTTTAAACATTACATAGTTCACTAATATTTTTTTGAGGTTTATGTGTTTCGAATTTGGTATACTGTCTACTCAAATAAAGGCTTACTAGTTTTTTTGTAAAGATTCTTGTGAAAATTTATTTCAAGAGGTATTTAAAAAGTTTTTTTTGAGTTGTTCGCCTATTAAGTGCCATTTCACATTTCTGTGCATTGCTAGTTTTTACCACCTACATTATTTTACTGTGAATTAGATAATGTTGCTAAAATACCGAGAATGCAGAAAATTGTTCCATCCATGATGATCTTTAATGTTCGCGCGGTCGTTAGATATATGTAGGTCTATCATTTTTATCTCTAACTCTTTTCTGAGGAATTTCATTTTAGAAGGTATCTGGGGGAAGGTGGCTTCTTTCTCTCTGAAGTGCATCTCAGTTAGTTTTTCGGTTCTAATCCTTACTTAGTAAGTAAAGTAATCGCCTATTTTTTCAGGCGGGGCTTAACGTCCAACTACCAATTAGGTGTCGTGGACGAAGGCGAATAGCAAACGTACTTTACTGAAAATCTCTTTTATTAACCATTAAATAAAATCCAAGGCCTAAAGACCGGGAATCGAACCCAGTACCACAATGCATATTAGCTTTGCAGGTCTCGCCTCTAACCGCTCGGCTACCGTGGCGCCTCCTTACTTAGTATTAATGGTAATATAATTGTGGTCAAAATTAGGAATTCGAAATTGGTTGACAGGAAATGCGTGTTCTGGTGTACGAAGCTATAATCAATCTAAAGAGCTACTTCAGCACAGTACTCCTCAATTGTGCATTTTGATGCTGAAGAGTATTGAACACAAATTCAAATTACGTAAGAGTTGCAGTAAGATAAAGTATTTGCATTTTGTGGTTTTAAGATTGGATCAAAGAGAGAAGAGATTAGATCAAAGAGAGAAGAGATTGGATCAAAGAGAGAAGAGATTGGATCAAAGAGAGAAGAGATTGGGTCAAAGAGAGAAGAGGTTAGATAAAAGAGAGAAGAAATCGGATCAAAGAGACATACAAGTACAATAAAGACTAAGAAGTCAACAAATTTCCCATACATTCAGGCTATTCTGCACAGAAAGGCGTATGCATCATAAGCGTCATTTAACGTAACAAAGACTTTGTCGAGCAATATCACCATGTGACAATGTTTAAATCTATCGACTACAGAAGTGTTCTGGAAAACTACATAACTATATAATAGTCTTATATATTTTATATAATTTCTTCAGTTGATAATTTTGCCTCTCTTCGAACACTTGAAAAGAGGTATGTTGTATATAAGTGATGAGTAACAGATTTATTGGCCGAAATCCTGAGGTAGGTTGGTTAGATCAAAATCAAATTGCATTTTTGAGAACAATCTGAGTAAAAACCTTGCTGCTCGTATTGTCTAAGGTGAAACTTCATGAACAATTCCTTTTTGCCTTTTAAACAATGTCTTTTGCATACTATGGAGATGGCTAGCTAACTGCGTCTTTAGACAATGCAAGTTTTGCAGTTCATCCAACTGCGCTCGGATTTCTCATACAACGAGCGAGGCTTTAGGCAATGTTAATTCTTTCCAGTTGGGTGACTTATAATTATTAATATGGGATAATATGTCATCACGGTTAAAAAAATCACAATTGAATTGGGCTACTTGAAAAAGGACGTAATACGTTAAAAACACTCCAATCTAAAGATTAATAAAATATGTTGTTTCTATACAGGGTGATCCATTTAAAACGCACCAATCGCTAATAACTCTTTAGGAAAGCGGAATTTCAAAAAAATCCACAAAGTAAACTTTATGTTTTTTTTTGGTCTAGTTTTTAAATTTTTCATCCCCGATGCTATATCTTCATTTTTGGCGGAGTTACGGCTAAAAACCCGATTGGGGTTACATAAGGCCCACTGGTCTTGACAATGATTATGAATACTGCATAAAAAACTGTGAAAAATGACGTTAATTCCGTTTCAATATCCCTAATATTAGTCGAGATATTTAAGATCAAAATTACAATTTTATCTATTCGTGATCGGTTTTCAATATTGATTTTCCACCAGAAATACACGTTTTGGGAGATCTACTGACTGTAAAAAATGTTATTTGTGACGCAAATAACAAAAATAATAATAATTGAAGATTTTAAAACATGTAGTGCAATCTAATGATTGTGGATGAATCAGGATATATTTGGTTTATCTTCAAATAAAAGCAATCATCACATCATTTTAATGCACCCAGTATGCAAGACTTCTTGACCTGTGATTACGGTAAAAATATCTTACCAGGGTGTTGGTCTAGTGGTCAAGAGCTTGGTTTTGTAATTGGGAAATACTTAGTTCGAATCCCGCGTATGACTACACTTTATTAAAAAAAGTATTATGATTTTTTAAGTAATAAGAATTACTGCATACGCGGGATTCAAACTGGGGATCATCCACTTACAAAACCACGCTCTTGACCACTAGACCACTCCCGCCCCTCCTTGACAAGATATTCTTACCGTAATCGTAGGTCAAGAAGTCTTGCATACGGCGTACATTAATATAATGTGATGGTTGCTTGTATGTGATGATAAAACAAATTCATCCTGATTCACCCATAACCATTACATTACACTACATGTTTTAAAATCTTCAATTATTATTAATTTTTTACTTTGCGTCACCAATAACATTTTTTGCAGTCAAAGAACCTCCCAAAACTTGTATTTCTGGTGGAAGATTAATGTTGAAAACCGTTCACGAATAGATAAAATTGTAATTTTGATCTTAAATATCTCGACTAATATCAGGGATATCGAAACGGGATTAACGTCATTTTTCACAGTTTTTTATGCAGTATTCATAATCATTGTCAAAACCAGTGGGCCTTATGAAACCCCAATCGGGTTTTTAGCCGTAACTCCGCCAAAAATGAAGATACAGCATCGGGGATGAAAAATTTGAAAACTAGACAAAAAAAAACATATAGTTTACTTTGTGGGTTTTTTGAAATTCCGCTTTTCTAAAAAGATATTAGCGATTGGTGCGTTTTAAATGAATCACCCTGTATATCGGACGTATGGAACGAATTTGAAGTACATAAAATTCTTTAGTCAGAAAAACGGTCATTTAATGTATTATATATATTTTGTAACCTATTGTAATTGACACTGAGTAATGATCATGAAGGAATGCAAATTAATTATTAGATTTGAAAATTACTTTGTAACCATTCAAAAATTACTGAAAAATGAAATGGTACATACCTGTCCAATCCATTTGACAACCGACGTCCAGTCCAGTAAGATTGAAGTTGTGTTGGTACGATTGTAGACTGTTTTGAAAATACGCTTCTTGTGCAGAATGCCTTTCACTGCAGATTAGAACAGCTTTTCCAAAAATATGGGTCTTGACCTAACTTAAAGATTGTTGATGTTTGATTGATTGATTTTTGTTTAAGTCATCCAATCTCCAAAAGAGTGGATCTGAGAGATGACTTTTGTTATTAAAAGTAGATTCTAGGACGTTAATATCTTCGTGTTGAACGGAAAGAATAGTTCTCGAGCTAGTCTTCGTCGATGTTAAGCAAGTTTTTAATCAAGCTTATCGCTCTAGACTTCTGGGTTGCTTTGGATGCTCAGAAGCATCCTTACACAAACACAGAACTTCATTCTGAACTGTGATCACTCAGATAGTGGTGTTATCCGTTCTACATCATTTCATGGTACAGATAATTGCAAAACTCCCCATTCGTCTTGACCCAATTAAAATCTCACAACACGTGCAATAAACGACCAGAACTGCAGAATATTAGTTTCACAAGTTTAGAAAATTATAAATAACTTTTCACTGCCTCAAATATTACACCCATAAATAATGTTCTATCTAAATTTAATGTGATGTAGAACAAGAAACTTCGAATTATAGTAGGAGGTGCCATAAGAGTTAGATGCCTAATATTCGCCATGTAAAATTCGCTCAAGCCTAATGTAAGGCTTACGAGAGAAAAATTGCCTTTAGCCAACAAAAAAAAGTTGATGGAAAAAAAGACAATGCTAAGAGGCACAGAGCGCCTAAAACGCAGAAAACCATTGTTTTCGTCGCCATGTACATTGTAATAAAAGTGAGTCTAGAACAGCGAGAGGCTACAACTCATAGTAAATCTGGAAAAGCATGGAAGAAAACCACTTGACTAGAATAATCGAGTCCAGATTTAGCAAGAGACGCGTGCCGAGTTTTAATTGGAGGCCAGGAAAAAGTGGGATGATGTGAGGAACGAGACGAGGTTCTAGATTGTGACAACTGGCTTCAGACAGGCAAAACTTGGAAGTAGCCCGTACTTCACTAAGTGATACTTGAGGACAAAGTAGAAAAAGAATAATTGCACAGAACACAGTTGTGATTCCAAAATCCTAAAAATTACATAAATTAATTCTGAAATTATGCAATAACCATGAACATATTTTTTTTTTAAGTTGACAAAATTTAATTTTTTGTTTAAATATTTAAATTATTCAATTTTTGTATTTATTAGGAGTACATACTTTTATTATTGAGTAATTAGCTAAATTTAATAAAAATATTTAACAAAAAAAATCTATGAGGAAGAGAATTAGTAGTATTTTTATTTTATGTATAAATATTTTTTTTAAAAAATAATTTCTCATTTTTGTTTTAGGTATATTGTGGAATATGTGCTAACCTAGTAGGGGGATAGCTTCGGATGTTTGCGGTAACGCATCGGCTATCATGAGTGAAAAGACGGAGAGGGAGAGAAGGATTGTGACACCTGAAACAGGCATTCAGTGATCACTAGCGTATCAACACACTCAAAACACCAGTCCTTGCGCGACCACAAGTTTCACATTTTGTGTCCACCTAAATTAAAGCAACTAAAATAACTGTCACTAGCTATTTTTTTCCTTTTTTTAATTAGCACTGTTCAGTCAAATTCGAAAAGTTTTATTTTTTCTTCTATTTCAATATAAAAATAAACCCAAAATTTAAGCTTTACAAAAAATATATATATCTAAAAAAACTAAAACAAAAAATGAGCATGAGGTTTTTGAACATACAAAATTAAATTTTTCATTTAAAAAAAAAATGAATTGAATCGAGGGTAAATTTTATGGGGGACAAATTTTAATGGAATATTTATTCAGGTTAACTGGATTTTAAAAGGTTCAATTGAATCTAAATCGACCTAATTTGATGGCAAAAATGTTTAAGTAGATTGCGAAACTCATTATTTGAATTTAAAAGGGATTATTTTGATTGTTGCTGCTGTATTGACAAAATGAATCAATTTAAATTTTTAGTTGAGGTTTAATAATGGGTATTTTAAAATGTTCAATTGCATAGTACTCGTATGTAGTGATAGTAAATCTTACAAGTTTTTTATCTTTTTGTAAGGCGCCTTAACATCTAAAGTCATTGATGATTGGTGACCGGACAGTGATCTATAAGGACTCCTTATAAAGACCAGTGGCTGGAATGCTGTACACTAACCACCTTGCTAATTTCGTTTCCTTCGTTCAAACTGGGTTCTTTGGATCACAAAATAATAGTTGGAGTTTAATTGTAAAAAGATTTTATAGAATTTAATTTGATGGAAAGAAGATTAAATTACATTACAATTCCTGAATGATTTTTATTAAAAATTACAAAAAAAAAATTGTTTAATTTAAACTTAAGGTTTATTTAATTTGACTGAAAAATGCTGTTTTTTTTTTTTTTTTTTAATGCTAAGTTCATTTTTTCTTTTTCTCCAAAAGCGAGAAAACGTGAAGTTCTCAGAATAAAATAAATAATTGAAATGAATAAATCATAATTTGTAAAACAAACTTACTATGAAGATTTTTTAATAAAACTATATGGTTAGTCATGAAAAGCTCAAAATGAAATTCTCTTAATATAGTGAATTTCTCAAAAGAGGCTAAGTTAGAAAACTAATATAGCTAGAAATAAATATAATTTTCAGTTTACCTCAAATATAAGAATAGCCACGATTTCAAAAAAATAATGAAATCTTCAATTGTTTGTCTACAAAATCACCAAAAAAAAAAAAAAAAAAGATACAGCGATTATTTTGGGGTTTACTTAGGCAAATATTTCTACCAACAACAAAAGATAAATTAAGGACAATTAAATAATTTGTTTAAATTTCTCTTGTAAGAGGAATCGTGCAGATTTATATTTTCTATTTTTTGAAAACTGTACCTACCATTTTCTTCTAACTTTGTAAACGAGTAAAGTAATTTTTAGTGAAAACATTATAAATAGGAAAAGTCATTTTAGTAGGTTCTAGTGAAGTTGGCATACCGCTTTTTTCATAAATGCCCTTTTATTGAAGTAAATCAGTCGAATGTAACTGATATTAAATTTTAATCGTAGCAAGAATTTATCAATTGAGTGCATAAAAATAAGCAGTATGGAATGTTCACCCTACATTTTTGAATTAAAATAAATTACTGGTCCAATCGCCATAGCGTTTTTTTTTTTTTTTTTTTAAGTTATAAAATAAGGCTTGGGCAAAAATTAAATCAAATAAAAAGGTGCATTATTAAAATCAATAAATTGAATTGCTAATAATACAAATTAATAGGTTCCAAATTATATTAAACATAATTTTTGTCCAGGCCTTTTAATGAGGAAGCACTTCACGTTTTCAACTTCTTAAACATACTCATCAACCAAAATAAAACCTGATAATTAGTAGTAAATTATTAATCCGAACAATTGACCCAATAAAAAAAAAATTAGACTATCCTTAAGTTTATTTTTAGCCGTTTTAATTTTGAACATTGATTTTCTTGAAGATGTATTTAAAAAATTTAAGAAGTGTTTAAAAAAAAAAATAAATTAATAAAATAAAATATTTACATCTACATCAATTATTACAAACATCGCTATATTCACTTTTTTGAAATATTGGGAGTTTTTCAAATGAAATCTAAAAATATTAAAAAAAGAATTAAAATTAATAATTAAAAAATAAATGCCTACTGTAGTGCAATTATGGTAGTCAAGTATTACTACTTTCATAAGGTTTGTAATTGGTGATTTTTATCTATGTGGTGAGTAGAGGGGGAAGTGATGCACTAAACTGCTTCAAGTTGTATTCATTCCCTAGAAGAGAACTGTTAATATAAAGCAAGACATGGCCGGCACTTAATTATTTTATTTATTGTTTTCTTTGGAAGAAAAGTAACGTCTAGGTCACAGTCTCTAAACATGATCATGATTCTAACAGAAGTTAGCGATATTCACAATATATATCATCTTTCCCCCCTGAAAATGATTCATGAAATAATGCATATTAGTTGTAATATAAAATAAATTTCAATAGCACTCATACTTTTCAAGTCCAATCTATCCACAGGCTTCCATGGTCTTTGGGATCTACGTAAAGTAACTGGAGGTATAGTAGGGTGGGAGATGTCTGAAGTTCGAGGGTTGAGAGTACTTCCTGGAACGGCCTTAAGGTAGTGGAGAACTAGGTGTAGAAGTAGTAGATTTGGAGGTGATGGGTGTAGGTGTAATGGATGTAGGATCGGAGGAGAAGGATAAGTAGTAATCGTAGCTGTTGTCGGAGTAGTTATGATTTCCTTTCTGTAGTTGCTTCCTGTAGATGTAGTTGGGGTGTGTTGACTTATTTTCCTTAACTGCTGAGCATGTCTTCTCACTAGTCGTCCATCATGTAAATCGAGTAATGAAGAAGTCCATCTCTATTGATGACTTGTACCCATCTGTATTTGGCATTGTGTAATTTCTTCCCGCCACCTTCTCTCCCACTTGAAAGGTCTGAGACTGTCTTAAAGTTGTAGGTTTTATGTTCGATTTGCTCACTAGAATTTCAGGATTTCCATACCTGGCGAATAAAGAGTCTTGTATTGCAATGGCTCTAGATGAAGAAGTACTGTCTACTAAGAAGATTTCAGGCCATTTAGAATATGCTTGGATGACCAGTAGCAAAATTTTACCATAAAAAAGTCCCATATAATCAATATACTCGTATATACGAGTATATTCTTTCCCATTGGCCATTTGCCAATGATGTGAAGTAATTTTATAAGGCTCCTTCGAGACCAAAATACACGGTTTACATTGTCTAACGTATTCTTCAATGTTGTCAATACCTGGCCAAATATATGACCGGGCTAACGATTTCATTTTTACCATTCCAATGCGACCCATTTGTAATTCTTTTAAAATTCTATCACGTAATGCCTCGGGTATGCACACTCATATTCCGAAAAATATACAATCATTTTGTAATGTAAATCGTTTATCATTAATGCCATTGGATATTCCCTTTTTTAATGAACGTAATAAATTTCTTAATTCTGGATCTCTTAAAATTTCTGTGGCATTTTCAGATGATGTAATGGGTAAAGTTGACAGTTGACGTATTTGAAAGATTTCTACTTCATCTTGTTCGCTTCCTGGTGACGAATGTAGGCTAAGTCGTGAGAGGCATTCTGCATTAGAATTTTCAGTAGATTTCCTGTATTTAATAGTGAAGTTAAACAATTGTAAAAATAGAGCATATCGGAGCAAGCGTGTTATTGTAATTACTGGCAAACTGTTTTTCGGTCCCAGAATCCGCGTAAGGGGCTGGTGATCTGTAATTAAAGTAAAATGTTGCCCATATAAATAATGGTAGAATTTTTCTATCCCCCATTTTATTGCAAGGGCTTCTTTATCTATCTGTGAATAATTCCTTTCACTCTCAGATAAAGTTCTTGATGCAAAAGCGATTGGCTTTTCTTCATTGTTAATATTGTGCGCTAAAATTGCACCTAAACCTGTTTGTGATGCATCCACTGCAAGTACAACAGGGTAGTTAGGATTGTACGAGGACTTCATCTGATGTAATTTCTTTCTTTATTTGATCAAAGCTTCTGGAGTGCTCTTTCTTCCAAATAAATGGTGTATCAGATCTAGTTAGTTGATGTAAAGGTTCCGCTAAGGTGGCAAGGTGTGGTGTAGACCTCGCATAAAATGTCACGAGACCCATTCAAGATATTACTTCGGTCACGATGTTGGGCTTCCTACACTTACCATATATCTTGATTCTACCATATCTTGCGTTTTTCCAATGCCCGCTTCCGATATTTCAAATCCCAAATATACGATTTTCGTTTCTAAGAATTTGCATTTGCTTCTGTTCAAGCGTACTTTCTTATCTTCTAATTTCTGTAGGACCACTTCGAGTCTTTGATTATGTTCTTCAATCGTACTTCCTGAAACAACAATATCGTCATGCACAACACATACACCTATTACTCTAGAAAGAGAGTATCTATGAGTTTTTTGCCATTCTGCGGGTGCAGAAGCTAAACCGTAAAACAGTCTGCTGACTTTGTATAGCCCAATAGGTGTTTTAATAGTTAAAATTTCACTCGCTTCTTCCGTCACTGGCAAATGTATGAATGCAGTCCTGACATCTAATTTTGAAAAATATTTAGCTCCAGAAAGTTGTGTAGCGACTTCGTCAAATCCTGGAAAGGGGTGGCACTATCATTTGCGGATTTACTGTTATAGAGTAATCAGCACAAAGTCGTATAGATCCGTCTGGCTTAATTATAGGAATTACTGGTGTAGCCTAATTAGATATTCTTGTTTTTGTGATGATGCCTTCATTTTCCATACGTTTTATCTCGTCTTCTAGTTACCTTTGGCTTTAAGGCGAAGGGCACAACCCTGGCCTTTGCAAAGACAGGTTGAGCATCAGGCTTAAGATTAACAAAGATCTGAATTCCTTCAACTGGTTGAATAAGTTCTTGAAATACTTGACTATACTTGCTTAAAGTTCTTTCGAGTACACTGCTATTACTTATAACTTATTACTATTACTTCAACTTAGTATTAATTTTACAAATTAGGAGTATTTCTTTAATTGGTTCTTGTTGCTTGATTTCTTCTACTTAAAGCAAATCTCTACTACATGTCCTTTTGTTTGACAAAATTTACAAAATAAGTCATTTGCAAAACATTCATTAGCTTTGTACATTTTAAACAGGTAACATTACTCTCTCTAGAATTTGATTTATCACTATGATTGTATTTTTTAAATTTATTTCTTTTCTATCTTTGTGTGGCTACTGTATTATTATGTTTTGACTTTATAGACAATTTACTCGTATTGACTTCACTACCAAGAATTCCTCCCGTTCCGCCAGATGCCTTTTCTAAAGCCAGTGCAATTTCAACAGTTTTATCAACGACAGATTATCCTGTTCAAAAAGCCTATCTAAAATATGTTTGGAACGTAATCCACTCACGAAAACATCTCTTAGCATCGTAGCTAACATACTGTCATCATACTTGCAAGGAGCAGCTAATTTCCGCAATCGTGCAACATAATCCGAAATAGATTCCCCCTCTGCTTGTTTCCGGTTGATCTATGCCTCGAAGGTATTATTAAGGGTGGAGGATCAATGTGATTCTTTAAAATAGCTATCAGTTCCTCAAATGTTTTTTGAGTGTATGACATGGGATGTAACAATGTTTTTAAAATCGTAAATAACTTCGGTCCAAAAAGTGTAACATATAAATCTGGATTTTTATCATTAGGGACATCCCTTGTTCGGAAATAAGCAATTAATCCTTCAATGTATATGTATCAAAATCTTCAACTGAAGCATCGTACTTTTCAAAATCTGCATTACCAATTGATTTGGTTTCTTCATTTTTAACGCTAATTATTGCGATTAGATTCTTTACTGCTTCTACCAAACTCTGTATTTGGATCCAGGCTCATTGTAATTCAAAAAAGGTATATTGAAGGTTACTTACGATTTTGTAGGGTATACAAACTTCGTAATATAATGTACTCGCTTTAGATTTGTAAATCAAGCCCTCTCGTTTTGTATCGCGCCGGTGCCTCCAATTGTTATGTATTTAAAGGACGAGAACACAAAATCTATAATTAAAACTGTCCGGTAGGACAGTTGTATAAGGGTTGATCATCAAAAACTGCACGAGAAAGCGTAACGTTGAAAAACACCCAACTTTGACAATTTTTTTCTCTTTTTCTATAAAAGATAAAATTCCCAAATTTTCTTTATAATATAGGGCAAATCCTCCTTTATGACTAATTTTTTTGCAACAACCTAGATTTGATAGATTTTGAGAAAAAAGATGCTGAAAATGAGCAAAAACGGCATTTTCAAAAATTGTTCTTGTTGTTGTTGTTGTTTTACCTTTTTTGTAAACAACGTAGCGCCTAAACGCGTGAACCGATTTTCATGAATGAGGTATCATTCGAGTCAGAATGTTATGTAGATGTGCCTTTTGGGGGTCTCGACGCTGCACATGGAATGGGAGAGGAGTTAGCCCCCATTATGTAAGGCCCCCTCCAAAATTATCATTAATTACTCTGTAAATCTTAGCCCGATTTTGATAAAATTTGGTAGGATGACAGGGTTAGGGCTCCCCTACGTAACATTAAAGCGACGAACTGCTCTTACACTTGTTAAGGGGAAGTATAGCAATCGTTTCAAATTATCGAAACGTGAACCGATTTTCATAAATGAAGTGTCATTCGAATCGAAATTTCGTACAGGTTTGCACTTTAAAAGTCTCGACGCTGTGCCTCATAAGGAGGGGAGTTTGCCCCACCCAAATAAGGCCCTTTCTAAAACTATTATTACCAATATTTCTATAACGCTTAGTCCGATTTTGATAAAATTTAGCAAGAAGAAGCGGTTAAAGCTCCTCTACGTGGCTGTGAAGTGCCATTATGCTCTTACACCTACTAAGAGGAAGTACTGCAATCGTTAAAATTTTCAATGAGTGAACCGATTTTCATCAATGAATTGTCGTTCGATTCAAAATCTTTGTCTCTTTGCCTTTTAGGGAGAAGTACTGTAATCGCAGTTTATTTTTCTTACTCCTCTTAAAGGGAAGGACTGAAATCGCAGTTTAATTTTGCTATTTACATACAAATTACCTTCCTATTTTATTCAAAACGCTTTCTCAAAAAAATTGTTATTGAGGATGGTTTCGGGGCCACAACTATAATCATTCTTTAAAAAGATCTCTCCAGTGGTAGTAACTCCGACTTAACACCTTTTCAGGTTATAATGATAAAATTAAAATTTATTATTCCCAATTTTAATAAAATCTGTAAAGCAGATATGTAACTTTGCAAAACATACAAAAAGGAAAATCTATCCAAAAGGTACAAAAATCTCTTTAACAAAAACTTAGTTTAAAATGTTAAGTATAAGGGTTGATTAAACGCCAAAAGGTACACAAATCAGCTAGTACCCAACATTTCATTAATACTTCATTGATATTATTTTAAGTAATTTTACTACATTAATTTTCATTAATATTTTTTTGAATTTATTAGATGTTTCACAGACCCTTATGCTGGCCAGTTCATTCATTTTCTTTTTCTTTTTTTTTATCATTTAAGTCGCGTCAACATCTAAGGTTATTGGCGCCCGGAGCTTTTTTCAGTGCACTGCCGGCCTCCGAACAGTGTTCTCTCGTTACAGACAACACTGTCCATCACCTGGACAGTGAGCTGTAAGAAGCTCTTAGAAAGAGAAAATCTAAAGGTCTGCAGCTGGATTCAAACCCGGAACCTCCACGTGGGAATCCAATACGCTAACCGCATAGCTAATCCCTTCCCTTTGTTTATTCATAATATTTTATTTTTTTGTTATAATTATGATAAAATGTATATTATATCTTTGTAATTAAATAGGTACTTTATTTTAGCTTTATTCCAAATTATTCTTCTGATTTATCTTTATTATGCTCTTTATTCTGAGAAGTCACATATATGTATGTACAAGCACGTTAAAGTAGAAAAAGGCAAAGGCAGAGTCGGCTACTATTTAAATTTGAATCACGGATTTAAAATAATATTTCAGTCTAGAATTCGTCTTTCCGAAGTATTTGTGAGCACAAATAACGCGTAGGTAATATCAAGTAAATTATTCAACAATAATTATTCATTTCTCAATTGTAATTTAATGTAGTCCCTCTAATTTTACTTATAGTAAAATACTGGAATAATTATGTTAGCTGTCATAAAAATATGCATATCTTATTTATCTTATATTCCAAATATACAACATTGTGGGATGAATACCTAGATTGAGAATGTAATTGAAGAAAACTATATTATTTGCGATAAAGCCAGATAATTACCTATTATTATAAACGTTTGACTACTACATAAAATAACAATTACTTTAATCGAAGAATGAACTTAAACCGACGATTTTTATTTAAAAATAAAAATAAATAAATTAAATCATTGATGTATGTTGGTGTAAGCATTTTTTGTTTAAAAAAGTTTTTGAATTTTTTAGCCTCATAATTTTTTTTGATTTTTTTAAATAAAGTTTTTCTTTTTAACCTGTGATTAATAGTTTGTTGATTAGATATTACAGTCAATCTAAGTTAAATGGTGTTCTACTTGAACAAATAATTTGTAGATTAAAATGGCCAGCATAAGGGTCTGTGAAACATCTAATAAATTCAAAAAATATTAATGAAAATTAATGCAGTAAAATTACTTAAAATAATATCAATGAAGTATTGATGAAATGTTGGGTACTTGCCGATTTGTGTACCTTTTGGCGTTTAATAAACCCTTGTACTTAACATTTTAAACTGTAAGTTTTTGTTAAAGTAGCATATTTATTAACTAGTACAAGAGACATGTAAGAACTTTATAATGCTTACTTAACGTAACGCACCTCGTGCTACACTGTCTAACCTCTGACTTCCCCTATTTCTTACTTCCGTATCGATATTCAAAATATAGTATATCAGAGAGTAAGAAAACGAAGTTCGAGTACATTTCCCCGTTGAGAAGGGGAAAAAGCCACTTTTTCAAAAATCGTCCCTATGGGGATACAATCTAAAAAGCTGACCAACTTTCGCTCTGTATACGTAGGGTCTGCGACATCTTGAAATTAGGGAACCTACCGGCCCACTCTAGCTCATCACCACACACGCACTCGCACATAACTCCGAGTGCACTCTACACACGTCTAAAGTTTATGGACAAACACTGACTATTGAAGGAGGCACAAGACATGTTTTTAGGTCGCAGAGCTGTAGGATTTACAGCCACCCCTAAATAACTCTAACCTCCCGATGTTAGGTAAGCTGAGGCAGGCTAGGAGATAGAAGTACTTTTAACTTGGTTTAAGCTCAATTCAATTAAGTCAAAATGTGAATTCGCGACATCGCCTATTGCCCTGAACTTTTCATAACTTTGAACAGCAAGACTAGAATTCGACCAATCCTCAGGAATAAGTCTCTTTTTAAATGAGTGCTTTTCATCTTTTTGTTGATGGAAGGCAGGATTTTATTTTTTGATTTTTCAATAGTTCTGTTTAGGGTTCAATGTGAAATTAAAGACCACTAGAAGATCTCTGTGAGCTAAACTTTAGAAGTTAATTTTTGAAAAAACCGCTTGCTCACTTAGCCCCACGATCATCGCGACAGAGTTGAGAAGACCTTAAACCAGACCGGTCTCCAAGAGCCCATACCACTATGAAAGAGCTGGAAGCACTTTTGTTCTTGTTCTCACTGCGCTTGACGTGGACTTAGCTGCTACTTATGTTGCTCTGGTAAGAACCACACAGTTTACTCTAAGGTCACGAACGCGCTATTTCTTGGTAATGTCGCTTTCTTCTTTCGTAAAACCCTCGCTTGGACACTTTTCGGATGTTAAATTCAATAACTGAGGCGTTATTTACATCTTATTAAAACAAGAAGCAAAGAAATAAAGACCAAGATAATGTTTGGCATGTATACTGTTAACATTTCTCTATAATGAGTCAACTTTCTAGAGTTTATGGTCTCAGTTTTCTCTTTAATTCTCATAACAGAAAAAAGACCTCATGCATAAGAAGTTTAGAGTAAATTATGTATAAGTGTACAACAATCAAGATGTTCCGCTTTTTTCGCATGAATAAGAATTTGCTATGATCGAGTTCTAAAAGGCCTCTAAATTAGGACATAATTTCAAAAATTGTAGTTTCTAAAGCAGTCCGAAGGCTATATAATTCTAAAAAAGCTTACAGCCCAGTTCTAATCATATGCGCTAAAAAACCCTCTTTTTCTAACACAGTTGCCACTATGTCCTGCAGGACATTAGAACTCTAAGATGCTTGGACTTTAGGATGTAATAATTAACCCATTTTATGTCTGAGTCTCATGATAGAGGACAAACTTAATATTGTATTGAACTTGATACTTTGTAGAGTGTTTTTATACACATTATGTCTTATATTATATAAATCAGTTCAATAGTAGTATCAGCTTATTTCCTGGTATTTTTCATAAATGGAGAACATTTTAAAGACCGTCTTTGATTAAGCTTTACGGAGAAGCTGTCCGATCAAATCTTCATGTTGTTTGCTCCAGAATAATGCCTATAGACATCTCTACAAACAATTAAATGTAGGAAGCGTGCACTTCTACAAAAATAATAATGACAATAATGAGAGATAGTTTTGCAGAGGTGAAATCTCTGAGATATTCAAAGTTGCAATTGCCGTCAAAACAGTATTGTTAACAAGACGGCACTTAGAAGAAAAGTTCAAATTGTACATTTTACTGAAGCTATGGAAGGGTAATTCATCACGGATTCCTGAGGAACATTATTTCCTGGCGGTGGATTGGAGGGACTTTGAATACGCACAAGCTCCTTGGCAGAGGTTCCTATTTAACATTATCAGCCATGTTCAATGGAGATTACCAAGGAGAGAGTTAGAAAGAACGGTATAACATAGCGTAATAGTTCTGAGCAGCTGGAAGTGACATTAATCTGTAGCCAGAGGAGGCGTTTGGGCAGTACATCTGGATAGCATCAGTAAAAAGGATACAAATTTTTGTTTGTCAAAGTAAAGGAAAAAAAGGACGTCAGGGTTGAGTCAATACAGCGATGTTTGCAAGTTGAAATCTACTAAAATATTCTTATATAATAAGAAATTATGTTATCTTCTTTTTGATTACGTGCTTAATTATTTATTTTTTTATATATTTTTTTAATGATTTAAGGCGCGTCAACATCTAAGGTTATTGGCGCCCGGAGCTTTTTTCAGTGCACAGCCGGCCTCCGGGCAGTGTTCTCTCGTTACAGACAACACTGTCCATCACCGGACAGTGAGCTGTAAGAAGCTCTTAGGAAGAGAAAATCTAAGGGTCAGCAGCTGGATTCGAACCCGGGACCTCCGCGTGGGAATCCAATACGCTAACCTCATAGCTAATCCCTTCCCTCTTTATTATTTACTTTTTTATCGGATTCTTCCCGGGATTATCAATCACGCTGTTGCAACCAAGTGGCCCGGTTACAGAATATTATCATATAATAATAATAATAATAATAATAATAATAATAATAATAATCAATTAAATTGTTATTATTATATTACTGGAATAAATATCATTAAAAAGAATATTTCTGACAAGAGGAAAAATCCATTGTGCCAAAAGAACTGATATCTGGGCTCGTAAATCCACGATTAGATAAAATTGTAACTTTGATCTTAAATATCTCGATAAATATTAGGGATATCGAAACGGGGTTAACTTCATTTTTCATAGTTTTTTATGTAGTTTTAATAATCATTGTCAAAACCAGTGGTCCTTATGAAACCCTGATCAGGTTTTTGGCCGTAACTCCGCCAAAAATGAAGATACAGCACCGGGGGTGGAAAATTTAAAAACTAGACCCAAAAAAACATTTAATTTACTTTGTGGGTTTTTTCGGAATTCCGCTTTCCTAAAAAGGTATTATCGATTGGTGCGCCGTAAATGGATCACCCTGTATAAATATAATGCTTTGTATGTTTGAAGTTAATGATCCAGACTCTTGGTAAGCTCACGCAGAGTGAGCAAAATTGATTATGCTTTAGATTATTAGCAAAGAAAAAAATATTTCAAATTGGCCTCATTATTTTTATTATTTTCGAAGTGCAAAAGTGCAATGTGCAATGTGCAATAATGTGCATGTTCTTTTTGAACCATCTCTTACCCCTCCACAATAAATTACAATTGTGTCACATATCGAAAACAGAAGACGAATAAATTTCAAGGTTTAGCTTCCATACTTGTGTAAACATACTTTACTTTAAATTTCTTTTATTAACCATTAAATAAAATCCAAGCCTAGACACCGGGAATCGAATCCAGTACCTCAATACATATTCAAGGGGTCAGAAGTGTCCAGAAGTCCTATATCAAGCAATGTGCAGGAGCTAGCCAAAAGTGAATATTTCAAATTTCGATGCTGTAAAGGTAAAGATTCTAGGGTCATAATTTGATGAAGATTGCTATGTAGTCAGTTCAATGTTGGATCAGGCCTGGTCAATCTGGCAAGAAAATTTAGTCAAAAACAAAATCTTTTTTTCTGGGTGCATGTGTTTAGCAGTAAAGAGGAAACAGACCATCTGGTCCGAGAGAAAATATATTCGACCATCACAGGTCTTTAACCATTCTCAGTAATGGCAGAATGCAGCCAGTGTTAGGGTTTATCACATGGCATTTGAATGGTTGGTGAAACTTAGACCAGAGGTAGGTGAAATAGTTTCACCATCATTTGTTCATCAGTAAATAGAACATTTGATCCTGTAACCCACGCAAATACAGACACTCTTCCTACAAAGGGTAGGATTTTGACTTTACTCCCGTTTCTGTGAAGATCTTGAGTTTCAAATGCGAAAGATACCTTCTCAATCTCACAACACAGTCAAACAGGTTTTGAGACGGTGTTTCATCTTATGGATGTACTCGGCACGGGAGTTCCAGAAACTGCACGCTTATGTTAACTAAGAGACTACTATAATATGGTCTGCGACTAGTCGGATAAGCGCAGATATCTACGTTGCATCTGCATAGTAGCTGAGTCACGGTCCTGACAACAGATAGATTACGTAAGTAGTTTTTGGTCAAGAGGAAGACAAAATTAGCGCTGCTAAATAAACTTACCTCCTGTGCCAGTGTAAAGCTTGTGTGGCTGAGCGTTGGTATCTCTGGAGAAAAAATTCTCGCTTTCTAGTCCTAGCAAGAAGTTTCCAGTCTGATCAATCAGACAGGACTGTTTTAACAAGTGGGCCGAGGTAACTTTGGCTAATTTGCCACGGAAACGAATGTACAAGATGAGACTGGATAAACCAGTTTGCTCAAAACGGGCCAAATAAAAGTTCCTGAATCAATTTTTCGAGGTTTCAGCCCAAAACATTTTCTTTAAAGTTTGTAGGACACATTCTAAGTTCATGTTGGTCCATAACTATTTTAATTTTTTTTTTATTTTGATAAAATGCATTTTTGGGGGGATTGCGTGGGAGGGCTAGTTTAGGCATTCGCCTTATTTTTGGGGTTTCCTTTAAGTGTCAGTTCAATCGGGTATAATATCAATCACAATACAATTTATGGACAAAATTCCTAAACTACTCCACTTAACATATACATATACATATACATTTTTATTAACATATACGATTTCTCACGAGTACCTTAGGGTTTCTTTTAATATCTATACATATATGCTTGCCTATCAGGATTGTTTAATTCCTTTAGGGAGGTTCTGAGGAAGTTGCACCAACACACTTCTCTCAGTTGTTTAAAAACAAATTAATTACTTGAGTTGCAATAAGGTAATGTTATGAGTACTTTGTAAGAAAAAATAGTATAAAACTGGAAAAGTAGTTTAGTAAAGTCGCATCCTGGTTTAGGGAGATCTGTAAAAACCCTTAACGTCAGAAATAACAATAGTATCTAAACCGAATACGAAATTCAAGCTTAATGTGATTTTTTATTGTACACGCCCCAAACACATTCACTGACCATGCGCTAAAACCACTTGTTTACAGTGCAACCTTAATTTGACATGATAACAGTACATCCTCTTACTAGGAGTATCAGAAAGTAAATCTCTGGTGTGAATCTCACACGCTTCTCTCTCACTGCAATTATCGAAGCTAAATTAACTAGTTAGCTTCAATATTATAAACATTAATTATAATGAAATGGTGCATTTATGGTGACGTCTCAGGCACAGTCTAAAGTGAATATTCTCTAAACTATGGTAAGGCTTAATCTCTCCCCTCTATTCTAGAGCCTTACGGAAAATGACTTTTCCAGGAAAAGAAAACTGAAAAATCCACTTAGTAAAATGGCACTTCTGGTGTCCAATTGGGACCGAAAGATGGCTGATGTTGAAGCGCCTTTAACCTAAACCAAATATCCAGGAAATAATCACACAGACTATTGCTGAAAGCCACTTTCTTATTTTCGTAATCAGGAGATCCCAAAATGAGAATTGCCGGTAAAAGTTCCAAAACGAAAAAGTGCTCGACTGCAACACTTTTTCTTACGAGCGTTATGAGAAATTAAAAAATAAATGCCAAAGATAATTTCCAACGCTACAAACCCGTCCATTATGTTTCTCTACAATTTGTTTTTTAAATGTAGTAAAGTAAAAAATGTAGTAAAGTTAAATGTAGTAAATTAAAACATTCAATATTAAATATATATACCTATATCAATTTTTGAAGGGGTAAGAGGCAGTAATTTGTAAATAGTGTCCCACATCAATGGGAATTTTTGCGAAATTTGCGAGTATCTAATTTTATACGTAAATAAATTAGCAATAAATGTTATGCTGTAGGGCAATGGTTCTTAACCTTTTTCTGTTCTAGGCCTCCTAAATGTGCTTGAAATGGTTCGCGTCTCTCTAGCATTGTGATGAATGTAATGAAGGTATCAAAGGTAGCAATACAACTCTGAGGTAAAGAATAGCTCAGTGTATACGGTGAACTTTAAAGCGCCAAGATTTCGGATTCGAGTCAGGAATGTTAGATTTCTCTTTTCCAAAGACAGCTGTAGCTTATTTGCCTTATGTGGGAGTATTGTTCGTAACGAGAGAGAGAATATACGAATACCGACCGGGTCCTGAGAAATCTTCGGTTACCAAAGACTCCGCCTTGGCTTAAAAAAAGAAATCATAAGTCAGCATGGTAGGTGAGGCTCAGCGGGACTCACCTCAAAATAGGAAACTGTTCTATTGTGCTCCGCCCAAATAGCGTTTCACAATTCTCAGAAGCGCACTTGGGCTGCAGTGCCACAAAACGCAATCTACCTTCTTCCAAGAACATCACGCGGAGCGAATAATATTTTTTACCCTCTTTCGAGGGCAATAATTTGTTGAGTAGATATTTTATCAATTATTTGTCATATATTTCAAGGTGATAAAGTGTTATAATAGCTTTTTTTAATTTCTATTCCACCGCCTAACGGAAAAGAAACTAAACGTGGTCGAAATAGTGTCAATAGAACTAGTTTGCAACGACATTTCAATCATTATTCTTTATATTTTTATATAACTATAGTTTTCTAACTTTCTAATTGTCTTACTAGGTCACTCTAAATAGTGTCAATAGAACTAGTTTGCAACGACATTTCAATCATTATTCTTTATATTTTTATATAACTATAGTTTTCTAACTTTCTAATTGTCTTACTAGGTCACTCTAAATAAAAATGTTTACGATCCACTAAGGGACTTGAAATCTCTGGCTTAAGAACCATTGCTCTAGAGTCCATCTTATAAATTGGATATCTACAACTCTTGTATCTATAATAATAATATATATATAAAAAACAAATATAGGTGTGAAGATTTGGTTTGGGGGAGTTTAAAACCTAGGATAAGTACTGGTTCGGACACTTCTGGCAAGATCTCCACTATTACATTATCGAACACATTCAGCGACACAAGGCTTGTCACGCCTGTAAACATTTATTTTTTTTGTTTTAATTTGTCAATTAGCAAGACTAAGTCGTGTGAGTATTCACACCAAATTAAATCACTAAAAATAAGGTCCTAAACTGTAACTGCTATCCCAATTTTGTAAATCACTGAATAAATATCATTTTAAATAAAAGGGTGTATAAAAATGAATAACCGTTTTTCGATAAAAAAAACAGCAAAACTGAACAAACTAGAGAAGTTAGTTCTTCAAAATTGGACTTTACATAATTTCCAAAGGTTTCGTGTCTTCTTCAGTGGGACTGCTAAGATATAAAGCACTACAATGTGAAGAAGTTACACTCACCATTTCAGATGACTGGCGATCCGTTGATGTGTGCACATAGATTGAGTTTTGAGTACATTTGGTTTATGTTATCTTCTTGTTTTTATAATTAACAGTTACTTATTCTTGATTATGGGTATAATCTTTTGGTATCGTTACTATTTTGTCCATTATAGTTTGTTATTATTGTTTGTCGATAATCATGGTATGATTAAATGTAACTGAAGGCTGTATTCTGTTACGTGTTATACGTGACCATCTGAAGCAATTTTACTCTTGTTTCCAAATGTAACGAAGTCTGTCCTGTAAATGTAACTATGTAGTCGCTGCAATTAATCTTATACGTTAAGCTGGTCTGTGTGCTGTGGTGGGGATCCCATTGTGATACTCACGCATATTGTCTTTATGCAGTGGGGATACTATAACTTTCAAAAGATTGGTTGATTGTATTTTTCATAAATGTTCAAAATATAACCAAAAGCTAGATAACATTAGGCCAAGCTCTGAGTATGAATTCGTGAGGATATTCTTTATATTTGCGATGAAACGCATAATTTTAACTTTTTTCAAGTTGCTCTTTTACCCCAACCAAAAACGCCAGTTTGTTCGAAAAATTGACACCATCCCTTAACTATCTTCCGCATAAACTTAGATGTGTGCTCAGACATTGCCAGTTTGGCAACCAGTCTCATAGGTAGCATTTGATTCTACAGCTTCCCATAAAATCATCATTATGTTGGTCACCCTGAATCTGTTTCCCCTTCTAAGGCCCCTACTGCACCAGCTGTGCACTGCTAGTCAGTAAGAGAAGATATTGTGATCTAGCAGATTCCCCATTTGGAGTTTGAACGGGAAACATCCGCTTTGAGGTCCCAAGAGTATAAGAAAGTGGTTTTTAAGAATTGGTCTAAGTGGTGTGGATGGGTATGTAATAAAAAAAGTAAGAATTAAAAATTTTATATTTTGATTAGATGCGAACAGAGGACACAGCAATATCGCTTTTACCAACAAAACACTGCTGCGATTTTCTTAAGACTTGGTGTACTAGTAGATGTGTAAGTTTTATTTTCAAAAAATTCTTTTGGGAGAAAGGTGGTCTGAAGTGCCATTAATGTTAGTTGTACTGTTTCCATGATAATAAGAATGAAATTTAGGGCCAAATTTACAAATTTAAAGACAATTGACTGACTGGAAGTGTCACTTTAAGATTACGAAAGCAGGACCTGTGTCCCACGGCGCCGCAGCCAAAAGAGGCTTACTGTGCCCTTCCCTTTGGGAGAATGGAGAAGTCATGAATAAATTCACTTTTAAAAGTGTTATTTTTGAGTAATTTACAGTCCTATCGCTTGATTATAGATAAGGAGCATTATATTTGTTATCGAAATCCCGAGTTCGAAAAAAATTCGTCAATCCGAAGTAGGTCTTTCCTCCATGGATTGTTCACTTTTTGGGATTTACTCGAGAATGGCTCAGGATTTTCGGCTAACTTCGAGTCCACACATTACATAGACATAGACTTTTAACTTGTACTGTGGGGTAGATTCCATGTAACGTTTCACTGAAATGATTCATAAACTTTATAATGTTGGTAAGAATTAAATATAAATATCGTTATTAAGTTATACAGTAATACAGTTATAATGATGTAGCATAACATTCAACTCCACAGATTTTATAATACCCTGAAGAAGGTAATATATTTACCGAAACGTTGGTATGAAGTAACAAAATTTGTGTTTAAATTTAATGACCACACCTCAATATTTCCCAAAATCATAAATATCGTTGTTTGAAGAAATATGAAATATGAAATGATTAAAATATTTAAAGATTCGATCATGTATTTGGTAGAATTCACCTCTATAGAACTTAATTAATTACAAAAAAAGGATTTCTTTTTATACACCCTTTTGAAATTTATAAATTCATTAAGTAAATTTTCAAAAATATTACACACAAATTTACAACAAACGGAATAAATTCAATATTTTAACATAGTACGTAAAAGATAATGTTACATAATATTCAGAAAATTTACTTAAAGAAGTACAGACTTTAGGAACATCTCTAATTGTTGTAAATTTATCTAGTAATTCCAAATGCATAAGAAATTAAAAATTAATTACTATTTTAGAATAATATTGTTTCCCCATTTTCTTGCTCCACCTTCTAGCATTTTCACGCACAATCACAAATGCAGAACAACAGCTCTGGACGAGACCAGAAATATCTTGTGATTTTACAATTCTGCTCTTCGCCATCGCAATAGCTATGTGACAACATGAATCTTTCTTGGGATCCAGCTATATTAAGAAGAAGCTGTGCTGAAGAAGTAGGTAAATAACTTTCAGTATTTAATGGCAAACCTAAAATAGGGGAAAAAGATGTACGGAGGATGGTATCAAGGCCAGAGAAGGCAATACATGTCACAATTGCCCAAAAAGTGTTTACAAATCATTCATAAAAAAATTAATATTCATTTTTTACTTTCTGCAACATCTTTGAGGCCCCAAGAGTTAAAAAGAAGAAAAACAAATCAGCGCAGTGCCTTGGGTATGGAGAGCGTGCAAAGTAAAGAAACTTCGGTTATCCTGGAAGCAATATTGCCAAGAAGTTTTTCTATGTCGGACTTTACCTCGACAAACGCCTTACCTCATACTCGGCTCAAGCGAACTTAACTTAACTTACGTTACCAAATGATGAATAGACGAATCTATCCGAACGATCCAAATTGACCCTAATGAACAAAAAGAAACTCTACATAGCCCTACTAGCCCTAATCTAGACAAACGGACTTGAACTGTACGGTACTGCAAAGCGTTCCAATCTCAACCGTATCCAATTCCTTCAATCGAAAATCCTACTCACTAGCATTAACGCTTCTTTCTACGTAAGCAATCACACTATCTACACTGACCTATAAATCCCTTTTGCCCTTGACCTAGCCAAATCCCGTTACACCAAATTTCATTCCAAACTTGCCCAACACTCAATCCGCTCATTCACAACCTGTCTCAAACTACTCTTTCCTCAGATCCTCCCCGAAGAATGAAGCGCGGATGGCCTCGCGGTTACCTGATCGAATGATAGAGAAAGGCATACTTCGAATTCACTTCAATGGTATCCTATGTTAACCGACTCATAGTGGTCATCGGTTGTTAGCCCTCATTCAATTCCTTCAAGTAATTTTGTGTATACATATATTTACTAGTTGCCAATAGGCAGTTGAAAAGTAAATAAAGTGAAAAATAAACTAGAATAAAATAAAAATCGTGGTTTTCGTCTAAATCTGTCAACCAAAGGTGTAATTTTATTAAAGCAATATTTTTTCCCCTGGATTATTTGGAAAACGGCTCTAAGGATTTTCTCATATCTCTTCTATTTGAAACATTTTCCCAACAATTAAGATTCATCTGGTAGCTCCTTAAATAGATGCAATGCAGACAAATATTGTATATCTGTTATGTGTCATATTCGGTTTTGTTGGCTAAATAATAGCAACACGAAGTTCCTAGAAAATTGTTTTACCATTTTCTTTCCTCTCGCTTGACATTTCTTTTTGCGTCTTGTATTTGCTTAATTATAATGGGATGGTGGGGTATCGCTTTTCTTACACGTGCTGCTCCATTAGCCATCAATACTGAGCAAATTTTCTGAATGCTGACTTACACACGTAAATACACTATCGTAAATAAACTATCCACAATACGACCAACAATGTAATTTATAACAACTGAAAAATACCGTCCAATATTCATGCATTAAAAAAAAAAATTGTTTTAAATAGAAGTAAGGCTAATTTTGAGCAAAATTTTAAATTGAGACAGAATTCCTTGCATTTTTTTTTTTTTTTTAATGGCAGGTCTTTAATTTTAATTGGGACTTATTTTTTTAAAAAAATATACATTTCAAGCCGATAACTTTTTTTCAACATTAAATAAGTTTAGTAAGTTTAAATTAAATAATTTTAATTTAGTTTTATTTTAAAATATCTGTCTATGAATGAAAAATATTTTTTTAGGATGTGGCAGTTGAGTCAAAGGAGGTAGTTCTGCAAGCTTATTGGAACACACATGGTCCGATTCTCCTGTTTTCAACAAATTGCATGTTTTATAATTTGTTTAAATTGTATTAACTCTTTGTGAGTTCAAAACTAAAAAAATTAATTGTGTGATTAGTTTTTATTATCACATTCGCAAATCAAAATGTCAGAGGAAAGTTAAGCAAATAATTGATAAATAGAAATCAAAACGTCTGCTTGTTTTAATGCTAACTGTACTAATAATGCATTAGTTTTTAAGTGCTAAACGACTTATGATTAACTGAATTAAAAAAAATGTTAATGAAATTATTATCAGATCTTATTTTATTTTACCTTGCAAAAATGAATTGAAAATGCAAATTCAAAAAATACAAATTATAAATATATGTACTCGTATATATGTAAGAGATCAACTTAGTGGTTAGTGCATTGGACTTCTACGCAGAGATCCCGGGTTCGAGTCTAGTCTTTAAATTTTCTTTTACTAGAAGCCTCTTATAGCTCATTGTCCGGTGATTGGCAATGTTGTATATAACGATAGAACACTACTATCTGAATGCATGCGGAGCAATGAAAAAAGCATCAAGCGTCAGTTATTGCAGATGTTGCAGCGCCATTATTCTACAACCCAAAAGAGCTATTGAATCTTCTAACTAGTGTCAGGCGAGTCTAAAAAATGTCAGGATCTGAAAGGATTCCAGAGACGGCATGAGCTCCTCCAGCACCTGGTAGCTTGCACATGTCTCAGTCTTTCTTGGATAACGGTAGATTGAGTAACGCAATCAGTTAGAAGGTGTATTAAATTACAGACTTAAAACCATAGAGTATCAACTGCCTTCGAGTTATAGACCACGTTCTTCAGTTGCCCTCCGAACTGACAATTCCCCATGGGAAATCTGGTTAAAAAATTTATACTTACTCAGACCAAGGCACGACTCAGATTTGTTGCAGCTATGATTATGCAGATGTTCGCCTGTCTCAGAGACCAGGAAGGCGAAATGAAGTAAAAGCACTAATGACTTGAGAGTCGAAGAGAAAAAAAAAATCAAAATTTATGGCAAGGAGCCGTTTTTTACCCTTAAAATATGAGATCAAATAAACAAATAATTTGAAGCTCATTAATTGAATAAAATTTCAAGAAATTTAATAGCGAATTACTTATGAAAATACCTTGGGGAAAAGTGGACTAGCCACTTCTTCAAGGCACCTGACGTCCCTGGGAAAATTTTGCCTAACAAAACAAACAATAGATTTTGATTTGGCTTTCATTAAATCACTCTTGGTTCACTCTACAATTTACATAAAAAAATAAAATTAATAAAAAATATTGAAGTTACTGCAAATGTTTCCAAGTAGATTAACCTCTTTTTTTTAATTGAAGCTCTAAAATGATAACACCTTTTAATAATTAGAAACTTGTCATTATTCGGTAGAAAATTTAATGTTGTCTCGATTAGTATTTTTAAATTTGTTTTATCTCTAACTCAGTAGGGCTTATGACCATATTTTATTGAGAAAGGCTCAAAAATAATAGTTAATTATAAAATGAGCAACTTCTCGAAAATGGTTGGAGACCGGTATTATGATTCGTACTTTTTTTGGTGGTGTAGAACAATCTCCCAAGTTTGGCTTGATCAATTTGCTAGAGCGTATGTGTTAAATGAAATTTAAAGGTATAGGATCTAAAAATTTCGTAGACATTAGCTGAAATTTATTATTATCATATTCGCGATGAGGGTAATATTCGGAGATGCCATTGGTAAGTATTTAATTTCATTATTTAATCTTTAATACAGATGTATTTTTAAGGACCCGTGGCGTTTTTTTACGAGTTCAGGTATTGTTGTAATATTGTTAGTAATTACTTTTTAATTACGCAGTGTATGTTGATGCAGTCCATTCCAAATAATAATTTTCGCTTTATTTTAAATTAGTTTGAATTCTTAAAAAACAAGAATTAAATTTGATTGAAATAAATAATAGACAACAATTGTGAGTTGGCAGCGTAGTGCTGTAGCATCGAATAAAAAAACAAAGTTGTACAACTAAAACAAACAAATAAAATATACTTCTGCTCAAAATAACTGCACCACTTTATTTTCAACCAAAAATTCTTTTATCACCAATAGCTGGTGCACACGTTATAATTAGTAAGACTTAACGTAAGACTGCAGAATGATAGACCTAATTCTTTTTTCGACGATTACCTAAATTGTGACCTTAGTGACTTTCTGTTACTTTAAATATTGCAACAGTACCAAGATTTTTCACTCTTGTTTCAAACCTGAAAATTTGCTGTTAGGAGGTCAGCATCGTACCATTACTGGAGCCAGTGGTCAAGACAGCATCATGTGGCAAGATTATGGAGGTAGCCCACAATTGGATAGTAAAGAGCTCTCAAACAGCTCCAAGAAACTGATTCACTCCAAGTGGCTCAGGGATAGGAGTGCTTCAGACCCACATTTTCCAAACAAGTGATAGGTTTTTGAGTTGGACAACCCTGTAAGATGAAAACATGTAACTGAGCTGGAAAAACTTATTTTTAGCGTTAAGAAAATGTAGCCAATTGCATGTTTGACTGGTTCAGGAGGAAACTGAATGAGAAAGAATTTCGAAGAAGAAAAGCCCCGGCTAAAGGGCCACTACTAATCACAGAGCATCGAGTAGCAAGACACCAGGGTTAACGAGAGGGTACTTGTACCGCTGTTTGGACTTTTCTTTCCGATGAGAGGTGGAAATTGGTCTCTGAACTTTGAACGTACTGGTTCGCTCATAGAAACTTATTATATAACTAATTATTAATTTGACCAGAGTTAGTTTTTGTTCCGAGAAGAAATATAAATGCGGTTGAAGAGATCCTATAAGATATTATATATAGCCTTATTATGGCCGTTCGACCTGGCTATATTGAAGATAATGTATTGCTTATCGTAATTATTTGAGGATAGGAAGTTTAAGATAAATTTAAATTTTATTAAACAAGACTCCAAAGAGTAGAAGTACCCCGTTTGAGCATGAGAGATAGTGACTAGAAAGGAAATTATTGGGGCTCCACTTACAGTAATGGAAGAAATCGATACAAGCCCACCAATCAAGTTGGAAGAAGTTACTTTCTACGACTCCTAAAATCTCCTAAATTTGCCTGTGATGCTTCTGAATAATCACAGGCCATTTCTCAATAGTATTTCCAATGGTAAGAGACTCCAGGTTCCCATCTTGTTGGATGTAGTGAAATAGTTACTGGCCTTTAGATTTTCTTTTCCTCACAGCTTGCTGTCCCGTCATTTGTAGCCTATATTTTTTTTTAGATTTGAGGAAGCCCTTTCCTTGGGCTCATAGTGCAAGAACGAGTTTCTTTTGGAAATGTTCGAGAGCTCTCTACTTTGAAGAGGCAATCCTTTTCGCATGGCGCTAAATGTTTCTCTGATCTGGTAAAGTCATGGTCCTCACATCTTCAAGCATGATAGGTTTTCTATCCAGGACATTTTTCTCGTTCTAAGCTTCTTTGCTTACAATGATGGTGCAAGGGAGTAAGGTAACATTCTGAAGAGTAACTCTAAAGAACTAAAAATGTTTCACACTTAGCTTGAACCGAGTCCAGTATGAACAGGGCTTATTAAAGGTAAAGGCGGTGTAGAAAAATATTAGTAAATTTGCACAATCTTCCTACTTACAATTAAATTAATAACAAATTAGCACAGACACTAGTCTTATTGTATTATAATTATTTTTAATTTTATATATATATAAAAAAAAAAATGGTCCAACTAATTTTGAGCAGTAAATAATGAGCAACAAATGAAATTTCAAAATAACAAACAACTCATTTACAAATACTACAAATAAATGGGCTTAAGAAACTTACATAAAAACGAAATAAATACGTAAATCTTAATAAAATATGAATACTTAAAATAATAATAATAACAATAATAGTGCAAAACTTTTGTTTTTATGATGGTATGTGTACGAGAAACAAATAAATAAATAGTAACAATAATTGCCGGAAAGCAAGAAATTGAAGAGAGTGCAATGGAGAAACTATACGTTTAATTTTTCGTGTGTTGTAGTAAATAATTTCCCTATTCTAAGAGTTTTAATTTTTTTATCGTAACGAAAATATTAAAAGATTGATTCATCAGGAAATTGTAAGCTGCGCACCTGTCAAGCCCCAAATACCGATGTTGTCGCACACCACCAATTTAAGCCACAAATACCCAGTCTTCCAAAGGTGAAACAGCATGATTCGAAATCGAAATTCGCAGAAAGATTCAAATTGGATATTTCGTTTGGTGCCAATTAGCGAAGTTGTATTAGAATTTTGATATTCAAGGCCCAAAACCGACACTTTATGAAGTTAATTTCTTTAATTCTTTATTTTTTCGATGTGACGAAAACGTCTCCAATTATATACTTTTTAAAAATTACATTAAAGCTTTCGTATTCACTGCACAATTTTTTTATTTTTAAAAAGAATTACAAAGAAGATAAGGGTAAGCGCGGTTCTTTCTCTATTTCCGAGTAAAAGGTCTCCTGAATAAAAAAAATGTATTTTTAAAATTGTTAGTGTTTAACCAATGAAACTGTAAAACAAATGAACCGCAAAAACTACAAATTTTAGAGGTTTAAATGTCAACTGGATACGTGATAATAATATTTTGATAAAATAATGTGTAATATTTTTGTTTGAATAAAAATAATTTTAAATTAGCGAATAATTTGAAACTAAAAAAAAAACTTGAAAGCTTAAAAATTCGACGGCATGCTGCCTTACGAGGTTAAGTTCCAGTCCTATAGAAGGGTTGTAGAGATACTGTCCAGAGTAGGTGTTATTAAGCAAATGATAGGGGCAAGTGCATTGACATATAACGACATAAGAGGTCTGAGAATGTTGATGAGGAAAGTAGGCACATTAGAATCATGTTCTTCAAGTCCGCAGTGGCAGAAGCACCACTCTCTTGCGCTGGAGACTTCCTAAATAAATTAAAAAATATAAAAATTTTCATTTTAAAATGTATTGTATAGCAGTTCTAGGTGGAGAGAGGATTGCCACTAAAATGTCCCATTCCAGTATGTCGTGTAATGTTAGTGACCAACTTCTCAGCCGTCGGTCATACTGCCACAGACTAATCATGGGATTCATCAAAAAGAATTTTTAACCTTTTTTGAAGAATTCATTTTTTGTTTTTATCACAGGCTACAATTAGCGGTGAGAAGTTTCCTCAAAGAGAATGGACTAATTTTTTAAAAATAGCTACTCGAGTTTATGGGACGGCATTGCAACAGAAGTTTAGGTTATGGGATAGTCTTAAAGTTCTGTTTGGTATTCACCCAAAGCAGTCTGATGACAATCAGTCTGATTGTCATCAGACTGAGGGTAGAAATTTTGGCTTGTTCACTTCATTCTTCATTGGAACCCATTACATTATTTGGGTTTATAATGAATAATTAATTGCTTGAGGCATTTCTCTCTAACGATAAAAACAAAGGGTGGATTGTAACTCTGTAGCGTTTCATTCCCTGATACAGGGCCATACCGTGTCTTGATTTGTCTAATTTGGCTATATCATCACTGAGATGCATGAGAGAATAAATGATACGGGTGTGCGATACGTTACAATTAAATTACTTAATATTGATACGCGACGAAATGGGAGAGTTGCAAAATCGTCTCCTCACTGCAACTACTACGTTCCGTACCTTTTCTTTGATGTGTCAGGTTAAACTGCTCAAATTACCGTCCTGTTACTTAGCTTTTTTAATATGGATTGAGGCAAAAAGTTCATTACATCTATTGGAGATACAGTGATACGCTATGAGAATGTGCAACAAATTGAACGAAACACCTCAAATTACGAATGGTCGTAAGAAGCTCAAACTTAGCACTTTGTTTTAATACAATTTTTGCATCGGGCAGGCATGCATAAAGTCATATCTCTTTTTCTGAAACTTTTCCCAAAAGCACTAAATGTTTTAAAAATAATAGACAAGTTTTTGTTTGACATATTAAACATTTGCACTGTTACAGTACTTTCACTTTTGTAGTAGAGTAAAAGAAAGTCAAAATAAAATTTTTAATTTTTTTTTCAAATTTCTTTTAGTAAAAAACCTTACTGACTACTCAACTAGTACAAAAAGGAATTGTAATCGTGCAGACTTTCCATTTTGAGATTTGACCGGAAGGATCAGTTTTGAAGTCGCCTGAGTAGGAACAGTGTGTGCTCACAATAAGTCAAGGGGTTTGAATTCAAGTTTCGGAAATTATTTTAATGTAAGTTTGTCTGATTTTGGATTGCAAGAAAGTGGTGGACACCTATCAAATGATGGCAATTTTTATTTAAAACAGAAAAGTTATTTTTGAAAGCACATTTTAAAGCAAAAGATCAAAACAAAATAAAAGGGATAACATAAATAATTTATGCTTTTCGCACCTAAATAAGAGTTAGTGTCACTGATAGTTGTCAACTAGTTTTTGAGAAAATGAAGTGAGGAAAACTGTTGAGGAAAAACTTGTTAGGTTATTTTTTAAATTTCATTTCTCTACTTTTGATTATTGCCTTGTTTTACTCCGCTCTGCCTCCAAAAAAAAAAAAAAAAAAAAAGAAAAAAAAAAGCATTTATGAATAACTATTTTTTTGTTTTACCTATAAGAGGTCTTTCCGAAGTTGGAGGCATGGTCTCAGCCACCATGTTTAGAAAAAATGTTAGCGACAGAAGTACTGTCACATCTACGAACAAAATTACAAAACAGTTATACAAATCTCAAGAAAGGTAAATTTTTAATTTATTATCTTTATATTTTCTATTTCTATAGCATTACACTGCAGCTCAAAAATCAGGGAGCCACTTCAATTTTTTAGATTTTTTTTAAAAATTTTTCTTCTTTTTTTCTAATTTTTGGGGATTTTTTTTTAATTACATCAAATTTTATAGTCAAGTAGATAATCATTAATTTTTTCATATTTCTTGAATTCTTTTTTTCTGAAGTATCAAAAAATATTTTTTGCCCGCTGCAAACTTGAGGAAATGTCGAAATGTCACCAAAACAAATAAGACTAGAAATGTAAAATATAACTTTTCATAATATTTTGGAAAGTCTAAATCGGTTTTGATAGAAAGAAAATCATGAATCCTTAGCCCACAAAAAGATGAAACCAATAAATACGACAAGAAAAACAGTGGCTTGTTTTCCAATTCATGTTGACACTCTGAATGAGGCTATAGAAACTTTATTCAAGAGTTAAATACTAGATTTGTTTCTTTGCAACCGCATTAAATTGGTTCTAAGCTCGAAGGAAAAGTACTAAATATGATAAGGTCCGAAGGCGTTACAACTAACTTCATTTCTTATCGCAATAATTACTGAACCAAAAATAACTATTTATCCAGAAATTTTTTCATCTACTGAATCACTAAATAACTTAATGTATAAATTAATAATTTTTCCATTAACTTTGGAATTCAAAATCACTACTGTCTCTATGATCTTCACTTTTAGTTACTTCTAAATTGAGAAGAAAATTTGATAAATGGTTAAATAAATGTCTTGACGATTTTTATTTTTGAATAATTATTCTTATTCAAACCTGAAAGTTTCAGGTTAAGGTAGCTGTTGGTGTTCTTAAAAATAAAATCTAATGAAATTCTATAGTTAAATAACTAGTGTGGTGATATCTGTCGCATGGAATTGAAAGGTACATTTTTAATCATAGAAAGCAAAGGAAGCCATTAGTTTTAGAGCAGGAAGCACTTTAAATAGAAAAAAATAAATAACATAAAATTTTCCGGTTTAATATTTTAATGATTTTTCATTATTTAGCTTTAATTACGCTATTTTATTTATTTATTTGGTATGTCTTAAAATTCTGTTTTTTCATAGACTTTTAAGTGCCTATTACTCGTTAAGTCAATGGCTTTTTTTTCTGTCAATAGCCTGAAATAATTGTTTTTATAATTAAATTGAAGTAAATGCCTACTTTTGTTTCAGGCGGCTTCAAAGTCCAACTTTTTAATGCTTAGTACTTAAATTCCAACCACTAAAAATTGATTCTCCCGCGCACCGGTGGGGACAAGCATATACTTTATTTTTAATATACAGGCTGACCAGAGTTATATGCTCCACCCTCTTTTTTTTTAACGGCGGGAAATTTCGAAAAAATAAAAAACACGTAATTAATCATTTTTAGTCTAGTTTATTTTCAGTGATTGACCCATTTTTTTAAACTCCTGTATCTCGAGATACAGCATCCGACTTTTGTTTCTCAAATGGAACGTTATATTTTTTGTTGCATATTTTTATAGCATTTAAGCTCCTAAAAATAAAAAAAAATAAAAAAATTGAAATCGGTTAGGTTTTTCAAAAGTTATGGTAATTTAAAATATGAAAAACAAATTTCAGTTTATTGTCAAAATTACTTTATTTTTTTTTTAAGAATCTGTTCAAACTGGGCACAATCAACGGATAGGCAAGCCAAAACTCTGGACTCCCACGCTTTGCTTGTAGCAGCACTTATGGTGGCGAAGTCAAGATCTAGGCATGTTAGAATTATTCGACGTTTCAGACCATCGACTGAAGCCACGGGATTAAGGTTACTGTACACTTTATTTTTTAGATATCCCCACAAAAAATAGTCCATTGGGGTTAAGTCCAGAGATCGAGGTGGCCATTGGATGGGTCAATGAGTCTCTAAGCACTTTTCATGGAAATTTCTGTCCAGGAAACCTCGAACCACTCTCGCATTATGTGCCGGGCAACCATCTTGTTGAAAATACATATCTAGCCGACGTTGTAGATGAACATCTTCAAGCAGAACTGGCAAAATGTCTCTTAAAAAAAGTTAGACACCTTGCACCAGTTAAGTTCTCTCTGTAGAACTAAGGGCCGATTAGTTGATTTCCTAAAACTCCACACTAAACGTTTGTATAAAAAACAACCTGAACGTCGAATAACTCTAGCATACCTAGATCTTGACTTCGCCACCATAAGTGCTGCTACAAGCAAAACGTGGGAGCCCAGAGTTTTGGCTTGCCTATCCGTTGATTGTGTCCAGTTTGAACAGATTCTTTAAAAAAAATTACATAATTTTGACAATAAACTGAAATTTGTTTTTCATATTTTAAATTACCATAACTTTTGAAAAACCTAACCGATTTCAAAAAAAAAATTTTTGTTTTTTTTTAGGAGCTAAAGTACTATAAAAATATGCAAAAAATATATAACGTTCCATTTGAAAAACAAAAGTTGGATGCTGTATCTCGAGATACAGGAGTTTAAAAAAATGGGTCAATCACTGAAAATAAACTAGACTAAAAATGATTGAATACGTGTTTTTTATTTTTTTCGAAATTTCCCGCCGTTTAAAAAAAAGTGGGTGGAGCATATAACTCTGGTCAGCCTGTATATATATTTTCTCTAACAATTGAAAGATAGTTTGCACGCAAGTCTTGAACTGGGTATTCCCCACTTAAAAGTCCAAGATGTTCTTCACTACTCTCTCTAACTCTCACCTAGAGCATTATTGATTTAATTGATTTATTAAATATTTAATAATAAGAAAGTCTTTTTTGAATGTAAAAGGGAAAACAAATCCCTTACGGCCTCCATAACTAATAACATTGAATGTTAAAACCAAAGGAATTGATATGGAGGTAGATTTATACAATTTATAAATTATAGTTGTTTGAAATAATTACTGTTTATGTAAATAGAATTCACATTTTCAAATAATTATAGGAGTATATGATTAAATAATTAAAAAGATATTGAACGATATTATATTAATTAAAAATGATCCTGATAAGGTAATGCGGTTGAAAAAAATACAGAATTAATCAGTAAATTATTTATTTACCGTCTCTCATTGACTCTTTGCTTCGCTCTTATGACTAACATTACAAAAATTAAAAAAAAAAACGCTCTCACTTGTCATAAAAATTGCCATATTAAGAAATGATTGTACATAATTCAATTTGTTAAATTAAAGGTAAGTTGAGGGCGTTTATACGGTTCTGGACCCAATTTGACCCTTAAATAACCCAGTTTATACTGACTTCAAAAATACAAAATATTTTTAGTAAGAGTTATTCCTTAAGTGACTTCCGTGAGATAATGCATTGTCCTGCTGCAATTTTCTTTACTCATTTTATATGTATTTGAAATGCTTTAATTATGGAATCGATAATTTACTGGAGTTGAAGTGCTGCCAGCGACATCTGACCAATGTATAGTAAATTAGTTCACATCTCCACAGTTAAGAGCTCTTAACAAGTTCCATGAGATTGGAAAGACGGAGGCCAGCTGAAAAGATATGTCCCAGGACCAGATCAAGCTCTGCAAGATCAGTTAACGTCTCTGAGTTCCGAAATGTGAAAAGTAGCGAAAGACAATGTAGCCAATTTTTATTTTTACATTGAAGAGAGCCAAGTGGGGATATGATTGAACCAGCATGAAAGCCAAGTCGGCCAACTATATAGCCAATAAGCAAATCTTTCGGCTGCCCATGACCGGCCGTTTAGAAGTTGAAAGACAATTTTTTACCAGTTTGACAGATAAGAACACACCGCAGTTATGGTGTTCTCTTTTAAAGCTTAGCTAGCTCTCTGGTAATTAACGCCCTTGAGTGGGAGTTGTTTTTCTTAGCCCGGCCACGTCCAGACGTTTTTGGTGCAAGGAGTATGAGGCAATTACATTCTGTGGTTAGTGGTCGTTAGATAGCTTGACCTCGGAATTTTTGCCTCAAAACCTTTCATCTTTCTGGGGTGCGAACCTCTCTCAAATGAAATAAATCCAACTCGTTTGTTTTAATCAGATAAGAGGTGACTTATCCATGACGGGGGTTTGACGAAAGCCTTTGCTCTTGGCCTGTTATAAGAGCACCGAGTTGCAAAACAAAAGATGGCTGGGAACATCTAGACGAGAGTTTTCACGGTACTACAATGCCATTGCTCATCACGCGCTACTCATAGTCTCATTGTTGAAGCAGAGCTGGCATCTTTCCCATTAATGGAAAGCATTAATGGTGTTTATGTGGAGGTTCTAGATCGGAAATGTCACTTCGGAAGAGCTTTTACAAGTTCATATTTGGGAAATTCACCTAGGATACACTGGAGATAATGTTTAGCTTATTCGTGACAAAAGAATGCCACACACAAGATGAGAATGCCGGAGGAATATCTATGAACCATCTAGGGAACTAAAAGATTCGATTGATTAGCTCTAAAGTGCCCACTTGGACTCCAGAGAAAATGTCTAGGGCCACCTGTACAGAGAAATCCAAGCCGGAGTGTTCCAGCTGCTATGAGAGAAATGGCCAGTTAATAAAACTACTGGAGAGTGGATATTCTTCCATCAGTATCTGGAAATCGGCTGGAGCTGCCATCAAGGCAATAACAAATACCATTTTCGTCTATTTGGAATTAACACGGTGAATACAGTAATAAGCATGGTAACACGGCAATTGCATGTGTTTTGCGACATTTATTCAGTTTTTCTCCTTACATTAATAACAATTGAAAGATATAAAGCAGTTTTACATGTACAATTTCTGTTTGGAAAACAGAGTGGTGCACTAATCTTGAGCATCTGTGTTTTTAATGTTTGTTTTAAAAAGCCCCAAAAGTTATTTTTTGGACAAAACAGATGAAAAAATAAAGGCATAAGCCTATTAATAAGTTGTAAAATCAAACAGATCAGACAGCAACAGTTTTTAACTTATAACAGTAAGCAGAAAGTAAGCACAACAAATTGTGGTTACTCGACCTCATTTTGCAACAAACGGAAACTGCACTGGAAAAATTATTTTATTTTGTTTTAAACCATTTTGTGTTTTTTAATTTTTTAGGTTTACTAGATCCGCAGTGGTGGAGAACCATTCAGTGATTCTTTATTGAGGTAGCGTGCCTCACATTAATTTTTCTGGCTATCTATGGATTTCTAAGGCGATCGCCCATCATCAGCAAGACAAAGCATGATTTCAGAAGTGTTAGCAGAATGACAATACACTCATCACGGACAGTTGGGGGGCAAATTCACTATTCAGTTGGGTGAATACTGTTGTGTTCAGTTGAGCATGGTTACAAATACGCTCTACCGCAGTGGGCTTAGTTCAGTTATTCAGTTTAACTTGGTTAAAAAAACACAGTTCACTGTGTGTGTTTCGTTTAGCAAAGTCACAGTTCACAATCCACATCAATGTGTTTTGTTATGCAATGTCACAGTACACACTCCATTACAGTGTGTTTAGTTTAGTCACGAAGCACACTCCATTACAGTGTGTTTAGTTTAGTCACGAAGCACACTCCACTACAGTGTTTAGTTTAGTCACGAAGCACACTCTATTACAGTGTTTAGTTCAGCACGGTAACAAAACACACAACACTACAGACACTCCACCATAATGTGTTTGGTTTACCATTGCCATAGTCACTGTACACTATCCACAAAAAAGTGTTTTGTTAAACACCGTCACAATACACACACACTCCTCCACAGTGTGTTGGTTTAATCACGTTACAAATTCCACACTGTGGGATAGTTTAACATAGTCCTTCACAGACATTATTCTATTCACTGACAATGAAATTACTGTATTCATTAAATAAAAGGTGGGCGAAGTCAGAGTGCCGAGCGTATAACCAAAATATGATACCTGGTTTTGAGAGAAACGATCACTGTCATATGTTTAGCATTTGGTTGCAAATGTCTGGTACTTTGGTAAGTGGTAATTCTTATAAAAATTGTGACTATTATTATTACTGTTTGTGCTGTAATTATATTATTATGAGTAGTATACTAGCTGATGCTAATTCTTCCAAAGGATTAGAGATCTAAGACCTTAGATTTCTATCAAATATTTCGTAAGTTCAAAAACAAGGAATGGAGCTAGAAAAGGTCAGAGACATTCTAAACTGCTACAATTTTAATTTTTTCGACTAGTTTGGATCCAATTAGCATGTCTTGATGTGACAACTGTGCCACCAATTAAAAACCGTACTGGCAGACACATAAATAAAATGAAGGGCATTACAGAAATAGAGCTTTGAAAATTAACAATTAAATACGTACTTTAGTATTACCATAGGCTGTTTTGTTTTACAATGTACACCATCTTTTGTTAATATTTTAATTGTATTGGAAGGTTTTTAAAGAATATAAAATGGGCTTGGAAAACGGAACACCTGGGTTATTTTTGAGATTAAGGTTTTCAAGTATTTGCTCAAAATTTTTGTCTTACCTATTTTAATAAACGTGGTTTGTTTTTTATTTTATTGTAGGGTTCAGGGAAAGAAATACCTTTGAAAGTAAAACCAAATACTCTTAAAAAAAATGTTTAGACGTACTATTTCGATGATCGGTTTTGTTTTTGAATGGAAAATTCCTCAACAATTTTATAAACTATTACAGTCACAAGATATAATCCTTATAAAGTAAAACCTCTATACATAGTTATATTGCCATAAAACAAAGCCATTGGAGAAGGAACCAAAACGATCCTTGATGAAACCTTTTCTGCAATATTGCAATTCCTCCAAGAAGATTGAGTTAAGAACTTCTTTTTATTGATCATTTGCTCAGGTGTACACCCGAGAACTTCAAGAGAGAGTTCACGAATAAAGCAATTTTGAAAGTGGTCTTAAAAGTGTATGCCAGCATTGTAAATCGATCATGCCTCGTTTTTTGCTTCAACATGCCTGGTTCGGGCCTTTGCTGAAATTAACTCTCTTTACAGAGTGGCACTATTCGTAGTACCGTTCTTGAGCTGTATTCTGACTATCACTCTGTATCGATAACTTCTACCCACACTTCGGAGTGTTAAATTCATTTTATCCTTTTAAGTGAAAAATGACAAACGTTAATTTTCATTCAATGAAACAATAAACAAAAAAATAAAAGTCCCAGATCATGTTTAATGTAAACCGTTTTCTATAGTTGTTGAATAATTTAATGAGTATTTTTTCATTTTTTGGAAATTGTGTTGAACCACTAGTCTGTTTATCTTTATAGCAGAATTTATTTTAAACTTTCTGTTTTATTTTGGCTTTGGATTAAATATAGTATAAATTCATTGGTACAATAGAGATATTGGACTGTAATTATTAGTGTTATACCAGCAGTTATGAGAGAGAATGACTCAAACTTTTAAAGAATTTACTGTCACATTTCTTTCCAAAATGAAAAGAAAAGAAACTAGAAACTGGTCGTTATAGTGGTAAAAGGCTTCACCAGTGACGACTGAAAGACAAGAAATTGAGAGATAGTTGTTGCACCGATACATCAAATAACCTAGATGTTCTGATTTTACACCCAAGTTATTTTTAAACTATTCACAATACTAGCTGCATAAATGCACATAAATACATCTTGATTCAGAAACCAATCCCAAATATTTTTCACTTCTCAAAACGCAGATCTCCACAAAAATTAGGGCAGAGATCTATCCATCAGATCCTTAGCATCAAATAGTTTTACTACAGTTCTATAAACGAGAATTTCTTGTTACTATATACATTTTTTTTATATATTTTGTTTGTTCTGTTTTATTTTGAGTTGATTATTGATGTTTTTAATTTTATTACTGTTAGAAATTAAGTCATAACCATGGCATTTATCATTCTTTAAAGCAAAATTTACGAACAAAATAAATTAGAATAAATTAACTTAACTATATCAAAATAAAGATATTGTGTAACTTATAATGTAATTTTTAATTAGCCGTATAGTTAATGTTATTTACTAAGAAAAACTAAAGGCGTGTTTTAGGATCTACCTGGTAGATAAAAATTTGAACCGTCAAAGAAGACAGAATGAACAAAAGAGTACAAGGTGCGCTGAAATAGTTGAGGAATTTTAGATGCTGGCACTCCTAACAGATTTTACTTACAGATTTATGTGTAAAGCAGTCATTAATTGAAGTAGAGCGGTTTTCTAATCCTGCTCTCAAGTCTGTTTAAAAAAAATTTAAAGTGTGGAAAGCTTGGTCTAGGATTCAATTATCCTTAAATTCAGTTTAACTATCGGTAGGGGCGGATATTTGTACCACCAACACTTCCTAGATGTCTGTCCTTCTCTACCCAAATTGCAACCTACAAAAAGCCAGAGGTTGCCAGCATGGTTCCGATAAGTGCCGATTCGTTCTCAAATTGACTCTTGATATGTAAAATCTTTCTTTGAAACTTGAGTGATTTTCGTTCATTATTTCAAGTAATCCGTACAAACTGCATCAATAGATCAGATCAGGCTACCAGATGCACCCCTTAATATAACTGCGAAAAAAAAGAAGCTGTGCTAGTGGTGGAACCAAGACATTCAGTTTGAAGTGGTGTTGCGATTACATCTGAATTTTACTTTATTTCAGCGGAATGACTAATTTATTTATAGAAAAACGAATCGAAGACGAGGTAATCACCTCTTTTTTTAGGAGAAGCTTAACGTCTAACTATCACAATTACGTGGCGCGGTGGAAGAACATACTTAAAACGTTTTTTCTAACAAATAAAAAGTAGCTACATGTGGGATTCGAAGTAGAGATTTTGCACAAAACCATACTTCGTACCTTCTGCAACAACAGCCGGCGCGAAAAAGGAGTACAAGCAAGACTTCTTCATGTTTCATCAAACATCCTTCAGCCCAGCCGGGGCACCCTCTACTAATTAGCACCTCTTCTGCTCCATGACTCGTGTTAAAAAGTTTACAAGTATAAAAGATATATAAACTGAATGATTGGAGATATTGCCTGCGTAGGTAGCTCTAGTAGCCCGCTAACTGATGTCTTTGTAATAACTATTAAAATATTTAACACAAAAGTGCTTGGTAATCGATTTTGTTTTTGGTGACATCGTGCAGTCTTTAATGCGCATGCGTGTTCAAGAAATTTCTGGCTTTTTCACTTTCTCTTCCTTACTTTTTTGAAGTTGGGGAAGCATGGGTCGATATAACACTTTCTAAGTAGTTTTTCACTAATTAATTACAATGCTTTCTAAAAGTTATTTAAAATAAAGTAATAGAATTTTAATTTCTCCTGTCCTGAAATACTTCAAATTTCTGCGAGGGACCATTCAGACATCTTCGCGCATATATGTATAGGCCAGGCATTCGCGTGATGAAGTAGTTAAGTGTCGACGCAATTGAAGGGGCTGCATTTTACAGATTTTAATGTAGTGAGCAGAGGCTGTATGTAGAGGATTTCAACAAAACAGAAATGTTCAATTTTAGTTTAAGTACACTTATACGATAAACATTAATTATGAATATTTTATTTAATTTTTTTGCAATTTCGTAAATGTATGTTTCACTTAATCGTCTTTGGAAGTTATTACGCGTCATTATGAAGAAAAGTTAGTAAAGGATAAACGAATTGTGTAAATACTGTGAACTGATGTCGATCAAATCCTTCTACCATCGTTGATCGATAACCGTCCTCCCACCCGTTGAGGTCGCAAATATTTTCTAGAAATTGGGTTAGCACTATCTAGTAGATCGAATTCTCTTGCCGGACGCGATACGAGCAGTGTATCTTAAATCTTACTTTATAGCTCACTGCAATCCCCTCCACGTTTCTTATATTTTGTGGTGGGCACTTTTACGTTTTGATTTTAAAATAATTAAAATCATAATATTGCAATATTGAAAGTTGTGTGAGATTTCTCACAGATTTTTTTCTGCAGGTTTCAATTAATTTCCTACTTTTTAAAAAATTAAGCATCTACAATTAAATTTATTAAGAAAATTCTAAATATTTAAAAATCAAATATTTAAATTTATTTGTAACTGCAATGCCATGGTTTTGTCTGTAAAATGATGGAGTTAGTTTATTTTAGTTAAATCTATTCGACAAGTATGAACTCACACGATATGGACAATCACATGTTCCCAAACTGGATGGAGATAAGAAAAAACCCTAACTCATTTAGGTGGAAAGGAGAGTTTTGTTTGACGAGTAAGTCCGACAAACCCCATTTGGAGGATCCTGTGGGTGATAAATGGGAATATATGAATCTCGCCACAACCTCGAAAGTGATCACATGTTACGCCATTCTGTGAAATCGGCCTGTAGGGGTGGCAGTTTCAACGAGCGAAATTGGAGATAAACGCAAGAAATACTTTCGATTGTTTCAACTATGCCTTAAATTATCCATATCTAAATATAGATGAAGAGGGAATAGGGAATTTACCTAAACTTGAGAGGTGTATTATCTAAATAAGTGGGTATTTTTTAATAATTAAGGACTAATGTTCATTACTTCTTAAGTATTTTTTATAGGGTAGCAAAACCGATCATCGCCAACTGTTAGAGGAGACAGGCTTACAGAAACGTTATGGAGAGTCGCCCACCAAAGTAGCCATCCTCTTTACATATAAGGAGGAGATTGGGTTCTCAGAGAAGGAGTTGGTCCTAGGGAGTGGTCATTTTTCACTGCCAGCTTCCTGCTCTTCTTAGAACTTGGAAAGATACCAAGCAGTGTTAAAAGAGAATATACCTAACCAGGGTGAATGGTTATCAAGAGCGATTATCTTTGACTGCTGGCTCCCTTCTTTTTCCTGAGAGCCTGGGTTATGATCTGGCGAAAGAAAAGTGTATCCGTCTTTAGAACATTCGAAATTCTTCATTCTGGAATATGGGGAGAGCATTAGCTCCTGGAATGGATTTTTCCTGCCTGCCGGCTTCCCTTCCTGGAAATTTTCCGGTATCTGATTCCACAGAACTGGGGAAGCTGTTCTTTGCACATCCGCAGCAGGAGTGAGGTTGTTCTTATCAGAGATTGGGGTGGCTTCTGTCTTCTCTCTGTTCCTGGAACTTCTTTGGAGAGAATGTGCTAGACTTTGGAGGGAAATAAACATTTCCCCGCCTGGAAAACAGAGATTGCCTTCAATCTTACAACTACAAAAAAGTGCAGAAAATTTTCAATAGAGTTCAACACAGAAGGATATTCTGGAGATTTTTTGAAGTGTCTACTAAACGTTTAGAAGAAGTCAGCTTACAATGGCACTTATATGCTTATATTCTTGTACAATGCCTGCTATAACCCAGGTTGATTTAGTAGATAGTGTGGCAAAGATAAGATTCAATCCTTTTAAAATAAGCCTCGAGTACTAATATCGCATTTTTAACCGTTTAGAAGATAAATTTTTAGAGACTATTGTTTTATTATAGTTAATTTTCTGGAAAGTGGCTTGACCGCATTTCTTTAAAGCTGAACCAGAAGTAGATAGAAGACGTTCGCTACCAACAATGTAGAACGCAAACAAGGGTCTAGGTCTGTTTGATCCCTCAAGCGAACTATGTACTGTTAACTTAAGTTTGGCTTGGAGAACGAATTAAAACAAAAAGGCCGACTACTTCAGAGAAACCATAACTTCCCAAATCAATAAAGTAGGGGGGAATCCTCTGTTTCTAGGCAGGTTTTAGATTCATCTCTTCAAAAAGTGGCAGATGTAGATGCGGACCGACATCAGAAAAGATTCGAATTAAGTGAGTCTCACTCAACCAGTGGCCGACATGGTTACCTGAAGCAACTGAAGCATTGCACATTAACTTATTCCCTTGCTACCCGAATAATGACTAAGTCTGAAAGAACATTCTTCAAAACGCAAAAGATAACAAATGATGTATTACTTGCAACAAGAAATGGATTTGTTTCCGCAACCCCAAGAAAAGAAATAAAAAAAGAAATCATGCCAACTTATCTCAGGTAGAGCGTCACACTCCCTGAGTATTAATTTAATCAACGCAAGACATCACGACAAATGCACTGAGGAGTTTTGCTTCTTTGAGATAAACCTCAAAGTTCTCTTTTAATTACGTTACTTAACTTAGTTTTGCGTGCAAACAGTGTTAAAGTTATGTAGAAGGAGAAAACGGGATGCACTGCAGTTTTTACCCTTCAAAGACAGCTGATGAAAAGAGCATGGAATTTTAGGCTCACAAATGGTTCGAAGATATAGAAAATTAAAACCAATATTTCAACAGTAAGCTAGATAGAAATTAAAAAATTCATTTTTGAAATATATGAATTCGCTGTCAACAGTCATTTATCTTTAAGGATAAGTTGACTCCGAATTATCTAACTACAAAATCAACCTGTGTTTTTAAAATGCAAAATATAATTTTAATATTTCAAACCTCCACTTCTAGCCGAAAATTTGAAATTGTTTTAGATTTTATAAAAAAGTTTAAATTTTAGTGTTATTGCATAAAGATTTGTAAAAGTCAAAAAATATAGGCAAAAAGTAAGATATAAAAACAAAGGGATTAAATTTTATAAAAAATTCAACATAAAGAGATAGTAGGGAGGGTGAATATTTCTAACTGTAAACAAACTGAAAGTATTTAATAATCCAAATAATAATAATAATAATAAGTAGTGGAGTAATATGTTCGAGAAAGAACAGATATTAGAGGCGCTAATAACCTCAGCTGTTGATGCGACCAAAAAATAATAATAATAATAATAATAATGATAATTATTATTATTATTATTGTTAATAAAACATTCTTTGGTTAAGCAATTGTAACAAAAGCACGCAACTCAAATTTGACCAGCTTAAATAAAAAATAAATAAATTGAAGCAAATAATTGCATCACATTTGCCAAGCTTAGCCGTTTTGCTAATGATAACTTCGCTAGCAATGGCATTTTTCTATCCCAAAAATGAAAGTGTATTACTTTATCTCACACTAAATTTTGAAACAAAATTTATGTTTTGAGATTCCTGAACAAAAAATGAAAATGTTTTTTAACGCATGGATTGTGTTTGTAAGTTGTGTGTGTTGAAAGAATATCTCAAAAAATAAAATACTAAATAAATACTAAAAGTAGCAAAAAGCTCGAAATTATTCAAATTTTTTTTACGATACCCAAGTTTTGACCGAAATCTTACGTATTTGCTGAAACGATTTTCTCTACGTTCAGCTTCTGTCTAAAGTGCTACTCCAGAATAACTAACGGTGTCTTTAGGCACTGCCAATTATACAGCAAGTGCTTCAGTACCTATGCGTACGTTTTATCTCGTAAAATTGCCCTTTAGTTTCATCTAAGACACAAGGTTATAGCTCCATGAATCCTTCGTTTCAATAAAGTAGCACATAAAACTTGCAATTGAACTAGCTATTTGTAGTAGACATAATAGGTACAGAAAATTGTCAAGTGTTCAAAGATAAATATTAGGTAAGTAAATGAATTTCTTATAATGGATTATTAAGATCCGAAACCATCCGAGATTTAGAATAACAAGCAAGCTGTGTCAGACAAAATCTGTAAAGAAAAATATTGCCTTCTACGTCCTGTTTCTAGTTTGGGACAGAATATTGTGCACAGACTCTCACTCTAGTCACTCTAGTCATAAAACTAATAGTCTATTCGGTCACTTTAGTAAAGGGAACCAAATTTCGCTCGCGTGCAACACCGGACTTCTCACTAACATGTAAATTCGGAGCTTGTGACTCAGGGAAATGATCTTTAACACTAGCTTCAGTGTGTATAAACATCTGAAACCTGCTGATAACTTTTAATTTAATTTACTTTTTACTCATCGTTCATTTTTTTTTTTAAATACTCTGATGTTTAATTTTTACCTTTCTTTGGTACATATGTTACCATGGGAATTTAAACTTGTTCATGTTTTTCAAATTTACTTGTAAAAATAGTTAGACCATGAAACTGAGTTCCCAAACGTTGAATTGTATGCTTAGTTTTTTCTTAATTTAACTTTAAATCCACGGACATTCTTATTGTTAAAGTTTCTCATAGCTCTGTTCCAAAGCGCCAGAAGTCCTTCCAGTAAGTATGACTCGTCCAATTACGCAAGTCTCTTAATGGTTCGGTTTAAGTGCCACACTGGTTTATATCTACCTATGCATTTGGTAATGAGGCACAGTTAGCAGTTGTTACCCGCAAGTACGATTTCAGTACTGCGTTACAATACTATACATTCTAACTACCGTATAACATTAAAAAAGTATATAGTTTATGAGAAAAAATGTCTAATTTTATGAAAATATATGAAATCCTTACGAAACGAATATCCATATATGAATGAGTTTCATTTGATAACATTGTTTTCATGTATAGTGATTTCTCTAAGAAAAAAGCTCTAATACTTCTACTATGCGTACCAACTGAATACAAGTAGGTGGATCAATTTTACTTCTGATAATTTTCCAGAACCTTGCATTCTACTGAGCAGGCGACATGCTTCCCACAAGAGCCTCGCACTCATATATTGAAATTGTAAAGAAGCAACTTTTAATAAAAAATCTGAGTTTAAGGAAAAATATTTTATTTTAACTTTCAGGACTTTAGTAAGTGAAAGAGTCGTGTGAATGTCAGTGGTGAAGCGCGATGTTTTCGGCAAGGCGTGTAGCGAACTCACGGTTTTCACATTTCCAACTTTAATAGTGGCCTACCTAGCTAAAGTAACTTTCAGGACCTTAGTAAAGGAAAGAGTCGTGTGCATGTCAGCGGTGAAGCGCGATGTTTTCGGCAAGGCGTGTAGCGAACTCATGGCTTTCACATTTCCAACTCTAATAGTGGCCTACCTAGCTAATGTAACTTTCAGGACTTTAGTAAGTGAAAGAGTCGTGTGAATGTCAGCGGTGAAGCGCGATGTTTTCGGCAAGGCGTGTAGCAAACTCATGGCTTTCACATTTCCAACTTTAATAGCGGCCTACCTAGCTAATGTAACTTTCAGGACTTTAGTAAGTGAAAGAGTCGTGTGAATGTCAGCGGTGAAGCGCGATGTTTTCGACAAAGCGTGTAGCGAACTCATGGCTTTCACATTTCCAATTTTAATAGTGGCCTACCTAGCTAATGTAACTTTCAGGACTTTAGTAGAGTCGTGTGAATGTCAGCGGTGAAGCGCGATGTTTTCGGCAAGGCGTGTAGCGAACTCAGGGCTTTCACATTTCCAACTTTAATAGTGGCCTACCTAGCTAATGTAACTTTCAGGACTTTAGTAACAAGGCGTGTAGAGAACTCAGGGCATTCACATTTCTAACTTTAATAGTGATCTACCGATCTAATGTAACTTTCAGGACTTTAGTAAGTGAAAGAGTAGGGTGAATGTCAGCGTTGAAGCGCGATGTTTTCGGCAAGGCGTGTAGCGAACTCATGGCTTTCACATTTCCAACTTTAATAGTGGCCTACCTAGCTAAAGTAACTTTCAGGACATTAGTAAGGGAAAGAGTCGTGTGAATGTCAGCGGTGAAGCGCGATGTTTTCGGCAAGGCGTGTAGCGAACTCATGGCCTTCACATTTCCAATTTTAATAGTGGCCTACCTAGCTAATGTAACTTTCAGGACTTTAGTAAGTGAATGAGTCGTGTGAATGTCAGCGGTGAAGCGCGATGTTTTCGGCAAGGCGTGTAGCGAACTCATGGCTTTCACATTTCCAATTTTAATAGTGGCCTACCTAGCTAATGTAACTTTCAGGACTTTAGTAAGTGAAAGAGTCGTGAGAATGTCAGCGGTGAAGCGCGATGTTTTCGGCACGGCGTGTAGCGAACTCATGGCTTTCACATTTCCAACTTTAATAGTGGCCTACCTAGCTAATGTAACTTTCAGGACTTTAGTAGAGTCGTGTGAATGTCAGCGGTGAAGCGCGATGTTTTCGGTAAGGCGTGAAGCGAACTCATAGCTTTCACATTTCCAACTTTAATAGTGGCCTACCTAGCTAATGTAACTTTCAGGACTTCAGTAAGTGAAAGAGTAGGCTGAATGTCAGAGTTGAAGCGCGATGTTTTCGGCAAGGCGTGTAGCGAACTCATGGCTTTCACATTTCCAACTTTAATAGTGGCCTACCTAGCTAAAGTAACTTTCAGGACATTAGTAAGGGAAAGAGTCGTGTGAATGTCAGCGGTGAAGCGCGATGTTTTCGGCAAGGCGTGTAGCGAACTCATGGCTTTCACATTTCCAATTTTAATAGTGGCCTACCTAGCTAATGTAACTTTCAGGACTTTAGTAAGTGAAAGAGTCGTGAGAATGTCAGCGGTGAAGCGCGATGTTTTCGGCACGGCGTGTAGCGAACTCATGGCTTTCACTTTTCCAACTTTAATAGTGGCCTACCTAGCTAATGTAACTTTCAGGAGTTTAGTAGAGTCGTGTGAATGTCAGCGGTGAAGCGCGATGTTTTCGGCAAGGCGTGTAGTGAACTCATGGCTTTCACATTTCCAACTTTAATAGTGGCCTACCTAGCTAATGTAACTTTCAGGACTTTAGTAAGTGTAAGAGTCGTGTGAATGTCAGCGGTGAAGCGCGATGTTTTCGGCAAGGCGTGTAGCGAACTCATGGCTTTCTCATTTCCAACTTTAATAGTGGCCTACCTAGCTCATGTAACTTTCAGGACTTTAGTAGAGTCGTGTGAATGTCAGCGGAGAAGCGCGAGGTTTTCGGCAAGGCGTGTAGTGAACTCGTGGCTTTCACATTTCCAACTTTAATAGTGGCCTACCTAGCTAATGTAACTTTCAGGACTTTAGTAAGTGAAAGAGTCGTGTGAATGTCAGCGGTGAAGCGCGATGTTTTCGGCAAGGCGTGTAGCGAACTCATGGCTTTCATATTTCCAATTTTAATAGTGGCCTACCTAGCTAATCTAACTATCAGGACTTTAGTAAGTGAAAGAGTCGTGTGAATGTCAGCGGTGAAGCGCGATGTTTTCGGCAAGGCGTGTAGTGAACTCATGGCTTTCACATTTCCAATTTTAATAGTGGCGTACCTAGCTAATGTAACTTTCAGGACTTTAGTAAGTGAAAGAGTCGTGTGAATGTCAGCGGTGAAGCGCGATGTTTTCGGCAAGGCGTGTAGCGAACTCATGGCTTTCACATTTCCAATTTTAATAGTGGCCTACCTAGCTAATGTAACTTTCAGGACTTTAGTAGAGTCGTGTGAATGTCAGCGGTGAAGCGCGATGTTTTCGGTAAGGCGTGAAGCGAACTCATAGCTTTCACATTTCCAACTTTAATAGTGGCCTACCTAGCTAATGTAACTTTCAGGACTTCAGTAAGTGAAAGAGTAGGGTGAATGTCAGAGTTGAAGCGCGATGTTTTCGGCAAGGCGTGTAGCGAACTCATGGCTTTCACATTTCCAACTTTAATAGTGGCCTACCTAGCTAAAGTAACTTTCAGGACATTAGTAAGGGAAAGAGTCGTGTGAATGTCAGCGGTGAAGCGCGATGTTTTCGGCAAGGCGTGTAGCGAACTCATGGCCTTCACATTTCCAATTTTAATAGTGGCCTACCTAGCTAATGTAACTTTCAGGACTTTAGTAAATGAATGAGCCGTGTGAATGTCAGCGGTGAAGCGCGATGTTTTCGGCAAGGCGTGTAGCGAACTCATGGCTTTCACATTTCCAATTTTAATAGTGGCCTACCTAGCTAATGTAACTTTCAGGACTTTAGTAAGTGAAAGAGTCGTGAGAATGTCAGCGGTGAAGCGCGATGTTTTCGGCACGGCGTGTAGCGAACTCATGGCTTTCACATTTCCAATTTTAATAGTGGCCTACCTAGCTAATGTAACTTTCAGGAGTTTAGTAGAGTCGTGTGAATGTCAGCGGTGAAGCGCGATGTTTTCGGCAAGGCGTGTAGTGAACTCATGGCTTTCACATTTCCAACTTTAATAGTGGCCTACCTAGCTAATGTAACTTTCAGGACTTTAGTAAGTGTAAGAGTCGTGTGAATGTCAGCGGTGAAGCGCGATGTTTTCGGCAAGGCGTGTAGCGAACTCATGGCTTTCTCATTTCCAACTTTAATAGTGGCCTACCTAGCTCATGTAACTTTCAGGACTTTAGTAGAGTCGTGTGAATGTCAGCGGAGAAGCGCGAGGTTTTCGGCAAGGCGTGTAGTGAACTCATGGCTTTCACATTTCCAACTTTAATAGTGGCCTACCTAGCTAATGTAACTTTCAGGACTTTAGTAAGTGAAAGAGTCGTGTGAATGTCAGCGGTGAAGCGCGATGTTTTCGGCAAGGCGTGTAGCGAACTCATGGCTTTCATATTTCCAATTTTAATAGTGGCCTACCTAGCTAATCTAACTATCAGGACTTTAGTAAGTGAAAGAGTCGTGTGAATGTCAGCGGTGAAGCGCGATGTTTTCGGCAAGGCGTGTAGTGAACTCATGGCTTTCACATTTCCAATTTTAATAGTGGCGTACCTAGCTAATGTAACTTTCAGGACTTTAGTAAGTGAAAGAGTCGTGTGAATGTCAGCGGTGAAGCGCGATGTTTTCGGCAAGGCGTGTAGCGAACTCATGGCTTTCACATTTCCAATTTTAATAGTGGCCTACCTAGCTAATCTAACTTTCAGGACTTTAGTAAGTGAAAGAGTCGTGTGAATGTCAGCGATGAAGCGCGATGTTTTCGGCAAGGCGTGTAGCGAACTCAGGGCTTTCACATTTCCAACTTTAATAGTGGCCTACCTAGCTAATGTAACTTTCAGGACTTTAGTAACAAGGCGTGTAGAGAACTCAGGGCATTCACATTTCTAACTTTAATAGTGGCCTACCTAGCCAATGTAACGTTCAGGACCTTAGTAAGTGAAAGAGTCGTGTGAATGTCAGCGGTGAAGCGCGATGTTTTCGGTAAGGCGTGAAGCGAACTCATAGCTTTCACATTTCCAACTTTAATAGTGGCCTATTTAGCTAATGTAACTTTCAGGACTTTAGTAAGTGAAAGAGTCGTGTGAATGTGAGCGGTGAAGCGCGATGTTTTCGGCAAGGCGTGTAGCGAACTCATGGCTTTCACATTTCCAATTTTAATAGTGACCTACTAGCTAATCTAACTTTCAGGACTTTAGTAAGTGAAAGAGTCGTGTGAATGTCAGCGGTGAAGCGCGATGTATTCGGCAAGGCATGTAGTGAACTCATGGCTTTCACATTTCCAATTTTAATAGTGGCGTACCTAGCTAATGTAACTTTCAGGACTTTAGTAAGTGAAAGAGTCGTGTGAATGTCAGCGGTGAAGCGCGATGTTTTCGGCAAGGCGTGTAGCGAACTCATGGCTTTCACATTTCCAATTTTAATGGTGGCCTACCTAGCTAATCTAACTTTCAGGACTTTAGTAAGTGAAAGAGTCGTGTGAATGTCAGCGGTGAAGCGCGATGTTTTCGGCAAGGCGTGTAGCGAACTCATGGCTTTCACATTTCCAATTTTAATAGTGGCCTACCTAGCTAATCTAACTTTCAGGACTTTAGTAAGTGAATGAGGCGTGTGAATGTCAGCGGTGAAGCGCGATGTTTTCGGCAAGGCGTGTAGCGAACTCATGGCTTTCACATTTCCAATTTTAATAGTGGCCTACCTAGCTAATGTAACTTTTAGGACTTTAGTAAGTGAAAGAGTCGTGTGAATGTCAGCGGTGAAGCGCGATGTTTTCGGCACGGCGTGTAGCGAACTCATGGCTTTCACATTTCCAACTTTAATAGTGGCCTACCTAGCTAATGTAACTTTCAGGACTTTAGTAGAGTCGTGTGAATGTCAGCGGTGAAGCGCGATGTTTTCGGCAAGGCGTGTAGTGAACTCATGGCTTTCACATTTCCAACTTTAATAGTGGCCTACCTAGCTAATGTAACTTTCAGGACTTTAGTAAGTGTAAGAGTCGTGTGAATGTCAGCGGTGAAGCGCGATGTTTTCGGCAAGGCGTATAGCGAACTCATGGCTTTCTCATTTCCAATTTTAATAGTGGCCTACCTAGCTAATCTAACTTTCAGGACTTTAGTAAGTGAAAGAGTCGTGTGAATGTCAGCGGTGAAGCGCGATGTTTTCGGCAAGGCGTGTAGCGAACTCATTGCTTTCACATTTCCAACTTTAATAGTGGCCTACCTAGCTAATGTAACATTCAGGACTTTAGTAGAGTCGTGTGAATGTCAGCGGTGAAGCGCGTTGTTTTCGGCAAGGCGTGTAGCGAACTCATGGCTTTCTCATTTCCAACTTTAATAGTGGCCAACCTAGCTGATGTAACTTTCAGGACTTTAGTAGAGTCGTGTGAATGTCAGCGGAGAAGCGCGAGGTTTTCGGCAAGGCGTGTAGTGAACTCATGGCTTTCACATTTCCAACTTTAATAGTGGCCTACCTAGCTAATGTAACTTTCAGGACTTTAGTAAGTGAAAGTGTCGTGTGAATGTCAGCGGTGAAGCGCGATGTTTTCGGCAAGGCGTGTAGTGAACTCATGGCTTTCACATTTCCAATTTTAATAGTAGCGTACCTAGCTAATGTAATTTTCAGGACTTTAGTAAGTGAAAGAGTCGTGTGAATGTCAGCGGTGAAGCGCGATGTTTTCGGCAAGGCGTGTAGCGAACTCATGGCTTTCACATTTCCAATTTTAATAGTGGCCTACCTAGCTAATCTAACTTTCAGGACTTTAGTAAGTGAAAGAGTCGTGTGAATGTCAGCGGTGAAGCGCGATGTTTTCGGCAAGGCGTGTTGCGAACTCATGGATTTCACATTTCCAATTTTAATAGTGGCCTACCTAGCTAATCTAACTTTCAGGACTTTAGTAAGTGAAAGAGTCGTGTGAATGTCAGCGGTGAAGCGCGATGTTTTCGGCAAGGCGTGTAGCGAACTCATTGCTTTCACATTTCCAACTTTAATAGTGGCCTACCTAGCTAATGTAACTTTCAGGACTTTAGTAGAGTCGTGTGAATGTCAGCGGAGAAGCGCGAGGTTTTCGGCAAGGCGTGTAGTGAACTCATGGCTTTCACATTTCCAACTTTAATAGTGGCCTACCTAGCTAATGTAACTTTCAGGACTTTAGTAAGTGAAAGTGTCGTGTGAATGTCAGCGGTGAAGCGCGATGTTTTCAGCAAGGCGTGTAGCGAACTCATGGCTTTCACATTTCCAATTTTAATAGTGGCCTACCTAGCTAATCTAACTTTCAGGACTTTAGTAAGTGAAAGAGTCGTGTGAATGTCAGCGGTGAAGCGCGATGTTTTCGGCAAGGCGTGTAGTGAACTCATGGCTTTCACATTTCCAATTTTAATAGTGGCGTACCTAGCTAATGTAACTTTCAGGACTTTAGTAAGTGAAAGAGTCGTGTGAATGTCAGCGGTGAAGCGCGATGTTTTCGGCAAGGCGTGTAGCGAACTCATGGCTTTCACATTTCCAATTTTAATAGTGGCCTACCTAGCTAATCTAACTTTCAGGACTTTAGTAAGTGAAAGAGTCGTGTGAATGTCAGCGGTGAAGCGCGATGTTTTCGGCAAGGCGTGTTGCGAACTCATGGATTTCACATTTCCAATTTTAATAGTGGCCTACTTAGCTAATGTAACTTTTACACTTTTCCTTTTAAATTTATTTCTCACCGAGAAAATAATACTTCCATAAAGAAGCCAAGCGTAGGAACTTTATGAGGTTTATTTTCAATTATGAAAGTATGTAATATTACTATTTATTCAGATGGATCTTTAATTTTTTTAAAAAAAAATCTGCTTTTTTTGTTACTTATACTGATTATCAACATGAATGATGCGTCTTGTTGATGGGTTTACCTAAAAAATAATGCACATGAAAAAATTGACAAAGTAGACTATGATCTTTTTTACCTCCAGTTAACCATCCCTCTCAGTATACATCTTCTCTGTATTTTTCGGCAGTGTTTAGCCCTTCCAAGTACATATGAACGTACCAATGACCTCGCACAAGTGCTCACTTACATAGTAAGGTTCAAATGATTCCTGATATCCCTTGAGTAAGCCAAAATTCGAACGGCAAAGGCGCTGTTCCCGTATTGTCAAAGGCCCGGTATTACGCGAAAGTAACTCATTTTAATTAATTTTTCCCTATCTAAAAATAAGTATTTAATTTAATTTTTAATAATTACAGAGGGAAAAACATATTCGGAGAGACTGTTCTTGAATTGTTGGCTAATGGCCTCAGGCATAGGCCCAAAAAAAAAAAAAAAAAAAAAAAAAAAAAAAAAAAAAAAAAAAAAAATATTCGGAGAGGGCTGCACTGAATTCCTATTTCCCACGGACGCCATTCTTTTGGTTCACCCCAGATTTTTAGCCTTCCTTACCTCTAGTTGGATATCATGTTATGTATATATAATTTTTTCTGAGTCATTTATTCGTTTTAGTTTAATCGAAAATGGCTCCACTAATCTTCTCTCAAACTTGCTGATCTAACTGCACGCATACAGGCGCAAACTGATTTCTAATAACGGCCATTTTATAGTAAATTTGTATTGAGAGTTACTTCATTCAAGAGTCATTGTGGTCTCTTTAAGTTCTGGGCTGTTCGAACATTGTAAACTACTTAGAGTTTGGGTACATTAAATAGTTACGTTAAATATTCGGCCGAAGGTTAGCTACTTGCCTATACTACTCGCTACTCACTACAGTATTGTCCTACGGATCTTCGTTCGGATGAACCTGGGACACGTGACCGGCACTGCAGATTGAGGAAACAAAGTTAACCATGACTGGCAAGGGATAGCCTAAGTAGATTCTGCCAGGAAGAAGAGGAACTTGAGTCTGTGCGAATGGCTTCGGAGAAGATAAACCTCTCTGCTTCCAAGTTTTACCAGGAGCTTTTCAATAGTTGTCTCTACATGCCTTAAGTGCATGAATGAGCGTTAGAGAAGTTAGTGAAACTTGTTCGTGTCGTTACGCTAGCATAGTGTGGCAGAGAGGTAAATCACACTTAATTGATTATTTTGTTTTCAGGTTTTGGTTCTTTATCACGGAAATGGCTGCAATGATTCTCTTTCAAGTTTGCTGAGATATTAAACACGTATACTACTTTAATAAATAAATATAATAATCAAATACACTTTAGGTCTACCATCTTTATGCAAAACATTTAAAAGGGAAATTTGTCGCAAAGGTTGTGATGAAGGGTGTTGGCATGTCATGAGTACCGCTTCGTAAGTGCTTCGTTCATAAGTAACATTTCATTACAATAAATCTAATAAATAAAGACAACTAAAAGTTGGTCGAAATTTCGATAGTAAAAGAAATTCAGTAAATTGGGGAGTTTGAAGTATTTTTAATTGCTGGTCAAATTCGAGGGTCCGCAACATTTCTTAAATAACAGCTGGATATTTTTTATTATTATTTGTAAAATCAAGACTATTATTATTATTTTTGGTGCTTGACGTGGACAATTCAAGCCAAAATACTTGTGGGGCAAGGTGTATTTGCTTTTTTGAAATAGCTTCAGTAAACATTAATTGAAAATAAATTTCAAAATACCAGTACCAAAAAAAAAAAGAGAAAGAGTATAAAAAATTAAGTACATGCAAAAAAAGACACTTAGAAAATAAATAGAAATAATTAATAAAAATAAATTATAATAATAAAAATACAAAAGGCAAACTGCCTCTATGTTTTGCTTAAAATATGTGTTTTATTTAAAATAAAAACTTTTGTTATGAAAAGTTACGAGGCATGTCTCATTACAAGTGCTACAACAGACTCTGTACTTTGTTTTTATTTAATTATATATATTTCTTTAATTGTGGAGTTCTTTTGTGAAGTCATCTTTTTGAAAAAAAATCAAGAAAATCGGGGTCAAATTAAACAAACAAAAATAATATAATCAATAAAATAAATACAAAATAAAAATAAAGTAGTGAATAAAATAAAAAATAATAAAGTGGTACGAATTAATGTCTATAAAATGATTACCCAATTGTAAAACGTAATATCTTTGCATTCTTTCTTTCGACAGTTTCTTTGGGGGGGGGTTTTTTTGAAGGAGAAATTAAAACTGCTGTGATTGATGTGAACTTACTTTAGTGCTTGAGAAGTTTACAGCAGTTAAGATGATTTCAATCACAAAGACCCAGAATTCACAATAGACAGAAAAGTGAAAAAAACGTTGCAAATAAAAAAAAAACAAAAGAAACAAAACAATATTTGACTGATCCACAGATAGTAGTAGTAGACACAATAGGCTGATATTAATAACACAAAAGTTAGCCACCTCGCTCTACACTAAGTGTTTAGTATTCTACAGGTTTTTTTTATCATGATTTGATTGTATCTTATATCTGTTGAGGAATGTAACCCGCATTGGCACTGAATATTTGTAGGATTAGTAAATGCGTAGAGAGTTCGGATTTGTGCAAGCATGACAGGAATGTTGTGCAGCAAATTCATTTGACAATTCGTTCAAAGTCTAGTGTAAACTTGCAATCCTTCATGCGGCTGATTGGCTTTGTATCACGCTGCACCGTTATTATCGCTTGTGCATTGCTAAAGATTGAATAAGGTTTTTTAAGGATCATTAGCGCTCAAATAAGCTCTTATAACTGGAAGTAACAGCTTACTTATGATGATGGTAATAAGCCGTAATCACATGAAACTGCGGGTTTTAGAGTATAATATGCTAGTTTAATTCTCTCTCCTGTGAATATGCTAAGATATTAAGATTTCAAAATTGGGTTATTGTTTTTGAAACACATAAGAGTGCAAAATTTCTTAAGAAACGGAAGAGCTTCCGGAAAACGAAACAAAAACGGAACACCTTGTTTATTTGAGATAAGGTTGTGTGCGAGAGATTAGTTACACATGACTGGACCATACCAATGATTTCGTTCATCATAAGTAGCTTGGATTGTGTTTCTTCTCCTTCCGGCAGCGTAATTACTTCTATTTCAGTTTCATTTATTTAACAGTCTGTCGCCTAACAAGCTATTCAGCAGATTTGTGAAGGCCAACCTGACTTCCATTCGTGAAGCTTCTATCACGTTGTCATCCACTTTATAATTTGATGAGAGCTACTTTCTTTAGACAAACTTGGGTGATGAACATGTATACTAATTATAAAGCAAAATTATTCTTGAATGAAAGCAAGCTTCGACGGATGAAATCATTGTTCTTTACGAATTTAATATCCCTGTAGATTGTTTTCCGCTTAATTTATGGTGCGTTAACTTCTGATCTCATTGACGCCTGGAGTCTTCACAGTGCACTGCCGGCCTCCAGACACAGAACTGTAAAGACTCCTAAAAAAAGAAAATGTAAGGACAGCTTGCCTAGACTCAAACTGGAACCTTCGGCTTAGATTTAAGTGAGATTTACAAGGCAGCCATTAAGAGATATTAGTAATTTCGCAACGCTTTAAAAGAAGATAATGCAATAGCAATAGATGGCCCGAATCAGGCGTTTGGGTCAAGAAGCTGGGTTAAAGATTATTTCGTAGTGCTGAAATGCGCTTCGAAAACTACTTTAAAAACTGCTGTAAAATGATTTTAACTTGTTCAGCAAGGTATATTGGCGTTAAAATGTGAATAATGAAACAGTTGATTTTTGAATTCACTAGATAATTCAGAATCTGTGAACAAACAGTACGGTTTAAGATCCAGTAGAGAGATTTTCCGAATCGTACAACTTCCCTTAGTGTCTATTTCCAAAATGGATCGCTAGATCCATTTGGGTCGCATTGACCGTGGGCAGTATGGATTGCCCCCTTTATTTATTCCAAGACAGGCTGCTAGTGGCAATATCTCAATAAAATGAAAAACATTTTTCGAAGCTATTCAGATAAAAAAAGCGAATACAGTTCCATTCGTAATTAATTTAAGTCCTTCGACTTGAGTATTAATCATTTGAACTATTTAATATAATTTAATGGATGTTAATAAAACTTTTTTCAAATAAAATTAAACTTATTTCATTTTACATATTCCTGTAAGATTTCATGCACAATCATAATTTTCTAACCGATTGATATCTGCCACCTCGAACAATTTACACCTACTTTTTACCATATTTGAAATATTCGAACATACTTTCAATAAAACTTTTAGAACTAATAAGGCTCCTTCACAATATTATTTTTTTTTATCAAACTCATTTTAAAAATTTTGTTCTTAAAGAAGAAATAACGGAAGCTTTTAATCCAATAGAGGAAATTCTTATTATTAATATTTGTTTTATAAATGCCTAACGGCAATCTCGGCACTCGCTTCACATAATTGAACCCACAAGCAAAGCAGAGATGACGGCAAGCAGAATTAGTTCTGCTTTTGATCTTACCTGATTACGAAGTGAATACAGTATTAACTCCTACGCACACATTAAAAACACACAATAAAGGCAATATTTTCGAATGATGGACCATTGATTCTCAAATAAGTCGGTGTTCCATGTTCCGTTTTGTTTGTTGGTTTTTGCACCCGAATGTATAGATTGGTGTTTTTTATTTTATTTGAAACCGAATCAAAAAATAAAATACAATTGTGCGACTCGATTGTTATAAGATGTAATAATAATTAAATGTTTTTCTTAATTATATAATATATAATTATTTTTTTTAGTTCTAAATTTTGGAATATCTTCACCGCTTTGCCTCCAGTTTTGTATTAGGCTATATGCAAAATTTTTACTTTTCTTTTTTTTTTTGTTTTTTTACCTAAGAGCGGTACGGCATCAGACGTGGCAGGCATCGTCTCGGCAACCATGTTTAGAAACACAGTCAGTGACAACAGTATGGTCACTCCTAAGACATAATAACATTGCTTAAACTTTCACTGAAATCAATTAAAAAAAATAAAAAAGTAAAATAAAAATTAAGTAAACAAAAATGAAATGAAAAATTAAAAACCAAATAAAGAGGAGATTTATGGAAGGAAGGAATTTAAAGCGCGACTACCCAGTGAATTCCATTTTGGTTTTTGATTAGTTGGAGCAATAAAAAGGAGCATAAATAAGTAAATATAGAATTACGGCTGACTCCATAATTCTGGTGGTGGTCGGTGCCAACAAAAGCGCTAAATCTCAGGATAGGGGTAGCTTACTTTCCACGCCCTAATTCGCCGTTATATATGCTTATAATAAGCAGTAACGCGTTTTTCGACTTGGCCATTTGGTATTTTGTTTTTAAATTGCGCATGACTTTTCATTAGCTTACATAAACTGAAAGTAAAAACGGGTACAATAAGCTTGAGCTAAGGCATGAGCAGGTAGTATTTTTAGATCCGTAAGTCAATATCAATGATTTCATCTGATAATGTATGATTGTTTTCTTTGACCGGCCTTGGAATTTCATCCGTCTTCCGAGATTGGTTCATGTGGTTTGTGCGTGTATCGTAAAACACGACTATCACTGTTCTTAGTTATGTCAGTAAAATTTATTAGTCGTCTGATGTTTTAAACTGTTTCACAAATGTTAATTTTTGATACACTATTTCTCAAATTAAATTCTCAAGAGCCCTCCTCTAGCTTAAGATACACTGATGTAGCAATCTACACCGCATGGAAATCTATTAATAAAAAAAAAGTCGCAATTAACATTTTAATGCTCTATTCATGAAATAATTGGTTGTATAAAAAAATGGCTTTTTTATTCATCTCACAGGTTGTTCTCATGTCCTGTGTACATCCCTCTAACTATTCACAATTCCATCTACCATTTAGCGATGGGTGGCTAGCTTTCAATGCTAGGCCAGTATTCCTCTGACTGTCTTCCTAACTTCGACTTGCTCTCTTCTTTAAACCCCCAGTCTTGGCTTTAGCACTTGTTTCGGCTTGATTAGGTAGCATTTGACGTGATCATAGCATCTTAACTGCTTCTTTTTAACCTACTCCTACAGTGGTTCCAAACCTGCCTCGTTTCTAATCTTTCAGTCCCTAACCTTATCAGTCTTGTCCTACTCCCACTATTGTTCTTAAAAAATCATTTCCATGGCCTGTAATTTACTTTGTTTTTGTCTAAGATACGCCAACTCTCAGATTTCAAAGTTACTGTTATGATGAACATTATCATGTGTTCATATTTTTTGTTTGCTACTGCACTTTTCTCTTGGCAATACGGCTGATTACTATTTATTCACCAAGTTTTCCACCTTTGCTTAGGTCTAATCTTTTTCGTACTTTTAATAGTGCCAATTAAAAGTTTATGGGCGCTAATGACCATAGTTTACGGTGCGCAATAAAAAAAAAGTCTGTAAGTTCTTATGGTTGTTGACTAGATATATATTGATTCTCCCTACCAGTGGACTACATCTGCATCTTTCCTGCTTATTATCATTCTACTTTAGTTAGTGCCCAGATGCACTCTTCTCCTATCCAATGCCACAGTCTATGCATATACAACATCTAGCATCTAGTCTGCTGGGTCCAATTTCATTAAGTCATCAGCAAACATTGGCATTCGCCAATTACCGGTACTGTTAGTTAGCTATGATCTTTTGCTCTCCATGGATTTCGATATACATTAATGTGTTATAAAGAACGAAGCCCAGACAGTCCCCTCGTATTCAACCTTATGGCAGAAGAACCATTTATTCGAAAGCTTCTGGCAAATTTCTGTAAACACTTTGTATCAGCCTCATATGGTACAGTCGGTACTCACGTAGCGATCCCTAACCTTTTTTATAGATACCAATTCAAATAAACAAATCAATATATTATTATTGTTTAATGCTTCTCACAGCGAATACCATCATTATACCGAATAAAATGGACCTTACTGTCTAATAGTAAGGCAAAGTTTAATCTGCAATTCTTCCTTAAGATGGTTGTGAAGGCAACGATGTCTTTTTAATTAAATTTTTCTTACTGGCGTTGGTAGCAAACTTTTATTCTGGTTATACGGACTTCAGAGATAGTAAGGTTCTGGGCGGCCTTCGTGTGACGTTAATGAGGCTCTAAGAAATACTTTTCGAGTCAAATCCAATGAAAAGTACTCTTGAAATCACTGAAGATCTGGCAGTTCCTAAAGACCTTGTCAACAGGTTATTCCCAGGCTATGGGAGTTAGAAAAAATGTTTTAAGGTTGTGGGATTTGAACTTTCTTCGAGATAGACCACCAGCAGAAAGAAAACTTGCCAACGTCTCTTTAAAAAAAATCCATCTCATCAATTGAGCTGAAAAATAGCTCAGCGTTATTCACTAAATTGAAGAATTTGTAGGCAATAGAATTCTTTTAAAAACAATCTAAATAGTCCAGCCATACTTTCTAACGGCATACTATTTTGCAGAAGAAAATTGAACAACCTCATGGCATGTAACTTGAGATGGGATACAATCAGCAAGAAATCCAATTTCTATTCCAGTCGATTACAACGGATTATATTATCAACATTAATAAAACATTGACTTTTGACTGAAAAGTCATTTTTTTATACACCCCTTTAGATACATCTATACAAACATAACAAAACCTCCCTCTCACAAGTCAGTGTAGTTTGTGACAGAAGTTTCTTATAAGTGATAGTCACTAAGTCTCTACACCAACCTTCAAGAACCAATCCTGTGAAGATGGGCTTGAAAATTCAGAAACCTGTCAGAATAAAAATTTTCTTTCCTACGACTCCAGAAATAATAAACTGGCTCACAAGAAATGGATTAGCTCAGTAAGAGTGCACTGGACGCAGGGCACAGATCTGCCGGCTCCAATTCTAGAAAGTGCTATTAAACCCTTTTCTACCGAGAAGCCTCTTGTAGCTCACTTCACGGGATCATAGTGTTGCCTGTAACGAAAGAAAACCCTGAGGCTTGCAATGCTGCTGAGAAAGTTCTGGGCACCATCAACTCAGATGAAAACGTGCTTTAATTAAAAAATAAGAATAAATAAACGAAAACTTAAAGACGCTTTGTCATTTTGTTTTGTTTTAAATTTTAGTACCTGAGGTTGACTGTCACCTTCTCCCTGCACGACCCTTACTGCAATGTGTTTTCTCGTTATAGATTACATTTTCTATTAACCAAAACAGGGAGCTGAAAGAGGCTCTTAGGTGAAGAATACCTAGCGGCAGTCAGCTGGATTCAATGCGTTCTAAATCTGGTGCATTAAGCAAAGGTAATCCCTTCCCTTTTTACAAAAACATCAAAATAAATAAATATATGGACTGGTTTTTGAAGAAATTTATGTTCCCACTTAAATTCAATTTTACGCCCACACGAATTTATTTAATTTTTTATTTATTATGGTAATGAAAACATATTTTCATTTGTCATAGAACGTAAATTAATACATTATAAAAAAGTATTTGATAATGTAGTTCACAAATTTCAGGACCAGATTTTTTTATTTCATCAACAACACAGAAGTTCATATAATCTGCACTTAATTGCCTACATTAGTTTTTATTTTTCCAAATTTGAAGATTTCTCTTTTAATATTTTAAAGATATTTCTTTAGAAGTGTTCATAAAATTCTAAGGGTTGTTTCAAGAGTCAGTTAACGATACCATGCCAAAGGACGTTAAATTTTCCATAAAACTGTTTGATTTCAATAAATTCATCTCATCTTTTTACACCAGACGCTTCTGATGATCACGGTCGCTATTTAGTCTGGCGAGCCTATCCCAATATACATAAATATCAGACAAGGAATTTCCAAAGAAATGGCAGAGCAGAACGGATAGAAAAAGTGAAGGGCTGGTAAGGGAATATATAAAGCAACAGCTGAGCGAGGATAAGGCTCGCAATAATACTTTCTCCGACGTTCAGCCAAAAGTTCAGCCGCAAACTTCACGCATCAAATCGTTTTTTATTATTATTAAGTGAACAATAACTTACGCAGAGCAAATAGAACCTAATGATTTAATGGGACACGCCTAATTTACCTAAACGTTTTGTGATCATAGTGCAGTTCTTCTTAAACTTTTTGCGACCGTGCCCCTTTTTAAAGTAAATATTTCTTGCTGACCTCTTAAGGTCACACTTGGATGTGATTGCATAAATAAGCTTATATATGAAAACACCAGGCAGTAACATCGCTAAGATTATCCTCGATTTTTTAAACAGAAAAATATTGAAGTTTGTAAAAATAAAAAAAAAAATATATTAATTTAGGGCTTATATATTTAGATTAATATTGATAATTATAAAAGCGATTAAAACTCAAATCAATATCAACACTTTTTAAAAATAAAAAACATAAATATAAATTTTATTTTAAATTATCACAAATAAAATTTTATTGTAAAACTAGAAAACCATAAAAAAATGTTTCGTATTAGAATTGTTTAAGTATTTTTAATGAGAAGGATGTGCTTGTTTACCTTCACACAATAAATTAAATCTGGGATTAATATTTGTTATTGAAGGTCTCATGCATTTTCAATATTTTTTAATATTGGAACGGTACTTTGTTTTTATTGACGTTAAAGTTGAAAATGATGATTCACATATTATGTAAGTATGTAGTAGCAAATGGCAAAAGAACTTTCAAAGCTTCCTCAGAGATTGTTGGATACTCTCTTTTATCTCCAATCCAAAAAGTTGCTAAACTTTTCTTGGGAAATTCAAGTTTAAGACTTCAGCATCAGCAGAAAGTTCTGCAAATTCTTCCTGTGCCTTTAGTGATAAATGTAGCACTTGGTCCATTGCTATCAGGAATGGTTTCAATACCCAATCATACTGATTAGATTCATTATCTGAAACAAAATATTTTTGAAATTGATTTTCTAAGTTGTACAAATAAATCTGTTGTACTTTCTGAAGACAGTTTAAACTTAAATTATTATCAATAATAAAGTCACTCATGCTGTTAAACATTTCATAGAAGTTGCTCTCTATTTTAGTTTTCCAAATGATTAATTTTTTTTATAAATGCTTTTACTTCAACTATCAGATGGAGAATGTTAGTATTTTCTTCCTGAAGAGACAAGTTTAGTTCACTTATCTTCACAAAAATATCTGATAAATAGCATAATTTACAAAGCCAAATGTCATTGTGAAAAATATTTTCATATTCAGAATTACTTTCTGATAAAAACAACATTACTTCATTTTTCAAATCAACTATCGTTTTAAAGTTCGCCCTCTCGAGAGCCATCTTACTTCTGTATGAAATAATAACCTTTCATTATTAGATCCCACATTGTGGCATAAGTTTGCAAAAATACTACTATTTAGAGATTGGGTTTTAATAAAATTGATTATTTTAACCGCATTTTGTGACACAGAGTTTAGGTCTACTGAGATCTGTTTTGCTACAAGAGCTTCTCTGTGAACAATACAATGGGTGAATGTAATATGGCAATTACCTTCTGCTTTAAGTCTCTCTACGAATCCAACATTTTTTGCTGTCATGGCTGCACCACCATCAGTACAAACACCAACGCAGTTACCCCATTCCAATCCCCCATGTTTAAAAAACTCATCCACTTTTAGGAATATGTCTTTCCCTGTTGTATGACCTTCCAATGCCCAGCAAAATAGCAAGTCTTCATATACATTATTATCATGACAATATCGTACAAATATGACAATTGAGCTGAATGCTGTAGACTCATCAAATTTTGGGCTTTGTTTAATTCTTTCCATTAATTGTTGAAACAAGTCCTCGGCAATTTCTGTAATCCTTGTACAAACTGTATCATTTGATAATGGAATTTTACGCAGTCCATCTGCACACTGTTTTTCTTGAATCAACTCTGTTACTTTAACTGCTACGAGCAATACAAGTTCCTCACCAATTGTAAATGGGTTTTTCGCTTTCGCTGTTATGATGCTTTGTAGGATTTTTACTTTTGTGGGCTTCATGCTTCCATTAGCCAAAGTTTCGTTGCAGATTAAACAAAGCGGTTGCTGTTTATCGTGATAGTTATTAAAAGTAAACCCGTATTGCAGAAATGTTTCATTGTATGTTCTTTTTTTGGACGAATCTGGATCTTTTATTGTATTTTCCGATGTACTTGAAGTCTCTTCTTCTTTGTACTTCTTCTTTCTCGGATTCACATTTCTTAGCCACTGATTTAGCCACTTATCCATTTTAGAGTACAAATTCAACTAATATAAATCGTAAATAAGTGGGGATGTTTTTAATTTGTATGAAACCTAGAACTTCATAGCGAACATTTACCATGTATTTGAAAGATTAATGGACAGGGCGAAACCTAAACTCCATTGAAAAGTGCACTGCCACGGAACAACAAACTTATACTTCATTTGCATGGTATCTTTGATAGGATCACTACAACATATATCCCCACTACTTGCTGAACGTTCGCGAGTTACTGAAGTAAACTAAAAACAACTTGTTTTTTCTATTTACTTGATACTAAAATGTTAGTAAGTAAGTCCCTGAGGGGTCGCGACCTTTAGTTTAAGGCACTGTCCTGTGTGAAGCACTGTGCAAGGGTCCACGCCTACAGATGCCCTCAAAAGTCTGAAACTAATCAATAGATTACGCCTAGACAAAGTCTACTTTCCAGGTACCTATCAGCCTTTCTAACAGACATCTGTTGCACCCTAGAAATTTGATTAATTTAATCAATATTAATACAAATAATCAATAAAATGTCAATTAATGGAAAATTTAACGTTCTTAAAAATAGTATGACTAAAATTGATCTAAACTGAACCATTCTATTTTTTTATATGAATTTCTTTGTTACAAATGAAATGTGTCAAAAATAGCATCCTAAAGTATGAGCTCTTTTACCAACTAACATCCCCGTATAATATTGTACAAACCAATGTATCTAAAAATAAATTTTCAAAACTCTGGTGTTAGTTTTTCCTTTCATACAAAAAAAAAGTAGGAGATTTATTTTTGTCTTGTTTAGGAAGGTCAAACCATTACTTCAGGAAAAGTTTAAAAGAGAGTTGGCGTAGAAATAGTATTAATTACTAAATCTTCTTTACTATTTAAAAAAAATGTTTTTTACTTTTGCATAAATAACCAAAATGTACCAAAACAAATGTATGTTTTCCTAAGCCAAATTGTTATTTTAAGAAAATCGTTTTTTGCCCAGGCAGATAGTATACCTAGGCTTATGGGAGATTCTAAATATATTACCTTTATTTAAATATCCTGGCAAATTCCTATTCGACTTTAGGCAAATCTAACCAAAATATAATATTTCAAGCTATGTTGAATTTGCCCATTTTGGAATAAAAAGCTTTCTACGTAATCCTAGAGTAATGAATGCATTTAACATGAATAGGGAACACGTTAAAATTAATTCTGAGACAAGAGATTAGATCACTAAGAAAAGTCTTATACTCTTTTGGAAGGAAATATGACCTATGGACTATTTCCTCTATGTTTGTTTTTCCTATTTGGAAGTATAAATAATATTACTGACAAATATCCCCTAATTTAGCACTTGGGAACAGTATGAACGATTCAAAGCGGAGATGTTTGGAAGAAGTGCCAGAAGTCAACAGCAAAATGCCCCGGATAGTTTTTCTCCCGCTGGTCCTAATTCGGGGTCTTCTCAATTCTCTGCATGATACCTGGGCTGCAATATAATAAATATCTCGTAGTTGGTTAATTTCCGCCTTCTTCGAACAACGCCACCAATTTAGCTACAATGTTCCCAAGTAAAACTCCACTGTAACTTTTAGATTAATAATACTATTTTCCATAAAAAAATTAAAAAAACACACAAAGAAAACAAAAACAAACAATCAACTAAGAGACAAAGGTAAGAAACAAGATAACTTCTTGGATAAGCTATTCGCCTAGCCAGATTTTATCTGCCATAGCATCCATTTTCCCCAAAATAACCAATTCGCCTACTGACCGGCAGGCAAATATAACTGATTTGGATGAATATAAAATTTAGGGCTAGAGAATAGAGCACGCATAATGGTTTAGCAGTTACTGACTGTTAGACACTTTTTCTTTTAGAACCTGTGAATTTATAGAGGGCTTATCAGCGTGTCTTTTGTTTTGCTTTGAGGTTCAAGCAGCGTGGGATTCAGCGTGCAATGTTAGTTTTTTTTTAAGACTACGTGAGAGCAAAGGTTTTTTAGGCCATCAAATTTCACGGGCGATGGATGGCATTCAGGAAGGGCCTCCTAGAGTGCGTAGTTATTTATAACTCTTAGCTTTTGATAGCCCTCATAAAAACTAATCTTATCCCTAAAACGGAGCTTACAGAACAAGTCGTTTTTAAATAAATGCCTCCAAAACGAGGTCCCCCAGCAACTAATATGGTGGCTAATAACAAGTAACAATTGAACCTGGTGTACGCTTTAACCCCTTTCACCATTTTATAGCTATAGTCCTGCCGGACACATATTTATGTGGCTTTTTTGAGTGTACAACCGTTATTATTATTCTTTTTCTACAAATATATATTTTTATATATCTATATCCCCGTTTTTTGTTTAAGGCAAGGAACAAAATACCTAAAGTTAACTTTTCGCCACTCTCATGTGGAAGGGTGAATCCAAGCAATGTCATTGATGATATAACCAAGCAAGGTAGTATCAAATTCACCATATAGAATAGAGTTCTGCGACTGATTAGAATTGTAAAAGTTACATCAACATACGGCTGCGTACAGCATGAATATTTCTTCAACTTCCTTTCAGCCGGCATACCTGTGAACAACCTGCTTTACACCACTCACCGACCATATTTTAATGGCCATACATTCATGCTGTATTTTTAATTAAAACCCATTCATGCTCACAATAAATAAATAGACAAAATTTCAAAAATAAATTTAAAAACAACAAACATAATACACAAATAATATAATTTTTGCCATAAAATTTCACCATTTTGTAGTAGATATCTGTTGTAAGAAGCGATTTATCAGCTTTTTTTTTTTTCTTTAAATGAATGATTTATTTTTTAACTTTTGAAGAAATAAAACAAGATTTGCAGGAAGCTGTGACTCAGAAATGGCCTCCAAGTTTAGAAGTTATATGAGGCCAGAATGGGAAATATCTTAATCATCGTCACGACAGAAGCACTTGATTTCCGCTGGAAGAGGTACACCTTTTTTAACGCCGTCGAAAGCTGCAGTCGACAACAAAATCGAAAAAAACCGCCACCAATGGGTTGAAGCTTCACCCATCGAACAAAAGAGTTCTGTTTGTCTTTGAGCTTTGATTCAAATGGGTGACGGTTTTGTCGCATTCTTGATTACGATGAAGGTCAAACAGCATATCAATATCAAATTTCTCCTGAAATTTAAGAAAACCATTTGAGAATGGTTTCAACTTGAGAAGTGAATAATGTGATAATGCGGCGATGGGTACACGAGTTTTTGAGTGGTACAAACGGTTAGTTTTAGATCGAAAAGAAATTGAAGACGATGAACATTCAGCACGTCATTCAACTACTGGAACTAAGTCAGCATTAACTAAATTAGTGGCATTAGATTTTTCAATATGATCAGGAAACACTCCTGCACTGGAAAGCACCCAGTTCTCAGCAATTAATCAAAAACTAGAATGGCAAAACGAAATTCTGAGATATATTGATTGCATTCATCGATATTCAAGGCAGCATTGTGCCTCATAAGACCAAATGCCTCATAAATGCAACCATCGAAGTACTGTAATAGCGAAATATTCTACGGATAAACTGTAAAGTCGGTCAGGAAGTCCTAGGCACTTGTTTTTGCTCGATCTACACATAATTTAGCAGAAAGTATTTTTAAACCGAGATTCGGTAAAATAGAGATCCTCTATTGGCATAGGAGTCTGTGGAAAAGAGATTCTGTTCACTAACTTCTTCTGGAGTACGAGAAGAGTGAATCGGTAGAGAGATTCTCTGTTCTCTTACACGTAGTCAGTGCTTCAGAGATCATGGCGGTCCTTGCTGATCATCCCAATCAGACAATACGAGCGAGCACTAACACCCTAAACAATACACACAGGACCTGCAGATGTAGTTGATGTGGGTAACTATTTAGGTTTGTCGAATTCTCTGTAAAGTCGGCTCTTCACTAACACCCACTCACTAAATGTACAAATTTAACACTTTAGAACCTAGTTCAAAAATGACACATTAGGGTGCCGCAATAGATCTTTGAGGTTGGAATAGATTTGGCTTTTTCCACTTTGTTAACCATCTATACGTGGTGGAGCCTTCTGAAGAAGGAATCAACCCAATTTACCCTTAATAGTTTTAATAAATACATGGAAAGCTGGTTGTGAACCTACTTCGAGGGGGAGGGGTGTATGTTCGGAGCTAATCCACATTTTTCGTAACTTTGAAATCTCGTAAGCTTTGGCAAGCTAGCCGCGCTTTTTCAAGCAAAGAGCGCCTTCATTTAGATACAAGAATGTCTCGATCCAGCCTTCAAAACCAGATGGCGAAATGCTATCGATGAACACTTCGATCGACACCATAGATTTATGGTTGAACCCCTTTTTCCAAGTACTAATGGCGTGTTAACAACAAAACAATTAGTAATTAGATTCATAGCTTCTCACTTTTCAACGAATCTCTGTGGGTATTTCTGAAAAAATTTCTTGATAGATAAAAAAATAAACTACTTAGAAGTAATATCAGAATAATTTTTTGACAGCAGATACAAATTTACAAAATGGATTTAATTTTTTCTTTTGTGGCAAAAAATGGAACGGAATTTTGGTTAAAAAATTGCATCAATTTTTTTTACAAGTGATTTTCGTCTATATTTCTATAAGGTTTTTGTGTTTATACTTTTTTACTAAAAAAAAGAAAAAAGAAATAAAATGAATATATTAAATAGTTACGGAACACTTTCCCTCCATAAAAGACAATTTTTTTGATTTGAAAAAGGCGGGAGGAATAAAGAAAAAATTACTGAATTTTAATCAAGGGAGCATAAGGTGAACCTTGTGAAAAATTAGGATGAAGGAAAAATTATTAATATTATCATTATTATTATTGTCATTATTATTTAAATAAAACAATATAAAAATAAAATTAGGGATAAAATAATAAAAAATTAAAAGTAAAGAAAATTGTGCAAGAAAGATTTACCTAGCGACAATTTCTCGCCTGAGTCCGGTGGCAGTGTGAATCCGAGGACAGCCATGGATGCGATCAGAACACACGGTACTATCAGATTGAAAAAATAGTACAGCGTTCTTCGGCGTATAATAATAACGAATGTAATATCAATGTACGGTTCCGGACAGCAGTTGTAGTAGATTTCGTTCCTCTTCCCAGGTACACCTGGAAGGGTAAGGTGCATATGTCAGGGATGATGCTTTGAGGATTTTTGTTTATTTCTTAATTTCATTAATGATTGCATTTTTAAAGTTTGTTTATATTAACATACAGGGGAAGTCCTGTATTATAATAATAGGGTGAGTAAAAACAAAATTGTCAGACGAAGTAAGAATTTAAAGAATTTGAAGGAGAAAGAGGTCTTCAAAAATTTATGACTGGAGTAAAAGAACTTGGAAAGAAGAATGGAGGTTAAGTTGATGTAGACCTTAGTGGAACATGTTGAGGTACTCTCGACCGAAGCTGAGAATCATTACTCAAAGATAAAGTTGCCATCAACTATCACCCGAAAACAGGTTACCCAATCTACTATTAAACGGCCACCCTCACAAAATCTGAAAAGAAAAAGATCATGTAGACAGGTTACTTATAGTTGGTTTTTCAGCATAAACTCCACCATTCAATGGGCGATAGATTCATAAATCGAATCGGGGAGTAAGAAGAAGAAATACTGAGTTCAGTCGCTAATCTATCACTGTTCATTAGAAAACGTGGTCATTAGTTAAAAAAAGGTGATTTTATTATTTTTATTTTTTCACTGGCAGAACCGATGTTTACCACCTGTATTATGAACAGCTAGAAAGTATAGATATTGCTTTGACGCAGAAACGCCCGATTTTGTATACTGAAAATAAGTATTATCGCAGGATGCACGGCCCCAATACATACAATAAAAGTAACCTAAGAGAAAATTCACAAACGACGAAATTGATATGTTACCTCATCCTGCGTTCAGCTCCAATCTGACGCCAACAGACTACCATTTATTTCGACTATAACTCATTACTTCGAGGACCGACGATTCAACAATTTAGAGGAAGTTACAGTAGCAGTTTCACAATTCGTTGCTTCTAAAGCTAAGGAATGGTACGGGCAAAGAATCCAAAAGACCTCCGAAAGATGAATAACAACTGCAGAAAGTGAAGATCGATATTTAGAATATTAAGTTAAAGTAATCGAATCTTACGAAATCAACATATTTTCATTTAAGAAACCTGACATTTCTGTTTACTCACTCTGTTATTATTTTATTGGAATGTGGTTAAAATATAAACGAGCCTTTTTTAAATTAGTGCGCTCCTTAAAAGCGTGAAGAATTTAAGGTCACGTTTGAAATGAAGCAGTGACTTAGAACGCAGGATCCTTGCGTTGTTAAGTAGCTGCATCCCACCTTTGCTTAAAGTTTAGTATTAAAATTTCTCGTAAACAAGAATATTAATTCGGTAAAGATTCATCAGTGTTTGGTTCTATAGTTAAAGGAAAGAACTATTTCACGTTCTAGATGAATTAGAAGGTGTATAATAAGGTTAAGAAAGAATGTGAGCGAACTTGACCGTACTGGCACTAGTTTGTTCATAATGAACATCAACCCTGATAGAGAAAATTGGCAAGAAAGGAGTATGTTAAAACAAATATCAGGAAATCCCCAGGTTTTCATTCAGAAAAATGTGGGAATACCGAAAGTATTAGCTCGTTAAGTGCAATGATGCTAATCAAATAGTAGAAAGCTGAGTCATGTTTTCAACACGCTTTCGTCCTTTCTTAAACTTCTTTCCCGAAATTGGGGGAGTCAATCCCTTCTAAATATCAGCAGCAGTCAGATTGTAGTTCATGAGAACTTTATTATGACAGGAAGTACAAATGCGGGGTGCACCGAAATCGAAACAGCTAAAGAAGGCAGTAAGGACGGCGCCCAGAGGTTATTGATCCTTCCAAAACACCTCTTCTAGATGCTCAAACCCCTCACAAATCCATTGGACACCATATTAAAAAAAGAACTCACTTATTTATATTTGATCCACCTAAGTATACTGTATGCACAATTTTTAAAGCAAAAATTTAAAAATAAAAAAATAATAATAAAACCTTAACATTAACATATAGATTTTGAGCTCAGTTCTATTAGGTGTAGGTCTTGAAAAATGTTTCTTTAAATAACTGGCAAGTGTTTTAGGCACGGATAAATGCCGTCTTCAATGGTTCTGTTGCAATATGATGCGGACAGAAGGAGGTTATATTCTGTCGAATTTGAAATCAGGCGAGGGAAGGCTGGGCTGAGCAGGCCATTGCGGAAGAAAGGTTTCAGAATAGCAGATTCATCGAACAAAAAGATTGGTAGTCTGAGGCTAAGTTACCTAAATGTAACAATGGCGGCCAATACTTGGAATTCACTGAATAGGTCTTAAAAGATACATGAGCTAGAGCAAAATGGCGGGTGCTATCAATTTGTTGATAGCTTAAATTTTCATTATTAGGATTGGGCTGAAAAAGACGGAGCGCTCTGCCAGGCCACTTAATGAAAAGATTATTCTAAGCCCCACGGTAATCCCATCTCTTTTACCTTCTGCTAACTGTAGCTGGAAGAAATTAAGTTCTAATAGATTTTTCAATAACAATTACAGGAAGAACAGTATCATGCGAGTGAAATAGGTTTGTTTTAACTTTTGTTTGATCCTGACGTTTTGGTGAATACTTGGTAACAGTCATCATCATACTATAATTATAACACGAACAGTCTCTTAACTTCCTTTCAACCTGCTTCATTTTTATTTGTAATCAAAAAATTATAATCAAAATAAACATAATAAAGCAGGACTACCCTGTACATTGTAAATTCATTCTGCAGTATTATTTACTATTTGGATTAAATAGCTTTATTGTTGTCAATGTACAGTTCAAACTTTAATTTCTTACAATTAGCGGTAGAAAATATCAGACTTATTACCTAAGAAAGAAATGTGGAATGCCCTGTGAAATAACAAAGTCCACAAAATTCTTACAGTTGGATTATTAATCGATTTATTAAAGCTTAAAAGTAAAGCTTAATTTTTCAGATAAAGAGCCTAAACCCTCTCCTTTTTAATCATTTAACGATGATATCCGAAAAATTTTCAGGATTTCTGAAATACGGTACTTGTTCAGACCCAAGCCGTCTACGTGCAAATGTTCGTCTTGTTGGCAAATGTCAAAAATATCCTGCAGTAGACCGTAAATGTGTTATTGAAAGAGATACGTAAAACATATAGGTAATTAAAAAGCCGTCTGCTTTCATTCATCCAGTTAAATAAAATATGCCACCGTTTCCTAGGCTGAAATTGGACATAATTGGGTGTGGTTGCCTGTGTAGGAGTAGTAGGGAGATTTTTAAAGAGGAGAAAATATTTTCGGATATCAGCTTGCTCTCAAAGCTTTGAGTTAGTTGTGGCTGGAGCTCCAAAGTAGGAGAAGGCAGCTCAGAGGAGTAATGGAATATTTTTGGGGAGCCCTGGACATGGGCTAGAAAATAGGAGTCTCCAACTTTTCCCAACGCAAGCATCTGCAACTAATCTCAACTTTTGTTTCCAGACCGTGTTCAGGCGTTTAAAGAAATACTCAACACTTAAAAACTGAATCACTCTTAAAACACAATTTCCAGCAATTTTGGGGAACGTATAACTGAATGAACTGTATTCATTGACAAAGTACAGTATTAAAATTTTGTCAAAGTTCTATTTTGAGCTTCTTTTTCTTACAGTTTGATTATTTTAGCTATTAACATTGACAGTTATTAAGTGCAACTCTGCAGATAGACTATGTCCATGCACTTTGTTTTTTGTTTGTATTTAAATTAAGTTCACAAATGTATAATTAATAAAACAATTTATTATTATTTTAGTTATTAAGCAATTCAGCCAGTTATAGTTTCTTTTTGTGAATGAATTAAGTGCAAGGAATCTGGTAAGGAATAGGTTAGGGTAACTGGAATCTGGAATAGTCTGGGTATAGTCTAGAAGGTTCACTAGATCCTCAGTATATCGCTCTCAGTAGATCTTCTCAATGGATAAAACATTACAATTATTTTCAGAAATGAATCTTCTTACTTCTCTTTTTTTTTCTTCTTTTTTTATCTATTTCATAATATTTTATTAAACTTTTTCATTTTCACAATTTGGAACAAATTTTTTTTAATAATTATTTTTATTTAGTACAATTTGTTTTTGTGTTCTACTTTTCCAAAATAACCTTTTTCATTATTCTAAAAATATTATTTTGAGATTTAACAAAAAAAAAAAAAAACAGAAATTATAGTATATTGGGTAGGGTACAACAAAAGTTTGCATTTTTTCCCCCTTAAGCGAATAAGGTGCCTCCCATTTGGCCATTCACCACTATTTACGATCAGCCAGCGTAGTTCCAAAAAGCTACCAAAGCAATCCATAAAAATTCTAAGACAACGCCCACATGAATTCTATAAAAACCCTTCTTTAAAACACGGCTCATGTTTCGGCTCATTACCCGAATTTTGCTAAATTTCAACAGTGAAATTACTTTGTCAATGGAATAAACTGAAACAATGGATTAGATGTACGCCAACCAGCTGTACCTATTTGCCAAAGAGAAAGATTTAAGAAAAAAGTAGTGATGTACATGTATTAGTTGGAGCAAACTTAATTCGAGCTGGTAAATGAAACGTTCGTTCAATTTGATCCGAACTTTGCCCCTTTGCTAGCTTATACTCCGTTCTGGTTGAATAATATTCAATTTTGGTTAATCGTAAAAAAGTACTACTTCTGGAAGACAACGCAACGCCACATACGTCACATCAAAAGTATTGAGCTTGACACACCTTCCACTCGTGGAAAAAATTTACAAGGCGAAGCAGTGAAAGGGGGATGTTTGACATTTCATGCTTACAAAGATAGACGCTAATATGGAAAGAAGATGGACATAATGGGCTCACAGATGGGTTCAAATTATAACAAATGATGTCCTACATTTTGAAGAGTGAACGAATAGGTATGTAAACAAATAATTTAATAATTTTAAGGTAAAAAACGCAAACTTTTGTTTATACCCCAGTAATTTTTTAAAACCTTAGGATATGTAATACAAAAAAAAAAAGTTGACATTACTTGTTATTAACAAATGAATAAATAAAATAGTACTAATCGAATTAAGTAAAAGAAATTTAACGAAGGTTCAGCTGACGAAAACTAAGAAAGGAACTTATTTAAAGTACTCTCCGGAAAATAAATTATTTTGGTTTTACAAGGGCCAGCTTTTGGGTTCTTCATGCTTGAAACAGCTGAAAAAATTTTTCAACGAAAGCAAAATTTGAAAGAACTATGGAGATGCCTAAAAATGAGGCCCAGGATCGTGTCCTCTGGGTGCGCAATGCTAACCCTGAACAAAGTAGACTGGCTGCCACACCTTCATTCTGTAGCTGGATTTTACTTAATCCAACAAAAGATTAGCCCATTCCCACTCCATTAAAATCTAATCTAACGTAAGACCTCTACTTTCAATTACAATAAACACATTTTTTTTTTTTTGCTGTAAAGGAAAAATGTAGTTTCTGCATAAAAACGCTAACTTTAATTTTCTATTTGGTAAAATTTCCATTAATTTATTTTCTGACAAAGCTTTATTGACATTTTAATCCTTATATTATAACACAACTACTTCTTTGGTAATTTGAAAGTTGGTGCCTGCTTCAGGTAGATAAAGGAAACATCCATAAATAAGAACTCTTTAATTAATCCCGTAACACTGAACCTGCATCAAAATTCAATACCCAATGAATCTAATTGTTAAAAAACAAAAACAAATAACTAAATATTCACAAAGCATAAAGAAAGGCAGTGTTGTACATTGATTCTTATTGCCTAGCTTCTATCTGCCACCGGATATACTACATCCTAAAGTGCGAATTTATAGTTGCTGAGTAAAATTAATAATACGGCTGGTCTCCTTGAAAATGTTGTAGAGAACATTGGTATAGTTTTACAAAGAAACCAACAAATAAATTTAAAAATAAATAAGTAAATAAAATATAAAAATAATTGCTTATAAAAGTAATTATTTACATGTATTTTTTTGTTGTATTAATGATTAAAAAAAAAACTATTAATTATCAGCATTATAATAGCTTAGAAGTGGTTAATTGTATGTTTTTAATCTAAATTAATTATTTATAAAGTATCTTGCATATTTTACTCATAGTTTTTGGATGTTGTATCAATAATAACATTAACAGCATTTTTAGATTCGATGAAGAATGCTGCTTAAAGAATTCCAGGTCTGGAGTGGCGAGTTTTTAGAAATGTTATGGAAGCACTAAGAATCAAGGTTATGTACATAGAGGTAGAGAGCAATTAAATGAGACGCAGCATGACATCAGTTATAGAGCTGAATTCTTGCACCCAGCACCAGAAAACTCTCAGATAAATTAGGCTGTCACATATTCACCTAGGCCTGCAAGCAACCAGCTTTGTTCCCAGAATCTACCGAAGCCTTTATTAACCAATCTATAAAGTTGAAGACCGTTAACTTACTTTTAGCCTACGACAATTAAACATAAGGCCTCTACAAAGGAAAAAAATAGCCATTCCCCTTTTCTCAAAAAGAAAGGAAAAAACCGAAAAAAGTGATGCTGAGTGGGTGTGTGTGTGTGGTGGTACTGTAAAAACGTCATTTATATTTTGACATTATTCTTGGCGAACCGAGCATATATCCAAGCGTCATTTGACAACAAACGACCGATCGAATTTTGAACACCTCCTCGCTCCGATCTGACAATCTTATGACCATCACTTCAAATATTTCCTTTCCCGGTGGGGAGGGCATGGAATTACTGGTATGCAAATGGGTTCAAATTAAAGGAAGTTACATTTATTTCCTGAAGTATGCTTGAAAGGTGATTGAACCAACCATTTTGGAACTTATAGTTCAAAAAAAATAAGCACAGATTTCTTTTTCTCCCTCCTGCTTAGTATATCGATTGAACATCTTAAACAGTGAGAACGGTACGAATAAAGTGAATAGCAAAAAGACGCCGAATAATTTGGAACATGACATCAGTTTTCTTAATACAAGTAAGATAAATTTTTATAAGTTAGGCATAACAAAAACTTAGTAGAATATGCAAGTTGCACTTTTACTTTCTCTTTTTATTTGCAATTTATTACTAAATGTTATCACATATTATTTTCAGTATTTTTATTCCTCTCATTTTAAACTTCGCAAGTATAAATCTATTAAATTTTTGTTTAATAGAAATGTAATATTTCCAACAAACAATTGTAACCATTTTCTACACAAATTAAATCCCTCGCGTTTCAACGATAACCATAAGGATTTCACTTAGCAAATTTGATTTACTTTATTAAAAAAAATAAATGTAAGAATGCTGTTTGCTGGGAGTTTATAGTCAACCTTTGATTAGCGTTGAAAACATACCTCATTGTGATTTACTGTTTGTAAGGTCTCTTGCTCATTGGATTCTTCGGCTTTCGAATTTAAACAGAAAAAAAAAAAACTTCACAGCAGATTCAACTTCGGTTAATTTTTTTAATTTGAGCGTTCTTTTGCGGAAAATCTGTTAACGATTGATAAAGCTGGATTTCATAGTGGTAAGTAAATGCACAACATACAAATCGCCTTATTTTTGACAGTTTGATCACGATTCATCCTGAATCAGAATTTCAGCCAGCAAATCCATTTCTCATATTATTTTTTCACTTTTCTTCTGCCAAAGCGCATGCAAGATGTATTTTTCTTTTAAGGGAAGTTGGTAAGTTTTCATTCTTCTGGCACCTTGAAGATTCTCAGTTCATGCGCCATAGTGTTACACATTCTTTTAGGAGAGATGTTTTTGGGCAGTGCCATTTATTGCTGCAGGTACACCAACATTTGCGGTTGACGAAATGATAATAACCCATCAGATCCGATTTTTTTTTGTATTAGCCAAAGCATTTTTATTTTACCTTCGAAATAGGTTACTAATACTATAGAAAACATAATTTAATTAAGACTTTATTCGCCAATCTCTGTTAATGCCCTGTGATCATATGATCACATCAGGTCAATAGGATACTAATATACAACGCCGTCTTTTTTCAACAAAAATTCCTTATTTACTTGATTATAAAATAAGAAAAAAAACTTTCCTTATTTTAAAAAATATTTAACATAAAAATTTAATCTAATTGGTTCGACAATGACAACCCTACATCGCTTTTTCGGGATTGTTTCCTACCCACAGATGAACATCCTTCATTTTTTCATCTTCTTTTATTTATTATTATTTATTTACTTTCTTCCCTGCATCTACAGCCGCCACAGATGGAACAGATTCATCATCGGATTCGTCGGATAAAGGTTACTGCAAGGCAGGAATGGGCAAATTTTTTCTATAAAGGGCCACAAAAGGTTATGGATTTGTTACCAAGGGTCGCAGCATACTGGGTGTACACGAAGGAGTGGTCGAAACTTAGGGAGGTGATTCTGGGCATCCTTTGCAACAAAAAATTCTATATAAACCGCGATCATACAAAGAAAGTGTGTGGATTACAAATATAAGATTTGAACGCTGAGACAATAATTGTACTAGCGAAAATTATCAAATTTTATTAACATCAAATTTGAAATATTTTAGGATTTAAATTTTTATTATTTGCCGTTTTGTGTCGCGGTTCGCAGGAAAATGCTATAAGGGCCACACTTTGCCCACCCCTACTCGAATGACAGCCTGTCTTTAACTTTGAAATATGCATTATTTAAAAAAAAAAAAGAAAAGTGAAATAGTACTTAAATGACCTGATGTGACCAAATGGGATTTTATGAGTAAAATTTTGAGTCTTGAACTTTGTTTTGATACATAATCTATAAAACTATTGTTATTGTGTTCCATATATATACATATATATAATGACATATTTAAACTAAAAAATCGCTAACAATAAATTGGCACAAGCTGATTGAAACAGGTTTTTTTTTTCAAAATAGCATAACTAACTGAAATACTAGTTGTTAGGATTTGTCAACCCTTATTACGAATAACATAGACTACCGTATACAATAGTAAAGAGAAAATCTAAATTGATTGTCTAGAATGAGCAGCATTCGATTAAATGTGGCAAAATTAAACTGACCATAAGGTCACATTAGGGCTTGATGGGCCAATATCCATTTAGACTGTCTTAGTTTTTTAAAGAAAATAAAAAACTGACTCAGAACTATTTGACATTTTGGGGTATAATTTGTTATGAATGGCTACATCTGATTAGGAAATTATTACATTTTAGTTTTGTTAAAGTTTTATATTTAAAATTTGTATGACAAATTATATTTCTCCACTGATTCATTTGTGCAATATTTGAGAAACGAATTTCTGAAATAAAGAAATATTTTCCTGCAATCCAAAACTAGGCGTAATATTGTACTTTACGATGAATAACATTATATGTAATGTTTAGCAGTATAATACTGCTGAATGTTTAACTATAACCATACTAAAATGCACCTTAATAAAATAAAGATTGAAAGTTTCTTCTGTTGCAACGAATGTGATTAATAAGAAACCATGTTTTATTCGACTAGCACCTAGGATGCCCTTGTAAAGTAAAGTTATAGCCTATTTTTTCGGCGGGGCTTAACGTCCAACTACCAATTAGTTGTGGTGGACGGAAGCGAAAATTCATACTTTACTATAAACAATTTTTTCTGACAAATAAAAAGTGGGATTCGAACTGAGGATCTCCCACTCAAAAAGCTACGCTCTTGACCACTAGATCAACACTCGCCCCTAGGTTTTCCTTGTAGCTATTAAACAATACTGGAACTCGTCTGTAAGGAAGCGTTACTGTGCGTTTAAAGATAAAAGAACCAAGAGCTGAATCTGAACGCAAAAATAACTTAAAAAATCTCGTTTTGATTTTAATCTCCATACTGGTAACTTTGGAAGAGATAGATTGTTATCATTTGGCTCTGGTCTGGGTCTGCTGGATGAAGAGACTCACAACTTCAAATCTTCCATTGCAGAGGATGTTTGACGTTATTCGTGGCAGCCTGTACGTCTTCTTGAAGGGTCACTCTTTTTCGACTGTCCTAGGGATATTTTTTCATTCCTAATTGGAGTGCATGCGAACTATCTGGAAAAATAAAATTCTGATTCAGTCGCACAATCCATCAGCAACCATCTCAAGATTATAACTAACGAATGGTAGAACGTAAGATGATGGAAACGCTTTAGCACCTTCAGGGAACCATTCTGACTTCTTACAGCGGCGGATTATTGTAGAGGGACACACCCTATTTCTTTCGCTGAGTTGTAACGAAATTCTCCTATAGTTGGCGTTAAAAAAATTGGTTAAACTGGTGAGATTTAATCAGTGCTGATTAGGTGTACAAACGCTGATTCCTATAAAAGCCATAAGAGTTCTTAAAATCCTATTATGACATAATTAGTATAATTACTGATTTTAATGATTCTAGCCTTGTTACACACCTTCTAGCCATATTAAACCTATCATCATTTGAATCTCTTCGACTAGCAGCTGACCTAATATTTCTATTTAAACTGCTAAACAACCAAATTTGCTCAAACATCCTTCTAAGCAAAATTACTTACAATGTTCCATTAGCTACACTGTAATATAAAAATACTTATTCTGTACTCAATATAATAAAAATAACTACCTATTCAATAGTCCGATTATGGAGAATTATGAGTAGAGCAATAGCAATACACAGCGTAGTATATTGTTTGTCTTTTGACGGATAGTTTGTATTCTTTAAAAAAAAAATTGTTCCAACCAGTTAAACATTTAGACAAATTTAAGATCAGAATACTTTTAGTTTCGTCGTATTTTTTAAATTTACTTTATTACGGTCAATTGATTAATTAATTTCAAGTTAATTTTGCTTCTACATAGTTTATTTAATGTTTAGAAATAATTTGTATTGTTTTAACTTTATTACTTCAACTTGTATATCTTATTTAATGTTTTGTTGTGATTAGTCTGATAAATTAATTTTGGAAGCTAAGTAGCAATTATACAAATCAATCATTGTAAAGGGTTAACTGCCCGCACAAAAATAAAATAAAAAGCCGCAATAGATTCGGCTTTACAACCAGGAAATATGATTAGCATTATGTTGTTCAGTACTTAAGATATTCTTAACTCCAACACATTACACAAATACATCAGGAAAAATATATTTAGTACCAGTTCTTCTCCAAACTTTGTTGTGATTTTTTTTACTAATTAATTTATTTACTCATAATTAAGAGAGGCGTTTAAAGATTGGTGAGATTTTATCAGTCCAAACATTTCACCAACCCAGAGGCAAAAAACTTGCGGAGAACCATAATTCTTTTTTAAAAAAGTGGTTGTGGAGCTAATAAAAATTTAGAATACAACTTTGGCCTTCGCTTGGAGATGCTGCTGAGTTCCGAAAGATAACTCGTGAAGTGATCGCCCTGAGGTTTGATAAAAGATGCATCGGCGGCTTAGAGGGATCCCCTGCTGGAGGACAAGGGAATGATAATCCATGAATTTGCTACTTCTGTATAATGCATCAAATATAGTTTCTGCGAGGCAGGTGCAAAAATGTGGAACCAGAAAGTGAATAGAAGCCAATCGCTTTTCGACCTCTGAGTGCAGTAAGGTGACTAATTTTACAGGTGTATCATTACCACTGATAGAACACGGATACCAAACTTTAATTCTGTACCATGGAGTAATCAAAGTAGGTATAAGCCGCACAAAGGTAAATGTCGACCAGTCTTGGGAAAGTTGATGAACACCATGTACCTCAAAGTCCTCCAAAGAAAATATCCTTGCTTGGGTTGTGAAGGAATAATCTTAATTGACTAACTTACTAAGGTCTGATATTGAGTTTCTTCGATAGCAACTCATACCCCAACAACGCCCGATCAGAAACCACGTAGAAAAAAAAAAAAAAAAAAAAAAAAAAAAATTAACCATTGAATACAAGATAGCCCCAAGACAGACCATGGTAGGATATATAGACTTAAGTTCGCATACAAAGGAAAAACCTCAGAAATTTTTGAACGCCCTCAAAGCTAACATTTAAAATATATATCATGTTCTTGTCTTGGTTTCTTTTTAAATTAACTATATTATTTACATAATTTTTGTATTAACACAATTTTTGATCATTCATTTTTTTTTATATATTTTGTTCGTTCTATATACTTTTTTTTTTGGAATTTTTACTGCAGGATCATGCATAACACTTTTGTGAGATAATGTTTAGGCGAGGGAAAGTGTACAAATATTGTAATTTTACTATGAGATTTTTTCTTTTAAGTGACATTTTTTCTTACCTGTTAAAGAAATAATTAAAATTAAATTTATATTGACAATTTTCTGTTATATAGTAATACCATACGAGACAATCAGAAAGTTTTTATTTTATTTTTGTGAACAAAAAAATTGGTGTGAACTTTCACATGACTTTGCAATGATTCATTGCAATAATTATTACAATAACTCATTGCCTCATGACTCATTGTATTAATAACAATCTTCATTAGCAAATTATAAACTTATACTGAATAACACTGAACTTGATTATTTATGCAGAACTAGACTGGTGGAATAGACCTGCCAAAAAATTGTATTGCCCTTGTGACTCATATATTGCCGGTCACATTCAGCGCCCACCACATAAACCCAGGGGTTGGAAGGATGGTTGCAATTTTAGATTTAAAGTTCAGTGCCAAAAGAACATTGGTAACAAAATAGAATATGCCAAGTTTGTGCTTTCCGTTCCCAACCCATCTACACTCACATACATTATATAATATATATAGAAAATTTGATAACGTTTTTTTATCATATTCCGGCGATCTAAAAACAAGTATCTTACCAGGAATTGGAAAAAGTAAGAATTTCAGTGAGTGCGCATTTGCGGTCAATCGATTTTCTTCAAATTCAAAATCATAATAACAAATTTTATTCTAGCAAATACCATATCTCGATGTTAATTTAGTTGTAACTTTTCTATCCAGTTGGCCAAATCCATATTTGTCGGTTGAGGTGGGCATCATTCGAATAATCGTTAACGAATAAATTGTTATTTCCCTACCTATCAATAAACCTGTTAAATACAATCAATAACCTACTCTATTGAGAATAATGTAACATATTCATTAATTTTATACTTTATTATAATAATAATTATTTTGTAACAAATTAAATTCAAACAATTTATTTTGAACTTTCTCTAAGGTTAATTTTTGTGCAAGTTATATTCTTAAATTTGTATTTATTTATTTTTTTTTTTGCATACTAATTGATTCATGTCTCAATCGTTTTGAGCAAATTAATTAAAAAAGGAGATTTATTGAAAGTTAAAAAAAAAGTTACAATCTAAGGAAGGATGTTACTCAATAAAATTAAAGTGTGAGATAACATTCCAAACACTTTAAATCGAAGTATTATGCTGTTTAAAAATAAATAAATAAATAAATAAAATAAAATAAGAATATAAGGGAAAAGTGACTTAAATTGTTGAAAATAAGGTAGTAAATTAGGAAATTATTCTCAAGTAATGCGCTAGTAAAGAAATATTTATTCATTATTGGTTATTCAAACAGGTTCATGCCCACAAATGAATGCCTAAGTTCCCATAGGGGGGCATTTATTATAAAGTAAAAAAACTTCATAATATAAACTTTTTAATTTTTTAATGATTGCTGATTGTCTCATATTTATTTTAATTACAATATTATTAGTCAAAATTATTATATCAAACATAGATACATTAGTAAAAAAAACTGACTGCCACTTTTCGTTGATTTTATGCTAAAATTTGGTTGAATACTTACCGAGCAGATCCCATTCACCGTTCGTAATGAAACTGCTGATGTCCCCGCCGCTGTCCTCTTGAAGCTGCAAGTCCAGCTGTCAAACAAAATTTGAAAATGAGAATTTGTTTTTGGTACTTTTCATTAGAGATATATTTATTATTTGTAGTTAGTATCTCAAGTTTAGAGAAAAAACAATAGAGCAGTGTTCTTCTGGGCTACAAAATTACAGTTTGAAATTATGAACAAGAATTAAAATGTGAAATTAAAATTTGAAAATAAATAATTCTAGTTAAACAGATATTACCTTGGAAATTATATTGATTATTTATATCTGTATTTGAAACTTCTTTACTTTTTTGTTGAAAGCTATCGTATTTTTGTTTCATTATTGCATCTACTTCTAAACTGTTGCTTTCTTTTAAAAGTTGAAGTAATTTTCCTCGTTAGTTTAGTGGCTTGGTAGCAAGCTAAACAGGAGCTGTGTTTATGTTGTAAAAATATTCTGTTTATTTACTTTTTATTATTTAAGTATTCTATTTATTTGTCCTAAATATTTAACAAATCTTTTAATTAATTTTCCTACTTCCTTCGTTACTTTAGTTGTGAGGGGGTAAAAATGAAAATAAAATCACCTGCGTTGTTCTTAGCAAAGTATACAGTTCCTAGTGCGAGGCCGACTGAAAGTCTGCGACTCTTAAGAGGCGACAAAAAGACCTACTTGGATATCTAAACAAGCTGGCCCATACATACAATAGTTTCTCCCGGTCTCTCTTCCTCCATATTTCCACTTTGCGTTCCTATTCATATAATGGAGGAGCTTGGTGGGACGTGGTGAAGTCGACCTCAAACAACATCCTGGAATAATTGCTCCTGGTCGTCCAGATTGGAAATTTTCGCTGAGAGCCAGCTTCCATTCAGAGAGCAAAAATATAAAAATAAAAAGACCAAAAGAGGAGGGATAAAAAAAAAAAAATACAGAAAAAAAAGCGGTTACTGAAATATATTTCTGGAGGCGTTTTGCGAGGAGGCAGAGGAGGAGAATTGGAAGAAAGAGAAAAAAGAAATTGACATGATTCGGTCACGAGACAAGAATGCTAGAAAGTAGAATGCCCAAGCATGGAAAATGCAGGGCTTAGTTCAAGAAAAAGAGGCCTTCTAAGAAGTAACTTGCAGAATGACAAGATCATGGCAGGTCGAAGATTGCGTGCAGGACGCGCTGGAAAAGTAATATCGAGTGTTAGATTGGTGATCAGGATAGTTACCGAAAGTGTATTTCTTTGGAATCGATACGGCAGTTGGTCAGGGGAAATCTCAATCTAAATACAATTCGTATTTAAAGGGATAGCATCGATAAGTTATGACTTTTCAGCTCTTTCTGTTTCCAGACGATCAGCATCTTCGTTTCTGAGCAACAACCAATTGCTGGGAATCTATTAGAGGACGATGTTTGATCCTTAACTGTATAGTACGCATTTTGCGTCGTAAACTGCAAGGGACTGTTCTTCTGAAGCGCCTGCTAATACTTGAGAGTCGATCAATATTATGACCTTCATCCAATCAGATTTTGACATTTCTTGTAGAGATACTACTGCTACCACATAGAATTAGGACCGCGTCTTTTATCTGGTTGCGAAATTTCAAATGCTTTGGAAAATATATCTGCACCTGCGTGGGGATTTTACACACGTTTGCCGAGCCATCGGTATAAATAACAAGATCAAGATACAGCAATCCTGCATTGTTAAATATTAGCAAAACTTTTAACGGAAGTCATTGTATTAATATATAAATTAAAATAAATTCATACGTTACCTGGAAACCATCGTACGTCCAGCTTCCAAACTTCATCTCGCAGCGTTGGTCATCAAATGGAAACCAAGTGATGTCTATTTTACAGGTACTTTTAAAAATACCTGGAGGCACGTATAGACAGCTTCCATTGTTTCGAACGACTACGTTTGTCGGGTATGTACCATCGAAACCTTCGTCAGCACTGCAAAGAATAAAGAGAAAATTATTCTCTTAAAAAAAAAATTATTCTTAAAATTTATTGTTCTTAAAAAAATCTGATGAATCGACAGACATAATACAACCTTCTCAGTGTTCTCATGATGGCTTTGTAATCTTTTAACGGTTTAATTTGTTTTAGCAACAATATTTACTGACGGTATTTGTTTAAATGCTTAAGGGCATTGGAGGTAAATTGACCTGTCAAGAGTAATCCTTTTAATTAAAAATTTTTGTTTAATATAAAGCACATATCCCATTCGTTGTAAGTGGAAGCATCGCATCAACGTTGCACATCATTCTATGATACAAACTGTGCACAGCATGTCTTCATTAGTTGCATTTGTCTTGTATCATTAATCTAAAATCAGGGTCTCTATAAGAAAGTGAAAATTTGTACTTACGCCGCAAGAGAGCAGCCCATTGTGCCACTTTATCATTAACTATTTTGCATGATTAGTACGTATATGGTAGAAGTTAGCAAGGTCTAAGTGATACAGGTCTCATAACCAGTATTATTTTTACCTGCCAATTTTATAAAAACAAGCCATAAGTAAATACAATCTTGACCCGATTTCGTTTAAATTTGGTGGGATGAAAGGGTTAGGGCTCCCCTACGTAACATTAAAGCAACGTTCTGCTCTTACACCTACTAAGGGGAAGTGTTGCAATCATTTAAAATTACCGTCCCGTGAACCTATTTTCGTGAATGAAGTGTCATTTGGCTCAAAATTTTAGGTAGATTTTCATTTTAGAAGTCTGGACGCTAGGCATCTTTAGGAGAGGAGTTTGCCCAACGTGGGTAAGACCACCGTAAAACAATTAATATATAACTCTATAAATCATAACCCAATTTTGATAAAATCTAGCACGTACGGGTGGTTAAAGCTTCTCTATGTAACATTAAAGCGCCATCATGCTATTGCACATACTAAGAGGAAGTACTGCAATCGTTTAAATTATCGACGTACGAATAGATTTTAATGAGTGAATTGTCTTTAAATTTGAAATTTTAGATACGGTAGATACGTCTTTTTGGGATCTCGATGGTATATATTTAGGACTTTGCCCCACTTAAATAATGCCCCCTTTTAAACGGTTATGAATAATATCTCTGTAAATCTTCGCCCCGCTTTGATCAAATTAGGCAAGAAGAAAAATTTAGAATGCGTGACATTTAAGAGCCATCCTTCTCTTACAGCTACCAAGGGGGTGTTGCAATCATGCAGTATTCGCAGTTTAAATTGTTTTTGCCCTTTTAGGGAGCAGAAATGTAATTGTAAATAACTTTTCTTTCCTCTAAAAAGAAGAAGATTTTGTAATCAAAGCTTGTTTTCTCTCACAACCCTTAAGAGGAAGTAATGTTATCAAAATTTATCTTACTAAATTATTTGAAAGTACTGTAATTGCAATTTCTTTCTATTATCCCTCTTAATGAGCTGTAATTACTCATCACTTAATCCCACAACATTTCTCCAGTCTCCATCTTCTTCCCACCAACTTGTCACCATTTCCCATAACTTGTGTCAGTTTTTTTTTCATCCTACATCTTCCAATTAACTTTTCACCACTCTCCCATAACTTTTCTCTCAGTTTGCATTTACACCTTTCGAACTTGGTACCACTCCCCCATAATGTTACTCATAGTCTGAATCTTCTTTCCACAACTGGAAGACCTTCTAACCTTCTAACTTTTCTTTCTGTCTTCATTTTCTTCGCTCTAAAGTTACACTTTTACATTCTACATATAGCTTCCACTAACTTAGTTCCAAGTATTAAAGCATTACCAAGTATAAAAATATTCCAAAATGTTAAGAAAACCTGTAAACCAGATAAGAAACTTAACAGAATAGGTTTTTTGAGGTTTAGAATATTTAGGAAAATGGTATTCCCGATTATTACCGATGTCACATTCAGAACAGACAAGACAGAAGACACACTAACCCTCTAATGATGTAAAATAGTACATTGTAAATTAGCCCTGAAGATGACCTAGTCCCTAGGTCGAAAGCTCGGCATAGTAAAGTTTATAATGACTGAAACTGGCATTAATTTTTCATCCTATTGAAAATACACTTCGTTTTCACTCTATTCCAAATTATTCTTGTGATTTATCTTTATTCTGAATAATCATCACATTCACTCGCATATTAAAAGGAGAAAGGGAAAGTCAGAGTTAGTCTATTACTGCCGTGATATGGATAACAGTTTTAACAAAATTTCAGTCTTGAATTCGTCACAGTAGAATACGAGAGCACAAATTACACAGTTAATAACAAATAAATAATACTTATAATTAGAATTCATTCATTTTCAAATTTTAATTTAATACAGTCCCTTTAATTGTGTACTTGTTGTAAAGAAGTATTATAATCAAATAAAAATATACATATATTTATCTATTTTATATTACATACACACTCGTATAACGTTGTGAGGAGAACATCTAAAATAATAATGCAATTAAATTAATACATTAACATTGAATATTAATAAACTAGGTTACCTATTATTAATTACATATTATTTTTAACGCGTAACTATTAGATAAAATAAAGTACCAATCAGTTTAAATTGAACAATGAACTTAAACCGACTTCCTTCTGCTGCGCTAAACTTCCACTTAAATCAGATGTCAAAAAAAAAAACAAAATAAAATCAGTATTAAATGGGAGCTAAACTTTACTGAACAAATATTTTATGCTTGAAAATGGCCAGCATAAGGGTCTGTGACATCTAATACATTCTAAAAAATATGATATTAGAAGTATGAATGAAATGTTGGGCAGTTTTTGTTAAGGAGATTTTGTACCTTTTGGACAGATTTTCCTTTTTGTTTTTTGATTGGAACAAATTAATATATCTAATGATTTTTTAAATATTCTGGAATCGGGAGTAATTAGGCTGATTTCCGCCGGATATAGAAGTTAAAAAGTTTTTATGAATGCCTTGTGGATAGTTTTATCTAATTTAGATCAGATCAGTCTAACCTGACGTATATTTGGCAGCAATTAGAGACTCATCAATAATCTTATCATCAAACATCAATAATAATTATTGAGGAAGATAAGAAATAAAATAAATTGCATTACAAATTGTACATAAGTAAGAGAATCCTAGCATCAGCTGTAAACATGCTTACAATTGCTAACAAATCAGCAATAACTTCTTCCGCAAGCTTCAATAGAACACCCAGTTCTATTACAGGCCGCTTTGAAAAACTCAGCAGTTGATGTTGGTATTGTCTCTAAACTGCCCTAGGAAAAGTACACCCGCTTCTCCAAATGATATTCTCCGCTTGTGAAGGACAAGCGCACGGAGGGTCCATAACGTATTATGTCTGCTATCTTCCTTAAAGACAATATTATCGGCGCACCTCGCAAAATCCTCTTCAGCAACAGAAGTGAATACGATTTGCTTTATAAACCTTTTAGACTCACAGGAAGGTCTATCACGTTAATTAGATAAATTTTTAAGAAAAAATCATTTTAGCGAGGTTCTTGGGAAGTAAAGATGTTAGAGAAAGCAAAAAGAAAAGGATCAGTACCTGTTGTACATAAGTACGTCTGGTTTCCATATCCTGTGTGGAGGAATTCTGAGGTCCTTAACTCCGCCAAATTCGCTGGCGTTCCACCTCAAATTTACGTCGTTCCACTCCTGCAATTTTCGAACAACAAAAAAACAATCTCGTTAATTTTACATTATAATTCAACCACAAAGACAAAAATAATAATAAAATAAAATTAATAACAATAAAATAAAAATAAATAATTTCTGATCTTTAAAGTGTTTTCAAATATTTTTTTTTCTACTGCAATTAAATTTTGAAGTAAATTTAAAGTCTGTGCTACTTAATGTAGCAATGAGTGCTTAAATATTTTTCTATAATTCAATTACAATGAAAATTGGGAGTATTAATTTTTTTGGGTTTGGTTCTAACTGTATTATTTATTAAGCATTGAGAATGTGTGGGAATAACCATGTTTGGAATTCCATGCTCCAATAAATTTATATTCCAGCGTTTTAAGATATAGGTGCCTTTCTTTCTCCTCGACTAGCCACAGGAATCTTGGCGTTCCAATTAGCACTACACTGACAATCTTAACACTCACACAATAGAAATAAGGCCTAGCCCAGTCTAAGGCATCGTGTCGAAAGATGCTCAGGAGTACCTGCGCCAAGTATCAAGATTACCGGGCGTTCTTGCAGAGCACTTAGATAGAAAGCGTGATAATAAAACAGACCGTAGGACAGGAGACCAAGAGGCTCTACCTTACTGCCTGTGTTTTGTCTAATTAAGTTGGGAATCATTATAAATTTATCCCGGATGGCCAAACGTTGATTCCCACCTGTTCAATAAACAGCTGGGAATAAACCCATGTGAGTGCAGCTTTAGCTTAGAAAGCACAGCTTTCGGGAATCAAAATCTAGCGCTCTTCCAACAGGAAAATGCATAACCACTCACATCGAAATTGGCGGCAGCATCGAACTGAAAAACTATTCGGAATTAAGCTGCTACACCTAAGCCCACCTTAATTTTATCCGACCAGTGTATGTGTAAGATTTTGTGAATTGACAGTTAGAGTAAAACCTATACGAAAAAATGGGCATTGATTTACTATACTGTAGGTTTTATGGCTCAAAAATAAGATCCCAGGATATAACATTGAAGATTTTTCTTAATATACTAAAAATTTTGCATGCAATGATGTAAAAAATTTCTCTTAAAAAGAACATTTATTTCAAGAGAAACCATTATTTTCAAAATATCTGTTATCAATTTTTAATTAAACCACTTTCATTTGCAATTATATATAACAAAAATCAATTTCCCTTGTTTGCACTCTTTAACGAATAAAAACTCGACAATATCTTTTCTCAGCATTCCAGAAATTGTTCTATATTCTATGAAATATTTTCATTTAATCTGCTTTCTGATTGTTTACTTTTTGGAGGTGGTTCGAAAGACTAATGTGACGGTTAGTAGCGAAATATTGTAGGGCATCATCAAGTAAGTTACAGTATTTGCCTGGTTATTACAAGAACACTCCATCGGGTCTGGTAACGCCATTTTAGCGCACAATATGCTGCACGCAAAAATGAATAATACATAGAGACTGCACTTTTACCTGGTAAAAATTGTCTGTATGGATGGCACACAACTTTGATGTCCTCGCTATGGATCTTTTTGAAAAGAAAGTATTGTCATATACTTATCGCCAGTTTTGCATCCTAAACACTTTCTCTGCATTTTAACCATCTGAGATCACTGCAATTTCAAAAAAACTAAAAACGTTTTCACGCAATTAATTTTGTAATTGTCTTGTTGGAAATTATTTAGTAGTAATTTAATGTAACATTTATTGTTTTAATATCACTATCTGACATAAACATGAACATGCAACGCTATAAACCTGTTTTGTATGAACAAAATTTGTTTTCCAAGCCATATCTACAGGGATTTTGGCGTCCCTGCGGGTATCACTGCCTAACAACACTAACACTGAATTTCACAAAATATACAAAGAGTCTGTACAGGTGCTGAATGTAACTAATTTAGTTTATCAATACGTCAGTAAACTCTAGATTATCTACACACACTCACTAAATTACACATACCCATTGTATACTTAACAGTTTCTTACAATCTGTGAACAAACATTTAAACTTAAGGGAAGCACAACCGATCTTTTAGATCTCAGTATTTTGACTCTTCTTTCAAACAAATGTAATCTAAAACCATGAATTCACAGCAATGTGACATATTTATATAAAACTGTTACACTTTTCAGATCATTCGTCAAGATGGCCAAGAGTATAGCACCGATATCCGTTGGATTATCATTTGTCCTTTTAGTCTCTGGGTTTGGAGATTTAACAAATTAGAAGTAATAACGGCAGTTTAAGAATTATTTGCTTTAAACTCTAAGAAATAATATCGGCATGGATTCAGTAAAAGAGCTTAATGAAAGATGGATAACAATATAAAATACAAAGTGTTACATTTAGAATTTCAGCATTAACTTGCATGCTTAAACTTGAGTGTATTTTTTTATTTTTCTCCTCTAATAATCATAGAAGAGAACCGTTTACCCTGTAAACTTGATTGCAGAAGTTTGTTTAGCATAAACTCAAGGATGATATGGTGGAAAATAGTTAAAATAGTTGTTTCATATTTCAACTGTTATAATAATTATTTTCAAAACAAACTAGAGGTAATTGCAAAAAAAAAAAAATAAAACACATTAGGTTAAAGAAAACAAAATAATGAAAAGGCGGCGCTGGAACAGGGCAATAACTAATTCCAATACACAATTTCGCTAGTAAGTTTTTAAAGCAAGAAAGATTGTTTATAGACTAAGGATTCCTCGCCAATCTTGAATCCTTAGTTCAACAATTTACGGTCACGAATTGTTTATAGAACTATGTTAAAAAAAAAAAAGGAAAAATTTAAATTATTAAAGACTGGATGTCAGAAAATAATTCTCAACTCATACTTCTGGCCTTCAGTATAAAACATAAGCCATCAAATCAAATGGGAAATTTAAGGCAAATATTTGAAAACACTCTTATCTTAAACTAAAATAAAATGAATAAATAAATCGTACAAAAATAGAACTAAACCACTTTTAAATTAAAAATAAAGTAGTAATGATTTAAAATTTTTCTTTATTCAAAAGTACTTCTTTTTGGTATCTAACTATTTAAACAAAAGTTTTCTAAATTCTTAACAAATTTACCTCGTCCAAATTATTAATTAAATTAATATAAAACTAACTACCTTTTTATAATCACTAAAGCTTTTGTTTTATTGTGTTTGCTTATTTGATAATAAAGGGAAAAAAAAATGGAAATCCAATTAAAATATGGACATAATAAAATTATATTAAATTTAAAAATATCATCCGCCCTTTTTCTAATGCATGTCATTGATTGTACCTGCTGCTTGCATGAATCTGAAATGCATGCCGTTAAAACTTTTAATAGAAAGCTGCCATAAAGCGTAAGCAGCTGAAATTTTTATAAAACTGAAAAATGTCGAAATCGATTTCAACCAAGCATAAGTTTTGAGATGAATGTTAATTATTTTACTACAAGAAAAAAAGAGAGAGAATCGGTGGAACATGTGGTAATTTACGATGAACACGCCCTGTACACAACTTGCAAATGGTGGTTTCGACGCGGCTTGAAAATTATGATTTCATGGTGAAGGCTAAAGGCATGAAACAATAAACATTCCCCGTTCGACCGTGGGGGAGAAAAAGAAGGCTGTCTTCTGTCTAAAGCCTCTAAAGCTACCTAATCAAAAGCTGCAGCAATATAAACCGAGTCTAAGACAAAAATTCTGTACCAGCCAAGAGCCACCCAATTTCTAATGTCTGAAGAAACTGGGTTATAGCCTTAAGCCGCATCTAGAATTAATGAACGGGTGTATGTTTCAACGTCTAACTTCGCAGAAATGAATCAAAAAATTAGAGGGGATCATTTTTAATAGAATCAGATACCCGGAAACAGAATCAGGACATCATCAAACGTATTGAGGTTTCACGAAAAGCTGCCCGAGTCAAAACATGCATGGAGAACCCGTGTACTTGTGGAATTGTCCAAAGGTCTAACTGCACTGTGAAGAAAGTTATAAAAAAGGTAAAAGATAACGACGCATGAACAGACATGGACAGGCCGCCAGGTGAATGCTTACTGCACCTGCCCCTCTTAGAAATAAAATCCATCTGACATATGTTTCTACGACAGAATGACACGGTGATGAGAAACGGATTAACTGCTTTTCAAATGTATTTAACGTTTGCAATAAAATCAAGCCTGTTTTAATCTCTCTTTTCTTTATTTCTTCAATTTCCATCTAAGAAACGTTTCGGAACCAACGTTTCGGAACCAACGTTTCGGAACCAACGTTTCGGAACCAACGTTTCGGAACCAACGTTTCGGAACCAACGTTTCGGAACCAACGTTTCGGAACCAACGTTTCGGAACCAACGTTTCGGAACCAACGTTTCGGAACCAACGTTTCGGAACCAACGTTTCGGAACCAACGTTTCGGAACCAACGTTTCGGAACCAACGTTTCGGAACCAACGTTTCGGAACCAACGTTTCGGAACCAACGTTTCGGAACCAACGTTTCGGAACCAACGTTTCGGAACCAACGGACCCATCAACAATTAATGTTCATTTAAAAATTATATCAATAATATGGAATTCAAAATCAATATATTAAGGAAGATCTTGTTTTTACTTAATACAACTTATAATTGTATTTAAAATGACTTCATAATGTTTTAATAATTATCATGTATTTATAGATTGTAGACTGAAGATGCATCCGTTGGCACTTGAACGTTTCTAAGATGGAAAATAATTAAATTAAGAAAAGAAAACTGAAACATGCCTGATTTTAATACATATTATACATTTTTTGTTAAAGTATACTAAAGGCAAATCTAAGAATAATACTGGAGCTAGGCGAATTAGTGCAAACGATATGAGCTCAGGTGATGCCTATAAGAGCGTTAACTAGGACCGTACTGAAATTCACCCACTCATTATCTCTGTGACTGGCTTAATGCTATTATGCTACTGAATATAGCGAAGTGGCTTTCTGACTACAAATTATTAAGCTCTAATGGAGTCACAGAAAACGGACTGACTTTAAGAAGCTGATTTAGAAATGGAAGTTAATGAATCTATCGGTACCTACAGCACTTTGCAACAATATCTATCACTGCGACTTAAACAAGCGCTACAAATACTGCTACCAACTTCGCAAACTGGAAGTTCGCAATTCAATGCGGATTACTAGAGATTATAGCTCCAACTTATTACAAATATGTTATGTGCCAGTATTTGAAGAAAAAATCAATAACTCCTACATTATGATCGTCCGATTGCCGATCAGTTAAATTAATAGCAGACGCTGCCCTTAACGTGTAATGTGAATGCATTTAAGGGCAAGAGTAATTCTGTATGTAGGAAGAGATTTTGAAAGTAGGGAGAGGTTGTTATTGTATCTCGGAAATTCGAGAGGCCTCGTCGAAGTAATTAAAACTGTCCGGTAGAACAGTCGTATAAGGGTTTTTAGATTCTTATCTTCGTTTCGGAATAAGTATCGTAACAAAATCTTTGCACAGCGATTTCTGCACCTGAAAAAACTACTAATAATAATAACCATCTGATACGTTTGTCTACTTTCTGTTTTCTTTTATATATATATATTTTTTTTTAATTTTAACAAACAAATAAAGAAGCTTTAATGATTATAATATTACAATTAATTACTATTTATTAACATTTTAAAATAATGACTAAAATTACAGACTAATTACTTTTTCATATTTATATTTCCATTTACAAAAAAAAAAAATAAATGAAAATTTAAATTGTACTTATAATATAAATTTCTAGCAATAAAAGCTGTTAACTTTTAGATAATAAAACTTGAGAAATGAAAAATAAGTTAATAAATAAACAATAAAAGTTAAAAAAAAGACGTTATTACAATAAAAATTCCACCTACTTATACAATTATTAATATTCAACAATTAAAATGTAAAAATTAAGTATAAAACAACATTTTTAAATAATAAAACATAAAATAAACAAAATAATAAAACAATGCACAATTAAAAAACTGACTGATAAATATAGTTACTTGTATATATACTGCCACAATATATATACCTCCAACTTTATATTCATGCTTCAACATACAAAATTACTGTATTAACCTACGGATATACAACTTGATAAATAAATAAAAATATAATAAAAAATAAACAGTGAAAAACAAATTTAAATTGTGTTAAACTGGTAAAAATAAATTATTAAATTAAATAAATAACTTTAAAAATAAAAAAAACTGAAGAAATTAAATTAAAAAAGAAAACCAAAATAAATAAATTTGGATAAAGCCTCACTTATGAAGAATGTCGTCATTAATAAAGAAAGAAACACTATAAGGGCTTTTATAGTACACCAATACAGAATTATTTTTCTTTTACAAAGTGACCAGTTATTTTTCTTATTAAATCAAAATTTTGGTACTACGGTTTTTTTCTTTCTCTTTCCTCATAGCCTAAATTTTTTTAATTCAATTCTGATAGGTTTTCTTAATTTCCTTCCATCATATTGATAAATCACCCAAACACATTTTTCAGAATTCTATTTGCCTGGTCGCTAATAAAAATATTCAATTTATTTTACAAAAAAAAATAAATAAATAAAATAATAATAATATGATGTTTCAAACTTTGAAGGTGAATGAAAATTCCAAAAACTGATCAAGAATTAAACGAAAAAATGAACGAGAAGAAAAGATGTCTATTCTACCGCTAACTCTCCATGAAACTTTTTGATTTTCTTGGAAATGTATAAGTGTGCCTTCTTCTATTTTTAAAAAATTCGTTCACACAGATTTTACTGTTCAAGTTCATATTGGTATAAAAATAAAATAATAAATTTATTTAGTAATATAAAAACAATGGTGCTACGAAAAGAGTTTTCTTATTTTTTTGAGATATTTTTTAGAGTGGCGTGAAAGAATTTTAATAATAATAAAAAAATTGCACCACAAAATTTCAGAAAATATTAACGTTGGACCTTGAATTATTTTCTGGACCCTGTTTCAGAGAATCACAAGTCCTTGTTAAGTTAAATGTTTAAAATCCTGTAACTAACTCAAAACCTTTTTCCCAACTCTTATGAGCAAACAAGTATTCAGATTTAGTTTACTTATGTAATCTAACAACCTTATGTTTATCCTACCTTTATTGATCATTCAATAATCACCCTGATATTTGTTAAACACCAATTATATAATTAGGAATCAGAAGAAATACAATATTTATTTGAGATATCGGTTCGATAACTTTCTCTAAACTTGTTGTTTATTTCATCCCACTTACGAGGTCTAACACCAGTATTTCTACAAACTTCAAGCTTATTTTTTTCTGTTCTATGGAACTGGAACAGAAATGAGTTAATAAACTCTTTTAAACGTTCAACTCATGCCCTCAAAGAAATATACAAGTGCCTGAGCAATTGTTAAAAAAACAATAATTGCAAAAAATGAGCCCAGGGTTTCGATAACATCATTTAATTATAATAAAGTATCACTCTATATTAAAAATTAATAAAAAGGAGGCTGTGTAAAAAGGATGGTCTATTAATGAAAGGAAGAAATCTTTATTAACTTCCTCATCAGCAAAACCCTACACAAAATGAGTCTTTACCCATGTTTCCACCACCACAAAAAACACCAACAAATAAAAACATAAATTGAATTAAAATAATAAACATAACTAAATATCCAAATATTAGTAATAATTATATTCATTTTACAACTACAGAAATATATATGTTATATATATGATATAAAAAATAAATACTTTAAATAAACAAAATGTATATATATATTCGTATTATATAATTATATTGACATGCACAACTGTTCTAAGAAGATCAACTTTTGTAGGAGAATTTTTAGATTTTTTATTTTACAATGTTCTTTGATTTAAGTTGATGTTTTAGTTAAGTCAGTTAAAAATTATAAATAGTTGTTTAGATGGATTCATTCTTTTTTGGTTTTTCTTTTTTTACTGCTCAAAAACTCAAAAATAAAGAAATAAAAAATAAAACCAAAATAAAATAAAAAAGCTAAATAAATAAATTAAAGAAAAATAAAAAATAGAGTAATAAAATAAAAATGATATATATGATGACTACTTAGTTATTTAAGTTTATTTTAACTGGGTATAGCATGAATGGAAGAGACTATACTTAAGAAGCGGCTTTACAATAACACTTGCTACCCCCAAGAGTTCATATAAACCTATGGGCTTGATTCATCCAACGTTTCAAAGAAATTATTACGCAATTTTTTAATATTTCACGAATATCCTCTTCCCTATAAGTATGGTCTTAACTTGCAAAGAATGAGTCGACAATTTAATTAAATTAATTGAAAGAACACTAAATTTCTACTAAAACTATGACTTTTTGGTTTCTGTCAAATTGTTAAAGAAGTTGATATTTCATTATTCAGCCTAAAAAATAAATAAATAATATAAACAAAATCGAAGAAATTTCATCTCTATCTTGTTTCTTTAAGCAATAACCTGCTATATTTGTTTTTAAATATTGAATTAATATGGCTTCAAAACCATCTAGTGTTAGTCTACTTTGAGCACTGACTGTTATCATGAGTTTATAATTTGGGAAAAGCTCTGCCTTTATTTTAACCTATGCAAAAAATATATGTAAATTAAGTTAAAAAAAAGAGTAGCAAATCTCAACTGATGATTGATAATCAAGTTATAAAAAAAATTGTTTAAATAAAATATTGCTGATTTACTAATATATTTATTTGTTATTAACTGCAAACCTTAACAACCCTTTTTTTTTTTTTTTTTTGAAGTGCAATTTGTAACCTTTGACTTCCTTATTTTAAGACAATCTACTTTAAAAATTGACTACTGGCCCATCTAAAAGAGTTTACAATGATAACCTAACACCGTTGAGTGCTCGTGAACACGTCTTGCAAAACAAAAATAATTTCTCATACGAAGATAAAAGGAATCCTGGAAAATGATATACCGTTTGAAAGCCCATTAAACAGGGAAACTTTTATAAAAAATTGCCAGCACCTAGGTCTGATAATGATCACATAAGGGCCTAATGAGTTTTCTTAAAAATTTCGATTACTTTTATTTTTCCAGCATTCGGAGGAAGATTGAGGCTGTTTGGAGAATAACTTATGCTTCGAAATGGCATCAATTTTTAGAAAATTTATCTGTCTTTCTAACCGTGTCATCAGAATCGAATTCGGACTAAAACTTTCTGAGTAATAACATTTTTATTGGAAAAAAGTTTAGAAATTTTAGATTTTAGAAATTTTAAAAATTTTAGAAAAAAAAATTAAAGTGCATCACTCAAGAACAGTGGAAAATATGAAGTTGGCCAATACGTCATTGAACTCCCCTTTAGATGTACTTCACACAGTGGGCCTATGGACAATACTTACTGGTTCACCCTGTATATATAAAATAATATATAAACATGGAAGTCGGAGCATGTAATTAGAAGTTTGAATAAGCTTTTATAACTTATATTTATTCTATTTAATTTTTATTTTCGTACAAGAGAACAGAAAATATGATTTAATTTAGTTCTGCAGTTAATAACAAATAAATATATTAGTAAATCAGCAATATTTTATTTAAACAATTTTTTTTATAACTTGATTATCAATCATCAGTTGAGATTTGCTACTCTTTTTTTTTAACTTAATTTACATATATTTTTTGCATAGGTGAAAATAAAGGCAGAGCTCTTCCCAAATATTTACTGGTTCACCCTGTATACAAACATAAAAGATTTACTATTTATAGTCGAAATCCTACAAGAAATGAACTCATTTTTGAAAAATATTGGTTTGTTTGCATCGTCACGCTTAAATTATGAGAACATTTTTTTTTTTTTTTGGAAATTGCCTAACAAATTCTTTTTTTAAAAATTTAATATTGTTCTACGTTTTGGAAACCATCATGAAGATATTTTAAGGCTGTTTATGAATATTTTATAAATAATAAATACATCTCTTTGGAATTTTAAATAAGCTTCCGAAAAAGCAAAGTACGTATTATGGAGACAAGATTAGAATTTAATTGTAACTTACTATTTTCTTTGACCTTATTAGCATGCTTTGGCAACAAATAAAATTAAATAATAAGATCTGATTGCAGTTACAATCTAATAATTGGTAAAACGTTAATTTTGTGTCTTTAACGATCAAATCTTTTGTTTCTCTTGTTCTAATTGGATTATTAATTATCAGTTTGATTTTTTATCTCTTTGGTTCATTCCTGATTATTATTTTCTCTAGCTACATTCAAGGATACTTCATAAACGTTTTTTTAAAAATCTCTTCTCCAATTTAAATCATGTTTTATATAAAGTGGCCCTTGTTAAAGCAAACCTTGAAATAGAAGAGAAAAATCATATGGACTGGAAGAAATTTTTAGTTTATTCTATATATATAAAACAAAAAATTACATTTCTTTTCATAATTAGCAATTAACCTCAACTAATGGAAATTTAATGTTCTTTTGATTAGGATGATTAAATTAGCTTTAACTTCAACTCTCTAGAAGTGAAGACCATATTTTTTTTATTGGTAAAAGTATCGTAAGTCTAAAATTATAGCGAGTAATTTCTAATTTCTCAAAAACTAGAAAAATCTGATCATAGTTCATATATATATATATTTTTTTTTTTTTTTTTTTTGTAAATGAATAGCAGAACCAAGCGTATTGATTAGTGTATTGAATTTCCACGCGGAGATCCCGGTTTCGAATCCAGCTGCTGACCCTTAGATTTTCTTTTCCTAGGAGCTTCTTACAGCTCACTGTCCAGTGATGGACAGTGTTTGTAACGAGAGAACACTGCCCGGAGGCCAGCAGTGCACTGGAAAAAGCTCCGGGCGCCAATAACCTTAGATTTTGACGCGCCTTAAATCAATAAAAAAAAAAAAAAAAAAATAACAGAACCACTTCATTAAGTAAGGCCAACTCAATTGAATACTTTTCTAAAATATATAGTTTATACAAATAATCAAGAAAATATATACAGGGTGATCCATTTAAAACGCACCAATCGCTATTAACATTTTAGGAAAGCGGAATTCCGAAAAAACCCGTGAAGTAAACTATATGTTTTTTTTAGTCTACTTTTCAAATTTACCACCCCCGATGCTGTATCTTCATTTTTGACGGAGATAAGGCTAAAAACCCAATTGGGGTTATATAAGGACCACTGCTTTTGACAATGATTATGAAAACTACATAAAAAACTGTGAAAAATGACGTTAACCTCGTTTTGATATCCCTAATATTAGTTGAGATATTTATGATCAAAGTTACAATTTTATCTATTCGTGAACGGTTTTCAATATTAATCTTCCACCAGAAATACACGTTTTGGGTGCTCCTCTGACTGTAAAAAATGTTATTGGTGACGCATAGTTCAAAAATAATAATAATTGAAGATTTTAAAACATGTAGTGTAATGTAATGGTTTTGGGTGAATCAGGGATAAATTTGTTTTATCATCAAATAAAAGTAACCATCACATCATTTTAATGCACCCCGTATGCAAGACTTCTTGACCTGTGATTACGGGGTTAACGTCATTTTTCACAGGTTTTTATGGAGTTTTCATAATCATAGTCGAAACCAGTGGTCCTTATGAAACCCTAATCGGGTTTTTAGCCGTAACTCCGCCAAAAGAAATGATATATCGTCGGGAGTGGAAAATTTAAAAACTAGACCCAAAAAAACATATAGTTTACTTCATGGGTTTTTTCGAAATTCCGCTTTCCTAAAAAGTTATTAGCGATTGGTGCGTTTTAAATGAATCACCCTGTATATTTTTATACAAGAAACGTTTTGTGCGAATTTCAAGGAGAGTTATTAAATCTCATATATAACAAAAAACGTTTCTATCAAGTATGACCTGATTCTCAACCATTTTTTGTTTGTGGCTAATTTCATCTATTTAAATTATATGTGCATTTCACGACTTTTTACGAAAAGTAAAGTTCATAAAACCCTAAATAGAGTAATATCATTTGACAAAATTAATATTTTTTTAAATAATACACAAAATTGAATGGAATAAATTTGTCCGAATCTACTCTAGAGACAACTCTGTTCTCGATTTTATGAATACGTTTGATCGAAAAAGAAGTCATAAAATTTTAAGTCCGAAAATCAACGAAATTAACAAAAACTCAAAAAATTGTTGATTTTTTTTCTTTTTCTAATTTTTGCTATGAATGATCTTTAAATATAACTTCCTGAACGTTTTTACACTTCAGGACCAAAGTTATTTGCAATATCTACAAAAATTGCCGACACAATTTTGCACATCACTTGAGATTTTGTTTTCATAAAATTTTCACCAATGATTTAAATAATTCTTTTAAAATTTTTATGCATTTTGGATTTTATTTTCATCTTGTTTATAGATCTCAAACGTAAAAAAAAAATTGTCCGAGATTGCGCCTGCTCTATCGTTTGGTCATCCCTCAGAAAGCCACCAGTAACTTGGATACTTGTCAACTTCTCTAAAATAAACTTCATAAAATCCATATGAGCATCATTATAGAACATGAATAGATGTAGTGATAGATTCATGATTTTATTTCGCTTGATCAAGGCTATAAAATTTAATTGACAAATTTTATACTGAAACTGCAGGGTACTGCTAAATCTAGTTTATTCAAAAAGCGACGGGTTAATCAGAGTCACGAGTGAACAAGATTAGAGGCGAGATTAACTTTGAACTTTAAAAATATACTTTAGCCTTTTAAAAAAAATAAAGTGGTGTATAAAAAGAGAAATAATATTTATCGCTAAAGAAGGGCTTTAGATAAACCTGTGCAACGTTTTGAAATATTGACGGGCCGCAAAAGTAGCAAATCAAGCAAAGTACTGTTTATGGAGCCACGACAGCCGAGAGGTTAGAGGCAAGAAGAATTGGGGTGCTGGGTTCGATTCTCGATCTAAGCTTCGGATTTTATTTAATTGTTAATAAAAGAAATTTACAGTAAATTACGTTTGCTAGTCGCCTCCGTCCAAGTTAGCTAATTTGGTAGTTAACGTAAAGCCCGCATGGAAAATTAGCATTAATTTATTTTTTTTCTTTTTATTCTTCTTCTTTTACTGGCTATTAGACCAATTTGGACTTACGGAATGGAATTATGGGGTACTATACTAAGTGTTCTCATCTGCAGCGAATCTACTCTGTTCAATCCTGAATTCTTGGGAAAGCAGTAACATATGTGAATGCTACCTGGTACCGTAAAATCTCCTTGACAAACGATATAACAAAATCCTTTTTTACCCAGTTTTTTTCTTTCACAAATGACCATCCTAATTTGTTTATCGAACGTCTCCATTCAAATATTTTTAGGTAACTCACCATGGCCAGAGTTCTTCTCTAATTTCTCAAAATAAATGACCATGTCAGAGGCGTACCACACTACAAAAGAATAAATGTAAGTAATGGGCAATCAACAAAATTCCGGAAACAGATTTGTTAATTCTTTGAATCGCAAAGCGACATTTTCGGGCGTTTAAAGAGGATATTTTTCCGAAAAAAAATCTGTGATGTACGTATTGCGGGAACTATCAAAAACTATCATCGCTTAATTAATCACGAATTCCCTGTTAGCAATTCTATCTTGACTGACTTTTTACTGCCAGCCACTAGATAGATAGAATTTTGCTTCAAAAATAAATAATTACAGTAAAATAAAAAAATCCTGCTACCTCAATCACCCTTACATGGCAGTGGTAGTTTTTTAATTACCACTCTATTGTCCAGACTTAGCTCGAACCAGACTACAATTTATTCCTTTACTCTGTAGCACTCATTTCTTTTGGGAGAAAATGAAATTACTTCACAGAAGTTGAAACTGAAGTGCAAGAGCCACTCATAGATCCTGGGTGATTGACAGTATTGCTTCATTATAGTATCGAACACTTTATAGCATGACTGATTCTATTCAATATTAAAAAATATTTTTAAAACTAAAATCTTAAGTGATATGCCGACTATATTTCGCACAGCTACTTGTTTCTTTTAGGGAACTGAATGTTTGAATTAAATTTGTTCAAACTGATTAGATTAGTTTTTGTACGTCAAACTATGAAAAAAAAAAAAAAAAAAAAAAAACAAATGAAATAAATTAATGTTCAAATTTAATATGAGGAATTTGAATTATTTTTAGAAACATGGTTCAAGTGAAAAGAATTTAAGTGCCATCGAAAATGTAAGTTTTGGTCAAAATCAGGTACCCGAAAATCAACCATTTTACAGACAATTTTTCGTATGGGAGAGGAAGGACTTTCTTAAAAATTATTTTAAGGATGCCATTATGTCACTAAATACGTCTCAACGCGATTATTCGAAATATTTTTCCTGGACAAATTATTTAAGATATTTTTGGGGGGAAGTGGTGTGTTATCAGGCTTTTTTATTTGATTTTATGAGGTTTCTGGGGACGTCAGCTTCCCTTGAAAGGGCCGTTTAAATGTACATGAATAAGCTACGTGATAATAGGGCCGTTTGCTGTCGTCGGATGCGATGGTAAAGAGAGTAAGTCAAGACCATCATACCATACCTCCTTAGCTCCCTCCGCCTTTGAGCATTCAAAGGCGTTGTATTGGATGCTGGGTACTTTAGGCAAGCGCCAAGCACTGCACGTGTTGTGTCAGTGTGAGGGGCTTGTATGGCTAAGGATGTTACTTCTCGGGGAGGAAAAACCAAGGCCTGAGAGCTTTACCCAGGAGTCACTCTCCAGAATTAAGAGTCTAATTAAACGGACGGGTCTGGAGGGTGAGCTCTAAAAGTCGGGGAGCCACAATAGATCCAAAGGGGTCGCAGTGGCGTAGGCCTTGTGGCCGCCCTTATTTAATCTTATCTTATCTTAGGCAAGCGCCATTCTAGTTCGAGTGGAAAGGAAAGAATGTGAGGCGCTAATAACCTCGCAGTTGATGCGCCGGAAAAAAAAAAAAAAAAAATAGAGCCGTTTGAATGTACATGGATAACCTACGTGATAATAGGGCCGTTTAAATGCACATGGATAACCTATGTGATAATAGGGCCGTTTAAATGTGTATGGATAACCTATGTGATAATAGGGCCGTTTAAATGTATATGGATAACCTACGTGATAATAGGGCCGTTTAAATGTATATGGATAACCTACGTGATAATAGGGCCGTTTAAATGCACATGGATGACCTATGTGATAATAGGGCCGTTTAAATGCACATTGATAACCTATGTGATAATAGGGCCGTTTAAATGCACATGGATAACCTACGTGATAATAGGGCCGTTTAAATGCCCATGGATAACCTACGTGATAATGAACCAACTAAGCTTTTAATAATAAATCAAAGGTGGAAGAAAAAGTGACTCAAATATAAATTAACTTTATTTATTTCTAAATTCGAAACGTCTACAATTTACTATGTCACGCTTCTTAAATAAAATCATACCGTAAGAATAGTGTCTCGTGATTCTAGGGGAGCCAATTAATTCATACCTTTAAAAATGGATTTTATAGAAGCCAATGGTGAAGAAATAACATCTATTTTACGCCAAAAAATCTAGGACACATAAAATAAAATTTTACTGTGTCCGAGAATGTAATCACTTCATCTTTAGACAAACTTACTCCTGCTAAGAGGATGTATTGAGATGGTGACAAATTTCCAGAAAAAATATTTGTTTTCAACTAAAGCCGTAAATTGAGAAAAAAGAGAGAACAATTTGTCTATGTCCTTAAGTGAAGGGACTAACCAATACACGAAAAATCACCTACCAGCTCGACTTCTTGCGTTTCTTGTAACACATCCATCACATTCAAACCTTGATGGAGGGCTGGCAATTTGGACTATGAACCTATCATAACCTTTGTTCCTTAGGAACGGTAGCCCTAAGGAGTACACTGCGGTGTCCTTAAATATAAGTGTTACAGTGAAAGGAAGTTCTGTTATGTTTTGATGTGGTGTGCATGGTGTTCTGAACTGTGGTAACCCGTGGGGCCGCCGTTGGTACGTCCACGTTATCAGAATGGCAGGAGAAAGTGTGGACTGCTTACGAAGCAAAGTTAGAGGGATTGAATCCGAGAGATAGAGCAAAGAACACTTAGAGTGACGCTCTCCGCTAAATATTTATCAGAAGCGACCTGCTTTAACAAAACCGAAAACAACTGGCTTCAGACAGCGAAACTTGGACCTGATACTGCTTAGGTGGTAGAGAGGAAGTAACTAAGAAGAAACGATGACGAAAAACTACTGAAAGCTCGAATTTGGTATTTTCGACACCTACGTCTCATCTTAAATTCCTTAAAACCAAAACTGCGTCTTTACCGATGTGATTTTTAATATAAAACCCACATATACAGCCTAATTAGGAAAAAAACTATTTTTGCATATTCAGGTAAATTGAAAATGTGAAGTAAAAACTTAAATAGATTTATAGTTTGTAGACTGTTTTTGTGGTAAACTCACAGCTGAAGAACGAATGCCATTGAAACTCATATTTTGAAAATTCATTGATAAACAAGTGTTATTTAATTTCAACGTTGGGCTCGAACCCACGACTCATTTTAATTATTCGATTAAGGTTATTATGCTCGACCAACTGAGCTAGCAGGCTAAAAGTTAAAAAAAAACTCTTGGTTAAAGTAAAAGTGAGTCGGCAATGGTGAGAAAAACTTCATATCAACGTTTCAATTCATCTCACTTATGCTTGCGATTTGCTTTTGTGAGGGAACAAAACAGCAAAATAGCTTTTTTGTACACTGTTGTACTTAACAAAGACAGCATACGTACTCATACTAGACTGTAACAGCAAAATAGCTTTTTTGTACACTGTTGTACTTAACAAAGACAGCATACTCATACTTGACTGTAACAGCAAAATAGCTTTTTTGTACACTGTTGTACTTAACAAAGACCGCATACTCATACTTGACTGTAACAGCAAAATAGTTTTTTTGTACACTGTTGTTCTTAACAAAGACAGCATACTCATACTTGACTGTAACAGCAAAATCCCACTTGCTCTGAACGACTACTTTATCTCAGGCAACCACATTCACCAAAAAGTGAATACCATAAACAATTTTATCATAAATAAACATCGTATCGTCGACCTATACAATCCTGGTTTTAACAAGAAAATGACAAATATACTTCTTAAAGGTAAAATGATTCAAAGAAACTTTCGGCAACATTGGCAACCAGTACACAAAACTCAGAACATTTAGAAATTTCTCTCTGAGTTATCTCAGAATCTCCCATTTTCCTCATCTTATATCTAAGTGAATCTCCTTTTAGTCAAATCTATCCTGAAAAACTTCGTCCCATATTTCTAATTGGCTTCTTTTTAACTTCCTATCACTAACAAATATTTTTCAAAGTTTAAAATTAATTAATTAATTAATAATTTAATAAAAACATATTACAATATATACTAATATAAATATTTTTTCTTAATTGACTTCATTGACAAGCATATACAGTTGGAAAAATCGAATTTACCACATTAACTCAAGACAACTTTTACTAAAAACACTGAACTTGGGCATATTATTAACAGCACTGTTTTATCTAAATGCGCTATCACTTGAGAACAATCCTTCAATTTCAACAATCTTCCGTCTTTGTCACATACCCTACTTTACCGAACACCTCCTATACCAGCCCGTAAAATTTGTTGTTTTTCATACATTTCCCTACTTTCTTGACACATATCTGAAAAATAAAGAATTAATGAGAGGTTTATTCAAGACTTTCTCTAGTTGTTGCCGAATATCCTTCTTGAACAAACCTCGTTCAGCACTAAACAGTAGCTTTTTTGTCAACATTTTTGTTACTGAATTTTAATAACAAATTTTAGAGCCATTCGTTCTCCAGCTGAAAAACCGCACTCCAGCACTACTAACATTACTCATAATCAGCATAATCGCCTGATCCGCTCTTTAATAGCACTTTAAATACCGGCATAAACACCATCTCCACCGAAACCTATATGAAATCTAATTTTAGAGAAGTAGGTTTCACGCAAAAACTAAAAAGACCCTTGTATGATTAGGTAAGAAATTTCAAGAAAGCCGCTTGTATTGTTTTCCAGAAAACTATGGAAATCTTTCTGGGAGTGCCCTAAGATAAATTTTTAAAATTGTTTTCAAATAGATTTTACAGATCTAGATGTAAAATCTAGGAAATTTAAAGAAAACTGCAGCAGCTAATTTGAGACATTCTCAAAACAGAGAAAAATCCATTCAGTCATGAGGCACAATTTCGTTTAATCAATTTTCACCATATTGGCATCATAACTAAAAATCAATTTTGAGCTTTCCGTGATATTCAATTTTTCAGTTTATCTAACTCAGGCTACCTCCCTTTCGTATGTTCTAGAGACCTAAAAACAAGTAGAAGCTGGTTTTTGTTTGTTTGGTTTTTTACTACTGGTGAAAACTACAAATCCAAAATCTGCGCGATTGCAATACTTCTCATGAGCTACAACATAACGTAAGAATTCAACAAGAAATAAGTGGAAGCAGAAAGATAAGAAATGACACGACGAACAATCATTTACTGGCGGAAGTTTAAATTTCTATGAACAAAATTGGCTCCCATATTTCAAGGACACACCATACATAAAAACGTATTTTGACGTAAAATTGCATAAAATAGCACTTTGTTATCTTTATCTTCTATAATATGCTTAAAATAAATAAATAAATTACTGCTACAAAGCCATTTGAAACTGTACGAGTAGTTTTGAAATAGTTCTATAGAAAAATTTTGAATTTGGATAATGAAAATCAATTCCAGAATGAATGTAATTTGTTTTGAAATATAATAAGAGTATATTTTATCTTCTCATATTTTTTATGACATGCATCCGACCTTAAGTTGTTCTAAAATGTTTTAAAAATACAGGAGTTTGCTTAAAAGATTATTGAATCAGCAATTGTTTACAAAAATTGAAAATTTTTCTTTAAACCTAAATTTTTACTTGACTAATAATTATAGATTCATAGAATATAGCATACTTTACAGACTATATAGAATGTAGCATATTTTACAGACTACACATAATATAGCATACTTTACAGACTATATAGAATATAGCATACTTTACAGACTATATAGAATGTAGCATATTTTACAGACTACATATAATATAGCATACTTTACAGACTATATAGAATATAGCATACTTTACAGACTATATAGAATGTAGCATATTTTACAGACTACATATAATATAGCATACTTTACAGACTATATAGAATGTAACAATACTTTTGAGAGAGAAGGGGTATGTATGACCGAGCCAGCTCCCCTAGACCCTATTGGAAAATGATATTAGTAAAAGTGATGAGCCTGCTAGTATTAGTGTATACTTAAATTTTGAAGAAAAAATTGTAACCGTTACCAAGACCGTTAATGAGAGAGGTAAAAGAATTCGAAACAGCAACTTCAGGGGGCTACTATACAAGAAATACCTGTTATTGGCCGAGTAGCAAACTGGACAATGGAAAGTTTGATTTTTTTGTTGACGCTTTTGTCGTTTTTTTTCCTTCCTCGCACTGCTCAACGGTATAGCTACTGCGGCCGAGCCAAATATTTCTTATTGAATTTTCACCATAAAAACATTAAGTTTCGTCCGAACATTAAACATGAGTTGTTAAAATTCTTATTCTTCTTCATTTTTGGCCCAAGTCAACTATAACAAATTATATTTTTGTTTTTAATTTGTATAAACAGATAGTTTCAAAAAATTAAAACTTGGTATTCCCTTTGGGTAGTTTGGTTGCTTCTGCTGTTAATATTTTGGCTTATAACCGTCCACCAGTAAAGTGTGGCTTCCCAAGTAGGTATAATTTATCAGTTTTCCATGATTTTATCGTAAGTGAATCCATCAATTCACTCTTATCGTATATTAGCTACCCACTTCATACCAAATTCTTCTTAAACTTTCCCCACATAAAATGTTTGTTTTTTTTCGGTTTTTCTGGGAGGGGACGGTTATGTTAAGCACTCCCTTTACTTTCCCACTAAAGCTCCGTTTATAAGATCACTGTTCAGTGGTATTTTCTCCTTGAATTTACATTGATTTTATTTAAACTTCAAATGCTAGTTTTTTACCAAAATGCCTAATTCATGTATTTGAAATATTTGTCTGAAAAAAACGCTTTCCACTCCGAAAGCATCGATGATAGCAAGATTTGAGTAGGTCTAAGCTGCAAAACTAAGTGAAAGATATTCAGGACTTAGATCTGAATAAGATTATCTACTCTACAACCACAGTCCTATTTTTGGCGCAAAACTAAATCGTCTGAGTGTCCACATCGGATGTTTTTTTCTTGTCGCAACTACTCGAAATGGCCGGCCATGTTCCTTTCAAAAACTCCGTCTTAGGTATTTTAATCAACTTGTTTAATATCAAGCATTTAATAAAATTCCAAAGTTAAAAGAAAAATTTGCAAAATTAAGTTTATTAACCAATAGTAATGAGAGGGTCTGACAGCAGATTCTTACCATCACAAAGTTTCTGGAGGAAACTTTGGCAAAAAAGACCTAACTCGTTCCAATATGTCTACATGTTCTGATAATGTTTCAGTTGAAATTCATCATCCGGCGACAGTGCAACCTTACAGATTAGATTTCTGGGTTTTATGCGACATAAAGATTCTGAATTTTGCGAATTAACTATTCACAATACTCCCTCTTAAAAGCAGTAAGAGATTACTTAATAATAACAACGGTGTTCTGCATTCAAATTGCTGACCCTTAAAACTTAAGCAATCCTGTGCTGAAAAATTGAAAAAATTTCCCAAAATTTTAGTGAAAAAAAATAAAATAATAATAAAAACAGTAAGAGAAAGCAAAGAAAGATAAATTTAAATTTATGTGTACTAAGCTAATTGAAGAATTTCATATTATGAATTAACAAAATCCAGACTAGAAGCTGAAACCAGGTTACTTTAGCGCAAAGTTAATACCAAAGTGGTGCAATCCGTACCAGATTCAAGGAAAGCCTTAAAACTTGGTAGAAACCAGAATAGTTTAGTGACCGGCCTGCTTGCACGGTAAGTTCAGAAAGCATTTCCCAGAAAGCCTGTTTACATTAACGTAAAAAGAAGAAAGAAACTCTTTCCTGTTTGATTGTGTGCGATCAACAGGTTGCGATGAATATTTTCAGGTAATATCTTGGCTCTCTTAAAAGGGGGAGGTATACTCTTCTGTAATTTGATTAATACGTATTGGCAAAATAAGCCCGACATTTGGCTTTAGCGCCCAGGAAATATGGCACACTCCATGTTTAAATCTAATCTGATGGGCGTCTTGTTCCCGAGTCCGGAGATACGGAGATTCTGATCTGAGCAAGCCATCCATAACTTTTCTTTCTTAAAGTGGATCTTCGTTGGGGGACTTGACACGATGAAGGTCAAGGTAGGTTTTAAGCTCTTCAGGTTATACTACAACAGGTTGGATAAAGATCATGTCTGAAGGATATGTAATGGAATTTCTTGACTGAGTCCTTTTTGAAGAGAATATGTTCGGAGACCTAACTGTGGTTAAGACCATCAGAAGCTATTTGTATGGGTAGGATAAAGGACATTATTGTAAAATTTATTGACAAAGTTACGATGACTCTGGACCGAGCAAGTCGTATCAGAAGAGTTCTTAGGGAACTAGCCAAACTGAAAATCAGTAGAAAATTCCACTCAAATGGACAAAATTATGGCCACTCGGGTCTAAGCTGCTCTTGTGGTTTCTTGAAAATTTCACTGTCCTTAAGTCCAGGGAATCCAAGAGTGTTACAAAAAACTAGAGCCTCTACTGGTTCTGGCCTCTATGCAATCAATCATCCAGTGTCAGTATTGATGTAAAATCATTATTAGTAACAATCTATTCATCGCAACGAGTGATTTTTGGGAGTTCATAAAAAAAAAAAAAAATCATTTCCCAGTCAAAAGAAGTTGCATATGTATTTGTCTGCATGGCAGGTAAAGCCATCTACTTCAGTCTAGTGTTTATAGGAACATTACATTAACTTGTATGGTTTGAAAGCATGTTTCTCCTCATATTTGTCCAACTTCGCATGGTCAGTTCAATTGTGTCTATTGTCACATAATATAATATTGTATTGCGATAAAATTACACCTCAGTCCGTCAGAATAATGGATTTATGCCATTTTTAAGAAATTCTTCTGGTACGGCTGCTTCTATAAAGAAATTGATAAGAAGTGGATTCAATGACAGAAATCCTGATAAAACAAGAATTGTTGGTTGGTGCGATTTGAGAAATGCATTTTGATGGCACTGTCATTTTCGCTGAAGATTAACTTCATTAGCCAATGTCAGACAAAAGAGAAATGATTGAAGGCACTTAACTTCTTTTACAACTATCCCACGGCCCAGACTTAGCTCTAATCGGCCTAGTTCATTGAAATTCTGGAGGGAAAAATTGGATAAGTTTACCAACAGGAAGAAATTAGCTGAGTGGTTATTCCACTGGCCACCAACAAGGACTTCCGTCGTTCTGTCTGTCGCGCACCAATCTTTTAAATTGGAAAAGATCATATTTTTATGCACCCGATTAATTGACTTTTGCAAAATCGACCGTAGGAAATACTAATCTTTCCAACCAATGTTGTCCGTTAATATCCAAAGATTTCTATTTTATTTGTTTGTCAATTTAAGATAAAAATATTGAAAAGTACGATCCTAAGGGTGGGTGATTTAGAGTTCATGCTTGGAGTTAATAATCTGTTTCTAGTTTAATGACTAATAAAGATAGTAACCAATACCATCACTTCTATTTAAAAAAAAATTCCAATAGAATTCTGTAAATAGTGTTTGGAGGGGGGCGACGACGTTCAGTTCCCCTCTAAATAGCTCGGATGGACATGCTGGTGAGTATTCTCTTGGTGTCTGAGCATTCAGAACAAAAGCATAATGAGGCGGCCTGTGAACCCTCCCGCGGCACCCACGAAAGGCCTCAGCCATTTATTGCGAAGGGAAGTTCCGAAATAGCACAGCCAACAAAGCATTGAAATAAGAAAGTCTTACAGCATATAAACGAAAAACTCTAATTTGTTGGTGGATTTTCAGGGAGGAGGACTTCGACCCTTAATACCCGCCTTGTGTGCGCCTATATATATTTGGTATTTTTCAGTTTGAGCTCCGCTTTTCATTGTTGGGGAATGGTTAATGAGAAACTATGTGTTACGGTTCCAGAAAGGCGCTTGGAGAGTCTGTTTTAGCTACAGCTTGGTTACAGGTATTTAGTAACGGGAGACATGTGGCTCTTGGCTTTTCGGCTTGAATCAAATGTGGCTGCATTTGGAAGACTGCAACGAGATAGCTATCTCGTTATTGTTATTCCTATTATAATTCAAACTCAAAAGTGTGTCCTAAATGTGAACATAGTTATCTTTCCGAAAAATGTTTTAGAATTTTAGTTTTTAGAAAAGCAGGCGCGTTTTAAATTTTAGGAGATCTTATATTCGTCACCATGTGTACTTAAATTGCAAAAGAGAAAGCATTGTGTGTTTAGCTTTTTGGACTCAAGAGATTACAGAAACATATTTAGAGGGAAAACCCAAAAACAGGCCATCTGACACTAACTCAATACTCCCTTTTTCTTCAAGAAGTTGAAGAAAATAACAAAACAGCGATCATATTTGTTAAGAAGTGTAGTTGATAAAGATGAATATTGAAAATGAGCTAGGACAACATGGCCAGTTTCCATGGACCACCAGAGCATCGAATATGCCACAAGAGTAAACATACAGTGTTTACAGAAATACATTAATGTTGAAAATACGTAACCAGGCATTTTTTTTAATTTCATATTTAAGAACATTACCCGTTTTTACCATTAATTTACAAAATGTCTTAAAAACAAGAGTAAAAATCAACACCGCATAAATGTGGGTGATTAGGGATTACAATGACAAGTTGTACAATTTACAAACATTTATTTTGCTAATGTCTTCTTCTTGTTTTTTAAATTTAATACGTCCCAATATCTAAGTTTATTGGCGCCTGAAGCCTTTTCCAGTGCACTGCTGGCATTCAGACAGTGTTCTCTCGTTACAGACAACACGTCAGTTTTTTAGTAGGCAGCTGGACAAAGCAAAAATCTAAGGGTTCATAACTAGACTTGAACCACAGATTTCCTCAAAGTAATCCAGTGCGCTAATCACTGAGCTAATCTCTTCGCTTTAACACCATATTATATTAATTATTGGATTGTGTACAATGCCTGTATAAGTGAAAAAATCGATTACATTTTTTTAAATCCCATTTTGATTCGTTTTTCAGATGAATAGATTCCATCCATTAACTGCATTTCAGTAAGGGGTGAAAATACCTTGCTAACACCACTTATTTTACTCAAAAGTTTTTCAGTCACAATTTCCTTTAGATTTAGGAATTAGTGGGACTCAAACGTAAACCTGGTGAACAGAGGAAATGTTACGACAGTATCTCCATCGCCAAAACAGGGGAATTATTTTGATGGAATATATATATATTTATCTTATCCTCATAAATAGAAAGAACTTTAATAGAGCAAACTAAATCGCTCTGTGTAAACCTACTAGTAATTCGCAATTTTCATTAAAGTTCGAATTCTGTCAAATCATTTAATCATTGTTTAAGTGATATGCCGATATATTAGCCTAAAATGGTCTTTAGTGACAAATCTAACTATTCTCTTCCCTAGATTTGCCCTTGTTATTTGAATGTTATTTTTAAACAAAAGAAGTTATAGATCATTATGTATGTAATGAGTGTAAGAAGTAAGATTTGTTTTGATTATGGAGACGACTTTATGAATAAAGTAAAAACTCGGTGCATTTTAAAACGTGCATTTCCGGTGTGAACTCTAAAAGAATGAAAATCTTTAGAAGAATAAAAGAAAGTAAATAATTATTTAATATCACTGGCTGAAGAAAAAATTAGTATCGGGTAAGACAAATGTTACGTTTTATTTATATTTTATGGAGAGATGTCTGAGTTTAATAGAAGCTCTGTCTCTTTCGTTCAGTGTGTGTATTAAAGAAGATCAATTTGACTGTAGTGCTGACTGACGAGATACATTTATTTAGTGAGGAATATTTGTTGAGGTAGCAGACGCTTTGCCTGGGTTGTAATTTGTCCAAGTCTAGCACTGACGCTAGAGACTAGATTTATATGCTCGGCTGTCACAACATCCTAAACACACCCACTTCTATACCACACACCAAGAAATTACCGATCAAACTAAAATATTAACCTCAGTTTTTTTTTCATCTTGTCTGATTATTTACATGACTTTCTTATACTCAATAATTTCAATTTTGTTTATAAACTCTCTCATATCATTGAATTTTAGTTCTTAACTGAATGCCGGTGGCTTAACTGTTACAAATTGGATTCAGATAGTGAGAGGTTGTGTCTAGTTATAACAGCGGCCAGAAGCAGTACTCCCGGTGCACCCCATGTTCCGCAGGAATAGTTTCAATTTTAGGGTTCTGTGACCCTAACAATCCCCTTTTACTAATTGTTCCGCATTAAAATTTCAAATAAAAGAGTTTATTTATTACAGAAACATTCAAAAGTTTAATAAATGCCCTTAAGACATTAAAATAATGTTAATGTGATGTGGTGACTTTACGCGGATAAAATATAAGAAATATACGCACAATAAGAATAAACTCACAAGTAAATGCGTGAGTTTAAATAAATGTATATGTTGATTGGAGCGTCTGTAAATGCAAAGTGTTCAAGTAAAATGGTAAACGGGACTTGAATAAAAGTGTCAAAAAGAAGTGAAACCCCCAAGCTATTCTAATACAGGTTGTTGGAAATTCATTACGGAACATCAAAAATAGTTTTATAATTATTCCACATAAAATGACCGTAGACGTTAGGCACCTCAAAAATTACATAAAAAAAACTTACTCAAAAGTGATAAATTTAAAGTAAGTCGTTAGCCGTCATGTATGGGCTCGTGCATTATTAGCCAAACTCTCTTCTAGAAATACCGTAAGGTAAGGAGTAATCAGCTCCCAAACAGATTTTTTGTTGAAGAGATTTTTCTTATATGCACTCAGTAAGTTATAAGTTATTATTCAAGCATGAACCCAAAAATCACCAGCCCCACCACTATTCAAAAACAAAAATAAAAACATCAATTTTTTTTGCAATTTTGGGAAATTTTTTACAATTTTAATAAATTTTTGTTTAAACTCAGAAAATTGTCATGTCTAATCAGAATATTTGAAAGCTTCCTTTTTTCTATTTATCCCCATTTTACTTCTTTTTTGTTTTGAAAATTTAATTTTTTTTTTTGTAAAAAAATAAACCATTGAAATGACACAAGTATTTTTTTTTATGAGCAGTATTACAAAAATAATAAAATTAAAAAAATAAAAAAATTGTTTGATATGTACGTTACAAAATCCAAACACTTCTACTTATGAAAAATACTTGTAAAATATTAAAATTACTTTACGAATGGAAATATAGTGCAAGCATATGTATTTTTCTTTAAATATATTTATGTATCTTTTCTGTATTTTTTACATTAGTTCTAATAATATATACAAACTACCAGATACTAAAAATAGAAACAAAAACAAAAACCAAATTCACTCAGGTGCTAAAATTAGAAAATTAAAAAAAAAAAAAAAAAAGAACATCCTACTTATTTTTTTGGCTAATAACTGAGACTGTGAAACTCTTTTTTGGATTTGAATCAGATCTCTATCTTTGGTAACTTAAGAAGCCTTAGGACACAAAATCTTTGCCAATTTTTGCTCAGATGAGTAAACTCTTGATATTGATTAAGAAGTTCAATGCCTCCTCTGGTGTTCTTACTAAACTAACTTGAAATGGTGTTCAGATTCTCTGTATAAGCAGAGCTGAGTTTGCGGAGCAACTGGGACTGAGCGTGTACCAGTAACGAAAGACAACTTTGAACCTTGTTGGTTAAGTTGTTCCGTTTGCAGTTAAGCATCGGACTTTTTTTTTGGAACCGTGATAATCAAAAATGCTATCGGAGGACTTCCTGTCGAAAAAGGTCATTAGTAAGAGATGGGCTAGTCTCCTGATTAATTTGGACTTTGAAAGGCCATGCGTGATACAGGTATACCTAAAAGTGAATCCATATTAAATAAATTTAAGGTTTTGCTGAAAGCTTAGGGCTCTAAATTAACATCTAAAACAAGTACATGGTCACAGATAGAAAAGTCGTAACTCTCTGTAGGCTGTAGCGACAGACGAGAGGCCGCTTATTAGACAGGAGAAACCAAGCTCATGTTGAACAAAGTGCTGATGTGACCAGCCATGATAAACGAGTCAGACAGAGAGTAGACTCTGACTGAGGCGGATGAAAAGTCAGCCGTGAAGTTTGAAAGAAAAACATGGCGCCGCATTTTTTTACCATTCTGGATCGAACTGCACCCAGAGCCTCAAATAGTTACAATTATCAAGCCTGCGAGGATAAGTGCTGATCGCGTGGCTAGGATGGTGCCAACCTTAATGCGAATGAGCTTCCTGGAAAAGCGATTTCGAGTAGAACAAAATTCTGACGGCCGAGACTCAGAGGCGGGACGGTGCGCCGACTGATTGGAAAAGCCTGCTTGCAGTAAGGAACTGGAAGGGAACCGCGCTAAATCGTGACAGACAGAGATCCCTGCTTGAGAGTGCCAACACACATCAGGAGCATCAGGAGAAGAAGAAGACACGACGTTTAAATAAAATCGTTGGAGGCGATGTAGATGTCAAATAAACCAGAGCAAAGAAGTTTAGTAATATGTTACCTATTCGTTTAATATCGAGTTTTTTCAATGTCGACAATTTGGCGATACAATTGTTTCACATTAACATTTAATCGGGATTAGAACTTTTTAAAAAACTACTGCAGCACTTAGGAAGAAAACCTAAACTTCAGACCTTCTCCCAGAAGTCCAATAAAATATAAATATATTATTTTTTTCTAAAAAATGTTTCGAATGTAACAGAAATAAAATGAGAGAGATACATGTGTGTTTGTGAGAACATGTATCGAGTCCTCTAGTGGCACCCAAACGAATTTTCTTTGGTATTACGTTTGTGAGTTATGCTGATTAAAGCCAAACAATCACAGGTTAAACTCTATCAAATTTGGTTTGTTGAGAATAAGTCTTGAAAAAATTGTTTTACGCCATTCACCAAACGTTCCGCATGGATGTGTTCCCTCAATGTGGTTCAGATTAGAGTTACTACAAGTAAGCAGTTTAGGTTTTATTTTGTTTTGCCAAAACGTCAAAAATAAAGTCGGAGACTACACCCAAATACGACAGTGTTTCAAATATAAAGAAGAAAACAAAAAAGCCAAAATGTAAGCAAGATAAATGTTATTGACAATGAAACGCAATTCAAACTATTCAGAGCTGACTAAGAAGTCCAACTGGCGGGAGACACCACGAACTCCTTCCCCATACGGTGCACGAACTTCACTGAGCTCGCAAGGAATTATCTTTCAGCAGTTTTAAAGCGTTCAGGAAGCGTGTCCCAGTACTGTGAAACGATCTTGAAGTTCTTGTTAACCTCTCTGTGTACCAGAGCATATACAACACTCCCACACAGAGATTTCTAATAACAGGCATTCCGACTCAGCAAAACGTGTATTCGCGAATTGCAACACTATTATGACTCAAGTCAAGTAAACTTTTTGTTTTGTTTTTCATCTTTTATTCAAGGTAGGGCCTTCTCAGTTGAGTACAGCGTCCGGACAGGGACTCCTAGAAAGAGAATACTAACGACAGCTTGCCTGGACTTGACCCCTCCAGCATGCAAGCCTATCCACTTGAGCTAATCTCTTCCATTTCAACTAACCTTTAAAAATTCTGTTGTATTTTCTTACTTTTAAGTCAGTGTTCATCTTATGTATTTTTAACCTTATACTTCAAACAATCTTTTACTAGTGTTGTAAATCTGGAGCAAAACAACGACCGCCATCTTCTCGATTTAATCCTCCTATCTTCTCTGAAGCTCCTAGTTGCGGATACGCTCCCAACAGGTCCCGGGGTTATTATCCCTATGTATTTCCATTGCAATCTAACGTTCAAAACGAACCAACATTTATTTTCTATACCCACCCATCCAGATAATCCTCCACCTCGTTTAAAACGACCATAACTTTTGCTGTATCCTAGAGAATGCAACACTGGTTGGTCCTCCTGGTTGAGGCACTGAGTTGCTAGTGTATCTACCGATTTTTCTTTTTAATCCTTAGTGTCCGCCGCAGTTTCTTTTTGTGCAATTTAATACAGAAATTTTGACATGATTCCATTTATTGGAGCAGTCAAAAAGCAACACTTTGTTCAAAAACGAACCACCTAAAACTTTTTCCTCTTAATATTAAAAACAAGTTATTAAACCAATATCCAATAATCTAGGAGTTCCTTTTTCTAATTTCTTTTAATTTTTTAATTTTCCACCCAAGTGAAGTAAAGATGTATAAATATAATATAAATAAATTAAAAATCAAATAAATAATATTTTTTTATAAATAACAATATATTTTTTTTCATACATTTTTTTCTTTATATAAATTAAAATAAAAAATAAAAAATAAATAAATAAATAAATAAAGCATTTTTAATGTTTGTTTAAAAAAAGTAAAACATTCTTGTAAAGAATTTCAGCAGCCAATCTGTGTAAACCTGGTAGGGAATTTAAAAAGTACGATTTATTCAATCACTTACCAGTTTTAACCAAATGTTTGTTATTAGAAGCTGATTCTTCTCATCCTAATCCCATGCAATCAGAAACAAGGCGTAGTTAGATAAAAAATAAAACATATCAATGTGATTTTAACACCAACACTCTATTCTACCCAATCTGCCAATGAACCTTCTGTGCTAATTAAAAAATACATTATTAGTTTATTAGAATAAATATTTGAAATAAAAACAAATAAACTAAATAATATACATAAATAACTTAAACAAAAATAATCATTTTTCAAAACTGAAATATTAAAAATAAAAAATAATTAACTGAATAACCTTTGCAATTATGCTGTAATCCATTAAAACAGACAGCTTTCTAAATCTAATCTTTCGCTGAAACCACTTACTATCTAAACTCTGATCTATTTGAACCACTTGTTACTCATAATAATTCTTTACTGAAACCATTTAACTCAATTTAAAAATTCGAAACATGTTTCTTTCACATAACCCATTTTGGAATCAACTTGTTCAAAATGAATTAGATCAAATTGGATTAAAGTAACGGAAAGGTTGTTTAAATTGTTCAAAATCAATCATTTGCTTCAAAAGTGAAATTAATGTGAGTATCCTGCGTATACTACTTTTTATTTGTTAGAAAAATTGTTTATAGTAAAGTATGAGCTTCCGCCTTCGTCCACGACACATAATTTGTAGTTGGACGTTAAGCCCCGCCTTAAAAAATTGGCTTTTGTTTTGCTTTACTTGCCTGTTAGATGAATTTGGCAATCTTTTCTGCATCAAGAACATTCAGAAATGGGACGGGCTCTTCCTCCTAATTCAAATCCCATAGGCCATTCGGCGCTTCTCTCCATCAAACAATTTAAACAACTTAAAGGAGCTGTGTCATGACCATAAGCAAGTCGAACATCCGAGGTCATCAATAACCTCATTCAAAGCATCCCACGTCCTTTTTACTGGATTACCCACTTTTAAGCCTGCAACTTCAATGATTCTGGACATTTGAACTTTTGACTTTTATCATCTCTCGGTAATTCATCGCAAAAATGTGAACTTTCTAATCTAAATTAATGATTTTATGGGCGGCATCTAACCAAGCTTTTCTATCCAATAAATATTGGATTGAAACATTGAAACATTAGATAAACTTCTTCCGTATTGTGGTTGAGTTATTTTTACCAGATCTTTCGGATAGAAGAGCCTAACCTTCTTCAGTAGATAAAATATTTTTAGTTCAAGAAGTAACTTTTAGCAACAATGTTACTTTCATGTTGGTAGTTTTCATAACGCAAGGCTTCCTTCTTAATGCAGTACTTATGTAAAGTAAGAGCAGTCTTACGATTTAAAAATGTTTACTTTGCCATCCGGCAACAACATAAGAAGATACTTTTCATTTGTAACAACTGAAGACGGTCAGGCTCTCCTAACCGAAAACTGTGTCAAAATAAAACATCCATAACCAGTTTATTTCAACAATCTCACCCTGTCTCACAAAACCCTGTCCAACTAAAAAAGGAGGTCAGATAATTCGTTTCTTGTCACAATCACAATGTTTCTTAAATTTTTTCTTCAGGTTTTTTAAGCGTTTGAGGCACCGTCTTCAGGCTTTATTTATATTTTTGATTATACCTTCTTTTTTTTCATATATATGCTTTGAAGTTAGTTAGCTTTGGATTGAGCCAACATTTTGCACAGAAAAACATTCTGGAAAGCCGATCCAATACCCCAAAATCAAAGCATCCATTCGATTTTTCCTAAGTGATTCAGAACGCTGTCTTCATGGATAATTAACAGGGCAAAGATATTAAAAAAACAATAATAATAATTTTTACGTATTAATAATAATGTAAAGTTGATATAACATCGAACTAATTGGAAAAACCTCAAAGCATGACTTATATAAATTTGAACAAAATAAACTTCCAAATTTTCTAACGACAACAATAAAATTAGTTTTTTTTAATGACGTCATTCCTCCAAAATTGGTAGTTTATTTCATTACTCAGACTAAATAATAACAGGAGAATTGATAATCAACCAAACCGGTTTAGGAATCTGTAAAAGAATATATTAACTTTCTCTTACTGCAATTATTCGAAATCGCTTACCGCAACAATTACTAAGTCTGTAGCGAGAGAACACTGCCTGAATGCAGTGTAGTGCGAAAACTATGGATGTGGATGCACTCAAATGATGTGATGGTACTGCCCGCAATTAAAACTATCTGATTGCAATTAGTTTGCCAAGCTTAATGAAAACCTTTCGAATCATGTTTAAAAATAATTTCAAATAATCTAGTGTGCTCACTGACACCACTTTCTCTAAATGCTGGTCTCACACATCTAACACACTAATTTTTTCCAATCCATTAACATTTGAGTCTTACTGTACACAACACTGAAATGACACATTACATGCATGCGAAACCTCAATCATCCCCAAGCACCAATATGAGAATTGCCTAATCGATTTTTTCAGGAAGAATACTACAAATAAGTGTAACAGATCTTCGTGAATGTAATGGTGTAAATACTTTAATAAATTACGATGGATATATTTTTGAGGAAACGTCCATAGGCAAAAATATCTACTGAATAAAGGAATACTATAAGTTGAGAGATTTTTACTTCTGTTATATTCTGATGCAAAGGTAGTATTCAATTGAAATATCAAGTTTTAGTATTTTGTGATTTTCGTTTTTAGTTTTCAATAAACATTCACTTACTAGTTTCAAAAAATCATTTTGTCGGACCTAGAGGAAATTCAAAAGGATAATTCCTGTCAGAACTAATTTCCAAAAATCGCGGTATTTCTTACGAGTTTAATAAAAGAAAGTAATGCAGAATGGTAAAACTTAACTTTACGTTTCGGTTCTATTACTGGTAAGAAGGTTTTGGCCGAAATCCGTCACCCGAAATGGAATCCAAAGTAATTTTAATTTAAAGAAATTTAAAGTGCTGCACAGTTCTGTCGTTTGCACAATAATGATTACTAACCACATTTTCAATAACAATTATTTTAATTCTAAAAATGTTGACCAAAAGTGCATGTTTACAGGATAGACTTTTTAATTTTTGGGGTCTTCTTGGAAAACGGCTTTGTTGATTGAGAAGATAGACAGACAATTTGTATTATAGGTTCTTGAACAGTGGAGAATCTACTCTTAATTTTCTTTGTTTTCATTGGACGACCATCTTTAGCACTTATGGTAATGTATTTAATTTGTATTATGTTTAGTCTATGCAGTTATTAATTGTAAGTAAAATTTTATATTAAAAAAACCTCTTATTTTTCTTTTATTTCTCATTTATAATTATTGAATATTGTTTTGATTTAACTACACTATGTTGTTTTTCTATTCCGCAAAAACTACGATTGGCTAAATAGCTTTAATGGATTTATTTTCATGAAGAAAATAAGTTTTAGCTCAGCAAATCAGAAAAAATAACAGCGAAATGACATTAAAAGACATAATTTAATAATTGTGAATGAACAAGAAAGAAAGACAAGATAATTTTTAACAAAAAAGGGTTATTCTCTACCAATAACCACGTAGACAAATAAAACATTTAATAAGTTTGAGATATCAAACTAAGCACGGACAAGTAGACGTTGAAGATGGCTTTGGTTCTACGAAACATCCTACACAAATATGGAGGGCGTTTGGTATATTAATCATGAACATCCTTACCATCCTCACCAAATATTTTTCCAGCAAAAACAATTTGAAATGGATTTGGAATTGCGAAGAATATGGCACCTCCTGCAACCTTCACAGACATAGAGGAGTACAAATTCCTCAGTCGAGTAGAACCTGTTACGACCTTTCATTTTATTAATATTACTCGTAATAACACCTTCTGAGGTACGTTACGTGTGTGTACTATTAATAACAGAAACATCGCACAACTTAGGTGGCATTCAGAAGTTTTTTAGCACCTTATTATCTTACTTACATTTATGCTAGTAGCAGCGCGTTGAAAGATCTTGCGATTTAAATAAGAAAAAATGGTCCCCTACTTTGAAAACGGTCCATAACCCTAGAAAAGCCGCTTTCACGATTATGAAGTAGAAACGGAAGGCTCAGTTTACATAAGCTACTCATTTCTGGTTAAAATAATAATAATAATTATGATACTGGGAATAAGCTTCATACAAGAAGTACTCTATCCTTAGCTTTAGTTTTTCTGTTACAGAGACACTCTTGTGGGTGTAGTGTAATGTATGTACGTTGTTAAAAGTTCAACACCGGAAATACTACGTTGGCCATTAGATTGTCCCTCTTTGAACTTGGTGTACTAATAGCGCACAAGTAGTTCGACAATTTTTATTTGAAACAGTTTTGATTTAGAGCCCTTCCTGGCGACGGAGTTGATTGAGCATCCCTCTTGTGTGCTATTTCAGTGTAATTTACGGTACTATCACCTGCAAATAATTGAGGAGGTTTAAATGAGTTTTAAAATCCCTTAGGCTGGTCATTTTCATGTACAAAATATTTGTTCAGTAAAGTTTAGGACCCATTTAATTTAGATTGATTTTAATAGGAGGTATCAAACTATTCATGCATTGGTTTTAAAAACAAGATAATGAAAAATATAATTATTTTGTCGTTATTATTATATTGTTTTTTTTTTTTTTTTTTTTTTTTTTTTTTTTTTTTTTTTTTTTTTTTTTTTTTTTTTTTTTTGGCGCATCAACAGCTGAGGTCATTAGCGCCCGGAGCTTTTTCCAGTGCACTGCCGGCCTCCGGACAGTGTTCTCTCGTTACAGACAACACTGTCCATCACCGGACAGTGAGCTGTAAGAAGCTCCTAGGAAGAGAAAATCTAAGGGTCAGCTGCTGGATTCGAACCCGGGACCTCCGCGTGGGAGTCCAGTATGCTAACCTCATAGCTAATCCCTTCCCTTATTATATTATGTTGTTAATTATTATATTACGAATTATGTAGTTTTTATGTTTTATGTTATTATGTCGTTAATTATTATATAAAAAAATGAACATACAAAAATACATTACTGATTTAAAAAAAAAAAAAATATACATATACTGGGTGAGCCAGTAAGTATTGTCCATAGGCCCACTGTGTGAAGTACATCTCAAGTGGGGTTCAATGACGTATTGGCCAACTTCATATTTTCCACTGTTCTTGAGTGACGTCACTTTAATTTTTTTTTTAAAAATCATTACTTTTTTCCAATAAAAATGTTATTACTCAGAAAGTTTTGGTCCGAATTCGATTCTGATGACACGGTTAGAAAGACAGATAAATTTTCTAAAAATTGATACCATTTCGAAACATAAGTTATTCTCCAAACAGCCTCAATCTTCCTCTGGATGCTGGAAAAATAAAAGTAATCGACATTTTTAAGAAAACTCATTAGGCCCTTACGTAACCTTCGTAACCTTTGACTTCCTTATTTTAAAATAATCTACTTTAAAATTGACTACTGGTCCATCTAAAAGAGTTTTCAATGAATTAAACAACTAGATAACTAACACTGTTAAGTGCTTGTGAACACGTTTTCTTGCAAAACAAACGTAATTTCTCATACGAAGATAAAAGGAATCCTGGAAAGTGATATACCGGAAACTTACCGAAAGTGAAAGCCCATTAAACAAGGAAACTTTTATAAAAAGTGCCAGCACCTAGGTCGGATAATGATCACATAAGAGCCTAATAAGTTTTCTTAAAAATTTCGATTACTTTTATTTTTCCAGTATCCAGGAGGAAGATTGAGGCTGTCTGGAGAATAAATTATGTTTCGAAATGGTATAATTTTTTAGAAAATTTATCTGTCTTTCTAACCGAGTCATCAGAATCGAATTCGGGCTAAAACTTTCTGCGTAATAACATTTTTATTGGAAAAAAGTAATGATTTTAGAAACAAAAATTAAAGTGACGTCACTCAAGAACAGTGGAAAATATGAAGTTGGCCAATACGTCATTGAACTCCACTTTAGATGTACTTCACACAGTGGGCCTATGGACAAAACTTACTGGTTCACCCTGTATATGATTTTAGTGCAGTTTAGAGCAGCTGTAGGAAGAAAGAGCATTGGTCGGTTTAAGTTCATTTTTCTATTACATTTATTGGTACTTTACTTTATCTATAGTTAGGCGTTAAAAATAATACTAATTAATCTAGTTTTTTAATATTAAATTTTAATGTAGTTTTTTTTCAATTATATTCTTAATCTAGATGTTCTCCCCACAATGTGATATATGTAATATCAAATAGATTAAGATATGCATCTTTTTAGGATAAGCAATTATTGTAAAGTACTTTAATAATTATTTGATTATAAAACTTCTTTAAAACAAGTACTAAATTAAAGAGCTACTAAATTAAATTATAATTTAGAAATGAATTATCATTCCAAGTAGTTATTTATTTGCCATTAAATATGTGTAATTTGCACTTTCATATTATTCAGTTGCAAAAAGTTATTAATTTAAGTAAATTTAGGTTATACTTTTGTTTGCCAAAAGTAATAGAAAGTAGAATGAAAACTACAGATCTTCCATTTTAACACGAGCTTAAGAGGGCATATGTGACATACTTGGGAATAGGTATGGTTGAATAAACAGTACTCGCATCTGATTGGCTCTTAAACCAACCTACTGTCAACACTTCTATTCTTCAATGTGATTGGCCAATTCTTTATTGCACATCATTTCTATGAAAAATAAAAGTTTAATTTTTTTTACTAATTCCCCCCCTAGGTATTTAATGAAGAATCAAATTATGCAATAAAAAATTTTCTCAATAAAAAACACAAAAAATAAAAGATTTTTCTCGCTTAATCTCTTGTTTTCTGTACTAATACTGTAAGGGTAAACAGAAAATTGGGAATAATGGTTATTTTCTTGGGAAGTAGGTAAAAGGAAATTGTGGGTCTTGTTTTAGATTCGCGTATTGTGCGCCGCCATTTTTAATGTTTATTTGATGAATTTTAAAGATTTAATGATTGATAGTTTGACACCTCGCATTACAGTAAATCTAAGTTAAATCTTATTATGATTACAAAATTTGATTAAAACATATAAGCTTTTTCAAATATTTCTAAATGGCTGAAGTTACGAGCTAAAGTACGAATGAAATGTTGGGTACTAGTTGATTTAAGTACCTTTTGTCGTTTAATCAACCCTTATACTTAACTTTTTAAACTGTAAGTTTTTGTTAAAGAGATTTTTGTACCTTTCGGATAGATTTTTCTTTTAAGTCCTTCATTTGAACAACTTTAAATATATCTAATGATAAATAACAATAGCGGGGAGGATGGGGACATCGATCACCTCCTCTTCAGATGCAGCAGATATAATAGAAATAGAGACAAGTTCCTACAGGAATTGGCAACACATGTACGATTTCCTTGTAGCGCTAAAAGCATTTTAGCCATAATGAATCCTGATGCGCTACGAATTATTTACAAATTCATTAAAGAGAATAAAATAAAAATATAGGATGCAGCTAAACTCCATAGTTGCGATTTTAGTTCTTAATTACTCACACAAGTACTATCATAACTACACTACTAATTACACCACTCTAAGCTCACATCAAATAACGAAGTCACATTCAGAGACCATTGTGTTGTTCTAGGAAGGAATGTCAGTACGCAGCGCTGAAGATATCCTTATCTCAGGGAAGCCACGAAGCAGAATGTAGTAGAAGAGTGGCTGGCATGACGAAGAAAGAAGTGAAAGAGGCTGCGCTGTTCCTCAAATTGAATATTGGAAAAGATAGGGCTGGTTTTTTTCCACCAACATATAGGTAAATTAAGGCATTCGAAGCCAACTGTAACTGTGCATACCAATATGTTGGTTTTTTCCAGGCCTCATATAAAGTAATTGGTTAATGTGCAAACAAGACCACTATAACAATAAATAAATAAATAAATAAATAATGATAAATAAATATTAGAATATCTAAAATAATTAGGCTGATTTACGCCGGAAATAGGGGATACAGTTTTTATTAATGCCTTGAGGTTTTGGACGCCCACGCACAAAACCACTTTAGACCAATGTATTAGATTTCCCACAAACATAAATCCAATATATACATTTTTTTTTGTATATACTTTCCCATGAAAGTAATAATTAAATACTTCTTTATTCATCATTCTAACTTTTAAAATAATAGAAAATGCGGTTTTCCAGAAAATTCCAAACCTTTAAAAGTTTAATTCAGTAAAGTTGCATATCTGGTTATAGATTTTCTTAACATTTGGAATAAGCAATACCTTCATTATAACTTGGTACTGAGTACCAGCGGAAAGATTGTACCATTGGAGAGATTGTCTAAATTGATGCTTGGCGTTGCAGTCGCCAAAGAACCAACAACTTTTTGTTGTAAAACGTTTCGAATAAAAGCGGAAGGATATTATTTGTTGGAGAATAGCAATTTCGTATCTATTAGAAATTAAACCGCAGATTACAGTACTTCCTCTTAAGAAATGTAATAAAAAACAAACTGCGAATACGGTGCGATTGCAATAATTCCCCTACAACTTCTTCTTCTGCCAAATTTTATTAAAATATGGCGAAGATTTACTGAGTTATTTTTTAATAATAGTTTATGAAGGGGCCTTCTTATGTGGGGGCAAACTCCCTTCCAAAAGTATATACCATCGAGACCCACAAAACGCAATCTAAATAAAATTCCAAATCGAATGACACTTCATTCGTGAAAATTGGTCGGCGCGTTCAGGCGCTACGTTGTTTACAAATAAGGGTAACAACAACAAGAATAAGAACAATTTTTGAAAATACCGTTTTTGTTAATTTTTAGCAACATTTTTTTTTTTCGAAGTCTGTTAGACCTGCGATGTTGCAAAAAAATACTCTTGTAAACGATGAGTCGCCCTATATTTTAAAGAAAATTTGGGAATTTTATCATTTACAGAAAAAGAGAAAAAAATGGTCAAAGATGGGTGTTTTTCCACGTTACGCTTTTTCATGCAATTGTTGACGATAAAGCTCATTTTTGACGACCCTATCGGACAGTTTTAATAAGAAATCCTTAACAAAAACTTAAAGTTTAAAAAGTTAAGTATAAGGGTTGATTAGACGCCAAAAGGTACACAAATCAGCAAGTACCCAACACTTCATTGATATTATTTCAGTCATTTTACTGCATTAATTTTCATTAATATTTTTTTAGAATTTATAAGATGTCACATACCCTTACGCTGGCCATTTTCATCTACAAAATATTTGTTCAAGTAGCACACCATTTAACTTAGATTGACTATAATATCTATTTTATATATAACAATCAAATTATTAATTACAGGTGAAAAAGAAAACGTTATAATAAATAAATAAAAATATGAGGCTAAAAAATTCATAAACGTTTTTTAAAAAATGCTCACACCAACATACATCAATGATTTTATTTTATTCATTTATTTTTATTTTTAAATAAAAATCGTCAGTTTAAGTTCATTCTTCGATTAAAGTAATTGTTATTTTATGTAGTAGTCAAACGTTTATAATAATAGGTAATAATTATCTGGCTTTATCGCAAATAATATGGTTTTCTTCAATTACATTCTCAATCTAGGTGTTCATCCCACAATGTTGTATATATGTAACATAAAATAAATAAGATATGCATATTTTTAGGACAGTTTATTATTCCAGTATTTTACTAAAAGTAAAATTAGAAGGCCTAATTAAATTATAATTGAGAAATGAATAAATATTGTTGAATAATCTACTTCTTATTAACTGTGTGTTATCTGTGCTCACGAATATTTCGGTAAGACGAATTCAATATTGAATTATTGCTTTAAATCCTCCGTGATTCAAATTTAAACAGTAGCCGACTCTAACTTTGTCTTTTTCTAATTTCACATGCATGTATATGTGACATCTCCAGAATAAAGGGCACATTAAAGAGAAATCAGAAGAATAATTTGGAATAGAGTTAAAATAAAGTACCTATTTATACGAAGATATAATACACATTTTATCACAATTTAACAAAAAAAAATACTATAAATGAAGTGGCCAGTGACATCTTATAAATTCTAAAAAAATATTAATGAAAATTAATGCAGTAAAATGACTTAAATAATATCAATGAAGTGTTGGGTACTTGCTGATTTGTGTACCTTTTGGCGTTCAATCAACCATTATACTTAACTTTTTAAACTGTAAGTTTTTGTTAAGGAGATTTTTGTACCTTTTGGATAAATTTTCCTTTTTGTCTGTTTTGCAAAGTTACATATCTGCTTTACAGATTTTTTTAATATTTGGAATAAGCAATTCTATCATTATAACCTGATAAGGTGTTACGTCGGAACCGTAACTACCACTGGAGAGATCTTTTTAAAGAATGATTATAGTTGCGGGCCCCAAACCATCCTCAATAACAATTTTTTTGAGAAAGCGTTTTGAATAAAATAGGAAGGTATTTGTACGTAAATAGCAAATTAAACTGCGATTTCAGTACTTCCTTTTAAGAGGAGAAAGAAAAATAAACTGCGATTACAGTACTTCTCCCTAAAAGGCAAAGATTTTGAATCAAACGACAATTCATTGATGTAAATCGGTTTATTCGTTGATAATTTTAACAATTGCAGTACTTCCTCTTAGTAGGTGGTAGAGCATGATGGCACTTCACAGCCACGTAGAGGAGCTTGAAATCACTTCTTCGTGCTAAATTTTACCAAAATAGGACTAAGCATTATGGAAATAGTGGTAATAATAATTTTAGAAATGGCCTGACTTAACACCTTATTACCTATTATTATAAACGTTTGACTACTACATAAAATAACAATTTCTTTAATCGAAGAATGAACTTAAACCGACGATTTAAAAATAAATAAATAAATAAATAAATAAAATAAAATGATTGATGTATGTTGGTGTAAGCATTTTTTAAAAAACGTTTATGAATTTTTTAGCCTCATATTTTTTTTATTTATTTATTATAACGTTTTCTTTTTCACCTGTAATTAATAGTTTGATTATTATAGATTAATAGATACTACAGTCAATCTAAGTTAAATGGTGTGCTACTTGAACAAATATTTTGATGATGAAAATAGCCAGCATAAGGGTCTGTGACAGCTAATAAATTCTTAAAAAATATTAATGAAATAATAAAAATGCTTTAATGCCAAAAAAGACGCATGGGAAGTTAATGAATTAAGGGAAGATTCTAAACGGGTTAACCAAATGTGGATGAGAAATCTTAGAGAAGGCATTATGGCCATTAAGAATAAGCTTTGTCCAGAGCGTCCTGTGTCCTTAATTTCAGCTCTTCAGATGGCAGTAGAAGTGATTGCGCTTGCACCATTACCGGAATACATTCTGATTAATTAGGCATTTCTTACTCAACTATAAAATGTCCGCTGCGGGAAGGTTGTGAAACTATTCCGGATGGCAGAACGAACTATTTTCCAGGAACTCTCAATCATATTAAATCTGGTATGCATTAGACTAGGCCAACAGCTAACCTGTCGCATCCTGAAGAGATAGGAGAGAAAAGTGCCTTTGGTAGATTCACTAAGTGCCATTCATTTTTAGCTTGCTCCTGTTAGACATACGACATTGAAACACCTCTACTAACAGGGGTTTATGCCCGATCTGTTCTGTAGAGCTTGTGAGAGGGTGGAAGAAACACCCATCCATCATAAGACGGAGAGCTCGCAGTGTGAGGAGGCTAGTTTTACGATTTTTGATTGGGCTAGATTGGAGCTCAGGCTGTTACCCTTTAAGGTAGTTGAACATTTTTTTGCACAGCTATTTATCTCAAGTTGCCCAGGCCCAGGACTGGATTTTCGTCCTAGGCGAGTGTTGTTTTTTGTTCTTCTTTGGGACTTTCAATACCGCAGGATTTCCTTTCCACTGGCGAATATTAATAATCCACCCTAACCTAGCTTACATCCGAGACGCTGACAGTACATAACTTCTTTGTAGCAGTTGAGGTAGAAACTGAATGTTTGTAATTTATTTTACATCCAAAAATAAGTTACACCACCTGAAAAGCATTGAATTGTTCGTTGATAGAACATAGAAGGGGTTGGATTCATGGAGAACCCGAAAATGCAGAGATGCTTAAGGGAAGCTATGCCTCAAAGCATTATCAGCGACTCCTTTTTAATGGTTTCTAGATTGTACACCATACGTGTAGATCCTAGGCTTTTTCTCATTTCGTTTCATGTTTAAAACTTTACGTTTGGCTGATGAAGAACGATGATGTCCCCAGCTATTTGCCAGCAATGCACAACCAACCATGTAAAACTTCCTTCAAATTTATATTAAATTAGTCGGTGTTGGAATCACACAATCGTATTTTTATTTTATCTTTTTGAACACTCGCCAATATATTTGGAACGGTTTGTTCCAATCTCCAGCTTAGTAAATACGATGATTGATAGGCAAATTGGCAAAAAACTTTTTGAGGTTCTACATCTCATTTACAGCACAATAAGCTACCATCCATTTTTTAATAATGATCCATTTTTAGCCGTTTCAAAAAATAATGATTTGATTCTTCAGCAAAACAACTGAGTTAAGCAGATCTGCCTTATACCAATTAGGCTAGATTGTTTTTGTTTTTCTTTTATATTATATTATTATAATTATCATTTTATTCACTCACTCTTATTTTTTCCATTTCCTCCAAAACCAACCTGCCGAACCAGGTAGCTGCTATTGTGGGCGTGCCAACTCGTAATTACATTTGCTGCCGAGTATCCCCTTCATTAAGTTTTTTCTTACCGGAAAATATTTCGAATGTAAGAATTGTTTATAGATACAATGAGTATTCCGAATCCGTTTCCATATTTTAGACTAAGTTCCTTTAAGAATGTGATCATACTTTGACCCAATCTTTTACTTAATGATGGATTTATTATTAGTATTTCTTTCATATTTTCCTATCGTTTCAAGATTCTCTTTAAATTTATCTTCAGTCTGGTTGTTACTTCTTAGCATACAAAGAATTCGTTTTGCATTATTAGAAACCAAAATGAACTTGATAAAATAAAATAACGGTAGTTATATAGCAGAAATCTTTCTTCAAATTATAAAATAAAGAAACTTGCAATAAAATAATAAATGCAATAAAACAGGGCAAAGGTTCTAAAATTTAACGTGATCATGAGAGCATCCACTGACGATGGCCTTACACGGTTGAAATTTCTGGAAAATATAAAGTGAATAATAATAAAACAAAGAATAAGTTTAAATGTTTCGATTAAAATACTCGTATAATCACTTTCTGTTGATTATTTTAATATTAGCAGTTAGCACGCAAAATTTAATAAAAGTGGTTGGAGACGTTTTAAATAAAATTAAAAAACTACTTAAACCTAATCTGGTATTTCTCCAAATCAGTAATTCTATAAATGCTTTTAATGCTCCTTAATGCTGAAACCGTATATTATACTGAAACTCCCCCCTTCGTTTTTAGAGGGGGTTTGAAAGTTCCCCAATTCTCCCTCAAAAATCCTGAGAAAATGTTTTTAAATAAAAGTGGTACGATTTAAGGTAAGAAAATTGTATGCAAAATTAAAAGAAAATTCGCGATTCCTATTGAGTATTTCAGCCACAACCTTGTTGGAAGCAATAATAGTACCAACACCAAATACCACGTTTCATCTTTCGGCAACTTTTCATTTACGTGAGTATTTTGTAAACATGCGCTCAGGAGTTTACAGAGTTTACAAACGTGAATCTCTGGTGATCACTCGATTTTGAAATTCGGTAAGAACGCGGAAGAGAGTAAACATAGTACACACAGATTTTCTTCTTTATAGTTCTCAAGAAGAACATATAATTTTGTTCGGAAAGTTTGGGGACTGTTGATCGTAACCGATTAGGCGATTCTATTCGCTAAAGGTGATTTTTTATTGTAATTAAGAGTATAATACTCCCCAGTACTGAGCTCACTAGGTGAACGTTCGCTTCACTGAAATGACACTTTCGCCTTGAGAGAACCTTCATTTAATAAATTTTGACGTAAATCTTAATTCAGATAGAGTGGATTTTGAGGAAAATGTATAAAACTGGAAAACCTATACATGAACATTCAACAATAAGAGGATGCTCTCATTGAAGCCCCAGCCAGCTTCCTCCACTACATTAAGGAACCCGAAAGCTCGGACTGTTCAAGAAAGTAAAGGGATGAAGAAGTGTTCACCCTCCATTCCATTGAGGGACCTACACAAACATGCCACTCTAGATAAGCATCGACTCTATAAATTCTATATGGATTTTTTACACCCAGTAATCCAATTCGCTAATTCAAAGACACTCAAATTCATTCCGCATTTTATCAACCTCCTTTCACCCCTCCAATCGTCCAGTTTACTCCACCTTTAATCTCCTTAATCTCCTTTAATCATGAATTGGTAATATAGCGTAACCGATAAGGCGAGATTATTCTATGAAGGTGATTTATAATTTAGAATACTTGACTCTAGGAGTAGAAGTTTGTTGGTTGGAATGGAAAAGGCGGCTTTGGACTAACTGGGTCTCGCAATAGATGATCAAACTAGAATGATATAGGTGGAATGGCGGAATTAGGAATGAATCCTCTTCTATTTGTGCAGCCATTACGTTCTATCTGTGCACGCCCATCCCCGTCACAATGACTCTCCGAAAGGAAGGAGCTACGCCCCTCGACTTCTTGAATAAGGGACGCCCTGTTACTGGAAGAAGATGTAGTGGATAACTACCGCTGGCCGGATCTAGTTACAGCAGAGACCTTTTCTTTGCGGCTGGGAGTGTACCTTGAGTCTCCTAAAGACACAATAGTTAAATGAGCTAAAACTAAGTAATCTATTTCAATTAACTTCCATATTTAGTCTGAACAGCCAATGCTTCCAGGATTTTTTCCCCAATTATTTAGATTTTATTTTATTTATTTATTTGGTTGTTTATTTTTTATTTTCGCTACCTTCAAACCAATTTAAAAAATATTAAAAATAATAATATAAAATAAGTAAATAAAACAATAATTTAATATACATTTAAATTTATTTTATTTTTGGTTTTTACGTGAACAAAGACAGACTGGTAAATAGAGATAATGGGAATTAAAGAAATTTTGCGAGCTGTTGGGATAAAAAAAGCTGTAAACTAAAATAATCTTCCAGTAACAACCTCTCAACGGGTAAAATGTCTCTTAACTAAAGTAATAAGTAAATAAAATGAAAATATAACAATAAGTATTGGCAGAATAATGATGGTAATTAAAAGTAATATAATAATAATTATCATTATTACAATAAAATTGTAGGAAGCATATTTTAGTGAAGTGGAAGGCGAATACTAGAGTGTAAGAGTAGTGGACTTCCAATAATTGCAGGGTCAGCCAAGGCCTGCGGCAAGAAATGATTGAATTGTGGAGACTAGAGTAAATTGAATCGCTGATTTTGATTTTGGATGTGCCATATCTCATCCACAGACTAACTAAACCCTGTTTTTGCCTATGGAGCCCAGTGATCGAGTAAAGAGATCTGCGTTGGATTTTAAAAAACGAAACATCTTATGACGCGGTTTTTACTAAAATAATTCTCCAGCAATCATGTAAAATAACGTGACAATTATTCAATCAAAAGCTAATACTAAAGGTGGTAAAACGAGTGAAATTCAGCCTTAACTTATTAATTTACAAATTTTTTTGAATGATATCTAAAGCAATATTTACATGCTCAGCGACTTCTTACTTTTTGGAGAGAATTATTTATTGATCATTAAATTGTTTTTGTTTTTTTTTAACTGAAAGTTGAGAACACATTAGATAGCAGAAAAGTACAAACCGAATGGAAAAAACATCACTCCATTATTGTGAAAGAAATAAGACTGTTTTATTTTGGAATCCCTTTATCTTACGTACAAATTAAACCTCTTTATACGTAAATATATGTTTTTTAATAACCTCTTGGTGTTTTACAAAATTTAGTCATGACTAATTCTTAATTCTGTTAAGAAAATTATTCATTAGTCCGATTACGACTAGACCCTAATCATCCAATATGACTAAATGTTCAATCGTAATTGGGCTAGCTAATTAGTCATAAGAATGAAGGATTAGTGATGCCTTTGCCGAACCAAAATTAAACTTTTTTTTACACAAATTTATTATTTTTAATTTGAAAACTTTGATCCAATTTTCCTCGCCATTAAAAAAATTTGTTTTCCTTGAGGAGCGTATTACTTTCTTTAACTATGTACCAACTAATATGTGTTGTTTTCTTGCAATTAAATTTATTATTTTTCGCAATTTAATGTACTTGGCTAAAAAGAATCCCTTGATCACCCAGATTATTCGAAATTACTTTTATAACTTTTCTTCCTTTCATTCATCACTGGACTTGCACAAAGTTTGCATTTTGTTCCGCTCTGTGGGGACTAAAGTGAGAAATATTATAGAAAACTGTTGGATCATACTCTATTGAGAACTCTTTTCATTAAATTTGTACAAGTTCATGGGATGAAAATTTAGGTCTGTTTCTTGAGATCTGAGTTTTCACCTCAGAATGGTTAAACAGTAGTTCCGTGGGGAAAAGAAATTATGAATTCATTGCGATTTTGTTGCTTTGCAGCTCAAGTAAGATGCTAACGATTTTGCAACGCTATGAGGAGATAGGGAATAACAGAACTTTCTGATCAATCACAGCGGGACTAACGAATAGGGTTCAAAATCATTTTGTAGTGCTGGATGCGCTTTCTGAGATAATTTTGAATCTTCCACGAGATTCAAGGGATTGGCGAATGGACCTCACGAAGAAGGTTTAAAAGAAGTTAATGAAACCTGCCATTGTCCTCGAACTTCTCACTCACCATTAAAGGTCGCAACTTGAGTACATTGCGCCAGTGGAGAAATGTATAGGCGCTGCTGGACGGCCGTCTGACGCCATCTGAGATTAGGAAACACGTTGATTGTTGCTCTGTCCAAATAGCCAACCTCTTGTTGCGATGTTCAGCGCTGAATCAGACGTTTACGGCTACTGGCAAGTCTTCCTAGGATTTCTTTCAACCACCTTCTACGGACCATGAACTACATGAATCTCAAGGTAAGAGTTGGCATTTTCTTACATAAATTTAAAAGCAGTACCAAACGGTATCCAGTAATTACGAAACAATTTGTACTTGGTTCGTTACACTCCCTTTGGCTCAATTAGGTCTTCTATTGTCGCTTCTAGCCTCCCTATATCAATCGGCAGTAACGTACTTGATTACTGTAAAGGGATAAACTCCAATAAATCTTATCTCTTCTTCCAATAACCACTTCTAGTTTTCAACTCATTCTTAGTTTAGCAAGATGATATTTACGTTTAATTGCTCAAATTTCAGAAGCATGTGCTTCAAAATAATGTGCTCTTTGCTCTTATAACTTTTTTTTTTTTTTTTAAAGCTCGTCAACATCTAAAAACTTTCTTTGCGCACTGGCAGACCTCCGAAGTATTTACAAGACTATAGTAAAGTGAATTATAACTATTAATGTAATTTAAATCCCTTTAGCTCTAATTCTTTAAGAGTTGGACCATTTTTAAGGAAAAATATAAAGAAAAGAAAGTAAATCAACTAAAACTCGCTAACCCACCCACTGTAGAAATCTTCAATAAAGAATTGTGGTCGGTGTATTTTATAGCTCTGATTCAGAGTCAAGAGTTTCACCGAGTTAGCACTACATAATAATGCCCCTAGCCTTGCACGGATCCTCGACCAAGCTGGAAGCCCTCACTCATATATCCCAGTAAACACGCCTACAACTTAGCTAAAAATCAATACTTCTTAAAAATAAACAATAAAAGATTGAGCAAAAGTAGTGATGAAACTTAAGTTTTTGTTATTATTTATTCTAATTGAAACTAAAAAATAATGAAACTAAAAAAGAAAAGAAAAAAGAAAAATCTTATAAAAATTAATAAATAACGACACATAACTTAACAACTACTAGGGTAACCCGTGCCACATCTATATTTAAAGAACAAATAGTCATATATATATAATGTGTATATGTATATATGAAAGAAATAATAATTAAAAAAATAAATAGTTTTTTTTCCATATCTTTTATTAAAATAAATAAAATTATCTGAGACATTTTTCCCAAACGAGGAGCGGATAGGTCAGCCCTTTAAACTTACCAAATTTAACCACGAATTTGTGGTAACAATTTGATTCTTTTCATCCTGCAAGAAATCCATTAAAATTTATATATAAAATTATAAAATTTTAAATAATAATATTGATTTTAATAATAATCACGTTAACTATTAATAATAAATTAAAAAAATCAAGTAAACTTGAATAAACTAAATTAAATTAAACAATAAAAGAAAGGGAAATTCTGTTAAAAAAGAATATATATTTCGTACATAGTGTAATTGAAAATAAACACAAAGAATTAATCACATTATTTACAAAATATTGAAAATGCCACCTAAATTAAAATTCATACGTACAATATTTTGTTTGGATTAATTTTTAAAACACAAGAAAGAGAAAAAAAAAGAATCCGAAATTGCAAATGTTTTCTCTTCAAACATGAAGTTGTTGCCAAACATGTACATAGTAATGAGCAGCTCTTTCAGAATCCTGTTTTGCCGCAGAATAATTTCTTAAATAAAGTTGATGATTCAAATATACACAATGCGTGTGGAAGTTTAAAAGAAAATGGTAGCCGAACGGTTAGAGGTGAGGCCCGCAAAGCTAAGATGTGTAATCTTGGTTAGTAGGTTCGATTCCCGGTCCAGAGGTCTTGCATTTTATTTAATGGGATTATGTGAAAAAGAAAGTACACGTAGATAGATAGAAAACTTGGCATAAATTTACATTTAATTACTGAGATTAAAAAAAAATAGTTGCGTTTTTCTTAGAAACTATATCAAAAAGTGGAAATGTTTTTTCAGTAAAATGTCATCAAATAACCAGTTTTGAGCAAAACCATACATCTAAAACAAGCACCAAAAAATAGCAATAAATTATCTGCCTATTCACCAAACAGACTTTCTGCAGTTTTTTGTTATAGAGTCACTTTGGTCACTCTGACCAAAGTCAAGTGTTGGTCGGTACAAACAAAGACCAATTTCAATTTTTCGAACTCTGCGGATCCCAAAAATTATACTTTCTCGTAGAGTAGCTGGCGAAAGTCAGGTTTGAAACAATCACTCGCCTCCTTTCCCTCAAATAAGCTCGGAGGAGGTGAAAGAGCTGATGATTCTTTTACATATGAAATAAAGGGTCAACGTTAGTGCACTCTTGCCCAGCAATCAAGACCACGGCCCCCTTTATTATTTAAAAATTTAAATTCACAAAATCACGTTTCTTGAAAGTACTAAGCAAAAATAAATCTTTCCAGAAGAAAATGTTTCAAATAAAAGGAAAAGGCATTTATGAAGAGAAAAGAAATTTATACGAAGTTTTAAGAAAATCGGTACATATTTTGAAATAGAAAAGCAATATGTTTGACAATATATATTGAGCGCCGAAGAAAGTACCCGCCCTTATTATTTGTATTAGTTGATGGCTCATTAACAACTTTACTTAATTTTCAGAATTAGAAATTTATATTCTGTAAACGGACATAAGTTAAAAAACAAACATTGATTGCTGATAAGACATCCAGAAAACTGTAAACTTTGACGTTTCTCAAAGGTGAACGTCTCTCTATTCGTCTTCACCGTTCGACCCTTAGATGCTCATGGCGCTTTAGATCTAGACCATATGCTGGCCATACTAAGCAATTTCAAGATAAGTAGGAACAATTCTTGTTGAATGTGGTCCACCTTTTTCCCTAAAAATGGCGCAAACGAAACGACAGCCCAATAAAAATTGATCCCTAGAAAAACTAATTAGGCCTATTAATCCCAGCCCAAAGCATAATACTCCACCACTCTAGTAGCTTCTCCTTTAATAAAAAGTTGCTGCAACATATCGTTCTTGAAATTGCTTGAAAATTTTCGCCTTCATTTAATTCGGGCTATGCTGTTAAATAACTTGCAATTGAATCACTTGTCACTGCTGCATACCGAAATTCTACCGTTATTTGTAAAATTTGTAAATAAAATCAATTTTGATAAATTGTAAATTAAGTCAAAAAGTGAATTGACATTTTCATTTTATTATTTTATTAATTTTACTAATTTAATTAATTGATTTATTTATATTAATTTAAATTCTATTTCGGTTGCTCTGTAATTGTTTCAAGTTTCTATATATTTTTGCGTTATTTCAATTTAATTTAGCTACTTTTATCGTTTGATTATTTTAAGTGCAGTTTTCTAATTTTATGATTTATCTTTCTTTTCTCTATTTTGATTATTTTGATTTTAATATTCTTTATTTTATTATCATTTAATATTATTTTATTATATCATTTAATTTAATATTATTATTTTGTTAGTATTATCAACTATTACTATTCTACTCTAAATTATTATTTGATTATTGATGTTAAATGTTGTATACCAGCATGTTGTATACATTGTATGGAACATGCAGAAATAAATGTTTCCAAAAAAAAAAAATACTATACAAGGTGACCAGAGTTATATGCTCCACCCACATTTTTTTTTTAACGGCAGGAAATTTCGAAAAAATAAAAAACACGTATTTAATCATTTTTAGTCTAGTTTATTTTCAGTGACTGACCCAATTTTTTAAACCCCTGTTTCTCGAGATACAGCATCCAACTTTTGTTGCATATTTTTATAGAATTTGAGGTCCTGAAAAAAAAAAAAAAAATTGAAATCGGTTAGGTTTTTCAAAAGTTATGGTCTTTTTAAAATATGAAAAACAAATTTCAGTTTACTGTCAAAATTACGTTATTTTTTTAAAGAATCTGTTGAAACTGGGCACAATCAACGGATAGGCAAGCCAAAACTCTGGACTCCCACGCTTTGCTTGTAACAGCACTTATGGTGGCGAAGTCAAGATCTAGGCAGGCTAGAGTTATTCGACTTTTCAGATCATCGACTAAAGCCACGGGATTAAGTATACTGTACACTTTATTTTTTAGGTATCCCCACAAAAAATAGTCCATTTGGGTTAAGTCCGGAGATCGAGGTAGCCATTGATGGGTCAATGAGTCCCTAAGCCCTTTTCATGGAAATTTCTGTCAAGGTAACCTCGAACCACTCTCGCATATATGCCGGGCAACCATCTTGTTGAAAATACATATCTAGCCGACGTTGTAGATGAACGTCTTCAAGCAGAACTGGCATAATGTCTCTTAAAAGAAAGTTAGATACCATTCACCAGTTAAGTTCACTCTGTAGAAGTATGGAGCGATTAGTTGATTTCCTAAAACTCCACACCAAACGTTTGTAGAAAAAACAACCTAATCGTCGAATAACTCTAGCCTGCCTAGATCTTGACTTCGCCACCATAAGTGCTGCTACAAGCAAAGCGTGGGAGTCCAGAGTTTTGGCTTGCCTATCCGTTGATTGTGCCCAGTTTGAACAGATTATTTAAAAAAAATAACGTAATTTTGACAGTAAACTGAAATTTGTTTTTCATATTTTAAATTACCATAACTTTTGAAAAACCTAACCGATTTCAATTTTTTTTTTGTTTTTTTTAGGAGCTCAAATACTATAAAAATATGCAACAAAAAATATAATGTTCCATTTGAAAAACAAAAGTCGGATGCTGTATCTCGAGATACAGGAGTTTAAAAAAATGGGTCAATCACTGAAAATAAACTAGACTAAAAATGATTAAATAGGTGTTTTTTATTTTTTCGAAATTTCCCGCCGTTTAAAAAAAAAAAGTGGGTGGAGCATATAACTCTGGTCACCCTGTTCGCCACATCTTCTCCAAACCCTTTAACGGCAGTCATCTCTGTGTATTTTGGAACGTTGGAGTGAAATAATTTTTATAGAGGGGTCTAATTTGGTAGTTAGAAGCTCGCCTGAAAAGGTTGGCATTAATTGACTTCACTTTAAAGGGTTCATTAACATCTACTGTCTAGAGACACAGCATTCTTCTAGAGACGGTTGTCCCATTTGCGCCAATTGTTGGTGACCAATGTTTCTTTGTGCTCGACTGCAAGATTGTTTCCAGTTATCTGGAAAAAGTTTCAGTCGATGTTTAGACTAGCCAACGTGTCTTAATCTAAACTCCGTTGAACATCATTGATAGGACAATCTGTAAGGACGAAGTAAGAAAGGTTTAACTTTACAGAAACGCTCCGAGGCTTGAGGTTCGCACTGAGTGAGGAATATGGAAACATCCCACAGGATTACATTCAAAACCTCATCAAATTGATGCCATATCGTATGCAAACAGGATGAATACAAAGGATGGATACAACGGATATTAATATCTTAAATTTTAAAATTGTTCGGATTACTTATCAGCAGCAACTTTTTTTTCATTTTGTTGTATTAGGTTTGTTTTCCAGTTTTTCACTTAAAAATGTACGCTTAATATAAATCATAATTATGCTCAGAAAGATTACTGTTTTTAATAACTATAAAATATATATAAACTGGGGACTAAAAATGGATCTGTTCTCTCGAAACTTTTCAAAACGCATGGAAAGTTTAAGTAAAATTAAGAAATAAATAAAAGTAAACATTATACAAATCTGAAAAACAGTGGTTTTGATTTTTGAGGAATAGAAAAACCTCAAATCAACGACCATGAAAGCAATTAGATTATATAAAAACCATGTTTTAATGTAATTTAGAAATACAAGGAAGTTCAGTAATAAATATTAATCAGAATAAATAATTTTAAAATAATTAAAGAAAATTGGACACATTAATACAGAATTACACATAACACACAAATTTAAATACAACATGATCACAATAATTAAAAACTGAACGCCAAAAATGTTTTTTATTATTATTTTAGTTGGTACGATTGCAAAGGGCTACTTAGTTCACTTATTGCCCCTTAACATAAACAGTTGGTAATAAAACACACAAAGAAAATAAACAGGTAACAATATTACACACATTCACACACATTATGGAAAAATTAATAATACCTTTGTGTTGGAAATAATAACAAATAATCTCACTGGATCTGTTATCTGACACTTGACTAGAACCACAACGCATAACAGGCCTTCTTGCGGTGACTCTACTTGCCGCGATGACCTCGGGCACTCAGAGCTATCCCACTCACCTCTCCGTAACCGACCGTCTCTAGCCCTGTGTAGCCGTCCGTTCCTTCATTATTTACAGCTATTAAGCTGCCTATCTCCTACACCTTTCCTTTGACGAGATCCATTTGGTAACTGCGGATGACTATCTATAGTAACTGCTTTGCCACTCAGCCTGTCCATTCCAACTTCAATTCATTCATGAAAAAACATCATTTCATCTTCGCATTTCCATTTTTTTTTAACTTGTCTAATCTTTTAATATCCATCATGCTCTGCACAACCACTCTTTGCCCAATATCAATCCTGGGCACTTGTAAGAAGTATTAATATTAATAATAGTAGTAATAATAATAATAATAAGGGAAGGGATTAGCTATGCGGTTAGCGTACTGGACTCCCACGCGGAGGTCCCGGGTTTGAATCCAGCTGCTGACCCTTAGATTTTCTCTTCCCAATATCTTCTTACAGCTCACTGTCCGGTGATGGACAGTGGTGTCTGTAACGAGAGAACACTGTCCGAAGGCCGGCAGTGCACTGAAAAAAGCTCCGGGCGCCAATAACCTTAGATGTTGAAGCGCCTTAAAAAAAAAAAAATAATAATAATAATGTCTTTATTAGAAAGTTTTAGATAATTATAAACTTTGAAATACAAATACAAGATGATTTTAACAGGCTACTTCAAAAGTCCCAAGAGGACAAAGAATTTGCAATGGCCGCGTTTTTAGACATACAAGGGGCTTTTAATAATGTCTCGCTTATGTCGTTAATTGATGCCCTGTCAAGAAGAGGCCTGGCGCCAACTATCTGTCAGTGGATCAAGTCTAATTTATTAGGCCGCACTGTTATGGCCACATTAGACAATTTTTCGGTAGAGGTTAGGGTGGCGCGGGGTTGCCCGCAGGGGGGTGTTTTGTCCCCTCTTCTGTGGACAATTCTGGTCGATGACCTCTTGGTGAAAATGATGGCGGAAAGTTTCTACTGCTTGGGTCTTGCTGATGACCTGGCAGTGGTTGTTAGAGGACGATTCGCTTCCACGGTTTCGGAGCGCTTGCAGAGAGCGCTTAATATTGTGGATAGATGGAGTAAAGCAGAGGGTCTCTCCATCAATCCGCAAAAGACTAGGGTTGTTCCTTTCACTAGGAAGAAGAATCTGGAAGGATTGGTGCAACCAATTTTGGGGGGGAGTTACTATTCCCTTGTCCATGGAGGCCAAGTATCTTGGGGTTATCTTTGATAAAAGGCTCACGTGGAATTCTCACCTAAACATGATTTCCCACAAGGCAAAAGTTTCCTTAGGATACTGTAAAAGGCTGTGTGGGAAAAGTTGGGGACTGAGCCCTAAGATGACACTCTGGATTTACAAGAGTGTAGTAAGACCCATGGTGTCACATGGGGCGGTGGCTTGGTGGGCAAAAACCTTGCAGGTGGGTGGAGTCCGGGCGCTCAGTGGTATTCAAAGGCTAGCTTGCCTGAGCGTCACTGGTGCCATGAGGACTTCCCCTACTGCGGCCTTGGAGGTTTTGTTAAATTTGCCCCCACTGCACATATACATTCAGGGCGTCACAAGGGCCGTTGTCGTTAGGCTTATGGAAGGACAAGCTCCTATTACCGTCAGGCATGGAGGAGCATATCAAGAGTTGTACGAGGAGCTGGAGGCCGATCCTATTTTGGGTCTGCCTTCGGATTTTATGACTCCCAAATATAACTTCGACAAGCCGTTCAAAGTCTGTATTGGAGACCGGGAGGCTTGGAGACGTGGACCCCCAGTGGTGGGAGATTCAATGTGGTTCACTGAAGATACTTGGCCTCCAAGATGGAGGAGGGTGTGGGAGCGGGAGTGTACGGGGTGAAGCCGAAATGTAGCTTTTCGGTTAGCCTAGGGAAACTAGCTACAGTTCTTCAGGCTGAGCTAGCTGCAATTAGGTTCTGTGCTACCGAGATTGAAGGGCGAGGAATTATTAATTCTAAGGTCGTCATTTTCTCGGATAGTCAGGCTGCTCTACGGGCAATTAGTTCCTATCAGGTTAACTCAAAACTGGTTTGGGACTGTCTGGGTGCCCTGAAGGAAATCAGTGACCAAAATAAGGTCTTTCTGGTCTGGGTACCTGGTCATTCAGGACATAAGGGTAACGAAGCGGCAGATTTATTGGCCCGGGAAGGCTCTGCGAGATACTTCGTTGGCCCGGAGCCCTGTTTTGGGGTTCCGAAGTGTGTTAAGACTGCGACCATTAATCTATGGGTGCAGAGTAGGTCTCAGGAGTGGTGGCTTGCCACACAGGCGAAGGAGTTTATTAAAGGCTATTCGCCGAGGCTGACTGCAGAATTAATCCGTCAAGGCCGTGGGGCTATCAGGATGATTGTAGGCCTATTAACTGGCCACTGCAGACTCAGAAAACACATGCATCGCATGGGCCTGGCAGATGATAGCCTCTGTAGGTTCTGTCAGGAAGAGAAGGAAACGGCATTACATGTGTTGTGTCAGTGTGAGGGGCTCGTGTGGCTAAGGATGTTACTTCTCGGGGAGGAAAAACCAAGGCCTGTGAGCTTTACCCAAGAGTCGCTCTCCAGCATTAAGAGTCTAATTAAAAGGACAGGTCTGGAGGGTGAGCTTTAAAGTTAGGGGAGCCACAATAGACCCAAAGGGGTCGCAGTGGCGTAGGCCCTGACGCCGCCCTAGTCTAATCTAATCTAATCTAATACAAATACAAAAGCACAGACAGACATATTCATGGTCCTTAGACCGTCTGAAGAGTCGTCAAATACCAAGAAATTTATAATTAGCAACTCAGGCTTCAAAAAACTCTTTATATAAATAAATAAATAAAAAAAATCATACTTCTTGCCAAGGAGAAAAAACTATAAAAAACACAAAAGAAAGAGTTACAATGAAGCATTTACTCCATGTGCAATAATGTAAAGAACAATAATAACAAAGAGGTGAGAAATAAACATAAATAAGAAGACACCCTTGAATAAAGTAAATAAATGAAAAACATATAAAATCATGAAGTTTATACTTAATCGACATTAAATGTTTTAAATATAATAATTAATTATTTCAAATTTAGAAATTATTTAATAGTTAAACTCCGATATTGGGAGGAATTGCCAAGCTTATTTGCAAAATTTGATCTGACTTAGCTAATCCTTCCCATCCAAATATTCAATAAATTCATCAAACTTTAGACTGCGATTTTTAAAAAATTTTAGGCGGAACTCAACCAAAATAGGGCAGATTGCTGTAAAATGGAACACAGTTTCTTTGTCTCTCAGATTACAGAGAGAGCACAATTTTACTTCTTTAGTAAAAGAATAACCATTTAAATACATAAGCTCGCCTCTGACCTTCACTATCCACCCTATAGACCGCGCATCAAGATCACTGCAAAAAATATTGATGTTAGAATTTAAGTATTTATAGAGGGTATGGTGCTGACTAGTTAACGATTTTAGTCTATAACTGTTAATAATGCTTGTTTTCACCTTATTGAAAATTTCATTTAGTTTAGTTTTGCCATAAAGATAGTCATCTAGATTAATTTCGTATTCAGTGTTCAATTTACCCCATTCTTTATACCAAAAAAGTTTATTCTCTATAATTCTTTTTGACAGTAGAAAGGGATACCTAGAAGCGGGCATGTTAATACACCTTTTTACATGCTTCAAGTGAAGTTTCAGAGTGTATACTAAAGTCGGCGATAGATTGCTTTCTAAATAAATGATGAAATCTGGGGTATTATAGAGCAGACTGAAACACTTTTTAACAAAATATATAAAGATTATTTCAACATTAGAATACAATTGGTAGCCCCAAATCTGTGCTCCGTATGTTACCATTGACCTAGACAGTGCATTAAAGACTTGAATCTTGGAAGAGAAGGGGATATTTTTGTTCAGTAATAGCTTGCTGACCGCATTTAACGCAAATTTGGATTTTTCAGCTCTTTTTTTAAAATGCTTCTCTAATGAAAGATTAGAAGATAGTGTCAGACCAAGATATTTGTAGTTATTCACCACTTCAATTTGCTCATTTTTAAAAAACCATTTTTCACTTCTTGCTGGCGCACCAACATTTCTAAAAACGAGTACCTTTGATTTATCGAAGTTGATGACCAAATTCCATTTAGCACAGTAATCTTCCAGAGAGCGAAGCATTTTCTGCAACGCGATGCAATCTGATGCCAACAAGACGAGATCATGTGCGTATGCTAAAACCTTTATAACAGTGCGTCAGATTTGAATACCCCCATCCATACAATTTATGACATCATTTATAGTAGAGGGAAAATGGCGGTTTTGGCGCACCTAAATTGTGCCAGATCCCACCTCCAAAAATGACCGGGTAATCATCGAGTTCAACGAAGCTGTAAGCCATATCCATCAGCACCATTCTATCCCCACCTATCATCGAATTTGACGAGGCTGAAATCCGCACCATCACAAAAAAAAGAGGAAACGTTTTAAAAGATCTAAAGATTTAAAAGATTTAAATCGGTATAGATAAACTCAGATCTCCGAACTGTTAAATAATAATATTGTTCAGAATAATGTTTGAAATAAATAGGTTTATGACAGAGAAGTTTAAAATAAACAACAGCCTAAAGGATTTTTTTAAGCGTATGCTTATTTTTTTCGAAAAATGAGTTTAAAAAAGCACTCACACAAAACAAATAGGGTGAAGGGACCGGTAATTTAGAGCTTAAGAAAAAATTCGAGTTTCGTTTAGAATATCTTCCGTTATTTTGGCACCAGGTGTTGGTTGGTACAATTGTGCCGCTCCTTTAGATTGTATTAGGTATTCAGTAAATTCGATTTTTATGTCAACCAAAAATTATTACTTTTTTTAAAGTATTTCAATGACCCGGTGATTGACATACCGAATTTTCGGTGGTACCAGTGTTTGACATGGGGTGGGACCAGTGATTGACAACAAGTATATTCCTGAAACGAACTCAAAAATTCAAAATACCTAAATCACTGTTCCACTTAGATTTTTAACAAAAAAATCAGTCTTATTCATAATTAATAACAATCGGTTATTAAATTGGCCTACCTAAATAATGTAATATTTTTCAACATTACGCTTTTTCATGCAGTTATTGACGATCAACCCTTATACAACTACCCTACCGGAAAGTTTTAATTTCGTTCAAACCTTCTAGGGCATTTCCGTCATTCAATTATGGAGAAACTTCATTATACCAAACGTTCAAACTAGTATTGCTTACTTTGCCTCAAGAAACAGTTCGCTTATCCTTCTTGCAATGATAGGATGACGGTTCCGGAATGCTTTCTACAAAGATTTACCTGGTAGGTTATTATTGAATGGGTTCAGTATATCTAGTTTATTAATAACTTGCCACACATCAGTTTTTAGTGATGGCATTTAGTGATGGGAAACCCAGTTCTGGCAACGGACGTGATCCACAAAACTAAAAAAAATTCTTTTTTGCAGAGGAGAGTACTGTACATGGCTCCATTCGTCTGCTGACTGTAGATTTACCATTCACTTTGTACAGTAAGGTAACTCGAGCGTCAGGGTGCTTTTTCTCAATATCTTCTCAAGTAATGGATCTGTACTCAAGAAAACTATAGCATACTACTCAGTAAAACAGAGTGTGTAAGAGCACAAGATTTCATTCGAATAATCTGATGTGTAATGTGGGAGTTATAAGGACCCAATTTCACAGCAAAACCATGATCCAAAAAAATTTAAACTCTCAATACCTTCTCAACTAATGGATCTGTACTCAAGAAAACTATACCATACTACTCAGTAAAACAGAGTGTATAAGAGCACAGAATTTCGTACGGATAATCTGTTGTTTACTGTCACAAATATAAGGGCCCCATTTCACAGCAAAACCATGACCCAAAAAAATTACAACTCTCAATATCTTCTCAATTAATAGATCTGTACATAAGAAAACTATAGTATACTACTCAGTAAAACAGAGTGAGTAAGAGTACAGAATTTCATACGTATTTTTAATCAGTTGTTTACTTTGGGAATTATAAGGGACACATTTCACAACAAAACCATGACCCAAAAAAATTTCAACTCTTAATAGCATCTCAACTAATGGATCTGTACTCAAGAAACTATAGCATACTACTCAGTAAAACTGAGTGTGTAAGAGCAAAAAATTTCATTCGAATAATCTGTTGTTTACTGTTGGAGTTATAAGGGCCCAAATTCACAGCAAAACCATGACCCAAAAAAATTAGAAATCTCAATAAATTCTCAACTAATGGATCTGAACTCACGAAAACTATAGCATACTACTCAGTAAGACAGTGTGTGTAAGAGCACAGAATTTCATACGAATAATCTGTTGTTTACTGTGGGAATTATAAAGACCCGATTTCAGAGCAATACCATGACCCAAAAAAAATTCAACTGTCAATATCTTCTCAACTAATGGATCTGTACTCAAGAAAACTGTAGCATAGTACTCAGTAAAACAGAGTGTGTAAGAGCACAAAATTTCATTCGAATAATCTGTTGTTTACAGTAGGAATTATAAGGGCCCCATTTAACAGCAAAACCATGACCCAAAAAAATTTCAACTCTCAATATCTTCTCAACTAATGGATCTGTACTCAACAAAACCATTGCATACTACTCAGTAAAATAGAGTGTGTAAGAACACAGAATTTAATACGAATAATCTGCTGTTTACTGTGGGAGTTATAAGGGCCCCATTTCACAGCAAAACCATGACCCAAAAAAATTTCAACTCTCAATACCTTCTCAACTAATGGATCTGTACTCAAGAAAATCATTGCATACTACTCAGTAAAATAGAGTGTGTAAGAACACAGAATTTCATACGAATAATCTGCTGTTTACTGTGGGAGTTATAAGGGCCCCATTTCACAGCAAAACCATGACCCAAAAAAATTTCAACTCTCAATACCTTCTCAACTAATGGATCTGTACTCAAGAAAACTATACCATACTACTCAGTAAAACAGAGTGTGTAAGAGTACAGAATTTCGTACGGAGAATCTGTTGTTTACTGTCACAAATATAAGGGCCCCATTTCACAGCAAAACCATGACCCAAAAAAATTACAACTCTCAATATCTTCTTAACTAATAGATCTGTACATAAGAAAACTATAGTATACTACTCAGTAAAACATAGTGTGTAAGAGTACAGAATTTCATACGAATAATCAGTTGTTTACTTTGGGAATTATAAGGGACCAATTTCACAGCAAAACCATGACCCAAAAAAATTTCAACTGTCAATTTCTTCTCAACTAATGGAACTGTACTCAAAAAAACCATTGCATACTACTCAGTAAAATAGAGTGTGTAAGAACACAGAATTTCATACGAATAATCTGCTGTTTACTGTGGGAGTTATAAGGGCCCCATTTCACAGCAAAACCATGACCCAAAAAAATTTCAACTGTCAATATCTTCTCAACTAATGGATCTGTACTCAAGAAAACTATAGCATACTACTCAGCAAAACAGAATGTGTAAGAGCACAAAATTTCATTCGAATAATCTGTTGTTTACAGTGGGAAATATGAGGGCCCCATTTAAAAGCAAAACCATGACCCAAAAAAACTTCAACTCTTAATATCATCTCAACTAATGGATCTGTACATAAGAAAACTATAGCATACTACTCAGTAAAACAGAGTGTGTAAGAGTACAGAATTTCATACGAATAATCCGTTGTTTACTGTGGGAATTATAAGGTCCCTATTTCGCAGCAAAATTATGACCCAAAAAAATTACAACTCTCAATATCTTCTCAACTAATGGATCTGTACTCAAGAAACTATAGCATAATACTCAGTAAAACTGAGTGTGTAAGAGCACAAAATTTCATTCGAATAATCTGTTGTTTACTGTTGGAGTTATAAGGGCCCAATTTCACAGCAAAACAATGACCCAAAAAAATTTCAACTCTCAATATCTTCTCAAATAATGGATCTGTACTCATGAAAGCCATAGCATACTACTCAGTAAAACAGAGTGTGCAAGAGCACAGAATTTGATACGAATAATCTGTTGTTTACTGTGGGAATTATAAGGGCCAATTTTCAGAGCAATACCATGACCCAAAAAAATTTCACCTCTCAATATCTCCTCAACAAATGGATCTGTACTCATGAAAACTATAGCATACTACTCAGTAAAACAGAGTGTGTAAGATCACAACATTTCATTCGAATAATTTGTTGTTTACTGTGGGAATTATAAAGGCCCTATTTCGCAGCAAAAGTATGACCCAAAAAAATTTCAACTCTCAATATCTTCTCAACTAATGGATCTGTACATAAGAAAACTATAGCATACTACTCAGTAAAACTGAGTGTGTAAGAGTACAGAATTTCATACGAATAATCAGTTGTTTACTGTTGGAGTTATAAGGGCCCAATTTCACAGCAAAACCATGACCCACAAAAATTTCAACTCTCAATATCTTCTCAAATAATGGATCTGAACTCACGAAAACTATAGCATACTACTCAGTAAAACAGCGTGTGTAAGAGCACAGAATTTGATACGAATAGTCTGTTGTTTACTGCGGGGAATTATAAGGGCCCAATTTCAGAGCAATACCATGACCCAAAAAAATTTCAACTCTCAATACCTTCTCAACTAATGGATCTGTACTCAAGAAAATCATTGCATACTACTCAGTAAAATAGAGTGTGTAAGAACACAGAATTTCATACGAATAATCTGCTGTTTACTGTGGGAGTTATAAGGGCCCCATTTCACAGCAAAACCATGACCCAAAAAAATTTCAACTCTCAATACCTTCTCAACTAATGGATCTGTACTCAAGAAAACTATACCATACTACTCAGTAAAACAGAGTGTGTAAGAGTACAGAATTTCGTACGGAGAATCTGTTGTTTACTGTCACAAATATAAGGGCCCCATTTCACAGCAAAACCATGACCCAAAAAAATTACAACTCTCAATATCTTCTTAACTAATAGATCTGTACATAAGAAAACTATAGTATACTACTCAGTAAAACATAGTGTGTAAGAGTACAGAATTTCATACGAATAATCAGTTGTTTACTTTGGGAATTATAAGGGACCAATTTCACAGCAAAACCATGACCCAAAAAAATTTCAACTGTCAATTTCTTCTCAACTAATGGAACTGTACTCAAAAAAACCATTGCATACTACTCAGTAAAATAGAGTGTGTAAGAACACAGAATTTCATACGAATAATCTGCTGTTTACTGTGGGAGTTATAAGGGCCCCATTTCACAGCAAAACCATGACCAAAAAAAATTTCAACTCCCAATATCATCTCAACTAATGGATCTGTACATAAGAAAACTATAGTATACTACTCAGTAAAACAGGGTGTGTAAGAGTACAGAATTTCATACGAATAATCAGTTGTTTACTTTGGGAATTATAAGGGACCCATTTCACAGCAAAACCATGACCCAAAAAAATTTCAACTGTCAATATCTTCTCAACTAATGGATCTGTACTTAAGAAAACTATAGCATACTACTCAGCAAAACAGAATGTGTAAGAGCACAAAATTTCATTCGAATAATCTGTTGTTTACAGTGGGAAATATGAGGGCCCCATTTAAAAGCAAAACCACGACCCAAAAAAACTTCAACTCTTAATATCATCTCAACTAATGGATCTGTACATAAGAAAACTATAGCATACTACTCAGTAAAACAGAGTGTGTAAGAGTACAGAATTTCATACGAATAATCCGTTGTTTACTGTGGGAATTATAAGGGCCCTATTTCGCAGCAAAATTATGACCCAAAAAAATTACAACTCTCAATATCTTCTCAACTAATGGATCTGTACTCAAGAAACTATAGCATAATACTCAGTAAAACTGAGTGTGTAAGAGCACAAAATTTCATTCGAATAATCTGTTGTTTACTGTTGGAGTTATAAGGGCCCAATTTCACAGCAAAACAATGACCCAAAAAAATTTCAACTCTCAATATCTTCTCAAATAATGGATCTGTACTCATGAAAGCCATAGCATACTACTCAGTAAAACAGAGTGTGCAAGAGCACAGAATTTGATACGAATAATCTGTTGTTTACTGTGGGAATTATAAGGGCCAATTTTCAGAGCAATACCATGACCCAAAAAAATTTCACCTCTCAATATCTCCTCAACAAATGGATCTGTACTCATGAAAACTATAGCATACTACTCAGTAAAACAGAGTGTGTAAGATCACAACATTTCATTCGAATAATTTGTTGTTTACTGTGGGAATTATAAAGGCCCTATTTCGCAGCAAAAGTATGACCCAAAAAAATTTCAACTCTCAATATCTTCTCAACTAATGGATCTGTACATAAGAAAACTATAGCATACTACTCAGTAAAACTGAGTGTGTAAGAGTACAGAATTTCATACGAATAATCAGTTGTTTACTGTTGGAGTTATAAGGGCCCAATTTCACAGCAAAACCATGACCCACAAAAATTTCAACTCTCAATATCTTCTCAAATAATGGATCTGAACTCACGAAAACTATAGCATACTACTCAGTAAAACAGCGTGTGTAAGAGCACAAAGTTTCATACGAATAATCTGTTGTTTACTGTGGGAATTATAAGGGCCCAATTTCAGAGCAAGGCCATGACCCAAATAAATTTCAACTCTCAATAAATTCTCAACTAATGGATCTGAACTCACGAAAACTATAGCATACTACTCAGCAAAACTGAGTGTGTAAGGGCACAAAGTTTCATACGAATAATCTGTTGTTTACTGTGGGAATTATAAAGGCCCGATTTCAGAGCAATACCATGACCCAAAAAAAATTCAACTGTCAAGATCTTCTCAACTAATGGATCTGTACTCAAGAAAACTGTAGCATAGTACTCAGTAAAACTGAGTCTGTAAGAGCACAAAATTTCATTCGAATAATCTGTTGTTTACTGTTGGAGTTATAAGGGCCAATTTTCAGAGCAATACCATGACCCAAAAAAATTTCACCTCTCAATATCTTCTCAACAAATGGATCTGTACTCATGAAAACTATAGCATACTACTCAGTAAAACAGAGTGTGTAAGAGCACAAGATTTCATTCGAATAATTTGTTGTTTACTGTGGGAATTATAAAGGCCCTATTTCGCAGCAAAAGTATGACCCAAAAAAATTTCAACTCTCAATATCTTCTCAACTAATGGATCTGTACATAAGAAAACTATAGCATACTACTCAGTAAAACTGAGTGTGTAAGAGTACAGAATTTCATACGAATAATCAGTTGTTTACTGTTGGAGTTATAAGGGCCCAATTTCACAGCAAAACCATGACCCACAAAAATTTCAACTCTCAATATCTTCTCAAATAATGGATCTGAACTCACGAAAACTATAGCATACTACTCAGTAAAACAGCGTGTGTAAGAGCATAGAATTTGATACGAATAGTCTGTTGTTTACTGCGGGGAATTATAAGGGCCCAATTTCAGAGCAATACCATGACCCAAAAAAATTTCACCTCACAATATCTTCTCAACAAATGGATCTGTACTCAAGAAAACGATAGCATACTACTCAGTAAAACAGAATGTGTAAGAGCGCAAAATTTCATTTCAATAATGTGTTGTTTACAGTGGGAATTATAAGGGCCCCATTTAACAGCAAAACCATGACCCAAAAAAATATCAACTCTTAATATCATCTCAACTAATGGATCTGTACTCAAGAAACTATAGCACACTACTCAGTAAAACTGAGTCTGTAAGAGCACAAAATTTCATTCGAATAATCTGTTGTTTACTGTTGGAGTTATAAGGGCCCAATTTCACAGCAAAACCATGACCCAAAAAAATTTCAACTCTCAATAAATTCTCAACTAATGGATCTGAACTCACGAAAACTATAGCATACTACTCAGTAAGACAGTGTGTGTAAGAGCACAGAATTTCATACGAATAATCTGTTGTTTACTGTGGGAATTATAAAGGTCCGATTTCCGAGCAATACCATGACCCAAAAAAAATTCAACTGTCAATATCTTCTCAACTAATGGATCTGTACTCAAGAAAACTGTTGCATACTACGCAGTAAAACAGAGTGTGTAAAAACACAGAATTTCGTACGGATAATCTGTTGTTTACTGTCACAAATATTAGGGCCCCATTTCACAGCAAAACCATAACCCAAAAAAATTTCAACTCTTAATATCATCTCAACTAACGGATCTGTACTCAAGAAACTATAGCATACTACTCAGTAAAACAGAGTGTGTAAGAGTACAGAATTTCATACGAATAATCAGTTGTTTACTGTTGGAGTTATAAGGGCCCGATTTCACAGCAAAACCATGACCCAAAAAATTTCAACTCTCAATATCTTCTCAAATAATGGATCTGTACTCATGAAAACCATAGCATACTACTCAGTAAAACAGCGTGTGTAAGAGCACAGAATTTGATACCAATAGTCTGTTGTTTACTGCGGGGAATTATAAGGGCCCAGTTTCAGAGAAATACCATGACCCAAAAAAATTTCACCTCTCAATATCTTCTCAACAAATGGATCTGTACTCAAGAAAACGATAGCATACTACTCAGTAAAACAGAATGTGTAAGAGCGCAAAATTTCATTCGAATAATTTGTTGTTTACAGTGGGAATTATAAGGGCCCCATTTAACAGCAAAACCGTGACCCAAAAAAATTTCAACTCTTAATATCATCTCAACTAATGGATCTGAACTCACGAAAACTATAGCATACTACTCAGTAAGACAGTGTGTGTAAGAGCACAGAATTTCATACGAATAATCTGTTGTTTACTGTGGGAATTATAAAGGTCCGATTTCCGAGCAATACCATGACCCAAAAAAAATTCAACTGTCAATATCTTCTCAACTAATGGATCTGTACTCAAGAAAACTGTTGCATACTACGCAGTAAAACAGAGTTTGTAAAAGCACAGAATTTCGTACGGATAATCTGTTGTTTACTGTCACAAATATTAGGGCCCAACTTCAGAGCAATACCATGACCCAAAAAAATTACAACTCTCAATATCTTCTCAACTAATGGATCTTTACATAAGAAAACTATAGTATAGTACTCAGTAAAACAGAGCGTGTATGAGTACAGAATTTCATACGAATAATCAGCTGTTTACTTTGGGAATTATAAGGGACCCATTTCACAGCAAAACTATGACCCAAAAAAATTTCAACTCTCAATATCTTCTCAACTAATGGATCTGTACATAAGAAAACTATAGCATACTACTCAGTAAAACTGAGTTTGTAAGAGTACAGAATTTCATACGAATAATCAGTTGTTTACTGTTGGAGTTATAAGGGCCCAATTTCACAGCAATACAATGACCCAAAAAAATTTCAACTGTCAATACCTTCTCAACTAATGTATCTGTACTCAAGAAAACTATAGCATACTACTCAGTAAAACAGAATGTGTGAGAGCACAAAATTTCATTCGAATAATCTGTTGTTTACAGTGGGAATTATAAGGGCCCCATTTAACAGCAAAACCGTGACCCAAAAAAATTTCAACTCTTAATATCATCTCAACTAACGGATCTGTACTCAAGAAACTATACCATACTACTCAGTAAAACAGAGTGTGTAAGAGTACAGAATTTCATACGAATAATCAGTTGTTTACTGTTGCGAGTTATAAGGGCCCGATTTCACAGCAAAACCATGACCCAAAAAATTTCAACTCTCAATATCTTCTCAAATAATGGATCTTTACTCATGAAAACCATAGCATACTACTCAGTAAAACAGCGTGTGTAAGAGCACAGAATTTGATACCAATAGTCTGTTGTTTACTGCGAGGAATTATAAGGGCCCAATTTCAGAGCAATACCATGACCCAAAAAAATTTCACCTCTCAATATCTTCTCAACAAATGGATCTGTACTCAAGAAAACTGTTGCATACTACGCAGTAAAACAGAGTTTGTAAAAGCACAGAATTTCGTACGGATAATCTGTTGTTTACTGTCACAAATATTAGGGCCCAACTTCAGAGCAATACCATGACCCAAAAAAATTACAACTCTCAATATCTTCTCAACTAATGGATCTTTACATAAGAAAACTATAGTATACTACTCAGTAAAACAGAGCGTGTAAGAGTACAGAATTTCATACGAATAATCAGTTGTTTACTTTGGGAATTATAAGGGACCCATTTCACAGCAAAACTATGACCCAAAAAAATTTCAACTCTCAATATCTTCTCAACTAATGGATCTGTACATAAGAAAACTATAGCATACTACTCAGTAAAACTGAGTGTGTAAGAGTACAGAATTTCATACGAATAATCAGTTGTTTACTGTTGGAGTTATAAGGGCCCAATTTCACAGCAAAACCATGACCCACAAAATTTTCAACTCCCAATATCTTCTCAAATAATGGATCTGAACTCACGAAAACTATAGCATACTACTCAGTAAAACAGCGTGTGTAAGAGCACAGAATTTGATACGAATAGTCTGTTGTTTACTGCGGGGAATTATAAGGGCCCAATTTCAGAGCAATACCATGACCCAAAAAAATTTCACCTCTCAATATCTTCTCCACAAATGGATCTGTACTCAAGAAAACGATAGCATACTACTCAGTAAAACAGAATGTGTAAGAGCGCAAAATTTCATTCGAATAATGTGTTGTTTACAGTGGGAATTATAAGGGCCCCATTTAACAGCAAAACCATGACCCAAAAAAATTTCAACTCTTAATATCATCTAAACTAATGGATCTGTACTCAAGAAACTATAGCATACTACTCAGTAAAACTGAGTCTGTAAAAGCACAAAATTTCATTCGAATAATCTGTTGTTTACTGTTGGAGTTATAAGGGCCCAATTTCACAGCAAAACCATGACCCAAAAAAATTTCAACTCTCAATAAATTCTCAACTAATGGATCTGAACTCACGAAAACTATAGCATACTACTCAGTAAGACAGTGTGTGTAAGAGCACAGAATTTCATACCAATAGTCTGTTGTTTACTGCGGGGAATTATAAGGGCCCAATTTCAGAGCAATACCATGACCGAAAAAAATTTCACCTCTCAATATCTTCTCAACAAATGGATCTGTACTCAAGAAAACTGTTGCATACTACGCAGTAAAACAGAGTTTGTAAAAGCACAGAATTTCGTACGGATAATCTGTTGTTTACTGTCACAAATATTAGGGCCCAACTTCAGAGCAATACCATGACCCAAAAAAATTACAACTCTCAATATCTTCTCAACTAATGGATCTTTACATAAGAAAACTATAGTATACTACTCAGTAAAACAGAGCGTGTAAGAGTACAGAATTTCATACGAATAATCAGTTGTTTACTTTGGGAATTATAAGCGACCCATTTCACAGCAAAACTATGACCCAAAAAAATTTCAACTCTCAATATCTTCTCAACTAATGGATCTGTACATAAGAAAACTATAGCATACTACTCAGTAAAACTGAGTGTGTAAGAGTACAGAATTTCATACGAATAATCAGTTGTTTACTGTTGGAGTTATAAGGGCCCAATTTCACAGCAAAACCATGACCCACAAAAATTTCAACTCCCAATATCTTCTCAAATAATGGATCTGAACTCACGAAAACTATAGCATACTACTCAGTAAAACAGCGTGTGTAAGAGCACAGAATTTGATACGAATAGTCTGTTGTTTACTGCGGGGAATTATAAGGGCCCAATTTCAGAGCAATACCATGACCCAAAAAAATTTCACCTCTCAATATCTTCTCAACAAATGGATCTGTACTCAAGAAAACGATAGCATACTACTCAGTAAAACAGAATATGTAAGAGCGCAAAATTTCATTCGAATAATGTGTTGTTTACAGTGGGAATTATAAGGGCCCCATTTAACAGCAAAACCATGACCCAAAAAAATTTCAACTCTTAATATCATCTAAACTAATGGATCTGTACTCAAGAAACTATAGCATACTACTCAGTAAAACTGAGTCTGTAAGAGCACAAAATTTCATTCGAATAATCTGTTGTTTACTGTTGGAGTTATAAGGGCCCAATTTCACAGCAAAACCATGACCCAAAAAAATTTCAACTCTCAATAAATTCTCAACTAATGGATCTGAACTCACGAAAACTATAGCATACTACTCAGTAAGACAGTGTGTGTAAGAGCACAGAATTTCATACGAATAATCTGTTGTTTACTGTGGGAATTATAAAGGTCCGATTTCCGAGCAATACCATGACCCGAAAAAAATTCAACTGTCAATATCTTTTCAACTAATGGATCTGTACTCAAGAAAACTGTTGCATACTACGCAGTAAAACAGAGTGTGTAAAAGCACAGAATTTCGTACGGTTAATCTGTTGTTTACTGTCACAAATATTAGGGCCCCATTTCACAGCAAAACCATAACCCAAAAAAATTACAGCTCTCAATATCTTCTCAACTAATGGATCTTTACATAAGAAAACTATAGTATACGACTCAGTAAAACAGAGCGTGTAAGAGTACAGAATTTCATACGAATAATCAGTTGTTTACTGCGGGGAATTATAAGGGACCCATTTCACAGCAAAACCATGACCCAAAAAAATTTCAATTCTTAATATCATCTCAACTAATGGATCTGTACTCAAGAAACTATAGCATACTACTCAGTAAAACTGAGTATGTAAGAGCACAAAGTTTCATACAAATAATCTATTGTTTACTGTTGGAATTATAAAGGCCCGATTTCAGAGTAATACCATGACCCAAAAAAAATTCAACTGTCAATATCTTCTCAACTAATGGATCTGTACTCAAGAAAACTGTAGAATAGTACTCAGTAAAACAGAGTGTGTAAGAGCACAAAATTTCATTCGAATAATCTGTTGTTTACAGTGGGAATTGTAAGGGCCCCAGTTAACAGCAAAACCATGACCAAAAAAAATTTCAACTCTCAATATCTTCTCAACTATTGGATCTGGACTCAGGAAAACTGTAGCATACTACGCAGTAAAACAGAGTGTGTAAAAGCACAGAAGTTCGTACGGATAATCTGTTGTTTACTGTCACAAATATAAGGGCCCCATTTCACAGCAATACAATGACCCAAAAAAATTTCAACTGTCAATATCTTCTCAACTAATGTATCTGTACTCAAGAAAACTATAGCATACTACTCAGTAAAACAGAATGTGTGAGAGTACAAAATTTCATTCGAATAATCTGTTGTTTACAGTGGGAATTATAAGGGCCCCATTTAACAGCAAAACCGTGACCCAAAAAAATTTCAACTCTTAATATCATCTCAACTAACGGATCTGTACTCAGGAAACTATAGCATACTACTCAGTAAAACAGAGTGTGTAAGAGCACAGAATTTGATACCAATAGTCTGTTGTTTACTGTTGGAGATATAAGGGCCCAATTTCACAGCAAAACCATGACCCAAATAAATTTCAACTCTCAATAAATTCTCAACTAATGGATCTGAACTCACGAAAACTATAGCATACTACTCAGTAAAACTGAGTGTGTAAGGGCACAAAGTTTCATACGAATAATCTGTGGTTTACTGTGGGAATTATGAAGGCCCGATTTCAGAGTAATACCATGACCCAAAAAAAATTCAACTGTCAATATCTTCTCAACTAATGGATCTGTACTCAAGAAAACTGTAGCATAGTACTCAGTAAAACAGAGTGTGTAAGAGCACAAAATTTCATTCGAATAATCTGTTGTTTACAGTGGGAATTATAAGGGCCCCATTTAACAGCAAAACCATGACCCAAAAAAATATCAACTCTTAATATCATCTCAACTAATGGATCTGTACTCAAGAAACTATAGCACACTACTCAGTAAAACTGAGTCTGTAAGAGCACAAAATTTCATTCGAATAATCTGTTGTTTACTGTTGGAGTTATAAGGGCCCAATTTCACAGCAAAACCATGACCCAAAAAAATTTCAACTCTCAATAAATTCTCAACTAATGGATCTGAACTCACGAAAACTATAGCATACTACTCAGTAAGACAGTGTGTGTAAGAGCACAGAATTTCATACGAATAATCTGTTGTTTACTGTGGGAATTATAAAGGTCCGATTTCCGAGCAATACCATGACCCAAAAAAAATTCAACTGTCAATATCTTCTCAACTAATGGATCTGTACTCAAGAAAACTGTTGCATACTACGCAGTAAAACAGAGTGTGTAAAAACACAGAATTTCGTACGGATAATCTGTTGTTTACTGTCACAAATATTAGGGCCCCATTTCACAGCAAAACCATAACCCAAAAAAATTTCAACTCTTAATATCATCTCAACTAACGGATCTGTACTCAAGAAACTATAGCATACTACTCAGTAAAACAGAGTGTGTAAGAGTACAGAATTTCATACGAATAATCAGTTGTTTACTGTTGGAGTTATAAGGGCCCGATTTCACAGCAAAACCATGACCCAAAAAATTTCAACTCTCAATATCTTCTCAAATAATGGATCTGTACTCATGAAAACCATAGCATACTACTCAGTAAAACAGCGTGTGTAAGAGCACAGAATTTGATACCAATAGTCTGTTGTTTACTGCGGGGAATTATAAGGGCCCAGTTTCAGAGCAATACCATGACCCAAAAAAATTTCACCTCTCAATATCTTCTCAACAAATGGATCTGTACTCAAGAAAACGATAGCATACTACTCAGTAAAACAGAATGTGTAAGAGCGCAAAATTTCATTCGAATAATTTGTTGTTTACAGTGGGAATTATAAGGGCCCCATTTAACAGCAAAACCATGACCCAAAAAAATTTCAACTCTTAATATCATCTCAACTAATGGATCTGAACTCACGAAAACTATAGCATACTACTCAGTAAGACAGTGTGTGTAAGAGCACAGAATTTCATACGAATAATCTGTTGTTTACTGTGGGAATTATAAAGGTCCGATTTCCGAGCAATACCATGACCCAAAAAAAATTCAACTGTCAATATCTTCTCAACTAATGGATCTGTACTCAAGAAAACTGTTGCATACTACGCAGTAAAACAGAGTTTGTAAAAGCACAGAATTTCGTACGGATAATCTGTTGTTTACTGTCACAAATATTAGGGCCCAACTTCAGAGCAATACCATGACCCAAAAAAATTACAACTCTCAATATCTTCTCAACTAATGGATCTTTACATAAGAAAACTATAGTATAGTACTCAGTAAAACAGAGCGTGTATGAGTACAGAATTTCATACGAATAATCAGCTGTTTACTTTGGGAATTATAAGGGACCCATTTCACAGCAAAACTATGACCCAAAAAAATTTCAACTCTCAATATCTTCTCAACTAATGGATCTGTACATAAGAAAACTATAGCATACTACTCAGTAAAACTGAGTGTGTAAGAGTACAGAATTTCATACGAATAATCAGTTGTTTACTGTTGGAGTTATAAGGGCCCAATTTCACAGCAATACAATGACCCAAAAAAATTTCAACTGTCAATACCTTCTCAACTAATGTATCTGTACTCAAGAAAACTATAGCATACTACTCAGTAAAACAGAATGTGTGAGAGCACAAAATTTCATTCGAATAATCTGTTGTTTACAGTGGGAAATATAAGGGCCCCATTTAACAGCAAAACCGTGACCCAAAAAAATTTCAACTCTTAATATCATCTCAACTAACGGATCTGTACTCAAGAAACTATACCATACTACTCAGTAAAACAGAGTGTGTAAGAGTACAGAATTTCATACGAATAATCAGTTGTTTACTGTTGCGAGTTATAAGGGCCCGATTTCACAGCAAAACCATGACCCAAAAAATTTCAACTCTCAATATCTTCTCAAATAATGGATCTTTACTCATGAAAACCATAGCATACTACTCAGTAAAACAGCGTGTGTAAGAGCACAGAATTTGATACCAATAGTCTGTTGTTTACTGCGAGGAATTATAAGGGCCCAATTTCAGAGCAATACCATGACCCAAAAAAATTTCACCTCTCAATATCTTCTCAACAAATGGATCTGTACTCAAGAAAACTGTTGCATACTACGCAGTAAAACAGAGTTTGTAAAAGCACAGAATTTCGTACGGATAATCTGTTGTTTACTGTCACAAATATTAGGGCCCAACTTCAGAGCAATACCATGACCCAAAAAAATTACAACTCTCAATATCTTCTCAACTAATGGATCTTTACATAAGAAAACTATAGTATACTACTCAGTAAAACAGAGCGTGTAAGAGTACAGAATTTCATACGAATAATCAGTTGTTTACTTTGGGAATTATAAGGGACCCATTTCACAGCAAAACTATGACCCAAAAAAATTTCAACTCTCAATATCTTCTCAACTAATGGATCTGTACATAAGAAAACTATAGCATACTACTCAGTAAAACTGAGTGTGTAAGAGTACAGAATTTCATACGAATAATCAGTTGTTTACTGTTGGAGTTATAAGGGCCCAATTTCACAGCAAAACCATGACCCACAAAATTTTCAACTCCCAATATCTTCTCAAATAATGGATCTGAACTCACGAAAACTATAGCATACTACTCAGTAAAACAGCGTGTGTAAGAGCACAGAATTTGATACGAATAGTCTGTTGTTTACTGCGGGGAATTATAAGGGCCCAATTTCAGAGCAATACCATGACCCAAAAAAATTTCACCTCTCAATATCTTCTCCACAAATGGATCTGTACTCAAGAAAACGATAGCATACTACTCAGTAAAACAGAATGTGTAAGAGCGCAAAATTTCATTCGAATAATGTGTTGTTTACAGTGGGAATTATAAGGGCCCCATTTAACAGCAAAACCATGACCCAAAAAAATTTCAACTCTTAATATCATCTAAACTAATGGATCTGTACTCAAGAAACTATAGCATACTACTCAGTAAAACTGAGTCTGTAAAAGCACAAAATTTCATTCGAATAATCTGTTGTTTACTGTTGGAGTTATAAGGGCCCAATTTCACAGCAAAACCATGACCCAAAAAAATTTCAACTCTCAATAAATTCTCAACTAATGGATCTGAACTCACGAAAACTATAGCATACTACTCAGTAAGACAGTGTGTGTAAGAGCACAGAATTTCATACCAATAGTCTGTTGTTTACTGCGGGGAATTATAAGGGCCCAATTTCAGAGCAATACCATGACCCAAAAAAATTTCACCTCTCAATATCTTCTCAACAAATGGATCTGTACTCAAGAAAACTGTTGCATACTACGCAGTAAAACAGAGTTTGTAAAAGCACAGAATTTCGTACGGATAATCTGTTGTTTACTGTCACAAATATTAGGGCCCAACTTCAGAGCAATACCATGACCCAAAAAAATTACAACTCTCAATATCTTCTCAACTAATGGATCTTTACATAAGAAAACTATAGTATACTACTCAGTAAAACAGAGCGTATAAGAGTACAGAATTTCATACGAATAATCAGTTGTTTACTTTGGGAATTATAAGGGACCCATTTCACAGCAAAACTATGACCCAAAAAAATTTCAACTCTCAATATCTTCTCAACTAATGGATCTGTACATAAGAAAACTATAGCATACTACTCAGTAAAACTGAGTGTGTAAGAGTACAGAATTTCATACGAATAATCAGTTGTTTACTGTTGGAGTTATAAGGGCCCAATTTCACAGCAAAACCATGACCCACAAAAATTTCAACTCCCAATATCTTCTCAAATAATGGATCTGAACTCACGAAAACTATAGCATACTACTCAGTAAAACAGCGTGTGTAAGAGCACAGAATTTGATACGAATAGTCTGTTGTTTACTGCGGGGAATTATAAGGGCCCAATTTCAGAGCAATACCATGACCCAAAAAAATTTCACCTCTCAATATCTTCTCAACAAATGGATCTGTACTCAAGAAAACGATAGCATACTACTCAGTAAAACAGAATATGTAAGAGCGCAAAATTTCATTCGAATAATGTGTTGTTTACAGTGGGAATTATAAGGGCCCCATTTAACAGCAAAACCATGACCCAAAAAAATTTCAACTCCCAATATCTTCTCAAATAATGGATCTGAACTCACGAAAACTATAGCATACTACTCAGTAAAACAGCGTGTGTAAGAGCACAGAATTTGATACGAATAGTCTGTTGTTTACTGCGGGGAATTATAAGGGCCCAATTTCAGAGCAATACCATGACCCAAAAAAATTTCACCTCTCAATATCTTCTCCACAAATGGATCTGTACTCAAGAAAACGATAGCATACTACTCAGTAAAACAGAATGTGTAAGAGCGCAAAATTTCATTCGAATAATGTGTTGTTTACAGTGGGAATTATAAGGGCCCCATTTAACAGCAAAACCATGACCCAAAAAAATTTCAACTCTTAATATCATCTAAACTAATGGATCTGTACTCAAGAAACTATAGCATACTACTCAGTAAAACTGAGTCTGTAAAAGCACAAAATTTCATTCGAATAATCTGTTGTTTACTGTTGGAGTTATAAGGGCCCAATTTCACAGCAAAACCATGACCCAAAAAAATTTCAACTCTCAATAAATTCTCAACTAATGGATCTGAACTCACGAAAACTATAGCATACTACTCAGTAAGACAGTGTGTGTAAGAGCACAGAATTTCATACCAATAGTCTGTTGTTTACTGCGGGGAATTATAAGGGCCCAATTTCAGAGCAATACCATGACCCAAAAAAATTTCACCTCTCAATATCTTCTCAACAAATGGATCTGTACTCAAGAAAACTGTTGCATACTACGCAGTAAAACAGAGTTTGTAAAAGCACAGAATTTCGTACGGATAATCTGTTGTTTACTGTCACAAATATTAGGGCCCAACTTCAGAGCAATACCATGACCCAAAAAAATTACAACTCTCAATATCTTCTCAACTAATGGATCTTTACATAAGAAAACTATAGTATACTACTCAGTAAAACAGAGCGTATAAGAGTACAGAATTTCATACGAATAATCAGTTGTTTACTTTGGGAATTATAAGGGACCCATTTCACAGCAAAACTATGACCCAAAAAAATTTCAACTCTCAATATCTTCTCAACTAATGGATCTGTACATAAGAAAACTATAGCATACTACTCAGTAAAACTGAGTGTGTAAGAGTACAGAATTTCATACGAATAATCAGTTGTTTACTGTTGGAGTTATAAGGGCCCAATTTCACAGCAAAACCATGACCCACAAAAATTTCAACTCCCAATATCTTCTCAAATAATGGATCTGAACTCACGAAAACTATAGCATACTACTCAGTAGAACAGCGTGTGTAAGAGCACAGAATTTGATACGTATAGTCTGTTGTTTACTGCGGGGAATTATAAGGGCCCAATTTCAGAGCAATACCATGACCCAAAAAAATTTCACCTCTCAATATCTTCTCAACAAATGGATCTGTACTCAAGAAAACGATAGCATACTACTCAGTAAAACAGAATATGTAAGAGCGCAAAATTTCATTCGAATAATGTGTTGTTTACAGTGGGAATTATAAGGGCCCCATTTAACAGCAAAACCATGACCCAAAAAAATTTCAACTCTTAATATCATCTAAACTAATGGATCTGTACTCAAGAAACTATAGCATACTACTCAGTAAAACTGAGTCTGTAAGAGCACAAAATTTCATTCGAATAATCTGTTGTTTACTGTTGGAGTTATAAGGGCCCAATTTCACAGCAAAACCATGACCCAAAAAAATTTCAACTCTCAATAAATTCTCAACTAATGGATCTGAACTCACGAAAACTATAGCATACTACTCAGTAAGACAGTGTGTGTAAGAGCACAGAATTTCATACGAATAATCTGTTGTTTACTGTGGGAATTATAAAGGTCCGATTTCCGAGCAATACCATGACCCGAAAAAAATTCAACTGTCAATATCTTTTCAACTAATGGATCTGTACTCAAGAAAACTGTTGCATACTACGCAGTAAAACAGAGTGTGTAAAAGCACAGAATTTCGTACGGTTAATCTGTTGTTTACTGTCACAAATATTAGGGCCCCATTTCACAGCAAAACCATAACCCAAAAAAATTACAGCTCTCAATATCTTCTCAACTAATGGATCTTTACATAAGAAAACTATAGTATACGACTCAGTAAAACAGAGCGTGTAAGAGTACAGAATTTCATACGAATAATCAGTTGTTTACTTTAGGAATTATAAGGGACCCATTTCACAGCAAAACCATGACCCAAAAAAATTTCAATTCTTAATATCATCTCAACTAATGGATCTGTACTCAAGAAACTATAGCATACTACTCAGTAAAACTGAGTATGTAAGAGCACAAAGTTTCATACAAATAATCTATTGTTTACTGTTGGAATTATAAAGGCCCGATTTCAGAGTAATACCATGACCCAAAAAAAATTCAACTGTCAATATCTTCTCAACTAATGGATCTGTACTCAAGAAAACTGTAGAATAGTACTCAGTAAAACAGAGTGTGTAAGAGCACAAAATTTCATTCGAATAATCTGTTGTTTACAGTGGGAATTATAAGGGCCCCATTTAACAGCAAAACCGTGACCCAAAAAAATTTCAACTCTTAATATCATCTCAACTAACGGATCTGTACTCAAGAAACTATAGCATACTACTCAGTAAAACAGAGTGTGTAAGAGTACAGAATTTCATACGAATAATCAGTTGTTTACTGTTGGAGTTATAAGGGCCCAATTTCAGAGCAAAACCATGACCCAAAAAAATTTCAACTCTCAATATCTTCTCAAATAATGGATCTGTTCTCATGAAAACCATAGCATACTACTCAGTAAAACAGAATGTGTAAGAGCGCAAAATTTTATTCGAATAATTTGTTGTTTACAGTGGGAATTATAAGGGCCCCATTTAACAGCAAAACCATGACCCAAAAAAATTTCAACTCTTAATATCATCTCAACTAATGGATCTGAACTCACGAAAACTATAGCATACTACTCAGTAAGACAGTGTGTGTAAGAGCACAGAATTTCATACGAATAATCTGTTGTTTACTGTGGGAATTATAAAGGTCCGATTTCCGAGCAATACCATGACCCAAAAAAAATTCAACTGTCAATATCTTCTCAACTAATGGATCTGTACTCAAGAAAACTGTTGCATACTACGCAGTAAAACAGAGTTTGTAAAAGCACAGAATTTCGTACGGATAATCTGTTGTTTACTGTCACAAATATTAGGGCCCAACTTCAGAGCAATACCATGACCCAAAAAAATTACAACTCTCAATATCTTCTCAACTAATGGATCTTTACATAAGAAAACTATAGTATACTACTCAGTAAAACAGAGCGTGTAAGAGTACAGAATTTCATACGAATAATCAGTTGTTTACTTTGGGAATTATAAGGGACCCATTTCACAGCAAAACTATGACCCAAAAAAATTTCAACTCTCAATATCTTCTCAACTAATGGATCTGTACATAAGAAAACTATAGCATACTACTCAGTAAAACTGAGTGTGTAAGAGTACAGAATTTCATACGAATAATCAGTTGTTTACTGTTGGAGTTATAAGGGCCCAATTTCACAGCAAAACCATGACCCACAAAAATTTCAACTCCCAATATCTTCTCAAATAATGGATCTGAACTCACGAAAACTATAGCATACTACTCAGTAAAACAGCGTGTGTAAGAGCACAGAATTTGATACGAATAGTCTGTTGTTTACTGCGGGGAATTATAAGGGCCCAATTTCAGAGCAATACCATGACCCAAAAAAATTTCACCTCTCAATATCTTCTCAACAAATGGATCTGTACTCAAGAAAACGATAGCATACTACTCAGTAAAACAGAATGTGTAAGAGCGCAAAATTTCATTCGAATAATGTGTTGTTTACAGTGGGAATTATAAGGGCCCCATTTAACAGCAAAACCATGACCCAAAAAAATTTCAACTCTTAATATCATCTAAACTAATGGATCTGTACTCAAGAAACTATAGGATACTACTCAGTAAAACTGAGTCTGTAAGAGCACAAAATTTCATTCGAATAATCTGTTGTTTACTGTTGGAGTTATAAGGGCCCAATTTCACAGCAAAACCATGACCCAAAAAAATTTCAACTCTCAATAAATTCTCAACTAATGGATCTGAACTCACGAAAACTATAGCATACTACTCAGTAAGACAGTGTGTGTAAGAGCACAGAATTTCATACGAATAATCTGTTGTTTACTGTGGGAATTATAAAGGTCCGATTTCCGAGCAATACCATGACCCGAAAAAAATTCAACTGTCAATATCTTTTCAACTAATGGATCTGTACTCAAGAAAACTGTTGCATACTACGCAGTAAAACAGAGTGTGTAAAAGCACAGAATTTCGTACGGTTAATCTGTTGTTTACTGTCACAAATATTAGGGCCCCATTTCACAGCAAAACCATAACCCAAAAAAATTACAGCTCTCAATATCTTCTCAACTAATGGATCTTTACATAAGAAAACTATAGTATACGACTCAGTAAAACAGAGCGTGTAAGAGTACAGAATTTCATACGAATAATCAGTTGTTTACTTTAGGAATTATAAGGGACCCATTTCACAGCAAAACCATGACCCAAAAAAATATCAATTCTTAATATCATCTCAACTAATGGATCTGTGCTCAAGAAACTATAGCATACTACTCAGTAAAACTGAGTATGTAAGAGCACAAAGTTTCATACAAATAATCTGTTGTTTACTGTTGGAATTATAAAGGCCCGATTTCAGAGTAATACCATGACCCAAAAAAAATTCAACTGTCAATATCTTCTCAACTAATGGATCTGTACTCAAGAAAACTGTAGAATAGTACTCAGTAAAACAGAGTGTGTAAGAGCACAAAATTTCATTCGAATAATCTGTTGTTTACAGTGGGAATTGTAAGGGCCCCAGTTAACAGCAAAACCATGACCCAAAAAAATTTCAACTCTCAAAATCTTCTCAACTATTGGATCTGGACTCAGGAAAACTGTAGCATACTACGCAGTAAAACAGAGTGTGTAAAAGCACAGAAGTTCGTACGGATAATCTGTTGTTTACTGTCACAAATATAAGGGCCCCATTTCACTGCAATACAATGACCCAAAAAAATTTCAACTGTCAATATCTTCTCAACTAATGTATCTGTACTCAAGAAAACTATAGCATACTACTCAGTAAAACAGAATGTGTGAGAGTACAAAATTTCATTCGAATAATCTGTTGTTTACAGTGGGAATTATAAGGGCCCCATTTAACAGCAAAACCGTGACCCAAAAAAATTTCAACTCTTAATATCATCTCAACTAACGGATCTGTACTCAAGAAACTATAGCATACTACTCAGTAAAACAGAGTGTGTAAGAGCACAGAATTTGATACCAATAGTCTGTTGTTTACTGTTGGAGATATAAGGGCCCAATTTCACAGCAAAACCATGACCCAAATAAATTTCAACTCTCAATAAATTCTCAACTAAAGAATCTGAACTCACGAAAACTATAGCATACTACTCAGTAAAACTGAGTGTGTAAGGGCACAAAGTTTCATACGAATAATCTGTTGTTTACTGTGGGAATTATGAAGGCCCGATTTCAGAGTAATACCATGACCCAAAAAAAATTCAACTGTCAATATCTTCTCAACTAATGGATCTGTACTCAAGAAAACTGTAGCATAGTACTCAGTAAAACAGAGTGTGTAAGAGCACAAAATTTCATTCGAATAATCTGTTGTTTACAGTGGGAATTATAAGGGCCCCATTTAACAGCAAAACCGTGACCCAAAAAAATTTCAACTCTTAATATCATCTCAACTAACGGATCTGTACTCAAGAAACTATAGCATACTACTCAGTAAAACAGAGTGTGTAAGAGTACAGAATTTCATACGAATAATCAGTTGTTTACTGTTGGAGTTATAAGGGCCCAATTTCAGAGCAAAACCATGACCCAAAAAATTTCAACTCTCAATATCTTCTCAAATAATGGATCTGTACTCATGAAAACCATAGCATACTACTCAGTAAAACAGCGTGTGTAAGAGCACAGAATTTGATACCAATAGTCTGTTGTTTACTGCGGGGAATTATAAGGGCCCAGTTTCAGAGCAATACCATGACCCAAAAAAATTTCACCTCTCAATATCTTCTCAACAAATGGATCTGTACTCAAGAAAACGATAGCATACTACTCAGTAAAACAGAATGTGTAAGAGCGCAAAATTTCATTCGAATAATTTGTTGTTTACAGTGGGAATTATAAGGGCCCCATTTAACAGCAAAACCATGACCCAAAAAAATTTCAACTGTCAATATCTTCTCAACTAATGGATCTGTACTCAAGAAAACTGTTGCATACTACGCAGTAAAACAGAGTTTGTAAAAGCACAGAATTTCGTACGGATAATCTGTTGTTTACTGTCACAAATATTAGGGCCCAACTTCAGAGCAATACCATGACCCAAAAAAATTACAACTCTCAATATCTTCTCAACTAATGTATCTGTACTCAAGAAAACTATAGCATACTACTCAGTAAAACAGAATGTGTGAGAGTACAAAATTTCATTCGAATAATCTGTTGTTTACAGTGGGAATTATAAGGGCCCCATTTAACAGCAAAACCATGACCCAAAAAAATTTCAACTCTCAATATCTTCTCAACTAATGGATCTGTACATAAGAAAACTATAGCATACTACTCAGTAAAACTGAGTGTGTAAGAGTACAGAATTTCATACGAATAATCAGTTGTTTACTGTTGGAGTTATAAGGGCCCAATTTCACAGCAAAACCATAACCCAAAAAAATTTCAACTCTTAATATCATCTCAACTAACGGATCTGTACTCAAGAAACTATAGCATACTACTCAGTAAAACAGAGTGTGTAAGAGTACAGAATTTCATACGAATAATCAGTTGTTTACTGTTGGAGTTATAAGGGCCCGATTTCACAGCAAAACCATGACCCAAAAAATTTCAACTCTCAATATCTTCTCAAATAATGGATCTGTACTCATGAAAACCATAGCATACTACTCAGTAAAACAGCGTGTGTAAGAGCACAGAATTTGATACCAATAGTCTGTTGTTTACTGCGGGGAATTATAAGGGCCCAGTTTCAGAGCAATACCATGACCCAAAAAAATTTCACCTCTCAATATCTTCTCAACAAATGGATCTGTACTCAAGAAAACGATAGCATACTACTCAGTAAAACAGAATGTGTAAGAGCGCAAAATTTCATTCGAATAATTTGTTGTTTACAGTGGGAATTATAAGGGCCCCATTTAACAGCAAAACCATGACCCAAAAAAATTTCAACTCTTAATATCATCTCAACTAATGGATCTGAACTCACGAAAACTATAGCATACTACTCAGTAAGACAGTGTGTGTAAGAGCACAGAATTTCATACGAATAATCTGTTGTTTACTGTGGGAATTATAAAGGTCCGATTTCCGAGCAATACCATGACCCAAAAAAAATTCAACTGTCAATATCTTCTCAACTAATGGATCTGTACTCAAGAAAACTGTTGCATACTACGCAGTAAAACAGAGTTTGTAAAAGCACAGAATTTCGTACGGATAATCTGTTGTTTACTGTCACAAATATTAGGGCCCAACTTCAGAGCAATACCATGACCCAAAAAAATTACAACTCTCAATATCTTCTCAACTAATGGATCTTTACATAAGAAAACTATAGTATAGTACTCAGTAAAACAGAGCGTGTATGAGTACAGAATTTCATACGAATAATCAGCTGTTTACTTTGGGAATTATAAGGGACCCATTTCACAGCAAAACTATGACCCAAAAAAATTTCAACTCTCAATATCTTCTCAACTAATGGATCTGTACATAAGAAAACTATAGCATACTACTCAGTAAAACTGAGTGTGTAAGAGTACAGAATTTCATACGAATAATCAGTTGTTTACTGTTGGAGTTATAAGGGCCCAATTTCACAGCAATACAATGACCCAAAAAAATTTCAACTGTCAATACCTTCTCAACTAATGTATCTGTACTCAAGAAAACTATAGCATACTACTCAGTAAAACAGAATGTGTGAGAGCACAAAATTTCATTCGAATAATCTGTTGTTTACAGTGGGAAATATAAGGGCCCCATTTAACAGCAAAACCGTGACCCAAAAAAATTTCAACTCTTAATATCATCTCAACTAACGGATCTGTACTCAAGAAACTATACCATACTACTCAGTAAAACAGAGTGTGTAAGAGTACAGAATTTCATACGAATAATCAGTTGTTTACTGTTGCGAGTTATAAGGGCCCGATTTCACAGCAAAACCATGACCCAAAAAATTTCAACTCTCAATATCTTCTCAAATAATGGATCTTTACTCATGAAAACCATAGCATACTACTCAGTAAAACAGCGTGTGTAAGAGCACAGAATTTGATACCAATAGTCTGTTGTTTACTGCGAGGAATTATAAGGGCCCAATTTCAGAGCAATACCATGACCCAAAAAAATTTCACCTCTCAATATCTTCTCAACAAATGGATCTGTACTCAAGAAAACTGTTGCATACTACGCAGTAAAACAGAGTTTGTAAAAGCACAGAATTTCGTACGGATAATCTGTTGTTTACTGTCACAAATATTAGGGCCCAACTTCAGAGCAATACCATGACCCAAAAAAATTACAACTCTCAATATCTTCTCAACTAATGGATCTTTACATAAGAAAACTATAGTATACTACTCAGTAAAACAGAGCGTGTAAGAGTACAGAATTTCATACGAATAATCAGTTGTTTACTTTGGGAATTATAAGGGACCCATTTCACAGCAAAACTATGACCCAAAAAAATTTCAACTCTCAATATCTTCTCAACTAATGGATCTGTACATAAGAAAACTATAGCATACTACTCAGTAAAACTGAGTGTGTAAGAGTACAGAATTTCATACGAATAATCAGTTGTTTACTGTTGGAGTTATAAGGGCCCAATTTCACAGCAAAACCATGACCCACAAAATTTTCAACTCCCAATATCTTCTCAAATAATGGATCTGAACTCACGAAAACTATAGCATACTACTCAGTAAAACAGCGTGTGTAAGAGCACAGAATTTGATACGAATAGTCTGTTGTTTACTGCGGGGAATTATAAGGGCCCAATTTCAGAGCAATACCATGACCCAAAAAAATTTCACCTCTCAATATCTTCTCCACAAATGGATCTGTACTCAAGAAAACGATAGCATACTACTCAGTAAAACAGAATGTGTAAGAGCGCAAAATTTCATTCGAATAATGTGTTGTTTACAGTGGGAATTATAAGGGCCCCATTTAACAGCAAAACCATGACCCAAAAAAATTTCAACTCTTAATATCATCTAAACTAATGGATCTGTACTCAAGAAACTATAGCATACTACTCAGTAAAACTGAGTCTGTAAAAGCACAAAATTTCATTCGAATAATCTGTTGTTTACTGTTGGAGTTATAAGGGCCCAATTTCACAGCAAAACCATGACCCAAAAAAATTTCAACTCTCAATAAATTCTCAACTAATGGATCTGAACTCACGAAAACTATAGCATACTACTCAGTAAGACAGTGTGTGTAAGAGCACAGAATTTCATACCAATAGTCTGTTGTTTACTGCGGGGAATTATAAGGGCCCAATTTCAGAGCAATACCATGACCCAAAAAAATTTCACCTCTCAATATCTTCTCAACAAATGGATCTGTACTCAAGAAAACTGTTGCATACTACGCAGTAAAACAGAGTTTGTAAAAGCACAGAATTTCGTACGGATAATCTGTTGTTTACTGTCACAAATATTAGGGCCCAACTTCAGAGCAATACCATGACCCAAAAAAATTACAACTCTCAATATCTTCTCAACTAATGGATCTTTACATAAGAAAACTATAGTATACTACTCAGTAAAACAGAGCGTATAAGAGTACAGAATTTCATACGAATAATCAGTTGTTTACTTTGGGAATTATAAGGGACCCATTTCACAGCAAAACTATGACCCAAAAAAATTTCAACTCTCAATATCTTCTCAACTAATGGATCTGTACATAAGAAAACTATAGCATACTACTCAGTAAAACTGAGTGTGTAAGAGTACAGAATTTCATACGAATAATCAGTTGTTTACTGTTGGAGTTATAAGGGCCCAATTTCACAGCAAAACCATGACCCACAAAAATTTCAACTCCCAATATCTTCTCAAATAATGGATCTGAACTCACGAAAACTATAGCATACTACTCAGTAAAACAGCGTGTGTAAGAGCACAGAATTTGATACGAATAGTCTGTTGTTTACTGCGGGGAATTATAAGGGCCCAATTTCAGAGCAATACCATGACCCAAAAAAATTTCACCTCTCAATATCTTCTCAACAAATGGATCTGTACTCAAGAAAACGATAGCATACTACTCAGTAAAACAGAATATGTAAGAGCGCAAAATTTCATTCGAATAATGTGTTGTTTACAGTGGGAATTATAAGGGCCCCATTTAACAGCAAAACCATGACCCAAAAAAATTTCAACTCCCAATATCTTCTCAAATAATGGATCTGAACTCACGAAAACTATAGCATACTACTCAGTAAAACAGCGTGTGTAAGAGCACAGAATTTGATACGAATAGTCTGTTGTTTACTGCGGGGAATTATAAGGGCCCAATTTCAGAGCAATACCATGACCCAAAAAAATTTCACCTCTCAATATCTTCTCCACAAATGGATCTGTACTCAAGAAAACGATAGCATACTACTCAGTAAAACAGAATGTGTAAGAGCGCAAAATTTCATTCGAATAATGTGTTGTTTACAGTGGGAATTATAAGGGCCCCATTTAACAGCAAAACCATGACCCAAAAAAATTTCAACTCTTAATATCATCTAAACTAATGGATCTGTACTCAAGAAACTATAGCATACTACTCAGTAAAACTGAGTCTGTAAAAGCACAAAATTTCATTCGAATAATCTGTTGTTTACTGTTGGAGTTATAAGGGCCCAATTTCACAGCAAAACCATGACCCAAAAAAATTTCAACTCTCAATAAATTCTCAACTAATGGATCTGAACTCACGAAAACTATAGCATACTACTCAGTAAGACAGTGTGTGTAAGAGCACAGAATTTCATACGAATAATCTGTTGTTTACTGTGGGAATTATAAAGGTCCGATTTCCGAGCAATACCATGACCCGAAAAAAATTCAACTGTCAATATCTTTTCAACTAATGGATCTGTACTCAAGAAAACTGTTGCATACTACGCAGTAAAACAGAGTGTGTAAAAGCACAGAATTTCGTACGGTTAATCTGTTGTTTACTGTCACAAATATTAGGGCCCCATTTCACAGCAAAACCATAACCCAAAAAAATTACAGCTCTCAATATCTTCTCAACTAATGGATCTTTACATAAGAAAACTATAGTATACGACTCAGTAAAACAGAGCGTGTAAGAGTACAGAATTTCATACGAATAATCAGTTGTTTACTTTAGGAATTATAAGGGACCCATTTCACAGCAAAACCATGACCCAAAAAAATTTCAATTCTTAATATCATCTCAACTAATGGATCTGTACTCAAGAAACTATAGCATACTACTCAGTAAAACTGAGTATGTAAGAGCACAAAGTTTCATACAAATAATCTATTGTTTACTGTTGGAATTATAAAGGCCCGATTTCAGAGTAATACCATGACCCAAAAAAAATTCAACTGTCAATATCTTCTCAACTAATGGATCTGTACTCAAGAAAACTGTAGAATAGTACTCAGTAAAACAGAGTGTGTAAGAGCACAAAATTTCATTCGAATAATCTGTTGTTTACAGTGGGAATTATAAGGGCCCCATTTAACAGCAAAACCGTGACCCAAAAAAATTTCAACTCTTAATATCATCTCAACTAACGGATCTGTACTCAAGAAACTATAGCATACTACTCAGTAAAACAGAGTGTGTAAGAGTACAGAATTTCATACGAATAATCAGTTGTTTACTGTTGGAGTTATAAGGGCCCAATTTCAGAGCAAAACCATGACCCAAAAAAATTTCAACTCTCAATATCTTCTCAAATAATGGATCTGTTCTCATGAAAACCATAGCATACTACTCAGTAAAACAGAATGTGTAAGAGCGCAAAATTTTATTCGAATAATTTGTTGTTTACAGTGGGAATTATAAGGGCCCCATTTAACAGCAAAACCATGACCCAAAAAAATTTCAACTCTTAATATCATCTCAACTAATGGATCTGAACTCACGAAAACTATAGCATACTACTCAGTAAGACAGTGTGTGTAAGAGCACAGAATTTCATACGAATAATCTGTTGTTTACTGTGGGAATTATAAAGGTCCGATTTCCGAGCAATACCATGACCCAAAAAAAATTCAACTGTCAATATCTTCTCAACTAATGGATCTGTACTCAAGAAAACTGTTGCATACTACGCAGTAAAACAGAGTTTGTAAAAGCACAGAATTTCGTACGGATAATCTGTTGTTTACTGTCACAAATATTAGGGCCCAACTTCAGAGCAATACCATGACCCAAAAAAATTACAACTCTCAATATCTTCTCAACTAATGGATCTTTACATAAGAAAACTATAGTATACTACTCAGTAAAACAGAGCGTGTAAGAGTACAGAATTTCATACGAATAATCAGTTGTTTACTTTGGGAATTATAAGGGACCCATTTCACAGCAAAACTATGACCCAAAAAAATTTCAACTCTCAATATCTTCTCAACTAATGGATCTGTACATAAGAAAACTATAGCATACTACTCAGTAAAACTGAGTGTGTAAGAGTACAGAATTTCATACGAATAATCAGTTGTTTACTGTTGGAGTTATAAGGGCCCAATTTCACAGCAAAACCATGACCCACAAAAATTTCAACTCCCAATATCTTCTCAAATAATGGATCTGAACTCACGAAAACTATAGCATACTACTCAGTAAAACAGCGTGTGTAAGAGCACAGAATTTGATACGAATAGTCTGTTGTTTACTGCGGGGAATTATAAGGGCCCAATTTCAGAGCAATACCATGACCCAAAAAAATTTCACCTCTCAATATCTTCTCAACAAATGGATCTGTACTCAAGAAAACGATAGCATACTACTCAGTAAAACAGAATGTGTAAGAGCGCAAAATTTCATTCGAATAATGTGTTGTTTACAGTGGGAATTATAAGGGCCCCATTTAACAGCAAAACCATGACCCAAAAAAATTTCAACTCTTAATATCATCTAAACTAATGGATCTGTACTCAAGAAACTATAGGATACTACTCAGTAAAACTGAGTCTGTAAGAGCACAAAATTTCATTCGAATAATCTGTTGTTTACTGTTGGAGTTATAAGGGCCCAATTTCACAGCAAAACCATGACCCAAAAAAATTTCAACTCTCAATAAATTCTCAACTAATGGATCTGAACTCACGAAAACTATAGCATACTACTCAGTAAGACAGTGTGTGTAAGAGCACAGAATTTCATACGAATAATCTGTTGTTTACTGTGGGAATTATAAAGGTCCGATTTCCGAGCAATACCATGACCCGAAAAAAATTCAACTGTCAATATCTTTTCAACTAATGGATCTGTACTCAAGAAAACTGTTGCATACTACGCAGTAAAACAGAGTGTGTAAAAGCACAGAATTTCGTACGGTTAATCTGTTGTTTACTGTCACAAATATTAGGGCCCCATTTCACAGCAAAACCATAACCCAAAAAAATTACAGCTCTCAATATCTTCTCAACTAATGGATCTTTACATAAGAAAACTATAGTATACGACTCAGTAAAACAGAGCGTGTAAGAGTACAGAATTTCATACGAATAATCAGTTGTTTACTTTAGGAATTATAAGGGACCCATTTCACAGCAAAACCATGACCCAAAAAAATATCAATTCTTAATATCATCTCAACTAATGGATCTGTGCTCAAGAAACTATAGCATACTACTCAGTAAAACTGAGTATGTAAGAGCACAAAGTTTCATACAAATAATCTGTTGTTTACTGTTGGAATTATAAAGGCCCGATTTCAGAGTAATACCATGACCCAAAAAAAATTCAACTGTCAATATCTTCTCAACTAATGGATCTGTACTCAAGAAAACTGTAGAATAGTACTCAGTAAAACAGAGTGTGTAAGAGCACAAAATTTCATTCGAATAATCTGTTGTTTACAGTGGGAATTGTAAGGGCCCCAGTTAACAGCAAAACCATGACCCAAAAAAATTTCAACTCTCAAAATCTTCTCAACTATTGGATCTGGACTCAGGAAAACTGTAGCATACTACGCAGTAAAACAGAGTGTGTAAAAGCACAGAAGTTCGTACGGATAATCTGTTGTTTACTGTCACAAATATAAGGGCCCCATTTCACTGCAATACAATGACCCAAAAAAATTTCAACTGTCAATATCTTCTCAACTAATGTATCTGTACTCAAGAAAACTATAGCATACTACTCAGTAAAACAGAATGTGTGAGAGTACAAAATTTCATTCGAATAATCTGTTGTTTACAGTGGGAATTATAAGGGCCCCATTTAACAGCAAAACCGTGACCCAAAAAAATTTCAACTCTTAATATCATCTCAACTAACGGATCTGTACTCAAGAAACTATAGCATACTACTCAGTAAAACAGAGTGTGTAAGAGCACAGAATTTGATACCAATAGTCTGTTGTTTACTGTTGGAGATATAAGGGCCCAATTTCACAGCAAAACCATGACCCAAATAAATTTCAACTCTCAATAAATTCTCAACTAAAGAATCTGAACTCACGAAAACTATAGCATACTACTCAGTAAAACTGAGTGTGTAAGGGCACAAAGTTTCATACGAATAATCTGTTGTTTACTGTGGGAATTATGAAGGCCCGATTTCAGAGTAATACCATGACCCAAAAAAAATTCAACTGTCAATATCTTCTCAACTAATGGATCTGTACTCAAGAAAACTGTAGCATAGTACTCAGTAAAACAGAGTGTGTAAGAGCACAAAATTTCATTCGAATAATCTGTTGTTTACAGTGGGAATTATAAGGGCCCCATTTAACAGCAAAACCGTGACCCAAAAAAATTTCAACTCTTAATATCATCTCAACTAACGGATCTGTACTCAAGAAACTATAGCATACTACTCAGTAAAACAGAGTGTGTAAGAGTACAGAATTTCATACGAATAATCAGTTGTTTACTGTTGGAGTTATAAGGGCCCAATTTCAGAGCAAAACCATGACCCAAAAAATTTCAACTCTCAATATCTTCTCAAATAATGGATCTGTACTCATGAAAACCATAGCATACTACTCAGTAAAACAGCGTGTGTAAGAGCACAGAATTTGATACCAATAGTCTGTTGTTTACTGCGGGGAATTATAAGGGCCCAGTTTCAGAGCAATACCATGACCCAAAAAAATTTCACCTCTCAATATCTTCTCAACAAATGGATCTGTACTCAAGAAAACGATAGCATACTACTCAGTAAAACAGAATGTGTAAGAGCGCAAAATTTCATTCGAATAATTTGTTGTTTACAGTGGGAATTATAAGGGCCCCATTTAACAGCAAAACCATGACCCAAAAAAATTTCAACTGTCAATATCTTCTCAACTAATGGATCTGTACTCAAGAAAACTGTTGCATACTACGCAGTAAAACAGAGTTTGTAAAAGCACAGAATTTCGTACGGATAATCTGTTGTTTACTGTCACAAATATTAGGGCCCAACTTCAGAGCAATACCATGACCCAAAAAAATTACAACTCTCAATATCTTCTCAACTAATGGATCTTTACATAAGAAAACTATAGTATACTACTCAGTAAAACAGAGCGTGTAAGAGTACAGAATTTCATACGAATAATCAGTTGTTTACTTTGGGAATTATAAGGGACCCATTTCACAGCAAAACTATGACCCAAAAAAATTTCAACTCTCAATATCTTCTCAACTAATGGATCTGTACATAAGAAAACTATAGCATACTACTCAGTAAAACTGAATGTGTAAGAGTACAGAATTTCATACGAATAATCAGTTGTTTACTGTTGGAGTTATAAGGGCCCAATTTCACAGCAAAACCATGACCCACAAAAATTTCAAGTCCCAATATCTTCTCAAATAATGGATCTGAACTCACGAAAACTATAGCATACTACTCAGTAAAACAGCGTGTGTAAGAGCACAGAATTTGATACGAATAGTCTGTTGTTTACTGCGGGGAATTATAAGGGCCCAATTTCAGAGCAATACCATAACCCAAAAAAATTTCACCTCTCAATATCTTCTCAACAAATGGATCTGTACTCAAGAAAACGATAGCATACTACTCAGTAAAACAGAATGTGTAAGAGCGCAAAATTTCATTCGAATAATGTGTTGTTTACAGTGGGAATTATAAGGGCACCATTTAACAGCAAAACCATGACCCAAAAAAATTTCAACTCTTAATATCATCTAAACTAATGGATCTGTACTCAAGAAACTATAGCATACTACTCAGTAAAACTGAGTCTGTAAGAGCACAAAATTTCATTCGAATAATCTGTTGTTTACTGTGGGAATTATAAAGGTCCGATTTCCGAGCAATACCATAACCCGAAAAAAATTCAACTGTCAATATCTTTTCAACTAATGGATCTGTACTCAAGAAAACTGTTGCATACTACGCAGTAAAACAGAGTGTGTAAAAGCACAGAATTTCGTACGGTTAATCTGTTGTTTACTGTCACAAATATTAGGGCCCCATTTCACAGCAAAACCATAACCCAAAAAAATTACAGCTCTCAATATCTTCTCAACTAATGGATCTTTACATAAGAAAACTATAGTATACGACTCAGTAAAACAGAGCGTGTAAGAGTACAGAATTTCATACGAATAATCAGTTGTTTACTTTAGGAATTATAAGGGACCCATTTCACAGCAAAACCATGACCCACAAAAATTTCAATTCTTAATATCATCTCAACTAATGGATCTGTACTCAAGAAACTATAGCATACTACTCAGTAAAACTGAGTATGTAAGAGCACAAAGTTTCATACAAATAATCTGTTGTTTACTGTTGGAATTATAAAGGCCCGATTTCAGAGTAATACCATGACCCAAAAAAAATTCAACTGTCAATATCTTCTCAACTAATGGATCTGTACTCAAGAAAACTGTAGAATAGTACTCAGTAAAACAGAGTGTGTAAGAGCACAAAATTTCATTCGAATAATCTGTTGTTTACAGTGGGAATTGTAAGGGCCCCAGTTAACAGCAAAACCATGACCCAAAAAAATTTCAACTCTCAATATCTTCTCAACTATTGGATCTGGACTCAGGAAAACTGTAGCATACTACGCAGTAAAACAGAGTGTGTAAAAGCACAGAAGTTCGTACGGATAATCTGTTGTTTACTGTCACAAATATAAGGGCCCCATTTCACAGCAATACAATGACCCAAAAAAATTTCAACTGTCAATATCTTCTCAACTAATGTATCTGTACTCAAGAAAACTATAGCATACTACTCAGTAAAACAGAATGTGTGAGAGTACAAAATTTCATTCGAATAATCTGTTGTTTACAGTGGGAATTATAAGGGCCCCATTTAACAGCAAAACCGTGACCCAAAAAAATTTCAACTCTTAATATCATCTCAACTAACGGATCTGTACTCAAGAAACTATAGCATACTACTCAGTAAAACAGAGTGTGTAAGAGCACAGAATTTGATACCAATAGTCTGTTGTTTACTGTTGGAGATATAAGGGCCCAATTTCACAGCAAAACCATGACCCAAAAAAATTTCACCTCTCAATATCTTCTCAACAAATGGATCTGTACTCAAGAAAACGATAGCATACTACTCAGTAAAACAGAATGTGTAAGAGCGCAAAATTTCATTCGAATAATGTGTTGTTTACAGTGGGAATTATAAGGGCACCATTTAACAGCAAAACCATGACCCAAAAAAATTTCAACTCTTAATATCATCTAAACTAATGGATCTGTACTCAAGAAACTATAGCATTCTACTCAGTAAAACTGAGTCTGTAAGAGCACAAAATTTCATTCGAATAATCTGTTGTTTACTGTTGGAGTTATAAGGGCCCAATTTCAGAGCAAAACCATGACCCAAAAAATTTCAACTCTCAATATCTTCTCAAATAATGGATCTGTACTCATGAAAACCATAGCATACTACTCAGTAAAACAGCGTGTGTAAGAGCACAGAATTTGATACCAATAGTCTGTTGTTTACTGCGGGGAATTATAAGGGCCCAGTTTCAGAGCAATACCATGACCCAAAAAAATTTCACCTCTCAATATCTTCTCAACAAATGGATCTGTACTCAAGAAAACGATAGCATACTACTCAGTAAAACAGAATGTGTAAGAGCGCAAAATTTCATTCGAATAATTTGTTGTTTACAGTGGGAATTATAAGGGCCCCATTTAACAGCAAAACCATGACCCAAAAAAATTTCAACTCTTAATATCATCTCAACTAATGGATCTGAACTCACGAAAACTATAGCATACTACTCAGTAAGACAGTGTGTGTAAGAGCACAGAATTTCATACGAATAATCTGTTGTTTACTGTGGGAATTATAAAGGTCCGATTTCCGAGCAATACCATGACCCAAAAAAAATTCAACTGTCAATATCTTCTCAACTAATGGATCTGTACTCAAGAAAACTGTTGCATACTACGCAGTAAAACAGAGTTTGTAAAAGCACAGAATTTCGTACTTATAATCTGTTGTTTACTGTCACAAATATTAGGGCCCAACTTCAGAGCAATACCATGACCCAAAAAAATTACAACTCTCAATATCTTCTCAACTAATGGATCTTTACATAAGAAAACTATAGTATACTACTCAGTAAAACAGAGCGTATAAGAGTACAGAATTTCATACGAATAATCAGTTGTTTACTTTGGGAATTATAAGGGACCCATTTCACAGCAAAACTATGACCCAAAAAAATTTCAACTCTCAATATCTTCTCAACTAATGGATCTGTACATAAGAAAACTATAGCATACTACTCAGTAAAACTGAGTGTGTAAGAGTACAGAATTTCATACGAATAATCAGTTGTTTACTTTTGGAGTTATAAGGGCCCAATTTCACAGCAATACAATGACCCAAAAAAATTTCAACTGTCAATAACTTCTCAACTAATGTATCTGTACTCAAGAAAACTATAGCATACTACTCAGTAAAACAGAATGTGTGAGAGCACAAAATTTCATTCGAATAATCTGTTGTTTACAGTGGGAATTATAAGGGCCCCATTTAACAGCAAAACCGTGACCCAAAAAAATTTCAACTCTTAATATCATCTCAACTAACGGATCTGTACTCAAGAAAACTGTTGCATACTACGCAGTAAAACAGAGTTTGTAAAAGCACAGAATTTCGTACGGATAATCTGTTGTTTACTGTCACAAATATTAGGGCCCAACTTCAGAGCAATACCATGACCCAAAAAAATTACAACTCTCAATATCTTCTCAACTAATGGATCTTTACATAAGAAAACTATAGTATACTACTCAGTAAAACAGAGCGTGTAAGAGTACAGAATTTCATACGAATAATCAGTTGTTTACTTTGGGAATTATAAGGGACCCATTTCACAGCAATACCATGACCCAAAAAAATTTCACCTCTCAATATTTTCTCAACAAATGGATCTGTACTCAAGAAAACGATAGCATACTACTCAGTAAAACAGAATGTGTAAGAGCGCAAAATTTCATTCGAATAATGTGTTGTTTACAGTGGGAATTATAAGGGCCCCATTTAACAGCAAAACCATGACCCAAAAAAATTTCAACTCTTAATATCATCTAAACTAATGGATCTGTACTCAAGAAACTATAGCATACTACTCAGTAAAACTGAGTCTGTAAGAGCACAAAATTTCATTCGAATAATCTGTTGTTTACTGTTGGAGTTATAAGGGCCCAATTTCACAGCAAAACCATGACTCAAAAAAATTTTAACTCTCAATAAATTCTCAACTAATGGATCTGAACTCACGAAAACTATAGCATACTACTCAGTAAAACTGAGTCTGTAAGAGCACAAAATTTCATTCGAATAATCTGTTGTTTACTGTTGGAGTTATAAGGGCCCAATTTCAGAGCAAAACCATGACCCAAAAAATTTCAACTCTCAATATCTTCTCAAATAATGGATCTGTACTCATGAAAACCATAGCATACTACTCAGTAAAACAGCGTGTGTAAGAGCACAGAATTTGATACCAATAGTCTGTTGTTTACTGCGGGGAATTATAAGGGCCCAGTTTCAGAGCAATACCATGACCCAAAAAAATTTCACCTCTCAATATCTTCTCAACAAATGGATCTGTACTCAAGAAAACGATAGCATACTACTCAGTAAAACAGAATGTGTAAGAGCGCAAAATTTCATTCGAATAATTTGTTGTTTACAGTGGGAATTATAAGGGCCCCATTTAACAGCAAAACCATGACCCAAAAAAATTTCAACTCTTAATATCATCTCAACTAATGGATCTGAACTCACGAAAACTATAGCATACTACTCAGTAAGACAGTGTGTGTAAGAGCACAGAATTTCATACGAATAATCTGTTGTTTACTGTGGGAATTATAAAGGTCCGATTTCCGAGCAATACCATGACCCAAAAAAAATTCAACTGTCAATATCTTCTCAACTAATGGATCTGTACTCAAGAAAACTGTTGCATACTACGCAGTAAAACAGAGTTTGTAAAAGCACAGAATTTCGTACGGATAATCTGTTGTTTACTGTCACAAATATTAGGGCCCAACTTCAGAGCAATACCATGACCCAAAAAAATTACAACTCTCAATATCTTCTCAACTAATGGATCTTTACATAAGAAAACTATAGTATACTACTCAGTAAAACAGAGCGTGTAAGAGTACAGAATTTCATACGAATAATCAGTTGTTTACTTTGGGAATTATAAGGGACCCATTTCACAGCAAAACTATGACCCAAAAAAATTTCAACTCTCAATATCTTCTCAACTAATGGATCTGTACATAAGAAAACTATAGCATACTACTCAGTAAAACTGAGTGTGTAAGAGTACAGAATTTCATACGAATAATCAGTTGTTTACTGTTGGAGTTATAAGGGCCCAATTTCACAGCAATACAATGACCCAAAAAAATTTCAACTGTCAATACCTTCTCAACTAATGTATCTGTACTCAAGAAAACTATAGCATACTACTCAGTAAAACAGAATGTGTGAGAGCACAAAATTTCATTCGAATAATCTGTTGTTTACAGTGGGAATTATAAGGGCCCCATTTAACAGCAAAACCGTGACCCAAAAAAATTTCAACTCTTAATATCATCTCAACTAACGGATCTGTACTCAAGAAAACTGTTGCATACTACGCAGTAAAACAGAGTTTGTAAAAGCACAGAATTTCGTACGGATAATCTGTTGTTTACTGTCACAAATATTAGGGCCCAACTTCAGAGCAATACCATGACCCAAAAAAATTACAACTCTCAATATCTTCTCAACTAATGGATCTTTACATAAGAAAACTATAGTATACTACTCAGTAAAACAGAGCGTGTAAGAGTACAGAATTTCATACGAATAATCAGTTGTTTACTTTGGGAATTATAAGGGACCCATTTCACAGCAAAACTATGACCCAAAAAAATTTCAACTCTCAATATCTTCTCAACTAATGGATCTGTACATAAGAAAACTATAGCATACTACTCAGTAAAACTGAGTGTGTAAGAGTACAGAATTTCATACGAATAATCAGTTGTTTACTGTTGGAGTTATAAGGGCCCAATTTCACAGCAAAACCATGACCCACAAAAATTTCAACTCCCAATATCTTCTCAAATAATGGATCTGAACTCACGAAAACTATAGCATACTACTCAGTAAAACAGCGTGTGTAAGAGCACAGAATTTGATACGAATAGTCTGTTGTTTACTGCGGGGAATTATAAGGGCCCAATTTCAGAGCAATACCATGACCCAAAAAAATTTCACTTCTCAATATTTTCTCAACAAATGGATCTGTACTCAAGAAAACGATAGCATACTACTCAGTAAAACAGAATGTGTAAGAGCGCAAAATTTCATTCGAATAATGTGTTGTTTACAGTGGGAATTATAAGGGCCCCATTTAACAGCAAAACCATGACCCAAAAAAATTTCAACTCTTAATATCATCTAAACTAATGGATCTGTACTCAAGAAACTATAGCATACTACTCAGTAAAACTGAGTCTGTAAGAGCACAAAATTTCATTCGAATAATCTGTTGTTTACTGTTGGAGTTATAAGGGCCCAATTTCACAGCAAAACCATGACTCAAAAAAATTTTAACTCTCAATAAATTCTCAACTAATGGATCTGAACTCACGAAAACTATAGCATACTACTCAGTAAGACAGTGTGTGTAAGAGCACAGAATTTCATGCCAATAGTCTGTTGTTTACTGCGGCGAATTATAAGGGCCCAATTTCAGAGCAATACCATGACCCAAAAAAATTACAACTCTCAATATCTTCTCAACTAATGGATCTTTACATAAGAAAACTATAGTATACTACTCAGTAAAACAGAGCGTGTAAGAGTACAGAATTTCATACGAATAATCAGTTGTTTACTTTGGGAATTATAAGGGACCCATTTCACAGCAAAACTATGACCCAAAAAAATTTCAACTCTCAATATCTTCTCAACTAATGGATCTGTACATAAGAAAACTATAGCATACTACTCAGTAAAACTGAGTGTGTAAGAGTACAGAATTTCATACGAATAATCAGTTGTTTACTGTTGGAGTTATAAGGGCCCAATTTCACAGCAAAACCATGACCCACAAAAATTTCAACTCCCAATATCTTCTCAAATAATGGATCTGAACTCACGAAAACTATAGCATACTACTCAGTAAAACAGCGTGTGTAAGAGCACAGAATTTGATACGAATAGTCTGTTGTTTACTGCGGGGAATTATAAGGGCCCAATTTCAGAGCAATACCATGACCCAAAAAAATTTCACCTCTCAATATCTTCTCAACAAATGGATCTGTACTCAAGAAAACGATAGCATACTACTCAGTAAAACAGAATGTGTAAGAGCGCAAAATTTCATTCGAATAATGTGTTGTTTACAGTGGGAATTATAAGGGCCCCATTTAACAGCAAAACCATGACCCAAAAAAATTTCAACTCTTAATATCATCTAAACTAATGGATCTGTACTCAAGAAACTATAGCATACTACTCAGTAAAACTGAGTCTGTAAGAGCACAAAATTTCATTCGAATAATCTGTTGTTTACTGTTGGAGTTATAAGGGTCCAATTTCACAGCAAAACCATGACCCAAAAAAATTTCAACTCTCAATAAATTCTCAACTAATGGATCTGAACTCACGAAAACTATAGCATACTACTCAGTAAGACAGTGTGTGTAAGAGCACAGAATTTCATACGAATAATCTGTTGTTTACTGTGGGAATTATAAAGGTCCGATTTCCGAGCAATACCATGACCCGAAAAAAATTCAACTGTCAATATCTTTTCAACTAATGGATCTGTACTCAAGAAAACTGTTGCATACTACGCAGTAAAACAGAGTGTGTAAAAGCACAGAATTTCGTACGGTTAATCTGTTGTTTACTGTCACAAATATTAGGGCCCCATTTCACAGCAAAACCATAACCCAAAAAAATTACAGCTCTCAATATCTTCTCAACTAATGGATCTTTACATAAGAAAACTATAGTATACGACTCAGTAAAACAGAGCGCGTAAGAGTACAGAATTTCATACGAATAATCAGTTGTTTACTTTAGGAATTATAAGGGACCCATTTCACAGCAAAACCATGACCCAAAAAAATTTCAATTCTTAATATCATCTCAACTAATGGATCTGTACTCAAGAAACTATAGCATACTACTCAGTAAAACTGAGTATGTAAGAGCACAAAGTTTCATACAAATAATCTGTTGTTTACTGTTGGAATTATAAAGGCCCGATTTCAGAGTAATACCATGACCCAAAAAAAATTCAACTGTCAATATCTTCTCAACTAATGGATCTGTACTCAAGAAAACTGTAGAATAGTACTCAGTAAAACAGAGTGTGTAAGAGCACAAAATTTCATTCGAATAATCTGTTGTTTACAGTGGGAATTGTAAGGGCCCCAGTTAACAGACAAACCATGACCCAAAAAAATTTCAACTCTCAATATATTCTCAACTATTGGATCTGGACTCAGGAAAACTGTAGCATACTACGCAGTAAAACAGAGTGTGTAAAAGCACAGAAGTTCGTACGGATAATCTGTTGTTTACTGTCACAAATATAAGGGCCCCATTTCACAGCAATACAATGACCCAAAAAAATTTCAACTGTCAATATCTTCTCAACTAATGTATCTGTACTCAAGAAAACTATAGCATACTACTCAGTAAAACAGAATGTGTGAGAGTACAAAATTTCATTCGAATAATCTGTTGTTTACAGTGGGAATTATAAGGGCCCCATTTAACAGCAAAACCGTGACCCAAAAAAATTTCAACTCTTAATATCATCTCAACTAACGGATCTGTACTCAAGAAACTATAGCATACTACTCAGTAAAACAGAGTGTGTAAGAGTACAGAATTTCATACGAATAATCAGTTGTTTACTGCGGGGAATTATAAGGGCCCAATTTCAGAGCAATACCATGACCCAAAAAAATTTCACCTCTCAATATCTTCTCAACAAATGGATCTGTACTCAAGAAAACGATAGCATACTACTCAGTAAAACAGAATGTGTAAGAGCGCAAAATTTCATTCGAATAATGTGTTGTTTACAGTGGGAATTATAAGGGCCCCATTTAACAGCAAAACCATGACCCAAAAAAATTTCAACTCTTAATATCATCTCAACTAATGGATCTGTACTCAAGAAACTATAGCATACTACTCAGTAAAACTGTGTCTGTAAGAGCACAAAATTTCATTCGAATAATCTGTTGTTTACTGTTGGAGTTATAAGGGCCCAATTTCACAGCAAAACCATGACCCAAAAAAATTTCAACTCTCAATAAATTCTCAACTAATGGATCTGAACTCACGAAAACTATAGCATACTACTCAGTAAGACAGTGTGTGTAAGAGCACAGAATTTCATACGAATAATCTGTTGTTTACTGTGGGAATTATAAAAGTCCGATTTCCGAGCAATACCATGACCCAAAAAAAAATTCAACTGTCAATATCTTCTCAACTAATGGATCTGTACTCAAGAAAACTGTTGCATACTACGCAGTAAAACAGAGTGTGTAAAAGCACAAAATTTCGTACGGATAATCTGTTGTTTACTGTCACAAATTTTAGGGCCCAACTTCAGAGCAATACCATGACCCAAAAAAATTACAACTCTCAATATCTTCTCAACTAATGGATCTTTACATAAGAAAACTATAGTATACTACTCAGTAAAACAGAGCGTGTAAGAGTACAGAATTTCATACTAATAATCAGTTGTTTACTTTGGGAATTATAAGGGTCACAGCAAAACCATGACCCAAAAAAATTTCAACTCTTAATATCATCTCAACTAATGGATCTGTACTCAAGAAACTATAGCATACTACTCAGTAAAACAGAGTGTGTAAGAGCACAAAATTTCATTCGAATAATCTGTTGTTTACAGTGGGAATTGTAAGGGCCCCATTTAACAGCAAAACCATGAATCAAAAAAATTTCAACTCTCAATATCTTCTCAACTATTGGATCTGGACTCAAGAAAACTGTAGCATACTACGCAGTAAAACAGAGTGTGTAAAAGCACAGATGTTCGTACGGATAATCTGTTGTTTACTGTCACAAATATAAGGGCCCCATTTCACAGCAATACAATGACCCAAAAAAATTTCAACTGTCAATATCTTCTCAACTAATGGATCTGTACTCAAGAAAACTATAGCATACTACTCAGTAAATCAGAATGTGTGAGAGCACAAAATTTCATCCGAATAATCTGTTGTTTACAGTGGGAATTATAAGGGCCCTATTTAACAGCAAAACCGTGACCCAAAAAAATTTCAACTCTTAATATCATCTCAACTAACGCATCTGTACTCAAGAAAACCATAGCATACTACTCAGTAAAACAGCGTGTGTAAGAGCACAGAATTTGACACGAATAGTCTGTTGTTTACTGTGCGAATTATAAGGGCCAATTTTCAGAGCAATACCATGACCCAAAAAAATTTCACCTCTCAATATCTTCTCAACAAATGGATCTGTAATCATGAAAACTATAGCATACTACTCAGTAAAACAGAGTGTGTAAGAGCACAAGATTTCATTCGAATAATTTGTTGTTTACTGTGGGAATTATAAGGGCTTTATTTCGCAGCAAAACTATGAACCAAAAAAATTTCAACCCTCAATAAATTCTCAACTAATGGATCTGAACTCACGAAAACTATAGCATACTCTTCAGTAAGACAGTGTGTGTAAGAGCACAGAATTTCATACGAATAATCTTTTGTTTACTGTGGGAATTATAAAGGTCCGATTTCCGAGCAATACCATGACCCAAAAAAAATTCAACCGTCAATATCTTCTCAACTAATGGATCTGTACTCAAGAAAACTGTTGCATACTACGCAGTAAAACAGAGTGTGTAAAAGCACAGAATTTCGTACGGATAATCTGTTGTTTACTGTCACAAATATTAGGGCCCCATTTCACAGCAAAACCATAACCCAAAAAAATTACAACTCTCAATATCTTCTCAACTAATGGATCTTTACATAAGAAAACTATAGTATACTACTCAGTAAAACAGACCGTGTAAGAGTATAGAATTTCATACGAATAATCAGTTGTTTACTTTAGGAATTATAAGGGACCCATTTCACAGCAAAACCATGACCCAAAAAAATTTCAACTCTTAATATTATCTCAACTAATGGATCTGTACTCAAGAAACTATAGCATACTACTCAGTAAAACTGAGTGTGTAAGAGCACAAAGTTTCATACGAATAATCTGTTGTTTACTGTGGGAATTATAAAGGCCCGATTTCAGAGCAATACCATGACCCAAAAAAAATTCAACTGTCAAGATCTTCTCAACTAATGGATCTGTACTCAAGAAAACTGTAGCGTAGTACTCAGTAAAACAGAGTGTGTAAGAGCACAAAATTTCAATCGAATAATCTGTTGTTTACAGTGGGAATTGTAAGGGCCCCATTTAACAGCAAAACGATGACCCAAAAAAATTTCAACTCTCAATATATTCTCAACTATTGGATCTGGACTCAAGAAAACTGTAGCATACTACGCAGTAAAACAGAGTGTGTAAAAGCACAGAATTTCGTACAGATAATCTGTTGTTTACTGTCACAAATATTAGGGCCCAACTTCAGAGCAATACCATGACCCAAAAAAATTGCAACTCTCAATATCTTCTCAACTACTGGATCTGTACTCATGAAAACTATAGCATACTACTCAGTAAAACAGAGTGTGTAAGAGCACAGAATGTGATACCAATAGTCTGTTGTTTACTGTTGGAGATATAAGGGCCCAATTTCACAGCAAAACTATGACCCAAAAAAATTTCAACTCTCAATATCTTCTCAACTAATGGATCTGTACATAAAAAAACTATAGCATACTACTCAGTAAAACTGAGTGTGTAAGAGTACAGAATTTCATACGAATAATCAGTTGTTTACTGTTGGAGATATAAGGGCGCAATTTCACAGCAAAACCATGACCCACAAAAATTTCAACTCTCAATATCTTCTCAAATAATGGATCTGAACTCACGAAAACTATAGCATACTACTCAATAAAACAGCGTGTGCAAGAACACAGAATTTGATACGGTTAGTCTGTTGTTTACTGCGGGGAATTATAAGGGCACAATTTCAGAGCAATACCATGACCCAAAAAAATTTCATCTCTCAATATCTTCTCAACAAATGGATCTGTACTCAAGAAAACGATAGCATACTACTCAGTAAAACAGAATGTGTAAGAGCGCAAAATTTCATTCGAATAATCTGTTGTTTACAGTGGGAATTATAAGGGCCCCATTTAACAGCAAAACCATGACCCAAAAAAATTTCAACTCTTAATATCATCTCAACTAATGGATCTGTACTCAAGAAACTATAGCATACTACACAGTAAAACTGAGTCTGTAAGAGCACAAAATTTCATTCGAATAATCTGTTGTTTACTGTGGGAATTATAAAGGTCCGATTTCCGAGCAATACCATGACCCAAAAAAAATTCAACTGTCAATATCTTCTCAACTAATGGATCTGTACTCAAGAAAACTGTTGCATACTACGCAGTAAAACAGAGTGTGTAAAAGCACAGAATTTCGTACGGATAATCTGTTGTTTACTGTCACAAATATTAGGGCCCCATTTCACAGCAAAACCATAACCCAAAAAAATTACAACTCTCAATATCTTCTCAACTAATGGATCTTTACATAAGAAAACTATAGTATACTACTCAGTAAAACAGAGCGTGTAAGAGTACAGTATTTCATACGAATAATCAGTTGTTTACTTTAGGAATTATAAGGGACCCATTTCACAGCAAAACCATGACCCAAAAAAATTTCAACTCTTAATATCATCTCAATTAATGGATCTGTACTCAAGAAACTATAGCATACTACTCAGTAAAACTGAGTGTGTAAGAGCACAAAGTTTCATTCGAATAATCTGTTGTTTACTGTTGGAGTTATAAGGGCCCAATTTCACAGCAAGACCATGACCCAAATAAATTTCAACTCTCAATAAATTCTCAACTAATGGATCTGAACTCACGAAAACTATAGCATACTACTCAGTAAAACTGAGTGTGTAAGAGCACAAAGTTTCATACGAATAATCTGTTGTTTACTGTGGGAATTATAAAGGCCCGATTTCAGAGCAATACCATGACCCAAAAAAAATTCAACTGTCAAGATCTTCTCAACTAATGGATCTGTACTCAAGAAAACTGTAGCATAGTACTCAGTAAAACAGAGTGTGTAAGAGCACAAAATTTCAATCGAATAATCTGTTGTTTACAGTGGGAATTGTAAGGGCCCCATTTAACAGCAAAACCATGACCCAAAAAAATTTCAATTCTCAATATCTTCTCAACTATTGGATCTGGACTCAAGAAAACCATAGCATACTACTCAGTAAAACAGCGTGTGTAAGAGCACAGAATTTGATACGAATAGTCTGTTGTTTACTGTGGGAATTATAAGGGCCAAATTTCAGAGCAATACCATGACCCAAAAAAATTTCACCTCTCAATATCTTCTCAACCAATGGATCTGTACTCATGAAAACTATAGCATACTACTCAGTAAAACAGAATGTGTAAGAGCACAAAATTTCATTCTAATAATCTGTTGTTTACAGTGGGAATTATAAGGGCCCCATTTAACAGCAAAACCATAACCCAAAAAAATTACAACTCTCAATATCTTCTCAACTAATGGATCTTTACATAAGAAAACTATAGTATACTACTCAGTAAAACAGAGCGTGTAAGAGTACAGAATTTCATACGAATAATCAGTTGTTTACTTTAGGAATTATAAGGGACCCATTTCACAGCAAAACCATGACCCAAAAAAATTTCAACTCTTAATATCATCTCAACTAATGGATCTGTACTCAGGAAACTATAGCATACTACTCAGTAAAACTGAGTGTGTAAGAGCACAAAGTTTCATTCGAATAATCTGTTGTTTACTGTTGGAGTTATAAGGGCCCAATTTCACAGCAAGACCATGACCCAAATAAATTTCAACTCTCAATAAATTCTTAACTAATGGATCTGAACTCACGAAAACTATAGCATACTACTCAGTAAAACTGAGTGTGTAAGAGCACAAAGTTTCATACGAATAATCTGTTGTTTACTGTGGGAATTATAAAGGCCCGATTTCAGAGCAATACCATGACCCAAAAAAAATTCAACTGTCAAGATCTTCTCAACTAATGGATCTGTACTCAAGAAAACTGTAGCATAGTACTCAGTAAAACAGAGTGTGTAAGAGCACAAAATTTCAATCGAATAATCTGTTGTTTACAGTGGGAATTGTAAGGGCTCCATTTAACAGCAAAACCATGACCCAAAAAAATTTCAACTCTCAATATCTTCTCAACTATTGAATCTGGAGTCAAGAAAACCATAGCATACTACTCAGTAAAACAGCGTGTGTAAGAGCACAGAATTTGATACGAATAGTCTGTTGTTTACTGTGGGAATTATAAGGGCCAAATTTCAGAGCAATACCATGACCCAAAAAAATTTCACCTCCCAATATCTTCTCAACAAATGGATCTGTACTCATGAAAACTATAGCATACTACTCAGTAAAACAGAATGTGTAAGAGCACAAAATTTCATTCTAATAATCTGTTGTTTACTGTGGGAATTATAAGGGCCCCATTTAACAGCAAAACCATGACCCAAAAAAATTTCAACTCTTAATATCATCTCAACTAATGGATCTGTACTCTAGAAACTATAGTATACTACTCAGTAAAACTGAGTGTGTAAGAGCACAAAATTTCATTCGAATAATCTGTTGTTTACTGTTGGAGTTATAAGGGCCCAATTTCACATCAAAACCATGACCCAAAAAAATTTCAACTCTCAATAAATTCTCAACTAATGGATCTGAACTCACGAAAGCTATAGCATACTACTCAGTAAGACAGTGTGTGTAAGAGCACAGAATTTCATACGAATAATTTGTTGTTTAGTGTGGGAATTATAAAGGCCCGATTTCCGAGCAATACCATGACCCAAAAAAAATTCAACTGTCAATATCTTCTCAACTAATGGATCTGTACTCAAGAAAGCTAAACTATACTACTCAGTAAAACAGAGTTTGTATGAGCACAAAATTACATAAGAATAATCTCTTGTTTACTGTGAGAATTATAAGGGTCCAATTTCACAGCAAAACCATGACCCAAAAAAATTTCAACACTAAATATCTTCTCAACTATTGCATCTGGACTCAAGAAAACTATAGCATACACGCAGTAAAACAGAGTGTGTATGAGCACAGAGTTTTATACGAATAATCTTTTGTTTACTGTGGGAATTATAAGGGACCCATTTAACAGCAAAACCATGACCCAAAAAAAATTCAACTCTCAATATCTTCTCAACTATTGGCTCTGGACTCAAGAAAACTATAGCATACTACGCAGTAAAACAGAGTGTGTAGGAGCACAGAATTTCGTACGGATAATCTGTTGTTTACTGTCACAAATATAAGGGCCCAATTTCACAGCAAAATCATGACCCAAAAAAATTACAACTCTCAATATTTTCTCAACTAATGGATGTGTACATAAGAAAACTATAGCATACTACTCTGTAAAACAGAGAGTGTAAGAGCACAGAATTTCATACGAATTATCAGTTGTTTACTTTGGGAATTATAAGGGCCCAATTTCACAGCAAAACCATGACCCAAAAAAATTTCAACTCTCAATACTTTCTCAACTAATGGATCTTTACTCAAGAAAATTATAGTATACTACTCAGTAAAACAGATAGTGTAAGAGCACAAAATTTCATACGAATAATCTGTAGATTACTGTGGGAATTATAAGGGCCCAATTTCACAGCAAAACCATGACCCAAAAAAATTTCAACTCTCAATACTTTCTCAACTAATGGATCTGTACTCAAGAAAACTATAGTATACTACTCAGTAAAACAGAGTGTGTAAGAGCACAAAATTTCATACGAATAATAAGTCTTTACTATAAGGGCCCCAGTTCACAGCAAAACCATGGCCCAAAAAAAATTCAACTTTCAATATCTTCTCAACTAATGGATCTGTACTCAAGAAAGGTAAACTATACTACTCAGTAAAACAGAGTTTGTAAGAGCACTGAGTTTCATACGAATTATCTTTTGTTTACTGTTGGAGTTATACGGGCCCCATTTCACAGCAAAACCATGACCCAATAAAAAATTGAACTCTCAATATCTTCTCAACTAATGGATCTATACTCAAGATAACTATAGCATACTACTCAGGAAAACAGAGAGTGTATAAGCACAAAATTTCATTCGAATAATCTGTTGTTTACAGTGAGAATTATAAGGGCCCAATTTCACAGCAAAACCATGACCCAAAAAAATTTCAGCTCTCAATATCTTCTCAACTTTTGGATCTGTACTCAAGCAATCTATAGCATACTACTCAGTAAAACAGAAATTGTAAGAGCACAGAATTTCATACGAATAATCTGTTGTTTACTGTGGGAATTATAAGGGCCCCAGTTCACATCAAAACCATGGCCCAAAAAAAATTCAACTTTTAATATCATCTCAACTAATGGATCTTTACACAAGAAACTATAGTATACTACTCAGTAAAACAGATAGTGTAAGAGCACATGATTTCATTCGAATAATCTGTTGTTTACTGTTGGAGTTATAAGGGCCCAATTTCACAGCAAAACCATGACCCAAATAAATTTCAACTCTCAATACCTACTCAACTAATAGATCTGTACTCATGAAAACCATAGCATACTACTCAGTAAAACAGCGTGTGTAAGAGCACAGAATTTGATACCAATAGTCTGTTGTTTACTGCGGGGAATTATAAGGGCCCTATTTTAGAGCAATACCATGACCCAAAAAAATTTCACCTCTCAATATCTTCTCAACAAATGGATCTGTACTCAAGAAAACTATAGCATACACGCAGTAAAACAGAGTGTGTATGAGCACAGAGTTTTATACGAATAATCTTTTGTTTACTGTGGGAATTATAAGGGACCCATTTAACAGCAAAACCATGACCCAAAAAAAATTCAACTCTCAATATCTTCTCAACTATTGGCTCTGGACTCAAGAAAACTATAGCATACTACGCAGTAAAACAGAGTGTGTAGGAGCACAGAATTTCGTACGGATAATCTGTTGTTTACTGTCACAAATATAAGGGCCCAATTTCACAGCAAAATCATGACCCAAAAAAATTACAACTCTCAATATTTTCTCAACTAATGGATGTGTACATAAGAAAACTATAGCATACTACTCTGTAAAACAGAGAGTGTAAGAGCACAGAATTTCATACGAATTATCAGTTGTTTACTTTGGGAATTATAAGGGCCCAATTTCACAGCAAAACCATGACCCAAAAAAATTTCAACTCTCAATACTTTCTCAACTAATGGATCTTTACTCAAGAAAATTATAGTATACTACTCAGTAAAACAGATAGTGTAAGAGCACAAAATTTCATACGAATAATCTGTTGATTACTGTGGGAATTATAAGGTCCCAATTTCACAGCAAAACCATGACCCAAAAAAATTTCAACTCTCAATACTTTCTCAACTAATGGATCTGTACTCAAGAAAACTATAGTATACTACTCAGTAAAACAGAGTGTGTAAGAGCACAAAATTTCATACGAATAATAAGTCTTTACTATAAGGGCCCCAGTTCACAGCAAAACCATGGCCCAAAAAAAATTTCAACTCTCAATATCTTCTCAACTATTGGATCTGGACTCAAGAAAACTGTAGCATACTACGCAGTAAAACAGTGTGTGTAAGAGCACATGATTTCATTCGAATAATCTGTTGTTTACTGTTGGAGTTATAAGGGCCCAATTTCACAGCAAAACCATGACCCAAATAAATTTCAACTCTCAATACCTACTCAACTAATAGATCTGTACTCATGAAAACTATAGTATGCTACTCAGTAAAACAGAGTGTAAAAGAGTACAAAATTTCATACGAATAATCTGTTGTTTACTGTGGGAATTATAAGGGCCCCTTTTCACAGCAAAACCATGGCCCGAAAAAAATTCTACTCTCAATATCTTCTAAACTTTTGGATCTTTACACAAGAAACTATAGTATACTACTCAGTAAAACAGATAGTGTAAGAGCACATGATTTCATTCGAATAATCTGTTGTTTACTGTTGGAGTTATAAGGGCCCAATTTCACAGCAAAACCATGACCCAAATAAATTTCAACTCTCAATACCTACTCAACTAATAGATCTGTACTCATGAAAACTATAGTATGCTACTCAGTAAAACAGAGTGTAAAAGAGTACAAAATTTCATACGAATAATCTGTTGTTTACTGTGGGAATTATAAGGGCCCCTTTTCACAGCAAAACCATGGCCCGAAAAAAATTCTACTCTCAATATCTTCTAAACTTTTGGATCTGTACCCAAGGAAACTACAGCATATAACTTATAACTCCGTAATGTGTAGTATAGAAGTGAATAAAATTTCATGCTAATAAGGTGTTGTTAACTGTGGGAGGTAGTTGTAGGTCAAGGAACATCAATTAGTTAAGCTGCTAAAAAGTACCCAGTTGTTCGAGTTACCCTACTGTACAAAGTGAAAGGTAAATCTACAGTTAGCAGACGAATTGAGCGATGTACAGTACTCTCCTCTGCAAAAGAGGATTTTTTTTAGTTTTGTGGATTACGTCCGTTGCCAGAACTGGGTTTCCCATCACTAAAAGCCATCACTAAAAACTAATATGTGGCAACTTATTAATAAACTAGATATACCGAACCCTTTCAATAATAACCTACCAGGTAAATCTTGGTAGAAAGCATTCCGGAACCGTCATCCTATCATTGCAAGAAGGATAAGCGAACTGTTTCTTGAGGCAAAGTAAGCAATACTAGTTTGAACGTTTTGTATAATGAAGTTTCTCCATAATTGAATGACGGAAATGCCCTAGAAGGTTTGAACGAAATTAAAACTTTCCGGTAGGGTAGTTGTATAAGGGTTGATCGTCAATAACTGCATGAAAAAGCGTAATGTTGAAAAATATTACATTATTTAGGTAGGCCAATTTAATAACCGATTGTTATTAATTATGAATAAGACTGATTTTTTTGTTAAAAATCTAAGTGGAACAGTGATTTAGGTATTTTGAATTTTTGAGTTCGTTTCAGGAATATACTTGTCAATCACTGGTCCCACCCCATGTCAAACACTGGTGCCACCGAAAATTCGGTATGTCAATCACCGGGTCATTGAAATACTTTAAAAAAAGTAATAATTTTTGGTTGACATAAAAATCGAATTTACTGAATACCTAATACAATCTAAAGGAGCGGCACAATTGTACCAACCAACACCTGGAGCCAAAATAACGGAAGATATTCTAAACGAAACTAGAATTTTTTCTTAAGCTCTAAATTACCGGTCCCTTCACCCTATTTGTTTTGTGTGAGTGCTTTTTTAAACTCATTTTTCGAAAAAAATAAGCATACGCTTAAAAAAACCCTTTAGGCTGTTGTTTATTTTAAACTTCTCTGTCAAATCTTTAGATCTTTTAAAACGATTCCTCTTTTTTTTGTGATGGTGCGGATTTCAGCCTCGTCAAATTCGATGATAGTGGTGGGGGGTAGATGGTGCTGATGGATATGGCTTACAGCTTCGTTGAACTCGATGATTACCCGGTCAGATTTGGAGGTGTTTGGATCTGGCACAATTTAGGTGCGCCAGAACCGCCATTTTCCCTCTACTATTTATAAAAAATGAGAATAACAGAGGACTCAATAGGCAGCCCTGTTTGACACCCTTCTGCGTTTTAAAGCATTCAGTCTGTCCATTGTAACACCAAATTGAACTAACTGCATGTATCGGAATACAGATTTCTTAAGGTCTTAATCATTTTAGTACATACCCCTAATTCACTGAGTTTGTAAAATAAAGCATACCTATCAATACGGTCAAATGCCGCACTTAAATCGACAAAAAAAGCAAACACTTTTCGTCTTTTAGTACTGAGTTTAATTTTTACAAGGCTCATTAGATTGCTACACCTTTTCTTTGACAACGAGATCCATTTGGTAAGTGCGGATGACTATCTACAGTATCTGCTTTGCCACTCAGCCTGTCCATTCCAACTTCAATTCATTCATGAAAAAACTTCATTTCATCTTCGTATTTCAATTTTTTTTTTAACTTGTCTAATCTTTTAATATCCATCATGCTCTGCACAACCACTCTCTGCCCAATATCAATCCTGGGCACTTGTAAGAAGTATTTTATCTGCCGTAACTAGCAGCAATTTTAAGTCAAAAACTAGTTTTTTTTTAATTATTTTTTCATTTTAACTTTTAAAAGGCCCACTGTTCGGAGTTCGAAGCGTAGGTGGGCCATCAACCTTACAATCATAATACCTGCTTAATAGGTTTTTTTTTCTAGTAAAAAAGTAAAAAAAAAGAAAAGTAATTATTTTTTCAGGCGGGCTTTTACTGTAAATTTCTCATATTAACCATTAAATAAAATCCATGGCCTAAGACCGGGAATCGAACCCAGTACCACAATGCATATTAGCTTTGCAGGTCTCGCCTCTTAACCGCTAGGCTACCGTGGCGCCTTTTTTTATTTTGTTATAATACCTCCCTTAACTGTAATTATAATTTATTATTATCATAATAATTTATTTGTGTATGTGCAAAGTAGGTTAATCAAAATCCATGAATAATGTTTTAGGCTTTAAAAAAGACTATAAATTTTAAAAAATGGCACTTAATATAGTGTTTAAAAAGAAACTTCTGGCTGAACTATAGTTCAGTTATTATATTATTATAATAAGTGGGAAAAGAATTAAATATCCATTTCGATCTCCATCATCGAAATTTTCGCAACAAAGAAGCTCTTCCGAATCGTCGAAATTGCGATCTGAGCAGGGAAGTATCTCCTCTTCACCGTCTAAGAAATCAGAGTCCCAATCCAGATTGCAATTCCATGAATAATTATTTAGCCAATTTCTAGCATTGGAAAGTTCGCACAAAATTTTAGATAAATCATTTTGTTTATTGTTTTTGTGACTAATTCATTAGTCAGGAAGGAAGAAAGATTACTGCCAACTTCACTCCAATGCTACTATTATCTCACTTAAGGACTAGGTCATCTTCAGGGCTGTGGAACATATTTTACATTATAATTATAATAAATGTGTTATTATGAATTTATATAAATTTATGTAGTTTACAAAAAGATTTACCTTGTTGAGAATGTAATACTTTACATTCTATAAGTTTGGTGTACCTTCTGTCTTGTCGGCTTATGAACTGAGAGTGATGGGTTTTATGTGTTTGGTTGTGAAGAGGTCAGTATTGCCAACTGTCAAAGGATGTTTCTTTTTATTTAAAAAAAAACCTCTACAATAAAGTATGTTTTCTCAGTCATGAAGATGGCCTAGTCCCTAGGTCGAAAGCTCGGCAAAATAATATAAAAAAATCATGACTGAAATTGGCATTATTCTTTCTTCCAACAGTCATTTTATCCCACAAAATAAAAATAAAAAAATGATAATTTACAAATTAATAAGATTAATCTGAGCAAACTTACATGACTGGACACAGCGGTGAACTTAGTTCACAAACTATTATTAGCTGTGTGATTTAAAACGATTTCATTATTTATAATAGTGGCACTGACGCTTTAAGTCAATTTACTCTCAGGCGAAGAGTAGATGGAAAGATACGATGATGAGCAGGGAATTTGATAACCTGCGGTCAAAGAAAACTGAGAAATAGTTGGGATAGTTAACAAAACTATTAGTAGTTAAAACTATAGTTAAAACTACTAGTGCGCTTGCAAAAATTTAGTTTATGATTCCTTTCAATAAACACCTTTTAGACCAGGAAGGGACAATCATCATTTTATTTTTCATAAAATCAGAACTATGAAAGTAAAATACTTTCATAGTTCTGATTTTATGTAAAATACAAAGCTGAAGATGACATACTAAACCGTCGCAACGTTCAATAAATTAAATGAGACTAACATAAAAATCAAATTAAAAAAGGGATTTCAAATAACCTCAAACATTAAATTTTAAAAATTAATCTCACAAAACAAAAATTATTTTGAAACCTTCGCGTTCTGGGAAATTGGTGTGGGTCGTTTGCCTTTTAAGCCCTATTTTATTAAGTTATAAGTAGCTCACGCCTAGTATGCAATATACAAGAGAAACATCTATTTGTTTATTCAAAATTTGAACTAAATCACTCGACAGGAAATTCGAATCTCTGGAATGATTTCTTTTAGGTTTGTGTATTGTCCATCCATCTGGCGTTTATCTAAACGCATTTGTTTAGAATTCTTTGCAAGTAAAAATTATTTCAAGATGAAAGCCTGAAATATCTCGCTTTCTTCAAAAGTCTTCATTAGTTAGCTTTGAGTAAACATTCCAATTCTAAAGGAAACCAAAGAAATTAACATTGGATTCAAGCCAGATTTTATTTAAAATGACCAATCCCTCTCTTGGTGAATAAATAAATTAGTGACTTGTAATTATACTAGCGAATACCGTGACGAGTAATGGTAGATGTGTCGTCAGGCTTTTGAGAAAATTCCTCACATAGGGATAGTGTCTTTGAAAGCTTTAAGACTTGATATATGGTAAAGCTCCTTACAAGCAAAGGAATTTCTTCCAGTGAAGCATGACTGAACTTACTAAGCTTCTACCTTATGGCAAGATATCGGGACAGCTTTTTGTGTTGCCAAGCTTTCCTTTCTAGACTACAGTCTGTGCGTTACATTCTGGAATTTAAGATATTCATAAGGCTAGGAGGACATCGTCCTGCCTACCTCGAATAAATTGCCAATTTGAGGGGCATTCGTTTTAACGGATCCATAGTGGAATTCCATCAAAAGAGCAAATGTGGAAGTTTTCTTGTATATCCCGCTGGAGATTGGATTTTTTCTTTTAAAATTTCTACTTTCCTGGATTCACACACTTGGAATCTTATTTAGATACCACGTCATTTCCTATTCTAAAGCCTCCATCCTTATTGTTATTACTGAAGCAAAAAATAATAAAAAGAAACCTAAACTGGCCTGATGGTGATCATCTTGTAAGCGGTAATTTCAAGTGCATTAAACGACTACCTGATTTCCATTCTTTCTGAATTTCGCATCCGAGAATTAAACCAGCAACATCAACCGTTCATAAAGAAAACGCAACATACGGATAACTAACTTCAACTGATAAAGCAGTAAGAGATGCGCAATAACCCTAATAAGAAACAGATTTCCCACAAGGACTCATAACCAAAATCACGCGGAAAGCAACTAATAAGACATGGTATCAACGCAAAATGATAATTAATGATAGTGCGACGCAAAATAACTAACTCACGACCAGCCAGGTCGAATAGAAAAGGTAAATCATTTAGAGCCTTCAACAACATTACAGTTGCGACGCCAAATACTCAAAGGAAATCAAAGATAAACCCCCACGCTCATCGAATACTGTACATCCGCATACATTGGGTAGACTTTGCAGCCTTTATGGAGAAAAATGGAACAACAAGGAGAGACAAGATGTAGCTTCCACGCCATCTTCAATCAACATGTAGTTTCATCATCAACAACCCTAGGGTTATGGACACTAAACAAAAAGAAAATCAAATGAATATATTAGAATTTGCTCTATCTCAATTATTTAAAAAACAGACACAAGTCACCATATATATTTAAAATTCAATGAAGAAGGCAGTGGAAAAATGTGTAATTACTGTCACCTGAGTGTAACAGAGTCTAATCTCCCCACGTATTACAAATTCGCATATCATCTACTGATGAGGGCACAAGGTTCCGAAGCGTTTGGAATAGAAAATGACCCAGTTTCAAGACCCTATACCAACTAAAACCAGAGGCCAAAATATGAAGAATAAAACACAAGATGCCTGAATAATTAAGCGAAAATAAAACATGCAGTTTACACTAAATCGCTTGATCGGAAATAAAAATCTATTGAACGATGTGTCTTCAACATTCGCACATTATCTTGACAGATAAAGATCTCTCAAAATGAAAATGCCCCCAAAGAATTCTTTCTTTATAGCGAATTATAGTGGAGCCAATTAACATTAAGTAAACATTTTAAGTTTCATTAAATTCCAAAGAATGAGAAGGCTCTATAAAAATTGAAGTGCATATCCACACCAGATGTATAAAACTAAAGATTCATAGGGCTCTTACTAACGAAACAAAAATCAAAATATTAAAAATTATTTACCTCCAGAGCAGTAACTGAATGCCCACATATCTGATAGATAGATAGCAGCGGTTCCTGTGCTCAAAGTTAGCAACTGATTTCCATGTGACCTACTTTATTCACATACTTCCAATTAGCGAATACTCTCGACTCAAAATAAAACAAAATTAAAAATTTCTCGTACTTTTCATTATATTCCAGGAAAGAGTTTTTATAATTCTGTATTCATTTATCCAATTTTCTTAAAATTATTTATTCTGATTAAAAATTATTCGTTAACCTCCTTTTATTTCAATATTACATTGAAAAACATGGTTTTTATATAATCTAATTTCCAATTCAAATTTTTAAAATTAAGTTTTCACCTAAATCAGAAGCGGCTTGTGAGTCAACTAGAGTTTGGGCGAACTAGAAATAATGTGAACAGATTTATTAGTGAAATAATCAAATTCAAATACATTTTGTAACAGTATGAAATGAATTAAAAAAAGAGAAAAGAAAAAACCAAAAAGGCCTCTATCGGACTACCAGAAGGGAAACCTGTTTGGCGTCTTCTGATAGTAGACACAGCATTTCTCAACCTTGTTATCGCGTGATCAAACATACTTTTCTGTAAACGTTTTGGCGATCCAATTAGCCATTTTATAATTTATCCAAAAAAAGAGCAAAAACTTATTCTATGATTACAGCATGATTCTGTATTTACTCGGATCAACTTGATAATACTTATAATGGACTAGTATAATTTATTTTATATGTTTAAAATTAAGTTAAAAACTACATATTTTTAATTATAAGTTCCGTGCCGAAAAAGTATTTTTTTCAAGTTAGGCATCACTAAATCGCTAAATGCGACCGAAAATAATAAAGTTATTGTTTTTTAGAATTTTAAGGTATTTGAAAATTTAGAAATAATGCCCTGTTTTACAGATAATGCGATTTCATTATTGCTTTAATTTATTATTAAAAAGTGCAAATTTATATAACGGGCTATTAAAAAATTATGAAAATCAAATTAATTGAAAGTTTTTTATTTAAAAATATTTAAGACATGAAGATATTTAATGTTTTTGTTGCTTACTTTGAATTAATGTCTCCATTCTTGCTTCAGTACAATTAATTATGTCCTTGCTAAGCTATCATCGGTTCGGTTTCTCAACTTTTGTTTTTTAATTTATATGTAGATTTTTGTCAGCAGGTTTTTTTCGCCTTCGCATCAGTCGTCACCTATTATTCGTCTATTCGTATAGACGAATATTAAATAGGTGAGGAATAATAGTCGTCTATTCGTAAAGCATGTAATTCAGGAAAAAAAATTCAAGTTGCATTGATATGCTGAAATCTGGGTTCTTATAAAAAAAAATTATTTATTTTTTGTTTAGAAAAAAGCAATATTTTTTTGAAAAAATATTTTGGGTAGGCTCAATTTTGGAGCCTAAAGGGAAGCCACTGACCATTTCCTAATGCATAGAACCCGTCTCCAAACTAACTATTCCATAGAACCAGCTATGTTTGGTGCCCAAAATACTCCAAATAAGCTGTTTTCACCACCTCCTTAATTCCATTATGAATGGCATATGAAGCCCTATATGGATTGCGAAACAATGATTTTTGAATGATCTGGGAGGCTTTTAAGTGTAACTGGAAAACATACTTCTCAATTTTTGACCATGACGCAGAAAGATGGGTACGCAGAGTACAGATTTTATTGCCTGTGAACGTTCTTCTGAGTATTCGCAACTTATTTGGTTTTGAAAACATTTTTCCAAGAAAACTTATGCATGATTGAATGTTGCTAAGGAAGCTGGCACAATCATATCAAAGTAGAATGTTAAAAGATTAAAGCCAACTAAATTTTAGTAAAAGTGCCAAGTTTTAAGGAAAATTTGTAATATTAGAACTTTTGAGAATTGCAGAAAAAGAAAGTCGTTACTGTTTCATACCAGATTTTAATTTAATAGACTTTTAAGTTATTCAACAAGAATGTGTGGCATTCATTATCAATAGTTCATAAATAATGGAAACATATTTAATTTAAATTAAACAATGAAAACTCAATAAAAGTAATGATAAATTTATTTGCCCGCCATGTTTCATTTTTGATTTCTAGTAAAAACAGACAGACACAACACAGGATTTCGAATTTGACTTAATTTTATCACAACTACCAAACTTGGAGGCTGTTATAAATAGAGAAGCATAATAATTAAATTTCTTAAAGATAATTTAAATTTTGTCTTTTTAAATAATAGAGGTATGCTGGTGAAGTGTTCCAATATTAATTTTTGTACTTTAGGTGTTTAAGAAATAAAAATATACCTCATGTAGCAATATTTTTCAATCGCTGTTCATTTTATTTTTTTTTAAATCAATCAAACTAAACCATATGTAATGCAATCAAATTATTCGAAGAGTAGGGATTCGCTCCATTAGTTCCGAAATATGGATAAGTTCTGTGTTCGAGTTCAGCTGGCTTTCCTCAGATATTATTTTCCTGAAATCCACTTTAGCAGCAAACTGTCTTAAACAGAAAGCATAGTGGCAGAGTAGCTCGGGCATGGCAGTGAACTAACAAGGCTGTGTGCACCAATGAGTTTAGATGAAACGCATCTTAATAAAAAAAGAACAGATATGTGCATCGGTTTTGAAGAATTGGGTATGAATTATAGACAGAATTAAAGAAATTTAAATTAAATACGTAATGTTATCTTTAAAAATCAAAGCAAAAACAATCATGAATATTTCACCCATTATAAAATACTTTTGAATTATTAAATCCTGCAAACAGTTTTTTACTTTTCGTCACAGAGATAATTTCATATAAAATTTTGTTCTTACTACTATGTAATGAATCTCTGAAGATGGATGAAAATTTATTAATCCGAGTGACAAAAACAAGCTATGTTAGGGATGGATAAAATCAAGATCCTTCCCAGTGCTGCGGCAAATTTCCAATACCTGATTAAGGGATTCTAATCAAATTAAAACCATTCTTCAATCTTTCGATTGAGTCTTTTATATCTATTATTAATTAATTACCTAATTTCTTTTTAATATAAGGCAAGCCCTTGAGTTTTCTCCGTAGTGTTCTTTCGTTACCAGACAGCGGAACTGTGAAGCGGCTAGGAAGGAGAAAAATTTAAGGGCTCAAACTAGAATAAACTACACTAACCACTAAATTCACTTGGCAAACTTATCAATGTTTAGAAACAACACTAGAGGGACACAAATAATAAATAATAACAGAGCCACAAAAAAGTTGACCAGATTTTCACAAACACTAGCAACAGTTGAATTATGGATGAACAAAAATAATAATAATAAAAACGACTAAAAAGGAAAGAAATATAGACGGGACCGTACCCATACGTCTGATGTTTACAAACACGATATTATATTAGTTATCAAACTTTATAAAGTTCTTCTATTCTATTCTTTTTTTTAATATTGTATATGCAGCCATAATTGTGATATGTTAGTAATTTTTGTTGTTGTCATAAACAGTGCTGTTGCTACACGAGCATGTCCTTGGTCAACGATCGACTGACCGGCATCCATTTCCAAAATTTCATATTAGAAGGAAAAGCAGGTGCATGACCGGTTCGTGGCTGGAAGCCGTCCGATCAGATCTAACCTAAGTACTAGTACATTGGATGAGAAATTGCAGATTCTTAAGAAGCCATTATTTAACCTCTCTAATATTGTAGGAAGTAGTGGGAGATGTAAAACAGTGATGCACAAATCGACCTACATGTTCGATTAAACATGCTAATTTCTCCTAAAATCCACTTTATTTCTTCTGAACAAGAAAAATAATATCAATAGATGTAATGTGGAGGTAATTTCCCGAATTCGGTATTGGATTGTGAAGCCTTGAAATAACTTCATTCCATTGCCAATGGATTTGCATAAATTACAAACTTCGCTGCCAACAACTACCTAGATAGGATGTACTCGAGAATAGCTGACATGTAGTTTGGTCCATCTTCTTCCAGAAAGAGAAAACTTTATCACGCATAAGAAGAAAACAAATTGGATGATCTCAACGGTATTGAACCGTTTTACATCCGAACTTGGCTTCACCCGTATACAGTTGGTTTGGTTCATGTTACACTTTGTTTAATGCCAAAAATTTAATAGCTCCATTTTTTGTTTTTAACCCAAGGAATGGTATCTCAAGTGATACATGAGCTGACAGATAAATGGATCCTTATGTATATGGTATATATTTTGTTCATTAATGATAAGCAAAAACTAAAAAGTAATTAATAAAAACAGAAAAGGCATTTTTCTAAATAGAAACATGTTCAGTTGCATACAACATTAATAAGGTGAAAATTATTTTACAAGACCATTACAGACACAACAGTATAACCTCAATAAAGTATTACTTACACCAGGCATGTGGAACCTTTACAGGACTATGGGCCGGGTTGGAAAGTAAAAAGATTACGCGGGCCGGAGTACTTCAGGATAGGTCTAGCAAATCAATGTTTAAATCGACAAATCTCCTTAACAAAAACTTACAGTTTAAAAAGTTAAGTATAAGGGTTGATTAAACGCCAAAAGGTACACAAATCAGCAGTTCCCAACATTTCATTAATACTTCATTGATATAATTTAAGTAATTTTACTGCATTAACTTTTCCTTCACATTTTTTAGAATTTATTAGATGTCACAGACCCTTATGCTGGCCATTTTCGTCTACAAAATATTTACTCAAGTAGCACACCATTTAACTTAGATTGACTGTAATATCTATTTATCTATAATAATCAAACTATTAATCACAGGTGAAAAAGAAAACGTTATAAAAAATATAAAAAAAATAAGAGGCTAAAAAATTCATAAACTTTTTTTACATCAATGATTTTATGCATTTATTTTTATTTTTAAATAAAAATCATTGGTTTAAGTTCATTCTTCGATTAAAGTAATTGTTATTTTATGTTGTAGTCAAACGTTTGTAATAATAAGTAATAAATAATCTGGCTTTATCGCAAATAATATAGTTTTCTTCAATTACATTCTCAATCTAGGTGTTCATCCCACAATGTTGTGTATATGTAATATAAAGTAAATAAGATATGCATATTTTTAGGACAGCTAATTATTCCAGTATTTTACCATAAGTAAAATTAGGGGGACTAAATTAAATTACAATTGAGAAATGAGTAAATATTGTTGAATAATCTACTTGTTATTAAATGTATGTTATTTGTGCTCACGAATATTTCGGTAAGACGAATTTAAGACTGAAATATTGTTTTGAATCCTCCGTGATTGAAATTTAAAAAGTGGCCGACTCTAACTTTGTTTTTTTCTACTTTAACATGCATGTATATGTGACTACTCAGAATAATTCATCACTCATTTTATCATAATTATAATAAAAAAATATTATGAATGAACTGGCCAGCATAAGGGTCTGTGACATCTAATAAATTCTAAAAAATGTGAAGGAAAAGTTAATGCAGTAAAATTACTTAAATTATATCAATGAAGTATTAATGAAATGTTGGGAACTGCTGATTTGTGTACCTTTTGGCGTTTAATCAACCCTTATACTTAACTTTTTAAACTGTAAGTTTTTGTTAAGGAGATTTTTGTACCTTTTGGATAGATTTTCCTTTTTGTCTATTTGCAAAGTTACGTCTGCTTTACAGATTTTTTAAAATTTGGAATAAGCTATTCTATCATTATAACCTGATAAGGTGTTAAATCGGAACCGTAACTACCACTGGAGAGATCTTTTTAAAGAATGATTATAGTTGCGGTCCCCAAACCATCCTCAATAACCATTTTTTTGAGAAAGCGTTTTGAATAAAATAGGAAGGTATTTGTACGTAAATATCAAAATTAAACTGCGATTTCAGTACTTCCTTTTAAGAGGAGCAAGAAAAATAAACTGCGATTACAGTACTTCTCCCTAAAAGGCAAAGATTTTGAATCGAACGACAATTCATTGATGTAAATAGGTTCACTCATTGATAATTTTAACGATTGCAGTACTTCCTCTTAGTAGGTGTAAGAGCATGATGGCACTTCACAGCCACGTAGAGGAGCTTTAACCACTTATTTGAGCTAAATTTTATCAAAATCGGACTAAGCATTATGGAAATAGTGGTAATAATAATTTTAGAAAGGGCCTTATTTGGGTGGGGCGAACTCCCCTCCTTATGAGGCATAGCGTCGAGACTTTTAAAGTACAAATCTGTACAAAATTTCGATTCGAATGACACTTCATTCATGAAAATCGGTTCACGTGTCGATAATTTGAAACGATTGCTATACTTCCCCTTAACAAGTGTAAGAGCAGATCGTCGCTTTATTGTTAGGTAGGGGAGCCCTAACCCTATCATCCTACCAAATTTTATCAAAATCGGGCCAAGATTTACAGAGTAATTAAAACTGTCCGGTAGGACAGTTGTATAAGGGTTGACCATCAAAAACTGCACGAAAAAGCGTAACGTTGAAAAACACCCAACTTTGACAATTTTTTTCTCTTTTTCTATAAAAGATAAAATTCCCAAATTTTCTTTAAATCTTACTCCAAACCCTCCTTCATAACTGTAATTTTTTTGCAACCACCCAGATCTAATAGGTTTCGAGAAAAAAGTTGCCGAAAATGAGCAAAAACCGCTTTTTCAAAAAATGTTCTTGTTCTTGTTCTTCTTCTTGTTGTTCTTGTTGTTCTTGTTGTTACCTTTTTTGTAAACAACGTAGCGCCTAAACGCGTGAACCGATTTTCATGAATGAGGTGTCATTGGATTCGGAATTTTATGTAGATGTGCCTTTTGGGGGTCTCGATCCTGTACATCGAATGGGAGAGGAGTTAGCCCCCTTAATGTAAGGCCCCCTCCAAAATTATTATTACTAATTACTCTGTAAATCTTGGCCCGATTTTGATAAAATTTGGTAGGATGATAGGGTTAGGGCTCCCCTACGTAACATTAAAGCGGCGATCAGCTCTTACACTTGTTAAGGGGAAGTATAGCAATCGTTTCAAATTATCGACACGTGAACCGACCGAAGTGTCATTCGAATCGAAATTTTGTACAGATTTGCACTTTAAAAGTCTCGACGCCGTGCCTCATAAGGAGGGGAGTTCGCCCCACCCAAATAAGGCCCTTTCTAAAACTATTATTACCAATATTTCTATAACGCTTAGTAAGATTTTGATAAAATTCAGCTCGAATAAGTGGTTAAAGCTCCTCTACGTTGCTGATGCTCTTGCACCTACTAAGAGGAAGTACTGCAATCGTTTAAATAATCAATGAGTGAACCGATTTAAATCAATGAATTGTCGTTCGATTAAAAAATCTTTGCCTTTTAGGGAGAAGTACTGCAATCGTAGTTTATTTTTCTTACTCCTCTTAAAAGGAAGTACTGAAATCGCAGTTTAATTTTGATATTCACGTACAAAATACCTTCCTACGCTTTTTCAAAAACATTGTTATTGGGGATGGTTTGGGGGACCGCAACTATAATCATTCTTTAAAAAGATCTCTCCAGTGGTAGTTACGGTTCCGACTTAACACCTTATCAGGTTATAATTATAGAATTGCTTATTCCAAATTTTAAAAAAATCTGTAAAGCAGATATGTAACTTTGTAAAATAGACAAAAAGGAAAATCTATCCAAAAGGTACAAAAATCTCCTTAACAAAAACTTACAGTTTAAAATGTTAAGTATAAGGGTTGATTAAACGCCAAAAGGTACACAAATCAGTAAGTACCCAACATTTCATTAATACTTCATTAATATTTAAGTAATTCTACTGCATTAATTTTCATTAATAAGTTATTTTTTAGAATTTATTAGATGTCACAGACCCTTATGCTGGCCACTTCATTTATAATATTTTTTTGTTATAATTATGATAAATCACATAAATATGTACATGCATGTTAAAGTAGAAAAATACAAAGTTAGAGTCGGCTACTGTCTTGAATTCGTCTTACCGAAATATTCGTGAGCACAAATAACACACAGTTATAACAAGTAGATTATTCAACAACAATTATTGATTTCTCGATTGTAATTTAATTTAGTCCCCCTAATTTTACTTATAGTAAAATACTGGAATAATTAGCTGTCCTAAAAATATGCATATCTTATTTACTTTATATTACATATATACAACATTGTGGGATGAATACCTAGATTGAGAATGTAATTGAAGAAAACTATGTTACTTGCGATAAAGCCAGATAATTATTATAAACGTTTGACTACTTCATAAAATAACAATTACTTTAATCGAAGAATGAACTTAAACCGACGATTTTTGAAAATCATTGATGTATGTTGGTGAAGTTTCTTTTAAAAGAAAGTTTTGAATTTTTTAGCCTCATAATTTTTTTTTATTTTTTGTAACGTTTTTCTTTTTAACCTGTAATTAATAGTTTCATTATTATAGATAACTAGATATTACAGTCAATCTACAGTGCTACTTGAACATATATTTTGTAGACGAAAATGGCCAGCATAAGGGTCTGTGACATCTAATAAATTCTAAAAAATAACTTATTAATGAAAATTAATGCAGTAGAATTACTTAAATATTAATGAAGTATTAATGAAATGTTGGGTACTTACTGATTTGTGTACCTTTTGGCGTTTAATCAACCCTTATACTTAACATTTTAAACTGTAAGTTTTTGTTAAGGAGTTAGTAATAATAATTTTGGAGGGGGCCTTACATAAAGGGGGCTAACTCCTCTCCCATTCGATGTACAGGGCCGAGACCCCCAAAAGGCACATCTACATAAAATTCCGAATCGAATGACACCTCATTCATGAAAATCGGTTCACGCGTTTAGGCGCTACGTTGTTTACAAAAAAGGTAACAACAAGAACAACAAGAAGAAGAAGAAGAAGAAGAAGAACAAGAACAAGAACATTTTTTGAAAAAGCCGTTTTTGCTCATTTTCGGCAACTTTTTTCTCGAAACCTATTAGATCTGGGTGGTTGCAAAAAAATTACAGTTATAAAGGAGGGTTTGCCCTATATTATAAAGAAAATTTGGGAATTTTATCTTTTATAGAAAAATAGAAAAAAATTGTCAAAGTTGGGTGTTTTTCAACGTTACACTTTTTCGTGCAGTTTTTGATGGTCAACCCTTATACAACTGTCCTACCGGACAGTTTTAATCAATGTACTTACTAATCGCACTACTATTGGAGAATAGTTTCCTGTGGGCGTGGCAAGGGGTGGAACTTTTAATTAATATAAATAAACAAAAACGATAAGAACCTTTTTTTTTGACTTGTTTTTATAATTTGACGATATACCTATTATCTTTACCGGACATTATGTTAGGGTTAGCGAGCCAGATTCAATGATGTTTGGAAAAGTGGTCGCGGGCCGGATTAGGTTGCACACGCGTAACTTACACAATAGTGTACAATCACATCTGTAGAGCCACACTAGACAGCACACATAAGGAGTGGCAACTAGCAGTTCTACATGCATGTTAATTATAAATATCGCATATTTGCATGAACACATACAGGCCCTAAAACAATCAAACAAAGTACGAATTTTGAAGTTTAAAATAGATAAAAATAAAAAAATGGATGGTTCAGTTTTTAAACCTGCACATATTCGCATTTTTTTTATTATTATGACTCGCTAATATCTGATATCATTGGTGAACGAAGCCGTTCACTGATTGTCTCTAGGCAGTGATCTTTCGTTACAAACACACACTGTAAAATGGACACACTGTTCGTAAACGGACAATGAGCTGTAAGAGACTGCTTTGAAGAGAAAATCTAAGGGCTGGCTAAACTCGAACCCGCGATCTTCCCGAGGGGTCCAGTACATTAACCATTTAGGTAATTCTTTCACTAGCTATATGTATTTATGAACACTATTTCCACAAACATTAAGTTTATTTTTAGTTTGTTCGTTATGTAAGGATTATGAAGTTATGGGACATACTCATAAGTTAAAGTCATCCCTTGTAGGGCACTGTTTCTAATCGATTTGCTGAACAAACATCCTCTATCTCTTTATTATTTTCTTTTGAATGAAAAGTGTGTTAAATACTTTCTTAACGTTACATGAACGCTCGAAGATAGTCGGGGTTGGAGTTGTTGGAACAAGACAGAAGTTTCCAAAGCCAGCTGCCCAAGATCAGTACTATGATTGTGTCTGATAAGAAAGGATATAATTTCGATCCGTTCTAAGCAGGAATGTGTCGTAATGATGGAAAAACTTTGATGAAGGCACTTTAAATCTGCTGAACATCGTGCCAACTCCTCCGCGAAGTGGTTGGATTATAAGAATCTGGTTTGAGTCAATGCAGATCTGCCACTATCCATTGAGGAGTAACTTGAGTTTGGCCATTTGGACAGGGCAGCAATGGAGAAGCTTTCTTTACACTCAGATGAGTTACATTTCGAGATGGCAAGATGACCTTCGTGCGTCTGATGACTGAACGCGAGATCAGGAACTCATCTGAGCACGCTTCTCCGTTGTTATTCTGTCCACATGAGCAAACTTTAATCATCTGCTTATTTCACGGCCACGTGTCAAAATCAGTTTCATTCACATGTGTTCCATTAGTTCACTGATATTTTAGAAGCCACAATAAACTTTTTAGGGGGCAAAGCATTTGGCTTATAGCAACTCCCTTTATAAACTATTTATCCATGCCTCTCTCTGTTTCTGGTTGCGGTCTTCTGCTCTTACTTTCTGCTTTCCTATAGCAATACACAAACCTCAGTACCGTACTGAGCCTGTAAAGTGACACAAACAATAAATCCGTCACTTCTGTCTTCTTCCAAGTAACACTACCATACGAGCTCGCTCTTCGGGTATAATAACTCTTGCTTATTTCTACATAAAATCTTTTTCACCAAATGGAAACAAAGAGTTTATGGCTTCCAAACATGATTTGCATATCCAATGTAAACACTTCTCTACAAGGGATAAATTTAGCTTTTTAGAATTTATTGCCTCACTCCTCCACAAAATCCCTACAATTCATTTTGTCAAAATATTAGAACTAGTTCACTCTCGTGTGATAAATGAGCAAGAAATAAGAAAACTGTTATCTCAAATAGTAAAGGTAACTTTAATTTTATGTTCTGAATCCGAGTATAATTTGAAACTTTCTACCAACTTCACCGTCATATCTCGCTTAAAAAAAAAAATAATAAAAAATAAAAAAAAATATATATATATTGAATTAATAAAGTAATAAATAAAGAAATTGATTAATTGCTTGCTTGTTAACTTTTTGCATTTTTAATTAAATTTTATTACTTTTTGTTTAATGTATTTTCCTTGTTAACTTTTATTTATTAATTGATTTTTGTTTAACTATATGATAAAACTAAAAATAAATATAAAAATAAACCAGAATAAGCAATGTTTAATTTACTTTTTTAATTATAGCACTTGTTTAATATTATTTTTTATTGGAAGGGAAAAAATGAACAATTGCGGGGGGGGGGGGAAATGATTTGTGCACGTGTCTGTGTGTTGTAAAGAAATGATGCAGTTTCTGCTCTCATACATTCAGTACGCTATCGGCTAAATAAATGAAATAAATAAATAATTTATCCAAATATATATATATATATATATATATATTACAGGGTGGTGCAAGTTTTTATTAAGAATCTGCTTTTCTTTTCTTTTTTGTTTTGAAAATTAAAAAAAAAATAAAAGTTAATTCAAGACCTGTTTTCTTGTTAGAACTAATTAATCTGAACTAAAGAACTGGTCAGGGTTGTAAGGACTTGACAGTTTTGTTTAAAACGCTTTTCTTAAAACTTGATTTCATAAAGGCTTTGGGTGGGAGGAAAGGTATTTGTTGCATCCCTGTGCATTGCTATTGCACTGTAGAAACTTTGGAAAAGTTGAAATTGTAGAACTCGAGTGAGTTTTGCGACCAGAATTGTAGTTGATACATTCAATTATTTGTGTGATGCGTATGTTACCGGGAAAGTTTAAAATCCGGCATTCTGTAGAAAACAAAGTAAACTTATTTATCCTGTTAAAAAGGCTTCAGTGCTGTATGGTATTACGTCACGGACTCGCGACTTATTTCACGTACTTCATGAAACTCGTTTGGCTATTAGACACGGAAGAAGTGATAGAATGTTGAAAGATCTTCCAACCAAATACAAAAACCTTATACGTCAGGATATTGAACTGTACATCCACATTTGTGAACCTTGCACATTCACACTTACAACTGCACACATTTCATACATACAAACAGACATACACACATACAAATACGGGCGCCACGGTAGCCGAGCGGTTTGAGGCCAAACCTGCGAAGCTAATATATATTGTGGTACTGGGTTCGATTCCCGGTCTTAGGCCTTGGATTTTATTTAATGGTTAATGAAAGACATTTACAGTAACGTATGTTTGCTAGTCGCCTCCGTCCACGACACCTAATTATTGGTAGTTGGACGTTAAGCCCCGCCTGAAAAAATAGGCGGTTACTTTACTTTACTTTACATACAAATACAACCTGCACCACACATATCAGACTTCAGACTAGGCACCTCATGAGAGGGGAGGTAATCTCTCTCCCGCACGTTTGCCGTGTGTGGCAGCCCATGTCGGCGGAAATGAGAGTCCTGGACGCTGAGGCTAAAGATGACCTGCGGGCTTCGGAGGCCAACACTCGTCTTTGGTCCTTGCTTCGCTTAGAGGGGTGGTCAGACGATAACCCTAGTCTGATCAAGCGGCATGGGACGATCATGCTATGCGTGAGTCCTGTGGGTGAATGGCGTCCGTGGGGGCCTTCCATCAGAGCTTGCTGTGTGGATAGGGTCAGCTGCGGTCTTCGGACTAAGTCCTCTATGATGGTCTACCCTTGTACCCCTCAGTCCCCTTTGGGATGGAGGCTACTACTGGGGTCCAATTGAGAGTCCTTGAAGGCTGGACCACATGGAGGATGAAACTTTTATTTAATATGGAAGAATTTTTATCACCAGGCGATAGTGTTATTCAAGAAAAGAAATTTGTAATTGTTAAGAAGAAAATAGCAAATCTGATAAGGCTGTACAGAGAAATTATTAATCTGATCCCAGGTTCAGAAATGAAAAAACTAAGGAATGGTATGCTGTTGATAAAAGTAATATCAAAAACTTACTTTGAAAAGTTGTTAAAACCGTCTATTTTCTACGGTGAACATATTTTAGTCGAACCTCATAGGGGTTTGAATTCTTGTAAAGGTTACTATACTGTGAAGAACAAGAAATTAAGGAAGAGTTGTCTTCCCAGGGGGTAACCGAAGTTAGGATATTAAAGTCAAAGAAGAATGGTGTTGAGACTCTTACTCCAGCTGTAGTCCTTTCCTTTGATGCTTCCTAAGAAAGTCAAAATAAGGTATCTTGTATTAAGATTAGGGCACTACATTCCAAACCCCTTGCACTGTTTCAAGTGCCAAAACTACGCTCATACGTTTACAAATTGCAACCGTGAATTTCATGTTTGCGGACTGTCTGGTGAGATACGACATGATAACGAGTGAAGTAGTCCAGTAAAATGCGTGAACTGTTCAGAAAGTCTCCCTGCTTGGTCTAGGGATTGTAGAGAATATAAGGATGAGAGAATAATCAAAGAAATTATTACCAAGGAGAAGCAGACATATGTCCAAACAAAGAAGGATTTTACCTCGCCAAAATGAAACTTCCTATGCTGAAATAACGAGGACGGGGAACCAACGGAACTCAACACCTGAAACAGCCATTGAAAAACTATTAATGGCCGTGGGAATACTAACGGAACGAATTGAGAAGTTAGAAATCAAGCAAATTCAACAAGTAGCGCCACTCCAACAAAAACCATCGACCGAAAAATTTTCCCGATCAACTGCTGAAAAGATCAAAATTGGAAATAATAAAAAAAGTTTCAAATACTGACCAGATCAGGGAAAAATAAAATAAAATCATCAATTCTTGAGACTCCAAGGGAACGAGATGACTCTAAACCTATGCAAATTGAAAGTGTAACTGAAGATCTCATTACGGCAGGAACCTCATCAACCACGAACCCTAAAGAGAGAAGTCCTCCAAAACCCAATACCTGCAGACACCCTTTGTCTGCTTCAAACTCGTCCCAAACTAAGGGTGCGAAGTCAATAAGAGTCGCTGTTGAGTCCGCATCTATACGAACTAATTTAAATAATAATGTAAAGAATTCTAAACCAGAGCCGTCTAAGGGACCTAAAAGGTAACCTTAGCTAATCTTATTCAAGATAAAGCAACAAGTTTTTTAAATCTAAAGATGAGTATCCTACAGTGGAATATGAATGGATATCCATAAGGAAGAACTAAGAAAGCTCATTAAGGAAAAATCCCCTTTACTCGTATGTTTTCAAGAGACACATCTCAAACCAAGTAACACTCTGACGATACCGCACTATAATTGTTACAGATGAGATTTTCTACAAGGGCAACGAGCTTGTGGGGGAGTAGGAATCCTTGTGCGCGATGACATTATCTGTCAAGAAATACTCATCAATTCTTACTTTCAGTTATTGTAAAGGTTTGCCTTCCACATCCAATCACAGTCTGTTTCATTTATATTCCTCCTCGACAAAATATAAACTTAGAAGAAATGAACACATTCCTTAGGCAAATACATGGACCTACCCTATTTTTAGGTGATTTCAACGCGCACAATATTGTTTGGGGCTCGGAGGTTACTGAGAGCAGAGGAAGAGAAGTATTGGATCCAATTGAAGAACAAAATCTAATTCTCTTAAATGACGGCAGTAAGACCTTTTTATCCCCATCTTTTGGAACAATGTCGGCAATCTGCTTCACTTGTCACCCGGCTGGAACAGAATGTCCTGGAAGATGGAAGTGACCACTTCCCCATTTCATTTACATTCATATAGAAAACGGTATCCAGCCCCAAGAGAGGCCGAAGAGATGGCGCGTTAAGCAGGCAAATTGGGAATTATATGCGGAAATGTCCTCCCTTAAGGAACAGGGAAACATTGAGGAATTGTCACAATTTATTAACCAGAAAATCCTGCTAGCAGCAAAAGCGGCTATCCCTGAAACAAAAGAGGTACCTCATGGGATTTCGGTTCCTTGGTGGTCTGAAGAATGTCAGGAAGCAGTAAGAAAGCGTCGAAGAGCAATAAGAAAATTTAAAAGACACTGTACAAAGGCGAATTTCATCGAGTTTAGGAGGGCTAATGCTGAAGCAAGAAGACTCATTTCTTTTTTTTGTATGAAAATTTTGTTTCCCTTGCTAAGAAAGGCACAAATTTTTTGTAAACTTTCATTTTTCTTTATGTGTTTTGAATAATTTTTTTTAAATGGCACTTCCATTATTTTTCAGAATAACATTTGTATTTTTGAGGAATGCACGTCATTTATGTATATAATAACCTTTTTTCATACTTCGCCTAATTAGTATTTGTTATTCTATAGAATATACAATGCCTAGGTTTCCCTAAGCCAAACTGTCGTTTGTAATAATTCTCAAATCTCATAAATTGCCTAAAAATGCCGGGCATTATATACAATGCCCAGGTATTCTATAGAATGCCGGCTTTTAATTCATTGCCGGTAACATGTACAGTACATAAAATGCCCCTTTGAATCCAGGGGCATAAAGTATCCATGGTCTTGAAGTTCATAAGATCGACTAAGAGTTTTCACATTTTCTTGGATTCTAGGGACAAAATAAACTTTGAAAACAGGTCTATCGCAAATTCAACTCTAATTAGTTATCAGGTTACCGTAGAAAACTATGTGATACTCTTATAAACTTGGACCACCCAACAATCAGAAAAAATCCTAAAAACACACATAATTAATAGTAGTAAAATAAATTAGCAATGGTAACAAAAATACAAAAAATAAATAACAGGAATAAATAAATGATTAAATTGAAAGTAAAAATATTTTATGAGAAAATCAAATATCCATAAAAACTACACATTAAGCAGTTAATCCTAAGTGTTTTAGAAAAAGCTTTGGATAAAGTAAATGCGTTCTGTTTTTGTCCAGGCAGAAGTTAAAATTTAGTATTTTACTTAGATACGACCAGAAGAACAGGTAATCAAAGTTTGGCCAAAGTAGATACATTGGGAGTGTCATTAGTCCTGACAGAGCCTTGCGGGTTTATTGCGATTCTCACACAGCTTCAACACTTCTTCCCCCCAATTGTATGGCTGGGCAATATGAAAGATATCCGTCAAAGCAGGCTTGTTTTGCAACTCTATCGAAATAAGCCTGTTTTACAGATAAAATCTTTGATTTTCTCAAAGGCTACGCTAGTAAGCAAGAGCGAAAGGTAAGTATGTATGGACGGTTCTAGAATTGGTGGAAGGTCTGGAACGGTGGTTTACTTTCAGACTGGGAACCATTTAGTGAAAAAGTACGTAGATCACTATTATCTGCAAGGTCGAGGTTTATGCTATTGTTGGTTTCAATTCGTATGAGCAACTATTGTTTGAAAGAGGTTTGCACCTTGTTCAGATAGTCAGGTTAGACTGAAGGCGCTGAACTCATGTATTTTCACTTCTAATTGGTGATGATGGTTCTAGGAAACTGGAAGAGTTGGCTAAAGAGATTCTTCTGTTAGGAAGCCGGGTACGGAGATTCCGGGAAACAAGGATAGGCCGAATCGGAGCTTTAATCATCGTTATCGGTCCTGAACCTGCAGCTGGCGTGTCGTTTGACAATTGTAATCGGGTTTCCGGCTTTCTACAGGGTGAACCAGTAAGTATTGTCCATAGGCCAACTGTGTGTAGTACATCTAAAGTGGAGTACAATGACGTATTGGCCGACTTCATATTTTCCTCTGTTCTTGAGTGACGTCACTTTAATTTTTTTTTCTAAAATCATTACTTCTTTCCAATAAAAATGTTATTACTCAGAAAGTTTTAGCCCGAATTCGATTCTGATGACACGGTTAGAAAGACCAGATAAATTTTCTAAAAACTGATACCATTTCGAAGCATAAGTTATTCCTCAAACATCCTCAATCTTCCTCCGAACGCTGGAAAAATAAAAGTAATCGAAATTTTTAAGTAAACTCATTAGGCCCTCACGTGATCATTATCAGACCTAGGTGCTGGCACTTTTTATAAAAGATTCCTTGTTTAATGGGCTTTCAAATGGTATATCATTTTACAGGATTCCTTTTATCTTCGTATGAGAAATTACGTTTGTTTTGCAAGTAAACGTGTTCACGAGCACTCAACAGTGTTAGTTATCAAGTCGTTTAATTCATTGAAAACTCTTTTAGATGGACCAGTAGCCAATTTTTAAAGTAGATTGTCTTAAAATAAGGAAGTCAAAGGACTAGTACCAGAGAGTGTACTAGGGTTACCAGAGAGGCTTTGGATAACCTTCCCCTTCCCGCTGACGAATAATAATGATAATAAACCAATACGGAAGAAATTTAAAGTTTCTAGGAATATTTATAATTGAGACTTATTTCTAAACTTAAACAAATTGACTAAAATCGATTGCGTGGGTTTAGAGAGAATAAAACGAAAATCATATGGGTTTTGGTGAAGTATTTTACAGACTTAAAGTGGGCTGCGGTTTGCTGGGCGTAAAATGAAGGGCAATATCTGTGAACCCTGCCAGCTGCAAGCAATTTAGAAGGACGGAACACGCCTATATTTCTGTAGTTTGTTTTTTTTGTTACCGGTTATTGGGCTAAATCCAACGGGAGGTTCAAGATGGAGCTTAATTTCTATGCTAATATCTCTATTAAATGTTTAGAACCAGATTTGGTAAGTCCCGAGTTGTAAAGCTATCACTAGACGATATCAATTATGTAGGATTTAGTTCCTACGAGTTACTATAATTAATCTACCTACTGACTGAATATAGTATCAAGTAAGATCTAGTTGCCTGGTAAGTTATCAGGTGTTGCAAGCGGTCAATCCCTCCCAGATTTTGAGGCTTCTTGGGTTCCATAAGTTGGCAGGGGCGTTTTAGCAACGTACATAGCACCGGTTTGGCAAGAACTATTGATCAAAATACCTATATAATACTAGTTCCTATGTAATACTAGAAAGAATGAAATGTATTGCTAACATTCTGCGTTTAAAGAAAATTGGCGACCAAAAATTTACATCTCTGGAACTTCTCTTTTGTATTCTAGTTTTCGCGTACCGACTACTCAGATTGATGCATCGCTTTTGTTTAGAAACATGAAAGTTTATTTTAAGGTTCTATGATTTCTCGCTTTGCTAAAAAGTACCATTTTGTAATATAGTAGACTAACTTTGAAGTAAATAACCTTTAGTAAAAATTTGATCTTAGAAGAAAACGTACGCTTAAAATTTTCTTAGGAACCGTAGCTTTCTACGGAAAGTCGTGTGAGGGAACGCATAGCTTCATGCACAGCACATAGTTTCATGCACAAGCACCTAGCTTTATGTACATAGTATATGCATGACATGAAGGTTTGTGGTCGGGGAAATTTTAACATTTCACAGCGCTGTAAACAGCATACAATGTTAATGAGGTGCACTCTGTCCTAATTGGCTAGATACGCACTGCCTAGATTTGTTTTTAACCCTACACCCCGCGTAACTACTAATGCATAGGTAATCAACCCAATCCAATATTGCTATAGTAATTTGTTATTATCTACATTAAACTGTAATTGTTAAATTACATAATTCTGTAAAGTAGTGTAGTGTAAAAAGTGGCCTTAGTGAAATGCAGAATAAAATTTTAATCTTTTCTAATTTAGTATTAATTTGACCAATCTACTTCTAAATTAACTTCATTTTCAATCGTAACACTGTGTCGTGATCGAATGAAATTAACTAAATTGCGTTTGCGCTAGAAATACACATTTTGAGTTCGAAAAAATGTTTTGACTCATGCTTGTATGTTTGAGAATGTCATATAAGGCTTATACTTATATAATCGCTCCCGTCCAATATAAAGAACCCTTTCCTTTTCCTAGAAAACACTGGATGTCTTTTTTGGCAGAAGACATCGACTTTGCTTTTTCTTCCACACGGTGCTCGAAACTTGATGGCTATTTCTGACCCTGTCTCATTAGAAGTTACAAAATGGCGCACAAAATCTGGGGGATTCTTTTTGAAAAAAAAAAACGTCCAAATTCGTTTTCTAATCTGTTTTTGTTCATCATTTAACAAATACAGGGTTTGCACAAACCTCTTTCTCCATTTTAATTCTAGACGCAAAATATAGCCTACTTTTTCTTCTGATACGCCTGCAGTATCCATTACCTTGCATTTGCTCTACACTTGCTTGATGGTTTAAACTGTCATTGCAGTTTTATGCCGTCCTTTACATGGAGCATTTTCAAGAAAAGTACGACCACATTTAAATCCAGCTGCTTGTTTCTTCACTATTGAAAATGAAGATCCTTAAAAACCATCTTCAAATTTAGTCGACTTTCTATTATAAACAGTGCAAAACGAAGAATTTTAAAGTCGTCATGAAATTCCAGTTTATCCATTTCAACGAAATAAACACAGACGTTTAGTTCAAATAGACGCACAACGAAAACCATTCGACCCGCCAAGATGACCATTGCTGTATGCAATAACAATGAGGTGCCATTAAGTATTATAAAAACGAAATTGATATCAAATGTCAGATTAGATTGAAAACATTTATTCCGACACTTTTGGGATTTCCCTGGATGCCCATGCAACCTAAATTCATAATATATGTATACAGGGTGACCAGAGTTATATGCTCCACCCACTTTTTTTTTTAACGGGAGGGAATTTCGAAAAAATAAAAAACATATTCAATCATTTTTAGTCTAGTTTATTTTCAGTGATTGACCCATTTTTTTAAACCCCTGTATCTCGAGACTTTTGTTTTTCAAATGGAACGTTATATTTTTTGTTGCATATTTTTATAGAATTTGAGGTCCTAAAAAAAAAAAAATTGAAATCGGTTAGGTTTTTCAAAAGTTATGGTCTTTTTAAAATATGAAAAACAAATTTCAGTTTACTGTCAAAATTACGTTATTTTTTTTAAAGAATCTGTTGAAACTGGGCACAATCAACGGATAGGCAAGCCAAAACTCTGGACTCCCACGCTTTGCTTGTAGCAGCACTTATGGTGGCGAAGTCAAGATCTAGGCAGGCTAGAGTTATTCGACGTTTCAGATCATCGACTGAAGCCACGAGATTAGGGATACTGTACACTTTATTTTTTAGGTATCCCCACAAAAAATAGTCCATTTGGGTTAAGTCCGGGGATCGAGGTGGCCATTGGATGGGACACTGAGTCCCAAAGCACTTTTCATGGAAATTTCTGTCAAGGTAACCTCGAACCACTCTCGCATGTATGCCGAGCAACCATCTTGTTGAAAATACATATCTAGCCGACGTTGTAGATGAACATCATCAAGCAGAACTGGCATAATGTCTCTTAAAAAAAAGTTGGATACCATTCACCAGTTAAGTTCATTCTGTAGAAGTATGGACCGATTAGTTGATTTCCTAAAACTCCACACCAAACGTTTGTAGAAAAAACAACCTGAACGTCGAATAACTCTAGCCTGCCTAGATCTTGACTTCGCCACCATAAGTGCTGCTACAAGCAAAGCGTGAAAGTCCAGAGTTTTGGCTTTCCTATCCGTTGATTGGGCAGAGTTTGAACAGATTCTTTAAAAGAAATAACGTAACTTTGACCGTAAACTGAAATTTGTTTTTCATATTTTAAATTACCATAACTTTTGAAGAACCTAACCGATTTCAAAAAATTTATTTTTATTCTTTTTTGGAGCTCAAATACTATAAAAATATGCAACAAAAAATATAACGTTCCATTTGAAAAACAAAAGTTGGATACTGTATCTCGAGATACAGGAGTTTAAAAAAATGGGTCAATCACTGAAAATAAACTAGACTAAAAATGATTAAATGTTTTTTATTTTTTCGAAATTTCCCGCCGTTAAAAAAAAAGTGGGTGGAGCATATAACTCTGGTCAGCCTGTATATGTGTGAGAAATGTTACAGCAATAAAATATGAGGCCATAGGGTCAAAATAAAATTTAGAACATATAATAAAAATTCACATCTAGTTATGTAAAAAAAATATGATGGTGAGAACAAAGTAAAGTAATCGCCTATATTTCCTGGCGGGGCCTAACGTCCAACTACCAATTAGGTGTCGTGGACGGAAGCTCATTCTTTACTATAACCAATTTTTTCTAACAAATAAAAAGTATTGAATCGCGGGATCCGAACTGGGGATCTCTCACTTACAAAGCCACTCTCTTGATCACTAGGCCAACACCCGCCCCTGATGGTGAGAACAAAGTAAAGTAATCGCCTATATTTCCTGGCGGGGCCTAACGTCCAACTACCAATTAGGTGTCGTGGACGGGGGCAGAAGCTCATTCTTTACTATAAACAATTTTTTCTAACAAATAAAAAGTATTGAATCGCGGGATCCGAACTGGGGATCTCTCACTTACAAAGCCACTCTCTTGATCACTAGACCAACACCCGCCCATGATGGTGAGAACAAAGTAAAGTAATCGCCTATATTTCCTGGGGGGGCCTAACGTCCAACTACCAATTAGGTGTCTTGGACGGAAGCTCATTCTTTACTATAACCAATTTTTTCTAACAAATAAAAAGTATTGAATCGCGGGATCCGAACTGGGGATCTCTCACTTACAAAGCCACTCTCTTGATCACTAGGCCAACACCCGCCCCTGATGGTGAGAACAAAGTAAAGTAATCGCCTATATTTCCTGGCGGGGCCTAACGTCCAACTACCAATTAGGTGTCGTGGACGGGGGCAGAAGCTCATTCATTACTATAAACAATTTTTTCTAACAAATAAAAAGTATTGAATCGCGGGATCCGAACTGGGGATCTCTCACTTACAAAGCCACTCTCTTGATCACTAGACCAACACCCGCCCATGATGGTGAGAACAAAGTAAAGTAATCGCCTATATTTCCTGGCGGGGCCTAACGTCCAACTACCAATTAGGTGTCGTGGACGGAAGCTCATTCTTTACTATAACCAATTTTTTCTAACAAATAAAAAGTATTGAATCGCGGGATCCGAACTGGGGATCTCTCACTTACAAAGCCACTCTCTTGATCACCAGGCCAACACCCGCCCCTGATGGTGAGAACAAAGTAAAGTAATCGCCTATATTTCCTGGCGGGGCCTAACGTCCAACTACCAATTAGGTGTCGTGGACGGGGGCAGAAGCTCATTCTTTACTATAAACAATTTTTTCTAACAAATAAAAAGTATTGAATCGCGGGATCCGAACTGGGGATCTCTCACTTACAAAGCCACTCTCTTGATCACTAGACCAACACCCGCCCATGATGGTGAGAACAAAGTAAAGTAATCGCCTATATTTCCTGGGGGGGCCTAACGTCCAACTACCAATTAGATGTCTTGGACGGAAGCTCATTCATTACTATAACCAATTTTTTCTAACAAATAAAAAGTATTGAATCGCGGGATCCGAACTGGGGATCTCTCACTTACAAAGCCACTCTCTTGATCACTAGGCCAACACCCGCTCCTGATGGTGAGAACAAAGTAAAGTAATCGCCTATATTTCCTGGAGGGCCTAACGTCCAACTACCAATTAGGTGTCGTGGACGGAAGCTCATTCTTTACTATAACCAATTTTTTCTAACAAATAAAAAGTATTGAATCGCGGGATCCGAACTGGGGATCTCTCACTTACAAAGCCACTCTCTTGATCACTAGACCAACACCCGCCCCTGATGGTGAGAACAAAGTAAAGTAATCGCCTATATTTCCTGGCGGGGCCTAACGTCCAACTACCAATTAGGTGTCGTGGACGGGGGCAGAAGCTCATTCTTTACTATAAACAATTTTTTCTAACAAATAAAAAGTATTGAATCGCGGGATCCGAACTGGGGATCTCTCACTTACAAAGCCACTCTCTTGATCACTAGACCAACACCCGCCCATGATGGTGAGAACAAAGTAAAGTAATCGCCTATATTTCCTGGCGGGGCCTAACGTCCAACTACCAATTAGGTGTCGTGGACGGAAGCTCATTCTTTACTATAACCAATTTTTTCTAACAAATAAAAAGTATTGAATCGCGTGATCCGAACTGGGGATCTCTCACTTACAAAGCCACTCTCTTGATCACTAGGCCAACACCCGCCCCTGATGGTGAGAACAAAGTAAAGTAATCGCCTATATTTCCTGGCGGGGCCTAACGTCCAACTACCAATTAGGTGTCGTGGACGGGGGCAGAAGCTCATTCTTTACTATAAACAATTTTTTCTAACAAATAAAAAGTATTGAATCGCGGGATCCGAACTGGGGATCTCTCACTTACAAAGCCACTCTCTTGATCACTAGACCAACACCCGCCCATGATGGTGAGAACAAAGTAAAGTAATCGCCTATATTTCCTGGCGGGGCCTAACGTCCAACTACCAATTAGGTGTCGTGGACGGAAGCTCATTCTTTACTATAACCAATTTTTTCTAACAAATAAAAAGTATTGAATCGCGGGATCCGAACTGGGGATCTCTCACTTACAAAGCCACTCTCTTGATCACCAGGCCAACACCCGCCCATGATGGTGAGAACAAAGTAAAGTAATCGCCTATATTTCCTGGCGGGGCCTAACGTCCAACTACCAATTAGGTGTCGTGGACGGGGGCAGAAGCTCATTCTTTACTATAAACAATTTTTTCTAACAAATAAAAAGTATTGAATCGCGGGATCCGAACTGGGGATCTCTCACTTACAAAGCCACTCTCTTGATCACTAGACCAACACCCGCCCATGATGGTGAGAACAAAGTAAAGTAATCGCCTATATTTCCTGGGGGGGCCTAACGTCCAACTACCAATTAGGTGTCTTGGACGGAAGCTCATTCTTTACTATAACCAATTTTTTCTAACAAATAAAAAGTATTGAATCGCGGGATCCGAACTGGGGATCTCTCACTTACAAAGCCACTCTCTTGATCACTAGGCCAACACCCGCTCCTGATGGTGAGAACAAAGTAAAGTAATCGCCTATATTTCCTGGCGGGGCCTAACGTCCAACTACCAATTAGGTGTCGTGGACGGAAGCTCATTCTTTACTATAACCAATTTTTTCTAACAAATAAAAAGTATTGAATCGCGGGATCCGAACTGGGGATCTCTCACTTACAAAGCCACTCTCTTGATCACTAGACCAACACCCGCCCCTGATGGTGAGAACAAAGTAAAGTAATCGCCTATATTTCCTGGCGGGGCCTAACGTCCAACTACCAATTAGGTGTCGTGGACGGGGGCAGAAGCTCATTCTTTACTATAAACAATTTTTTCTAACAAATAAAAAGTATTGAATCGCGGGATCCGAACTGGGGATCTCTCACTTACAAAGCCACTCTCTTGATCACTAGACCAACACCCGCCCATGATGGTGAGAACAAAGTAAAGTAATCGCCTATATTTCCTGGCGGGGCCTAACGTCCAACTACCAATTAGGTGTCGTGGACGGAAGCTCATTCTTTACTATAACCAATTTTTTCTAACAAATAAAAAGTATTGAATCGCGTGATCCGAACTGGGGATCTCTCACTTACAAAGCCACTCTCTTGATCACTAGGCCAACACCCGCCCCTGATGGTGAGAACAAAGTAAAGTAATCGCCTATATTTCCTGGCGGGGCCTAACGTCCAACTACCAATTAGGTGTCGTGGACGGGGGCAGAAGCTCATTCTTTACTATAAACAATTTTTTCTAACAAATAAAAAGTATTGAATCGCGGGATCCGAACTGGGGATCTCTCACTTACAAAGCCACTCTCTTGATCACTAGACCAACACCCGCCCATGATGGTGAGAACAAAGTAAAGTAATCGCCTATATTTCCTGGCGGGGCCTAACGTCCAACTACCAATTAGGTGTCGTGGACGGAAGCTCATTCTTTACTATAACCAATTTTTTCTAACAAATAAAAAGTATTGAATCGCGGGATCCGAACTGGGGATCTCTCACTTACAAAGCCACTCTCTTGATCACCAGGCCAACACCCGCCCATGATGGTGAGAACAAAGTAAAGTAATCGCCTATATTTCCTGGCGGGGCCTAACGTCCAACTACCAATTAGGTGTCGTGGACGGGGGCAGAAGCTCATTCTTTACTATAAACAATTTTTTCTAACAAATAAAAAGTATTGAATCGCGGGATCCGAACTGGGGATCTCTCACTTACAAAGCCACTCTCTTGATCACTAGACCAACACCCGCCCATGATGGTGAGAACAAAGTAAAGTAATCGCCTATATTTCCTGGGGGGGCCTAACGTCCAACTACCAATTAGGTGTCTTGGACGGAAGCTCATTCTTTACTATAACCAATTTTTTCTAACAAATAAAAAGTATTGAATCGCGGGATCCGAACTGGGGATCTCTCACTTACAAAGCCACTCTCTTGATCACTAGGCCAACACCCGCTCCTGATGGTGAGAACAAAGTAAAGTAATCGCCTATATTTCCTGGCGGGGCCTAACGTCCAACTACCAATTAGGTGTCGTGGACGGAAGCTCATTCTTTACTATAACCAATTTTTTCTAACAAATAAAAAGTATTGAATCGCGGGATCCGAACTGGGGATCTCTCACTTACAAAGCCACTCTCTTGATCACTAGACCAACACCCGCCCCTGATGGTGAGAACAAAGTAAAGTAATCGCCTATATTTCCTGGCGGGGCCTAACGTCCAACTACCAATTAGGTGTCGTGGACGGGGGCAGAAGCTCATTCTTTACTATAAACAATTTTTTCTAACAAATAAAAAGTATTGAATCGCGGGATCCGAACTGGGGATCTCTCACTTACAAAGCCACTCTCTTGATCACTAGACCAACACCCGCCCATGATGGTGAGAACAAAGTAAAGTAATCGCCTATATTTCCTGGCGGGGCCTAACGTCCAACTACCAATTAGGTGTCGTGGACGGAAGCTCATTCTTTACTATAACCAATTTTTTCTAACAAATAAAAAGTATTGAATCGCGTGATCCGAACTGGGGATCTCTCACTTACAAAGCCACTCTCTTGATCACTAGGCCAACACCCGCCCCTGATGGTGAGAACAAAGTAAAGTAATCGCCTATATTTCCTGGCGGGGCCTAACGTCCAACTACCAATTAGGTGTCGTGGACGGGGGCAGAAGCTCATTCTTTACTATAAACAATTTTTTCTAACAAATAAAAAGTATTGAATCGCGGGATCCGAACTGGGGATCTCTCACTTACAAAGCCACTCTCTTGATCACTAGACCAACACCCGCCCATGATGGTGAGAACAAAGTAAAGTAATCGCCTATATTTCCTGGCGGGGCCTAACGTCCAACTACCAATTAGGTGTCGTGGACGGAAGCTCATTCTTTACTATAACCAATTTTTTCTAACAAATAAAAAGTATTGAATCGCGGGATCCGAACTGGGGATCTCTCACTTACAAAGCCACTCTCTTGATCACTAGGCCAACACCCGCCCCTGATGGTGAGAACAAAGTAAAGTAATCGCCTATATTTCCTGGCGGGGCCTAACGTCCAACTACCAATTAGGTGTCGTGGACGGGGGCAGAAGCTCATTCTTTACTATAAACAATTTTTTCTAACAAATAAAAAGTATTGAATCGCGGGATCCGAACTGGGGATCTCCCCCTTACAAAGCCACTCTCTTGATCACTAGACCAACACCCGCCCATGATGGTGAGAACAAAGTAAAGTAATCGCCTATATTTCCTGGCGGGGCCTAACGTCCAACTACCAATTAGGTGTCGTGGACGGAAGCTCATTCTTTACTATAACCAATTTTTTCTAACAAATAAAAAGTATTGAATCGCGGGATCCGAACTGGGGATCTCTCACTTACAAAGCCACTCTCTTGATCACTAGACCAACACCCGCCCATGATGGTGAGAACAAAGTAAAGTAATCGCCTATATTTCCTGGCGGGGCCTAACGTCCAACTACCAATTAGGTGTCGTGGACGGAAGCTCATTCTTTACTATAACCAATTTTTTCTAACAAATAAAATGTATTGAATCGCGGGATCCGAACTGGAGATCTCTCACTTACAAAGCCACTCTCTTGATCACTAGACCAACACCCGCCCATGATGGTGAGAACAAAGTAAAGTAATCGCCTATATTTCCTGGCCTGGCCTAACGTCCAACTACCAATTAGGTGTCGTGGACGGAAGTTCATTCTTTACTATAACCAATTTTTTCTAACAAATATAATGTATTGAATCGCGGGATCCGAACTGGAGATCTCTCACTTACAATGCCACTCTCTTGATCACTATACCAACACCCGCCCATGATGGTGAGAACAAAGTAAAGTAATCGCCTATATTTCCTGGTGGGGCCTAACGTCCAACTACCAATTAGGTGTCGTGGACGGAAGCTCATTCTTTACTATAAACAATTTTTTCTAACAAATAAAAAGTATTGAATCGCGGGATCCGAACAGGGGATCTCTCACTTACAAAGCCACTCTCTTGACCACTAGACCAACACCCGCCCATGATGGTGAGAACAAAGTAAAGTAATCGCCTATATTTCCTGGCGGGGCCTAACGTCCAACTACCAATTAGGTGTCGTGGACGGAAGCTCATTCTTTGCTATAACCAATTTTTTCTAACAAATAAAATGTATTGAATCGCGGGATCCGAACTGGAGATCTCTCACTTACAAAGCCACTCTCTTGATCACTATACCAACACCCGCCCATGATGGTGAGAACAAAGTAAAGTAATCGCCTATATTTCCTGGGGGGGCCTAACGTCCAACTACCAATTAGGTGTCGTGGACAGAAGCTCATTCTTTACTATAAACAATTTTTTCTAACAAATAAAATGTATTGAATCGCGGGATCCGAACTGGAGATCTCTCACTTACAAAGCCACTCTCTTGATCACTAGACCAACACCCGCCCATGATGGTGAGAACAAAGTAAAGTAATCGCCTATATTTCCTGGCGGGGCCTAACGTCCAACTACCAATTAGGTGTCGTGGACGGAAGCAGAAGCTCATTCTTTACTATAATCAATTTTTTCTAACAAATAAAAAGTATTGAATCGCGGGATCCGAACTGGAGATCTCTCACTTACAAAGCCACTCTCTTGATCACTAGACCAACACCCGCCCATGATGGTGAGAACAAAGTAAAGTAATCGCCTATATTTCCTGGCGGGGCCTAACGTCCAACTACCAATTAGGTGTCGTGGACGGAAGCTCATTCTTTGCTATAACCAATTTTTTCTAACAAATAAAAAGTATTGAATCGCGGGATCCGAACTGGAGATCTCTCACTTACAAAGCCACTCTCTTGATCACTAGACCAACACCCGCCCATGATGGTGAGAACAAAGTAAAGTAATCGCCTATATTTCCTGGCGGGGCCTAACGTCCAACTACCAATTAGGTGTCGTGGACGGAAGCTCATTCTTTGCTATAACCAATTTTTTCTAACAAATAAAATGTATTGAATCGCGGGATCCGAACTGGAGATCTCTCACTTACAAAGCCACTCTCTTGATCACTAGACCAACACCCGCCCATGATGGTGAGAACAAAGTAAAGTAATCGCCTATATTTCCTGGCGGGGCCTAACGTCCAACTACCAATTAGGTGTCGTGGACGGAAGCTCATTCTTTACTATAAACAATTTTTTCTAACAAATAAAATGTATTGAATCGCGGGATCCGAACAGGGGATCTCTCACTTACAAAGCCACTCTCTTGACCACTAGACCAACACCCGTCCCTGATGGTGAGAACAATTAATTTCTCTTGACTTTCAAAATCATTTAGAAGGAAATTAGTTTAAAGCTCAAATTTAAGATGAACTTTTAACCAAAATCCATGTTTTCAGGTAATATAACCCTGTTTTTATGTATGCTTAAGTGGAAAATGTTCTGTGTGGATAAACCAAACCTTTTTCTGTAGGTTTGGTGTTCTTATATTCACGTTCTTAAGAGGTGTATATTTACTTATGACCCCTAGGTTAAGTCCACCCAAAATCTTTTTCAAAAAAAGAAATCATTGCTTTTATGCACTTTTTTATGTATCGTACCTTACCTGTTCAGTCGTACACAACTTTCTCTTGTCGGTTTGTCTTTCCCGTCGCGCTTTAATCCGTGCTTTTGTTCTCGCCAAACTTCTGTAGTCTCGCATTTCTAACCTTTGCTGTGTTTCATCTCATTTCTTTCCAAGCTACCATCTCGTTCATCGGCAAGAAGATGGATAATCTCCGTCTTCTTAATTCTTTACATATTTATCTCTTTAGCATCAGTTTTTCTTCATCTTCAGCTTCAGGGGTTGTCTCCGGTGTCTTTTGTTTGCCCTCTTTACGGCCCTGGCCCATCCGGCCTTGACCCCACCTTGTGTCCAACTATGAATGGTGGCAGGGCTTACTCACTAAGGACAGAGACTAACCCTCTCTAAAATTCTCGCGTCTCCGCAGCTGGGTGTACTGCTCATAGTTTAGTTATAGTGTACTACTTATAGTAAAGTTTAGCACACAATCGCAGCTTTTATTTACAAAGACGATAACTATTAACTTTGATGAAGCCGGAATGTAATTAATTATTGCAGCTTTTCGCAGCCTACTGCACCTGTGAGGGAGCCATCTAGTTTTGATTATTTCTTGGTAGCCTTGAGCATCTACCTCACCTATCTCTAGATGTTATCGGAGTGATCAGGCGTTTTTTTTTTATCTTTAGTGTAGCATTCTAGCTAACTCAGTGGAAATGGCTTTATTTGAAAACCAAAATTCAAATCTTTACTAGAAGAATCTCTGCCTTTGGTCTCTTTGGTTTTGTATTAAGTTAACTGATCTACTTTAATCTCTTTTTAAGAAAGCTTGAAAAGGGAATTTACACATCATTCAACGATTTCGTATGCACTTACTGCTTGATAACCTCAGCAAATTGAAAATAATAATAAGTTTTGTCGATATAAAATTGAAGATTCGATCCGGTTACAGCCTACAACACTAGCTACTGAAAATATCACGGAACAATTGGTTTTAAGAGGCTGTGTTATTACTTTATTTAATATCTGATACACATTACCTTCCTTTTTGCTCTGCAGGTTAAACTTGCTCCCTCGGATATCTTGCTTATAACTCTTTCTTCTCAAACATTCACTTAAAACTTTTTCTTATGACTTGCCTGTTACCAATCCCTCGCCTCTCACCCAAATTAGAACACGCCTCTAGGGTAGGTTGGGATAGGTTTTGTAGTTGTCGCAGAGGAGAGGATAGTTTCTTTGCCCTTGAAAGCTATTTCTTTATCCGTATTTAGAGAAGCAGTAGCTAACAAAGAATCTCGAGCTATCCGATTATTGACTGCTGGCGTGATTATTCACGCTATCAATTTACATCTCAAGATATTGTCCAAATATATTGTATTTATTGTTATTGTATATCATGTTTCTATCCAACTCTGTTACAATTTGTCGTAACTAGTTATGTTATTTATGAAGCAGTGATGAATGCAAAGAGCTCTATTGGGCAATACAGTCAATTGTAAGCCCCAGTCCAAACTGTTACAGTTGGTTGACAACTAAGTAAGCCCCTCAAGACGTTATAAATGCGGGCGGTTTAACATATTCTAAGTATAATTTATTTATTATTTCGACATAGCTAGTAAGACTGGGCGAACTTCGTGACGAAACTGGGATTACTTTCATTATCTTCACTCGCTTTACTAAAAAGACTGATACTTCAAGGATGTCGAGATGGATAAAGGAAGACTTGAGCTACACCAGGCCATCAGAGTAAAACCAGGAAAATGGTTCTGCTAATTGATTGATAGTTCTGACTCTCTCCTTACTGGGAATTAAAGAGGGCTGACTTGAGACTGACTATTTAGGGTGTATTAGCAAGAAGCAGAGACGGATGATACCACAGTTGACCGGGTTCAATGAAGAGGACTCAAAATAGGAACAACCAAATAAATCCGTTCCTTTTTAACCTTTTAAATGTAGATTGAAAAATTGAAAGTGTACAACAAGAAGAATGGCAGGATTCCCAAAAACAAAGATGTTGGACTAAAATTGCATGTTACCAAATGTCTGCTATTGCGGGAGGACTTGCACCTTGTTATGCACTTTGTATCCTAGTATATTTATTAACTTTATAATAAATTATTATCTACTCATATCGCAATTTGAAAATATCCATCTATCATCCTTTAATTAGAAGCATACTTGCACTCGAAGTTAATAAAAACGCCCACGTATAGTGTCACTCTAGAGCTGTGGTGACTTGAAGTGAACAGGCCCGTTCCAATGAACAAAAATTAGAGGCTTAGTTTAAAATTATGTAAGCTAAAAACAGAAATAATTGTTCTAAAAAGAGAATCACAATGCGGATACTTGTAGCATCCCCGGTCTTCGAGAAAACTACGAAAGTGGCGGGATTGCATATTTTAAGGAAATATCTCTATTATCCTTGTTCTTTCTTCTGCAATTTAAAAAATATACAGTGATGAGATGACTGCTTTTTTTTGGTAACATTGTCTTTTAATAAAAATTATGAATCTAGTAAGATTAAAATAGTACATTTATTTGAGAAACCTTTCTAACTTTGCCCCTAATGAAAAATTTGACCTGATTGCGTATAATGGACGACCAGTTCGGATTGCTACATGTATGTGTAAACACATTATTCGCGCGGAAGTTCAATCCAGTTCATTACGCTAAGAGTAGTTGTGTATGTAATTGGAAATAAGTTTACAATGCGTGCTGAGCGATTTTTTTGTAGCTGTGTGTATTTAGAACACAGAGAATAGTTGTTTGGGGGGGAGGGGGTGAGCGACAGGAATGAAACATTAAAAGATGTGTCTATCCAGATAAGGCATAACTCATTAGAAGTAATTTTAAAACTCTAGAAGACTTCAAGTTCGTCAGCGGAAAGATTGTAAAGTATTTGATTGTACGGCTTGGGCCAAAATTTAAGATGTTTAATGAGTTTCGCTGGCCTCTTGTAAACTAAAGAAATAGTTGGAAGGCTAAATTACAGGAATTGTAATTTAATGAAATGAAGAATAATTATAGCAGGAGATGGTTGGTTTGAGGGTCCCCCAGACTTTTTGCACACCTATGGAATAACTGCTAACAATGTGTATATAATTTACAAATAAATAAATAAGAATAAGATACGTGTCTAAAAACTTGCGCCTTCCAGAAAGAGTAAATTTACAGGCTCTAATATTCACAAATTTATTTACATTAGCCTAAGATTACATGTGGCCACAAAAATGACATCATTTAAAGATTAAATTTAACATTGCTTTATGTCACCACAGTTTACAATAAAATTCTTCAAAAGGGCGGGACATGCTTCAACTGAGGCAATCCATGTCCAATGCCAGGCTGATCCTCTCAGTTGTTTTCTGATCGTGAGAAACGTCTTAAGCCTGCCAACCATCAAATTTCTCCAATAATTTACGGGTTTTACGAAGCGGAAGGCAAATTTTTTCTTCAGTTTTGATTTGCAGAAAAATTTGACTAATGTTTTGAAATAAATTAGTGTTTAGTCTTGTAATGGAAGAAGTCCCCAGCCTGATTCGTTTGTTGGTCCTAAGTGCTCGTCCTTGTTCTATTGATGAGCATTGAACCTGCCTTGGATGCAGGGGTCTCTAGGATCAAGTGTAATTAAACCCAATCTATCTCACACTGTAAAAAAAGAATCTCGTCCAAGGATTGGACGAAAAATAATCTGTGAGCGCACATTCTTTCACTATAACTCTTAAGGAAAGCGCGCTTCCTATCTCGCCATTTCTGCCATGTTTGGCATTGCAAAAACACACTTAAACCTTGTTGCTATTAAATAAGTGACGGGGCCATCAATTCCAGAAAGATTCTACTTTAGAGCTAGGATTAACCACTGCCCTTTCCATAAATGAAATTTCCTGCAAAAATATCAAAAGATCAACTTGTAGATTTACATTTGTGTTATAATTTTATCTGGAAGATCTGCTGGAGATTTGAATAAAATCGCTGGAGAAGTTGAGGATAAGATCTCGAAAAAGTGAAAAATTTCACTTAATAAAGTGGTGGGATTTACAGACGAGTCGATTAGAGATCCCATTCACATGTTATTTTATATATGCACTTACAAGCGAAGAATGTTTTGCTTAAACCAGTCTTTCGAGCTTTTCCTGTAACAAGTCATGTAGACAATTTTTGATTTTCATAATAACCAAAAATTAATGAATGTCAAAAGGAGATTTCAAATATTGTAACAGACACATTCCAAAAACTTCCTTAAAATAATGCCGAAGAAAGATGAAATTTGAAACTCCCATATAAAAATTTGTGCATTCATTGAAGAAAGATTAAGTTTAGTGACACTCAGAATTGGTCTGACGCAAGGTTTTTTACTCATCGGGAAAAATGAAAGACTCTTAAGGCGTTGGTACGACACCAGCATGATTTCGTCTATTCAGATAATAATTCTAGACCTCTTATTGCAAGGATTTCTCATATTAGTTCTTTCTTCGGCAAATACATGCAGAAAATTTACCTTTGTCAGCTCGTACCCCCGTTTAAAGGCAGTTGCAGTGTGTGTCACGTGATGGGTCATTAAGACGTTTCTCTCGATTATCAAACGATTTTGAAGAGAACTGTCATCCCTACCAGCAAGAATAGGATGAAACAACACAAGAAGACATGTTTCGCTCTATTCGTCATATGTACCGTCCTGTTACATAAAGAATTCTTGACTAATACTTTGACAAAACTCGTTATTAAATTTCTTCTCTAAAATTGTATTTTTTTTTGCCTTACTGTTAACTCTTACTACGTTAATGTAAATAAATGTAAATAATTAAACCTGTCGCTCTATAGTGCCGGTGAAAGTTTTTGGCACGTAGAATCTAAGAAATAATGTAATTATTATGCATAATTATTTGCTTGTATTCCCTTGCCAGTGTTAGTTTGGAATAGTAATCATTCCGGGCGTACTGATATGAAATGAGAGGTAGTCTGCTGGCCTTACCACGTCTATGATCTGCATGAGAGTCAGGCCGAAGCTCAATTGCAGCGGGTCCGACTCGTTGGCTACCGGTCGCTCCAGCACATTGTAGTGGTCCAGCAGGGTGTGCAGCAGTCGCTTTTCGTGTGGCCCTTGCTCCGAATCTGCAACAGCAACATGACCAAAACAGTTAGAACAACGTTCACGAACAGTTTGAATAAATTGATTTCAGTGACATACCCTAAATTTTTGGCTCAAGACATGAACTCAAATCCTAACAATTTTTGCAACCAAATTTTATCTTCCACTCGTTATTTTTTTAAAAAAAACGCTTAAATGAATTTATTAGGCAGCCATTTATTCTTATTTTAACGTCCACGTTCACTTCTTGAAATAGTAAAATTAGAGCATGCGTACTATACTGCATACTAGTATGAAAGAAATGGACACATATCATTACTATTGAATTTCTCCCTTATTAAACGGTCCGATAGGATAGTTGCAATGACCCAGATTTAATAAATTTCGAGGAAGAAGTTGCTGAAAATGGGCATAAACGGCTTTTTCAGAAAATGTTCTTGTTCTTCTTGTTGTTACCTTTTTTGTAAACAACGTAGCGCCTAAACGCGTGAACCAATTTGCATGAATAAGGTGTCGTTCGATTCAGAATTTCATGTAGATGTGCCTCCTGGGGGTCTCGACGCTGTATACATCGAATGGGAGAGGAGTTAGCCCCCTTTATGTAAGGCCCACTCCAAAATTATTATTACTAATTACTCTTCAAATCTTTGCCCGATTTAGATAAAATTTGGTAGGATGAAAGGATTAGGGCCCCCTTTCTTAACTTTAAAGCAACGTTCTGTTCTTATAGCTCTTAAGGGGAAGAACTGCAATCGTTCCAAATCATCGACACTTGAACCAATTTTCGAAAATAAGTTTCATTTGATTCAAAATTTTTTGTTGTTAATTTGCATATTAGAGGTCTCTGATCTGAACTAGATCAGATAAAACTAGATCCACTGAAAGGCATTAATAAAAACTTTCTAATCTCTATATCCTAATTTGCATATTAGAGGTCTCTGATCTGAACTAGATAAGATAAAACTAGATCCACTGAAAGGCATTAATAAAAACGTTCTAATCTCTATATCCTAATTTGCATATTAGAGGTCTCTGATCTGAACTAGATAAGATAAAACTAGATCCACTGAAAGGCATTAATAAAAACTTTCTAATCTCTATATCCTAATTTGCATATTAGAGGTCTCTGATCTGAACTAGATAAGATAAAACTAGATCCACTGAAAGGCATTAATAAAAACGTTCTAATCTCTATATCCTAATTTGCATATTAGAGGTCTCTGATCTGAACTAGATAAGATAAAACTAGATCCACTGAAAGGCATTAATAAAAACTTTCTAATCTCTATATCCTAATTTGCATATTAGAGGTCTCTGATCTGAACTAGATAAGATAAGACTAGATCCACTGAAAGGCATTAATAAAAACTTTCTAATCTCTATATTCTATTTTGTATATTAGAGGTCTCTGATCTAAACTAGATAAGATAAGACTAGATCCACTGAAAGGCATTAATAAAAACTTTCTAATCTCTATATCCTAATTTGCATATTAGAGGTCTCTGATCTGAACTAGATAAGATAAGACTAGATCCACTGAAAGGCATTAATAAAAACTTTCTAATCTCTATATCCTAATTTGCATATTAGAGGTCTCTGATCTGAACTAGATAAGATAAGACTAGATCCACTGAAAGGCATTAATAAAAACTTTCTAATCTCTATATCCTAATTTGCATATTAGAGGTCTCAGATCTGAACTAGATAAGATAAAACTAGATCCACTGAAAGGCATTAATAAAAACTTTCTAATCTCTATATCATATTTTGCATATTAGAGGTCTCTGATCTAAACTAGATAAGATAAGACTAGATCCACTGAAAGGCATTAATAAAAACTTTCTAATCTCTATATCCTAATTTGCATATTAGAGGTCTCTGATCTGAACTAGATAAGATAAGACTAGATCCACTGAAAGGCATTAATAAAAACTTTCTAATCTCTATATCCTAATTTGCATATTAGAGGTCTCAGATCTGAACTAGATAAGATAAAACTAGATCCACTGAAAGGCATTAATAAAAACTTTCTAATCTCTATATCATATTTTGCATATTAGAGGTCTCTGATCTAAACTAGATAAGATAAAACTAGATCCACTGAAAGGCATTAATAAAAACGTTCTAATCTCTATATCCTAATTTGCATATTAGAGGTCTCTGATCTGAACTAGATAAGATAAAACTAGATCCACTGAAAGGCATTAATAAAAACTTTCTAATCTCTATATCCTAATTTGCATATTAGAGGTCTCTGATCTGAACTAGATAAGATAAGACTAGATCCACTGAAAGGCATTAATAAAAACTTTCTAATCTCTATATCCTAATTTGCATATTAGAGGTCTCAGATCTGAACTAGATAAGATAAAACTAGATCCACTGAAAGGCATTAATAAAAACTTTCTAATCTCTATATCATATTTTGCATATTAGAGGTCTCTGATCTAAACTAGATAAGATAAAACTAGATCCACTGAAAGGCATTAATAAAAACTTTCTAATCTCTATATCCTATTTTGCATATTAGAGGTCTCTGATCTAAACTAGATAAGATAAAACTAGATCCAATGAAAGGCATTAATAAAAACTTTCTAATCTGTATATCCGGCGTAAATCAGCCTCATTTGTCCCGATATACGAATTTAAAAATCACTAGGTATATAAATTTGTTCAATTCAAGAGAAAAAAAATAAGAAAAATCTATCAAAAAGGTAAAATTATCCCCTTAACAAAACCTTACAGCTTAAAAAGTTGAGTATAAGTGTTGATGAAACACCAAAAGGTACACAAATCAGCAAGTATCCAACACTTCATTGATATTATTTAAGTCATTTTACTGCATTAATTTTCATTAATATTTTTTAGAATTTATTGGATGTATACCCTATATTCATTTTTATACTCCTTATACTCCTTAAAAACTGTAAATGAAAATGGGGGTAATTTGCAAACCCTTACTTTTGTACGCGCGTCTTCCGCGATCAGGAATGTAAAATCAAGTCACATATTCTGAAACTGAAGATGACGGGCAACAAATTTTTTCTCTACCATTTTTCGCTCAGATCAACCGTTTAACCATGAAAAGCATTTTTGCCGTCTTAAAATGAACACCCTGTATACAGGGTGTACACAGAGGAGAAGACGAAACGTCGGGAGTGATTCAGCAGCTCAAATGCAACAAAAAATATTATGTTCACTATGCCCTGATTCTCAATAGAGTACAAGATATTTGCATTTTTAACTTATCCGTCGATATTCGCGTTTTCCACCATAAAAACGGCCGTAATTTTTCTATGTTTTATCTTACAACAAATCTGCTTATTCCAAACGAAAGAGCATTAAATTTCCTATAAATGTGCTTAACCCAAAGTCTCAAAACGTTTCTTATAAAAATAAAATTTTACTTCAATGTCTAAAAAATTCGTTTTCGATGAGTTTTGTTAAAATTGATTTTTTTCAATGATTTTTGAATAAAAGAGTCACCCAATTACAGAAAAAGTTGCGCATTTATTGAGCTTCAAGACCATATGGATTTTTTTTTGTTTTTAATAAAACCCTACCCCGAACAGAGGGGTGTACAGCAGAAAACTGGAATGTTGCGTAACCGAGTTGTCGTTGATGTCAAATTAATAATTTCCTCGTATGTCAATTTTTGGAGAAGGAACAAAAAGAAAGCAAAGCAACCATTTTAGTTTTGAACAATTTAATAAAACGGAAGTAAAAAATGCAGTAGCAATAAAAAACAGTAGTAATAAAATACAATAGGCAGGTGCCTACCTAAAATCGCTACAAAAATTGTTCAAATCATTCAAACAAGGAAGTGGGAAAGAATTGTAGCAAATTTTTAGTTTCTTTACTACAATAGTTTGTGCGACTTATCTTAATGACATAATGGAGGTTTTTTCATCAAAGTTAATTAATAATAATTCAAAACTAATCAATTTTCGGAGAAGGAACAAAAAGGAAATAACCGTTCTATTTTTGAACTATTGTTAATTAAATTTTATGTAAAAAACCCTCCATTATGTCATTAAGATAAGTTGCACAAACTATTGTAGTCAACTATTGGGCTTTATTGGTCCACAAGGTCGTTGGGACTCCGGTTGAAAGCTTTATGCAATTCCGGAGTTTAGACGGCAAGTCAACCCTCACTTCCTCGTTAGTGTGGACTGGTAACGTAGTGTTTTGATGCTGCGGCCAACGGGGCTCTGACGGGTCGGTGTGTCTCCCCCACCGGCTTCCTTTTACCCTATCCTTTTTCCCTTCTTGTCTATCCCCTTCCCGCCTTAGTCTGGTCCTCACTTGCGTAGTGCTCGTTTCCGGAGTCGCTACTGCCGTTGCGCCTTCTGGGTGGATGGCTCGGGTCTGGCTACACTTGTTGGATCTAGATTAGGCCTCCTCTGGTTGGTGCTTGGCGGGGTCATCAGGGTCTGTGAGGCCTGCCTTTGCGGTTTCCTCTCCCTCTTGGCCTGCCATGGTTGCGGCTTCACCGGTTTCGGGGTTTCTGCGTGAGTAGGCGGAACGTGAAGGTGTGCTGGGCTCGCTGGGATATGGAGAACCTTTTCTTTGGAGGATCCTGCCCCGGCGATCCTAGTCATCCTGATCGGTTTAGGAGGGCTGGCGTGGAATTCCAGGGTGGTAGCTACTCTTGTGAAATCGGCACATCTCTCGGGCCCCCGTCCTACCTTCTGCCAGAGGGTACCGAAGATAAAACTGGGGGGCGCCCTGGGCTGCATGGAAGGAAGGGGCCCGTTGCTACGTAACCAGGTAGTGATGGATGCCCTGCTCAACATGCGAAAATCCCTCATTTCGAGTAGTTCCAGGTGGTGCCTGGGTAGGGTCCTGCTCGTCATGGGGGGGGGCTATTCTGAGGTCACTGGCGGGGGAGGTTTCGGGTTCAGGGTCCGGTGTTTGTCTCCGGTGGAGCAGGGTGCTGCTGTTCGGAATTCCCCTTTTTCTTTATCCCATTCAACAACCTTTATTTTTATTTTTATTTTATTTTATTATTATATTATTATGTGGATAGCATCAAATATGATAAAGAGTTTTTTACGCATTAAATCCCCTAATCAACTTTCCTCGGATGTGGCTGGTGAGGCTCGCGCGGTCGGTAGAATACTCGGCGCCGCGCGGGTCCCCAGTGTTCCCTTGGAGGTTTCTTCTGATGAAAGTCTTGCCCTTCAGGCGAGCAAATGAATTGTTATCAGTTGAACCTGCACCGTTCGAGGGCTGCGACATATAATCTGGCGTCGGCTCTGGGCGGTGCGAGTCCGTTTATTGCTATGTTGCAGGAGCCCTGGACTAGAGAAGGGAAGGTGCTGGGTAAACCGGCCGGCGCCAGGGTTTTTGCGGCACATGGAGTTGATGTACGACCGCGTGCGGCAGTTATTGTGTCACGTGGTTTGAATGTTTGGCACTTGGCTGAGTTTTCTTCGGAGGATTCAGCCGCGGTTTTGGTGAATAACTTACATAGTTCCTCTTCAACTAGTAGCGTCTGTGTATTTTCCTCATGACGATGAGTCTCCTCCCTTGGTGGCTAGAAGACTTATTGAGTATTGTAATGAACGTAGGTTGCCCCTTGTTTTGGGTTGCGATGCAAATGCGCATCACACAGCATCTGACGTTAATTCTAGAGGTGAAACTCTTTAGAGTACCTCATGAGCACCAACTTGGTATGGTGCAATCGTGGACATAAGCCCACCTTTGTTACCAGGAGCAGACGGGAGGTCTTAGATTTGACCTTGGTCTCTTCTGATATTACTGACTTGGTTACTGGGTGGGAGGTCTCTGACCTTCCCTCCTTGTCAGACCATTGTTTAATAAAATTTTTCCTTCGTGGGGAGGTTGAGTTACCCGAGGTGAGGCCCATCAAACAGACCAATTGGGAAAGTTTTAGGTTGAGTCTTGCCTCTATTATTGGTGACTTGCAGGTGGAAGTGGGCACTGGGGTCCGGACTGATGTAATTGACTCGGACTGCCAGAGTATCACTGAAGCTGTAATAGAAGCGTTTCACAGCGCTTGCTCTTTGCGGGTTGGTTTTAGTACTAAGCGCACTTGTGCTTGGTGGTCGCCTCGGCTCGCTCAATTGCGTGGCCAAGCAAGGCGTGCGCAGAGTTGAGCAATGCGTTCCCAATCTTCGACTGCCTGGGATATCTACAGAAGCGCCCAGAGGCTATTTAAATCTGAGATCAGAAGAGCCAAGCAGCTCTCCTGGAAAAATTTTTGCAGTTCATTGGAAGGCATCCAGCCATTGGCTAAGCTTCAGCGAATTCTAAAAAAGGACTCGTGCTCCTCTTTGGGACCGATTGAAATAAGTCCTGGTCTGTTTACCTCCTCACCGGCTGAGACTCTTGAAGCCATGCTTACTAGCATGGTGTCTCGGGAGGATTCATCATCGGCGTCTTTTCCGTGCGATCTTCCCGTTGACCGCCTGGCCGCCGTAAATTTAGCGGACCGGGTATTCGAACGGGGTCGCGCGTACCATGCGCTGGGGATGTTTGAACCATATAAGTCCCCTGGGGCAGATGGAATATATCCCATCATGCTTCAGCAAGGAAAGGAGGTTTTGATTGAACCTCTTCTTGGAGTGTTTAAGAATTCCTTCCTGCAGGGTTATATCCCTATATCTTGGCGCAAGGTGAAGGGTTTTTTTATCCCCAAACCTGCTAAAGACACTTATCAGAAACCATCCTCTTTTAGGATAATTTCTTTGACCTCTTTCCTGCTTAAGTTGATGGAAAGGTTGGTGCTATGGTATCTTCTGGAGCTGCCTGCGCCGGACGGACGTCTCCTACCTAATCAGTTTGGTTTTAGGGTCGGGGGCTCCACGGATGCGGCGCTGCACCAGTTGGTGACCAGGCTAGAAAAGACCATCATAAATGGTGAATATGCAATGGGACTCTTTTTGGATATAGAGGGTGCATTTGATAATGTCTCCTTGGTGTCCATTAGAGATGCTTTGCTCAATTCTGGCGCAGCAACTGTGGTGGTGAACTGGATATGTCATATGGCGTTCGGAAGATTATTGTCTGTCGAGTGCCTTGGTGTGGTCCGGGAACGAAGGTTGTTCAAGGGTGGGATTTTATCCCCCTTTTTGTGGAATCTTGTAATGAATGGCCTTCTTAGTGGCCTTGCCGGCCGTCCGGGTTATGCTCAGGCATATGCAGATGATCTGGTGGTGCTCCATGTAGGAAAGGATCTCAGTACGCTTCTCGACCTTTCGCAGCAGAGCCTTTGCTTTGTGGCGCGATGGGCTGAGGGAAATGGGCTGAGATTCAGTGTTTCTAAGACCCAGGTGGTATTATTCACCTGGAATCGAAAACGCCCGCAGCGTTGTCTTACGCTTTATGGAGAGGAAATCCAGTTTTGCTCAAGAGTGAAATATCTTGGTGTGATCCTGGATTCTAGATTATCTTGGACTCCGCATGTCAAGGAACGTGCGAATAAGGCCACCTCTGCACTCATGCAGTGTCGCAGGGTGGTTGGCAAGAGATGGGGAATTTCCCCTAAGCTCATGTATTGGATGTATACGGCCGTAGTGCGTCCTATTTTAGCCTATGGCTGTATTGTTTGGTTGAATGCTACTCGGCAGAAGACGCTTTGTAATGTTTTACAGCGCGTCCAGCGGCTAGCATGTTTATTGAATACCGGAGCATTGCGGAGCACTCCTACTGCCACCCTGGAATTTATGTTACGGCTTCTTCCTTTGGATATTTTTCTGAGGGGAGAGGCTTTGATGGCCGCGCGTAGACTTGAGAGTGTCGGCACGTGGGCATCTACGAACTTTGTCGGTCGGAAAGGCAGGCTTACTAGTCATGCCGATCTGGTTCGGGAAGATAAAAAGCAAATTGCAGTGCTTTCCATGCCGGGGGACTTCCTCCCTGCGACTCTGGATTTCCGTAGGAATTATGGGGTTCAGATACTAGCAAGGGAGGAGGCTTGTGCTTCGGCTGTCGAGTTGCCAATAAACGCCATCTCTGTTTTTACGGATGGTTCATTGATGGATAGGGCAGGTGCTGGACTCTGCATCTGGGGACCCCAGTTTGGGTTCAGATGGGAACGCACCTGCATAGATCTTGGTAATTATGCATCTGTTTTTCAGGCGGAGTTGGCCGCCATTGAGATGGCGGCTACTTTACTCCGCTGGAAGGGATTTGCCGATACTGATATTAGGTTCTTCACGGATAGCCAGGCTGCAATTAAAGCTCTGACCTCTCCTAGTAAGAACCAAATTTCGGTCAATTCTTGCCATGCTGCTCTCAATTTGTTGGGAGCTTTGAATACTGTATCGGTTGCTTGGTCCCCTGGTCACTCTGGGATTCCGGGTAACAAACTTGCTGATGCAACAGCAAAGGAAGGAGCTGCAATTATAACAATGACTCCTCAGCCGATTATCCCTGTTTCCTATCGACGTTGTAGAACAGAGGTGGAGCAGTGGATTTTAAAGGAACATCGGAAACGGTGGAGATCCCGAGCTGACTGCCGTCAGGCTAAAGAAATTCTTGGCCTGTCAAAAACGGCTATAGTTGGTTTTAGCAGGTCCCGGATTCGCCAGTTGGTTCAGGTGTTGAGTGGACATGCGAATTTAGCGTATCATCTATTCAAATGTGGCCTTACCCAGTCGCCAATTTGCGCTGGCTGTGGTGAGTCCAATGAGACTGTGCGGCACTTTGTGGAGGTGTGCCCTGTTTATTCTAAAACTAGATTTCTCGTCTTCGGAAGGTCAAATGTTTCTCTATCGGAGATTGTAGCATCTGGTAATCTTAACGAACTTTCTAGGTTTATTCAGTGCACTGGACGATTGAGTCGCCATGCTCCCTAGTGTCCTGTTACTACTTTATTAGTTTATTATATTAGCATCTGGCAACTTTCAGCCGGATTTGTTTTTTAAACCCCGGTATCTCTTAGGAGATGAAGGGTGGGCGGGGAACAATGGGCATTTCGGATTGCCTGCGTTCCTTCCCCTTCTTGGTGGAACCGCCCTTTTTTAATACAATCTACAATTGGGCTTTATTGCTACTGTATTTTTTACTTTCGTTTTATTAAATAATAATTGTACAAAACTAAAATGGTTATTTTACTTTTTGTTCCTTCTTCAAAAATTGACATAAAAGCAACTGAATGATTGATATCAGTGAAAAGTCGGTTGAAAATTAAAACCAAAAATTATCAAGAATATTTTAGACATCAAAGTAAAATTTTATTGTTTATAAGAAACGTTTTGAGGCTTAACGCTCTGGGTTAAGCAGATTTATAGGAAATTTAATGCTCTTTCGTTTGGAACAAGCAGATTTGTTGTAGAATAAAGGATAGAAAAGTTACGGCCGTTTTTATGGTGAAAAACACGAATATCGACGGAAAAGTTAAAAATGCAAATATCTTGGACACTATTGAGAATCGGGCCATAGTGAATAGAATATCGTTATTATAACAAAAAATTATTATAAAAGAAATGGCCAGCATAAATGAATGCTTAGAGTTGCCGTACCCAAAGTATCCACAAAAACATTTTTTTAAAAAAAAACGTTTCGAATTAAATATGGAGGTAAAATTAAACTGCGATTTCAGTACTTACAGGAGTAAGAAAAGTAGAATTGTGTTTTCAGTACTTTTTCCTAAAAATAAAAGAGAAATTAAACGTCAAATACGTACGATTGAAATGATTCCCTTCAGTAGCTGTAAGAGTAGCATGGCAATTTAATGACGCGCAGTAAAGTTTGAGCAACTTCTTCCTGCCAAATTTTATCAAAATTGGTCGTAGTTATAGATTATTAAGAGGGGCCTTACTTAAGTGGTGCAATTCCGTTTCTAACGTTGAGTCAAGATCTACAAAAGCTATTAGTGCTGCACGAGACCGAGACGAGGCGAGACTTTATGCAGTCTTGGTCTCGGTCGCTCAAGTCTCGGTCTCGGTCTCGGTTTTTTTGAATTTTTGTTTAAGTATTAAAAGCGGTTTGCTATTAATAATCTTTTCAAAAAATGTTATTATTTTCTAATAATTATTTTAATTTATATATTGGTAATGAAAATGTGTGTAAAAGAAGACAACTACTTACACTTCAATGCATCATATATTACTATTACTGTTATATATCTTTATATAATTTCAAAAAGATGTTAAAAACGCGCCAGATGAAAGACCCAAATAACATATCTGCCAGATATAACAAGTCGATTCGTGAAATAAAAATACACCTCCCAACAAACTTCCCGCTCCATTAGTTATGGCTGTTGGTGAAGATAAAGAATCTAATGATTCACCTTTTGACGACGACTGCATCAATATTTTTGCACCATTTGCTCAAAAATCAGCAAATATCACCGAAGCATGGAAGACAGAAATAATTAATTACACCAAATTAGACCAAGCACCAGTAGACGTTGACATTTTAGAATGGTGGAAAACACTTGAGAATTCCTTCAAAAATTTGTCTAGAATGGCGAAAGATATTTTTATTATCTGTGCAACTTCAGTGCCATCGGAAAGATTATTTTCGCAAGCTGCGATGATAATGACCAATAGAAGATCTTCTCTAGCTTCTGACTCAGTAAAAGCTCTTTTATGTATCAATGCTTGGGCAAAGAGTATCTTAAAAACGAATATTTGTGGCAATATTTTTTAGATGCATAGTCTTTTTTTTTAAATTCATTAATTCTAAAATTCTAAGATATAGTTCAAATAATATCTAAGTTCAAAGTATTAGATTATGAATAGTGAAATTTAGGAAATTGAATGAATGAATGATATGAATAGTGAAATTTAGTGAATTTATGTAAAAATTAGGTAATTCGAAGGGGGCAGCCACGGTAGCCGAGCGGTGCGAGACCTGCAAAGCTAATGTGTATTGTGGTACTGGGTTCGATTTCCGGTCTTAGGCCTTGGATTTTATTTAATGGTTAATATGAGAAATTTACTGTAAAGTATGTTTGCTAGTCGCCTCCGTCCGCGACACCTAATTGGTAGTTGGACGTAAAGCCCCGCCTAAAAAAATAGTCGATTACTTTACTTTGCTTACTTTACTTATGTAATTCGAAGTCAAATAGATGTAGTAATATTGAACATAATAATAAAATCGTATCTTTTAATAATTAATTCAATACCCGTAATGATTATTTATTAATAAAGAACACAATTTTATAATTTTGTATTTAAAAATTAATATTTGAAAAACCGAGACGAGACCGAGATTTCTCGACGAGATATATATCATGTCTCGATCTCGGTTGCTCAAGTCTCGTCTCGGTCTCGTTTCTCGTGCAGCACTAAAAGCTATATCCACTTGAAGTGTCGAATCGAATGTTAATTCACTGACGTAAATCGGTACACGCGTCGATAATTTGAACGACAGCAGTTCTTCCTCTTAATAGGTGTAAGAGCATGATGGCACTTTAGAGTCAAGTTAGGAAGTTTAACTATTTCTTCGAGCCAAATGTTTTCAAAATCGGACTAAGCGTTATAGAAATATTAGTAAAAATAGTTTTAGGCGCTAATAACCTCAGCTGTTGTTACGCCAAAAATAATAATAATAATAATAATAGTTTTAGAGAGGGCCTTACTTGCTTAGAGGCGAACTCCCTGCCTAAAGATGCACAACGTCGAGACCACTAAAATGCATATCTACTTAAAATTTGAATCAAATGACACTTCATTCACAAAAATCGGTTGACGCGACAATAATTTGAAATTATTGCAGTTCTTCCCCTTAATAGCTGTAAGAACAGAACGTTGCTTTAAAGTTATGTAGGGAAACCCTAACCCTTTCATCCTGCCAAATTTCAACAAAATCGGGCTAAGATTTACAGAGTTATTAGTAATAATAAATTTGGCGGGACTCACATACATGTTAACTCCTCTCCCATATGATGTACAGCGTCGAGACCCCCAAATGGACACCTAACTACATACTTGTTAAATTCCGAATCGAATGACACCTCATTCATGAAAATCGGTTCGCGCGTTAGGCGCTACGTTGTTTACAAAAACGTTTACAACAAGAAGAAGAAGAACAAAAGCATTTTCTGAAAATGCCATTTTTGCCCTTTTTTCTCGAAATCTATTGGATCTGAGTTGGTGCAAAAAAAAAAAATCACAGTAATAAAGGAGGATTTGCTCTAAATTATACAGAAAATTTTGGAGTTTTATCTTTTATAGAAAAAGAGAAAAAAAAATTATCAAAACTGGATATTATTGAACGTTACTCTTTTTCGTGTAGTTTTTGACGATCAACCCTTTTACAACTACCGGACAGTTTTAATATTGTAAATTTATATTATAAATATATTTATATTTATAAATTCTCTGGGAATGAATCAAAACGTTCCAAATGATAGAATGATTGATGTGCCGAAACAGAAATAAATGTAATTTACACTGGTTCTGAATTGTTTAATACTTTAAGCTGGCAAAATTCCAAATATCCAAATAACACTTGTCATTTAGCATTGTCCCAAACAGCTGTTTTACAAAAGAAAAAGTAATTCATTGTTTTCAGTAGATCAATTGCCGCTTGCATAATTTTCAATTACTACAATCAATCGGGTGATGTAGAAACCAAAAAAATTGGCTTCATCCTACTGAAGAAGTTTTACGGACTAAAAACTCATCCACTTTAGGCCAATAAATCCAATCACAGTAGTCGCATTACACTCACACGACTCTATCTTATTTCTAACTTTTATCTTAAAGGTTCACGTCCAATATCGAAGTCAGAAACATATTTCATTTTTACTATCTTTATTTTTTTATTTTTTAAATACTGATGCGAGAGGCTTACAGTCCAACTTCTACATTAGATGTTTTGGAGGGAGAAGAAGTTCAAACTTGATTATTAACCGTCGTTTTTGGTGACTGATTCGATAATCCAAATGGGGGAAGATTCTAGCCAATATCAGTCATTATTACTTTTTAAGCTTTCGACCTACGGCTATATCGTCTTCATGGTATTACGCTTGTTTACATTATAGTTTATTTTACTTTGTTAACATCAAAGGTTGGTGTGTTCTCCCATGTTCTCATTTTCAGTCTCGGAATTTTTGCACCTGTAAATTGCACTGTAGGAAGGAGAGAAAACTCCATTCCCTCCTCCCCCTCGAAAGAAATTTCCTTTGGGAAGATGTTGATACGTCACCCTCTACAAATACAAATACCTCTGGACAAGGCAAGCTCAGTGCTGACGGGGGGCAAGGAGGAAATGGAATACAAGGCAGAGGAAATGTGAGGAATAATATTAATAATCAAATAAAAAAATAATAGTGATTAGAATTAAGATTAAAGTAATACTTTATAATAAGGAAAAATAAATAAATAAATAAAATTAGAATTAAAAAAAATAGTTATCTAGTAACAGCTTCTCATTCAGCGAACCTGCGTGGAGCGACCCTGTAGGCCGATTCTCTAACCAGCTATCCACACTGATATTACTCAATAATTAAATTCATTATACATGTGATGTTGTTGCTATGAGAGATGCAAGGAATTCAAATAAAAAAAAATTGAGGGTTATGAAAATAATTATTATTGACCACAACGGGAGTAAAAAAGTCTCTTTACAAAAAATACATAAACATAAACCCTACTAACTTTAGTGGAAAATACAGAATATATTTTGAATGATAAAGTTAATGTAATAATTGTCATTAATATAATAAGAAAACTAGTTCCACTATTTTTCAACAAAATGTTCTGCACTTACATCAATCCAGGCCTGGTTTTGTTGTTACTCTACTTCTTATCACAGTCTTCTTATTGGAAGCTCACCCCAACTCAGGTACTATTCCTTCTTGCAAACCTTGGAGAAGTTCAAGTATAATTCAAGTATAGTATAGTTCGGTGCTCTTCAAGTATAATTTATTCGATATACATTCTTCATTTCTCTTGTCTAAATTTTCTAAACTAATTTTCTTCATCCTAAATTTTCCCTAACCCTAACTAAACTAATTAGACAAAATTGAGAAATAATTATAATCATACTGTAAAAATTCTTTTGGTTCTAAAGAAGCTGTTACATCGTAACAATGTCTCTAAGATGGACCATCTAATAAATTTGTTTGATCCATTTTTGGGAAAATTCGAAAAAAAGAAGTGATTCAGTCAAGCGGCACTTTTTCGATGCATTGATTTTGACCAAAATTTTAAATATAGGGTCTGGAAAGGATTCATCGGCCTGGATGCGCTAGTTCTGCCGACAGCCTGACTCTGACCCTGATCAAAATGCAGTGACGCAATTGCACGATTAATATTTTTCTCTCTTTTTACAGACACTGAGAGACTGTTACATCATAGCAATTTAGTGCAGATTATGTAACACAGTCTGTTGTGCGTCACTGGAGAAGTGTATCAGAGAAATTGGGGACAGCTCAACAATCATCATAGCCTTAAATCTTTTATTATTCTCAATTCTGCATTGATGGCGGTAAATTTTAAAATAGAGTGTTCATTTAACAGTCAAACGCTGCCACAAAGAATGTGGCCACGGTAATGGCAATGTGGAGATGTACTACAGGTGCAAGTCAAAATAACAAATAACAATAAAAACAATTAATTAACTGCAAAACAAAATTATAGAACACACTCAGTTTTTTCTTACATAACATTCACAGTGCAAAATACGAGTATACTTGTTGAATAAAATCAAACCAAGGCTAGCTCCAGGCTACAGCTACGGTAGTTCTAGGACTTGAAATCCTTCCATTTCAGAATAGCCTCACAGTTGCATTTAGTACACTCCCCGCGACTCCTCTTCTTACATTCTTACATCTTTTAATACAGAAATAATTTTTTTAGCTTTAAGCCAAATGAATCACAGAAGGCAGCTAATATAAGTTTGCTTTTCTTCAACATTATTCATTAATTTGCATGGGCCAATGGTCTAAATTAAAACTGTGTAAAAAGTTGTATAAGTATGTCTATAAAAGTTATATTACTGTGTAAAAGGGTTGATCGTCAAAAACTGCATGAAAAAACGTATCTTCTTGTAACCTTTTTTGATTTTCATGAATGAGGTGTCATTTGATTCAGAATTTTATGTAGATGTGCCTTTTGGGGGTCTCGACGCTGTACATTGAATGGGAGGGGAGTTAGCCCCATGTATATAAGGCCCCCTTCAAAATTATTATTACTAATTACTCTGTGAATCTTGGCCCGATTTTGATAAAAATTGGCAGGATGAAAGGGTTAAGGTTCCCCTACATAACTTTAAAGCAACGTTCTATTCTTACAGCTATTAAGGGGAAGTTTTGCAATAATGCCAAAATTATCGTCGCGTCAACCGATTTTTGTGAATGAAGTGTCATTTGATTCAAATTTTATGTAGATATGCATTTTAGTGGTCTCGACGCTGTGCATCTTTAGGCAGGGAGTTCGCAGGGAATTCGTAAAGATTGGAGACCGCAACTCTAAGCATTCTTTTAAAAGATCTCTCTAGTGGTAGTTACGGTTCCGACGTAACACCACATCAGGTTATTATGAAAGTATTGCTTATTTCAAATGTTAAGAAAATCTGTAAAGCAGATATGCAACTTTGCAGAATAGACAAAAAACAAATACTATCGAAAAGGTACAAAAATCTCTTTAAAAAAAACTGTTTAAAAAGTTACTTAACTTGTGAGGGTTAATTAAACGTCAAAACGCTCACAAATGGAAAATCTGTTCCAGCTTTTCACCCTAAAAGTGCAATTAAAAGAGTTTCACAGGGAATTATGTATCCATAAGTTATAAATCCGCATGTACGCCATTAGTACACTGTGTCTCCACTGCCATTTGTATAATTATGTGAGTGAATCCAAACGTTTGAAGAGTAGTTGCAATTAGGATTTATAATAACTGCAGGAAAGGAAAGTACCGCAAATGGCATAGATCTCTTAAAATAATCTGATTCAAGCATAAACTGAAAATTGTGTGTCTAATGTGAAACGTTATTTATTTATTTATTTGGCATTTGGCATAAAGAACTCTTTGTCTGTACCCAATAAGTTGGAGGAATTGTGTAGAGGAGAGATGCAGGTGGAGTAGTGCAAATATCAATTTACAAAATTTTTATAAATTGTGCGAATTAATTTCGAAAGAAAATGAATTAACATTATAATTAAACGAATCTAAAGTTGTTTTTACTTCGCTCATGAAAATATTATAAAGCAAACGGGAAGAGGTTCTGGCAATCTACTTTTCTCTGAAACTGCAATAGACAGGGCGTTGAACACATGGAGCGTCTTCTTATCACCACATTAGTCTTTTCGAAGCTACTTTATTGGCAATCCCAAGCAGAACTGTTGTACTTGTTACGGTTAAAAAAGATGAATATATTCTATTAAACCTGTCCGGTAGGACAGTTGTATAAGGGTTGATCGTAAAAAACTGCTCGAAAAAGCGTAACGTTGAAAAACACCCAACTTTGACAATTTTTTTCTTTTTTTTTATAAAAGATAAAATTCCCAAATTTTCTTTAAAATATAGGGCAAACCCTCCTTTATAACTGTAATTTTTTTGCAACAACCCAGACCTAATAGATTTTGAGAAAAAAGTTGCTGAAAATGAGCAAAAATGGCTTTTTCAAAAATTGGTCTTGTTCTTGTTGTTGTTACCTTTTTTGTAAACTGCGTAGCGCCTAAACGCGTGAACCAATTTTAATGAATGAGGTGTCATTCGATTTGGAATTTCATGTAGATGTGCCTTTTGGGGGTGTCGACGCTGTACATCGAATGGGAGAGGAGTTAGCCCCCTTTATGTAAGGCCCACTCCAAAATTATTATTACTAATTACTCTGCAAATCTTTGCCCGATTTAGATAAAATTTGGTAGGATGAAAGGGTTAGGGCTCCTTTACGTAACATAAAACGGACGATCTGCTCTTACACTTGTTAAGGGGAAGTATAGCAATCGTTTCAAATTATCGACATGTGAACCGATTTTCATGAATGAAGTGTCATTCGAATCGAAATTTGGTACAGATTTGCACTTTAAAAGTCTCAACGCAGTGCCTCATAAGGAGAGGCGTTCGCCCCACTCAAATAAGTCCCTTTCTAAAACTATTATTACCAATATTTCTACAACGCTTAGTCCGATTTTGATAAAATTTAGCACGAAGAAGTGATTAAAGCTCCTCTATGTGGCTGTGAAGTGCCATCATTCTCTTACTCCTACTAAGAGGAAGTACTGCAATCGTTAAAATTATCAATGAGTGAACCGATTTACATCAATGAATTGTTGTTCGATTCAAAATCTTTGCCTCTTTGCCTTTTAGGGGGAAGCACTGAAATCGCAGTTTAATTTTGCTATTTACGTACAAATACCTTCCGATTTTATTCAAAACGCTTTCTCAAAAAATTGTTATTGAGGATGGTTTGGGGACGTAACTATAATCATTCTTTAAAAAGATCTATCCAGTGGTAGTTACGGTTCCGACTTCACACCTTTTCAGGTTATAATGATAGAATTGCTTATTCCAAATTTTAAAATAATCTGTAAAGCATATATGTAACTGTGCAAAGTAGACAAAAATGAAAATCTATCCAAAAGGTACAAAAATCTCCTTAACAAAAACTTACAGTTTAAAATGTTAAGTATAAGGGTTGATTAAACGCCAAAAGGTACACAAATCAGCAAGTACCCAACATTTCATTCATGCTTACTTGATATAATTTAAGTAATTTTGCTGCATTAACTTTTCCTTCACATTTTTTAGAATTTATTAGATGTCACAGACCCTTATGCTGGCCAGTTCATTCGTAATATTTTTTTGTTATAATTATGATAAAATGTATATTATATCTTCGTTATTAAATAGGTACTTTATTTTAACTCTATTCCAAATTATTCTTCTGATTTATGTTTAATATGCCCTTTATTCTGAGTAGTCACATATATATGCATATTAAAGTAGAAAAAGACAAAGTTAGAGTCGGCTACTGTTTAAATTTGAATCACGGATTTAAAAGAATATTTCAGTCTTGAATTCGTCTTACCGAAATATTCGCGAGTACAAATAACACACAGTTAATAACAATTAGATTATTCAACAATAATTATTCATTTCTTAATTGTAATTTAATTTAGTTCCCCTAATTTTACTTATAGTAAAATACTGGAATAATTAGCTATCCTAAAAATACGAGTATGCATATCTTATTTATTTTATATTACATCTATACAACATTGTGGGATGAATACCTAGATTGAGAATGTAATTGAAGAAAACTATATTATTTGCGATAAAGCCAGATAATTATTACCTGTTATTATAAACGTTTGACTACTACATAAAATAACAAATACTTTAATCGAAGAATGAACTTAAACCGACGATTTTTATTTAAAAATAAAAATAAACAAAATCACTGATGTATGTTGGTGTGAGCAATTTTTAAAAACGTATTTGAATTTTTTAGCCTCATAATTGTTTTTATTTTTTATAACGTTTTATTTTTAACCTGTAATTAACAGTTTGATTATTATAGATAAATAGATATTACAGTCAATCTACAGTGCTACTTGAACAAATATTTTGTAGTTGAAAATGGCCAGCATAAGCGTCTGTGACATCTAATAAATTCTAAAAAATGTGAATGAAAAGTTAATGCAGCAAAATTACTTAAATTATATCAACTAACCATGAATGAAATGTTGGGTACTAACTGATTTGTGTACCTTTTGGCGTTTAATCAACCCTTATACTTAACATTTTAAACTGTAAGTTTTTGTTAAGGAGTAGGTAACTGGACCGAAGAAGGTGCTGTTGTACTTCTAGCTCAGGCAGCTTGCTGACATAGTTGTGAATAATACACACTATCTCAAGGTTAAGAAATTAGAAAAATAAATAAATAGAATTGTTCTTTTGTAGATTAAGTAGACTTCTGGTGTGCCCTAATACAATGTAGGTTTGCTCCGTGCTCAATGTATTGGTACAATGTAGCAGAACAAAACTAGCCAATTATAGACAAAATGAATAAATAAGTCAGGGATAGAGTTATATTTAGAGTAGGACAGTGTCACGTTATTGCGCCAGCAAAACTTACTTCGTTTACATTGTGGTAATTGTAAATTGTAAGTTTCAACTTACTTATATACGTACAAGTTTTAGTAACTTAAGCCCACAAGAACTTACAAAGTTAAAGGAGACCTTACGTAAGGAGACAGTAAGAGGGGGAACTGCTCAAACTCTCGAAGAAGTCGCTATTGGCGTAAATAACGTCTCCAAATATACAGTATTTTCGTTAAGATGTTTATTTGCTAAAGTTAGATAGGCTAATGTGCCTTCCCGCGCCACTTTGGTCTCCTCTAATAGTTGATTGGCTGGATGGTGGATGCGCTAAACCACCACACAGATGCTGAGATTATTTGCTTCCTTTACTTCATTCAGTTACTACTAATTTCACGATTTCCTCTATTATGAGTTTTTTCCAGCACTTAGCGAACATCCAGGCAATACCGTACACACAATTCCCTCGTTAACCCTTTAAATACTGAAGACGAGTGTACACGTGGCCCAGTGCCTTTATCCCCACGCCTATAGGCGGTATAAATGCGCTGACTCATTTCCGGCGTCGTTTGAAAGCGATATACCTGCAGCATTAACATAAAACGGAATACAGATCAAGATTGACAATTCGATAATTTATTGAAGTTTAAAGGGTATCGCAGGACTTGGTTTTAGAGAAAATCGCAACAACAAAATGACAAATCACTTTCCTGATGGCACCCGAACGAAACTTAAATTTAAGGCGTTTTGTTCCTTTGCTTCATACTTCAGAGAATGCTTGAAAACATCTATTTGCGTGAAACACAAAATCGAAAATATTAACCATTCCAACAACTGCAAGAGTTGTCAAAACAACAAAAAAAACATCTGATTTGAACACCGAGGAAGTTTCTGCTAACACTATTCGACTGCTAGTCCTCATCAACTTCCCGGTATCCATTTGAGAACGATAATATTGCTATTTATGAGGTATTAGTGACCATCAAAAATCAAACTGTTTGAGATTAGAAAGGGTCAGAGGATCACAGCATGGAGTTAGTGAACCTGGCTCTTTACTTGCAGCTTTAAAAGCTTCAAAATTGCTGGAGCCAGGTCTTAAAGGTACTTACTAGATGAACATTTTGCGGGCAAATAATGTTATTACAATAATAATAACATAATGATAATAGCAATAATAATAATAATAATAATACTAAGGGAAGGGATTAGCTATGCGGTTAGCGTATTGGATTCCCACGCGGAGGTCGGGACCTAGGGACCCGGGGGTTCGAATCCAGCTGCTTGACCCTTAGATATTCTCTTTCTAACAGCTTCTTACAGCTCACTGTCCGGGTGATTGACAGTGTTGTCTGTAACGAGGGAACACTGTCCGGAGGCCGGCAGTGCACTAAAAAAAAAACTCAGGGCGCCAATAACCTTAGATGTTGACGCGCCTTAAATCATTAAAAAATAAAAAATAATAATAATAATAGTAATAATAATAATGACATTTGGCCTAGGCAGCACAAACAAAAATACAACTTTTAAGTACAAAGATTCAAAAAATCAGCAAAGCACATCACTGCAAGCATATTTATCCGTCAATTTAGAAAAGCTCTTAAAAATGTTTTGGTCCAGCAAAGATATTACAACACATTATTAATAACGACAAGAAGTTACATTATTATTGTAGTTTTCGTTGCAAGACGGTTTCCACCAAACCGTTTCTAAGTGGTTCAGTTTTTAGGGATATCTTGAGTAATCAAGCATTTGATTGGAACAATTATAAAGAGATGACTCTGTTCAGAATTGTGATTGCTTATATGCCTAATATAATAGTACTTAGTGATATAAATTTTGTGAATTCTATGATTGTCATTTCTAAAAAATAGTTCAAAAGCTTCCACTAAGGTATTTTTCATTTTACTCTTACTATTTCAGTATGATCTTGAGACACCCACAAACTTGTACCTACTTTTCCTGTACAATGTTTCAGAGATCTTCACCAAATAAAAGGGGATCTTGTGACAATTCATGAATGCCAAACGAAATAAAAACCGAAAATTCTGGGGGCGGACCGAAACAGAAAGCACCCCCTAGGTGCAGCGTTTAGGGTCCATGCCTCCTGTATTCAGAAATCCAGTGATTGAAGAAATTATGTTAGAACTTGAGAAAAGCAGTTAAGTGAAAGTCGAGCAGGTGCCCAAAGCGAGTTTCTCTAGGTAATTTTCTACTCTTCGCCTTGTGCCTTATTAAATATATTAACAATTTTATTAAATTTACTATGTGGATATTCGTAATTATAGAGCAGGATTTCATAAATAATAATCAATGCAAAAGATATATTGCTTAAGTTATGATTCCTTACAAATTATTATAATATTTGACAAATTATGGGTTCTTAACTGAGTTTAATCTTGAGAAACGTATTATTTAGTTTGAATGAAGAATTTAGTTCATATATTTAGAAAGACTGAAAGCTCACTCAGTAAAAGGAAAATTGAAGGACAGAGTTTTTGTACTAGAGATGTTGGGTTATGAAAGAGTAAAAATGGTGGAAGCTGAGGTTGTGGGTTAAGAGGAAGTAGGTGAAGAGCACAGCAGACTTCCGGTCTGCGCGTAGCTTAGCGTGCGTGTGCGTTATCTTGTTATTATTCAGAGATCGGACACATGATGGACCACTGGAATCTTGTTTGAACACACACCTCTCTCACTAAGATTCTTAAATACTGCATGCCTCACAGGACATCCTCAATCAGAGGCCCAACTTCAATAAAATATAGAAAAATTCCATGCAAAAAAGTACATCTATTATAAATTTGGTTTTGCTTTTTTGAGCTCCAAAATCTCTTCAATTTGTTTATTATTATGAACAATAATTCTAACAAAATATGTACACGTAGATACTAATCTAAAATCTAAGCCCTGAAGATGAACCAAATAAACTAAACAAAACTGGATCACATTACTTTTTTGATGGCAGGAGAAGCTAATGGGTGTTTTGACATCTCCGCTCCCTAACAAATAATAGGCAAAATTCAAACAAAAATCATAGGTTTTCAGGTTCCACTTTTTATTTATTGCTAATCTCCCACTCTTCGGAATGCATAAAATCAAAACTTGCGCTATCAGCCTGACGAAACATTTTACTGATTTTATCTAAATCCTCTTTCCATTCCTTAATTCCTTCATATGCAGGAAGCAAACAAAAATTCACATCACGACAACTGTTATGAATTACAAGTTGGTTTTATATTTTTCGAAAACTGAAGCCCTCCGAAATTAAGTGATTCCTAATCTCATATAAATTACCGCTTATGGCTCAACAAAACTACATTTCCAAGAGCTTTCACCCACCTTAATTGAAAACCAGTAAAAATAAATTCAAAATAATCAAAATTTTCTTCTACCAAAAAGGTTTTATATAGTAAGAAAATATCATTTTCTGAGGTGTCACCACAAACAAATAGAAATGGAACTCTCTGAGTTACCAGGGTTACAAACAGACTGACGATGGGCATATTGGATGTACCCACTCACAAACCGATTAATAGAAAATACTGACTCTTACGCATAGGATTTCAAAATGCGTACGCCATGTGAAAACGCGAAATAGGAAAACAGCACGATTGCAATACTTCCATTTATGACGAGTAGGAGAATATAGTAATAATGTGGTATGAGGAAAGTAGGAAAAAGAAGTAATTCTTTGGCAGTCTAGTGGACTGATGGCGTGACACCAAGATTGGTCGGTGTCGTTGGTTGCTTGAGTTAGTTTAAGCCTCTTGAGGAGGACTACCTACACCACAATGCCTCTCTTTTGGCAGGGTTGGGGGAAATTTCAACTTGACTTGTACACTTAGGAAACATTCTTCCATCCACTTAAAGTGACTGTCATGTACAAAAGTAGAGACCACACCTGCCTTGGTTAAATCGCCCAGACAATCGCAATCAATACCCAGGGGCCTGTCAACTCAAGAGATATTACCCTACCCTACTACATCAGAAGCACTATTGTAATCAACTCTGCAATTACCTAGTCCGAACAGATGAGACCTTACAAAATTGATTCACCAAGTATCTTTTCTAGAAAAATTTCGGAGGTCTCTATCAACAACACTTGCTATTAGGTCTGAATATATGTATAACCAGTGCTTTTTGTGTAATAGAATTTGCACTGGAACGGCGTTACACCACCTTCTTCGACAGTTTCAAAAAGTTTTAAAGGATTTTTTTAAAATTTGATGTTTGGTCCAAGTCCTTCCAAGAAAGGACCCTCCCATCGAGGCCAAGTACATTTTATGCAAAATTGAAAGAGTCAATCGAAAAAAGATTGCTTGGTAGCAAAGACGATAAGTTGGCGTATTGGTCTCGTATACTCTTGATCAAAACCAATGGCCTAAAGATATTAATACTCAACAGACATTCGGAGAAGTGGAAATTAGAAACTTGTCGATCAGACTGCAACTGAATGAAAGCGCAATGATTGGTGCATTCAGTAAAAGTATTCTTCAAAAGACATATCCAAAAAAACTATTGCATTTGATATGCACTTTTAATACTATTCCAGCATCTTCAAGTGAATGTGAACGCGGGTTTTCGCAGATGAACCTAATTGCCACTTCAACAAGAGCTTCGTTGAAGACTCAAGACGATTTCAGTTCTTTTGTTCATCAAACTTGTCGGCCCGCCATTGAGCCTTTTCGATCCCTCAAAATAAGACTAAGGTTCTCGTTCGACTTCTTTATTTATTAAAAATAAATAAATTGCTCTGATTTCAGTTTTGAATCGTACGTCATGCCCTGCAGGGTTGCAACTGTAGACTGCCTAAGTGGGGAGCCGTACACAATTGCAACCGCGCCGTCATCTGTGTCACAATAGTGTAGACTGCAGAGGTAGTAGTTAGAGCGAAAGTACAACGGATAAAAAAACAATGGAATATCCCTGGGTTATAAATATATTTTGTAAATATAAATAATCTTGATGTAAAAATGTAATATATTATGTATCATGTTAACCTTGCCATATTAATGCCTGTATGCTGAAGATAAATAAATAAAATTTTCAAAAAATTAAGGATATTTCTTTTTGTTCGATCCGTTAAACTTCCGTAGAGCGCACGTCGGCACGTATGTTAAATATATATGTTAGTTCTGTTTTCGACACATTATTTATCTTTCGCTCTTGCTCGTGAGATTTCGTTATGAAAGAATAACTTTTTTTATTTAGTTTCGGCTTGAAGTCATGTTTTCCACTATAATTTTATTAAACATTTTGGCTTAACTTGGAAATTAGAGACCCCTGGCAATCATCTCTTTAAAAAAAAAATTGAACAACAGATGTCAGTGGTTGTAAAACGTTAACTTTGTAATAAGATTTTATATTTGAATGATATGTTTTTTTTTTTTTTGGCGCATCGACTACCGAGGTCATTAGCGCCCCTAATCAAATGATATGTTGTGTGAAAAAATGGTATTTTTAATGCAAAGTGAGGCTAGTAAGTGATTTGTTTTCTCTCTTAAAAAATAAGAAATAGGTTCCTAGATATCACTTGACTTTATGGAACCGGTTCCTAAAAATTTAGGATGCATCACTGCGCTTGACCATTTTCCCATCTGGTAGTCTTATGTCAAGCCAGCTTCTTGATTTAATGAAACCTGCTATACCTTCATGACCTATCAGGTCTTCCAATTCTTGATTCGACCTAATCCGTCAAGTATGTACTGATCCGAATATAATTCTCATTTTCCCTCTCACGAAGATTCTCAAAAACTGCCGGTCTACCATTTTCAGTGTTCACGTCTCTGCACCATAAGAAACTACGGGTTTGACCAGGCTCTTGTACAGATTCAATTTGGTCAATGATGATAAAAGGGTCGATTTGAACAAATGTATGAGGCCGTAATATGCCTCGTTAAGTAGTCATTATTCTTTTCTTTATCCCATAATTAACTTTGATTAAATACAAATTATGTAAAATTTAGAAGATAATAATTACAGAGATAAGTACATAAAAAGTTCAAAAGGTATAATTCAGAATTTGAACGATTCATTGCAAAATTGAAGAGCAGCTGCTGTTAGATCAGGACTCTTAATCAAATAATTGTTTCAATCAAATGTATTTTTGAATTGTTTTAACGCTTATTGGTATTGGTTTGTCGGGAAGTCTTAATAGGTCAGACTATATCTCTGACAGCAGGTAAACTGAATTTCGGACACGTCTAAACTTATTTGCGCAGAAAACATTCTTTTTGACAATTTGATAGGCTCGCAATACTTGCTCTAAGAGGCAAAGAAGCTCTAAAACAAAACAAATAAAAAATTGTTTAGACAGAACAAAAGGTGAAGTTTTATTTATCTATTTATAAAAAGGAGTGAAAAAAACAAAACAAAGAAAACAGTAAAATTTGTAACAGGTTTTATAAAAGTGAGAGAAGTTTGTAAAGGGGCAGTAGTATTGAGAGGTAATTCAATTGTGTAAAAAAGAAAGCTGACTGAATACCTAAGTGCGGAAACAATGTTTGAGGGCAAGCACACAACTTCTTTGCAGTCTGTTAAATATATTAGATAGCTCCTAGTAGGTCGCTGGGTTTTACACACAGTGATTTATTTACAAAGGAACACCCCACCTTAAACATGTTAACCCATTCGGTGAACTTAGTAATTAATGAATTTTGCATTTATTAAAAAGATCGGGTGTAAACAGTTACTCGTTTTTACAAATGATTAGCACTCTGAGTTCAATGGAAACTTTCTGAAGCTTTTGGCGAGCAAATTAGTTTTTAAAAAAATCAGAATGCTATTTTAAAAAACGCATTTAATCGATTTGCTTTAACAACGCCTGCGATGCTTTTACACCTTACTTATACTTCTAAGGTGGTTTTTGAAAGTTTTAGTGATCATAAGGCTGCATGGTTCTAATGAGGCTTAATGCAAATGAAAAGCTAGTATTAGACGCCAAGTTAGCAAAATCCAAGGCTATCACATCGGCGCGGAGTTTTGGCGTTACCACGGTTTCTTAATACTTACAGCTTAGAAACACCTTAGCCAAATTTCTTTCGTCGGGATCTGCAGATAAGACATTAAATGAGTTGAGAGTGAAGGTAAAAATTCTTTTAGTGTCAAAGATGTAAAGGCCAACCGCTAACAGAAGTATGGATATCCGAAACCATCTACTTCTAACCTCATTAATCATGAGGCCGAATCGTCTTGCAGGACCTTCTAGGGTGAGTAATGCTTCTTTCATAGCTCTCGGTGAGCCCTCCAGAACATCTGCGTCTACCAAGGTTTGGGTGGACTCACTAAGTAGGTCCAAGGTAATTTGTATTCCTACTGCTTAGACTAACTTCTCCAGAGCGATGTCCAACAAGAGGCTGACTAGGCTCCCGCACTGTTTTTCTTATGCATTTGCCTGCAACGTCTCCAGCCTGGACTTTGAAGGCACATTGTATATCCGCCAGCTTGATCAAACAGAATAATTTCGTCCGGACTCCTCTCTTATTTGGTTAAGTTCACCTGGTTCCGATCAGTACTATCGCCCGCCGAAATCAATGAAGAGATGATGTTTTGGGAACGATACTCTCTATTTTTCTGACAGAGAAGATTTTAGCTATAACAGACCTTGGCCAAAGCCGTCTTTTTCTAATTTTCACATCTGAGGGGAAATTTTCTAATAAATCTTACAAAACTGTTCCGTGGAAGAGTAAATCTAAGGGCCGGATGCTGGTACCTGGGATCTCCGCGTGGGAATCCAGTGCTCTAACCACTTCCCTCATAGAGACTATTATCTTACAAAATAATGAAGTACTTTTTACATAGATTAGATCAGTAAACAGAGAAAGTTTAGCTAAGAAAAGTTTTCAAAAACCTTGAATTCAGCCAAAACGTTTTAGAAGAAAAGTTTCATCAGCCACCTCTATCATTTAAATCTCTTCTTTTGTTTTTACTTAACAAGGCTTTCAGGGCGCTAATGACCATAGACGTCGATGCGCCGGCAAAAAAACAACAACAAGGCTTTCTTTTATTATTATTATTACTTTTATAAGCCAGTATTTTTATTTTATGAGAAACATTTTACATTCGCGGGTTTTTTCTCTTCATCCGCAACCATTTTCTTTAAACTCTTATTAGAAATAGTTAATTGAAGAAGGTTTCGAGACCTGAAACTATTAGATGTTACAAAACACGGTCATTGTGACACAGCAAGATTACTACCTCCGAAAACTAGAAAAATCTCAGAATTAGTAATAAAATGGATTTATCGATGGTTAGAAACAACTGAGGTGATCTGTCACTTTAACTACTAAGTGTGTACATCATGGTGGGGTGCATTCTACCACGTATTTATTAATACTTTTTAAAAGTAGATTTTCTTTAATATACTACAGAACTAGTAAATTTCTTTAATATTATAACTCGCTTATTTGGAACTAACTTAACAACCTTCTTTCATAGCTTCCAACGGAATGGACAACAACCTTAGAACAACCTTATTTACTATTGCTCCTCCATGACAAATGTATGCACAGAGAGCATATTTAAGAAAGAAGAAACACCTTGAACTTTTAAACTTTTATAACGATTTCCGACCGATCTTCACAGACGGATCGAAGGTAAACGACGGAGCTGGAAGTGCTTTGGGAGTCACCCTCAGTTGGACACTCCCGCACTGTGCAACCGTGTACACGGCTGAAATGTATGCTATTTGCCAGGCCATAGAGTTCATCAAAGAAAATTATTGCACCAAAGCATTAATATTAACAGGCTCCCTAAGTACATAATGGCTCTCCGGGATAGATTCTCGACAGACCCAATGGTCATGAAAATATACTATTTATTGTCTGAGCTAAGCACACATGGTCGAAGGGTGGTATTCGCCTGGGTGCCGGGCCACATTGGTGTGTCTGGAAACGAAAGGGCGGATAAAATGTAGAACTAACTGACCAGAAGTGCCACTTAATAAATATTAAAATAGTATTACTTACGAGTATAATAAATATAAATATTATTTTAAGAGTTTCTGGAAAAGACTCCTATGGTATTGGTTTTACCTATACAGATCTTATAGATCTTTATAAAAAAAACAAATCTTTATAGAAAACTTTAATAAAGTTTTCCAGGAAATTAGATTAAGGTACTTTTGGGAAAAGAAATGGCTAGATTCCCTTCAAAGCGCCATCACTCTGCAAAGTCAGGAGATTGGACACGATAGTCAACAGGCTTAGTAAGGCCATATCATGATGTGTGGACAGATTTTTCACCAAGTGGAAAATAAAAATTAACCTCTTAAAAACGGAACGAAAGAAACCATGTTTGAAGACAATTTTTTATCCAAAAGGACCTCCTGCATATTATTTGGGGTCAGTTGAAGAAGGTTCTGGGTGTGAGTCTAGTCCGCAAGTGATCATAGAACTAGGATGGACAGACATGTCTGCCAGAGTAATGGATGCAACCTAGATAACTTGCGGGATATGCTTCTTACTGAAATACATACTAAGCTACAAGCTCATCATTCGTAGAAATTCAACCTGCAAATTGCCTGATGAAATTGCAGCGAATATTTTATCAATTTCATTACAAGGCTTTTTAAAAAATTACCACTTCTTTATTTTTATGAATAAAATTTGAAACAATTCAAAAAAGTAAACGTAACTGAGAGTCTTAAAACCTTCTTTTAATTTTTATTTGACTGGGAAACGTTTTCCACACCTAGGAGGTTGTACGTTATTTTGCCAATTAGTTGAGGGACAATACTAAGTTCGAAGACATTTTGCCATCTCAAATTGTAATAATTCGAGTGAGAGGAATTCCTGTGGGTGCAGCCACTAGAATATTTTAATTATAAATTTCTAATTAATAAATAATTTTTTTATAAATGAAATGAGAGTTTTTAATTAAGGTCTTGCTGTTTATATAAGTAGGTCTGCCTGCACTGATACAGAAACAGATTTCGTAGATAAATATTAGATTTTAAAGAGGCATTAGTTCAGTGTGTATACATACTTAAAAATGGCCCATTGTTTATCTAGGGACCCAGAAGGGGGTCATGTGACTGAGCGGTAGGGTACACAGTTGAAGCAGTTATCGATTGGACTGGTAGAATGTAGGTCGAACTCTAATGCAGACCCTTCGTACAAACTGGCCGCCAACTACAAATCTGCTCCTCTTAGTCTACACTCCAATCCTTATCCAACACAAAACATCTCTTGTCACAGCTTTCTCTTCCCAAATTCACTAGATTCTTTTGCATTTTCTTCAAACTCAAATTTTTAACAACCTCAATTGTTTTACTAACATTAAACCATTTTTAAAACTGTACATTACATCGAAATGACTCTTTAGAAACATGTCAACCAACATGCCCAATCAGAACTGCCTTATAACGAATTTACCAAAATATTCTATACAGATAAAGGTTATAGATCTCGTATAAGCGAAGTTTATAGTAAACTAACTATAAAGTTGAGTAAAGAAATGCCTAGAGGAAGAACGATTATTGCCAATTTCAGAAATTATTTTTTTTTTTTTTTTTACTTTGGGACTAGGTCATGTTCAGCGCTTATGCTTGTAAACAATTATATTTTTTACATTTTTAAGACAAAGGCAGCCGTGTCTGGTGTACTGCTACTCCATGCATAAACTATCAGCAAAGAAGAGGTATCCAAAGGTATTTGGTGTTTAAAACGTAAAAAAATATTGTCGAAATTATAGTTAATTAAGTTGGAAAGCTTGGTGAGCAAAATTAGTGATAAACTTCCTTGCTGTCGGATCACCAAAAACGATGAACAATGCCTACGATAAAGAAATCCCTGTATTTTAGACGGGCTTTACAACTACTTGGCAGAAATATTGGAGTCACTCCGTCTTAGATGGCTAAAGTGGTAGACCGTAATTCCCCCTTAGACCTCCCCCTGGGAAGGAGTACCTTTTGAAAATAACCATTGAAAGGAAGTATTGCAATCGTATACATCAGTCTTTCTCAAAGTAGGCAATTTTAAATACAAATATAAGAAGTTTAATCGGACAATATGTAATTGAGTTCATTACATTTGTGATACTCAAATTTAAACACAGTTATAAATTATTGTTTCTAATATTCATTTCCCACTTTGATGTATATATTTATTTATTATAAAAGTAAATATATTTTTCAATTTAGTGGTAAATGAGTCACATTTCATTCCGATATTTTAAAGAATGATTATAGTTGCGGTCCCTAAACCATCATCAATAACAATTTTTTTGAAAAAGCGTTTTGAATAAAATAGGAAGGTATTTGTACGTAAATAGGAAAATTAAATTGCGATTTCAGTACTTCCTTTTAAGAGGAGTAAGAAAAATAAACTGCGAATACATTACTTCTCCCTAAAAGGCAAAGAGACAAAGATTTTGAATCGAACGACAATTCATTGATGTAAATCGGTTCACTCATTGATAATTTTAACGACTGCAGTACTTCCTCTTAGTAGGAGTAAGAGCATGATGGCACTTCATAGCCACGTAGAGGAGCTTTAACCGCTTCTTCGTGCTAAATTTTATCAAAATCGGACTAAGGGTTATAGAAATATTGGTAATAATAGTTTTAGAAAGGGCCTTATTTGGGTGGGGCGAACTCCCCTTCTTATAAGGCACAGCGTCGAGACTTTCTAAAGGCAAATCTGTACAAAATTTTGATTCGAATGACACTTAATTCACGAAAATCGGTTCACGTGTCGATAATTTGAAACGATTGCTATACTTCCCCTTAACATTGTGTAAGAGCAGATCGCCGCTTTAATGTTACGTAGGGGAGCCCTAACCCTATCATCCTACCAAATTTTATCAAAATCGGGCCAAGATTTACAGAGTAATTACGAGTAGTAATAATAATTTTGGAGGGGTCCTTACATAAAGGGGGCTAACTCCTCTCCCATTCAATGTACAGCGTTGAGACCCCCAAAAGGCACATCTTCAGAAAATTCCGAATCGAATGACACTTCATTCATAAAAATCGGTTCACGCGTTTAGGCGCTACGTTGTTTACAAAAAAGGTAACAAGAAGAATAAGAACAAGAACATTTTCTGAAAATGCCGTTTTTGCTCATTTTCAGCAACTTTTTTCTCGAAACCAAATAGATCTGGGTTGTTGCAAAAAAATTACAGTTAAAAACTAGGATTTGTCCTATATTTTAAAGAAAATTTGGGAATTTTATCTTTTATAGAAAAAGAAAAAAAATTGTCAAAGTTGGGTGTTTTTCAACGTTACGCTTTTTCGTGCAATTTTTGACGATCAACCCTTATAAAACTGTCCTACCGGACAGTTTTAATTATTAGTTACATCATTTGTTCTCCGGAATAATTTAAGCTATTTAAAAGATTTGGATAGCGCCATACTGCATTCTTTACCGAACCAGGGGTTCTTCCAAGTAATTGAACATTTACTGCAATCATTATATTAATATAGAACTTTTAATTATGCCAGTTTGGAAATTTACTTCAGAGGTTAAGTTAGCGGCACATATATAATGGATTTTAAATAATGCGATATATTTTTTATATAATTTAGCAAGTTCTGTTTCTGCCAGTTTAATTTTGGTAACCAAGATAAGGTATTGTTATGTGTTTGTTTGACTAGTGCAAACTGAAAAAGAAGTTATAATAGGCATATGATCGGAATACTGTTGATTATTTACTCTAAAATTGTTAACGATTGGGACCGCCTCTACACTAATACATGAATAATCTATTACAGAGTTTCAAGTGGTACAAAAATATGTAAATTCTCCTTTTAAGTCATTCTCAGTACTACCATTAAGTATTACTAGTCCAAAGTGGTCAAAAAAGTCCAATAACTAGTTTCCATTAACCATATCCTTAGAGTTCCTGTTTACAGATTCAATTTTGTGACCCATATTAACAGTTTTCTTTGAGAGTGTTTGTAAATTACTTATTCTACCATTAAGATCACCCATCAAACAAAAATGAAAATTATGGTTTTCAGAAAAGAAATTATATAGCTCTTTAAATTCCTCATCAAAGTTATTAAAGTTCAAATAGATATACATAAGAAACCCTCCTGTTTTAAACGATAAGTAAAGTAAAGTAATCGCCTATTTTTTCAGGCGGGTCTTATCGTCCAACTACCAATTAGGTGTCGTGGACGGGGACGACTAGTAAACATACTTTACTGTAAATTTCTTTTATTAACCATTAAATAAAATCCAAGGCCTAAGACCGGGAATCGAATCCAGTACCACAGTACATATTAGCTTCGCAGGTCTCGCCTCTAACCGCTCGGCTACCGTGGCGCCTGTTTTAAACGATAATAAATCTTTATTATTCATATTACTAAATGAAACCAAGTTGACTGCTATACCACTTAACTTTATACCATAGAAGTGATCTCCAGAGGCCCTTCTAAATCTTGACTCCTGCACTGCAAGTATCCGTAATAATTGGTACTCCTGCAAAATGTTTTTGTATTCCTTTTATGCAATCCTGCTCGACAAAAGTTCCAAAAAACAGGATGTTGGAACCCCAACTTTACTTTACTATTGAACAGCTACAGAATTTTTGTAAATAGGAAAAATATAATTTTTATATGTATATATGATTGTTTATTAAAGAAAAATAAAGAAGGAAAAGAGGCAAATAGCCCATTTTAAAAAGTCTTTCTCAAGACTCTGGAATGGCAGTGTGGTTCTTTGGACGGTACAGAGATAGCGACGCCGTCGCGACGCCAGAGCGCGGCACGGTCGACTTCGCTATAAAAAGGGCGGAATCGGCCGTGTCTGCATCAGTCCAAGAAAATTTTACAACGGGAAAACATCCACCATAGCTACCTTAGCTGGAAGATTGCTGACTGGGCCTTACTCTTAAAACCTGGATCTCTGTACCGGACAAAGGACCTCACTGTCCGGACCAGAAAAAAAATCGATCACTTAACCCCTGTATTTTGAAGAAAGAAGAAAGTGCAGCACCCGAGCCGCCTTAGTTCACCAGCTACGAAGACCAGCCGAATCACCAGCGCTGCCACAGTGTGAGACACGAGCGAGGACCAGGCCAATTGGTACCGGGGTTTATCGGGGTGCTGGCCACACTGCCGGGGCTCCCAAAGCCGGTTGACTGGTATTAGCGGACGGCCCTTTTCAGGGCCTCTCACTTCACTTTTGCTGTGGCCTCGCGCTGGGATCAAGCCATTCTCGGAGCGGCGCAGTCGAGTCGAGTGCCGACATATTTTTTGTGAACGGTCCTTTTCAGGGCCATCCAGTCACTTGTACCTGTGAGCGGTGAGAAGAAAAGCTTGTATACTGGACTTCATCCCTTGGCCGCTTTAGTATACAACACAGGAAAATGTCGAAAGTTCTTGCATATGAAATGAATTGTTGTGCTTCTTGTTGCGTAGTCCTCTTATATTATAGGCGAGAATTTCCAGAGAGCTTGTTAACTGCTATTTCTTCCCTACAGATGTAGGTGTAACCTGAGCATCAGAGTTCTCTATTTGTCAAAACTATGCGAATATAACTGAACTGCTGAAGCTTCATTTTGGTTAATCTGGAGTCAGTTTCTCACTTTTTTTCTTTCTTTGAAGTTTTCGCCTGATCTATCTTTATATTGTGTGCCATATCTGTAGTAAATGAATTTGACAGCATTCGTTATTTTTTTTTAAATGGTCTGAATTATTTTTATTATTAGAGGTAATTTTGTCTTTTATTACTAGTTTGTTAAATTTTATTACCGCGTATTTACCTATTTCCCTAGCCTCAACTAATTTCGGTAAATGCGCCTTCTTTTTTGTAGTACCTCTTTCGGATAATCTTTGAGATATTTAAGCCAGTAATTTTCAATTTTGGACTAATTTTTAGAATAATTAACTTCGTTCGAAATCGGGTAAAGCCAATAAGTTTGGGACGGGCCATATTTTCTTGTATTATCCCAAACCTTCTTATAAAGTCTAAATGAATTTCGGTTAGATTAAGATGCAATTTTTCATTTAGACAAAATTTTCCCATTCCCAATAATCTTTAAATTCTTCTAATACGCCAAACAGAATTTCGTTTATGCAAGTCTCTCTCCATTTGGTTAACCTTGGTATCGTAAGTTTTCAAGCTTAACGTTAATATTATTTATGGAATCTTTAATTTCAGATACTATAAAATTACAATTAAATCATTTCATTGTGGAAACTTTAGGCGTGTGAATATGTCCACACCAGTTTTCTCTTTCCAGTAATAAAGTAAAAAAGTAACAAAAAATTAAATAATACTTTTATCACAAGTTAGATTTACAATTGTGGAATTAGTGTTTAAAGTTAGGAGAAAGTAGGATAGCACAAATTTAGAGTTTGGGAAATAGTTATTTTGAATGTACAGAAATGAGCAACGTCAATTCTATTTTTGAAGCAAAATTAAACGCATCTGGAAGTTAATTGGCATGAACATCACTGTTGGGCTGAAGACCCCTAATAAAGCTGATTAGGGTGAAATGAAAACTTACTGGAGAATCGAGTTGCAGCACGTCATAATGCAGTCATAAACATCGATGAGTTAATTAAAGAATCCCATATAATGTGAGGCAATATAGTTAATTAGTTGCAGTTGCTCATTTGCAATTAATTATAAACCATCGCATTAAACCTATTCAATTTTTTTTTTTGTAATTGAAATTTGAATTAAGTAATGGATTTTAATAGTTAAGCTAGTAAATGAAATGTTGTAATCATCGGGCAAGTTGGTTCCTCATAAATATTAAACTTGTGACCTAATTTTACACTCTTCTCGTACGGAGCGACTACCTACTAAAGGGCGGGGAAGGAAGTACAGGCTCACTTTGCTCAAAGGTTTCATTTTGCCGATGGTGGTGGAGTCACGAAGAGGTAGCAGGGGATAGTGGGTAATTTTTGCTACTTACAATATGGCCGATTTGGGAGAGGCTTTCGCGTGGACATGATCTGTAAGATGGCGGCTATTCCGGGAAATAACCCTGTAAGCAACATCTCTTACAGGTTTGTGCTGGAGAGGTAGTTACTTGAAGCCAGTGTGTGACTACAAGTTAACGATCGAAACGTCAGATAATGACAATTTAGTTTTAAGAAACCATATTTCGAAATAAATAAATTAAAGATGTTTAAGGATTATATAAGATTTTATTCGAATAAGATTTTCTCAGACTCTAAATTACAAATCAAATGTAATTCTTAGAAACATGACAGGGAAGAGATTAGCTTAGTGGTTACTTTACTGGATTCCGACGCGGAGATTCCAGGTTCGATTCCAGCTGCTGGCCTTAGATATTATGTTACAGCTCACTTTTCAACAAAAGCTCAAAGAAGTGAAGTAAAGTGGCTCTTTCGCTGGACGATCGACGAACGAAAAGCAACGAAAGCAATCTTGCTCTTACAATTAGTAAGAAAATGTAAATATTTCCAAATTAGGAAAAAAAGCAAAAATCAGTTCTCTAAGATTGATAGAAAAAAGAGGCTGGTCGCACAGTTATTCCAACAACTCTTACCTCTCGAATTAAGGCGATCGGATCTAATCTAATAATTTTATCAAATTAGGTTCTGGGTCACTTGCCAACTGGGATCACTAGCTAGTGTTAGTATGAGTTAGATTAATGTTCCTACGTCGTCAGTTGAAGGTTGCATGCAACTTTACTCTACGAGTAGTTGCACGTGCCAGAAAACACCATAGTAACTGATCACAGTAACTTCGGCAACTTCTGAACTTCTTCATTGGGAAAAAAATTTGATGTAAACACACATACGACTTTCATTTGCACCAATCCTCACCATCCTATTTCTAACTCCAAATATAACAATTTACTATTAGTGATGAAATTTAATAAACTTGTTTACGTTTTTCGTTGGACGGACAGTCGGTCCGAAAGCACAGTTGATCTGTGAATGGCTGGAGTCGATGATAATGTAGCCAAGTAATTACTACCTGCGTCAAGTTTATCCACAAATTAAGTATATCTATAAATTGCCGAAATAACTGAAAATATTTTGTGCGGGAAATTGAAAGTGATTGTTCATTACACAATAAATATCTTTCAAAGTTTTATGAATACGTAAACAATTCAAAACCTTTTTTGTAACGTTCGCTTTCGATTAACCGGATTTCTTCAAATTCGGAATTCCACGTTACTGGACGATAAGTACGAAATTATTCTGCCCTCAGACTGGAAAAGTAATCTGAGATCAAAGATTATTTCCTAGTGGATAAGAGACTGGGAATCATTTCCTCTAACGAACAAATTGAGGAATATAAAGTCCACACCAATGATTAACATCATGTCGAAACACTCGCCGTGAAGAGGTAGTATTAGCCAGATTGAGGATTGGCCACACGCTATTATTATGTGATGGTCACATCTTCAGAAGAGAAGAATCACCTATTTGCTCAGAGTATAACGTTGCTTTAACTGGACGCCATATCCTGCTTGAATGTTCCAAATACTTCAGAGCTAGGCAAAAGTTTAATATTCCCTCGCAACTGGAAGAATTATTGAACGACACTTCAATTTCTCTGTTGAACATTCTGTAGTTTCTTAAAAATATTAAAGTGTTTAATTCAATGTAACATAATGTAGTAACAATTTAGAAAGGAGTAGGTAAGGCTATGTGAGTGTGTGTGTGAAAGAGGTGTCAAGGGGCCAATGCCGGGGCAGGGGTGGTCTTCTTGTTACACAGGACATCTTCCTTCACTTTCTCGGGAGCCACTAGTTTCTAGGACGGGTGGTGCTTTCTAGGATGACACGCATATGAATGGGTTGCAGGAATGTAAATAGATCTAGGATTGTAAATGAGTGAGAGGAATGAATACAGAGTACTCCACTCAATGTACACGATATATATGAATATATTTATTAGGATTAATGTATTTATTAGGAAGTATGTATTTATAAGGATGGATGTAATTATTAGCATGCATTTATTAAAATGAACGTAATTATTAAAATGAATGTATTTGTTAGGACGAATGTACTTATTAGGATGAGTGTATGAGTGTGTATATAACTTTTTTGTAAATAGGTGATTTTAAAATTTAGGTTAGATCTCTATGGGGTGCGAGAAATATAGAGTACTCCACCCCAACATTAGTTAGTTAGGTTTGAAGGAAAGACGCGTTAGAGCCATCAATAGGCTAGTTTCGACAAGATTGATATTAAAGTAAATCAAGCAATATAGCAAAGTGTCTATTCTCCGGTATAGTTCAGGTGATTTGCATCTTTCCACAAAAAAAAAAAAAAAAAAAAAATCGGGGTTCTCGCTACTCCTCTTTGCTCCTGGAAAAAGCAATTTTCTTCTGGAAAACCTTTCAAATAAAAGTGATTTATTTATTTATTTTGCGAATGTTTAATAACATAAAATTTACAAAAATAAAAATAATACACAAACAAAATAAAAACTAATCATACTTTTTTTCCAAGCTAATCTACACTTAACAGAGATAGACAATGGATAAAATCTGTCAAAAGTGATTAATATTTAGGTAAGTAAAATAGTATGAAGGTTGAAAATTTAGTTAGGTCAACACTGTTGGGGATGATATCATCAGTCTTTATCAGTCGCAGTACGCTTGTTTATTGTAACCCAGACCGGTTCCGGAATTGCTTCCATCATCAGAGGTAGTTTAATAAGTTTGGTGTAAGGGAAGGGATTAGCTATGCGGTTAGCGTACTGGACTCCCTCGCGGAAGTCCCAGGTTCGAATCCAGCTGCAGACCCTTAGATTTTCTCTTCCTAGGAGCTTCTTACGGCTCACTGTCCGGTAATGGACAGTGTTGTCTGTAAAGAGAGAACACTGTCCGGAGGCCGGCAGTGCACCGAAAAAAGCTCCGAGCGCCAATAACCTTAGATGTTGACGCGCCTTAAATCATAAAAAAAAAAAAAAATATTGTGTAGAGATTTGGTGTATCACTGATGAAGATCGGCGACATGGCAGCCTCCGCAAAGTATTCTCTCGTTTCAGAAAAACGTACAGATTCAATTGAAGATTCAAATTTTGTTTTAACTCCGTGATTCAATATAAACAGTAACCAACTCTAACTTTGAGTTTTTCTGTTTGAACGTATTTGTGTAGGCGATTTCACAGAATAAAGGGCATAATAGAGGTCAATCAGAAAAATAATTTGGAATAGAGTTAAAATATAGTGCCTATTTATGAAGATGTAGTGCACATTTTATCATATTAAAAGATTATTTAAATGAAAAGGCAAATGCATTTCTATTTATATCAGTCATAGAACATACTCTTCTGTACAATTCGTTAAAGAATTCATTAAAATCGAAACAATACGATGTGATATAGGAGGTTTGAATTTTGAATGTTTTACGAAAAATCTAAATTTAATTTTCTACATCTCAATAACTATTATCACTAAAACATTGCTGTTTATACCAGTTATAGTGTAGACCTTTCTCTACAATTCGATAAAGAAATCATTAAAATTGGAATAATTCGGTAATGATATCATTAAATTCGGAAGAATAGGAAAGAGATACAGAGTTTAGAAATTTGAACCATTTGCAAAACTCCAAAATTTGAACTTCTATATCTCAATAAATATTTTCACCATAACATTGCTATTTATACCATTTATAGAGTAAACTCTTCTCTACAATTCGGTAAAGAAATCATTAAAGTCGGAAGAATAGGAAAAGAGAAAAAGAGGTTTGAAATTTGAACCATTTGCAAATAATCCAAAATTTAACCTTCTATTTCTCAATAACTACATATTATGACAAAAAATAAATTATGACCGAATTTTCTCTAAAATTCGGTAAAGAAATTATTAAAATCTAAAGAATACGAAAAATGACATAGTGGTTTGAAATTTGAATGATTTACAATACATCCAAAATTAAAACTTCTATATCTCATTAACTATTATCACTAAAACATTGCAATTTATATTAGTTATAGAGCTTATTTTTCACCACAATAGAGTTCTATGACATCTAAAAAATTTTATAAAATATTAATGAAAAGTTAATGCAGTAAAATTAGTTAAATGTTAGCAATGATGTATTAATGAAATGATGGTACTTGCTGATTTGTGAACTTTTTGGCGTTTAATCAACCCTTATACTTAACTTTTTAAACTATAAGTTTTTGTTAAGAAGATTTTTGTACCTTTTTGATATATTTTCCTATTAGGTAAGGATACATATTTGCTTTACAGATTTTCTTAACATTTGATATAAGCAATACACTCATTATAACCTGATATTGTGTCAAGTTGGAACCGTAGCTACCTCTGGAGAAATCTTTTAAAGCCTGGAGTCCCTCTTTACAGTTCTTCTCCCTAAAAAGAAAGGGAAATTAACCTTCAAATACGCACGATTGCAATACTTCCCTTTAGTAGCTGTAAGAGTAGGATAGCACTTTAATGACACGCAGTAAAACTCGAACTACTTCTTCCTGCTAAATTTTATCAAAATTGGTCGAAGGTTATTGACTATTAAGAGGGCCCTTACTTAAGTGGGGCAAACTCCGTTTCTAATGTTGAAGTCAGAATTATTTGTAATAATAATTTTGGAGGAGGCCTTACATACAAGAGGCTAACTTCTCTCCCATTTGATGTACAGCGTCAAGACCTCCAAAAGGCACAGCTAAATAAAATTCCAAATCGAATGACACCTCTTTCATAAAAATTGGTTCGAGCGGTTGGGCGCTACGTTGTTTATGAAAAAAGAAGAAGATTTTTTGAAAATGCCATTTTTCCTCATTTTTGGCAACTTTTTTCTTAAAATTTATTTGATCTACGTAGTTGTGAAAAATCACTCTTATAAAAGAACATTTGTCCTACATTATAAAGAATATTTGGGAATTTTATCTTTTATAGTAAAAGAGATAAAATTGTCAAATTTGGGTGTTTTTCAACGTTACGGTTTTTCTTACAGTTTTTGAAGTTCAACCCTTATACAACCGTCCATCGGACAGTTTTAATCCAACACCAGACAAAGAAGTTTCTATGAAGAGAAAATCCAGGAAGCCAATGCAGAATCTGTTTGTCTAATTATTTGGGAATTGGCTGCACTAATTACTCAGCTAATCCATTCCGTTGATGGAAAAATTATGCTCACCATTCCAGATCCGTTTATATAGGAGCTACTTTGAAACTGACGGCTCCCTCAGTTTTTTTCAAAATGCCGCTTCCGCGGATTTTCTTAAATTCAGTGACTTAAGTGAATTTAACAGCCATTTTCTACTCTAAATAGCCATTTCACTTAATTCTGACATATTTTGCAGCTTTCGTAAAATTTCTGCTTATAAATTATACTTCCAAATATATTGTTCATAAATAAATAAATTAATTTCAAGAATGAAGGCATTTTATAGACTTCCTACTAATCATGATTGAAGGCAACTTACATGTATTTAAAAATTCAGAGTTAGAGGAAACGTTTGAGAATAGAATTTGAGAATAGAAGTACCAGAATGCGGCGTAAGAAGATTTTTTTCCTTTTTTTTTTACCTAACGCGTATTTCTGTAGATTTAAGTCAGACAAAGTGAAAATCTATTATTATATTATCATTTAAAAAGATTAAATAACTTACGCACTATTTATTGCTCCGCCATCTTTTAATTCTGTTGCTTTTACAAAGCCACAGCTGACCTATACCAGCCATAGGAACCACGACACTCAGCCCTATTGAGCTAAACACAAAGCACAGTAATCAACTTCACCGTGCCAAAGTCTCGCTAATTAATCTTAACTCTGCTCTCTTCCTAAAAAGACAAGATAACATTGACTTCTATCTTGATTCACAAGCAGGTAAACAGCATCCGAAGAATTACTCCCTACATATCTGATGGGAAATTCCTTCTTTACGTGAACTAAGAGTAATTATACTTCTTGCTAATTGGTCTTGACTTTTAATCTTTAATGACCCTGATTCCATTGTTTAAATGAAATGTTCATTAAAATTTCTGTTTTCATTAATTAGACTTCCTGAGTCTGGCAAGAGATTGAAAACATAAGTTTGTCTCCGCTGAAGAGCTGAAGAACTTTCAAAATAGAAAAGGAGATATAGCGTGCTGCGAGGAGATACAGCGTGCTGCGAGGAGATATAGCGTGCTGCGAGGAGATATAGCGTGCTGCGAGGAGATATAGCGTGCTGCGAGGAGATATAGCGTGCTGCGAGGAGATATAGCGTGCTGCGAGGAGATATAGCGTGCTGCGAGGAGATATAGCGTGCTGCGAGGAGATATAGCGTGCTGCGAGGAGATATAGCGTCCTGCGAGGAGATATAGCGTGCTGCGAGGAGATATAGCGTGCTACGAGGAGATATAGCGTGCTGCGAGGAGATATAGCGTGCTGCGATATAGAGTTACATTACTCCACAAATTTGAATATCTGTGTCTCCTTTCGTAAAACTTTATAAACTCCCAGATAATAATTGTAGAATTTTTCACGTCCATAACTGGTTCATTATTTTTAATCTATTTAATCATTTGTGAAGCCTTTAGGCCCTACAGTGCAAATTGTTACAAAATATTAAAGAAAAATACAATAAGAGATAAACTTTTCAATCCAACATAATATACGTTTTAACAAACTAATAAATGGTAATAAACTTCTCAAAAAATTAAATGAAATCAAACTCATAAACAAAAGTTTAAACGAAACACACACAAAAAAAAAATTATAGCAGTCAAGCATTTTCTTTTTTTCCTTATTAAATTATTATTATAATAATTATTATTGATTATAAATTATCTTTCTTTAAACATGTTTAATACTTATAAAAAAAATAATAATTTCATTGTTGCAAATCTTTAATACATAATTTCGATTCCAAATCATTGCCAAATTTAACAAAGTAGTAAATTCTGAACCAGCCTGATGATTTAGTTCATAACTTTATAGTCTGTCCAGCATTTGATTCTATAGGAAACAAATTTATAATTAAACATTTTCTGCCTTCCATTAGTAATGAGCAACAGTTAATAAATTTATTGACCTTCTTGGAGCCAGGGCATTTGTCTAAATTAAAGGCATTTTCTTCTTTTTTACTAACTTGTTAAAATATAGAAAATTGCTTATTTAGTTTAATTAATCATTTTACGATATTACTGACAAGTTATTGTTTATATATATTGTTAATATATGTATTTGTACATATATTTGCACATTTATTTTATTGACTTTTTTTTCCCCTTTGTACAATGATTTATTAATATTAGTTTTTGGTTAGTAGATTATGCTTATTTGCAAATTGCTCTATGATTTTTAATTTGTTATTGTCAGTATTTCTATTATTTTTCTTTTCTTATACATTTTGTATAATAATAATAATTTTATTATTATTATTATTATTTTTCTTTATCTTTATTATTTTTATTCCTTTGAAGTGTTCACTTATAATTTAGAAAATTTTCTATTTACTTGATATAGGTATGCTAATTTGCAAATATTATGTCTAATTCTTATTTGATGGATAATTATTTTTATTTGTTAGAAAAAATGTTACAATAATAATAAAGTACGTGATTTATTACATTTTTCTTTGATTAATATTATTATTTAATAATTGGTAATTGCGCATTAGCCCCGTCTGAAATATATAGGCGATTACTTCACTTTTTTTTCACAGCTTAACAGACAGGAATCTAACTTCCTATTGTTGTTTGGCTTAAGAGAACCGAGTTATTACTACCTACAAGTTGTAGTATTAAAACTGTCCGGTAGGACAGTTGTATAAGGTTTTTTTTTTTTTTTTTTTTTTGGCGCATCAACAGCTGAGGTCATTAGCGCCCGGAGCTTTTTCCAGTGCACTGCCGGCCTCCGGACAGTGTTCTCTCGTTACAGACAACACTGTCCATCACCGGACAGTGAGCTGTAAGAAGCTCCTAGGAAGAGAAAATCTAAGGGTCAGCTGCTGGATTCGAACCCGGGACCTCCGCGTGGGAGTCCAGTATGCTAACCTCATAGCTAATCCCTTCCCTAGTTGTATAAGGGTTGATCGTAAAAACTGCACGAAAAAGTGTTACGTTCAAAAACACCCAACTTTGACAATTTTTTTCTCTATTTCTATAAAAGATAAAATTCCTTTAAAATATAAGTCAAATCCTCCTTTATGACTGTATTTTTTTTTTCAACAACATAGATTAAATAGATTTCGAGAAACGCATTGCTGAAAATGGGCAAAAACAGCATTTTCAGGAAATGCTCTTGTTCTTCTTCTTTTTTGTAAACAACGTAGCGCCAAAACGCGCAAACCGATTTTCATTAATGAGGTGTCATTCGATTCGGAATTTTATGTAGATGTGCCTTTTGGGGGTCTCAACGCTGTACATCGAATGGGAGAGGAGTTAGCCCCATGTATGTGAGGCCCCCTCCAAAATTATTGTTACTAATAACTGTAAATCTTAGCCCGATTTTGATCAAATCTGGCAGGATGAAAGGGTGGGGCGCCCCTACGTAACATTAAAGTGACGTTCAGCTCTTACACCTATTAAGGGGAAATTTTGCAATCATTTAAAATTATCGTTTCGTGAACCTACTTTCTTGAATGAAGTGTTATTTGGTTAAAAGTCATGTAGATTTGCAATTTTAGAGGTCTCGGCGCTGTGTATCTTTGGTAGACGCAGGTCAGGGCCTTCTCTAAAACTATTATTACTAATCTTTCTACAACACTTAGTCCGATTTCGCTAAAATTTAGTACGAAGAAGCGGCTTAAGCTTCCCTACGTGGCTGAAAAGTGCCATGCTCTTACACCTTTCGATTTGAAATTTTAGATACAGTAGATTCGACTTTTTGGGGTCTCGATGGTATATACTTAGGAGGAGAGTTTGCCCCCCTTAAATAAAGGCACCTTTTAAGCGGTTATTAATAACCGCTCTGTAACTCTGTAAATCTTCGCCCGTCTTTGATCAAATTAAACAAGATGAAGAATGTAGAATGTGTGACCTGCTCTTACACCTACTAAGGGGAAGTATTTGCAACCATGCCGTATTCGCAGTATTCTCTTTGCCCGTTTACGGGTAAGAAGTGTAATTGCAAATAATTTTATTTCCTCTCTTTAGAAGTTATTGTGATCTCAACTTGTTTTCTCTTACATCCCTTAAGAGGAAGTAGTGTTATCAAAATTTATCTTATTGCTCTTATTGGAAGCTACCGGTAATTGCAATATGCTTCCATTATCTCTCTTAATAGGTTGTTCATCACTTAATTCCACAACATTTTGATAAGGTTCTATCATGGAAGCATCACGTACAATCTATTGAAACGAGAGTTGGTAAATATTTTAATGTTTTAAGGGCGATCTCCCATCAAAAATGGGGTTCGGACCCAAATATTTCTCTTCTATTTTATAGGACAACTGTACGCAGCATTATAGATTTTGGATCCTTTCTCTATGGTCAAGCAAAAATGTCAACCCTTAAACCTTTACAATTGCTACAAAATAAAAGTTTAAGATTATGTTTAGGATACACTAAAACTACACCACTTGATGTTATGCATTCTGAAGCTGGCGAGCTGCCGGTTAATCTCAGAAGAGAACAGTTATGTCATCGATATGTTCTGAAAACTATGAGCAGGAATGAAAAATTATATAAACAAATTTGTTTATTGAGTATTAAAGATTTACAGATGCGTTATTGGAGATATAAGAACTCACCCGTGTTGTCAGTTAGTTTCACAGAAGTTTCGCATTTGAAACCTCTGATATATATCGCAGACAAATTGCCATATTTCAGTGCCAATTCAGAAATAATTTCACAAAATCAGCCGCATGTTAAATTCTTACAAGACTATTCTAATATTCCGCAGTCAATAGTAAATAAAGTATTTCTAGATGATATTTCTGAACTATTTCCCTCCACATACACACTGTTTACCGACGGCTCCAAATTAAATAATGAAGTGGGATGTGCCTATTTTGATCCCAATAGCAATACAAGAAAAATGTTTAAACTGCCTGCCTATTCTACCGTTTATACAGTCGAACTGATCGCCATTCATCAGGCTATGGTATACTCTTATACTTTGGATGCCACAGATATCACCATATATAGTGATAGTAGAAGCGCCTTAGATGCCCTGTATCATTGGAAGTTGGCATCAGCCAATCATTTAATAATTAACATTGCCGAAGCTCTTTTAAATCTGAAAAATCAAGGAAAGAATATTAAGTTTGGTTGGTGCAAAGCTCACTGTGGTATTAGTAATAATGAAACAGTAGATTTACTTGCTAAGGAGGCCAGTAGTTCTGGTGAGTACCTAGCGATCCCTCTTCCGCCATCAGATTTAAAGGGCTGGGTTAAAAGAAAAATCATGGCAAAATGGCAGTGTAAATTTGAAAATTCGGATAAGGGCTTATTTTATAAAACAATGGTACCACAGGTTAACCATAAAGTATGGTTTAAAGATGGTTATTTTGGTAAAAGAATTGCTACCATAATAAATAGAATGCGAGCAAACCATAGTATTTGTAGGTCATATTTGTTTAGAATAGGTAAATTGGCCTCTCCTCTGTGTAGGAGATGTAATGAAACGGAGGATTTTGAACACGTAGTTATGATTTGCCCTAATTATAGTAAAGAAAGGGAAAAGTTTTTTAACGAAATCTCAAGATATTGTACTGTTCCCCTCTATTTTAAGGAGATAATATTCTCAAATAATATCTATGTGTATTCGTCTTTGGTAGAATTTATTAAACAATACAATGTTTAAAAACCTACCAGCCAGTTATTGCTGAACACACATACAGTTAGTTGTTGATTGGTTAATAGTGTAAGCACTGATACCATTAAAAAAAAAAAAAAAAAAATCCACATTTCTCCACTCTCCAGCTTCTTGCTACCATTCCCACATAACTTGTGTCATTTTTTTCCATCCTAGATCTTCCACCTAATTATTTCCGATAGCCGTATATTTAAAAACTCATTGGATGTATAAATTTGTTCCAAGCAAGAAACCAAAAGAAAAATCTATCCAAAAGGTACAAAAATCTCCTTAACAAAAATTTACAGTTTTAAAAGTCAAGTATAAGGGTTGATTAAACGCCAAAAATACACAAATCAGCAAGTACCCAACATTTTATACATACTTCTAGTATCATAATGTTTAGGATGTATTAGATGTCACAGACCCTTATGCTGGCCATTTTCAAATCAATATATTTGTTCAGTAATGACAAGCGCCCATTTAATTTAGATTCTAATCAGACCTATTCATGCTCAGATGAAAAATATAATTGTTTTGTCATTCAAAATTAAAAATGCATATACCAATTTTATATTATTTTTGTTTTTGACATCTGAATTAAGTGAAGTTAAGCGCAGCGGAAGGAAGTAAAACTTGTCGGTTTAAGTTCATTGTTCAATTAAACTGATTGGTACTTTACTTTATGCAGTAGTAAAGCATTTATAACATGTAATTAATAATTAATCTAGTTTGTTAATATTAAAGGTTAATGTAGTTTTCTTCAATTACATTGTTAATTTAGACGTTCTCCCCACAATGTTATATACATAGTATATATATATATATATATATATACATAGGTAAGTGGGGGGAAGATGCAAGTATCGTCAGATTTTGCATATCTACAACTGGATGACAGCGATTCCTACGTTAAAGTGTGTAGTAAACAACTGTGAATACCGTGCTTGTGAGTATTTCTATTTATATCTAGTTTAATCGTCGTTAAACTGAAAATTCAACTCTTTGAACTTGGTAAGTACCCATGTTATAATATTTCTTTGTCGATACTTAAGGTTTGGTGACGGATTGACTAGATTAAACGTAATAATTCCGTGATATTCGTGTCGTGTACATCTTGGTGAGTACGTGGTAGCTTGAAACAACATGACTGAAGCCTTAGTACAAAAATAAACCTATGTGGCGTCTTTCTCCAGTGCTTGGGGTAACATGCCACCTATTGAACTGTGTCAATTTCATATTGATTCTCATTCATTATTACATTATAATGATATATTTTATAATATAAAACAATTACTGACACCCGAAATATAGTTTTTGTATAATACATTAATATTATTAACCCTTGAGCCGTCACCTCGGGTCATATTGACACAGCATTAAAAACTATTAAATAAAAAGGAAAAACTAACTAATATCATGTTATAGGGAATAGAAATCAAAGACAAAACTTTTTGGCAGCAGGCCCTTAACAACTGGATCCATTCTAACCCGGGAAGCAGAATCACCAGACTTCAATTTGGGTCTTTGCTGAGTGCCGCGTGGAATAGGGCAGCCACTGTTAGACATGGCAGCGTGGGCATTGAGAAGAAAGGCTGCTCTGCAGACAAAAAAAAGGGAGGAAAGTACTGCAGAAAAAGGAAAGGAAGGACAGTTCATCTTCAGCATCCTCCGCTCCCGATAATTTGGTAATGACCAGTGGCGAGAGTGACATTGAAGAGGAGGACGATGATTTTTGTATTGATTGTAAAGGATATTTTTATGATAGGAAGGGCCCAAAATGCGATTGGCTTCAATGCATAACATGCAAGAGATGGCTACATGAAATTTGCAGCAAAGACAATTTGCATTGCAAAAAATGTTAAAAATTAAACAAAAAATGTCTTTTGTTCGGTGTTCCTTTCCCTCAGTGTTTAATGAGAATATTTTGCTGTTTACCTAACATTAAATTTGTAATTTTTTCTTTCTCAATTTATATCTTAAGTTATTGTTGCATCTTCCCCCACATCAACTGGCATCTTCCCCAAATGATGGGGGAAGTTGCCAGTTTTGACAAATTTCATTCAAATGCATTTTTAATGGTTTTGCAATTAATCTAATATACTAATATATATGTAATTAAAGAATAAAAAACAACCTGGACGTTGATACATTTGGTGTTGTTTTTCGATAACCCAGTTTCCTACAAAACGGAAATAAGTGTTAAGTGTGGCATCTTCTCCCCACTTACCTTACATATACGAGTCGTATGTAATATAAAATAGATATGAATATTTTTAGTTGGCTCTAAAACTTTTTTACAAGTACTCAATTTAACAACTACATTAAATTCATGTTTAAAAATTAATGAATTACAATTACAAGTATTATTTATTTGTTATTAACTATAGAATTTTAGCTCACGTTAGACAAATTCATAAGAGTTTGTAATTCTTCAAAATTTAACCTTCCATATCACAATAACAATTGAGACTAGAACAATGCGATTAACACCATTTATGGAGCTTACTATTCTTTACAATTCCGAAAACATTTCATTACAATCCGAAAAGAAGAAATAGAGATATAAATGTTTGAATTGTGAACGAATTTCAATGCTGTGATCAAAAACATTGAAAATTTAATCTTTTATATCTCTTTTACTATTGTTAGTAGAAAAATGCAATTTATATCAGCTATACAGAAAACTATTCTCTATGTTTCGTTGAAGAAATCATTGAAATCTGATAAACACGTAAAGTGTTATAAATGTTTGAAATTTTGAACAAATACGAAAACCTTCAAAATTTAACCTTCCATATCACAATAACTATTGAGACTAGAACAATGCGATTGATACTGTTTATAGAGCTTACTGTTTTCTACACTTCGGTTAAGATTTCATTAAAATCCGAAAAGAAGAAAGAGAGATATAAACGTTTGAATTTGGAACGAATTTCAACACTGACATTACATCGAAAATATAACTTTCTTTATCTCTTTTACTATTGTTAGTAGAAAAATGCAATTTATATCAGCTGTACAGAAAACAATTCGCTATAATTCAGTGAAGAACTGATTGAAATCTAATAGATAATAAATGAGATATAAGAGGTTGAAATTTTGAACGAATACGAAAACCTTCAAAATTTACCCTTCCATATTACAATAACAATTGGGACTAGAGGAACGCGATTAATACCATTTATAGAGATATCAATTCTCTACAATTCGGAGATAATTTTATTAAATCCCATATAGCTTGTTTTTTACCGTATACAGTAAATTGAGAAAATCGTTAATTCGAGAAAAACGAAAGGTATAGCTTTAATCAATTGTGTCAGAAAAAGTGTTTTAATTAATGTTAGATAAATGGTTGCGTACAGAGAAAGTTGATTTTTAGTTTTCATTTTCATATAAATATTTAATTACATAAATTAAATAGAAAATTTAATCAAAAAATAATAATTACATAAATTAGGAACTTTTATGGAATACCCAGGAGTCTCTTTTAAATAGGACTAATTTATATTTCTGGTAGCCCGTAAATGTTCCAATTAGTTCGGCATCCCTGAAATCTAGCCGTGGCGAGAGTGTTAGATCTTTTCTTTATTTCTGCGTATTGTATTAATTTTACTCATTACGTCATCAGAGGGAAAATCGCTTTTAATTAGGTGAGTCATAACTGCTAATAAACGATGCACTTAGACAAAGTGGAAATTTTTGCCGACTACTGATTTCGTAAGCGAGTTCATTACCGTCCAAGACTGTTCAATCACAAATAAATGTTAAATCACACTAATACTGTATCAGCATGCACAGGGACTGAATTCTATTTATTGTGGAGATGTTTTCTGAGCTTTTTGTTCCATTATAAACGCATCAGCTAGATTACTCGGCCTGACCCTTGGCGAGTTATCAGCGGCATCGTTAGAAGGCATTTTGGCATGACCACTAGAGGCTACTAGGGTGGACTTGTAAACAGAAACTTTTTGTTATTTTTATGAAAATAATTTGGAAATCTAGACGAGAATAATACTTCTGCTTCCTAGGAAAGAAGAGGAAGTTTCCAGGAAGAAATCTTGTGAAATTGGAATTATAGAATAAGAGTAAAGGAATATAAAGAAGTGAGTTATTGGAAAGGAATATCCGATCGTGTGCAGAAAAATGTGGTGGAAGGAAGAGAAAATCGACTGAAAATATAGCATTGCTTGTAGGACTACAGAAAAGAGGGCCCAGAAGGATAAACAAAAGGTAATTCCACAGGTGGATAAACATGGCAATGTTTGGTGGCTCTAGATTGCCGAACCACTTGCAATCAAAGTGCCAGTGTCTCCGGCAATCTTTACTACTTCATCCTTTATCTGCAGCACAACCTTTCCATCCCTAACAACATAAGTCCAACATAATTTCTCTTCACTCAATTTCCTAGCAGTTATTGAAAATTCCAGCATTTACTAAATTTTGTTTACAAGTCATGAGTAGTTGACTTCGCTGTTGTGTAAGTACAAGATGAAAAGTACTCCGTCTGGTAGTGAGAGGCTCCGGTTTTAGCTCAAAAATGCAAAATTTTGAGCAAAAATTACTAGTATGAATACAATTTTCTAGTTAAATGTATTTTATCGTACGTTTTGCCTATGGATAGATCCCATCAATTGAGTAGAAGGCATGCCAAATATCCATCTAAATCGTCCTTTTATTTGGCCCAAAACTTTTTCCGTCCAGGAATTTCTTTAAATATGGTTACATAGATTGAATTTATAGCGCAGCGACTTTGATGAATAGGACGGTTGTTCCAGCAATTCGTACTTTGTCTCCTAGTTTTCTAGTCGCCACTTTTTCGGGCAGATGCAATTTTTTTTGGGGGGGGGGCAATGAACCTATTGGTTATTATGCCCTTAACTTCTTTAGTAAAGTAAAGCTTATTTTTTCAGGCGGGCTCAACGTCCAACTACCAAATTAGGTGTCGTAGACGAAGGTGACTATCAAACATACTTTACTAATAATTTTCCTACACCAACCATTAATTCCAAGGACCGGAACTCGAACCCATTACCACAATACAACTTAGCTTTGCAGGACTCGGACCGCTCGGCTACCGCAGTGCCTGTATTACTCCAGTACAAAATATCATGTCTTGGCAGTATCTACTCTTTTTTTTCGAGATTTTTATGTCTTTCATGCACAGTGAGCAGTAAATGTAAGGACATATCTAAGGAGATACAGAAAATCTATTGAACTATATCAACAGTTCGAATCCCATGTGGAATTAAGAATTAAGTCATATGAGTGTTCACATTAAGTTTTTTTTTGTGTGTAATTGTGTTGAAACTAACTTTTATGAGTAAGAAAAAGTAAAAATTTATGAGAAAAGTGATAGTACAGGACATCCTTTTTGTTTAATGGCTAACTCTGTTTTCATTGGTGGGGCGTGGCCTATTTGAAAAAGGTTTGACCAGCTAACAATCTATTGGCCTACATACAATCAATTGGTATACAGACCGCCTACATTTAATGCTTCAATAACACCACTATAATTGGTCAATTCTTTATAGCGAATTATTTCTATGAAAAATTTTACTTAATTTTTTTAAATGAATTAGGGAGTTAATTATTATAATGAATTAAAAAAAATATGTAAGACGGTTTTTAAAACAGATTTTATTATTCTGAAAAGAATTATATTTTTATAAATAAACATTAATACAAAACATTAATCGTACATAAATAAATAATTAAAACAAATAAAATACCTGAAAAGAATAATTAAATTACTAAGTTTATAAGTAACCGTCTTTAAACACTCTATGTAAACTATGTAAACACTCAATCTAACGTAAACACTCAAATGACGCTGAACCTTCCTAGGCTGTAACCTCACATTCAGGTTGTGTCGCGTCAGCCCCCTCTGATGGTACTATTACATCTCCCCCTCTATGGTTGGTTTGTACCGGAGCATACAGAGACAACTTGCTAATATGGAAATAGTTAGAATTTTTCTTCCGTTTTCCGCAGTTAATTTCAAAAAATGTTGGGGAAATTCTTCGAGTTATTTTAAATGGACCTATTCTTACTTTATCCATTTTCCGCCTGTTGAGTTTATTTCCATTTTCTATGTACACTTGGTCTCCAACTTTAAATTCATACTCTCGACGATTTTTGTCAAATCTCTTTTTGTTCATTGCAAAACTTTGTAAAGAGTTTTCGAATGCTTTTTCCCGATCCTCCACTAGATTAGTTGGGTTAGAAGCATTAATTGGACAAATTGTTTGTTTCTCTCCACGTAGAAGATATGCCGGTGCGAACTTAGTTGAGGTGTGTATGGTTTGGTTGTATTCGGCAACACATTCTTCAGCAATGACGGTCCAAGCCCGCCTTTTCCCGCTATTTATTTTACACCTGATCCTGTTAACGAGGGTTTGGTTTAGGCGTTCATTAAGTCCATTGGACTGTGGGCAATCTACACTTGTAAAAAGTAAAGATATATTCAGCTTGTCTAAATACCTCTTCAGATCTTCTGAGTTCAAACCCGTATATTGGTCAGCAAGTATCACTTTGATTTTGTTTTGTTTTGCAACTGGAGCGATTAAATGTATAAAATCTTTTGCACATTGGGTGCGTGAAGTGAATATCCAAGCAAACCTGCTAAAATGATCAACTAATATGTGCATAAATTTTTTTGTAGATCCATTTCCTGAGAAACCTCCAACAGTGTCTATGGACATGATTTCAAAAGGTTCTTTGGCAGGTCCTAAATGGGACATCAAGCCAATAAGCCTGCTGCGACGCGTTTTGTTTTCAGTACATACCGAGCATGTTTTACAAAAGTCAGCAATTATTCGATAAAGGTTTCTAAAATAATAGAAAGGTGTGATTGTGGAAGCCAGTTGAGCTGCGCCAATGTGACCGTATGTTTCATGTACTAATTCTATTAGTCGCTTCCCAAATTGAACTGAGACAAGTATTCTAGGTACCCCTTTTAGCGTCTTGAATATAATGTTATTTCGAACATCAGTGTTTTTAGCACATCTTAATTCTTCAAGGTTTTCTTTTTGATCGTTTAAGATTTCCTTCAATTCTAATAAGTTTACTACTTTTATGGCGTCTTCATCCTCAAAATACTCGAGAACAGGTTGTCTTGATAAGAGGTCTGGTAGAATATTTTCTTTTCCCTTCTTATAAATAATTTTAAAGTTAAACTGGGACAGGTAATGAACTAAATCCCCTAGAATTTCATCCGTCCTAGATTTTGTTTTTAGGTTCTCTAAAGGTTTGTGATCACTGCACACATTGAATTTTCGGCCAATGAGGTAGTATTGCCAATATTTTATTGATTCTTTTATCGCTTTGCATTCCAAGTGAATAATGTCCATTTTCTTTTCCTTCAACGATAATTTTCTTGAAAAATAAGCAACCGGGTGAAGTTTTCCATCGTCCTGTGGTTGCTTTAACGTTGCTCCGAGTCCTTTATAACTGGCATCAGTTTCAATGTATATATCTTTGTTTACATCGTAAATAGCTAAAATTGGAGCTGTACATAAGTACTCTTTGATTAATTCGAAACTCTTTTCACATTCATCTGTCCACTTGAATTCGACATTTTTCCTCAAGAGATTGTGCAATGGTTCAAATTTAATAGCACTATTTTCTATGAATTTTAAGTAAAAGTTAATTGAGCCCAATATACTTCGAACCCCTGTCTTATCCACTGGTCTCTTAAGATTTTTTATAGCCAATAAATTTTCATGTGCAGGGGATACTGCATTTTCTTGTATAAAATGCCCGAGATATTTAACTGATTTAGATGCAAATATACACTTTGATAATTTAATTTTAAAACCCTCCGTTCTTAGAGCATTAAGAACACGAACAATATGGTTCATGTGGTCTTCCCATGTCTTTGAAAATATTAATATATCATCAATATAGTTAATAGAAAAGTCATCTAAATCATTTTGTCTGAGTATACTTGATAGTACACGTTGGAAAATTGCTGGAGCGTTCTTAAGACCAAAAGGAAGGACCTTAAACATGAATTTACCAAATTTTGTTATGAAAGATGTTTTCTCTTGGTCACATTTCTTTAATGGAATACTCCAAAATGCGGAATTTATGTCTATTACTGTGAAAAACCGACAATTAGACACTTTATCTATAACATCATTAATTGTAGGGAAAGGATAACATTCTGGTACTATTAGTTTATTCATCTTCCTGAAATCAATGCAGAGTCTTGATTTACATCCTTCATCTTTTTTATACGCCAAGGTTACCGGCGAAGCATATGGAGAATCTGATTCCTCTATTATACCCATTTGTAACAGTTTCTTAACTTGCGTTTTAATTTCTTTCTCGTCTGGTATGGAACATTTGTAAGCTCGGGAAGTAACATACTCATCTCTAATTAACTTAATTTCTGCCTCTCTTGATTTAAGTACACCAATATCAAATTTGTCTTTTGCGAAAACGCCCTTGTACGTCTTGATTAATTGCGAAATTTGAATTTTTTTATTTTCATCTTCAACATGTTCTAGATTTCCTTCTACATCTACATGTTGATAGGTATTAACTACCACATTTTCTTCTATTTTTTCTTGCTTATTCATTTTTTCAATGTCATCTAATTTCAGCAATTTTCCATCATTGTTTCTTTGCAATGTATTTAAATTTTCATCTTGAATAAGTTTAAACTTTTTAATGGCGTCCAATCCTAACAAAAGATCATAAGAAAATTGGTTGTTTTTAATCACATAAGTACTCAAAGTGTTTGTTGAATTTCCGATTGTTAAACTAATATTTGCCCGGGCAGAACAGAAATTGAATCCATTAATTGTTTTTAAAACGTTATTGTGTTTTATTAGACTGGATTTAAGCATATTTGCAACTTTCTGGTTCAGTAAACTTACATTCGAACCACTGTCATATACAGCTTTAATCTTCAGCTTATCGTCTATTATTACATTTAATTTGATTAATGAATCCAATTCTTCCGGGCCCTTTAGTTTAAATCACTGATTTCGACATTCATTGCCTCTGCTACATCACTGTTCATTTCGATGGTATTAACTTTCGATCTAGTGGCATACAAGTTCTTGTTTCTGCATTCATTACTAGGGTGGTAGCGATTTTTCCAGCCTAACGCTTCACATATGTAACAGGGTTTCTTGTCTACTTGATTAGATTTATTTTGTTTTCTTTCATCACAATTCTCAGCCTGTTTATTTACTTTTTTCCTAGTTGTCATCAGAATGTCTTTCCTTTTTGTATAATATGAATCATCCAATTTTCTGAGTGCAGTATAAAGTTTGTCCATTTCTATTACTTCTTCTCTATCCAATTCGTCTTGTATTTCTAAAGGTAGTCCTACAACAATCATATTGATTCTTGATTGAATAGTGGCACTACTTTCGCATTCTAGACATAATTTTTCTTTTACCAATGCGTAGTCCACTAATGACCCTCCTAAATACTTGTAGTTATAAGCCCTTCTAACCATCGACCAACCTTTGTCTACAAATACGTTCATAAATGATTTCTTCCATTCTGACCAATTGGTCAAACCAATTTTCCTAAAATTCGCTTCATACCAATCCTTTGCAGAACCTTCTAAAAAAAACCGGAGTACTTCAATGATCTTAATGTCCTGACTTACTTTATGTCTGGAGCAATCCGCTTCAAATTTAGTCATCCATTCCGTGGCATTTTGTTTTTTCTCAAATTTTCCCAAAATAAATTTTCTCTCGACCTCATGCAACTTAATTTCATCATTCAAAGTTAGTTTAGCTTCTAATTCTTTTATTTTATCCAATAAAAAAAATTCTTGTTCGCTCCTACTTGTACTTGCAGATATTTCTGTGGTTGGATTGTATTCTTCTAGTGGGAGATTTTTAAAACAGAGGTTACCATCTTCATCGAAATACTCTTTTTTTAGTAATTCATCAATTCTAACACCCACTTTACGATAACCATTAATTGGTTTTATCGCTGTTATTGCACACTTTATTGTTGATTTTGCGCATAGTACCTTATGAATTTTTAAATTCTGGAACTCACTTGGAAGTCTGAACCATAAAACCTTGTCTTCTGAAATTCCTGCTAACTTGAAATCATCCTCTCCTTCTTTCACAATGTGCACAAAAAGTTTACCTTCTACTTTGTCCATTGTCTTCTTCGTCAAAATATTTCCACTAGTAATTTAATTTGTAAGACGGTTTTTAAAACAGATTTTATTATTCTGAAAAGAATTATATTTTTATAAATAAACATTAATACAAAACATTAATCGTACATAAATAAATAATTAAAACAAATAAAATACCTGAAAAGAATAATTAAATTACTAAGTTTATAAGTAACCGTCTTTAAACACTCTATGTAAACTATGTAAACACTCAATCTAACGTAAACACTCAAATGACGCTGAACCTTCCTAGGCTGTAACCTCACATTCAGGTTGTGTCGCGTCAGCCCCCTCTGATGGTACTATTACAAATATATATAAAAATACCTAAAATAAATATTTATTCTAGTATATATTTTTTGTTTTATACTTTTAAATAAAAGCCAGAAGCGAGAAAGTTTTGAATCTTGTTTATTTATTGAAAAATAAGTACAAGAAAATTAGGAAAATTAGGTTCAACAGAAATTCACCATGTTCTAAATTGATTTTCATGTAACTGCCAATTCTGTATTCTCGTATTATTCTCCAATTCATTATTAACTACGTGTTAAGCAAAATTGGTTTTTGGAGATTTCAGAGATAGAGTGGTTGTTCTCTCTATCTAAAGCGCGAATTAGCGTTTAAATTTTTAAACGACTAGCATTTTTTGTCATATCTATAACGTTTAAAAAATTAGTCATTACTAATCATTCACAACTAAATTTAATCGTTGATACATTTTATTTACTCATGAATAATTTTTTGATAACAAATAATTAGTTGTAATTTAATGATTATTTTTTAGAGATTTCTTAATACATTTACTTGACCACATTATTATTACTGTATTACAGATATCTGTGACCAGCTTGCAATCACATTTAACCAACTCGGTACTTCATTTCAGGTAAGTGAAATACTGAAGCAAAAGAGGTGGTAGCTAGGAAACACACTTTGCGTTCGCTGTAGGTAAACAGTGCAAAGTGTAGTTGGAGAATTAGGGCGAGGAATTTTTCAAGCATAATTGTAATGATTGCGTTGAGAGAGAGTTAGGTGTGTTCACAACAAATTGGTTTTATAACGGCACGAGCAGAGATGGCCGGCGAAAATTGGTCACCATGGCAATACTTGGTGTTGGTAAATAGAAATAGAGAATTGCATCAATGTATAGTAAGATACACGCAAGGAAGGCTTCACTAAAACGGATTGTATAATAAAGTTATTGCGGACCCAGCAAGGATGGGATAGAAGAGCGATGCGACAGGACGGGTCGTGGGTCAGATCGATGGACCTAGTCACACCCACAGACACCAGCCAACTTGCACAATTCACTGAACCTACCACACGCGTACAATGTTCCAGATATATTGGAGTAAACCTTTACAATCCCATTTTTAATCCTTCTATCAAAGTATTACAGCCATTACCTTCAAGAAAAAACAAAACAAAAATTGAATGAAATATCACACGTGGTTTTATTTATTTATTTTATTTTTATTATACTGAAAAATTTATTTCAGTACTAATTTGAGCAGATTTTTATCTAATTTTGTCTTTTGTGTGCCTCACTTCTTAAAATGATTTGTTTCGAAAAAACAAAATGTAGCAATTAAAATTTGTAACTTTGGTTTCTGTTTGCTTTCTTATTTAGTGTTGGCAGTGAGGTATCCTAAATTTTGCAGCACCATTGTTGAGTCTGAAAGAGGGGGAATATTTCTGAAAGATAGAATTTTTCTAGAAAGAGAATTGTCTTTTGTTGAGACGTGTAACAGTGAAAGTGTTGATCTTTCAGTTGTTTCAGTTCTTTCTTTAGAAGTATGTTCATTTTATTGAAATGACGTTTGCCTGAAGATAGTATTGTCTGTCGCTATCATCCACATGCTCGTCTCTTTACGCTGACTAATCGCGCTCGATTGGTACTGTCTGCTTTTAGTTTGATGTCGTAGAAGATAGTGTTGATGCTCTCACTGCTTGCTGAATAGAACTATCACTGCGTTGTCTATTTCGCAGTTTTTAATGCAAAATCTATGAATTTTATTTAAAACGTTTCCCCAGGAAATTTCATCAAGAATCCTTCTGGGAACGGACTTTGATGGATTCTCTCTAAGGTTCCATTTACGGTAATGCACGGTCCTAACTCCTGAGTTCTCTTAAAATCGAGTTTAAATAGAATTCCTCAAGACAGGAGGAACAGGAATACATCTTTACTCAATGGATTGTTCCCTTTCTCACCAATAGCTCCTCAACTTTTCTTTCAACATCCCTCATATATTTCACACACATATACAGGGTGAACCAGTAAGTATTGTCCATAGGCCTACTGTGTGTTGTTCATCTAAAGTGGAGTTCAATGACGTATTGGCCAACTTCATATTTTCCTCTGTTCTTGAGTGACGTCACTTTAATTTTTTTTTCTAAAATCATTACTTTTTTCCAATAAAAATGTTATTACGCAGAAAGTTTTAGTCCGAATTCGATTCTGATGACACGGTTAGAAAGACAGATAAATTTTCTAAAAATTGATACCATTTTGAAGCATAAGTTATTCTCCAAACAGCCTCAATCTTCCTCCTGGATACTGGAAAAATAAAAGTAATCGAAATTTTTAAGTAAACTCATTAGGCCCTTACGTGATCATTATCAGACCTAGGTGCTGGCACTTTTTTTAAAAGTTTCCTTGTTTAATGGGCTTTCAAAAGGTATATCATTTTACAGGATTCCTTTTATCTTCGTATGAGAAATTACGTTTGTTTTGCAAGAAAACGTGTTCACGAGCACTCAACAGTGTTAGTTTATCATTGAAAACTCTTTTAGATGGACCAGTAGTCAATTTTTAAAGTAGATTGTCTAAAATAAGGAAATCAAAGATTACAAATGGCACTTTAAGGAAAAAAAAAAAAAAGGTTGTTAAGGCTTATTCACATCATTTTTTTCTTTTTCAACAGTGTAGATGTGAGTGAAATTGTAATTTGGAGTAAATACAAATTATAAGAATTTTTGTTTATAAAAATAGTACTTGTTTGAAATATTTCCTAACATTTTCTCAAAAATATTTGCGAAAATATGTATCTCTGAAATACCAGAGAGATCAGAATATTTTTTTTTTTTTAAATTGCAATTTGTAACCTTTGACTTCCTTATTTCAAGACAATATACTTCAAAAATTGACTACTGGTCCATCTAAAAGAGTTTTCTATGAATTAAACAACTTGATAACTAACACTCTTGAGGGCTCGTGTACACGTTTCCTTGCAAAACAAATGTAATATCTCATACGAAGATAAAAGGAATCCTGGAAAATGATGTACCGTTTGAAAGCCCATTAAACAAGGAAACTTTTATAAAATGTGCCAGCACCTAGGTCTGATAATGATCACGTAAAGGCCTAATGAGTTTTCTTAAAAATTTCCATTACTTTTACTTTCCGGAGTCATTGAACTCCATTTTAGATGTACTACACACAGTAGGCCTATGGACAATACTTACTGGTTCACCCAGTATACATTTATAATTTAACTTTTATTTTTATTTTTTGAGCTATTCTCGGAGAAGCGTTGTTTAGCGTTGTCTCCTCAAATTTTTGGAGTTTAAAGAAATTTTATTTTTTGTGGTTAGAACCTTTACACCAAGTTTTATTACATTTTGACTCGCAGATCTTTAATTTCCGGATGAGATATGCTACAGTTTAATATGTATTTATCCAACTTCGGCAGACTTACTGCCAGCTGTTACTCTGCCTTTCCTTCTAAGTCTAAAATTAAATTTCACTCCAATATGTTTAAATGAAATATGGTTTCGATATTTTATTAAAAGGAACTTCTTATATTGTTTTTATTTCGCTTAACAAGCGAAAGTATGGCGATTTTGAAATATTATTTTTTATATGTCTGTTCTAGGTATGTGTGACAACAGCGCGCCTGCAGTTAGAATTATTCAAAATCTAAAAAAACGCAGAAAGAACAAATTTGACATTGATTTAGGTCAGTCACACTATGGCGCGAGGGATGCAACCCTTAACTGTTACACCATGTCTGTGCAACCCAAAGCACCACTTCTAAGATGTTGGAGTATTGGTGGGCAGCTCCAACGGAGAATTAAATAAAACTAGGGCCCTAATACGCCCCTCACAACCAATCAGTTTTTCAAACGCAAAGAATCAGTTTTTAATTTCTCTGAAATATATTATAAAAAGACTAGTATCTGATTTTCCTGCAGATAAATGATTTCTTAGATAAGTTAACATCTATTTCTCTCCCTATTTAGCCTCCAGTATTGGACCCTTCATTCTGAACAAAAATTTCGTATTCAGTAGATGTGCTGCACTATTTTCTCATTAATGGTAAGAAAAATAACAAGGTGTTTCCTCACTTTGATGGTTGTAAAGATATTTTTTTTGTGTTATATGTTATGAGCAGAGTTGTTGTTACACTCAATATCAGGTTTTTGCGATGCCTTTCTTCAAGTTTTGGTATTGAAACTTTAGCTTAGGTATTATTATTCAATTAAAAACTATTATTGAAAAGTTTTCTATTTTTGTTTTAGTTTTAATTAGTGTTTCACTTATTAAATTCTGTCAGGACCTCAGTTGAAAAGTCTAATAGCGAATAATCCATACATCTCGTAAATAATTGGCCAAATAACCTGTACCTTTTCCGCCGACGGTCATTGACCATGGCAGATGTCTTTATAATTATTTTGTACACCCAGGAATGTATTTTATTTTTATTTTTATTTTAATAAATAAAGACTGTATAAAAAAAAAACCTGTACCTTCGGTTTACTTTTTTCTTTTTCTTTTAGTGATAATTCAATCAACTAAATGATAAGCAAATTTTGTTTTTTGTTTCATTCATTGCCCTGAGAAGTCTAGATAGAAACAAGTGTTGTGTTTGAGTTTATTGGCGCGTCTTAAATAAAAAATACTTGTTTACATATTGTATTTGATTACTCTTGCCACAACTAAAGATCGATCAACTTGCTCAGGAATCGCACATCCCTATCTAAGAGCTTGCTAAACTGAAGATTTAAAACCTTAATGTGCATGGCATTGTGTGTGCAAGCGGAGACACCTGAAGAAACAAACTTCAGCATTAGATAGATAGATAAACTTTTATTTACACCATAGATAGTTTACAAAGAAAAAATTTCACAAAAGTAATAGCTGACATAGCCATTGGCTGTCTGTCAGGAAACTTCAGCATTATAATTAGCAACTGAACCGAAATGTACCGAGTACATTAAAATATGTCTGAATTAATGAGTTTAAATAAATAAATAAGACAATCTCGTCAATTTCGTGGCGCAGTCTTTTTTTAACAAAGCTTATTTACCTCTTCTACAATTTGTGACTTTCGCAGATAGAATATTGAGAATGTGATCGTGCAGAGTGTCATTCTTGTCTTTCACTGGAAATGTTTATTTCGAGGTGCGAAAAAGAGTTTTGGAAAATTGGTTTGTTTTTTTAAGATTTTCTCAAAAATTGTGATTTCTTGCAAGTTGCGCATACTTAAAGCAAACACTTTTTCAAAACTTTGTTCATAGCCGGGCTAGACGTTCAACCACAAGTATCGTGGAGGGTGGGGGCGGAAACTACCAACATTTTTGCTAATAAAGATAACTACACGCGGGATTCGAACTAATCTCACATTCACAGATCCACGGCAACAACATTCCTTCCGTGATCAGTGTATCTCTCTGGAAAGAACAACTAGCTTCTCTGGTAACAATATCATAGTAGTACATTGACAGCAGAGTCTGTGCCATTTGTTTTCTTTTATACAAAGATGTGAGCCACTTTTCAGTCCTTGTTATTCTATAATCCGCTAGTCTTGCACTTAATTGAACGCCATTGGATATTTAGGTGTGGCTCTCTAGGGAGATTGAATGGTCTTCTTTTTGCGATTCCATGTGCTTAGAGGACACATTCCGTTTCCTGGAGTTCCGCTCAATCCTTGCTCGGAATCTTCTATGTTGGCTGCATTCATCAGAAACCAATTTATTTGCATTTAAAAACCGCTCCACTAATGGTCCACCACTAATCAAATGCGATCACATCAAGGGTTTGTCGGGTTCTAAAAACCGGTTTTGGAATTCGAAAACCGGTTTTTCTGTAAAAAAGAAAAGATCGGTTTTAAATGTATACATAACACATATATATTAATTTGCTACAAAGATTGAAATGTAAGCAAAAGTACTTCTAAAGGACACGACTAAGTAGTAAATCTATTGACGTTCTTTGCTGTTTGAAGTCATATTTTATTAAACAGAATAAGAAATAAATTTATAATTTACATATTAAACAGTTGAATGTTAGACATTCTTTGTAATTTTTAATAGTATTAATGTATACTTACTTAAATGTGTTAATCTTTTATTTTAATAACTTTATGTACATATCTACTTTATCTACTCTTTTTTTTATTTTTGAATTGTAATAGACAAAAGAATTTAATTTCTGTTTCAAGTTGTGTTTCTTGTTTTTTTCGGAAAAATTCGAAATTTTTCAATCTTTAAATAATAATGTTGTCTCTTTATTTTGATTATACTATTTGCCCTTGAGTTTAATCTTGGCACATAATGCTTTCTTTTTTTCTTCAATTATCACGACTAAATTTTAACAGCACCTTAAATAAATAAAATAACTTACTAGTGAACTAAAAGGCCTTATAATTTTTATTAAAACTGTCCGGTAGGACAGTTGTATAAGGGTTGATCGTCAAAAACTACACGAAAAAGCGTAATGTTGAAAAACACCCAACTTTGACAATGAATAAATTGTCTTTCAATTTGAAATTTTAGTTACGGTAGATTCGGCTTTTTGGGGTCATACTTAGGAGAGGAGTTTGCCCCACGTAAATAAAGCCCCCTTTCAAACGGTTATTAATAATAACTCTGTAAATCTTCGCCGGGTTTTGATCAAATTAGATAAGAAGAAGGTAGAATGAGTGGCATTTAAGTGCCATCCTGCTCTTACACCTACTAAGGGGAAGTATTTGCAACCATGCAGTATTCGCAGTTTAAATTCTCTTTGCCCGTTTACGGTGAAAAACTATAATTGCAAATCATTTTCCCCTCTTTAGAAGTTATACTTTGTTTTCTTGTTTTCTCTTACATCCTTAAGAGGAAGTAGTGTTGTCTAAATTTATCTTATTGCTCTTATTGGAAGCTACCGGTAATTGCAATTTGCTTCCATTATCTCTCTTAATGGGTTGTTCATCACTTAATCCACAACATTTCTCCACTCTCCAGCTTCTTGTTACCATTCCCATATAACTTGTGTCATTATTTCCGATAGCCGTATATTTAAAAACTCATTGGGTGTATAAATTTGTTTCAACCAAGGAACCAAAAGAAAAATCTATCCAAAAGGTACAAAAATCTCCTTAACAAAAACTTACAGTTTTAAAAGTCAAGTATAAGGGTTGATTAAACGCCAAAAATACACAAATCAGCAAGTACCCAACATTTCATTCATACTTCTAGTATCATATTTTTTAGAATGTATTAGATGTCACAGACCCTTATGCTGGCCATTTTCATGCATAAAATATTTGTTCAATAATGAGTAGCACCCATTTAATTTAGATTGTAATAGGAGCTATTCATGCACAGGTTTAAACAAAAAAAAAGTTAATTACAAATGTACTTGTTTTACGTTAAAAATTAAAAATGCATATACCAACGTACATACCGACTTTATTTTGTATTTGTTTTTGACGTCTGATTTAAGTGGAAGTTAAGCGCAGCAGAAGGAAGTAAAAATCGTCGGTTTAAGTTCATTGTTCAATTAAACTGATTGGTACTTTACTTTATGCAGTAGTTAAGCATTAATAATAATATGTAATTAAGAATTAATCTAGTTTGTTAATATTAAATGTTAATGTTAATTACAATTACTTTGTTAAACTAGGTGTTCTCCCAACAATGTTATATATATGTAATATAAAATAGATATGCATATTTTTAGTTGGTTATAAAACTTCTTTACAAGGACTCAACTAAAGGGCTAGATTCAATTTTTTTTTTTTTTTATTGTATATATTTATTTATTTACAACCTGTATACATATACTTACATCCAGTAAATGTGATCATCATTGATTAAATTAAAGTTTGAAAATGGATGAATTATAATTACAAGTATTGGCTATTTGTTATTAACTGTGTAATTTTTGCTCACGTAAGATGAATTTAAGACTGAAATTTCGTTTTAACACCGTATAATTCAAATTACAACAGTAAAAGACCAACTCTAACTTTCCATTTTTCTTTTTAATATGCGAGTCAATGTGATGATTATTCAGAATAAAGATAAATCACAAGAATAATTTGGAATAGAATTAAAATGAAGTGTCTTTTAAATACTAACTATGGTGTTGAGATACATCTTTTATTATTCTAACACAAAAATATTTATGGGTGATAAAAGGCCAGCACAAGGGTCTGTGACATCTAATACATTCTAAAAAATATGATACTAGAAATACGAATGAAATTTTGGGCATTTGCTGATTTGTGTACCTTTTGGCGTTTAATCAAGCCTTGTACTTAACTTTTAAAACTGTAAGTTTTTGTTAAGGAGATACAAATGAGTTATATTCTGTTATTTATTTTAATTAATTTTTATTTCGATTTTATGTTACATGGAATTTGGAGTATTGTTGATTTATTCAGTCATCTGTACGTCCAGTTCCAGGTAACGATTCACCCAAGATATAAAACACCCGTCCAGTAATTATTTTGCTCTCAGTATAAAAAAAAATTGTTAATATTATTTCTTGTTAGTAAAGTATGTTTGCTAGTCGCCTCCGTCCACGACACCTAATTGGTAGTTGGACGTTAAGCCCGTCTGAAAAAATAGGCGATTACTTTATTTTACTTTTTGTATTATTTCTTGAAAAAAGAGCGCATCGAAACTCAGCAGTACGTGTATTGATGTACTGACGTATGTGTTCTCTCAGTTAATTCGAACAGTGGGCTGTAGAGGCTCCTGTTGAGGCTGCAGAGGCTACTGTAGAGGCTCCTAGGAGAAAAAAATCTAAGAACTGGCAGGCCTCGAACCTGTATTCACCGCGTGAGCACAAATATAATCCCGCCTATGACTACATTTTATTTAAAAAAGTATTATGGTTTTTTAAGTAATAAGAATGACTGCTTACGCGGGATTCGAACTGGGGATCTCCCACTTACAAAGCCACGCTCTTGACCACTAGACCAACACCCACCCAACCCTGGCAAGATATTCTTACCGTAATCATAGGTTAAGAAGTCTTGCATACTGGGTGCATTAAAATGATGTGATGGTTACTTTTATTTGATGATGAAACAAATTTATCCTGATTCACCCACAACCATTACATTACACTACATGTTTTAAAATCTTCAATTATTATTATTTTTGTTCTTTGCATCACAAACAACATTTTTTCGCAATCAGAGGAGCACCCAAAACGTGTATTTCTGGTGGAAAATTAATATTGAAAACCGATCATGAATAGATAAAATTGTAAAGTTGATCTTAAATATCCCAACTAATATTAGGGATATCGAAACAGGGTCAACGTCCTTTTACACAGTTTTTTATGTAGTTTTCATAGTCATTGTCAAAACCAGTGGTTCTTATAAAAACCCCGATCAGTTTTTTAGCCGTAACTCCCCCAAAAATGAAGTACAGCATCGGGGGTGGAAAATTTTAAAACTAGACCAAAAAAACATAGTTTACTGAAATTTGTTCTTCATATTTTAAATTCCCACAACTTTTGAATCGATTTCAAAAAAAAAATTTTTGTACTATAAAAATATGCAAAAAAAATTATAACGTTCCATTTGAAAAACAAAAGTTGGATGCTGTATCTCGAGATACAGGGGTTTAATAAAATGGGTCAATCACTGAAAATAAACTAGACCAGGGATGGGCAACCTTTTTCTGAAAAAGGGCCACATGAGGTTATTGGTTTTATTACCGAGGGCCGCAAAAGGTTATTGGTTTATCACCGAGGGCCGCAGTATGCATATATATATTTCTTTTTATATTTATTTCGGGTTCTTATTTAGTAATTGTTTTCATTTATTTATAATACGAATTATTACTTTATTATAATGAAATTTATTAACAAATCAACATTCAAACGGCATTAGTGTCTTTTATGAAATTGCTTCATATCTTCCTTCACCATTTTTTCTATTAATTCGCTCGCATTCACAGTTTTACATCAACTGTTGCACCATAAAATAAATAACTAGAGAAGAAGCAAAAATCCATAGCTTCGGCGGCGAGAACACGCTCTGTCTGGTGTCAAAGTGGCTAACTAGAAGTCACGTGATACTAATTGTATAGCTGAGACAGTAATTGTACTAGCGAAAAATTACCAAACTTTAATTACATCAAATTTGACATATTTTTATGATTTAAATTTTTATTATTAGCCGTTTTGTGTCGCGGGCCGCAGGAAAATTTTAGAAGGGGCGCAAGCGGCCCGCGGGCCGCACGTTGCCCACCTCTGAACTAGACTAAAAATGATTAAATACGTGTTTTTTATTTTTTCGAAATTTCCCGCCGTTAAAAAAAAAGTGGGTAGAGCATATAACTCTGTTCACCCTGTATATTACGATTTCTAAGAGAGTATCCACATCTGCCTTAATTTAGATACGAATCCCAAATTAGAAACTTAACTTCAAAATCTAGTTCATGCTACCTTTGGTGACACCAGCACATTTCGATAGGATAAACTTTGGCTTGGTGAGAGGAGGTAGTAGGATAATATTACACCACAAGCCAGACCTCAGGGACAGCCCGCTTTGTCTACCTCGCGTATTGCACATCTACCAAAACTCTTAATTGCATCCTTCTCAGGAAGAAATTGGTCTTCATAATGCGGTCCTCCCTCACCCTTTACTTTACTATCTAATCCTTATTCCCACTGGCACAAAACTGCTTCCTGAAGGCAAAGGCTGGCTCAGAACCACACATGAAAAGAATTCCACTTTAGCCAAACTCGTCCGCTACCTCCGTTGCCTTCTATCCCAGCATGTCCGAGTACCCTGAAGAACTTCTCATTACAGTACTCCTCTGAGTGAGGCCATTGAAACTTCTACTTTCTCCCAGTAATCTGGAACTTAAACCGACTTGCTCAAAACCTTGAGCGTTGTTAGTAGTATGCTGGAGGGAGTTGATCAGTAAAACTACTGAAATTCTGTCATAGATTCTCGGGCCATTAGAATACTAAACATTATAATTCCAAGTCTGAAAACCATTTCTCAATCTTAAATTCATTTTTCGTAGCTTTTGCTACGTTTTTCAAGAGAATTTGTAGATTAAGATTCGAAATCATTACAGAAAGAGAAAGCTTTGTTCTAGAAGCCTGCATCTACTCTATTTGTGATGTTAAATTAGAAATAAGATGAAAGCCAAAGAGGCCTGAATTATGGCCTGGGCTCTGCCAGATCCCATTATAAAATTCTAAACTCACGGAATTACGTAACATCTCTTTGCTGCTCACTGCATACCGTATATGGTCTTAAAATTCTAGGTTTTCTTTGCAGTTTTCCGCATCAGTTCCAAGTTCATCAAAATTTCATCATGTATGAATCCACGCCAGTTGCCGACCATAAAAGCTTGCCCACAGAATGAGAGTAAATTGAAAACTAGGGCATAACTCCACAAATATACGTATCTAGATCTCCAGCTAGCACCAAGCTAAAACTCAATAAATATTAAAGATTTTTTTTTAGCTTTCTCTTTTCCTTCATAAGTGGAAGTATTGAAAACGTAAGATTTTTAAGTCCCCTGTGTGAGAAATATTGGCTTTTATAAATTTAAATATAATTATTTAAAACTTTGAAAAACTACACTCCTAATCATGACAGTTTGGCTAAATTAAGTAGAATGAATTTCGTTTCCGCACAATGCTTTTTAGCATTTCTGCTTCTTCTGGTTGGTAATCAAATATCCTAATACATAAACATATTATCAATACTTATTTTTCTTTCTTTAAATAAGAAACATTCAGAGTGTACCTGAGCTCATCTTTAGGCAACAAATCTGCAATGTACGCCTTAAGAACAGTATAGCAATAATAAGCCATTAAATATTGGTTTACACATTCTAAGTTTCGTTCAGTATGTGGAACAGTGAACATCGTAAAAAATAGCTCTTAGTTTTTAATCAATTGTGCAGTTGTTACTGTGAGTTAAAACGTGAAAATTTCCAGAATTGTATCTTACTAGATAGTAAGAAATAATAGTAGTTCATTTGTGCGAAGTTTTACGAAAATCCACTGAACTGTTTTTGTGAAAATTGTGAGTGAAGATTGAATAATTTATTAAAAATTCATAGAGATTTTCTAATCAGTGTAGAACTATAGAATAGTGGGGATAACAAGACTTGTGTTTATAGTTTGTAGACCACTGCTTTTATTTGTTTATTATTTGTCTGTTCTCGTATTACTTATAACATGTCCCATAGAGAAACCAGCGAACAGGTAGTCGGAGACAAACTTAGCGCTGGGGACTCCTCTACAAGTATTTCTATAATGCTTAACAAGTTGGATTCTATTTCAAAAGAAATTCAGAGCATCAGAGCAGATAATTGCAATATATTAATAACAGTTAATAGTTATAAAGAAGATTTAAATAAATTAATTTTGAACATCGAGAATAAAGTAAAAATCCAGGAAGCAGAAATTGTTAGAATTAAAAAGGATTATGAAGGAAATGGAAAACTCCCAAACATTACCACGTTATATCTCCTACAAAAATACTGCTAGGAATCTGTAATTATACAATTGTAGACGTAAACGAGCACTATAATTGTCCAAATTCCAGCAGAGATAACACAAATATGACGGGAGATACAGCTATTCGAATTATGAAGGAAAGGCAAAAGATAATGTCTCCAACTTAAAGAATGAAATCTGCCCCCAATGTATGGAGACCCTCGAATCAGAACTGCGGAGTGCTTGCAGAGAGACTATAGCGCATACTGCGGATGTAATTTTAGGTACCGTTGATAGGTCCCCTAGAAATCTCTGGTTCGTCGAAGATTGTCAAGAAGCAACGAATAAGAAAATGAAGTTGACAAACTATTGTTACGGCGGAAAAGAACCAGAGCTTCCACTGGGATTTATCGAGAAATGCGAAAAGAAAGTAGATAGAAGAAAAAAGAGACAGAGGGAAAGTAAAGAATAATCGCAGTCTAAATGAATGCAGACTTTTATAGAAAAGTAAACTGAGGACGCAAACCTTTCAAGCCTCGCTTAATTACCTGCAGAGATGAGAATGGCTGCCTTCTATCAAACTGGTTAGGGCGCTTTCCTCTGAGTTCCAACATCTTAAAAAGAATTCTTAATTATTGGAAAAGAATTTTAACAATTAGTGATGATCGACTTCCTAAATTATGTTTTAAGACTTAAGGATATTCATAATCTGGATGGTGTTAAAGAGGAGTGGAATTTGTTTTCACAGCTACAGAATTGGCTGCGTATGTTATCCATGGAAGTGGATGAGCCGGACCAGGTGATAAACGTAATTATGTTTATAGACTATTTCTGCTTCCGGTTTTTAATCATTCGCCGAAATCAACCGGAAGTGATATTCTAAAGTAATTTCTTAGTTTTTTCGAAAATGGCTCCAACCATTTCCCATATACTTCATACATCGCAAATATATACATGAAGACTTTTTTTTATTGTTCTCGAACAAATTTATTTAAGAATAGTCATTTAAATAACTAATAATAATAAATATAAATATACATGAAGATATACATGAATAACTAATAATAATAAATATAAAATTCGGATAGTTTTTGCCTTTCTTTATGGATCTAATTGAAGATTGACCCAAAGTTGTCTGAAACGTCTTAGATAACAAAAACAAAACAAACAAGATTTGAAACTGAAATTTTGGCTTTTTACCTTATAAAAAAGTGAATTCCAATTGAATTATTGGTCATTTAGATTAAACTTGAATTACCTAATGCTATTACTGCATCAAATCTAATTAATAAAACTGTTCTTAATTCGAACTACTACTTATATTTAACTAGTCTCACATAACACCTCCAAAGCAGTGAAAGCTTAGAGGTTGGTATTTCTTGGTTGTTAGTGAGTAAGGAAGCTAAAGTTTGTTTACGTAAAGTGAAAGTAATGTTGGCATTTATTTTCGTTGGGTCTTTTAAATTTTATTTAATTTTTTTTTGCTATTAAATGCGGCCTTCCCAAGAAAATTCAAAACCATATCTACTTCATTCTCGTTAGTTATAGTTTAATTGACAATGAAAAGCGAACTTAAATTCATTGAAAATATGAAGAATATTGATTTGCTCTCTCAAACGAAATGATTATTTGTGAACAGAATGTTAAAATTTATTTATTATTAAGCTCCTTGGAAGAGAAAATCCAAGAGCCAGCAGCTGGATTCGAACCCGGCATCTCCGCGAGTTTGTATTAACCACTTACTTTTCTAAGTACGAAAGTTTATTTTTTATTCTAAAATTTAGTGAATTTTCCTTCTTTAACCATTTTTATGCAGCCTAGTGGGCCACATGACTCATGTTAGGTACCATCGCTTTAGAACAGTAGATCTCAAATTTTTCTTGAAAAAATAGTTTATAATGATAACCATAAATCAATTTTATGATCAGGGCCATAATTTGAACAGATATCGCTTTCTAGCAGGACGGTTTATCCATCACACTTGTTTCTTGTTGAACGAAAAGAACAGGCGAGTATAAATAATGTTTTTCAACAATTCCAAACTATTTCAGTCGAAAAAAGAATTAATGCCCGCATCTTTCAGCTCGCAGATTACCACTAAACATTTAAAAAATCGTTCTCAAAGGAGTTCTGTAGAAAATAAATATTCAGCAATAAAAGAAAAAGGACGATTGGTCCAAAGCCAGTAGAAATCGCCGTTCAATCGATCAAATATCCCAGAAATTTGTGAGAAACAATAATTACACTTTTCACTAACAAATTTATTCTTTAGTGTATTTGAAGATTAAGTAGTTTACCACTGTTGTATACTAATGCGGCCAAGGGATGAAGTCCAGTATACAAGCTTTTCTTCTCACCGCTCACAGGTACACGTGACTGGATGGCCCTGAAAAGGACCGTTCACAAAAATTATGTCTGCACTCGACTCGCCTATGGCGCGGGGAAGCCGCACAGTTAGGTGGCCCTGAAAAGGGCCGTTCACACTGTTGGTTGAGATGACTGCGCTGCTCCGAGAATGGCTTGAACCCAGCGCGAGGCCACAGCAAAAGTGAAGTGAGAGGCCCTGAAAAGGGCCGTTCGCTAATACCAGTCAACCGGCTTTGGGAGCCCCGGCAGTGTGGCCAGCACCCCGATAAACCCCGGTACCAATTGGCCTGGTCTTCGCTCGTGTCTCACACTGTGGCAACGCTGGTGATTTGGCTTGCCTCCGTAGCTGGTGAACTAAGGCGGCTCGTGTGCTGCACCTTCTTCTTTCTTCTTTCTTCAAAAATACCGGGGTTAAGTGATCGATTTTTTTCTGGTCCGGACAGTGAGGTCCTTTAGCCGGTACAGAGATCCAGGTTTTAAGAGTAAGGCCCAGTTAGCAATCTTCCAGCTAAGGTAGCTATGGTGGATGTCTTCCAGTTGAAAAATTTTCTTGGACTGATGCAGACACGGCCGATTCTGCCCTTTTTATAGCGAAGTCGACCGTGCCGCGCTCTGGCGTCGCGACGGCGTCGCTATCTCTGTACCGTCCAAAGAACCACACTGCCATTCCAGAGTCTTGAGAAAGACTTTTTAAAATGGGCTATTTGCCTCTTTTCCTTCTTTATTTTTATTTAGTAAACAATCATATATACATATAAAAAATTATATTCTTCCTATTTACAAAAATTATGTAGCTGTTCAATAGTAAAGTAAAGTTGGGGTTCCAACACCACGAATCTTGAAATATTTTGTCAATAATGAAATAAAAATTATAGATTTCATATAATTTTAAAAATGCTACTTGTTATATCTCCTTTCTAAATTCCTCTCTTATACTGCAATAAATAGTTCTTCAAATTTTGGAATGTGAGTGATCCGCAAGAAAAATAAAAAATGGAATTTCCGCAATTTTAAAAAGATTGAGAACCACTGCTTCAGAGGAAAAGAACATCTACCTTCTTAATTATCACCTTGCATTAATGTTTCTAGAAGTTTTAGATACGCATGAGTTCAATGAGTACTCAGATTACCAAAACCTGGAAGAACTATTTCAGCAAAAAACTAAATAAATGAAAACTCTATTAAGTGGCGCTTACTACTGATGCATTTTAAAAACAAGTTGGTTCCGAGTTGGCACCTAAACGAAATATGGAATTCCCGCGGACATTTCTAAACCGAATTATTTTTTGAGATTTTTGAGAAAGTTGAGACATGAGATAAGTAGTTGGGCGCGTGTCTGCACGTCCGACATAATTGAGAAGTGTTAATGGGTAGAGAATGGACGAGTCCCCCGGGATAGCGTGGCTGGAGGTTGTGGAGTGGAGGCCTGCTTGTATGAAAACAAGGCGCAGGCAATATAGAAGTCCCGCATTGCAGCAGGGCTGACAGGGTTCTGTGGGCGGCCACCCGTCCTCATTCGCTCCTCTTAGCGCTTTTTTATCATATTACCCCCTCTCTTCCTCATTCCCAATGCCCCCTTCCCTTCCTTATACTCGCCATATACACTACAAAAGCTGAAGACCTATTAATTGAATGCCACTTCTCTTATTGCAGTCATCACAAATTTATAAACCATCTGTCTTTTAACATCGAATTTTGCACTTTTCATAACTAACTATAATTTATATTATTTAAGGTATATATATAATATAATATTTAAGGTATAGGCCTACCTTAAAGCAGTTCAGGTCAAAACCGATGTGACAGTGTGGATTATACATTTGGTTTCAATTTTAAACTTTAATCTATTATCCCCAAGAAGAGGATCCAAACATGTCGTCATGGAGTGCCCACTCTATAAGAAAGAAAGAGATCAGCTGTTCATCTCGCTGTACAAAAATTTGAGTGCGCCATTTAGATACGAGGACATCATCTTTTCTCATAATGTCTACGTCCTGAAACCTGTTGAAGATTTGATTAACAAATATACTTGTGGATAGGAAGTTACATAGTTAAGATCAAATATCCTAGGAAGGAATAAGCTTTGAAGTTGACTGTATGGTAAAAAGCCAATGCCAAAAAAAAAGAAAAAAAAAAAGAGGATTCCGCAACTGGCGTAACCCATTGTACACTCCAGTCCGCCATTTTAAGGTGAAAAATGTGCCGTGATTTTTTTAAATAGGTTATCAAGGACATATATTTTCATTTTCAACAGTCAGAAAACAGCCACAGATTACTGCATGATTTGAATTATTTGTCTCTTTTCGAGTTCACTTCCTGCCAGACTTGATAAACGGTGGCGCAGGAGGAAATATCTTCTCTGGGGAGCATTGAGGAGAGGTAATATGTTGGCTTCAGGAGTTGGTTGTCAACTGTCGATCATTCCAGAAATGAGAGGTAATTATATTAGGTTGAGCTTCTATCCAGTTGCTTTTGTTTTAGAAGGTTCTTCTTCTGAATGTGTTGAAATGCGTTGGATGGGAAAGGATTGTTGGCACAGCAAGTGGCTAATCCCAGATTGTAAGCAACCTTCTTCCAAAATATCCCTGATAAGACTGCTTCCTGCCATCTACTGGAGCCCTCCACATTTGCATGTGTGTGCGCATGGTCAGGGGTAATTTTGGTTTCAGGGATTAGTTTTCCCGACTACTTTTTAGGATTTTCTTTGAAAGCCTCAATAGTTACCAGGTGTTAGAGGGGTATTATCTTATCTAGAATTTTCCCAGTTTCTTTTAATTTAGGGTAGTCTTCTTCTGTATACCTTGAAGAGCATTGTGCAGATCGAGTGGTACATCACGTTCTTCTTAGAACTGCCCTAGAGAGCTTGGGTGATTAGTTCCATCACCTGTGGAAGATTCTGGTTTTAGTGGACCTCCTAAAATGCAACTGCCCCGTAAGAGATGTATATCCTCTTCTTCGGAAGTCAATTGCCCTACCAAGCCCGCGTTAACTGGAATAGACTACTCCAAAGAGGACCCTAGTTCTTTGGAGACTCCGTTTTTTCACGGTCATCTGTACAATCCATCTTTGACACGGGTAGTATCACCTAGGTCACGAAAGTGTTGGGAAGACAGAGAAGCTACAGTCTGGGACCTTGCTCTTCTTCCTTCTCTCAAACTTCAAGACGTTTTGATGATGACTTGCTTTGTCCACCTTTCACCCCTTACATTCCGACGGAAACTCTAAATCGCGTTTGCAGATTATCCATAGAGAAAGTAATAGAACTATTTATCTATTTATTTTAATATTGGAACGCAAAACATTATAGCTAAATTTCCGTAGGTATGTTTGAGTGTTTCTATTACAATATTTGTCGGCGAGATTTTATTAAAAGAAGAAAGGAGTTTATACGACTGCTACCTCCATAAAATGCACGTGTGCAGCTTGCTCTTTTGAAGAGAATTCCCTACTAGTCAAATAAACTGTATACTATTCTTAATAAAACTGCAATAAACTTAATAAGGCCGAGTTCGTCTCAAGCCATTTGCATTGGACTACCCTGAATTCATTACTTCAACCTTAACCCAAACCGAAGCACTAAACTTTAGAATGGAAAGTGCAGTATCGCTATGAAAATGGCCAGCATAAAGGTCTGCGACTTCTAGTTAATTCTAAACAATAGAAATGAAAATTTAATGCAGTAAAATTACTTAAATATTATGATATTATTGTTATAAAATTTGAATAAAACAGGCTTTTCCGAACGTTTCTAAATGGCTGGAATTACGAGCTGAAGGGTAAATGAAATGTAGGGTACTTGCTGATTTGTGTAGCTTTTGTTGTTTTATCAGCCCTTATACTCAACTTTTTAGACTGTAAGTTTTTGTTAAGGAGATTGTATTAGGTTTGTGTCTATTTGAGTAAAATAGTCATACTGGAGTTCACTTAAATGCTTTACTTGAATTTCACTGTTCCACCGATCATCTCTGCATCACCAATTGTTGAGTAGCAGTGAATTTACAAGTTACCTTTATTTATTTATTTATTTTATTTATTTAAATTTACAACTGGTTTAACCATATATGGTATACAGTTGGAGATAGACCTCAACAAATACAACAAAAAATAAAAATAAAATAATAATAATAAATAAATATATAAGTAAACTTTTAATATATGTAAAATAATAATAAATAAGCAAATGGAATACATAATTTTTTTAAAAATCAGAAAAGATAAAAAATAAAAAATAATAAAATTAATTCTAACATAAACAAGAGTCTCAAACGGCAAAAGAAAAACAAAAATACTCTATGTACCAACAAAACAAGAACAAAAATAAGAAATACTTCTGTGACCTTAATAAAAAAGAAAAAATTCCTCCTATTTAAAAAATAAATAAATTCAAGAGTACTTAGCAGAAAACAAAATAATAATAATAATAATAATAATAATAACCAAAATATAAATATAAAAGGCAAGAATAGTAAAAAAATAAATAAAATGATAGAATAACCTTGAAAACTAACAAAAAATACTTCTTAATTTAAAAATATTTTGACAGAAAACAAAAACATCATTCAACTTACTGAGATGACCTGGCTCCGTAAAAGAAAGAAAATTTACAAATATGTCATCATAATTGTCCACAGCACCACAATATTTCTGAACAAGTGGATCTCTAAAAGATGAAAGGGTAGGACACCTTGCAATGGCATGAGCTATGTCATCAGGTTCATTTAATGAACACAGTTGGCATAATTTATTATTATTAAATTCAAATTTTTTCCGATCGAAGTATATTTTACAGATTTTTTTTGTAACTTAAACGGAGCTGAGCCATTAATCTCAACTTTTCAATATGAACATTGTAAGTAAAGTAAACTTCTCCAAAATTATAAGTACTTAAATGTCTGTAAAGCGGATTATAGCGACTATTCAGGACTGACTTGATATCTTTAGACAGTAAATTGTTCCTGAACGAATCCAATACTCGACGGAATTCTTCACGAGCCACATCTACGCTCTGACCAGCCCACAGGTCCTCAACACCGATAGAAGAGAGGCAATGTCTCAACGAACTCACCCAATTATATGGTATATTACCACTACCATCCAATTCCTTCAACCTTAAATAGCACAGTTTAGGAAGGCGACAATCTGGCATTTCTAGCAGCCTTAACCACCAGCCTAATACTCTTTTAAAGATCTTAAAACCAGTATGTACCCTTCCCGTTTCAATCCGTACAAAACAATCAGGTGTATTCCTTGGTAAATGCAGCAGTAATTTTAAAAAATCTCAGTTGCCCTCTTTCTATAACATTACTGAGGTTACAACCCCAGATTTCCACCAAGTACAAAAGCACACTCTCAGAGATGGAATCATACAAAGCAAGCTTAGTTTCCCAACTGTCACTCTTACAAGACTTTAGCAAGGACATAACCGAAGCCGTAGCAGCTACATTCTTTGAAAGAAAATATTTGCCCGCCTTGGTAAACTTTGCGGATGGAGAAAAAGGGACCCCCAAGTAAGTAAAATTATTAGAAAAATTTAAATTATTCTCTCCATAACACAATTGCTTTACATTTGATAAATTTCCACCCTTCGAAAAGACCATTGCAAAAGTCTTGCTGATATTTACCGTCAATAAATTCTCCTCACAGTACTCGTTTGGAGCAATTAATTGCTTTTGGGAACTCATCCAAGTGGGGGCAAGAAGGACCATATCTGCATACAAGATCATATACAGATCTTTGTCTTTACTTAACGAGAGTCCAGTTAAGTTTCTAGAGTTGAAGAAAGTCACTATATCTGAAATATACAAAGAAAACAAAAGAGGACTCAAGATTTTGCCCTGTAAAATCCCCTCCGAAAGGAGTATCTCTTTAGAATAATCATTACCGGCTTGAATTACCATCGATGCATTGTCATATAGATTTTTAATTACTTGTAGGATTTTCCGACTTACGCCTAGCCCATAGAGCTTATGCCATAATTTCCCATGATTAACCGAATCAAAAGCTCTTCTAAAATCCACAAAGACTGTAAACACTTTACTACGCTTTAGTCTAAGGCTGATATTAACAATAGAAGAGAGTACAAAAACGCAATCGCGGCATCCCCTACCCTTGCGGAAACCCATCTGCTCCTCAGGGATCAAGTTGTGTTTTACAAGTTACCTATAAACAAAATATATTTATTTAAAAATTTGAATAATTCTTTTTATCCATAGAGAAAATATCTATTCTTACTTAAAATAACTCTACCCAAACGATATTTATTAATTCATTATTATGCTAAAATGATTAAGCTATAAGTATTATTTCTATCTGCCAGATCCTCTGATTGTTTAGAATTTGAAATAGCTTTCTGCTTTAAAAGTGAAACTATAATACTATAAGGTACATCTGTCTGGAAATCAAATACATCTTCCACTTCTCGATTCTCATCCACTCGATCTACCCAGTCAGAACTTAGAAATGGTTATTCTTCATCGTATTTGTCTACATGATTTCAAATTTTGGGTCACAACTTTTTAAAATTAGTAAGGTTTTATACTTAATAATAATAGGGCCAATTTCAACCCTCTGGAAAATGCCAAAACTATGTCTGCAATTGGGATAACCTTCCACGAAAATGAGATCCAAAAATATGGCTGAATAGCGCCAACGGCCAAAGGGGCCTGAGCATTAGTATTAGGAGATTAACTGAGCGTACTCACAAGAGATCTCGCAGATTATTACCGTTTAGAGCGAAAGGGTAATTTTATAGCTAGTAGAGCCATATGCTCGGGAGGACTTGTCAGAAGTAATATTTTTAGAATTCCATGAATCCCAAGGACTCAAACTCAAAAAGAAACGAAGCGATTTATGCTTAAGACTTCCTATTCTAGGATGGGCTTTAATTTTAGATTGTTCGCAACAATATTTTGCTTAAAAAGCGGTATATTTAGTACTTAAAATTGTCAGGTCTATAGATCAATCTATTTTTAATCAGTGTACAGAAGCCTCAGTTTGTTTTCTTTTCTCCTATTATGTTATTATTATTATTATTATTATTAATTAATTTAAAGCGCATCAAAATCTGAGATCATTAGCGCCCGGAGCTTTGTTCAATGCCCAGGCGGCCTCCGGACAGTGTTTTCTCTTAACAACACTGTCCATCACCGGAAAGTGAACTGTAAGAATCTCTTAGAAAGAGAAAATCAAAACACACCATTTTCTCTCAGATCATCTATTCTCGAAGAATACCAATTCTAAAATTTGATTCCTTTGCTATATTGATTCTATCTTCATACCAGGCGTTAGAGAAAGTAAGATGATATAGTGGACTCTTTAACAAAAACTTACAAATAAGGTACACAAAGTACCTTTTGGCGTTTAATCAACCCTTATACTCAACTTTTAAAACTAAGTTTTTGTTAAAGAGATGTATGTACGTACCTTTATATTAGGGTACCGGAAATAATTAGGCCGATTTACGCCGGATATAGAAGTTAGAATGTTTTTTTCAATGCCTTGCGGATCTAGTCTTATCTTATTTAGTTCACACCAGTCTAATCTGACATACATTTGACATCAATTTAATAGATCCATCAAAGTAATACATGAATATTTCTTTAATTATCGTTCTAACTTTGAAAATAATCGGGAATACCATTTTCCTAAATATTCTAAACCTCAAAAAACCTATTCTGTTAAGTTTCTTATCTGGTTTACAGGTTTTCTTAACATTTTGGAATATTTGTATACTTGGTAATGCTTTAATACTTGGAACTAAGTTAATGGAAGCTATATGTAGAATGTAAAAGTGTAACTTTAGAGCGAAGAAAATGAAGACAGAAAGAAAAGTTAGAAGGTTAGAAGGTCTTCCAGTTGTGGAAAGAAGATTCAGACTATGAGTAACATTATGGGGGAGTGGTACCAAGTTCGAAAGGTGTAAATGCAAACTGAGAGAAAAGTTATGGGAGAGTGGTGAAAAGTTAATTAAAAGATGTAGGATGAAAAAAAACTGACACAAGTTATGGGAAATGGTGACAAGTTGGTGGGAAGAAGATGGAGACTGGAGAAATGTGGGATTAAGTGATTGATAATTACATCCCATTAAGAGGGATAAGAGCAGTAAGATGAATTTTGATAACATTAATTCCCCTTAAGGATGTAAGAGAAAACAAGCTGTGATAACAAAAACTTCTTCTAAAGAGGGGAAAAAAAATTATGTGCAATTTAAGTTCTGCTCTTTAAAAAGGCAAAGAGAATTTAAACTACGAATACTGCATGATTGCAATACTTCCTCTTAGTAGGTGTAAGAGCATTAATGTTACATTAATTTTGAGCCAAATGTCACTTCATTCACGAAAATAGGTTCACGGGACGGTAATTTTAAATTTCGAAATTACGTATTAAATTAAATTATGTATTACAAAACTTTCATTAAGTAGGTGTAAGAGCAGAACGTCACTTTAATGTTACGTAGGGGCGCCCTAACCCTTTCATCCTTCAAGTTTCATCGGTATCGGGCTAAGATTTACAGAGTTATTAGTAATAATAATTTTGGAAGGGCTTCGACATTTCAACTCATCTATATTTTTTAAATATATCTAATAAATATTACTTATTGTTAAAGCAGTAATTCTCTATTTGTGTTAATATTTTAATATTTAAAAATTGGGCACGAAAACAATATTGAGGTAAAAAAAATTATTATTAAAAAATGTATTAAAAGTACAAAAACAGAATTATAAAACATATTCTAAAAAGAACAAAATAAAATGTAAAAATCCTTTATATTGTAGAATCAAGCTCTGTGAACAAACCACAATAGTACGCGTGAGCGCACCTACTTAGCTTTGTTAAAACATATTGAGCAACTAAAACTGAACTATCAAGCAATAATACAAAAACCATGAATCTTTAAATTGCTCTCTTGGGCCAGTTTGTGGCAGAGCAAAGCTTTCATTAAGATGGTGGTACAAGATGTTGACAGCCTTGGGCTTCTCTTTCTATATTTAACCAAGATTCGTATTTTGTTTTTAAGGCAGCTACTGCAGTAATTCCCATGTCCCAAATATAACATGCAGTAAATAACACAAGTATACGAAAAACTCTTGCCTTCAAGGATCAAAATGTATCATGAACATTGAGAAACTATGATTAAGTGGGAAATGGTTTTTTAATCCCCTCGCTTCACATCAAATCAGTTAGTCTTTTTGTTCTTCAATTGAGAGATTATCAGTTTTGCCGTGTCTAGCATACTTATTACTGTTACTTTTTAATTACCTATTTTGTTGTTGTTGGTGTTGTTACCTGCATAAACATTTCAAAAACGTTTAGGACATCACGTAAAACTTTGAAAAATCTCCCTCGTTACTAGGATATTATTGGTAGTAGGTCACTTCCAAAAATAGTAGAGTGAAAACTAACTATAGTTAATAATTTAAACTCAATTCTTAAAAATTTCTCTTGTTTTTATTTTTTGTCAAAATATAATTCACATTAAAATAGACAAATAATATTTGTATGGCATTTATAACAAAATCTTATCATTATTAACTTTTTTCGGTATGGCCTTACAATTTTTTAATTTTAAGGCGCGTCGTTGTTTTTATTCTCTTTCCTTTTTTATATTATATTTGTAAATGCTCACGTCAACTCCTTGCTGCAATTGTATTATGAGCAGGTATCAATCAATAAATAAATAATTTAAGGCGTATCAACGCCTGAAATCATTGGCAGCCGGTGCTTTTTTGAGTGCGCTGCCAGCCTCAAGACAGTGTTCTCTCATTACAGACAACACTGTCCATTACTTGTCAATGAGCTGTAAGAAACTCCTAGGAACAGAAAATGTGAGGGCCAACAGCTGGATTCGAATCCGCATGGTAACCCAGTACGCTAATCTTTTCCCTAATACCTTATTAAAACTGTCCGGTAGTGCAGTTTTATAAGGGTTGATCATCAAAACTGCACGAAAAACGTACGTTCAAAAACACCCAAATTTGACAATTTTTATCTAGGCGCCACGGTAGCCGAGCGATTAGTGGCAAAGCTAGTGTGTATTGTGGTACTGGATTCGCTTCCAGTCTAGGCCTTGGATTTTATTTAATGTAAAGTATGTTTGCTAATCGCTTCCTTCTTCGACACCTAATTGGTAGATGGACGTAAAGCTCGCCTGAAAAAATAGTACATTTTCCTTTCCTTACTTTTTATCTTATTATCTTCAAAATATTATAATAATTAATCATAATAACATATCTATTTATCAAAGTACCGCTTTAAGTAAAACCAGGTTAGAGAGAAATATTGTATGTACTGCATTAGAGGATTTTTACGTATCGACACATCTTAATAAATTGTTCTCTACATTAACTAAAGCACCTGCGACAGTACTAATATTCTAAACTATATCCAGTAACTTCTCTGCACAGAGAATAAGAAAACTGTAATTCAAGATAGAATTCGCATCGAAATATAACATAGTATATAATTTTCTTTAAATTAAATAAGATGTCACCAAATCCTGCATAGATATAGGTACATAGATGTTTTTTAGTTTGTTATCTCTCAAGTAGCAATTGTGCTGTTATTTCCCCAATCCTTGCCTCGTACAGGAAGAGAAAAAAATTGCTATTCTGAAAATGGTTTTTAAATAGCATGTCTAATCGCTGCTCTTATCCTTTCTGTCATTGGATGGAACCTGACCATAGCCACAGCTCTTGAACATACAGTGGCGCTGTGCTTTGGCATTTTTATGAACTTTAGTTATCAATCACTTAAAGCGACGGATAAGAATATTCCGAAGATATTTTCAAATTAATACATGCGAAATTTATTAAAAATATGCAGTTATTTCTTTAAAAATTAATAGGCAGAGAATAATAAGGATTAATAAGCGCGAAGCTTTTAAAGGCGCACTTCTGTGCACTGATGCACTCCCTTGCGGGAATACTTGATTAGTCATTTCATAATAAAATATTTAAAATAGTTGTTGGGAGGTTGGGACCGTACAATATCTGTCCAACCAACCTCCTCGCCAAGAAGTGACTTTAACCAAATCTTCCCTGAAAAATTTTCCAGATAAAAGATGCAGAACTACTTGCGCGCTCTAGTATATTAGGAAATTCTAACTTTTATAGGAGAAGGAGAAAACATTGTCAAAGTTGGGTGCATTACGCTCTTACGTGCAGTTTTTTTACACCATCCTTTATACAACTGCCCTACCGGATATAGTTTCAATGAGTTGAAAGGAAGTTTTAAAAACTGTAAAATCAAATCATTAAATTGGTACTTGCGCTTTGGCTGATCTTCAAAAGCTAAATGTGGCCTCTAAACTTCAAATTTGAAGTTCCCACACACTCCATAAACATTCTTACTCACACACAGATCAGGTCAGTTTACAAAAAAGAAAACCTCTTTGTATTCAGGACTCCTTAAAGGGATATATCCTGTGGAATATGTTGGCTGAGAGGCCTGCGAGAGATTGCATCAGATTATTTTGTTTAAATCAAAGTATGTGCGAAGGATGGATAGTTGAACTAGTATTCAGTGGAAAAGACGGTACTTGCGTTGCCCGGGCGAAGCATGCCTCAACTTGTGGAGTTAGGGCCCTGATTCATTATTGCACTAGTCCCACAGAAATGACTAACATATTTGGCCAAGTAATGCATAATGCAATGTATGCAACCATGAATGTCCAACTCGCATATCTACTACGAGTATCTTCCTACAAGCCATTCGCTTTAGCAAACCTCCCCTACAACACAGACTAGTTAATTCTGGAAAGGGCAACATTAAAAGGCGAAAACCCTTCAAGCTCTAACTACCATACTAAAGTATAAATATATGTATATAAACCCTATATCATTACTAAACGTAACTTGAGATGAATAAATATTTCATTTTTATACAGGAAGTTCTCAGTAAATTCTGGATCGATATATTTCATGATGGTACATAGTCAAGCTTCTCTCCCAAAAATGTTTAAACAATGTGGCACTATTCCAAAATCACAGATTACTATTTCATTACCAATAAATTATTACTCCCAGCTTTACAAGCCATTCAAGCTTTAAATCGTTCATGTATGAATGTTGAACACTGATAAAATCCTCCATGATATAGTTACCACTTGTATACAAAATAACCACAGCAACAAGAGACTGTTATACTCGTATGTTTTAATGATTTAAGGCGCGTCAACATCTCAGATTATTGGCGCCCGGAGCTTTTTCCAGTGCACTGCCGGCCTCCGGACAGTGTTCTCTCGTTACAAACAACACTGTCCATCACCGGACAGTGAGCTATAAGAAGCTCCTAGGAAGAGAAAATCTAAGGGTCAGCAGCTGGATTCGAACCCGGGACCTCCGCGTAGGAATCCAATACGCTAACCGCATAGCTAATCCCTTCCCTACTATATTATTATTATTACATTCCTGTTGGATGGATGCAAAGGTACTAAGGTAGACTCGGTAATTTTTTGTTGTGTTTTACTTTTTAAATTTAAGGTGCGCAAGATCTTTTATTAGGTCTATGGTGTCTTCGTCAGTCATGTCCCAACAAGATCAGTCGCTTTTTTTCTTTTTTTTTTTTTGAAAAGGAGACTAAATCTGGCTCCTTATGGAGATCTTGTTGATCCTCCTCTGACCACACTCGTACGTTGGTCCGTAGATGCTCCTGGATACCTTCCTCTTCCAAACATTCAGCTTGTGGGGGTAAGTACCAAGCTTTCAGTTCCATACGTTACCTCCGCTACTTTTTCTTTTTATAAACAGTAAGAATTTATAATATCTGTTAAATGATTTATAAAAAATTTGATGGCGCCGCAGTATTTGGTACCTAACGCCATGACTGTAACCGGGAAACACTTGAAAGTGTAGGTTTCAGGACAGAAGTGTGCACAGTTGGTGGTTTGATGTCTAGGTATACTGCATCTATCACGAACACCTTGAGTCTTTTGGCATGGGGCAAAGCTAAAATTTAGCTAGATTTATCAACACATTCAGCTCTTGGGGGTCTCATATTGCGAGCAACAATTCATCTTCAAAGCTCGTACTGATTTGTAACTATTTTTCATTCAGCAAGACACTTCTTCGGATCATCAGGAAACTATCTGCATAACATGAATTCATTAATATCGATTTCGCAATATTTACCCAAATTTAAAGAAGCTGCTCTTAAAACTGCCGAACTAACAACAGTTAGTCAGGAACAGTTGGTTACTTTTCAGTGGCACATTTATCCCCGCGATAAAATCAGTTACGATCATTTTTCATTTCAGCCCTCAATCCAGCCGTAGCCACTATGCTCAAATAAAAAATTTCGCTTTTCTAATAGAGTTATTTTATCGCCTTCTGAAGAGAGTAGAATACCTATTGCCTGCAATCACTCTAGCTTTAAATGGTCCGTCGCGTAATTTTTACAATTAAATACTATTTCAAGATACCACGTTTACGTTCGCCACGTTTAATTATTCTTTCTTTATTTGGGCATTATCTTCTTGACTTCCACAGTTCATGTACTGTGGAAGACAAGCAACCCCATTCTAGCGCCATTTCTTCTCACATGGTAAAACAATAACTATTAACAAAAACTTTCCAAACGGCTCAAGAATTGATTAATACAGCAAGAAGTGAAAACAGGACGTTCACAGTTGTTTGCTAGCAAAGATGGCTACTTGTATGGAAAGGAAATGGAATTGTTTGCTCACAGACGGGTTCGGCTTACAAAAAACTTTCTACATTCCAAAAGCAAACTTAATAGATGAGTAAATAAACCATTGTGGCAAAAACTAGGAATTTGAAGCAATTGTTTGGTTGGAGTGATGCTTACAGGACAATATATACAGAATATATGCTTACAGTACCGAATACATGTAGATCACTTTATTTCTCTCACAAAATAATCGCTCTGTTACGGTTGAATACAATAGTGAAAACAAACGGTTCAAAACAAGGCACGAAACTGGACCTTATCACAGCGCAACCAGGGCGGGTTTCAAAAGTTGAAAATAAAAAAATTAAGGTTAAACCTTTTCCAATAATATGTGTTATAAAAAATGTTATTGCAACGTAGACTATATTATAGTATTTGGAGGATTCCAGCTCTAACACAAGATATAATGGCTTAACACGTACTTCTTTTAGAATTGTGAATCCATCAGTTGCCAGCATTCTGAACGTAATTCTGTATAACCTGCAATCCCTCTCTCTCCCCAAGAGCACCCTCCGCTGGTTCCAATCCTTCCTGTCTAATCGTTGCCAATTCGTTGTCACTCCCGATAGTAATCCTTCTTCAGTCCTTCCTTTGTCACGTGGTGTACCTCAAGGTTCTTCCCTATCTCCCACTTTCTTCTCCATTTACATCAATGTCCTTCCTCTTTCCATCTCTCATTCCTAGTACCATCTCTATGCTGATGATTTCCAGATTTACCTATTCTTTTCTCCGTCGGATCTGTTTGAAGCTGTGTTAAACTTCAAGAAGACCTCAATAATACCTCAGCATGGGCCACGAACAATAAGCTAACCCTAAATGTGGAAAAGACCAAAGCTATTGTTACTGGCTCCAACTCACTCCTTAAATCATTGGCTCCCCTTTTCCACTATGGTTGCTTAGTGCATGGCGGTCTTTCTGGTGATATTGAAGCTAAGCTCAAGCGCCTCATGAACAGCTTCATAAGATTTATTTTCAGCATTTCCAGAGACTCTCGCATTTCGCACTGCTACGACGTGTTGAAGTGGCTTTTTCCTGTCTACCGCCACCAGTATTTTTCGGCTTCATTCCTTTTCCAAATCATCCAATCTCAAAGGCCATCTTATATTTTCCAACTCTTCAAGTTCAAATCCTGGATCCATTCCCGTAATACTAGATCTCGTTCCTCCGATCTCTATATTCCCTCACACCATACTTCATCCTTCTGGAGAATAACCTATCGGCCGTATATGGTGGGAGTACAGCCGTAGTGAACTTGAAGAATTAACCCACAATTAATATAATTTTTAATTCAAGGGACAATAATTTTGTTTCAGTAAACGTTCTACGACTGGAGAAATTACAGAAAGAGAAACGTGTGAATTTTCACATTAGATTTTAACTTCCCTTAACGCTCGTTTTAAAGAAAATATTGAAATTGTATAGATTTTATATTTTAAGTTTTTACTGGCAAACCAACTTTTGAGATCGCTTCCTAAATCCAAAAAGAAACTTGCGCAAACAAACACGATTTTCTATTACCGCAATTTATTCTATAAAATTTTCTGGAAACTTTTTAGGTTGGGAAAATTCTAACACGTACAAAAAAAATAGCTGAAAAACACAAAATGTTTTCCGTAAAGGAGACTTCCTCTCGATTAATTTTCTTTAAATTTGCAATGTATTTAAATATTTAATTTCTATGAGTATGATAAAGTTGATGAGGGCGTACATATTAATAAGTACTTTGGAGATTTAAAAATCTCCGAAGCTTACATTTGGTGTTCTATTCTAAAATTGCTGTTGCTTCAATAATGTTTCTGTGAAAATTACGGAGGCAACTTTTCAGTTTTTTGGGGGTTTCTCAAAAATGCCGCCAAAAATTTAAACTTTCGTATATTATTTAACCTCTATAAATTTTATTTGTAAAATGTTTCAAAAAAAGGGCTTATGGGACGTAAACTGGATATAACTTATGAGTGACGTAGGATCAGGAAATTTTTGGTTTTATAGATGTCACGTTTCTCTCAAAATTAGTTTTATTATAATTGAACTTAAGATATACCCAATGAAAACAACCATGATTTATTAAGAATTCCTAGATTGGAGTATTTAGCAGCGAGAGAATATGGTGTCTGTGACTACTTTACTTTCTACTAATAGTAAATATTAAAAATTTAAAAGGAAAACAAAAAACAAAAAAAAGACGTTTATCATAAGTGCTACTGTGCAAGACGTTTCGAATACCCTCACCAGACTAAACTGATTTTATATAAGTGGGACGACCATCTCTGAATCGACCCAGTCGGTACAGTCAGGCACAGAATTGTAGTACCCGAATCTGAAGGGAACATTTTTGCATTGTCCTACAAAGTTCTAATTGAATTTTTGGTATTTTTCGAATAGGTTATTGTACTTTTAACTAAAACGTTTGGTATAATATTACTTTCAATTTATTTATTTTTAATACAGATCGAAGATTTTAAGAGAGAGTTCAAGGATTCCAAAACAAGTCGTAAATTATTATTTTTTTGGCTCCCAATTTATCTACTTTTTAGTGCCCTACATATTTTCCATTCAAATTTAAACAAGGGTGAATCAGACCAGTTTTTATTCAGTTTTCATAATGAAAACCATGCAGAGACAAAACCCCTGAGCAATTTTAGAACACTGCAATTTATTAAACTTACGCCCCATATGGCGTTTTTTATATCTTCGCTCAGTACGAATGAATTATTTGTCTAGTCGCTTCTATTAAACTCCAAACTCGAATATTCAGTTAGAAAAACTTATTGTTCTCTATTTAAGCGTATGATTTCTAATCTTTCTATTCTGTGTATGGTGCAGGTTTAAAACTATTCAGCTTAATACTAAAAAAATATATAATTTTTTAAAAGACAAAGTTTCAAAAACCTTAATATAATTTTAGTTGTTTTTTGCGAAGAAAGTGAGGCCCAAAGTGAGTTGACTATATTAAGGGCTATTATTTTGGGGAGTTTTGGTATTTCTTTTAAAGTCTACAGTCTAGAAAATCTTGACGACTGTGCCATGAAAGTGAAGAATACACTTTTTGGGGGATTATCTTATCTTGGGAGAGAACAGACATTCGCCGCGTGTGCCAAGCGATCTTTACTTCTGAGTACACGCAAACGTAGGTCTATTACAGTTCATTTTTTTAAAACAGAAATTATACAATTTTAGATCATTAATATTTAAAAGGAACAAGGACATAGACAAGAATGTGGACTGACTGACCTCTAGGTAACAGAAGTACGGTGAGTGCTAGAATGACTGGTAGAAAAGGCGACATGACTCGGAGATGCTGCCGGAGGGCTGTGGCTAGGTGGCCTTCATGCCCTGCTGGCTGGCTTGTGGGTCACAGTTGGACTGAGCTTTAGCGGAATATATTGCCCAACCCCGCGCGACATTCGACGAAAATTACCGGAAAAAGACGGCCGAAGGCGTTCGGCTTTTGAAAACCACTATCGATAATGATGCCATCAGGGGTGGAAACTTAAATTCGATGAACTGACGTACTATCGATATGGTTAATTTTCTCGAATCAAAAAAAAAATTATTTCCACTCACACGAATTGCACTTACTACCATTTTCAAAATATCGGGTTATATTCTTTCATTCAATTAGGTTTTATGCCTAATACCACAGATAAGACATCTGAAGCGTGGAATGTCAAGTAGGCCTGAAGATCACCTTATGCACCTCTTTAACAAGTTTAACAAGAAAATCCTCAATTACACAAAAAATTTAAGCTGTGTAGGATGACCTTGCTCTGAAAATAGCCTGAAATTAATTTTCGAAAGGCGAATTTGACTTCAATGATTTTCTATGCTCTGGTCGTCGATTACACATTGAAGAAAATCGTTTAAACAGTAAAACCTCTTCATTCCTCGTAAAACCACTTGCGAATCAGCCAAGGCGAAGAGGCGTGACTGGAGCACAGTTATACGACCAGGTCCAGAAATGGGGATCTTCGGAGCCGCACAACCAAATAAGAATCAGTGTTACTCAATGCGGTTCTTACTCACCTGTGTCGGGTTCATTATCAGCAGTACTAACCTTTTCTCGAACAAATTATTAAGAGAGATGAAAAGTAGCACCTTTAGTTGAATTACTGACTCAAAATGGAATGAGATCTCGAGCAAACTCCCCATTGTTAGAACATAAACCTTTGATGGTCTCGAACGTCCAGGAGTGATGCGGATTCCGCGAAGACCCTTTAATGGCAGTCCACTTCTTCGGAATCCCTCATGGTACACGATTAGGTAGCAGTCTGAGTCATATCAGCTTTGATGCTGCACTAGATCGAACTAGAATGCACTAGAACTGCACTTACAAAATGCTAAATATGAAGAAACACTATGTGGTTTTGGAAATCTGATCCCTGACCAACACTGTAGGTTGTCGTTTGGCGACGATACAGTCTCACCTGCAAATCGACATAAAACTACGAAACTATGAATTTGCCAAGATAAACATAAGAATAAATGTTATAGAAAACAAAGTTACGGAAGTTGCCATGAAAGTAACTAAAGCAGTTCTGAAGGTAGAACTAGGAGGGAACGAAATCCATCTTCAGGTTCCTAGGTACATTAGTGAGTGAGGATGGCACCAAAGTTCTCTTGACACAAAGGGAGGGTCCCATCCATATCTTGAAGAAAGGGTAACTGGATGAGCAGGAAATCTCCAAATTGTAAAAATAGGGAGCAAGTTTTGTTCTCATCCTGACGTGTACCATTGAATCATGGACCCCTGCAAAAAGTACATATGTTAGCAAACTCCAAGCTATGGAAATGAATGCGCAAAAGTGGTTTCCACAAACTGGGTTTCTGTTTGTTAACTGCTACTGCCTGAATAACTCAAAAACAAATTCTATACCTGTATGTAACTAAACTTCCAAATTTGAAGGAAATTTGTTAGCAATTTTTTTAAAACGTTTGTCACTAAACATTGAATACACACACACACATACATGTAGGCCTATTACTTTTATTTGACAGATTTTTTTTAGGAATCTTTATTTATCCATAGTTCTTAGAAAAGGGTGAATAGAAGCTCTTCTCTAACTGCAGTTTCAGTTTCAGTTAACATATTTTATGTTCTACCATTTATACAATATTTGAGAGCGAGGAATGTTTAACCAAATACCGAATTACGAGAATATAGTTGCACCTGAAGTGTGAGTGCACTGAACGACTTAGTTTTTTCTAGGCTAAGGGTCGGCAACCTACTCGTATTTTAAGTAGAGAGCCATTTCTTCTTAAATAATTTTAATAAATCTTACCAAGAGCCGCAAGGATGATAGTGTAAACAAACTCTGTAGATCATTTGTATTCGCAAATTATGATATTTAATAACATTTAAATGTTTTATATATTTATTTTCACATATTGCAAAGTAAATAAACAAATAAATAATAACTAAACCTGTATTTGAATAAAAATGGCGGCAGTCCTATATATTACGTACTGTATATTAAAATAATTCTATTCAATTTCAAACCTATCACATTTAAAATTCTTTTTGAAAAAATATCTTTACTTTAATAAATGAAAGTTTCATTTGTTTCAAAAAAATTGAAATATACTTACAACTTATTTAGGACAGGCTGAAGAGCCACAAAATTTGGATAAAAGAGCCGCATGCGGCTCGCGAGCCGCGGGTTGCCGACCCCTGTATCTAGGCCAGTGGTGGGCAAACTTTTTTAATTGGGGGCCACAAAGTTTAAGAAATTCTAGAGGAGGGCCAGAATTATAGAAAAAATGCATTTTGTGTTAAAGCTTTTAATCATAATATTATAAAAACATTACAGCATTACACACTTGTGTAACTACGCGGCTAGTTTAGCTTCACCTATAGGTTATGCATCTATTATTCTACTTTATACTTCTCGACCGTCAAAACGTAATTATAGCGGGCCATATACTATCCATGTCGATGGACCCTCGGCGGGCCGGATTAAATACTTTCGCGGGCCGAAGTTGGCCCGCGGGCCGTACTTTGCCCATCACTGATCTAGGCAATAGACAAGAACTTGAACTGTCAAACGTAAGTCCTAACAAATTACTTAGATAAGATTTAAATCATTCGGATTTGGAACTTTTTCTCAGGAAGTACAGTACGACCTGGATTAACCGGGCTGACTTCCGGCTATATCCACCCCGGAAAACTGAAATTCCGATTAAACTGAATACACAGTATTCTCTAGGAAGATTAAAATAATGCCGGTAATTAACCATAAAAATATTACATATAACCGTGAAGTTGAAAATCAACCATTTACGACACGTAAATCCTATGGTCTTTTGTAAGATCTTTTGAAAGACCGTGGTAAATCCCAAGAAATTCAGTACTAATTGCACCATATTTTGGGTTTTTACATACATACATACATAGTGACCCTTCAAGACAATCAGGTATAAAAGAGTTGCTGCCACGCCTACAATTATGTTACATCGGAAGACAAAAAATTTTCCTGTCGCCACCGAAAATTAACTTTTGTTTCGGCGCCGATCCAGGTGTTCTTATGATAACTCAACATGATCCCAGTTAATCCGAATCCCGGTTTACCGAGGGCCGGTTAATCGAGGTTGCACTGTATTGATTTTAGTGCAATTCTGGGAGTGCTTCCTTCTACAGTAATGGTCAATAACCAGTGAGTAAAATTATTGAAGGTCATGGAAAATTGAATTTTTGAAGTGAGAGTTGTAGACTTTACTTTAGATTCAATTACGGATTATATCTTAATGATAAAATACACAATTTTTTTTTAGTAACAAAATTTAATGACACATCTCTATTATCTATGTTTTTTTCATTTATTTTTTATTTTTTATTTTTGTGTAATAAATATACGAGGAGTTGAAGTGGCTGCAGGTGTACAGTATTTATTGGAGAGCCATGAATTCCATATCAGCTATTTGTTTCTTAATTTCTGTTCTCTACGCAAGCGCTACCAATTACACAGAATGTAAGTAACATTTCTTTAAGACGCCTTATACCAAAATGTTTGGTTCTATCAGCTGCATCATATTAAGTAACATTAACCAATGAATGTAGATTTTGGGAAAGACACGGTAAGTCTCCCTCCAATTGTGTTAAAATTTTTACTGACTATTCTAAATTGAAAATATGTCTACACGTATTCAGCCATTCAACTGAATGGACCGAATGATCCAGAATGGACGAAAAGTTTTTTAGGTAAAAAAATTAATAAAAATGGTTTTCAAGAAACAGCTAACGTTTCTAAGTCCCTGGCCCACCTTATAGTCATTTTTACAAGTGTTTCTACTTAAAAACTCCTGAGACACATGAGAAAAGATTTTTAGAAATTAGCCCCTGGATAACCAGATTACAATATCGAACGTTAGGCTAGGTCAAGTTGATATCATCACGTTGTTAGACAAAATATTTAGTTTCAACAGTTTTGCCTCGGAAGTAACGCTATTAGTGGAAGTACTTTACCAAAAATGCAATTATTTATATTTTTAATTAGTCATACTTTTACCAAATATGAGTTAACATTTTGGAGATGGTTATGTGGGAGTCGGCATGTCACCCTCATAAGTACGATCAAAATATAGTGAATTGTAGTATAATCCAATAGTACATTTGTCGATACTAATGGAAACTATTATTGGTTAAAAAAAACAAGTTGTAAGGCAAATTATATTTTTCAATTATTGAGGTCATGAGTGACGCGGACATGTTCCTTAAGTTGACTTTATCCCTTCCAGCCCTTGCTCCTCCTCCTCCCCTCAAAAAGAGCTCTCCCCAAAATCAATCCCCGCCTCTCTCCACAATATTTTCAAATATCCCTTCGCTCCAAACCTCCAAGCATTCTCCTGGGAGTTTACATCTCCCGTATGGCAAAGCATATTCACGTTCTTAGATAGTTGTGAACCGCCACTCAACACACTCCTGATATTCAGAACTGACCGACCAGTCGTGCAACCACTAAATCCCATAATTGCGTTCTAAATGAGAGAGGGAAGATATTTCCTTCTTCCCATGGCACCTCTTCCATGCTTCTCTAATCCCTACACTCCAGTCCTTAATTTTCCCGTCATGAAATTTAATTAGTGACGGTGATTACTAGTTCGTGACCACAGAGCAGTATTGATGATCCCAGCCAGCCGGACTGCTTTATTATCTTCTAACCTTGCATATCCAAAGTATTTCTTTTGGTAAAAATATTAAGTGATCTCCTACATTCTCCAACTAAGAGCTCCAACATGGTTGGCTCTTAAGCGCAATCCGAGTAAATGAAATAATGTCCCCACCCTGCCACTCTTTCAACAGGCAGCAGCATTTTATGATACCAGTGGTCTCTGACTGGAAAGCCGTGGTCACATTCCCTAGGATCACAGATCTCCCACTATTTAAATCCTGAAAATGCAGCACCATTCAGGCCAGTTTGCACCTATCTTGAATCATCAGCTCAACAACACATTGCAGGGGCGGGAGTTGGTCTAGGGTCAAGAGCGTGGCTTTGTAAGTGGGAGATCCCCTGTTCGGATCCCGCGAATGACTAATTTTTATTTGGTAGAAAAAATAGTTTATAGTAAAGTATGAGCTTCCGCCACCGTCCACGACAACCTATTGGTAGTTGGACGTTAAGCTCCGCCTACAAAAATAGGCGATTACTTTACTATGCACCGTCACACTGCTAATAGAGGAGCATTAGCTCCCAGAGAATATCCTCATCCTAACGACTGCTCTCTTAAAGCCCTATTTGTCTCTCCTCACATCTGCTTTGGAAAGCAAAATTGTTTGCATGCCACAACATACATTCCTCATGATTATGGAGCTCTTCAGAACCTCTCCGCAAACAGTCACTGGAGTTCCTAACGCCGAAATTTATGTCATTTGGTACATTAAATTTTTTTTTCCACCCAGGTGATGGTAAGAGAAAGCCAATCGCACTGAATGTTCCCGGATGTGAATCACTACCTTGCAAGTTCATAAGATCGCAAATTTCTATTTTAAATTTAGATTTTGAAGCAGGTTTGTATGATTTATTTCAGTTTTATTTTTTCATCAACTTTTTACCGGAATTATGTTTAAAACGTGAATTTTAGAAATTATTTTCTCTGAGTAGGTATTCAAGATAATTAAAAAAAATATGAAAAATCTAATTTATTTCAAATTCGATACTTGTTTTAGATATAACAAGTGAGGGAGCGATGACAATAAAATTTTGGATAAAACACATAATTTTAGATTGTCTAAAATAAGGAAGTCAAAGGTTACAAATTGCACTTTAAAAAAAAAAAAAAAAATTACTTCCGATCTATCTGAAATAATTGAGAAAATGTTAGGAAATATTTTAAATAAGTACTATTTTTATAAACAAAAATTCATATGTACTTACTCCAGATTACAATTTCACACAAAACTACACTGTTGAAAAAGAAATAAATGTGAATAAACCTTAACCTTTTTTTTTTTTTTTTTTAATTGCAATTTGTAACCTTTGACTTCCTTATTTTAGACAATCTACTTTAAAAATTGACTACTGGCCCATCTAAAAGAGCTTTCAATGATAAACTAACACCGTTGAGTGCTCGTGAACACCTTTTCTTGCAAAACAAACGTAATTTCTCATAAGAAGATAAAAGGAATCCTGGAAAATGATATACCTTTTGAAAGCCCATTAGACAAGGAAACTTTTAAAAAAAGTGCCAGCACCTAGGTCTGATAATGATCACGTAAGGGCCTAATGAGTTTTCTTAAAAATTTCGATTACTTTTATTTTTCCAGTATCCAGGAGGAAGATTGAGGCTGTTTGGAGAATAACTTATGCTTCGAAATGGTATCAATTTTTAGAAAATTTATCTGTCTTTCTAACCGTGTCATCAGAATCGAATTCGGACCAAAACTTTCTGCGTAATAACATTTTTATTGGAAAAAAGTAATGATTTTAGAAAAAAAAATTAAAGTGACGTCACTCAAGAACAGAGGAAAATATGAAGTTGGCCAATACGTCATTGAACTCCACCTTAGATGTACTACACACAGTAGACCTATGGACAATACTTACTGGCTCACCCTGTATATTCAAATGGCTTAATTGATAAGGGGATTTTTGTGGTTAAAAAAGACAATTTAGAATTTCTTCTTCCGAAATCCGATTTAATGTTTTGTTTGACAATATGAGGTCAGGCAAATGAAACGACGGTCTGCATACAGGCAAGCTGCATGCGAACCTGGTTTAAACCAATGTTTATGTTCCACACTTTTAAATATCTACAATATTAAAGGTCATATTATCTTTAAAGGATGTAGATGCATGAAATTGCACACTTTTGCACTAAATTTCTAAAGCCCAGCACTTTAATGCTCAAATTAAAGTTTTATATTTTCCGAATTGGTCTTATCATTCAGTTGTACATTAAAGAGCTCAGTTTTCCCAAAATAAAACCATATACTGTTTGAGAGGGAAGAGAAATTATTGCCAATTTCAACATTTTTGTTTATTTTGGCCAAGCTTCCGACCTTGAAACTAGGTCACTTTCAGAGCGGTGAAATATAGAATTTATTGTATTTGAGTGGAACATAATTTAAATTGACATATTACATAATATTACTTTATAAATTACTGTTCACCTTATACTGACAGTACGATAATGGCACACTACTTTTGAATACATGTTTGAATCGCACAAAAAATGATACAATTTCTCTTTCGAATGAATCTATCAATTACCAAAAACATTAATTGTACTTATTTTGCTTATTTTTTAAATAATAATCTTGTTAAACTTATATTCAACATCGTAATCATTTCATTTGGCCGATTAGTTTTGCAACAACCTATTATGCTTTCAGATGAAGACATAACTGATTTGAAACCCCAAGTTAGGGTGAAAGCGATGGGCACTGACATGTACTTCCCTCTGCCACAGCATGATGCTTGTTTGGGCATTATTAACGGGGAGTGTCCACTAGACCAAGGGGAAGAAGTCACGTACCAATTGCAGATGCCAATACAGACTACTTTTCCTAAGGTAACATTACCAATTTAAAGGATTTATAAAATAATAACCGTTTTTAATCGAAAGTAGTGCCCAGGACTCTAAAACCGTCTACCAATGGCGAATCATCCTTGAGTGCAAAGAACACTGCTTATGCTAGTGTGTATTTTTTTAATTTTTAATAATTTTTTTTTCCCAGCTCCCTTTGCTGAAAGATTTATTTTACGCATTCGCGTTTTGAAATTAACCTATAGATTCTTTTGTTAGAAGTTGTCTATAAAGTACATAACAAGATCGATTTTCAGCGCCACTACATGCAATATTGCTTTTGTAATTGCAGTTAGTTTACAACACCGGCACCACATTGCTTTTTTTAGGAGACGAAAAGATCTTTGCATCAAATTGTCTTTCCTTATACCTGTTAGATTACATATTATATGTATTTTATACTGTAGACGACTTAAAAATTGGAATATTCAAACCAGTAATTAGTCCATCTTATCTTGTTTTGACTCGCAGTTTATTTTTCATTGAAAAACAGTCATTTTCCTGTAACAGCCTTAGATGATTTGAAAGGTCTGTAATAAATTGTCCATTGAAACTACTTTGAATATTAATGAATAATTCTACATAAAACTTTGCTTTTCAGTTGTCATTTCAAGTAGAATTCTCACTTATTTCGTCTGGTAGAACTGTTTCTTGTGTAAAACTAAATGGAGAAGTTGTGGACCCATGAATTATAGACGAATTAATTTGCACATCAAACTGGCACTAGCTGCTGACCAACCCTCTTGTCTACAAGACGGATCAACAGTCATTAATTTATTTTGCTTTGAATAAAGATATTTCAATGAAAATTTTTTTCTTTTTTTTTACTAAGTAAATAAATTACTTCGAATTCCTCTTATTGCAATTTTCAAGTAATAATTTACAAATTGTCATTTCAGCGGGAAATATACACTGCGTACTTTGCTTCCATTATGTACGTTCACCAAATTTTTCAGGAGCTACCTCGAGTTTGAATACATTTGCATTAGTTAAGTGTAAATCATCCCGTAGGGGAAGTTAATTCGCCACTTCCTCAGGTTCCTTGGCATTTCTGCGGGTATTCCAGCCTAACTTCACGAGTAACCTCACAGTACACATAGAGAAGAATGTAACTAAGCGGCACACTTACAAACCCACTCTCTAGCTCAGCCAAACCATCCAAGAGGTCATGTGATCCGTGCCGAAGGATGGTTAGCAGAGGCGTGACTGTGTTTATCCCTAAATACCGCTCCCTAGAACTTCCCTGGAGAACCTGGTTCATTCTCAGAACATCTGATGCTAGTCGGAGGAGAGCCTCAATTTAAAATAACTTTTTCAGGCAAAACTTTAAAATTGGCAAGTAGTATTCAAAGTTTAAAGAAAATTTGGAAGCTGTTTTCGAGAAAATAGTGAAAAACGAAGAAATCGTAACAGTAAAGTCGCACTTCTGGTCGTTGGATTTCAGCCAAACCTTAGTATCGGAAGTAATAATAGTGCTGCAGAAGAATACCAAGTTTGAGCTTTCTGCGACTTAGAAACTCTGTTGGCACTCGACATACAATAAATAAGATAAAAATAAAATAAGATATTAAATCACTTTTTTGTTTCTAGAGACCTCAAAAAATGTATTGCCAATGTAAACTCAATTTTTGAAATTTACCACCGATTGCAATACTGCTACCTAGAAAAAGAAAGTATAAAACTATTTTTATTTCTTGGAAAAATATTTTGGTTGCTCTCTGGCTTGAAACCTAATAGGAAGATGCTTCCGGCCTATTTGACATAATATGCACACTTAAGATTAATATAAATTGGTATTAGGTATTAGCCAGGTTTTCACAAAGGTGTGTTTACTTTATGGAGTAAAATGGTAGATAATGAGAAAACACCTGAGGATTTAACAACTTTATTTCTTAAATATAATAAAAATTTAATTTTTTAACAAATTAAGACAACAAGGAATGTATTATTATTAAAGTAAAAAGGTTTTTACCAATGGAATTAATTAAATTAGAAAAATAGTTACAACAAAGTAAATCATTAATTTATTTGGTCGATTTCTTCTTGTAGAAGTCCAACATAGCAGAGTGGATCCTGAAATGAAGTCGGGATTCCAGCGAGTAACCCGTGTAATTCTTCCTGAAATTACATGAAGAATTACGTGATTCTTCTAAAATACAAAACTTTTCAAAAATCTAGAGTGAAAAACCAATTAGGCGAGGTGTCTAGCGCATATTAGTGTCTCTGCTGGTATCCCAGCATTACAACATACTCGTAAATACCACAGATTTGCCCAACTCTCACATGATTTTAATGAGGCCTGGCACAATCCAAGAGGTTTAACGACCTGTTCACGAAGTAGACCACGCAAGGATAATCGAAAACGGAGCCTCTGAGGTACAGGTGACCACAGATAGTCTTTTGTGCCCTAGTTTTTTTTTTTCAGTTAGCAGATTTCCTTCAAGTTTGAAATTTTAGTAACTAGTTTAAAGAACTTCTATGTGTATGGGTGGTGCAACCTGATAAAAACTGTCCGGAAGGACAGTTGTATAAGGGTTGATCGTCAAAAACTGCACGAAAAAGTGTAACGTTGAAAAACACCCAACTTTGACAATTTTTTTCTCTTTTTCTATAAAAGATAAAATTCCCAAATTTTCTTTAAAATAAAGGGCAAACCCTCCTTTATAACTGTAATTTTTTTGCAACAACCCAGATCTAATAGGTTTCGAGAAAAAAGTTGCTAAAAATGAGCAAAAACGACTTTTTCAAAAAATGTTCTTGTTCTTCTTGTTCTTGTTACCTTTTTTGTAAACAACGTAGCGCCTAAACGCGCGAACCGATTTTCATGAATGAGGTATCGTCCGATTCGGAATTTTATGTAGATGTGCCTTTTGGGGGTCTCGACCCTGTACATCGAATGGGAGAGGAGATAGACCCCTTTATGTAAGGCCTCCTCCAAAATTATTATTATTTTTTTTTTTTTATGATTTAAAGCGCGTCAACATCTATGGTTATTGGCGCCCGGAGCTTTTTTCAGTGCACTGCCGGCCTCCGGACAGTGTTCTCTCGTTACAGACAACACTGTCCATCACCGGACAGTGAGCTGTAAGAAGCTCCTAGGAAGAGAAAATCTAAGGGTCAGCAGCTGGATTCGAACCCGGGACCTCCGCGTGGGAGTCCGGCTCGCTAACCACTCAGCTAATCCCTTCCCTTCAAAATTATTACTAATTACTCTGTAAATCTTGGCCCGATTTTGATAAAATTTGGTAGGATGATAGGGTTAGGGCTCCCCTACGTAACATTAAAGCGGCGATCAGCTCTTACACTTGTTAAGGGGAAGTATAGCGATCGTTGCAAATTATCGACACGTGAACCGATTTTCATGAATGAAGTGTCATTCGAATCGAAATTTTGTACAGATTTGCACTTTAAAAGTCTCGATGCCGTGCCTCATAAGGAGGGGAGTTTGCCCCACCCAAATAAGGCCCTTTCTAAAACTATTATTACCAATATTTCTATAACGCTTAGTCCGATTTTGATAAAATTCAGCTCGAATAAGTGGTTAAGGCTCCTCTACGTTGCTGATGCTCTTGCACCTACTAAGATGAAGTACTGCAATCGTTTAAATTATCAATGAGTGAACCGATTTAAATCAATGAATTGACGTTCGATTAAAAAATCTTTGTCTCTTTGCCTTTTAGGGAGAAGTACTGCAATCGTAGTTTATTTTTCTTACTCCTCTTAAAAGGAAGTACTGAAATCGCAGTTTAATTTTGCTATTTACGTACAAATACCTTCCTATTTTATTCAAAACGCTTTTTCAAAAAGATTGTTATTGAGGATGGATGGGAACGCAACTATAATCATTCTTTAAAAAGATCCCTCCAGTGGAGGTTACGGTTCCGACTTAACACCTTATCAGATTATAATGATAGAATTGCTTATTCCAAATTTTAAAAAAGCCTGTAAAGATTGCGAAATAGACAAAAAGGAAAATCTATCCAAAAATGCAAAAATCTCCTTAACAAAAACTTACAGTTTAAAATGTTGAGTATAAGGGTTGATTAAACGCCAAAAGGTACACAAATCAGCGAGTACCCAACATTTCATTAATACTTCATTAATAGTTAAGTAATTCTACTGCATTAATTTTCATTAATAAGTTATTTTTTAGAATTTATTAAAAGTCACAGACCCTTATGCTGGCCATTTTCGTCTACAAAATATATGTTCAAGTAGCACTGTAGATTGACTGTAATATCTAGTTATTTATAATAATCAAACTATTAATTACAGGTTAAAAAGAAAAACGTTATAAAAAATATAAAAAAATTATGAGGCTAAAAAATTCAAAACTTCTTTTTATAAAAAACTTACATCAATGATTTTGTTTATTTTATTTATTTATTTTTATTTTTAAAATAAAAATCGTCGGTTTAAGTTCATTCTTCGATTAAAGTAATTGCTAATTTATGAAGTAGTCAAACGTTTATAATAATAGGTAATAATTATCTGGCTTTATCGCAAATAATATAGTTTTCTTCAATTACATTCTCAATCTAGGTATTCATCCCACAATGTTGTATATATGTAATAAAAAATAAATGAGATATGCATATTTTTAGGACAGCTAATTATTCCAGTATTTGACTATAAGTAAAATTAGGGGAACTAAATTAAATTACAATTGAGAAATGAATAATTTTTGTTGAATAATCTACTTGTTATTAACTGTGTGTTATTTGTGCTCACGAATATTTCGGTAAGACAAATTCAAGACAGTAGCCTACTCTAACTTTGTCTTTTTCTACTCTAACATGCATGTACATATATATGTGACTTATCATAATTATAACAAAAAAATATTATAAATGAAGTGGCCAGCATAAGGGTCTGTGACATCTAATAAATTCTAAAAAATAACTTATTAATGAAAATTAATGCAGTAGAATTACTTAACTATTAATGAAATGTTGGGTACTCGCTGATTTGTGTACCTTTTGGCGTTTAATCAACCCTTATACTTAACATTTTAAACTGTAAGTTTTTGTTAAGGAGATAATAATTAAAACTGTCCGGTAGGACAGTTGTATAAGGGTTGACCATCAAAAACTGCACGAAAAAGCGTAACGTTGAAAAACACCCAACTTTGACAATTTTTTTCTCTTTTTCTATAAAAGATAAAATTTCCAAATTTTCTTTAAAATATAGAGCAAACACTCCTTTATAGCTGTAATTTTTTTGCAACCACCCAGATCTAATAGGTTTCGAGAAAAAAGTTGCCGAAAATGAGCAAAAACGGCTTTTTCAAAAAATGTTCTTGTTCTTGTTCTTGTTCTTCTTCTTCTTCTTCTTGTTGTTCTTGTTGTTACCTTTTTTGTAAACAACGTAGCGCCTAAACGCGTGAACCGATTTTCATGAATGAGGTGTCATTCGATTCGGAATTTTATGTAGATGTGCCTTTTGGGGGTCTCGGCCCTGTACATCGAATGGGAGAGGAGTTAGCCCCCTTTATGTAAGGCCCCCTCCAAAATTATTATTACTAATTACTCTGTAAATCTTGGCCCGATTTTGATAAAATTTGATAGGATGATAGGGTTAGGGCTCCCCTACATAACAATAAAGCGACGATCTGCTCTTACACTTGTTAAGGGGAAGTATAGCAATCGTTTCAAATTATCGACACGTGAACCGATTTTCATGAATGAAGTGTCATTCGAATCAAAATTTTGTACAGATTTGTACTTTAAAAGTCTCGACGCTATGCCTCATAAGAAGGGAAGTTTGCCCCACCCAAATAAGGCCCTTTCTAAAACTATTATTACTAATATTTCTACAAAGCTTAGTCCGATTTTGATAAAATTTAGCACGAAGAAGTGATTAAAGCTCCTCTACATGGCTGTGAAGTGCCATCATGCTCTTACACCTACTAAGAGGAAGTACTGCAATCGTTAAAATTATCAATGAGTGAACCGATTTACATTAATGAATTGTCGTTCGATTCAAAATCTTTGCCTTTTAGGGAGAAGTACTGTAATCGCAGTTTATTTTTCTTGCTCCTCTTAAAAGGAAGTACTGAAATCGCAGTTTAATTTTGCTATTTACGTAAAAATACCTTCCTATTTTATTCAAAACGCTTTCTCAAAAAAAAATGGTTATTGAGGATGGTTTGGGGACCGCAACTATAACCATTCTTTAAAAAGATCTCTCCAGTGGTAGTTACGGTTCCGATTTAACACCATATCAGGTTATAATGATAGAATAGCTTATTCCAAATTTTAAAAAAATCTGTAAAGCAGACGTAACTTTGCTAATAGACAAAAAGGAAAATCTATCCAAAAGGTACAAAAATCTCCTTAACAAAAACTTACAGTTTAAAATGTTAAGTATAAGGGTTGATTAAACGCCAAAAGGTACACAAATCAGCAAGTACCCAACATTTCATTAATACTTCATTGATATTATTTAAGTAATTTTACCGCATTAATTTTCATTAATATTTTTTAAGAATTTATTAGATGTCACATACCCTTATGCTGGCCAGTTCATTCATAATAGTTATAATTGTGATAAAATGTATATTATATCTTCGTATAAATAGGTACTTTATTTTAACTCTATTCCAAATTATTCTTCTGATTCTGAAGTTGTCATATATACATGCATGTTAAATTAGAAAAAGACAAATTTAGAGTCGGCTACTGTTTAAATTTGAATCACGGAGGATTTAAAACAATATTTCAGTCTTGAATTCGTCTTACCGAAATATTCGTGATGACAAATAACACACAGTTAATAACATGTAGATTATTCAACATTATTTATTCATTTCTCAATTGTAATTTAATTTAGTTCCCCTAATTTTACTTATAGTAAAATACTGGAATAATTAGCTGTCCTAAAAATATGCATATCTTATTTATTTTATATTACATGTATACAACATTGTGGGAAGAACACCTAGATTGAGAATGTAATTGAAGAAAACTATATTATTTGCGATAAAGCCAGATTATTTATTACTTATTATTACAAACGTTTGACTACTACATAAAATAACAATTACTTTAACCGAAGAAAGAACTTAAACCGACGATTTTTATTTAAAAATAAAAATAAATAAATAAAATCATTGATGTACGAATGTTGGTGTAAGCAATTTTTAAAAAATTTTATGAATTTTTTAGCCTCATATTTTTTTATTTTTTATAACGTTCTCTTTTTTACCTGTAATCAATAGTTTGATTATTATAGATAAATAGATATTACAGTCAATCTAAGTTAAATGGTGTGCTACTTGAACAAATATTTTGTAGATGAAAATGGCCAGCATAAGGGTATGTGACATCTAATAAATTCTTAAAAAATATTAATGAAAATTAATGCGGTAAAATTACTTAAATAATATCAATGAAGTATTAATGAAATGTTGGGTACTTGCTGATTTGTGTACCTTTTGGCGTTTAATCAACCCTTATACTTAACATTTTAAACTGTAAGTTTTTGTTAAGGTCTGTAGTAGCACTTAACAGAGTGCTTACGGTAGCAGATCACTGAGAACCCCTACCCAACATAAACATAAAAAAAGATCAGCTAACGATGTCTTGACACTGCAAGTTTTGCAGCAAAAGCACGATTACTAATGGTAAGATTTAACTATTCTAGCCATTTTCCCCATAAAACTTCTTTAACGTTACGAACCTTTATTTGTTTCACTTTTACCAATGTAGAAATTTCTGAAAACAACGTCACAAAAGAGGGGAAACAAGAAAATGATTCCCTTTGATTTCTTTCAATGGAACACATGTAGCTTTACCAGCAGTATAGCACTCTTCCAGTGACTCTACACTAATAAATCGGAAGCTACAGATCTGGATTTCTAAAAATTCTTACAATTAAACTGTTTGAAGAGGATGATAAATGAACACAAAACTCAATGCAATCTAAACACTAATAAAATAAGGTCAATGGATTTGAAATCCATGAAACTTCGTCAGTAATAAAAACTGTAATTATAAAAATTAAATTTCTCATAAAAGCTATTACTTACTTAACATTATCGAGAATGTATAACGCTGTATCAGTCTTGCCTTGGGAATGTAAAACTAAAGCTAATTCAACTTGGGAAAATGGCACAATGAAACGATCATGCTTGATTAATTTCTCCATTGTAGCAACTTTCTTCAAACAATCTTCAGCCTGCAATGGGCTCTTCATCTGTGCCAGACAGGAACCTTTCAGAAGCAACAGCAGAGCTCGATTGTCATTTTCAAACTCACTACCAGCGACTGCAATTAGGTAGATAATTAATTTTTAAAAAATATAACAAATATATAGGTTCTAGAATATTGTGGAAATTATAGCAAAAGTGGTTTTTTGTTTGTTTTGCTTGTTTTTTTTTTTAAGGCGCTTTAATATTTGAGGTCATTGGCGCCCAGAGCTTTCTTCAGTGCCTCTGAATAGTGTCCTGCCGTTACAGTCAACACTGTCCATCATCGTGAGTCTTTCATCACAGTGAGCCGTGTGAAACTCCTGGGAGGTTATTATAATTGACCTTTACATATATATTAAATAGGCCTACAAGATTTAAATAAAGATCATTGAACCTGTTTCAGAAAAATCGCCTAAAATTGAAATTTAAAGTTAACGTGATTGAGTTTTCTTCTTTTGAGTATTTTTTTCACTGAATGGTTCAGAATCTAAACTGTCCAATACAATCCGACTGAAGAGATGCTAATTTGCGTAACTAATTCAAGAGACATCATCTTCTCAGGCAGCAGTATTCAGAACAGTGTCAATTCAATACTAGTGTGATTACTTGATCGCCGTAACGAACATTATTAACCAAAAAAAATGATTCTTGTGTGAGCCCAGGCATTCAGAAAACTAAGAAAATTGACGGCAGACTACCTGGCTTAAGAGAGTTCCTCTGGAGCCTTTAGGAGACTTGAAATACTATTGTGGCATAGCTAAATGCCTTACAGGTTTAGTAATTAAAGATGGATTCTAAACAAGACGCAAGAATGGTCAATGGGAAGTCTCATTTAAGTAACCCTTGAAAACGTTTTATCCGATAGCGAGTTAACTGAACTGTCTTAAAATATTCTTGGTCTGATGGCGGACAAAGTGAATTTATTCATAAAATCGTGCTCTTGTGGCTTTCAATTTAATGCCAGAAATACAAACGACGATATAAAAAGTGATTAGAGAATTAATTTTTATGATCTTTAAATCGATTTCCCTGGAAAAAGTAATCAAAAAAGTTGTAGGTCAACACTAGTGCAACGAGAGAAGAAAGGTTAGCAAAAATAGTTATCGTTACTATTTTGAAAATTTTAAAAATGTGAAAAATCCGTTTAGTAAAACGTTACTTTCGGTTGCGGGATCTTCATCAAACTCTTAATTTTAGCAATACATTTAACTCTCCATTATAATTAGGATAAAAAAAACCTTCCATTGCACTCAAATATTGTTTCAGAGGAAAGCCTTGCTCCTTCTCACAGAAGTATCCTTAAGCAAATTTTCCCAATATTGCTTGAAAAAAATTGTTTTAGATCACCAAGAATACAATACGCATGCCAGGATAATCTGATAACAGGGAACCTCAAATTTTATATTTCCGGTGAAAACTGGACACATAAAATTTGCTATGATTGCAATACTTTCCTTACATATTAAGAAAGAAAAGAGTACTGTGTAAATCGGAGGATAACTGTATTTTCTTTTGGGAACTGTGAAAGTAGAATTTCTTTAACAAAAAATAAAAATACGAAGCTCAATTAAATCATGCGACTTGCCAGATTAGAGAAAACCCACTCGAAAACTTACCAACAAAAAATTTTGAACGTATTAAATTCATAAGCAGTGCGGATCAGCAGTAGAATAGCGTGGGTTATTTTATCTCCGCAGGGAAACCATAGTGAATCCCTACAGTAAAACTTCTAACTGATATGAATATCGAGTTCATCTAAATATCTAATTTAAATTCCTTGGAGAAATATATAGGAATATTTATCACCTTTAGCTAGTAATTTTCTTCATAACATAAGTCAGTGAGGAAAGGCTGTGTAGGTTATATTAAAATATCTGTTGAATTTTCATTTTAAATTGAAGACACAATCTCTATCGTACAAATATAGTATCATGATTCTATAAGAACCAATTTTCTTTTTTCATTTAACTTTTAGATTTGAGCTCAGCACGTAAAAATATTGTTTAAATCGATAAGGAAAAACTTTCTGACTGATAAGCTAACAGGGAATTTAGCAAGATTTTTCAATTCAATAACCACGTGGTACACCCAATGCGCGCCTCACCTTTATCGAAGAGTTTCGTAGTATTTCGTCACCCCACACTTCTCAATTGAACTCCTCACACTTGAAAGAATTACACAAGTGCAGAGACTGAGATACCACAAAGCCTGCGGACCCATAAAATCGCATATTGCTAAGTGGAGTTTTATTTTAAAAGGTGCATTTGTGTGCGAAAAGTACATATTAAAAAAAAGGAAGAAAACAGATTTCTTATTCAGACACATTGTGGGTAGGGTTAGTCTGGAGACTAATATGAAGCTACGACACTACTGGTATTTGTATGATCGTTTTGAACGATGGAATGCTTCTTTGATTTTTTGTTCGTGAATGAAGCATGCAGTAAATAAGATCACATTTCACACATTGAATTTATCATGCGTTTTTTTTTTAATGTAAGATACCCAGGATACTTATTTTTTTATATTTAACCTTAACGTCTAAACGTTTTACATGAAACACTTGAATCGTGTAGCTAACTAGTTGTCAACACTCGCTAAGGGAAAAAAATCTGGTAGAAACACCCGATTTTCTGTTACTGTAACTATCACAATCGATATATATATTTATGAAGGCTTTTTCTGAGTACAAAATACTCTTAAGAACATTTCTTAAGAGACGCGATTTGCTATTCATTCTTAACGCCTTTAGAAAAAAAGATTCAGGCTAGGCATAATGTTAATTTGATGAGGATGTACAGAGGGCTACAGTCAAATCCAACCACAAGTACTAGAGACCAATTGCGGCAGTGGCTAAGATACTGTTGGTCAACTCCATGCTGTGGAGAAAGTAAAAAAGGAGATGTAGTTTAGAGATATAGTTGGGGATTTAACATATGTAGTATCACATGTACTTTACACTTTAACAAGAAAAGGCACTCGTTAATAATATTAACACTTATCTGACATTTGATTTTACAAAATCGATAGTGTACTTTTTTTTTAACTATTAAGAAGTAAATAATTTCGAATTCCGGTTCCAGTGGGCATTCTTGAGTTCTTATTTTTATTGCCAACAACTGAATAGCCGGCCTAATGACCGTCAGGCATTCCCTATGCGCTCCCCTCCCCCCTCCCAAAATGATACATAAACATAACTTAAAATTAGTGTGACCTAACGCTTTGATATCGCTAGGCTAAAAAAAGCTACTCGTCAGATAAAAGCACAAATTAAAGAACTGTCAAAATGTAAAAATTTTACATCAACCCTATAATTCAGAAATTTATAGAAACAAGACATTATTTTTTTCACGAGAAAATTAAATAACTTTTTCACTATAAATTAGCTTTTTCGTTTCCAAAGTCAAGGAATAGACAACGAGATCTAACTGCTGGTCGAGAGATGGTTTACAAAAATCATCACCGTGAACTATATCTTGAATAATACGAAAATGACAAATGGTATTCTTTTTTCTTCAATTCTTCTTTTTTTAAGGCGAAGCGAAAAATTTTTTACACCCATTTTTTTTGCAGTAATTACCTTAAGTGAAAGTCATGTTAGTGTTTCTTGCCAGATTTGTTTCATTATTACTATAGAGAAGCTCGGTATTATTTTGCAAATTGAATTAGCTATTACACCACTGAAGAAGTGCTGAGCAAGCTCTGTGAGTACTAACGGCTACAGTAATCAAAAGCCATAATAATTCAATCGTTAGAGACAAAAGAAAGATTTTTTACGATTATTTTTGAGAGGCTACTAATAGCTTGGACGCTGCAAATTTCACTAAGAATTTTTTACGCATAAAATCCATTTTCATTCAGAATGTTGCTAGAAGGTAAAACATTGATCATTTGGGAACATTATTTATTTAAGATATCAGTTTAATAACTTTCTCTAATTTCCTGGTTTATTTCATTCATCATTTTTTTGACTAAGTTTTTGTTTTTCTGTTAAGTTACTTAGGGAATAAATGAAACAATAAATTAAGAAAGTTTTACTTATCCCCTATTGAGACCTTAGATATGCAAAACATAATCTGGGACATTTATCACTTAGTTTGTATTCTTAGGATGAAAATAAAGTCGGTTTCCTTTTGTAAGTATTACATTGAGTTCATCAAAATCAAGAACGTGTCCAAGCGGTGGCAGAAGAAGGCAGAAGTTACCAATATATTGGCAATGCACCAAGTTTAGTTCCACACTTGGGCTACAACGTAACCAAACGCTGATCTCTTTTGAGTTCTGCCTTCTATCAATACCACTATCGCTTGGCCAAATTTTTAAGGTGTAAAAAAAACGAAAATATTTATAAAATATGTGAGACAATATTTTTCACCCAAAGAAAACAATGCAAAAAAATCCAGCACTAGAACATATCTTATATGCCTAATAAAGGAAGAAGAAAACTTGCCTTCTAAAAGTTTATTGCCTCATTTCTTCCTAAACCCCACAGAACACCACCAAGAAAAGTTTGTAAAAATACTAATACAAAACCTCGGAAACGTGAATTAAATAAACAAAAATTTACAGAAATATCAATCTCAAATGATCAAGATGTTCCATTTTTGAGCTCCAGAACGTTAGATAAAAGGGCACAAATTAAAATCAAACAACAGGCAAAAAGTTATTCAATATACATACAATTCTATCAAACAGAAAAAAATAATATTAAGCTCTTACCTCGAAATCAAATTACCCTAGCTGTAGCATTATTTTTAAAACCTGACAAAATTTTCTCGTCAAATCATTTAAGTTGATTCTGCCAGATTTCTGTTACACAACGAAGAAGAATAACTTTTCTGTTTAATTCAAATAATTGAAAAATAAATAAAATTGAAAAAAAAATACTGATATTTGTGTACGACAACATCTTGAGCTCACTATCGCTCGGAGCCTTCTCATAGCATTGCCGGCCAAGGACATTGTTCTGTCGATAAGGAAACACTGCCCTTTCCAGAGGGCTCCTCCTTTCACAAGTGTTTTTTTTTTTTTTTTTTTTTTTTTTTTTTTTAGCAATTCAAAAGTTATTCGTCGTGATACTCCTAGCAAAAGGAAATGGAACAGCGAGACCTCTGCGTTCAGAATCTAGTGCACCACACTTGAAGCTTATCTCTTCTCTTCATTTCTCAATACTTACACTATTAATATTTATTTTACTTTTCTTTTTTTTTTTTTTAATATTCATGCTCTTAATTATAAACTTTAATTTTGTCACGGGATTCTTATTTATTCCTCTTGTCTTTTTTTGCCAGCTTTTTTTTTTTGTTTTTACTTAATTTTCAAGCGTACGTTGTACTATTTGCAAAAGTTTCTAGATAGTTAAGTTCTTATGCCTATAACGACCCGTTTAGTATATGTTTCTATCTTCATATGAATAGATATAAACGATTCAAATAATAATAATAATGGCCGAGTTGAATTTAACTATTTGGGCGTCTTTGCTACTTTCAAGAGGGTTTAACACCGTAAACACGGCGCTCGAGATTAATGATGTAAAGATCTGAGATTTTGTATAACACGCACTGCTAAGAAAATATCAAATAGTTTAGAGTTCCTTTGTCTTGGCGGCACGCTCTTTCCTTAAATTCAGCACTTCCGACGGAACTTGGAAAAGAGGATCCTCACAAAACAGTTAGAAGTAGGGGGAAAGACTTTATAAGTACAAGGGTTGTACAGTCTGGTTCAAAAAATTAAAAGAGGGTGAAATGAGCAAGGTGGACGTCCTCTTGGATTCAACACTTCTGACTTGCATCAGGTAAATAAAAGACAAGCAGGCAACATACTCAAACAAACGCCTCGACAATCGAAGATTTGAACATCCGTTTCTACCATTTCTTCTGCTCCATGCAAAAAGACATTCTTTAAGAAATCTAAACTATCTTTTTTAATTGCCCGCAGTTGAAACTTTACCTAGAGCTAAAAGCTCTTTAAGCGGCAAATCTTTTATTAATACGAAGGATGAGAGAACACGAACTTTTAGGGTTATCCAATAAAGAAAGCACTTGGGTAATTTGTGTTAAGTACAGGGGTTAGAAAAGTGTACGATTTAAAGTGTACAATTTAAATGGAAAAAGTGGTATTTGTCAGGAAAAAAAATAAATGCTACAGATTCTGTTTTAACTTAATTCTAAATAAATTACACATACATTTTCCTCTGTCGAAATCCGCTAGCGCTCGGAGAATCAGTTTATAAACAGCATGGCATAGATCCCACTTCTTGCCTAAAATTTTGAAGTAATTCCAAACGTAGATTAATTCAATTGCCGGCAAAACTAGGAACTTTTTCTGTAAAATATATCTTTCACAACGACGTACACAGAATTTTTCCATTGGAATTGATTTACCAGCGAACCTCTGCCTCCATTCTGGTATAGATCTGCAATAAAAAAATAAAATAAAATAAAGTATTCTTAAAATCTCAACGCAACATGTGAACAATACAAAAATATAGATATTAGGTCCTTTGATACTATATGGTAGTCAAATTTAACCAAACTCAGATTCCCTAAAAAATCCCTAAAAATATGTTTTTTACTTTGGAGGGAGATTAACGAGTTTGTATTTCTCATAAAAATCCCAAAAAATTAATTTTCCCGGTCAATTGTTTCAATTGTGTATAGTCCTTTATATTAAAACTGTCCGGTAGGACAGTTGTATAAGGGTTGATCGTCAAAAACTGCACGAAAAAGTGTAACGTTGAAAAACACCCAACTTTGACAATTTTTTTCTCTTTTTCTATAAAAGATAAAATTCCCAAATTTTCTTTAAATTATAGGGCAAGTCCTCCTTTATAACTGTAATTTTATTGTCAAAACCCAGATTTAATATATTACGAGAAAAAAGTTACTGAAAATGAGCAAAAACGGCATTTTCAAAAATTGGTCTTGTTCTAGTTGTTGTAGTTGTTGTTGTTGTTGTTCTTCTTCTTCTTGTTACCTTTTTTGTAAACAACGTAGCGCCTAAATGCGTGAACCGATTTTCATGAATGAGGTGTCATTCAATTCGGAATTTTAAGTAGATGTGCCTTTTGGGGGTCTCGACGCTGTATATCGAATGGGAGAGGAGTTAGCCCCCTTTATGTAAGGCCCCCTTAAAAATTATTATTACTAATTACTCTGTAAATCTTGGCCTGATTTTGATAAAATTTGGTAGGATGATAGAGTTAGGGCTTCCGTACGAAACATTAAAGCGGCGATCAGCTCTTACACTTGTTAAGGGAAAGTATAGCAATCGTTTCAAATTATCGACACGTGAACCGATTTTCATGAATGAAGTGTCATTCGAATCGAAATTTTGTACAGATTTGCACTTTAAAAGTCTCGACGCTATGCCTCATTAGGAGGGGAGTTTGCCCCATCCTTACTTGTAAGGCCCTTTCTAAAACTATTATTACCAATATTTCTATAACGCTTAGTCCGATTTTGATAAAATTCAGCTCGAATAAGTGGTTAAAGCTCCTCTACGTGGCTGCGAAGTGCCATCATGCTCTTACACCTACTAAGAGGAAGTACTGCAATCGTTAAAATTATCAATGAGTAAACCGAATTACACCAATGAATTGTCGTTCGATTCAAAACCTTTGCCTCTTTGTCTTTTAGGGAGCTGTACTGTAATTGCAGTTTATTTTTCTTACTCCTCTTAAAAGGAAGTACTGAAATCGCAGTTTAATTTTGCTATTTACGTACAAATACCTTCCTATGTTATTCAAAACGCTTTTTTTTTTAAAAAAAAAAATTGTTATTGAGGATGGTTTGTGGGACCGCAACTATAATCATTATTTAAAAAGACCACTCCAGTGGTAGTTACGGTTCCGACTTAACACCTTATCAGGTTATAATAATAGAATTGCTTATTCCAAATTTTAAAAAAATCTGTAAAGCAGATATGTAACTTTGCAAAACAGACAAAAAGGAAAATTTATCCAAAAGGTACAAAAATCTCCTTAACAAAAACTTACAGTTTAAAAAGTTAAGTATAAGGGTTGATTGAACGCCAAAAGGTACACAAATCATCTAGTACCCAACATTTCATTAATTCTTCATTAATATTTAAGTAATTTTACTACATTAATATTCATTAATATTTTTTAGAATTTATTAGATGTCACAGACCCTTATGCTGGCCACTTCATTTATATTATTTTTTTTTTTATAATTATGATAAATCACATATATGTACATGCATGTTAAAGTAGAAAAAGACAAAGTTAGAGTAGGCTACTGTCTTGAATTCGTCTTACCGAAATATTCGTGAGCACAAATAACACACAGTTATAACAAGTAGATTATTCAACAATTATTGATTTCTCAATTGTAATTTAATTTAGCCCCCTAATTTTACTTATAGTAAAATACTGGAATAAATAGCTGTCCTAAAAATATGCATCTTATTTATTTTATATTACATATATACAACATTGTGGGATGAATACCTAGATTGAGAGTGTAATTGAAGAAAACTATATTATTTGCGATAAAGCCAGATAATTATTACCTATAATTATAAACGTTTAAATACTACATAAAATAGCAATTACTTTAATCGAAGAATGAACTTAAACCGACGATTTTTATTTAAAAATAAAAATAATTAAATAAAATAAACAAAGTCATTGATGTATGTTGGTGTAAGCATTTTTTAAAAAAGGTTTTGAATTTGTTAGCCTCATAATTTTTTTATATTTTTTTATAACGTTTTTCTTTTTAACCTGTAATTAATAGTTTGATTATTATAGATTAATAGATATTAAAGTCAATCTACAGTGCTACTTGAACATATATTTTGTAGAGGAAAATGGCCAGCATAAGGGTCTGTGACATCTAATAAATTCTAAAAAATATTAATGAATATTAATGTAGTAAAATTACTTAAATATTAATGAAGAATTAATGAAATGTTGGGTACTAGATGATTTGTGTACCTTTTGGCGTTCAATCAACCCTTATACTTAACTTTTTAAACTGTAAGTTTTTGTTAAGGAGATTTTTACTGAGTATTCAAAATTTTGAGAAAATCGTGAAGTTCTGAAAAAATAAATAAAGTCGCACTTTCGATCTACGAACTTTGAATTAACGGAGATCTTAGGTAACAGCTTTCACTCACTGGCATTTTTTCGCTATAAGAACCCAAAAATACGATTGCCCATGAAATCTCGAATTGGGAAATTGGAAACGATTGCAATACTACTTCTTACTAGTGTTAACTGAATCTAAATTTCTTAGAAAGTATTTTAGATGTATTTTTAACGTGTATGGGAAGAGAGGGGAAAGTTAGTTACGTTTAATTTGGGTGCACATTGGCAAGCAATAAAGCTTTTTAAGAAAGAAACGCATCAAATTTTCAACATCATCATGTTGCTGGCCGCCCCACACTTGAGCACCAGAGCATAATGTAGCTCTGTTCACTCTGTTAAATACATGCACTTTTGATGTAAATGTTATTTCTTTATTACATATAACAATATTCCAAACCAAACTCAGTCCAGCTTTAGGTTTAGTCATCCCTTCAGCAATATATTGTTTAAAACTAAGTTTAGTGGAAACTGTAACACCTAAATACTTATATGGAGGTACGCTTCCAATTCTCTCTTTAACCCACCTCCATTTTTCTTCACTAGCCATTTTGTCTCCCTTTCTAAAAATTAAGATTTTGGACTTGCACAAACTTAGTTTTAAATTCCGTTTTACGCAGTACTCAAGCGCGTTTACTGTAGCGCTAATGTAATACTGTGAAGTTACTTCCGACACTAATATAACTATATCATCGGTATAACCAAGAGCATGCATACTTCGTGAGCATTTCCAGCTGCTGTTCCTGTTCAGGTGTCAGACTTTCCAGCATCAACAGTACAGACAACTTCTGATATCCGTATATCGTTTTAGACCATTTGCTGTCCTTAAGGAGATGAGATGCGTAGAATGCAGCTTCAGTCCAGTTTTGAATTAAACTAAAATCAAAACAATATGTGGTTTAAACCCACACAAGACTCTCTCTTAATTATCATAGTTATCATCAATATATCTTCATTTTAAACAGGTTTCTTCGAACTTGAACATTTTATTTGAAACTTTATAACTGTCCAAATAATCAAAACATGTTCTCACTAGGTAAGCAATTTAGTTACTGGACTAAAGATTGTTTAGAAAACAATTGGACTAAGTGAAAACCGAAGTCTAACCTGATGTTACCTATTTGTCCACATGAGTTCCCAAAAGCACAGGTGATGGAACTGCGGCCATACTGATTGTGAACGCCATGATTTGATGTACCATTCGTTGGCTTCACTTATATTTCCTTTCATAAATTCTAGCCGCCCTTTGAAATATAAAAACCAAGCACCGTCCGGATACGACTAGAAGAACAATGAAAACAAATAAATAAAATGTTGAAAAATTATGTTTTTTTAGGAGACTCTTTCAGGAAAAATTATACTTTCAGATATCTGTCAACAACGTTTCATTCACTGTGTAGTAGTATTCAACAGAGAACTTGGTAGCAGGGAAATCAACTTGAGCAACACAATGAAATTAATCGAATTAATAGAAGTAATATATAATAACAATAATAAAGCATTTATTTGGTTTCAAAATAACACATTTTATACATATATTTACAATAAAACAAATAAAATAAGAACTTCTCAAAAAGAATACTAAATATTGATTTATTCTTGAAACCTGCCCATCAATACTGAGCATATACCTCTCCCATCATGCTCCACAACGCTTTATCTTTTGCTTTCCTATTCCATGATAGTCCAGCTTGTTGTATAATGTCATCCACCCATCTTTTTTTTGTCTGCCGAACTTCCTTTTTCTGAATTCCAGAGACCAGTTAGTTATTCGATTTGTCCAACGACCATCTCTCACTCTTATCAGCTTTCCTGCTCATTTCCAGTTTACTAGCTTCTCCTTTTTTATAATATCTGTCACTCCCGTTTGCTCTCTCATAAATGTAATCCTGATATTATCTTTCCAACTAACTCCTAACATACTCCTCTCCAAAGCTCTTTGAGCAGTCTGAAGCCTATTTAAATTTACTTTTGTACAAGACCATGTTTCAGCACCATACAGAAGGCGGGGCATTATGCATCGCTCTAAAACATGACTGTTTTGTTTAATGTTAATATTTATATTTTTCATTATGTACTTCAATGACCAGTATTTTTTCCAGGCAAGCGTAATTCTTCTTTCTATTTCTTTCCTAGTCCTGCCACAAAAACTAATTATTAGCTGCCCCAAATAAACAGTTTCTTTAACCCATTTTAATTTAACATTTTGTAATAAAGTATCTTTAGTTTTATTTTAGGGTTTGTAAATAAAACAGTTTTGTCAAGGTTAATTAATAAGTCATGCCTCTCTCCAAGCTACCTCTAGTTCTATCAACATTTTTCCTAAATCTACGCATGTATTGACAAATAATACTAAATCATCATCAAATCTGAGGTGACTTGAGTTTTCTCTTTTCAACAGTGATGCCATAACTTTTCCAATTTAAATAGTTAAACAATTCTTCAAGTGCACAGTTAAATAGAACAGGTCACTAAACAGTTTATCATTAACTACAAGAAATCACTTGCGGTTTTGATGTAGTGGTAATGAAAATTATATAGTAAGTGGGAAATCCTCAGTTTTTAGAGCTGTGCATAACTTCTAAAATTTATATTTGTTAGAAAAAAAGCAAAGCAATGTAAGCGCTTTAGGCCATGTCGAGATCACCAAATTTGGAAGATGGTTGTTAAGCCCTCTGAATACTTACTTTATCTTACTTATAATCACATCGTTGTCAATACAACGACAATTCGAATTTAGTGAAATATCTACACACAGCAAAAAAATTAAAGGGCCACTGGAAGAAGCCCACAGTACAACCTGTTTAGAAGAATAAGACAGACAACACTTTGTTATTAGTGCAGAGAGAAGTGTTAATAGTGATAGGGAAAAGAAGTTATGCCAATTTATGAGATAAATTTTTACACAAGACAAAATTTATTAAAATTGTGCAAAAATTTAAAAAAGTTAATACAGAAAAAGTTGAAATTCTTTTTGATTGCGGGCTCAGTACCTCGTATTGCCGCTACGAGCTTGAATAACAGCATGCATACGTCATGGCATGCTCATTATTAGGCGCCTGATGTTTTGTTGTGGAATTCTTTCCCATTCTTCTCTTAGGACTTGCTCCAGCTCTGGTAATGTCCGCGGTGGCTCAGGACGATTGCGAATGTTTTGCGCAAGCTGATCCCATAAGTGTTCAATCGGATTCAAATCCGAGCTACAAGCTGGCCAGCCGAGGGTCTGAATGTAATCGGCATTTATGAACTTGATTTGATATCGGCATTTATGAAAATGAATTGATCTCTACCACTAAGTGCTCTTCCGCGGACATGGATTCATAACACTTCATTGATGTACCGCTGAGCTGTCAAATTTCCATTCGCGAACTCACTTTTGTCACTTTTGTCGGTGAAAGAAATTCCTGCCCTAACCAAAATTGATCCGCCACCAAATGGTGACGTTGGTTGTAGTGCACAAGGAAGAAAACGTTCTTTTCCTCGTGTTCATACTCTCATTCGCCCATTATTTCTGTACAGAGTAATTGTGGACTCATCAGAGAAGAAAACGTTCCTCCATTGCCCGATGTGCCAATTGCAATAGTCCCTGGCAAACAAATGTTTGGCGATTTTGTGCCTTCTGGTCAACCGTGGCACTTTTATCGGGTACCTGGAACGCATGTCACCCTCAACCGATTACGAACGGTTTGAGTAGAATCACGGTTCCTGTGGCACGCCTGAGGTCACTTTGGATAGCAGGTGAGTGGTTTGGCGATTTCTGAGGGCCTGTAGCTTCATGAATCGGTCCTCCTTTAATGAAATGAATCTTGGCCGGCCCTGCCCTGGTCGTCTCGTGAATCCTCCTGTCTCTTGGTATCTCCCCCATAATCGCTGGATTACAGAATGACTCACTCCCAATCGCCGGCCTACTTCCCGCACTCCTAGACCTTCCTCAATTAATGTTACAGCCCTACACACGAAAGATGCCGCCTTAAACCTTGCAGGGGATCCATAACACATAAAACAATAGCAAACACCAGTAAAAACTGCACGACACAACGTTAAAGACTGATAGAAATAGAGTAGAAATAGCCCCATATCGGTCAATGTGAACAAAGTTCAAGATAACAAGGAGAAAAATGGTCAAAGAAAACAATAGTCTCTTGAGAAAGGTCTGAGGGTTTATCTTAATCCTAACCACAATTATATCTCTTCAAAACATGTTCCAGAGTGCACTCATTGACGTGGAAGAACGGCAATACAAAGTGCCCCTTCAATTTCTTTGCCGTGTGTGTAGTATGTACAATTAAGAATAAGGTACGTACATCCAACTCACCTTTAACTGGAGACACAATATCTCGTTAGCTAGTTCTAAATCACCCTCTTCGTGACTCAACACGTAAACTACTATTAGGTTGTAAGTTAGCAAGGTCATTACAGACAACACTTGCCGTATACCTTCGTGCAATTTGTACCCAGCTTTCAGTTCATTCAATCCAATTTCCTAAAAAAGTATATCACTAGAATAGTTTGCATAAATAAAAAAAATTGCGTTGTAAACACTTTTACAAAATAATTTAGCTACCATTTTCATAATTTTTTCAAATTTAAAATTTTTAATACATGTTACTTTATTGGACGTGCCTGAAAAAAAAACAGTTTTTCAATTTAGAAAAAATCCTATTTTATTACCTTTTTTTCATTTTGCAATATGTTTAAAATATAATTGGATTGACATCTAGTTACTTCAAGCCACTTTTCAGCCAGGTGTTAGATCTATCCGCGCTCCCACCATTCAGCTTAAGGTGAAAAAAATAATAAACTCCAGCACTCCAGCTTTTTAACTTCGATGATGTTATTTAATTTTCTTGCACACGAAAATGTGCCACCGGCTGGAAACTAATGGTAGTCGGAAGGACAACAGGGCAGACTGAAGGAACTTCAATGCAATCAAGTTCTTATTTAAGTACTTTTCTGTCTGATGGGAAGTTTGTAATCCCGAGCGTTATTTTGTAGGAATAAAAAGCTTGTTTGTGATTGACCAAAGCTGGAATAGCACTGGGCCACTTTTGAGTACATTTAGTTGTTGCCAATAAAAATTGTTAATATATGGGTAGACATAGTCTTGGTTTTGTAAACATAACTCGCAACATACTGACTGTTTGAAGATGACAGGAGACACAACTCACAGATGAAAAGGTAGCACAATACAGTGTTAGCAAATATAAAATGTTTGTGGATTGGTTTTTAAAGCTCCGGGGAACTACTTCAGTTAGAAAAACTTTCATTTATATTAACACCCCATTACTTACTAATATGTACTTACTTTACTCCCAGAAAATCCAATAAATTCTAATAATTTAATAATTCTACTTGGCAACAACGATATCATCTGGAATTAAACAAAACCAAAAGAATAAATCATCTATAGAAATTGAATAAATAAAATATTTATATAAAAAAACAAAAAAACTTCAGCACTACTCACTAAATTAAATGCACCAATGCCAACATGGACCCCGCTCTGAATGTGAACCACGTGCTTCTCATGGGACCAATCTCTTGACTTCAGTATATTACTACATTCTCTGAAATTTTGTTTAATTAAACAAAAGGAAATTTAAATTAAAAAAATTATATTAATAACTCTGGAGTCTGAGAATATGTATTTATGTATACTCACTTATACGAATTGAAACAGCTTCGTATTTTCATACCAGCTTTTATAAAACTGACCAAAGTCTCATCTTCAATGAATGCTAGAAGTGATTTTAATAATAATGCCTCAGCATAACACAGTTCAGCGTGTATCTCTTCTGAAACCAGAATTTAAATTATGACAAAACATTTATAAATTTTAATAGGAAACAAAAATCTGGTTTTGTAAAGAAAAAAAACTCAACTTTGTCAAACTGGGATTCTTTAATTTACAATTTCTTCTTCAACTTCGAAATTTTACTGAACTTTGGTTGACATCTATTACATAGGCTCAATTATAAAAATGATTTTCAATGAGTTTTCTAAGCAAAATGTTTCAAATAATAGTCCTACATGAATTTTCACATACATAAAAGAAAAAACAAAAAAAAACAGAGCATTTTAATCCTAGTCTTATTCTTATTAGCTTTGGCTTCATGGGGGTAGACCAGAGAGTCAATTGTGGCAACTATGGTTAGAGCACCTCCATCAGTCCTGTCTATTTAATTAGATTTTGGAGTCAAGTGAGGAGCTTCCAAGCGAAGTATGAGGGCATGAGTATGTTTGTTTGTTTACTCGAAGAGCAGAACTCTGAACACCTCTCCATACCGAACCCACAATGCCATTTCCTCCCCTTCCTTACAATACCTACACAAACTATTCGTTATCTGGCTTAATAATGTCGCTTCTGCTCCCTCAGTCTGCAATCACCAACTATCCCGGCCTTGTTGGTGAAATGCTGTAGTAACTTAGGCAAGTGGTTGGTAATATATTTTTTAAATTACATGTGGTTCCACCTGTGGGTGTGTGGAATGTGTTCCTGCGACTTAATGTGCACACTTTGATACCTGCACATATGAGATATTTTGCTATGCCAAAAAAGGGTGAAAGCTTCATAGGACCTCCTAATCTCCCCTAAATCCTGAATATTCGAGTTCCAAGACGAGAAACACCTAGTTTTGACAACCAGTCATCGCCAGGATCTCCATACATTCGAAATAAATTATCCTACGACTTAGGAACTCAGGGACACAAATAAATATTGCATATAACGCTGCTTGAAAGACGAGGATAAAGACTACCTAAGCTTACCGACATTTTTTTCATTCAGGGGATCATATAAACATATATTTCCTGTGAAAAATTCAACTCTTAATAGGTTAAAATGGAAAAATAATGCAATTTGCACTATTTTAGTAAAGCTTGTATGAGAAAAGCAGGTCTTACCTGATGAGACATGTTCGTAATTAGACTTTTTCACGATCATCTTGCCAATGGACTCCGACAACGTGAGTTTGCGCCGATAATAATTGCACAGACTTATACAGCCTTTGAGCGCTTGCGAGGCCTTCATTATTGCTTCCTGTGACATTGAAAATTAGATTATATTACTATGAACTGTAAATATTATTCGACTGCATTAGAGAATAATGGTTGAATTCTTGATCTCCGTCTTGCCCCGTGGGAGGGGGATGGAATCCTTCAGAAATCTTGGCGTTCTTGCAGGTATTCCAGTTGAACAAATTGAAATTTACTTACACACCCTAACAATCACAAAATAAAAACAGGGCCTGCCCAATGCAAGGTGTTGTGCGACCTCTGCCCGAAGGATGAAAGGCAAAGAGTTAATGTGTCAAATACAGAACCTCTCGGTGCCAATGATATGTTTCTGTTCAATCTCACAGGGATCATTACAATGATGGGTCATCAGGCAAGATATCTGATTATTATCTCAGATCTGGTTTGAGATGTTGACACTTCGGCTAGTTGATTATTCGGTGACGTCTCTTGGAGAGAGGACCAATCTTTCTAGGGTGAGGTTTATTCTAATCTTCGCTGTCTTTCGGATAAGTGGGCCCGCAACGAAACCTGTAAAAGGGGATCTGCTGCGATAATCAGGCTGAGCCGCTTAAGGCGGTTTTGCCTCTCGACACAGCTTTACAGCATCCTTTTTATGGATACGCTTCGTGCAGTATCGGCAGTCAAAGTTGCTAAGTGGAGGTTGTCTCAGAGAAGTGACCTAGTGATTTTTACCAAACTCTACAGGGTGAACCAGTAAGTAATGTCCATAGCCTACTGTGTGTAGTACATCTAAAGTGGAGTTCAATGACGTATTGGCCATATTTTCCTCTGTTCTTGAGTGACGTCACTTTAATTTTTTTTCTAAAATCATTACTTTTTTCCAATAAAAATGTTATTACTCAGAAAGTTTTAGTCCGAATTCGATTCTGATGATACGGTTAGAAAGAGAGATAAATTTTCTAAAAACTGACACCGTTTCGAAGCATAAGTTATACTCTAAACAGCCTCAATTTTCCTCCGAATGCTGGAAAAATAAAAGTAATCGAAATTTTTAAGAAAACTCATTAGGATCATTATCAGACCTAGGTGCTGGCACTTTTTATAAACGTTTCCTTGTTTAATGGGCTTAATTGCACTTTTTTAAGAAATTTCTTCTGATCTCTCTAAAATATTTGAAAAAATGTTAGGAAATATATTAAACAAGTACTATTTTTATAAACAAAAATTCATATAGTTCATATTTACTCCAAATTACAATTTCACACACAAATTACAATTTCAGTTAGGAAATATATTAAACAAGTACTATTTTTATAAACAAAAATTCATATAGTTCATATTTACTCCAAATTACAATTTCACACACAACTACACTGTTGAAAAAAGAAAATAATGTGAATAAACCTTAACAACCTTTTTTTTTTAAAGTGCAATTTGTAACCTTTGACTTCCTTATTTTAAGACAATATACTTTAAAAATTGACTACTGGTCCATCTAAAAGAGTTTTCAATGAATTAAAGAACTTGGTAACTAACACTCTTGAGTGCTCGTGAACACGTTTTCTTGCAAAACAAACGTAAGTAATTTCTCGTACGACGATAAAAGGAATCCTGGAAAATGATATACCGTTTGAAAGCCTATTAGGCAAGGAAACTTTTACTAAAAAGTGCCAGCACCTAGTTCTGATGATGTTCACATGAGGACCTAATGAGTTGTCTCAAAAATTTTGGATTACTTTTATTTTTCCAGCATTCGGAGGAAGATTGAGGCTGTTTGGAGAATAACTTACGCTTCAAAATGGTGTCGATTTTTATAAAATTTATGTCTTTCTAACCGTGTTGTCAGAATAGAATTCGGACTAAAACGTTCTGAGTAATAACATTTTTATTGCAAAAAAGTAATGTTTCTAGAAAAAAAATGTAAAGTGACGTCACTCAAGAACAGTGGAAAATATGAAGTTGGCCAATACGTCATTGAACTCCACTTTAGATGTACTACACACAGTAGGCCTATGGACATTACTTACTGGTTCACCCTGTATAATCTGTTACCGTAAATTCGAGTTTACCTGATCAAAAGTGAGCATTGCTTCTAAAAACTGGAACACAGCATGACCCATAGTGTGATACATGCTCTTGCCGACCCTATGATATACAAAAAATAAAAAGTATTACTATTTCACCCAATTGTATTATAAAATTATAATATAATTATTACTATTACCGACCATGGTGCTAATATATTTCTAGCTTCATCAAATTTATTATTGAAGAATAAGTCTACAGCAAATTTTGACTCAAGTAGAGCTGTATCTAAATCCAATTCATCCCTGCAGGCAAAAAAAAAAAATCTGGTATGAACACTCTCGTTAATTTTCCTTACAGAAATTCTTATAGGAAAGATCTCATAAACTTAAAGACTTATATATACAGTTCCTCCATTCTTCACACTTTTACTATATATCAATTTGCATCAATATAGGTTCACTAGAATATAACTGTACTTTGAGTTACGTTCCAGAATATAATTTTTAAAAAATTATTACATACAATTTATGAAATTAGCCAATATATTTTTGCAGGTTTCTTATACTTCTATTATTTTAATTACGTTATTCATTTACTCGACAATTCAACACTCTAGAAAAATATTAATTACATACAATTTTAAAAAGTTACAATTGATAAGTTATCATGGAGTGTAATGCATGAAAATTATTCACATTTTTATCATATCAGTTGACAATAGTTTTAAAGTTACATCGGTTGACACACACACACAAAAAAAATGCTTTAAAATGTTTAAAAGTTTAGAAGTCAATTTTTACATTTCCTTATTTCTAGCAGCAGAGGAACTATTACAATCTTGTGTCAAATTTGCACCTTAACTGAAGCGATTTTTCAATTTTTAGAGATTTTCACAAATAAAAAAAATGGCTCTAAGGATTTCCTGACTTTATATACTGTTTATCCCCCAAAATTTCTATCATTTGTGTTCCCACGTTCATCACACAGTTTCTAGAGGAACTTTTATGTTACACTTTCCTCCAAAGTGCTTATTCAGAACAATTTACTGTTTGGCCAATTACAAAATATCAAGTAGTATAAAAACCTTACCTGGAATTTAAGTTTAGAAAACTAGCAAACCAGAAATACTATTATACGGAATATATTTACATGTTTGAGATTTTCTCAGCATTAGCTGTGATTTTCTTTAAAGAATTTTTGTCTAAATAAACTGTTTTTTCAAAGTTAACGTACTAATATTAAGATACTAATATGATAAATAGTAATAGGATTAATTCTCACTAGCATTTATTTCTAGTAGCAGAGGAACTATTACAATCTTGTGTCAAATTTTCAGAAATGAGTTTCTGCAGAAAGCTCAAACTTCGTAAACTCAGGTGGTAATATCGTACAATTTATTAAAGAAGAAAGGTCTCTTTAATCCATCTCTAGTGTAATCTAAACGAAATATCAAACTTAAACTACTTGCGATTATCCGTTTTTGAGTAAGCTGACCTAGGAAGGTAGGTCGGACGGAGAGAAATACAGATGTACACATCAATTTATAAAAATCGATTTAGTTTAAGAGATCTCAAAACCCTCTGATAAAAGCTTAAAATGGAAAATCAGCAAGGCTGCAATACTTTCCTTCTGTAAATTGTACATTTAATCACTATTATTCTGTTACCTAGCCTACTAGATTATATTTATTGGTTTACTTTATGCATTAATACTTACAATCTATCTGGTCTAAAAATAACGAAATACACAAATTATCATGAAATGAATTTCAAACATTTCTCTATCTGAGCTGAAATACGAGAGCAATCCCAAAAGTAAGGTCTCCAAAGCGCTGGGATCTAAAGAAAACTTTTCGCACGATGCTGGTTACAATTCCAAGTTTGTTGCTTCCCTCATTCCCAAACAAGACATCGCACAGGCCACTGGGCGCACTGAGTTATTTCTTAGCCGTTCTCCCATTGCCTTCACCGCGAGAAGCGAAGTTCAAGCCGTTATTTGAGTTGGGAAAACAAAAGGCGTTGAAAATCAAACGCCAACAGGAAGCGTGTGGGGGAGAATAATTTTATTCAGATATACAATGAGCAATTTCAAAGAACCAATGTTTCCTACTTAGCTTGACCTTAACACTTGTATTTTCGGTGTTTCGAAAAATTTGATACGGCCGCAGAACTATCTCTTACCGGTTAAACATACCCCTTCAGAAACATGGCGCCTCATTGGGTATCCCTATACAACACAAAGAAAATACATAGCACCATTCTAGTCTCATAATACCGTAGTGGCTGCAAAGGGAGTTATTTGTAACTAAAATCGAACTCACACAATCACTACACGAATAAATTTAGCACTTTAAAAAAACCAAAATTATAGCCAAACATAGTGATATTTTAAAAAGTTACAATATATCTATTAAAGAGTAGTTTTTGTTTACAGTCACTCCCTTTTAACCAATAATTTACCGGCTAGACTGCACGGATTCTAAGAAATAATGTTTGACGTACCTAACTTGAAACTCACAAGCATCTTCAAAGATCTGCAACAAATAAACATATAAAATTAATAGTTAATACTACTTGGATAAAATTATCAGCAATAGGATAGTAATATTTCAAAGGTCGGAATATAGTAGGATTTCAATTGAGTAAAGAACCCGGCTTATCGCTCTCTCCTTCTGCAAACGCTTGGTAACGGAAACTCAAACTTACACCATCTTATATTGGAAGGTGAGGAGATAAATAAGGTGACCAATTAGGCGTCTCTCTTCTCTTTATTGGGCTCAACGTTGTACTTGATGTGTACCCATTTAGTTAGCAGCAGTTCAAAATGCTGAATGCTTAGAAGGTTAGGTTCAGGATTTTTCAGATCAGTTTGAAGGTTGAAGAGGTTAGCTTGTCTCTGTTTAAGGTTACTGTTCGAATTGTCCGAACCGCAGTGAATCTAAGGTGGCACAAGTCTGAATTAGAGTTTTTTTCATTACTCGGTTTGAGTTGCTGTAGATATAATCATTTGAGTAGCTATAAGGCCCAAAAGGTCTTTAGATAACGTAGAGCTAGAAACTATTTTCATAAAAATAGATTTAAGCAGGTTTTCGAAGAATGGGATATTTGGATTTCCCTGTACTAAAGTGTTATAAATTGCCTACGGTTCTACCCCCACATTATATCTGTAAATTAACACATATTAGATTTTTTCGTGTTCAGGCGACCCCTTATATATATATTTTTTAATAGTTTTTATAGTTTATTTAATTATTCCTAATGCATTGAATTATTTATTTAAACATAGGTATGAATATCAAAAAAAGGAAAGGAAGAAAGACCCAAAATTTGAGTGTATAAAAACCTTGACAATAAACTAAAACTAACATTTATTTTTTTCTTAAAGTATATGCCATAATGTTTTTTCCTAACTAAATTTTACGCATTAACACTCTCAAAACCCACTAAATAAATTTTTGAAATAATTAAATATACCAAGCTCAATTGACTGACTGCAAGCATAGACCTCTTACACAGTCCCACAAGTTTGTTTATTCTACTCATCCAGTTGATTCCTACAACTTTGATCATTTCATCAGACCCTTTTTTTTCACTAACACTATCCATCTATTGTCGTCTAATCTTGTTACTCTTTCGATCAAGTATGCCTATTTTTTCAGACAGGCCTTACATCCAATTGTTGATCAGGCGTCGAGAACAGAGGCAGCTTCATATTTTACCTAAATTTCTCATAATTATTACATTATATAAAATCCAAAGCCAACATTAGGAATCGAACTTAGGCTTTACGTGTGTGCTTCTAATCGCTTGCTTTATACTTGGGTCTTATTATTACATATCATTTTTCATTTTATTTGTTTAATTTTCTTTTTTTTACGTACCTCATCCATGTCTGGGCAAGTTTTTAATTATTTTTCCCATCACTACTCTGACTTTATCCTAAATTCCAGCTTACGTTTCTTCATAGTCCTTTGCGTAGTTGCCAAACATGGAAGGATTTCTTAAAAACTGTACAAGTTTGACAATCTCAAATTAAATATGGTGAGATACAGTACTCCCTCAATTCCGCTTGTTTCATGATATTTATGTTTCTACATTTAAAGGCAATACACGTAAGTATTATCGATGAAACTCATGATAAGAAGGATCTAATCCTTCATATAATCTCCTTAACAAAAACTTACAGTTTAAAAAGTTAAGTATAAGGGTTGATTAAACGCCAAAAGGTACACAAATCAGCAAGTACCCAACATTTCATTCAAGCTTAGTTGATATAATTTAAGTAATTTTGCTGCATTAACTTTTCCTTCACATTTTTTAGAATTTATTAGATGTCACAGACCATTATGCTGGCCAGTTCGTTCATAATATTATTTGGTTATAATTATGATAAAATGTATATTATATCTTCGTTTTTAAATAGGTACTTTATTTTAACTCTATTCCAAATTATTCTTCTGATTTATCTTTAATATGCCCTTTATTCTGAAGTTGTCACATCTTATACATGCATGTTAAAGTAGAAAAAGACAAAGTTAGAGTCGGCTACTGTTTAAATTTGAATCACGGAGGATTTAAAACAATATTTCAGACTTGAATTCGTCTTACCGAAATATTCGTGAGCACAAATAACACACAGTTAATAACAAGTAGATTATTCAACAACAATTATTCATTTCTCAATTGTAATTTAATTTTACTTACAGTAAAATACTGGAATAATTAGCTGTCCTAAAAGTATGCAATACTTATTTATTTTATATTACATAACATATATATAACATTGTGAGAGGGTGGGTTCAGGAGTTAGACAGGGATGTCTTTTAAGCCCTATTCTCTTTTCTCTGTTTGTAGACGACCTTCCGTCTATCCTAGAAGGTGGCATTATAGTAGGAGGCACTAAGATCAAAATATTGCTTTATGCGGATGATCTTGTTCTCATAACCGATAACCCAGTCAGTCTCCAAAGAAATATTAATATCTTAGCAAATTATTGTGACCAATGGAATTTACAAGTAAATCTTAAGAAGTCAAAGATAATGATTTTTCGTAAGGGAGGCAGACTTGCGGCATCTGAGAAGTGGTTTTACAAAGGCGAAAGAATTGAGATTGTAAACCGGTACAAGTACCTTGGTGTAATGTTAACTCCCCGCCTTTCCTTTATACCCCATCTTGAAGAGAGAGTCTCCTCGGCTAAACTTGGTCTAAACAGGGTCTGGTCCAAATTTATTTCAAATAACAACATCCCATTAAATGCTAAAATACAAGTTTTTAAGAGTGTCTCACGCGCAGTAGTCTGCTATGGCTCCCAAGTTTGGGGCTTTCAATCTTATGAAATCTTAGAAAAATTTCAAAGATTTTTTATAAAGAAGTTGTATGGTTTACCATTAGTATCACCTTCTTACATGCTAGCCATAGAGACTGAGTTGCCTCCTTTTGAATCCCATACCCTTCATTTGCACATAAAATATTTAATTAAAGTTCTTTCCTTGCCTGATCACCGCCTATCTAAAATTGTTGCCCTCCAGATTATTAATAATAAGGTCTATTGGTTTAAACATTGGCTCACCCTCTCCAGGTGTTACCAATATGATTTTCATTTCTCTTTGGTTGACCCTTCTGATTGTCCTAAACAACTTCTGCAACTTCCAGATGCTATTAATAAGTCTCGTCTGGTGGAGTCTGTAAATCGTGCAGTAGCATCCGACCGGTTTTTATTGTATAGAGTCTTGATTTCGGACCATCGGGAAAAGGTTACGGTCTCTTTCTCCGAGAATCTAAGCCACTCTGAACTTCGCTGGCTATTTAAGCTGAGGGGAGAGCTACTATATTTAAATTGTAGACCTTGGCTTGAGAGAGATTCCGACCTTGAAATATGTTCTCTTTGTAACTTCAATACCCGCGAAGAGATATATCATTTTCTGGGTGAGTGTCCTCTATTGGCGGAATTTCGAGTTCTTTATTTCAATAAGCGAACTCTTGCAAGGGATGAAATTATTGCTTATTTATCCGGCCAAGTAAATCCACGCCCATTGATCCGCTATGCTCGTCATGCTTGGAGAGTTCGGTATATCTGGATTGTGGATTCTTCTTAGAATTTCTTTTTATGTACATTTCATTTATTTTTTGTATTATTTATTTTGAACTTTTTTTCGTTTTTGTACTTTCTTATTTAATTTGTTATAAATGTTGGTCTCTTCTTTTTGTTCTGTAGCAGTTCACTATTATTATTTTATGTTTATACTTTTTATTTATTTACTTTATTCATTTTTATTTCATGTCTTTTTAGGTCTAGCTTTCTTTGTTTTATTGAGAAAGAGTATTTTCATTTAAACATTAGTAAACTCTGGCAGACGGCTGCATGTAGCCATGCCTATTATACTTTTGTACTAAAAATTTAATGTACTTATATACTTTTTAAAAATAAAGTATTATTATTATTATTATTATAACATTGTGAGAAGAACAGCTACATTGAGAGTGTGATTGAAGAAAACTATATAATTTGCGATAAAGCCAGATAATTATTACCTATTATTATAAACGTTTGACTACTACATAAAATAACAATTACTTTAATCGAAGAATAAATTTAAACAGACGATTTTTATTAAAAATAAAATAATCGAAATCATTGATGTATGTTGGTGTAAGCATTTTTTTTAAAAAAGTTTTTAAATTTTGCAGCCTCGTAATTTTTTTTATTTTTTATAACGTTTTCTTTTTAACCTGTAATTAATAGTTTGATTATTATAGATTAATAGATATTACAGTCAATCTACAGTGCTACTTGAACAAATTTTTTGTAGATGAAAATGGCCAGCATAAGGGTCTGTGACATCTAATAAATTCTAAAAAATATTAATGAATATTAATGCAATAAAATTACGTAAATATTAATGAATTAATGAAGTTGGGTACTTGCTGATTTGTGTACCTTTTGGCGTTTAATCAACCCTTATACTTAACTTTTTAAACTGTAAGTTAAAGTTAAGGAGATTTTTGTACCTTTTGGATAGATTTTCATTTTTGTCTATTTTGCTAAGTTACATATCTGCTTTACTGTTTTTTTTAAATTTGGAATAAGCAATTCTAACATTATAACCTGATAAGGTGTTAAGTAGGAACCGTAACTACCACTGGAGAGATCTTTTTAAAGAATGATTATAGTTGCGGTCCCCAAACCATCCTCAATAACAATTTTTTTGAGAAAGCCTTTTTATATAAAATAGGAAGGTATTTGTACGTAAAAAGCAAATTTAAACTGCGATTTCAGACCTTCCTTTTAAGAGGAGCAAGAAAAATAAACGGGCGATTACGGTACTTCTCCCTAAAAGGCAAAGAGGCAAAGATTTTGAATCGAATGACAATTCATTAATGTAAATAGGTTCACCCATTGATAATTTTAACGATTTCAGTACTTCCTCTTAGTAGGTGTAAGAGCATGATGGCACTCCACAGCCATGTAGAGGAGCTTTAATCACTTCTTCGTGCTAAATTTTATCAAAATCGGACAAAGCGTTATAGAAATATTGGTAATAATAGTTTTAGAAACGGCCTTACTTGGGTGGGGCAAACTCCCCTCCATATGAGGCGTAGCGACGAGACTTTTAAAGTGCAAATCTGTACAAAATTTCGATTCGAATGACACTTCATTCATGAAAATCAGTTCACTTGTCGATAATTTGAAACGATTGCTATACTTCCCCTTAACTAGTGTAAGAGCAGATCGCCGCTTTATGTTACGTAGGGGAGCCCTAACTCTATCATCCTACCAAATTTTATCAAAATCGGGCTAAGATTTACAGAGTAATTAGTAATAATAATTTTGAAGGGGGCCTTACATAAAGGGGGCTAACTCCTCTCTAATTCGGTGTACAGCGTCGAGACCCCCAAAAGACACATCTACATAAAATTCCGAATCGAATGTCACCTCATTCATGAAAATCGGTTCTCGCGTTTAGGCGCTACGTAGTTTACAAAAAAGGTAACAACAACAAGAAGAAGAAGAACAACAACAATTTCTGAAAATGCCGTTTTTGCTCATTTTCGGCAACTTTTTTCTCGAAATCTATTAGGTCTGGGGGGTTGGAAAAAAATTACAGTTATAAAGGATGGTTTGCCCTATATTTTAAAGAAAATTTGGGAATTTTATCTTTTATAGAAAAAGAGAAAAAAATTGTCAAAGTTGGGTGTTTTTTAACGTTACGCTTTTTCGTGCACTTTTTGACGATCAATCCTTATACAACTGTCCTACCGGACAGTTTTAATAATGGCTTAAAAAGATATCAGGAGAAAGAGTTATTTAATCTATAAGAAATTTGAGGGGGGATTTAAGGCGCGTCAACATCTGAGGTCTACGCGCCCGGAGCTTTTCTCAGTGTACTGCCGGCCTGCGGACAGCATTCTCTCGTTACAGAGAACACTGTCGATCAACGGACAATGAGCTGTAAGAAACTCTGAAGAAGAGAAAAATAATCTTAGTTACAAAGTTGATGGGAGTCCAATCACGTAATTGAACTTCCCCCCAAACCATTATTACATAATCAGCCCGTGTACAACCTCGTCTAGAACATATTCTGTCATAAAAAATAGCAACTAATGATGGTTTAAATGATTTTTGGAGAATGTTTAATGTCGAACTTGTAAGTTTTGCTCTAAAAAAAAACTCGTGTTAACACATCACATACACGACTTCTTCTAACTCAACAAACCAGATTCTAACTTGTACTTTTTCTTTAAACTACAAATTTTAAAAACTTCTTTGTCTTTCTCATTTCATTCTTTGAAACATCATACAATACATATTGTAAAACTTGTCATTACACAATTCATGGAATCTTCCACCAATTATGGGGTGTCGCTAAAATGTTTACAAACATTAAATGAGTGAGAGATGACAGAATAAAGAAGTAAAATTTTTTATTCGTAAGAAAATTATGCATAATATTAAAAAAGTGACTGTGGTACTGGGTTCGATTCCCGATCTTGGCCTTGGATTTTATTTAATGGTTAAATGAGAAATAGTAAAGTACGTTTGCTAGTCGCCTCCGTCCACGACACCTAGTAAATGGTAGTTGGACGTTAAGCCCCGCCTGAAAAAATAGGCGATTACAATTAAAAAAGTGCAAAATTATTTAATTTTAAATTATATAGAAAACAATTAATTTATAACGCACTATTAAAACGACAGGACAGTTGTATAAGTGTTGATCACCAAATATTAAGTACACTGAATTTACTTGTTACATTAATCACTTGACTTCTGCAATACGGTCTAAATTTGATTTTATATCCATCTGTACACATAAATGGTTAGCCCAAGTCATAGATCACTGGTGCATAATGGTGGAAATCACTTTTAATATGAAAAGATTTTTTCAATCTAACTCAGTGAGCTGACAAATAGAAATTAATAAAGCACAATAATTAGGGACAATCTATCGTATTGTGAATAAAATTCTATAATAGCATAAGATCGCAAAATGTCTCTTCGAATACAGTAGAAAGTACATTGTTCTGATATTTTGCGGGGACGCCTAAGTTCCTGAGAACCCGACCTAAAAACAATTGACTTGGAAAAATGTTTCGAAATAAACTTGATAGGCTTTTATTTAAATTGGACGGACACGAAGTTTATATAAAATCGTTAGAGTCAAATTTGAGAAAATCACAAAACAAAAAAAAGAAAGGGAAAAAAAGTAAATTACTAAAGTGGCATAATCAGCTGCGTATTCACAACAGAAAAGTAGCACTCCAGTCGACAGATTTTGACCAAAATCATAGTAACAACTTTAATCAGAAGAGGAAATGTGAAAAATATTAATTACATGCCCTTGGGAAAGTATGAAATATTTAAACTAACTTTTATATACTCGTTATTTTGCAAATAATAATAAAAATAATTTGTGGTTTTCCCAAGCCTGAGCTTGCCAAGGCCGGTATTTTGAGAAAGAAATATCTCATAGTTGCCGCTACTTATTGTTCTCAAGTTCAACAAGAAACCTTAGAATTCACAACAACAGAAATTAACCAGACATATTGTATTACATAAGGCAGTTAATAGACGCCAGCAATTTATCCAAATAGAATTAAAAGTTATTTAATATTATTAAGAATTCACTTAAATGAATTGCAATATTTGGTTTTATTTCTGGAATAACTTAAAACTTTGCGAACCTTAAATAGCCAATTTCTGAAATAAATTCACTAAAATAAGTAATGATTGCGATAAAACATATTTTTTTTTTTTTTTTTTTTTAAGGAACATAATAACAGTTCGAAAGGAACATTAAGTTTGTATACTTAGAGATACTATGTATATATCTATTACAAAGGAGTTCCAATTCATGTTTATTTTGTAAAGTGTAAGATCTTAGTTTTAAAACTTTTTTTAAATAATTAAAAATTGCGTACATACTTTTCTCTTCAAAATTATTAATTAACTAACAAAGTTCTTCTGTAGGATTATTATATTTGTTTATATGGAGCGGGATTCTAAAACATAGACTGGGCAGCTGATAAACAGTTAATGTTTCCGGCACTTTCTTATTAAACATTAAACAATGATCTTTCGGTTTGATTGTATAAATTACATTTTTGATTTTAACTTTAATAACATAAGGGCCACCCAATCTTATTTCTGAAAGAATTCTTATAACTTGAATAGAAATGAATTTATCTAAATATTGTTGACCAACATTTTGTGAATTCCAAAATATATTAAACATACTGTTACTTTATTTCAAATGTTCCCTGTTTTACTATAGAAATATTAGATTTGTGATATAAGCATTTTAATGAGCAATTCTAATTCTAGAAGGGGTTTGAAATCCAATTATCATTTGTGTTTTCGGGTTTCAGAAAATACTCCAAGAAAGACAATTTTAATCCTTGATAAATGTGCTATTATATTTTCACTTATATCTTGAGACAGACTAACCTTATTTCTGTACATATTAACAACTTTACTGTATAATATTAGTAATTCGAATAATTCTTAAGAATTATAAGATTAAACGTTTCTATAATATTTTTGATTTTTTTTTATGTCTGCCATTATTGATTGTTTTTCGTGTACCACCAACCAGCAACTCGCGTACCACAGGTTGGAAATGCTGGAGTAGACGTTACAGCAAGTGGTCAGAATTGCATGATTTAAGAATCACAAATGATCTAATTTAATCAACATGCAAACGGACAAAATTTACCCTTACGCACTTTATTGTTTCCTGAATATTTTAAATATCAAAGTGAACAATTTTATATCAAAATTTATAGGATATCAATAAGATTTATATTAATTAGAGCGCCCCTCCAGTCATGTCTAGCGAAAGGCTCCTGGGCAAATTGTGAAGGCGTGGATTTTTCTTCCCAGAAAGGCCGAAACCTGAGCTTAAAGCCCTCCCCACGAACAGAATAACATATTATGTTATTATAACATAATGTTATATAGCGCGCTGTACCATTTTTTTCTGATAGCTTCTTGGCTGCCTTCCGCCAGTCCCAAATAAATTTTTTAAGAATTGTTTTTAATTTATTTTTTTAAATCACATCTAGTACAAAATATATCCATCACTCACATTTTTTAGCTTCATACAGAATGTACAATGTGACCTAATTTCCTTATCCACTGAGACATGATAAGAATGTTATCTAGATTGATCATATTAGATCACGCGATCATGGCCGATTTATGCGGTGGGTTGAATCGTTGAGGTGGAAAGTAGATAAGAGAGAATGAGGCACAGAATTATACTGCTGGATAGATTAGAGTGGAAAGTAAGGAAACGAGAGCGGATTAGTTGGGACATAAAAACTATGTTGGTCTTTACGGAGGGTATCATTGAAAACTTAGAACGAAGCACTGACGATACGTCTGATTACATTCTACGAGCGATGAAAGCCTACGCCAACGCGATCCAGAGGTTCTATGGGACACCCGCTAATTTAGAGCACCCCTACCTGCTTTCTGGGCATAATATGAAAGGGAGGATTTTTTTCACCAAAGAGCTGAAATCTAAGCTTAACCAACCATTCACGCTGAAACAATAGTTCGGTTTCATCTTATTTCTTACTGATGTACTCGTAAAACAGAATCTAGGGGTTTCCTACCACTACCCCTTCGACTTTTGATGCACTCATTGAAGTCTGAGGACTTTTGTTTGGAAAGACTGTATTCTCTGTGTATTGGACGGTTTGGCGGATACCCCCAGATCCGTCCCATGTGCCTTATCGGTGATTTATAAGAATATCAGTTTTTTATGTGTTTTCTCAAAGGAATTTGGTACAAGAACTCAGATAAATTGATCTTCTGTACAGTTATTGCCAGTGTAGTCAGGTGTGTGGATTCCAAGTTGGTCTACTAGGTAGAATCCCAGACAGCATTCAATGACTTTTAGTTTTTGAGCGATACGCAAACACACGCGCAGAGACCATGCACAAAAAACTTTTTTCTTGCAAAACAAGCATACTTTTCGAAACTTCAAATTCCTATATTTGATATGACTGCAATACGTATAACCAGGAGAAAGCGAAAGTAAAAAAGGTGAATTTACTTACAGTCTAGGTGAGTGTGTGCTTTGTAGTCAATATATTAAAAACTTGCTCTGTTAGAATTTGAAATTATGTTCAGGTGCCACCAGGTAGGCAGAAAATTAGGTTTCAAGACATCTACACGTACAAATAGGCCCACTTTTGCTTGCAAAATTTCTCAGTAAATTGATTTTAGAAGAGAGTTATTACGATATTGAGCTCCCATCTAAACCGCTATTTCAGTAAACTGCTCGGTTTTTTATCCCTTATAGTATTATATTACTTAAATTGAAACTCTTGGCGATTATCCCCAATTTTAAGCCTAGATTTCTCGTGGTTAAAATTTAATTCAATAAAAATAGGGGCTTAATATTATTGTAAAATGATGTTTTTTAGAACAACAGAAACAATTTTCTAACTTCTTTTGATTCTGTTAAATGCTGAATTTAAATAAAATAACAATACTACAACAAAAAATAACATAAAAATGTGTACCTCATCTTCTGAATCATCCATTATATTTCTTCTTTTCTTTTACCTTATTTTTTAAGACTAAGAAAATAAATGTATGAGTTGAAAAAAAAAACCACTCAAGCTAAACTCTGGCAATTTTAGATAGATCTATCTGATTTTTATCTGTAAAAATGACGTAAATTATTTTTAAAACTTTTTCATAAAATGGACGAAAAATTAAATTAAAAAAAAAAAATCTCAAATTGGACGTTTACTGATTGATATTGGCTTGGCGAATCACTCGTGTCATTGCAGAAACTTTCACAACAAAATTTAGAAAAGTATTGATGTTCAAGGGTATATGGATGCTATGTCTGAGCTGCCCAGACCCACTGCGGGTCCCCAATTGATTACATTCAAATACTGTTGAAAACATTCTTAACTGACACATTGAGGACAATCAGAGTTGCCAAACCGTGCAGTCTTAAAATAATATAAAAACAAACCAATACTAGTTCAAAAATTATTAATTCAAACAAATTTTCTTTATAATGATTCTAATGAAACAAGTTCTATTTATTCAGAGATTGTACCATATTTTTGTTTTTGTAATCTTATTACTAGAGAGCCCCCCGATTAATTTCTACAATTTCCTTCTACACTCCACTTTAAAAAACTGATGTGAAACATGCAGAAACACGATTCCTCAGAGCAATTTTATACGTTTTCTACAACTTTAATTTTTTATTAATTTGTATATAAATGAAGTATCGTAGTTGTAAAGCAAATTTTTTTTTACGTTTACACGGAACAGCCAGTATGTTTAACCGGTCCGCCACATAGTGTTTAGCAGGATGCAGTCTTCATTACTGGTAGGTAATGATCGTTATATGGATGAACCAACCGTAAATTTGTCAGGAGAGCTTTTTACTGTCGAAGAGATCACCAGGATCTTTATGATGATGAAGGTCTTTCACTTCTTCACTAATATTTCTTCTCCTACTTATTTTGCACCAATGTTCCAACTCAGGTTCTAGGTCTTCTAAAAAGTAAAAACGGTAGAATGAACTTGTCTATTCTTTTAATTGCTACTGTCATCAGTGACTGAGCGATAGGTGTAAACTGGGTACCGACAAAATGTCACATACTATGTAAATCTTTGTTTGCGGTGGGGGTAAGATTTACGGTTACCGTTACGTGAGGTAGAGTGTACTTGATATAAATACTTAAATTTTATACGTTTTCTGAATGCCCTGATCCCTTACTTTTATAATGTTATTCAAATTTGTCCCTACCTACCGATATTTAAGAGAGTCCTGGTGGAAATTATCTCACAGCTCTGTGACTGTAAGTTAGGGTGGGTATTTTCCTTTAACCGTAGTAACAAAGTAGAAGTTGATTTTAATGGGAGAATGTGTGAGTTTGATCTAATCCTACATTTCGATATCAACTATTTTAATAGAAAAAAAGAATGTTCATGCATTGTCAAACAATGATAATTATAGCCAAGTGTTTACAAAAATCCAATCACCGATAAAAACAGGGTCCATTTAATTTATAAATAATAATGCTTATTAAAATTTCCTATATATTTTTTCTGCCAAATATTTTTAAAAATTAGGGACAATCAAATTCTTACTCAAAAATTAGTAAGGAAAATGAAATTATACAATAACCACTTTTTTTTCTTTTTTTAAAAATTATTTAAGGCGCGTCAACATCAGAGGTTATTGGCGCCCGGAGCTTTTTACAGTGCACTGCCGGCCTCCAGACAGTGTTATCTCGTTACAGAGACACTGTCCATCACCGGACAGTGAGCTGTAAGAAGCTCCTAGGAAGAGAAAATTCAAGGGCCAGCAACTGAATTCGAACCCGTGACCTCCGCGTGGGAATCCAATACGCTAATCGCAAAGCAACGTTATTAGTTACCTGAAAGTTTACATTGGTCGGGGCGTGGCTTATTTAAGTAGGTCTCACCCGCTAACCATCTCGGCGTTTTATTAGACAGATCCGCATTTCAGCTTCCAATACGCCACTGCTATATTTGGTTAATTCTTTATTGCTAATTATTTCTGAGAAAAATATTTCAATTTTTCTAGCTAATTTTCCCCAATAGGTATTTCATGGATTATCGAATTATGCAATTAAAAAATATTATCTCAAAACATCAAAAATAAAGATGTTTCCAACATTAGTTTTACTTAATGCAAGCCACAAGCAGAAAAGTTTAGAATATTGCCATTTTATCGAAAAAGTAAAAAAAGAAAATTCGGTATGCTGTTCAATATAAATCCGCCATTTTCTAAGTTTAATTGAATGTGGCTGTCAATGGAGTCCAGTCTTAAGATAGGTTAGATTTGGCAAAATCATTCGGCTCGAGTAGTTGGTGCCGAGTAATCTGTGTCGCTTGACATATGTCTCTCCGGCTACTAAGCATGGGCAGCCCGTAACATTCATCTTTGTGGGGATGAGTTCGGTAGATTGCCTCAGTTAAAATTCTGCTTAAGAGGTTCATCTAACTTTTTTTAAGAGACATTTTGCCAGTTCTGCTTGAAGACGTTCCTCTACAACGTCGGTTAGATATGTGTTTTCAACAAGATACCTTGCACCAGTTAAGTCCTCTACAGAGAGGACAGAGAAGTATGGGCCGATTAGTTGATTTCCTAAAACTCCACACCAAACGTTTGTATAAAAACAACCTGAATGTCGAATAACTCTAGTCTGCCTAGATCTTGACTTTGCCACCATAAGTGCTGTTACAACAAAGCGTGGGAGTCCAGAGTTTTGGCTTACCTATCCGTTGATGGTGCCCAGCTTGAACAGCTTCTTTAAAAAAAATAATGTAATTTTGACATTAAACTAAAATTTGTTTTTCATATTTTAAATTACCATAGCTTTTGAAATACCTAACCGATTTAATTTTTTTTTTTGTTTGTTTTTTACGATCTCAAATACTACAGTAATATGCAAAAAAAATATAACGTTCCATTTGAAAAAAAAGTTGGATGCTGTATCTCGAGATATTGGGGTTTAAAAAAAATGGGTCAATCACTGAAAATAAACTAGACTAAAAATGATTAAATACGTGTTTTTTATTTTTTCGAAATTTCCCGCCGTTAAAAAAAAAAGTGGGTGGAGTATATAACTCTGGTCACCCTGTATATATATATATTTATATATATATATATATATATATATATAAAAAAAGTAAAAACATAGAAGATAAATGAAACATATCTGTATTTCTTTATTCATTAATTTGTTTCATAATTTGTACTTAATATTTATTTTACTTTTATACAATGAAGCCGTTAAAAAAAATTATTTTTTGTCACAATCAAGTAAGTTTCTTTAAGATTGCTTGATTGAAATTGGTTTTCTATCACATATTTTTTATTTATTTTTTGTATGTTCATTACTTACATATATTAAATTACATTACAAATACATAAAACATATTCGTAGAAGAATCATATGGCATAGCTAAAAATATTAGTAAAATAAAAAAAGATAATAATAAAATAAAGATTTGAATTAAAAAAAAAAGATTATTGGAGATCTATGCGCTTTGGTTTAATGTGTAAGAATGAACATAAATTGAACTTATACCCGGAAATATTCAGAAAGCAAATTTTGTACTTAAAATGTGTTGGTGTTTTTACAAGCAACGCTATCATCGTTCGACAGTTTTTTGTTTCAATTGAACGGAAGCGCAGTCCTTAAAAACTTTTTCACAAAAGTCAAATATTACTCCAATGATTTTTACTCTCTTTTTTTTTTATTTCTTATGCTATGAGCACTCTGAATTGAAGGCCTATCACTTTTATTTGGAATATTTGTTCACGGATATTCATTTAGAGGAGTTTAGGACTTAATTTTAAGTGCTTCTAACAGTTAGCTTCTAAAGAATGACTATTTACTTTTGAAAAAAGTCATGTCAATGTTCACTTCAGATTTTTGTTTGTATAAATAATCAGAGAAAGTCATTACCCAAAGATTCTGATAATAATAATTATTATTATTATAATAAAAATAATAATAATAAGCTCAACCAAATAATCTCCTAAGATATGTTTTAAATATTTATTTTATTAACACTTAATATTAAACTGAATCTACCAACTTTCTTTTTTTCATTTTATTAATTTACTCAAACTTTATTTACAAAATTTTATATTTCTTAAAAAAAAGAAAAGAAAAAATCCTCTTTGGTATTGAGTGGGGCACAATATAAACGAGTACTATTTTATACCAAGAAGTCAGTTTCAAACATACTTATGCCTTTACAATATTCCAAAATCATTTTTCATTTAATTTCTCATGTTTTTAATTACAAAAGGTCCCATTAAATACAAAAATAATAATAAATAAACAATTAATAAATTTGACAAAATCAGAAACTTGAAACTTAAACAAAAATTAAACGAAACAAAATTGGTAAATAAAAAAAGAAAAAAAATCGCATAGTTTTTCTATACAATAAACAAAAAAAAAATGATAAGGAATAACAATTTATTATTCATTTATTCTTTTAAATAAGAGAATAAAAATATATATTAAATATAAAAGATAGATTTGTGTTATTGTTTACTTTCTCTTAACCTCTAGTAAGAAGGAGTATTGTGATCATATCAAATCAAAGAAATTTGTTTTTCTTTCTGGAAATATGAGAGTAAATTCTATATTCTTAGAAAGTTACATAACTTCTCAGTAAACATTTTCATTACACTTTATTATACGGGTTAAAAACTAAATTTGATTTAGTCTCAAGCAGATAAAAGCTTCTCTCACCATGCCAAAAGGGACAAATTTGAAGAGATGTAGTGGAATCACGAAGAGGTATCAGAGACTAGTTTTTAGTCTGTGATGCTTACTACCAAAATTTGAGCCCTAAGGATGGTCATTTGGCAACCAGCACTCCGTGATTCCCCATTTCGGGTCCCATGAAGAAGACCTGAAGACCTGACCTTTCCATTTTAGCTCTTACATTTTGGATGGAAATGTCTTGGGACAAGCAAGCGACATACATTTCACCTAACTAGTCTCTGCTGATCAAGGCATACCTCCTAGTGGTCCCATCGGACCACCGGCTGCGGTTCCGACCCATAAAAAGCCCAGTGCCCCTGCCGACTTATTCTGGCCTCGTCGGCTTAGAAACAACGGTACCGCAAGTCTCACATTGAGTGAATCCAGATCTTAAGCAGACTGGGTCAGGAGGAAAGAGAACCGTCCCTTCTCTTTGTATAAGTAACAATCGCTAGTCTGCTAGATACTGCTACTTTGACAGCAAAGAAAATATACGTAAAACGAGTGAAAAAAAACCTGGACCTTTTAAAAAAGAAAAGGTTCCTCCCACCAATACTGCAAGAGGTTGACACAATAAGCCTGAAAAACAGGACCACTCAATGCTCTAATCTAATCCACGTTTTAAGAAAAACTTAGGTTTTCCAAGAATCGATCGAGATTTGCAAATTAATCAGTCAATGTCACAGTTTCAAGAGAGCGCAAAGACATCAGAAATACTGAGTGCTACGGTGAAGCCTTCAAACTCGATTAATAAGGTTTATTTATCTTTCTTTAAACAATTTTTACTTATTAAAACTCTAAATGAACTTTATTCGTTTAATTCTGAAAGCCATATCGTGTAGTCTTTAACCCGTGTAAGAAAATTCATTATGAGAATGTTAAGTTTTGACACCATCGTCGGCTTCAGATACTCAAATCTCAACAAAAAAACTAACTTAATTTATTCAAAGCTAACATTTCAACAATAAAAGAAATATAACTGAAAAATACACTCAGGGACAAAATAATAAAAATTAAAAAAAAAAGCTTTGGTTATTTCAGCAGCCTGGTTCTACATAAATTTCATGTATCTTTCTTTTGACACTTGCGAGGATAGTTTATTTTTGTGTTCTGTTATGAGAAAATTAAAGAAATAGTAAGAAGAAAAAAAATCTTAAAATTTGAATACATTCCCGTGGAGAACTGTCTCATAAGTCGTTTAAAGACTTTTGGAAGAAAAAAAAGTGTTTTGTGTCTAAACGTCAGAGAATTTAAAACCTGAAGAGTATGCCAAAACAGTGATGTTAATGGAAGAAATGCCAAAAGTTACCATCACATTACACGTTTGGTCACATTGCAGCCGAAGTATGGCACTAAATATTGAGACAATAGTTACAGCAGAAGACCTGGATCGGTCACTGAGGAAAAATCACAACGGAGGTTCGTTAATTTTTGTTTCTAGTTCTTGGAACAATTCGGACTTCAGATGAGTAAATGCACCGTAGAAGACGATTTTGAAGAAAGATGTTTTTGTTCTCGAAGTTCTGCAAGAACGTTGGATTTGGTACAGAATAGTCCCAGTTAAGTTTGCTCTCTTAGACAAGTGAGGAGAAATGATTCCTTTCCCAGAAGAGACCCGATAGTTAACCTGAATAACTACTTTCACCTGAAAGGTAGTCATTAGTCATTCAAAGGTCATGAAACGCGTTAATACCAAGCAACTCTTCTACTAGTCTCTATCTAAAGCGCTCAGTCATGACAACACCTCAAGTATGTTTGACTTTTCATCTTTTTACTTTCTCTTACCACTGTTATGAGGAATATTGTGTGTTCGTGCAGATTATTTATTTTTGATTTTTCGCTGGAAGATTTGGACGAAATCAGCAAACTAAGATTGGCATTGTACTAAACGATTTTTTATGTTTTGGGTTTATTCGCTAATGCTCTAACGACTTTCTTTAAACTTCGTAAAACTATTGCAAACAAGTGTATCTCTCTTATTCGAAGTAATTTTCAGGGAAAATTTACTTAAAAGCGCAGTACTAAAGGAGATTTAACGTTAAGCTTTCTTTGACAATGCCATTTTAGAGTATTGCAAGGTTCTTAGATGTGTTATATTTTAGAGTATCAAATGTGTTGCAAAAACCTGTTTTAAACACAAATTGATCTGAAGACCCACTTCACAGAGATTTTTATTGAGTTTTCTATGGTTTAGCCTACCAACATTATCGGGTTTCCAAAAAACTTGGTTAATTGAATAATATATATTTACTGTTTTTAACTGTATACTTTACAAGTACACTTGAACTTGCCACATTAACTGCAATTTTATGAACGGCTTCAACACTTTGGATTGAAACATTGATAAACAGAGAACATTGACTTTAATAAGGTTTTTGAAAAGTCATGCTTCCTTCAATGGTATCCATCATGTTAGTGTAGACGACTTGTAGAATACTGAAGTCATCTAACTTTTCACTATAACTTTTACTTTATAGAAAATTTAATTACAGTTTATTATTATACAATTATTTAATTGTAGTAAGAGAAAATTTTGTGAATGGTCACACCCGATTTTTTTTTTTGTGCCAGTGTTTTTTTTTTTTTTTGTTCCAATTTGAATGTATTACAGTTATTCCAATTAATTCCAGTTATTAAAACATAAAATAAATAATTATAATTCACAAAACAAGAAAACTTAACTTAAAACTTAAAATATATTTTACAAAGATGAAATTAAAAAATTTCAAATAAATAATAACTAAAAAAATGAAGACTCAAATCACATAGAAGCTTTTTTCAATTCAGTCAAATAAATTTGTTTATTTTATTTTATTTTTAAATTTTTTCTACAAGAAGATTCTTAAGAATTAATAATTCACTTACTTTTATTTTCTTCTTTTCATACTAACTTGAAAGTTACTTTTTCTTTGATTGTTTATGAGATCCAAATATAATATTATACATTCGTAAAAAATATACACATAATACTGTAGTTTAAAAATCAGGAACCTTAGCATTTTTTTCTCTCTTAGATTATTTATTAAGATTAAATATTTTTATATTTATATTAAAGTTTTTGGCTAACATTGTAGGAAATTATGATGGAGTTTATAATTATTTCCCTCATTCACTACGAATGAATTTCTTCAAGAATGCTTCAAAAATGCGAAGAAACCATCTGAGCTCTGAAATATAAATACTTTAGAATAAAGCTCGCAAAAATAAACTCACTCAACAGTGTCTCGCTCTCTTTCCATAATTGCATTGTGCCTTTATCGTTTTAGTTTTGTTAATAAAAGTAAATAATAAAAAAAGTTTTCCTTGCAAGAGAAGTTGTTCCATGGCCGCTACGAACCCATTCCCATACTTCCGATGTTTTTAAAAACTATGTTATATTAATCTTTATTTCTGAAGAGGGTTTCTACAATATAATTTCTAATTCCATCAGATATAAGGGACTCGATAGTCAACTACTTTCTCCTGAAAGTTAGTCATTAGTCATTCAAAGGTCATGAACTCCTCCACTAGTCTCTATCTAAACCGCTCTGTAATGACAGGACTATGCCTTTTAAAATACTTTAAAGCCCATTTATATATAAAAAAATTATGATAAAATTTTATAAATTAAATTTTTTTATAGCTTTGTGAGAAATGGAAGGGGGACGTCCAAGATTAGCGCACTTCTCGGCGTTAGTTTCAAAACTTTACTGCTGATATTAGAGATCTTAGAAAAAATAAATGTTCAAAGCGTCCATCATATGATGTCCTCAAAAGTAATACCGCAATCATGTTGCAGAACTGGACAGTATCTAAAGCCTTCAGCTGGTCATCTCTGAACTACGGAAAACCATCTTCTCTTTTTTAAACTATCCATCTGACAAACAATGCAATTGTGGACCATTCACATGGTTACATGAGTAACACTTGCTAACTGCTCTGAACCAGACCATAGTCTGCAGAAGGCTTAATCCAAAAACAATAGCCAAAAACAGTAGCCAAAAACTCAGTACATTATATTTCGTTCAATACAAGTTAATTGATTTAAAACAAATCTTTTCCATTCTAGAAACTAAATACTAAAAAATTTAAGAAATATTCGTTGTTAAAATATATTTTATTTTTCATATTCAACAATTTTTTAATTTATTTTGGATAAAAATGGTTAAAAATTATAAACGTACAAATCAAGTGAAGTAAATACTGAGTCATACAGACAAATGAAAGGAGGTGGAAATGATTTGTGAGGATTTAGTGAAGACGTTTGACGGCGTTCAGCGAATTCGACTCTGGGAAGCGCTATAATTTAGTATTAAAACTAATGTTATGCCACAGTACTACAGATTTTATGGAGGGCTTAGTGAGGACGCGAAATTCTAAAAACTTCAATTCGAGCAATTGTTAGTAAGTATGCTGTGTGTCCACTACTTTTTTTCAAATATTCTAAGTGAATGAAAAAGAAACTCTGGCAGACGGCTATAGCCATACCGAATATACTTGTTTCTAAAAATATGTTACTTTTTTAAATAAAGTATTATTATTATTATTATGAAAAAGAAATAACCATAAAATAGATTTACAAGTGAGAAACAATACCTTTACAAGAAACCTGCCATTCGCGAAGGACCAGATGGTTGTAGTCAGGACGAGAGGATACGAAAACATAAGTCTCAGCAAAAAGAAGCATCTAATTTACATGATAACAGACGCTCTAGGAAGGTAAGCTTAAGGCGACTCACAATATTTGCGAAACGCAGTTGAAGGAAGGAAGTGAATAAAAGGATAACTGTATGGAAGCGAGTCAATGTTTGTTAAAATCGTTGCTGTGAAGCAAAAGTGAGGGAACAAATGAGTTCAGAAATTGGAGAAAAAATAAATTTTAAAAGGATTTCTGTCTGCTCGGATAGTGAAGCTGGAGAAGGCACTTAAATTATAGTGTCTTCCTATCAATATTTGTGCCGGCATGTTTCTGGAAATTAAGAAGAAATCTACGTTGTTAAGAGGCCCAGATTCAGCTTAGGTTGCTGCAGTTGTTTTTATGGGGGAGGGTGTAGAAATGTGAGCCTAGATGAGAAAGTCTAGTAGGTTACCATCAAACGAGGAGGGCCTAAGATGAAAGAAATAACAATTAGTTCACGAGGAGGAGGAGTCTATGTTTTATACCGCATAAATGTAGGAAAAATAAAGGAATAAAATAAAAAAAGTAATCGATCTTAAATTTTAGTTACATGTAACTGTCGAAACAAAAGCCCTCAATAACCAGTCTCTCGGCGATCCAGATAAAACTTTTGTTAGAACAAGCTGCGGTGTCTCTAAACGCGCGGCTTGTCACGGTCGATAAACTGAGCACTGCACACTCTTTTGTAACCAATTAAGATGACTGGGATGGTACAAATACGCCGCAACAAAGCGCTGAACACGTTTACTCACAGACTCGCGACGCAATAACTGAACAGGAAATTTTCTGATCTGTTACCTAAAAAAGTCGTATTACACAAAACTTTTATTATGTGAATTATATTGGTGGAAACCATCCTCGTCAACAAATTAAAGCTTATATATAATTAGCCTTATTTTATTATTGTTTATTAGCTTGTTTGTTTCTTTTGTCGCATAATCTCTGACGTGGAGCATTTGATCAACTGGCAGCCATCAAAATGGAAATCCACGCTGAGATGATTTTGTTTACTATTTTATTTGAAAAAAATTACTGGAAAGCAGTGGGCAACGCTGCTAGAAGACAGTAATACCTGCCGGCCTCCCAAGAAAAGAGTCTGTCGTGCTCTTCCGAGGAACTACAGGGCACGATTACCTGCAAGCACACCTCCACAAAATAGGTATTAGGGACTCGCCGATTTGCCCATTGTGCAACAACGGCGTAATGATTTTTAAGCATTTGGGCGAGTGCCCGGCATTACAGGGCATGCCTACTCCATATGAAAAATATTGGGCTGCCAGACAAAAAATGGCTTAACGCCTTTGTCGCGGGATAGGAAAAAATGAAAAAATAACAAGTAGTGTAGGAAGACATGAGCTTAATTTAAAAATAAAACAAACCAAAACGGAAAAGATACATTACAAGTTAAAATTAAAATAAATTGGTAACTTGAAACTTCGTTTTTTGTTTTCAAATTTTTTCAATAAAAACAATTATAGTAATTTGGGATTCCAGTGAGCATTTTAAGTTAATTACTGGATGTGCAAGCTCGTAATTACAGGTCTAGTGGAAAAGAAAATTATTCCTCGGACCAGTTTTGTCAAAATGGTCTGCGCCCTATCAGATACGATTAAAAAAACAATTGTAATAGTATACATTCAAATGCAAAAACCAAAAATAAAAAACACATTGGTAATTTGATATAAACGTTTAATTTCCGGTGAAGTTTTTGTTTTTTTAATAGTTTATATATCTATTTTCACTGCTATATTCTGCTACTTCCCCAACATTGTTTTTGTTCTGTAATAAAAGAAATAAGACAATTCTCTTAGGAAGTCTTATTCACTCCTATGTAGGATATCACATTTAAAACATGATCGCAGAAACACTACTTCTTAGTACGTTGCTTTCTTTAAATAAAAAAAATAATATCCCAGAACGGCGCTAATGACCAAGCTGACGATGCGCCGAAAAGGAAATATCCCAGGATTATTTTCCAAAAGTTACGAGTTAAAAATACCTACATAATATGCTTGTGCGATGATGTTATTGGAAGATAGCAGAAGTTACAGTTTGTTGTCGTTTTAATTATAGTACATTTTAATAATAGTACAGCTGCGCTGTAGCGAAACTGAGGCAACAGAAGAAGGACTGGATTCAAGCAGAGAGCTACAATAACAAATGAGGTTAAAGGCAGTTTGGAGGCCGATGAGACGGCTTTCAAACTTCTGATAGGACTTTTCGAAACCGCTAGGTTTATGAAAGCGGGCAAATGGACAGTGTACGATATATAGGCATTTGAGGTCCTTCTCACACCTCCTGAACTTCTCATTTAGTATCTAGAACAGTAATAGTTTGTATGATAGTTTTGGTTTCCGACCGTTGTAAATTGATGATTTTGGGAATATTGAGGTACGGTCAATCAATAAATTCAAACACAAATTTTGTTTCATCTCACCAACGTTTCGGTAAATCTATTACCTTCTTCAGGGTAGTGTAAAGTTTGAGGAGTTTAATGTTAAGCTACATCATCATGACTGTTTTTAACAGTTCAACAGTTATGATGATGTAGCTTAAAGTTAAACTCTACTACCCTGAAGAAGGTAATAGAATTACCGAAACGTTGGTGAGATGAAACAAAATTTGTGTTTGAATTTATTGATTGACCGCACCTCAATATTCCCAAAAATCAGTAATAGGTTGTGTTTATTTATCTGGAGCAGGGAAATACCGGAAAAATCTCATAATTTTCAGATGACCACGCATATATTCATTCGAGCTCTTTCATTAAGTCATCAAATTAATGGCAAATTATATAATATGGTGTCCATGGGTGATCCAAAACACTTTCAAAATTTGTTTCTTAACCTTGGTTTATATAGTCAGAAAAAATACAAGTTCGTATTGTAGCCTCTTGGCTGCATACCGACAAAAAAAAAAAATAAAAAAAAAAATAACTCCAGCCTCTACTCCATAATGCTGAATAAATAGGCTATGTCTGAATTTTAAATTTTTTTTCTAAAGTTTTGAGAGAAAGGAAAATTATTTCCGCTACTGTGGACGGACAAAATACGACCAACATTGACCCAGTAAATAGTTTTCTTTTCCTTACCTGCTTCACCAAATTTTCTAAAATCATTAAGCATTAATATAGCAATTTTCCAACCAAATAACCTTTATTTAGCATAAAAAATAACTTTTATTTTCAAATAGGTACCTTCTATAGAAATATTAATTTTGATTAAATAAGCATATTATTAGATTTATGTGAGGTTTAATCAGGTGAGGAGAATTTAATAGAACAAACTTTTTTTTAAAAAAAACTAAAGGATTAATTTGAATTGAAAAATGCTATTTGATAAAAGAAACACAACTAAAAGCATAAAAACACAATATAAAAGCACAATCCCAAATAAAATCTGCATAGCAATTGCACTATATTATTTTAGATTACTTACAAATAAAGTCTGTTTTTGAATTTTATCTTTATCATTTAAATGCAAAAAAATTATAAACAATAATTGTAAAAAAGAGAAGAATTAAATGAAAAACAAATTATATGTATAATATTTACAAGGTTCATAAAGTACTGATTTTTTTAAATCCTAGAATACATGAGGTATATTCTATGTATTTTTATTTATTTATAATTTTTTCATAAAATATTGTAAGCAAACTATATTTCTTATTATTTATTGGTATTACAAAAGAATTTGCTGGTACTCAGAAAAAAACAGTATAAATTAAGTAATCAGGGGGAAAGGCGAAAAAAGTGAGCAATTAGTCGATAGGGATAAAAAAAAAAATCAATGGATTTTTATCGACAAGTACGTGGATAATACTTCAGGGCTTTTCTATTACGATTCTATTCTTTTGATAGGAAAACACAGACAGAATAAAAAAATAAAAATAAAAGGACATCCGTCCTACGTCGGATATACTAAATAGACGGCTCTCTCTTCTTGGGCAGAGGGTGATTGATTTTTTCCAATTACTACTAGTTCAAAGCCAGCTGCCTAACCTCATTTCATGGTTTGTTGCCTCCAACAAACATGGTCACCATTGTGCACCCCCCCCCCTACAATTCAAACTGTTAATACTTTCTCCTATTATTGAAGGTTAAATCCGGAAAACTATGATGACCAAACTAGAAAAGCCTGGAAGGGGTTAGCTGAACGGTAGTGCACTGAACTCAGGACGCGGAGGCCCCGGGTACAAATCCAGTCAGTGGCCGACCTAAAACTTGTTTGTTTTTTATTTTTTATTTTTTACCTAAAAGCTCTTACAGCTCGTTGCCCGGTGTTGCAATAGTATTTATTATTTCTTTCACTGTCCAACCAGTATCACCAGTATTCAGATGGTTAATCTTGTTTTCCCCTTAAAGATTCAGTTAAAAATAATTAAAAATTAATTTCACAATATTATTAATGAAAACAACTTTTTTTTGACTATGATTAAATTAGGAAACAGCCAAATTAGGTGGGATAGATAGGTTGTATACATTTCATGTGTTTTAATTCAATGTACTTATTATACACAACCGATCACCTCCTTGTGGAGCCCACTTGGTACACTAGTCAGCCAAATCGTTCTTTAATTAAAAACATTAATTTCTTTTTACCCTTATAGGCAAGTTTCATGTTCTCAACCAACTGAGCAAATTGTGCATGTCCATCATGCGCTAATACAAAAGTATCACGCGCTTTAACCAAAAATTCAATAAAATCACCATAATGTCTTGGCGAGATATGCGTCAATCTGGAATGTGTTGTATTAACGTAAGCAGCCATAGCAGCATCTAACAATTGTCGTAACGGTGGACGATCGTACGGTAGCGGACGATTGCTAGTCCTAGCACCATTTCTATGCCCTCCATGATGATGGTGGTGATGATGATGGCCGCTACTGCTGCCAGTGCTATGGTGATGTCCTCCTCCGTGTATGCCTGGCGGTATGACTGTAGTGGGGCCTGTGTGATGGTGACTCTTGCCAATCCCAGCTGTACTGCATGGGATACCGGGCGCTGTGATGGAACATCTACGAAGAATGTCTGATAATACTGTGGCACATTGCACATTTTTCACCAACAATGGTATCATATTGCTCAATTCTGTTTTTCCTAAAGAATGACTAAGAGCACATGCCCAGTGTATATCATTTATTGCTGGATGTGTATCCTAAAACATAACAAAAATATAATTTATCTATTTAACCAATGAGTAAGATGAACTTCATTTAACTATTGGTTATCGTGGACGGGGACAAAAGCACATATTTTGCTATTAACTGAAATGTAAAAAAGATTATACAGCTGTTAGTTCGCCAAGTTTAATGAACATTGTTGGAGACGTTTTCGAGAAAACTTCCTAATTACAGAATCCATTCTGAAAAGTTGCGTTTTTCTTCAAATTTAGAATTCTAAAATATAATTAATCTCTCTAAGGCGATAATACATAAGAGACGATATAACAGTGCATTTTGTGGGAATAGTTTATGTTTCTCTGAAGCCTATCCTAAAAATTATATTATCCTAGGAAAAAGTAAATAAAAGTGATACATGTTTTTGTGTCTAATCAGTTTACAAAGTTATATTTATATAACGTAAATATATAATTGTACATTTATATAATTATATAAAATTATTACGTATAATTATATAACATTAAATATTTACATTAACTAAATATTTTGTGCTGTTTTTGAGAAAAGCACGAAAAACAGAAAAATCCGTTCAAAAAAACAATTTTTGTTAAAATAAAAATATCTGAAGCTAGTGCCAAAACTGAGCTACAAATTTTGAATTTCTGCGACATTCTAGCTGTTGCGCTATTCTTTCACAGAGTAACATATACACACATACCTCTACTGTTAAAATTATTTTGTTTTTATATTCAGTAGAGTTCAAAACATCTACATTATAGAAAAAATTCAGGTACTTGACATATCGCGATATTTCCTCAAAACCAATCTAAATATCAATACTAATTTGGACATAAATATGTATCTCATCTCTTCAAGGATTCAACTATTACATAATTTAATTAAGTAAAAAAAGTGAAGTAATCGCCATTTTGTTAACGATGCTTCACGTCCAACTACTAATTAGGAGACGTGTACGGGTACGGAAGCACATAATTTACAATTATTTTCATAACAAAAAGAAGAAGAAGAAGAAGAAGCGGGATTGAATTGGGGATCTCCTACTTACATATCACTACACTCCTATTACATAATTAAAATTTAATTATACATAGTTTACCTGATTATACGCTAAATGTACATTTTTCATAGCTAACATGGCCAACTTATATGCCCGGGCCGGATAGCCTCTATGCTCCATGTAGCGGGCTATTGTGAATAGCTGTGATGAGGTCATTATGTGAGAAGCTGCATCTATTACAATTTGATAGGCAGTCTCAAATGATAATGCTTCATTCTCGCACAACGTTAGGGCATTCAAGGCACAATTTGGTGGATCCTAAAACCAAACCATATAACAGCAGGATAAAAAAAAGATTTAAAAACAAAAAATCAAAACAGGTACTTTTTTTCTGTTACAACAACTTTCTCTCACCGAATTACTCTTATAAGTGCTGTACAAGCAAACAAAAATAATTTCAATAGTTAAAAAGTCAACCCACCGTTTTAAAACATTAAAGTGGAACATCTTATACAATTATTTGAGTGAACCATCAATTTCAAAATAAATAATTTAGTTCTCACTTAAGTAAATTATAATTTTTTTTTTTTTTTTTTTTTTTTTTTGAGGGGTGAAATGCGTTTACGCACGCAGAGGCCCTGCTGTGCCGGACTCCCAAAATAGACTACCGGCTAAAACACCCCCCCGCTGCTAGGCCTAGCCTGGATTCACTGGCGACCAGCATTACTTCAGAGCTAGGCCTCTGTCTTTACTCATTGGAGTATTTCCCTCGGTGTTACCCTACTTGGCAGTCGTCCAGGTCCTGCTTCTTCTGCTGAAGAAGGTCCCTGGCGTACCTAGCTGCAGTCTGCCAGAAGTAAATTATAATAATAATAATAATAATAATAATAATAATAATAATAATAACAATAACAATAACAATAACAATAACAATAATAAAATACGTCCCACTGATTTACAAACCTATATGAAACTTATTAAAAATAGAAAGTGGCAAGTTCAGTGGGACAACACTAATGAAAAACTAAAAGATACAAGGCCACGTGTACTAAATACTAGAGTCGAGAATTGCCCGCGGCAAGAATCAGTGATTCTAACAAGGCTAAGGATTGGTCATACACGTCTGACACATGGGTACCTCCTCATTGCCGAAAGAAGGCCGAGGTGCCCGCGATGCCGAGAAAGGCTGACAGTGTCGCACGTGTTGGAAGGGTGTCAGGCACTGCGAACACAGAGAGAAACAGCAGACCTGCCACATGACAAGCGCGCAATTCTTCAAGAGGGTTCTCCTTACGTAAGGAGGCTATTTACGTATCTAAAACAAATTAATTTATATTTTAAAATTTAGGTTAGTGATTAGGTTAGTTCTTTTAAAGGGGAAAGGAATATCGAGTACTTTCCCCTAGTGTGAATGCTTAGGATGAGTGTATTATATTAAGGTGAGAATGTATTTATTGGCATGAATGTACAATTGGCGTGAATGTATTTATTGGCACGAATGTATTTATTGGCGTGAATGTATTTATTGGCGTAAACGTAGTTATTGGCGAGAAAGTTGTATGTATGTTTAGGTTAGGTTTTTTATCTCGGGGTTGAAAGAAATTTTATACGAGTATTTCAACCCCATTAGGTTAATTATATTTAGTTCCAGTTTATTTTAGGATGTGCAGGAATATTAGTTCAAAGTACTGCACATCCAACTGCTAGTAGAGTAAATAGCCTCCTCGGACTTAGTATTAGCAAAGCCCAAGCAAATAGTAAACATAGAAATTATAATACTTTTGGTTTTGCCTACAATAAATATAATAGAAAACATTTAAAATTATTAATTCAGATTTAGTTATGTATTGTAAAATTTAGTTTATTTAAGGGATGGCACAATGATGTTCCACACTCCCCCTCGTCGACAATGTCGATGAAATAACAAAGAAAGAAAGAAAGAAATACGTTTATTAATGTCCTGGGACATTAGTCCCTTAAGGACAACAAAAAGTATTTTTATTGATGCCTCGTGGTTAATATTCCGAATATTCTCTTGCCGTTAAAAGTTTTGGTCGACTTTTCTTGGTTTATTTGAGTTTTGGAACCCTATTTCGTGTACTCATTTAAAAACAGGAAATAATTCACTTGTGCAAATACTTTTGGGCGCCACTGTATTAAACACACTACATAAGACCCAATCAGTAGATCTATGGCCACAATTAAACAGTAGAATAGAATAGAATACGGGACGGGGCCTAAACCCCACGGCACCGCAGCCACAAGAGGCTTATTGTGCCTTTCTACTCTGGCCTCTCTTCAAAACGCAATTGAACAGTAACTAAATTTAAATAATAATTTAAAAGAGAAATTATTCTTAATACATAAAGCCAGCCCTCCACTAGGCCTTCCTTTTACATTTTCCTTAGTGGCATTAATATAAATAAAGCTAAAATCTTTCAAAAAATCGGGAACATGAAAAGTGTTATCAATAAGCCACATCTCACTAAGATCAATAACATCAAAATTATTGAACAATACTTTTTTGCAGGCATGCAAATTATATAAATTTTTAATCCGCAAACATTCCATGAAAAAAACCTAAAGTACAATAAGCCCCTTGTGGCTGCGGTGCCGTGGGGTTTAGGCCCCGTCCCGTATTCTATTCTATTCTACTGTTTAATTGTGGCCATAAATCTACTGATTGGGTCTTATGTAGTGTGTTTAATACAGTGGCGCCCAAAAGTATTTGCACAAGTGAATTATTTCCTGTTTTTAAATGAGTACACGAAATAGGGTTCCAAAACTCAAAGAATCAAATTGAGGCGCAACAAAAGAATCAACTAATTTGTTATTAGAAAAATTATAAACCCTAGAAGAAGCCTGGTTGAAACAACTGCTGGTAGCCGCCAATGACCGGTCTGATTGCTATTCTGGACTTGAAACCACTTTTCTCTCCGATCGTGTACTTGGCCCAGCTTTCTTGGGCGTTTTGGTTAACCAATTCATCAAAGCGTCTTCACCTTTGGCCGTGTTTACTGTCTTACCCTCTTCCTTCTTCAGTTTACCTCTAGTTTTCCCAGCCTCGAAATTCCTTTTTTTAGCCGATCGTTAACGTTGTTCCGTATTGGTGTTTCCACATCATCCGTAGATGTGCATCTCAAGCAGCTGCTCCAGCTGTTAGTTTCGACTGCTCCTTTCTCTGAAGTTCCTCCAGCGTAAAGATTTTACCACCAACAAGCAGCTTATCACGTCGAAAATGACATCTTAAACCAGATTCTATAGCATCTATTTTATATGGTAACAGCTGCTTCCTAGTGTCCCTCACATCAAGAGGATAGTCATCCGAAAGGCAATTGGCCGTATATATACTTAGTCGTTGAACCCAATTTATTTCCATCTTAGTAATACCAAACTCTAATTTATTACAAATAATGTCTAGCACTAAACTTTCAAGATTTTCATACAGCTCCGCAGGTGTTTCTCCTACAATAAAATATAAAATAATATTGTTTTTACAATTAATACTGGAAGATTTTGTTTTTTTACTCTAATAAACTCTGCTTCTTTTCCATTTTCTTCAGTTATTCTACAAATCCATTAATTATCATATTTTGAGATAAAAGCAATTTATTTACGTTTTCTAGCACCTCTGACTTAGAATTATCTATTTTCTTTTCTAAATCAATAAACCTCTTATCCATATCCTCAAATTTAGACATTATTGCTTCAAAAGGTGATTTCGTAGAATCTGCAGTATCCGGCATAATTAGAAATAAATTTAAAGGGCTTCAATTACTTCTGTATAAAAATAATAAATAAAAACAAACTTGTCAACAATCTTTAAGTCTATGAACTTCCTTACCAGAAGAGTTCGTAATCCTAAAAACAAATGACGTCTGATAGTTATCAATTATGTACAGTTGTACAGACTAATTCCTTTCAGCTGACAAGAAGAAAACAAAAGTCAAAGATAAGACATTGATGACGAGTACACCTCCCACCACTACACTTACATGTAATGTTCATACAGACATACCTGAACAAGTCTCTCCTAATCAGTTTAAACAATTATGTTTTTAATTAATTTCTTCTAATTGACTCGATAGAATTTCTTCAAAATTTCACAATAGGATTAACGATACATAAACTATAATCTTGCAAAAACGCAATACTAACCGCGAATTACAACCTTATGAAATAACAAATTTTATAGAGACACGAAGTGCACACTACTAAGTACTGACCTTTACTCGATTTTTATTATTATTTTATTTTATAATTTTCACTGTTATTAAAACTGTCCGGTAGGGCAGTTGTATAAAGGTTGATAGTCAAAACGTGCACGATAAAACGTAACGTTAAAAAACACCCAACTTTGACAATTTTGAACTTTTTTTCTAATATAAGAAATAATGTTATTCCGAGGCTATGGATATTAGTGCGGGTAAAGTTGGTACCCCACCCGATAACGAAAAGTTTTTGTTTCAGAAACAGTAATCCAAAGGCTTCCAAATTATTGTAGAGAATTTTTAATAAAGAAAAAGTAGTTTTAAAGAACTAGAAGTTCTCTTGAAAATCTGCTAGAAGTAAGTAAAAGAAGACAGATTCTGAGTCAAGAGGAAAGGATGTCACCAAAAACAGAACAAGAAGTCGGAAAAATGTCAATGGTGCAGTTAATGACTTTCTTCAGTAAGCTTTTGTACTCGAAAAATTTTGCTACCAGAGCGGATGTTATCACAATGGAGAAAAATATATCGGCGTTATCTGAAGAAAATAAATTGCTGAGGTAGGAAATTGAAATTTGAAAGAATAAAGATAATGAAAGGCAAACGCTAGTGTAAATTTTTGAAAATAAATTGAAGAGTAACCACATAATTTTACATGGTCTAACAAAATTACTGATTTGGTCTGTATACTGCCTCTTTTCCCAAAATTAACTTGGTCCAAAACTGACGAAAAATTGAATATATGTATGGTAAATAACCCTATAATTAGTGTATCTGATCCGAATCTCGCTGTACATGTTTTAATTCGGTGACTAAGTGAGTGTGCCCAAAATAAAAACTGGTTGATGTGTCAAAATTTTTAAGTAGTATTCAGTAAGAAATGGTTAGTGAATGTTATTGTAGGAAATTATCTTTTAATTTGCTGAATTTGTTTGGTTAGACCAGTTGTAATGTAGTAAAAGATAAATACTATATTTGTAAGTAAATATTAAAAAAAGGATGGAGAATATGGTTACTACATTCAGTACTTAATTTAAAAGAAAATAATTATATTAGGTACTGACTTTAGTTGCACACTGTAAGGCAAGTGTCCGGGCACAGTTAGACAGCTCGTCCTGCTGGGCGAACGTTAGATTCAATCGCATCAACGTGCTGTGCGACATTATCGTCGTGGCCACAGGACCTGAAAGACATTTATAGTTCAATTTGGAATCAGAGATCTATGTTTTAAAATCAAAAAAGCTATAAAATAGATAAAAAACGCTGAATTACCTGTAGCTTCTGTAGGCGTGAAGAGTTGATACCAGTTTTGCATAATTGACACTAGCGCTTCAATCCCTACCTCCGTAGCACAGGTTACTAGCCAGCGCACCATTTCACGGCGACGCCAATTGAGTGAAGATAAGGTCATCCGCATAACCTAAAATAAAAAACGTTAAATTAGATTATCTTTGACGGGAATATCGGTGACCGTAGATAGGATTTTACGAATTGTAACATAAAAAAAGCTACTTTTGGCGTTTGACGAAGCAACTGGAACTGTTAGTAAAATTCTTAAGGTGATAAGATTTTCAGAGAACCATACAGTATAACAAGCATATTAAGACATTCTGAAGCAAGAATATGTGTGTAGATTACAAAGCAGTTGCTTTAGCCATTTTCTAGCAACATACTAAACAATATGTATTTTTTTTTAAGTTAATCAATTACATATATTGATTATTTCAATGCCAGATCCAAATCCATAAAATGTTCGTGTTCTATTAATTTTAATGCTAGTAAGAAAGAAAACAAGGGAATAATAAGTTATCCAATAAATAAATATTTTCTCAAATTAAATTACCAACACTTGTGCAGGGTACAGGGTAATTGACAGACATCAAATAGATGATAGAATCGTAAATTTTTTTAATGAGGTACTTAACATTAATACTTTTTAAGATTGCCCTTCCCTGAGAACTTCAGAAAAAATATTTTTTTCAAGTTTTAAACAGTGATGTATTAAGGTGAGTAAAAACTATGCTTAATTCAAAGAAACTAGCAGCAATTTTCTAGAAAATAGTAAAAAAACTTAATAAAATCAAATTTCTATAAATGGATTACGGCCTTAGTAACGAAACCATAATAACATCAAAACAGTATAATAAACATTCTTTGAAGTTTTTGAAGGTATTTACACATATTTCAGGAGTTTTGTGTCATTAGTTTTAACACCGTATAAACAAAAAAATTGGGTAAACAAAAATTTTAAACAAAAAATTGGGCTCTTTCTCCAACAACCAACAACGGTAGAAAACTTCTTTGCGATTAACTCAATTGCACCACTAACCACTGTTTCTGGCTATAGTTTTTCACTAAATGAGAGGTACTAGTAATCTACAAAGTAAATTAAATGAGAAATTTATAACTGCTTCAAAATCCAATTTAATAAAAAGCTTTTGAGAAGTGTTTTCAAATTTTATCTTCAATTCATGTAAGGACTACATATATGATCGTAACTAATAATTCTTTGCAACCTGTTGTATTAAAAAAAAAAAAAAACAGTGCAGGCGGGGATTTTTTTTTTAAATTGTAGTTGTGTAATAAAGCGGGCAGTGACTCTAATATAATAAAATGTTTATTAGTTTCAGATGTATCTAAATTACCTGCAACCCTAATTCGAAAGCAACACTCAAAAGTGTAGGATGCCGTGGACCATTTTCTGGAGTAGCAAACCTAAAGGCATCTTGGGCTAATTTAAAGAGGTGCGAGGAACTGTGAATATGCCTTTGTCCAGATTCTAGTACCGTTCTCAAGCGCATTACTTCTCCTAAAAAAAAGAATATATATACATATATATATATATAAAAGAAATTATAACACAAACAGCGACTTGTGTGAACACTCATTTTATTATTTCAAGAATTAGAAGTTTATAAATGCAAATAGTTCTAACTTGCAGTTAACTCGCAATTGGGCGATCCGCTATTGATAATGGCACTTAATAATTCTTTCAAATGATAATCGAATAGTTACGATTCGATTACTCGAAGACTTGGAGTGGCAATCTATTTTGGGACTGGAAAGCACTACGGCGTGTTTCTTGGTGAGAGGACAGCTGCCTCCAGTCTGAGAGCTATGCTATTCTTTGTTGTATTTCGGATGACTTGGAACGAAACTCAGTTTCTAACGGAATCTGTCACTGCTCGGTCAGTCATTCTGCGCTAAAAGCACTAAATTCTTATGTCTTCACATCGAAATTGGAGCTGGAATGTACGTAAAAGATGACTGAAGGATATTTTTCTAGTCTGGGCAGCCGTTTTCTGGACAACGTTAGTTTCGAAAATGAGGGGGCGGATAGATAGGCCAAATACCTCTCTTACCAGGTATGGGTTGTCTTTGGGGACAGTTTCACAGCATAAATCTTTATGGATCAAAACGGCAAGTTGTTACAATCTAAAATGATGATTAGGGGTTCTAGTCAGGGCTATAGTAAGGTGATTTTGTGTCGGTCACGTTCTTTCTTGGTTGAATCATGAATTTCTTACTGGGCACAGTGGGTTTAAGACATCTTCACATAAAGTGACTTTTGAAGAGTTTGCGAGATCTATCTCCAGTAAGATTTCCCTCTTTCGAAGAACTCTTATTCATCTCATGAAGGCTTGTATGAGGCGTGAGGAGACTAGGTTCAGAATCTTCGGTTGGAGCTGATAAACTGTGGAAGGCTTATTTTGTTTTCCTTTACGGTTAATGTTTGACTTGGTCGATCGGATCTGAATTTTAGGTGGCTCACGTTTGCTTATGGATTTTAGTCCGAGACTCGACTTATATTGCTATCGTTTTTCTTTGGCAAAGCTTTATACGTCAACAGGGGCTTTGGTAGGGGTTTAGTAATTCCCCACAGATAAATAATAATACCTTTGGCTGCAGCCAGCATTGTTGAGGCGAGCGCACACTGCTGGGTCTCTATATGACCCAGAGTGAACCAGCGTGGATATCGGCTCAGCACACCGTTCAGTGGATCGTCGCTGTCTTCGTGGTCCTCCAATATAGGCAATCTGTATTAAGGCAATATTAATTAAAACGCAAATAAGGTTATATTAATATAATGATATTCATTCATTTATTTTTCAAAGCCTCGTTGGTATAATTAACTCGATTTTCTCTTATCGACCGCAATTTACACAATTATAATAAACTTAACATTCTTACTAAATCTTAAAAGTTGTCTTAATATATTTTTTTGGCAGAAGATGCTCTAGAAAGTGACAGAAACGAAAGAGTCCCACCAAAGAGAATTAGCCACTCTCCACTTTCACTATTTCTATTACTTCTGTAAGAAGTAGAAGGTCCTCTTTCCCTTTTTCCAGGTTGGAGAGTCTAAGGAGAGGCAGTCAGTCTTAGCTAGCCAATTCATAATTCGTCTCTATGCATTGGCAAACGTATTTTATCACAACCACTTCACATCGTGTTCGGCTATCCCCACTTTTCTAAAGTCTATTTCATTGCTTACAAGTTTCAAGCAGACAAATTATTAGCTTATATTCTCATTTCATATCTAATATCTTCTCTTTTCATTTAAGTCAACTATACTTCAATTTTTTAGATCAGCCCTTGATACTAGATAGTAGCATATACTTCACATTGGTATTTAACAAAGTTACAAATTACCTCATAGCTCTAAGTCCAACTTCATATGCTAGATCTGGATAATAGTTTAAAAGGGCGTGGAATAGAAATCTAGCAAACGTGTGCATTGGGATGCTCTCCGGATGGATTCCAATCCCGAGACCACTGGACGGACCGCCTTCTAGAAGTACAATGGCCTGTCGACGCAGTACTGCAATCAAACTGTTGTCCAGTTCCATTTCTTGCAATTTCAATATCAGTCTATCTTCTTGTTTACATGATTTTTCCTTTAAAAATCAGAAATATATAATATTTTTATTGTAGTCGTATACATATACTGTATAATATAGATGATGAGTTCATTTAAAAATATTAGAACAGGGAGAAACAAAAGTCCACGAATTTTAATCCACAATGCTGAGAAACATTTTAATGAACAAAGCATTTTTAATTGTCAGCTATAAAACACAGTCGTCAGCTACATCTTTGATATAGGCAATCGCAAGTTAAACGACAATCTGACAAACTTGTCTTTACCAAACCAAAATTACCCTTTACTAGTAATAACTGGATAAACGGCACCAGATGTCATTGATATATTAGAGGAAGACAAGAAATTAAATTGACTGCCACCTAATGCACCGGCGTTAAATAACGATAAATAACCATGTACAAATCTTATTACAGAAATAACTCACTACGATCTACAATTATCTAAAAAAAACTCATTCAGTTTGTACATAAGATGAAACCTGTGCATAAAGACCAGGTGGCATGATGCGTTGTTGTCCAAGACCGATCAGAGCAACTTCAACAGCCAGTGTGAGGTAAGTTTCAGATGGATCACGACTTCCTACCACGGCAACATGCTGATATTTTGGTGGTATTGGGGGTACGCCGTCTTCTACACCAACAGGATCTGTGAAACAAAGCATTTTGAATAAAACATTCGCAATACTCTCTCACACTCTAAGTCTCAAATTGTGAGAAATGTTCTTTAGACTGAACTAAATCAATTTTGAACTCTATTTGTTGAAATGTTCCCACATTAGTGACCCTGATTAGGTTACAATGAGCTAAATGCAACTACGGCCTATTACCACTGCTACTTTATTGGGTTTTCATTATGTGGTTTCTATAATTGTTCCTATAATTGTGACAGGACGTTTGACCGTGTGAATAATACGAATTATTGTTGTACATTCTTTTTTGTGACTGATTCATAGTTTCAATAGGATGAAAAAATAATTGCCATTTCAGTTGTGATATATTTATTCTGCCGAGCTTTCGACCTAGGGACTAGGTCATCTTCAGGGCTAGTTTACAAAGTAATATTTTTACATTACAGGGTTGGTGTGTCTTCAGTCCATGAACAGACAGACAGACTGACTTGTCTGTCCATGAACGAATTATGTTATTTTCTTTGTTCATAACCCTAGGATTACCAGAGTTGAATGAATGGCTTAAGCTTGTGGGTGGAATGGAAAAAGTTGAGTTAACTTTTCTATTATGTACGACCGCGATATCTTGTTTTATCTTTTTTTCCAACTCTGCGAAATTTTTCAGTTACGTGATAGAGCAACCGCTGCATTTTATCTTATAGTGTTTATTTTGTGGAGCCCTGTTTCTTTATTCCCATATACTTATGCAATGAATGTAAAGTTGGTGCAGTTTCTAAAAGATTTGTACTGTTTCTGAAAAGCCTATATACACGGGATAAATGTAAAAGCTTTATGTTTAGCACGGCCTTGTGGTTTGAGCTCTTCCATAATGTATTGCCAGTTACTAGTATAATACATTCCTACTAGTTGCTTTTCGAGCGACTTTTGGTAGCAATTTCATTTATATCTGCTTACTACTTTTTTAATGTATAGTCCTCAGATATCTACTTTCTACGTAAAATGTATAACCGCACAATCAAAATCAAATCAAGAAGGCAATAGCAACTAGCCCTAATTACAAACACTTATTAAAACCATGACACATTATAATCTCCACACATAGTACCCTCAGCTCCGAAATTATCAGATTCACTAACAGTATCTATCACACATCCAGCTCGAAACGTTTGGCAGTTGGATGAGAACACTTTTTTAAGGCCTATATCCAACTAATGAGAGTTCAAAATTCAAAATTAAGAGGTCATCAGGTCATCATATACAATGCACACATTACCTTTCATAGTTTTCGTGTACGCAAAGAAATTAGCATTTTAAAAGATAAGGGCCAACTCCATCTTTTAGATTTTCTTAAATCAATCATGTTAGAAAAAAAGTTTCTGTTCAAAATAAAGGTTTAAGTCAAGCATAGACGATAATTGGGCAATTGTCTCCACCCACTTAGAGTTTCTTCACACACTGACATAGTACAGTGTAACATCTTGCTTTGATTTGTACTTTTATTATTACGGCGTTAGATTAGAAAATAAATGATGCGGTAATGCGATACAAGTCAATAATGTCTTGGATAATTAAAACATTAGTCATTCCACACAGCTGCAAATAGCAGCAACATGAATATTTTATCCATTATTCTCTGAAAATAATCATAATAATAACAAATACCTCAACGGTAGGCTTAGAATTTTACTCAAGAAAATAACAGTTCAATGGAAACAATAATATAAATTCATTTAGCCGACTCAACCTTTCAGACTATTGCCTTGCCTTCAGAAGCTGTTGAACAGTTTCCGAGAGGAAGAATAAAACCTTACTAATACGTCATGAACGGGAGACGGGGGAACGTCTGATTTAAATTGCTGCGGATTCTAATATTTCTTTGATATGTTAAATGGGAAAAACTGTCAAATGATCGATCAGGCCTGTAGCGTAGATTTGCATATAATATTATTTCCAAGTTTTAGTTTCATTTAGAATAAAAACTAACCAAAATATGATGGGGCCCTGGGTGCATGGTCTTCATTAGCCAAAGACGCATCAGCTAAAATATCAAACAGACAACCGATTGGATCCAATGGGTGCCCAATCCAACCTTCAGACCACATTGCATTAGCGCATGCTTTACTAGAACAAGGCGTCTGATTTTCGCATGACTTGTTCACCGGCTGAAATGAAAATTAAAAAGTAATATTTTAATAAAGAATATATTAAAAACTAATACAAAATAATAATAATCGCCACACCTTGATTGTCTGAGGATTAGTTTCATAACTTACAAATATTTTTTGTCTTTATCTTTAACATATCGAGATGACTATTTCGACAAACGTTATGATTGTTTTTTTTTTTATTTTAATAGGGAGCGTATTGTGATAATAAAGTTTTTATTAATATTTTACTAATTTATAAAAATATAATTCATAGCTTGTGAACCATTAACGTGAGATATGTAAAACGTGATATGAAACTATTTACTGTATACATATACATATGTATAAAGGGGGAGATCCATTTAAAACGCACCAATCGCTAATAACTTTTTAGGAAAGCGGAAATCCGGAAAAACCCATAAAATAAACTAAATAAGGATTTTTGGTCTAGTTATCAAATTTTCCACTCCTGATGCTGTATCTTCATTTTTGGCGGAGTTACGACCAAACAACTGATCGGGATTTCATAAGGACCACTGGTTTTGTCAATGATTATGAAATTTGAATAAAAAATTATGAAAAATGACGCTGACCCCTTTTCGATATCCCTAATATTTGTGGAGATATTTATGATCAAAGCTACAATTTTATCTATTCGTGATAAAACCGCCGAATCCAAAAGTTTGTTGAGTAGTTCAAAAAAATCTGTGTTTTAATCAAATTATTTAGCATATTTGTGAATTAACTAAAGAATAGCACACAGTCCTAAACTCGTTAAACGAAAATCCTTTCTTTTGGAATTGGTACCTAACGCTCATTTAACATCATACACTAATTTCTTCTTTTTATTTTATTTCATTATTTATAATGTAAATTATATATTTTTGAATATAGTTCTTAAATAAATTAATTATTAAATTACACGTTTGCAAAAAATCGTATTGGATTTGATGATTCTGATCAATTATATTCTTATGGCAGGTGAATTCCTTTTATAATGCCGACGCCGTTTTGAGGCCTACTTTTTTGCAATTAATCACAGATTTCTGCATCAATTTTTAACATAACCCCTATGCATTGTATGCCTTTCGAAAGGTGATTGTATGGAGATGTTTTTTTCTGAATAGTGTACGGTTCTTTCATATAAAATGTTTTTGAGAAAAATGAAAAAGTTTTTGGAAAAAATTAGAAACTTGCAATTTCTTAACATGTTTGGGCCACAATTTAAAATACTTAATATTATTATTTTGAAATATAAATTAGCTTATTTAAAAGGAAATTTAACCTTCTTTCTAATGAGCTAATTGAAATTGCTGCAGCTATAATAGTTTGAGAAATATAGACAACTGTTTGCTAAAAAGTAGTAGTACCTTGAAAAAACATAAAATTAAAAATATCTACAAAACGGAGCCGAATCGAGCCATAGTTTATATGGAATTTTTTGTTGCAAATGATGCCCAGAATCGCCTCCCGAAGTTACCGTAGCCTTGTGCTGAACACAGGGTGTGTGCGGAGGAGTGGTCGAAACTTCGGGAGGTGATTCAGCAGCTCAAATGCAACAAAAAATATTCTATTCACTATGGCCCGATTCTGAATAGTGTCCAAGATATTTGCATTTTTAACTTTTCCGTCGATATTCGCGTTTTTCACCATAAAAACTGTCGTAACTTTTCTGTCCTTTATCCTACAACAAATCTGATTATTCCAAACGAGAGAGCATTAAATTTCCTATAAGCCTGCTTAACCCAGAGCTTCAAAACGTTTCTTATATACAATGAAATGTTTACTTTAATGTATAAAAAATTCGATCTCGATGACTTCATTTTCAACTATATTTTTTCAATGATCAATGAATCAAGGAACTTTGATGAAAAAAACCTCCATTATGTCATTAAGATAAGTTGCACAAACAATGGCAGTCAAGAAACTAAAAATTTGCCACAATTCTTTCTCACTTCATTGTTTGAATAATTCGAACAATTTTTGCAGCGATTTTAGGTAGGCACCTACCTATTGTATTCTATTACTACTGTGTTTAATTTAATTTCTCTTTGCCTTTTAGAATAAAATACAGTAATGCAGTTTAATTTGTCTTACTCCTCTTAAAAAGAAATAAAAAAAAGGAAGTTTAATTTTGCTATTTACGAACAAATTCTTTCTATTTTATTCAAAACATTTTCCCAAGAAAACTGTTTTTGTGGATTCTTTAGGATTAAGAATAGATAAAATTGTAACTTTGATCTTAAATATCTCCACAAATATTAGGGATATCAACGTCATTTTTCACAATTTTTTATGTAGTTTTCATACTCATTGACAAAACCAGTGGTCCTTACGAAACCCCGATCAGTTGTTTGGTCGTAACTCCGCCTAAAATGAAAATACAGCATCGGGGGTGGAAAATTTGAAAACTAGGCAAAAAAAAAAGTTATTTAATGGGTTTTCCGGATTTCCGCTTTCCTAAAAAGTTATTAGCGATTAGGAGTCTGTGTTTGTACTTGGTGCAGTTAACTTCGTGTCTGATAAAACTCTAAATTAACCAGTTTATACGGTGCCTACGTTCATAAAATTTTGCATACAAATAATGACAGTTGCAGTGAACGCAGTGCTAAAATTTAAAGAATATTTACCGAGTTGATTTTTAATTATATTCAAAAAACTATCTCAATATTTTATTAAATTTTGTGAATTTTAGAGTGTAATCTAGAAGAGAGGGGATTTATAAAATACATCGTGTGGCGTGCACATACTCTTGTTTATATAAAAGTTATTATATATATTACTGTATATAGAAGTTGCTCATCTTTCTACTTCAAAAGTCTAAAAGAGCGTCCAAATAAACAAGGAAAAGGAGAAACTATTGTGATCTATTTCAAATGAAGGTGAGGAGATCTGAACACACGAACATACACACATTTCGCTGTATTAATACAGGTACCTTCTAATGCAACTCTAATTACTCAAGTCATTTTTTAGTTTTTTGTGTAATACTGGATTAAAAAATAAAATAAATAAATAATAATAAATCAATTAAAAATAGATCAACAAATTAAAGAGCTATTAATGCAATTCAAAGATGAATTAAAGCAGCAAATGCAATCCCAGAGTAAACTGATAATGCACTTTAGAGGCGAATTAAAACAAGATATGAACAATCAGCGTAATTTGATAGTATATGAATTTAAAGATTCCATAAATAATATTAACGTTAAACTTGAAAGTTTAGATACCAAGATAAACCAAATGGATATAGACTGGCCTTACCCAATTTTGAAAAGTTAATTATACTGAAAAATAGTCCTAAATTGAAAGGTACTGGCATAAAAATATCTGAATACTATCCCAAAAAGGTTCTACAAATAAGGAAGGCGCTTTTACCAAAATTGGTTGAGGCAAGAGAAATGGTTAATACGCGGTTATAAAATACGATATAACAAATTAGTAATAAAAGACAAAATTATCTCTAACAATGAAAACAATTCAGGACAATTAAAAAAACGAATGCTGTCAAATTCACCCCCTACAGATACAGTAGCACATAATAGGAAGATGGAACAGGCGAAATCTTCAAAGAAAACTAAGTCAGAAACTGACTCCAGTCTAGCAAAAATGAAGCTTCAGCAGTTTAGCTACACTCGCAAGAGTTCTGACGAACTAAGGGAGAGCTCTGATTCTCATGTTACACCTACATTTGTTGGGAAGAAATAGCAGTTAACAAGCTCTCTGGAAAATCGCGCCTATAATATAAGAGGACTACGCAACAAGAAGCACAACACAGAACTCATAATTCATTTGAAAAATTTATGTAAAAAAAAATAAAAATAAAAATAAAATGATAAATAAATAAATAGTATTAATAAAATAAATAAATAAATATTCATGTATGTATATAATATATAAGAGGGAAATCGGTATTAATGAACTGAATTGAATTTATTATATTTGTATGTAGAAAGTAAAATACGAATTATATTACTCGTAATATATTCTGTTTAAAGTAGCCGTTAATAATTTTTTGCTGTAAAAAAGTAAAAATTTTGGTTAATTTTTTTTTCTAAAAATAGACTCCACGGACGGTCAATGAGCATGTTGTTGTCTTAATGGAAAGGTATTCTTGGTTAGTATTTACAATGAAAAAGTATTTTTATGTTGTTAATTTTTTTCTTTTCATATGTATGTGGATTATCTTTTATTTTAAATGAAGACTTCTTCTTCTTCTTCTTCTTCTTGTTCTATTAGCGATTGGTGCGTTTTAAATGGATCACCCTGTATATATAATGGTCTCGGTTTCATTTTCTAAAGTATAAAATCAATTTTTTACAGGGAAATCGAGGGCCAGTTATTGAAAAAAAAGCTACCGATTCACTGATCGCTTGAGCACTAGCAGCTTAGATCAAATATGGGAAAATAACGAAGGCGGTTCAAGAACGTTTCGTAACGGAAGAAAAGTATTTGGTAAGTATCAGTACAAAGTAAAGTAATCATTGTAAAGTGTATTTAAAAAAAATAATAATAATAATTCATCTTACCTTTATAGGACATTTCATAGCACACCTTGACCTATAATGACAGTCTGTATACCGTAGGCAAGTTCTGTACTCATAAAATGTCGAATGATCCGAGTAGCGACATTTTGAGGTACACGCTTGTTGCAACTGGCCACCAGTTGCCGACACTTGACTCTCATGCCAACGTCGCTGGGCTGTCAACTGTTGCTGCTTCATTGTACGCACAACAGCGACAGTTAAGCGTAACGCTGCACTAGAATGCCCATGAGAACGTAATGCATCCACACGCGCTGCACAGATTGGTAACGCCTCTGAAAAATTAAAAATGGATACTGTAATGTCTATGACTTTTGAGAAAAATTAGGCATAATGAAAGATTATGACGGGTAAGACAAAGTTTTTATTTTGAGATAGAATTTGCCTTTGGTTATTGTATTGTAACGAAGTTGACTTGAGGAGGGAAAAAAGGCCTAGATTGTTCTAGGGGTTGAGCGACCAAAGTCGGTAACGGTTCACCACTGTGTAAACAAAAGGCAAGGCTTTACCTGAGCTGGAAAAGAAAGGGGCTAGATTGTTCAAGGAGTTTAGTGACCGTAGCCTACAACGGTCCACCGCTGTGTAAAAGCCAGCTAAGAGAGAGGCCCCAGTTGGGGTGGTGGCAGTATGTGTTTTCCCCAGCCAGTGAGCGGCAGGTGGAAGTGAGACAGACGGAGTTGGAGTGAGACAGAGAGTTGGAGGAGGGCGGCCCCAGCTGGGGTGGTGGCAGTATGTGTTTTCCTCAGCCAGTGAGCGGCAGGTGGGAGTGAGACAAACGGAGTGGGACAGTCGCAGTTAAAGAGAGGCAGACCCAGCTGGAGTCAGTTGAGAGTTAGAGAGAGCAGTTAGTCTTGGATAGTTAGTCTTTGAGAGACAGAGTTTGGAGAGACGGTTTGGAAGTGACAGTTCGAGAGAGAGTCAGTGTTGCGGAGTGCTTCAGAGTTAGCCAGTTTGGCGGATAGTCAGTTAGTGAGTAGAGCTTTGTTAGTGCAGCTGAGACTAGTGCAATTCGGTGCAGTGCGGACCAGTGGTCAGTCGTGGAACAGTTTTGTGGCGTTACGTAGTGAGTAACGGTAAACTGTTGTGACTGTTGTAAATGGTAACTGTAATGAATAGCGTTAGTTGCTAGTAAATGTTAATGTTAGTAAATGTTAATGTTAGTAATGTTAATGTGTTAATAAATCAGACTACTTATAAGTTTAGCGAGTTTTATTATTTATCAAACCCACATAAATTAAATTAACTAGTGGCAGGCACTAGTTATAGTTAAAGTTTTTTTAGTAAAGGTAGAAAAACATTACATTATATTGGGCCACCAGCCTTAAGTGTTCGTTCTTGTTCTCACATAGAAATGCCAGCAATAACATCAAGACACACAATGAAGTGTGCTAGTCTTTGAGAAGTAAAATTGAGGTTGTTTTTCTCCGCAAAGAAACATCTTACGGCCCCGGAAACGTTTAAATTAACTGACGAATAATTTCGAATTTGTAAGTATAACTCAGAAACAACGAATAAATTTCTATACATTAAGTATTTCCTGCTCTGCTTTTGATATATTAAACTTGTTGCCTTAAATTTATATACAGGGTGTTCATTTTAAGACGGCTCAAATGCATTTCATGCTTAAACGGTTAATCTGAGCAAAAAATGGTAGAGGAAAAATTTGTTGCCCGTCACCTCTGGTTTCAGAATATATGACTTGATTTTAGATTTGTGAAGCATGTACTGTGCCTTCAAAGGTGCCTCCTCTGGCTCGCAAGCCAGGTTAGCCAGGAGGTTATCAACTGCTCTCTGTATCTGAGGGAGCACCTTTGAAGGCACAGTACATGCTTCACAAGTTAAGTAAAGTGCATTATTTGATAAATTAAGGAATAAGTTTGATTCTTTACATGAAAGCTATTGATCACTTAAATATGTGGCAGGAGGTTTCCAATTTTTTTTTGGTAATTAAACGCAACTCTCCCAAAATTACCAAATAATTATTAAACCTTCTTGTTTGTTACAGATGTAAAATTAATTTTTAGCCATTTTGTGTATGCTTGAGAACATCTAAAGCTCTTAACATTTAATTTTTCTCAGAAAAATCACTCGGAAAACGACTTATTTCCCGATATTAAGAAAAATACTAGCAATACTGCCTTGGCAATATTTTTAGTAGAAAGGGGATGAAAAAAAACATAAAAATGACCTATTGCGTGCTCTTCTTTCTCTTTGATAACAAGTTAAAAAATTGAAATATGATTAATAAATACCAGATTTTGAAATTGCCAACTCCCCACCTGATGAGGCATAGCGTCGAGACTTTTAAAGGGCAAATCTGTACAACATTTCGATTCGAATGACACTTCATTCATGAAAACCGGTTCACGTGTCGATAATTTGAAACGATTGCTAGACTTCCCCTTAACAAGTGTAAGAGCAGATCGTCGTTTTATTGTTACGTAGGGGAGCCCTAACCCTATCATCCTACCAAATTTTATCAAAATCGGGCCAAGATTTACAGAGTAATTAATGATAATTTTGGAGGGGGCCTTACATAAAGGGGGCTAACTCCTCTCCCATTCCATGTGCAGCGTCGAGACCCCCTAAAGGTACATCTACATAACATTCTGACTCGAATGACACCTCATTCATGAAAATTGGTTCGCGCATTTAGGCGCTACGTTGTTTACAAAAAAGGTAACAACAAGAACATTTTTTGAAAAAGCGGTTTTTGCTAATTTTCGGCAAATTTTTTCTCGAAACCTATTAGATCTGGGTTGTTGCAGAAAAATTACAGTTATAAAGGAGGGTTTGCCCTATAATTTAAAGAAAATTTGGTTATTTTATCTTTTATAGAAAATGAGAAAAAAATTGTCAAAGTTGGGTGTTTTTCAACGTTACGCTTTTTCGTGCAGTTTTTGACGATCAACCCTTATACAACTGTCCTACCGGACAGTTTTAATAAAAGATTTCCTTTTTTTACTTAATCATTTACTGAAATTTCATTTTGAACAATTTGAACCACTTTTTCCTCACTTCAATAATCTTTTAAAATTTATTATTCATTAGTGGCAGGATCTAAGCCCTACGCCTCTAAAGTCCTTCTTAGTCCCTTATAGCTACTCTAAAGAAAAATAAGAATAGCTAAAGAATGCTTCTAGAACAATAGTTCAGTAATTTGACATGTCTAATAATCCGCATCTCTTTCTCACAAGAATCCCTTTCTGAAGTTTAAAAAATGCTAATTACTCAGAAAAGTAAAGAACGTAATACCATGCCAGAGCGGTTGCCCTAGTGAGTTGAAACTGCCAGAGAGTAAAGCGCTGTCAGGAACATGGCTGCAATAGGTGTCGCTAGAGAGTATGTTCTTTAGGTGCATGTTATCCCACGACATCTCTACTGCATCTAGTGCCCTATCAAATGAAATGAAAATGTTAAAACATGAATAATTAGTGACAGTGATGAAAATTGCCAGCGCAAACGCATGATCTGCCTACAAACTCACAGAACATTTATTTTAAATTGAAAAATCAAAATACCTATGAAAGACCGTCCTCGGTATATTGTTAGTATTATTCTTTGAATGCGATTGTGTCCAGGGACGTCTACGATGGTTCCTTTCTTGACGGTACCTTTCCTGCCCACCTCCTTCATCGTCTGAACTACTTTCTGATGAAGGGTAACCATTGCCAATTAACTGCAGAAAGAAAAATAGTTGTTTAATTAATTAAGAAATCTTGTTATTTATTTATTCAGTACTAAAGCATTTCGGAAACACGAATCTTGATATCCCAAAGGGGTTTTTGCAAAATGGGTGAGTGTGTATACAGGGGTGCATATGTATGTGAATACTTAAGCCCTAAAACAAAAATACGATTTTGTATCTCATTTTCAATCTTCCAGCGACTTGATAGTCTTGGCGAAGAAAATTTCCCAATGGAATAGAAAAGAAATTAAGTTGAATTTGACAAGCGAAAATAATACTTACATTTTCACTCCTTTGCAAGGCAGGTTGTCTGAAATCTGGATCTTCTAATGGGCACACCTCAATCTTAGTCCATTTTTCTAATAATTTCTTCCAGTGCCTCTTTTCAGCGACACTGCAGTGTGGATTCAACACTATGCAAACCCATAATGCTCCTGGCAAGATGAATTAAAAATTAGACTTTATTTTTTTCATCTTTAATAATAATAATAGTAAATATATCTGCATAGATCTTGGGTGGGAGGGGACTATTCATAAAATAAAAAAAGCAAGCCGCAAAACAAGAAAGCTCTCTAATGGTTACTTCAAAGGGCCAACTCCACCTGTATTAGAGTCGATGTGCGTCACTGCATTTAAGTCAGAAATGGGCAAAAATTTAAACAATTAAATTCCAATTGAATTGAAACAAAATTTAGTTTTAATTAAGATTAAAATTAAAAAATTCAATCGACCAAAATTAGTTGTTTGAATTAAATTCACTTTTAATTTCAATGGAATTTAATAATTAAAATTTTTAATCATAAAAAAAAATTGAGATTAAACTTTAACATTCAGAATTTTAATTGATTGAATTAAATTCCAAATTTAGTTTTAATCACTTTAGACAGTTACAATTTTTAATTTATTCAAAATTTAAATGATTAAATTTTTATAACCACAACTTTGCCAATAGTTGGACCAGGTTTAGGCCAAAGCACCCTTCATTCTATTTAGCTGGTGCCTCATCACCATCAATATTATCACTGTTTTCAAACTAGGCACGTTCACTCTACCAACCAGCTGCCTCATCTTCATCAATATTATCACTTTTCTTAAACTCGGCACCTTCATTTTACCAATACGAGTGCCATCATCATTTATAGAAAGTGCTTGAAGAATTAAGAAAAACTTTTGAAATATCTTCTCTCTAACTATTGTTCCCTTTTATTCCCAAAGACCTTCTGCAAAAACTGTCAGGTTGACTTCCTTTGTCCACATTTCAATATGTTGTTGAGGAGGGTGCTTAAGGATTATAGCAATCCGGTCTTTGGAATAAGTTCTGAAGATGTCTCTATTGACGTATTGCTGAAGCAATTGTTTGGTGGGGGCACCATGATCAATAGGATTTTTGTCATTGAAATCTGCAAAACAAATAGCCATAATAGATAGTTTACAGGAGGAGCAACAAGCAATACTTTTAACTTGCAAAGTGTTACCAGCTCATGGAAAACACTGATAAATGAGGAATAAAACACATCCTCTCTATCCGAATTGAGTAACCAAGTCGGTTCAAAAATATGAAAGAGAAGGTTACATTAAAATACAATAAATAGTATTCGCCTACTTTATAAGTGGCAAGTCAATCCAAGGTTGGTTCAATGTAACTTAAAGTGAGAATTACTGTCATGAGTGCATAAGACTAAAGCAATTACTCACAAATTAACTGAGAAATGTAGCCTTACGTGAGATCTTTCTAATCCAGGAACGTCCTACAAAACGAGGTTCCACCAGAGTGGAATAGCAAAGGTGAAAATGTGTAGTAGGTAGATTTACAATATAATAGACTAATACATAAATAGGTTACATATAATGCGGTAAAAAATAAGTAAAATTTACGAGTAGGATGATCCTATTTAAGTCTAGTTAGTCGTCAACATGGTTAAATGTGAGTGTAACATAGTCCTATATTAAGTCTAGTGAGTCATCAAAATGGTTGAATATGAGTGTAGGATGGTCCTGTATAAGTCTAGTGAGTCGTCAACATGGTTAAATGTGAGTGTAACATAGTCCTATTAAAGGACTAGTGAGTGACCAACATGTTCAACTGTGAGTGTAAGATAGTCTAGTGAGTTGCCCACATGGTTAAATGTGAATGTAGGATAAGTGTAGTGAGTCGTCAACATTGTTATATGTAAGGGTAAGATAGTTCTATATAAGTCTAGTGAGTTGTCAACATGGTTAAATGTGAATGTAGAAACTTCATTTATGTTTATCGAAATTGCTTATTCACCGGATGGAGCATAAAGCAAGCTCGAAGTCTATGTAATGGCGGCTTACAAGCCTACAATATGCCCATTCTTATTTTATCTATTTCATGATAAAAAATAAAAATTATCAAGTTTTTTTTGTCTCGGTTAACGATAATTCTATAAAACATGAAGTAACGATTATTCCAAAAGAAATATTATTTATGGTATTTTTAAATGGATTTTTTTTCTTGCTTAATTCGAAAATTCATCAAACACCTATGGGAGAAATGTTAAAAAAGTTTTTAAATTACTTATTTCACTTAAATTATTAAGTTTAGGGTATTGGCCAATCACAATGAAGTATAGCTGCAGACTGGTAACAAACTGGTAACTATGGTTTTACAATATAATTTTTTTAATACATAATTTTCGTACCATAATTTACGAATATAATTGAATTTTCTTGTAACTTAGAATTGCTTAATAAAGAGATCAAATTAATAATGTTGATAAAATGTGACACATTCCCTCGGAATCCAACTATTAATTGAGCAATAATTACAAGCCAAACTGACATTCAAGCTTAAGTACGCCATTAGATCAGCTTCAAATGAACCCATTAGGCAAATTCATAGTAAATTACAGAGAAAGCCTTTCTTTAAAATTGCACTTCCGGGGTATTGATTTGCTTTCTTCTTGGAAGTTAGGTTAGCAATTTAATAATCAAATACTTAGAGGTAGTAAAACCTTAAAATATCTAAATGGAAGTTTAGAAAACCTTATTTAACCCTTCGTAAAATGAGAGTATAAGATGGTCCTATGTAGGTCTTGTGAGTCACCAACCAACACAGTGAGTAACCAACACTGCTTGTGAAGTCCAATTCTGAAAGAATTGATCAGTAATGTTTTTGTTGGAGATACCATTAGTTGAAAAATCGTATAGTGAATGATTAAATTAATTTGATTAACGATTGAAATTGAAGTAATTCGGTGATTAAAATTAAAGTTCAATTAAATTCTCAGATTTAAACAAAATTTTTTGATTAACGATTAAATTTCAAATTTAGTTCACTAATAAATTGTCATATGATTAAAAGTACGATTAATTTCGCCGATTAAATTCTGATTAAAAATAGGAAAAAATTAAATCAATTGAATTTATGATTAAATTGCATTTTTAATCTGTGCCCATCTCTGATTGAAGTTTTCAATTGTGCTTCCTTGATAGGTTTTTCGCTGAGCTTTGTTTTTCGCTTTGTAACAAGTGGCGTTGATATCGTGGACAAGAGGTCGTGCTTGACTAACGCGAGGAAACCTATACCCAGAGATTAAGGATAAACTATACCCAAGATCAGGTGGTGGCCTCACGTTATTAGTTCGAAGGTTAATAGCAATTAATGTTATAAACCCTGAAAATGTTCATAGTAAAGTATTAGCTCCGTCACCCGTCGATGACTCCTAACTTAGTAGTTGGACATTAAGCCGTGCCTAAAAAAAAGAGACGATTACTTAAATTTTATCCTATTTGGCAAAGAAAAGCGAAAAGCAGAATTTAGATATTGTGGCTGAAAAGAAATCTAAAAACCAACCGCTTAAGAACATTGTACCAGCTGTTACAAAGTTGAAAAATTTCTGCGGTCGTACCGGGCTTTGGTATGGTCATAGAGGATAGGCAGGAAACTAAGAAAAGTGCATTATGTAGAATTTTCGCAAAGCTGCTTTGCTTGCCACTTCCAACATTATTCACTAAGTTTTTCCATCAGTAAGATAACCACTTTCAAGTTTTCCATCAGTGCTGATTTACTATCGTTTAGGTAATGATCGCTCCGGTTAATGACTACGTATAAATGACATAAGTAATAATAGTACAAACAGATCGATTAATAACTAATAGTTTGCTGGTGGCATTAAACGAACCTCAAGTTTAATCATTGCTACAGACATAGTGACCATTTCTACTAACCTAACTGGTCCCATAACTGACGACACTTGTCAGTCATCGGAGTATTCTGTGACTTCCACAGTATTAGTCTTGGATCGGAGAGGAACTGTTCAGTAATTAATGTTAACATCCTAGGACCATTAGAATCTCTCGCTCGTAACATCTCACGCACCTGTAAACAAAATAGCAATGTTAGAATGATCACTCTCACGACTTCCTCTTATCACAATTTTTAAAATTCTAACTTATACATTTTCTTTAAATATCCATTTTTTTTAAAAAAGACATTGACACGCCTGCTGCCTCAGAATGTCCTTAAATCAATGTTTTACAAATAGACCTAAGGGTAGTTCATTTTTAAAGCACGTAATTCAAAATAAAACATCAGACAAAATTTGCTATTGTGTAATGAAAAATAGTTTTTAAAAAAGAAACTAATAAAATCAATGATTTCTTTTTGCAAAAAATATTTGGGTAGCAGACTACTCAAATTGCTCAGAAGCAATTCGAGTTTTTATAGGCAGCTACACCACTGTTAATGTTTGCTTTAATATATCATTTCAATCATATCCTTGTTTTAAAGGCGCCACGGTAGCCGAGCGGTTAGAGGCGAGACCTGCGAAGCTAATATGTATTATGGCACTGGATTCGATTCCCCCTGTCGAGATCTTGGATTTTACTTAATGGTTAATAAAAGAAATTTACAGTAAAGTATGTTTGCTAGTCGCCTCTGTCCAAGACACCTAATTGGTAGTTGGACGTAAAGCCCGCCTGAAAAAATAGGCAATTACTTTACTTTTTACACTACTGTTAACTTGGGAAAAGGGAGATTAAAAATGAAAGACTTGAAATAATACCTTTGCAAAAAGAGAATTTAACTGTTTATTGGCATTGTAATAGCTTCCTTGGGCCAGATAAGACTTTACTTGCTCGCAAACCTGCTCCTCGTCCAGATGCCACGTATGCTCATCGTCTGCATTCGCTCCGGCTGTAGGATCTGGTGCACCTAGAATTTTTGTTAACAGAATTATAGGGGATATCTAGGATTAAGTAATTAATTATATTTTAAGTGTATACTTCAGTTGTGTGTGAGCTCTCGTACAGTGAAGTAGTGTACAAAGTTCGTGTCTATTGCAACTACAATTTTGTATATATTTCTATATAACTACAGGGAGTACATTTATTTTTTATTATTTTCTATTTTCTAATTGAATTTTTCCCTTTTTCTGTACATATTTTGCTTTCAGTTTTTCTTATTTTTCTCAATTTTTCTGTACATATTTTGTGCATCATTTTTGTTCATTTAACGAGTTTAATTTTATTTAAGTGGGCTTTGATTATTGGACCATTATGGGGGATTCCCAAGGGGATATGAGAAATGTTCCACCTGATAAGAATGATTTAGGACAATGTAGTACACAGGAAGAAAATATGAGCACTGAAGTTATGGAATTTACTCACTCAGGTGACAAAAATATGACAGATATAAACATGGAAGTAATAGGAAAATCAGATGTTACAGATGAAATCAAGGAAAAAGTATATCCTCAGTTTCAATATGAAACCATTGATAAAGGTCCGTATGTGGTTTTCATTGAGGGTACTGGAAATGGGAACGGTATAGGCCGGCTCCATCCCATGGCCCTGGGCAAACTGATATATAACAGTCATCCAGAAATTAAAAAATTTATCAGCAGTGTTAAAAAAATAGGGCGAAATAGGATAAAAGTAGAATTAATAAATAGAGAAAGTGCTAATTGTTTAATAGGTTCACAGCTATTAAAAGAAAAAAATTTGGTAACTTATGCCCCTACTTTCATATTACAAAGACAAGGTATTATTCGGGGAGTTTTCCATGAATTGTCGGATGAAGATATAGCTAAGGATGTTCAGTCGTCGTCTTATGAACCTGTCATGGTGATTAAAGCGAGACGTTTTTCTCGAAAAGTTGTTGAAGCGGGCCAAACTAAATTTGTTCCTACTCAGACTGTTTTGCTCACTTTTAGAGGCCAGACCTTGCCTGATTACGTCACTTTGCACTATGTCAGATGCCCGGTAGAGCCTTATATTCAAAAAATTAACCAATGTTTTAAATGTCTTCGCTATGGACATAAAAGTGAGAAATGTAACAGCTCAGTAAGATGTAGTAAGTGCGGGCAACAACATCTTAGTAAAGACTGCAGTGCCGACACTCCGGTAAAATGTGTACATTGCAATGGCGAACACTCAGCTCTGTCAAAAAGTAAATGTCCTGAATTCAGCAAACAACAATCAATTAGGTCGTTAATGACCGAAGAAAATCTGTCTTTCACTGAAGCTAGAGAAAAACTAAATAGCAATAGTTTTAGAGGAGCTTTAGTTAATCAGGTGCCAACGATTAATCATAAATCAGTTTTTCCTCCACTTCATACTACTAACAGGGTTCCTCCCAAAAGGTTACGCCCTAACTCTCCTCCTGACAAAGATAATACATCTGAAAAATATAAAAAAATCCTAGCCAGCTATAGTCCAGACTGGTATAAAAGTCAGCCCATCACTAAAAACCCCTATCCCCCGAATTACGAAAATATCCGAGGTAAACCCTCTCAAAAATTAACAGTCGATGTAAATAAGTTTTGTGAAGCTCTATTTGAAATTGTTACCAGCCTAAAAAATGTTGACTCTAGTAATAAAAATGATATATTAAAAGAGATAAAAGTAAGAGTAGAACATTTCGGTTTATTTGAATGAATTTCAATAAACCTCTGAAACTCTTACAATGGAATGCTAGATCGGCTGTCAGTAATAAAGGCAGCTTAGAAATATGTCTAGCCCAGAATAATATTAATATTGCTATTCTCTCAGAAACTTGGTTTCGCCCAAATAAATATATTCATTTTAAAGGTTATAATGTGATTCGAAAAGACAGAAGCGACGGTAAGGCAGGTGTGGCTATTCTTATTAGCAACAACATACCGTACAAAGTTCTCAATAACATTGAAATAGATAAAGTTATGTCTGTATGCATTACGATTCCCTTTGAAAACAAACAAATTTCTATTACCTCTATTTATAATAATCCTAAAAATAACATTTCTTCTCGTAACTGGGAGAAACTATTTAATAAAATACCAAAACCTTGTATAATTGCTGGCGATTTCAACTGTCACCACCAGTTCTTCGGGTGTTCTCAGACGAATTCCAAAGGGTCTTCCCTATTAGATGCTATCGATAAGTGTGGGCTTATTTTATTAAATGACGGTTCACCTACTGTTGTTAATTCAACTACTCAAGTTAATTTATCAGCCATCGATTTAACTTTTGTGTGCCCAGAACTGTCTACTATATTCGATTGGAATATTATGAATGATACTCTTGGCTCAAATCACCTTCCGATAATTATAGAATCTAATGTTTCTTATAAAAATCAGGTTCAAGTTTTTTCTGGCCGGAAATGGAACATAAATAAAGCTAATTGGGAGAAATATGGTGAACTCATGAGTATCTATACAACCGAACAATTAGCCTCATCTTCTCCCCTTGATTACGATCTGTTTATAGAAAATATAAATAAGGCTAGTGATATTTCTATACCTAAAATTAAAACTATCAAAAATTCAAATTTCAACAAACATTGGTGGAATGACAAATGCAAAATAGCTGTTGAAAATAGGAATGCCGCTTATTTATTATATAAAAGAAATTCCAATTATTACAATTTCCTCTCTTATCAAAGGGCCGCAGCAAAGGCAAAAAAGATAATTAAAGAAAGTAAAAGAGTTTGTTGGCGTCAGTATTGTGAGGGTATTAATAAAAATACAAATATAAAGGAGATGTGGCGCGCATTTAAATGTTTAAAAAATAGAAAGATTGCAAATAGACCCCCTATAAGCAATACCGAATGGACCGAAGATTTTATAAACAAGTTATGTCCTCCTTACGTATCTGATGAACCTCTTTCCATTGACCAGTCGAATAATACTCACTTTCTTTTGGAGCCCTTCACAATTACAGAACTTAACTCCGCAATAAAAACTAACAAGAATACAGCCCCCGGCTTAGACAATATTCATTACCCCATGATTGCTCACCTCCCTTGTGTTTCTAAAAACCTACTTCTTTCAATGATAAACAAATTCTGGTTAGACGGACAGTTTCCAGTCACATGGAGAAATTACTTAATAATCCCAATCTTAAAACCATCTAAACCAGTTAATGATTATAATTCATATCGCCCCATTTCGCTATCTTCTTGCTTGTTAAAAACTATGGAAAGAATGGTTAAAGCACGATTTGAATGGTATTTAGAAAGTAACTCCCTATTACCCGAATCACAATTCGGCTTTAGAAAGGGAAGAACAATCTCGGATTGCCACTCTTTGTTACTATCCGATATAGACATTTCATTCACCACTAACAAATCAGTAGTAGCAGCCTTCTTGGACATTTCTGGAGCCTACGACAATGTGCATCTTGGTATATTAACACGTAAATTACTTGCCATGGGATTTCCTCAAAAATTTGTGTATAACATATTAAATATAATAAATAGGAGAAGTATATTTGTTAAAATTGTTGATCAACTTGTTGGACCTAGAGTTGCCCAGCTTGGTTTGCCTCAGGGGAGCATTTTGAGCTGTTTGCTGTACGCTGTGTATGCATCGGATCTTACTAGTATCTGCCATTCCGAGGTTAAACTTATTCAATATGCAGATGATATTTGTGTTTATAGCGCAAATCAGAACACTACTACTTGCGTAGAAAACTTAGATCTCGCTATGAAAAAATTCTTCGACTGGTCCCTAAATAATGGCCTTAACCTTACTGTAGCTAAATGTGTCGTTTGTCCATTTAGCAGAAAACGATCGATACCTATGGGGGACGAAGTTAGACTAGGAGACACTCTATTCCCCTGCAAAATGAAAGTGCGATTTTTGGGATTGTTACTAGACAGAAAACTGAAATGGACCGCACACATTAATGAACTAGTCGGTAAAACAGAAAAATATGTAAATGTACTTCGGATGATTTGTTTTAATAACTGGGGAACCTATCCATCGACCTGCCTTTTATTCTATAGATCTACGGTAAGAGCTATTTTTGACTTCGGTTGTACATTTTATAGTAGGGCCTGTAAAACTAAACTTCAGTGCTTAGACAGAATTCAATACAAATGCATAAGATTATGCATGGGATACCTCAATAGTACTCCTGTCAACGTCATGTTATCGGAAGCAAATGAACCACCTCTGCATTTGAGAAGAAGGATGCTAACAGACCGTTATATCTTAAGAACCATGTCTTTCTCTCCAACTGTTTCAAGTAGAATCAATTCCTTATCAGTAACGGTTTTAACCTTTGCCTACTGGAAAAACAAAGTTACCCCACTAATTGTAGATAGTTTTCTGGAACTAACTGAGTTCCAGTCTGCAATAATTCGTTCTGATAAGATACCAGTATTTCTCTGTGATTATAATTTCTTGACGAAGAATGTATCCGTTGCATACATGCCTGACTATAAAGAAAGAATTCATCTTCAGACTATTAATACATTTCGTGAGGACGTTTCGCACTTTTTACCAAATACTCAGATTATATACACTGATGGCTCCAAAGTGGGGAACAATGTGGGAGCTGCTTTCTACGATCCCTCAAATAATGTTAAAAAAATGTTTAAGTTACCACATTTCGCCTCCATTTTTTCTGCCGAGACAATAGCCTTCATTGAAGCGCTGAAATATATAGAAAAGCTAAACACTAAGAAAGTGGCTATCATGTCTGACTGTAGAAGTCTATTAGATTCTCTGGCCAACATCCATTACAAGTCACACACTTCACATTTTACAATAGAAATAATTAAGTTAATTCACAACATTAAAGTTCAAAATAAACTACTCAAACTAGTCTGGATTAGAGGGCATGCCCACATCACCGGAAATGAGGTAGCCGATAGCCTGGCCAAACGGGCTGGTACTCTGGGAGACATTGTAAATTATAAGCTCCCCTTTACGGATATTAGACCAATCGTTAGGATTAGGATGTTTGATAAATGGCAGAGAGAATATGATTTGATTGATAAAGGAGTTTTCTATAAGAAAAGTAATCCCCTAGTAGGTGTTAAACCTTGGTTTCTTGACCTCAATTTAAATAGAAGAAGCATCAGGATAATTAATAGAATCAGATCCAATCATGGACTCTGTGGTGCATACTTAAATAGAATAGGAAGAGCTAATACTAATGTATGTACAGAATGCGGTACACTTGACGATTTGGAGCACATTCTGATGGAATGTAAAAAATATAGTAGCTATAGAGTCAAACTGTTCAGCTCTCTTCAAAAAAAGATAAAAAGTCCATTTAATTATATTAACATTATACAGGAAGTTAGATCCACAAGCGAAGAATTAACAGAATTTATTAATGAGGGATGTATTAAAGTGTAAGCTTAAATGATTTAATAGTGGAAATGATAGTTAATTTCAAATATTGAACATACTGTTCTTGAATCGTTGGCTAATGGCCACAGGCATAGGCCCAAAAAAAAAAAAAAAAAAAAAAAAAAAAAAAAAAAAAAAAAAAAAAAAAAAAAAAAAAAAAAAAAAAAAAAAAAGTGTATACTTGCTCGGTGAGTTCCTCTTTTTCTAATGGAATGTTAACTATCAATATAGACGTAGTGTTTATAAGTTACATCCAAAGCTAAGTACAAGCTGAACTCAGGGGGTATCTACAGTAAGTGGCATTTGCAAACAATTAAAACTGCCCCAAAAAATTTGTTTGTCAGAAGCCTGTCACGTGTGCCACGTGTCAAAAGTATTGTACAGTAGTCTACAGCAGAAACTTGCGCAATGACGAACAACCTGGCATGAGTTTTTTCTCTCTCTCTGGGACAAATTGTCTGTCTATGATTAAATACTGATAAGTATTCGCCATCATAATAATGAACAGTAGTAATAATAATAATAAAAAAACTAATTAATAATAATAATTACAATAGTTATTAATAATAAAACAATTAATAATAATTACAATAATTATTAATAATAAAATAATTAATATTAATCAAATTATTAATATTAATCAAATTATTAATATTAATCAAATTATTAATATTAATCAAATTATTAATATTAATCAAATTATTAATATTAATCAAATTATTAATATTAATCAAATTATTAATATTAATCAAATTATTAATAATAATCAAATTATTAATAATAATCAAATTATTAATAATAAATTATTAATAATAAATTATTAATAATAAATTATTAATAATAAATTATTAATAATACATTATTAATAATAAATTATTAATAATAATCAAATTAATAGTAATAAGGAAGTGCAGTGGATTCCCACGCGGAGATCCCGGGTTCGAATCCAGCTGCTGGCCCTTAGGTTTTCTCTTTCTAGGAGCTTCTTACAGCTCATTATCGGTGATGGACAGTGATGTCTGTAACGAGCTCCGAGCGCCAATAACCTGAGAAGTTGACGCGCCTTCAATCATTAAAATAATAAGATAATATTAATAATCTTTTTGATTAAAATCTTTAAATAGAGGATGTGTTTGTCAAATGCCCATACTCCTCAATACCAGCATAAAAAACACTGTGAGTAAGGTTAAATTACTTATATAATCACATAATAATGAACCCATTAGGGTCTAAATTTCCATGCTGAATTCCCTCTCTTTCTGTCCGGTAAGACAAAGTGTTGTCTTTAGAGATAAAATATTAAATATAATATAAATATTATAATATTAAAGTGGCGCTAATGACGTTAGAAGTCGAAGCGGCTTTTACATACACACATACGCACACGCACTTATACTATACATAAAACATATGGGGAGGGTGTTGGTTATGTTGGTTGGTGGTTATGAGTATGGTTTTGTAAGCAGGAGATCTCCAGTTCAAATCCTGCGTTTAGCTATTTTTTTATTTGTTAGAAAAAATGTTAATTGTAAAGTAGGTGCTTCGTCCACGTTACCTAATTGGTAGTTAAGCCCGCCAGAAAAAAATAATTTTAAATTTGGGCATTTTTTTAAAAATAAAAAATATGTGCATACATAATTACTTTCTTTTCTCTGGGTACGTATATGCGAGCTCTGTAATGAATGATAATGTAACTTTTATGAAGCTCCTTCTAAAAACGGTTGTTTTTAGAAAACAAGTTTAAAATTTTAAATTATGGAAGGTCAAATTATATTTACCTGGTATTTGATTAATTTCCGATCTTTGTTGCAATATTTCATCAGCAAGTTTTTGAGCAGTAGGCAGTACTTCGGTGTGATGTTCAGATATGAGGTACTGAACGAACTTTTGTAACTGCTGCCTATCCATTTGCAACAGCGTTTCTGAAAATTTTAACAAATTAACATTTAAATGAACTTGTGAAAATAATGGGTTTCATACGTTTTTTTCCAACTAAGAAGTTTCATTGACTAGAATATCCATCCTGAGTGTACAGTTGCTAAAGTTGCGCGATGAAATCAGAATAAGAATCGATGTGAAATCGAAAGGGAAATGTGAACAGCACATTATTGTGGCGCCACGGTAGCCGTGCGGTTAGAGGCGAGACCTGCAAAACTAATATGTATTGGTATGAAAAAATAAATGCCAATTTCAGTCATATGTATTTATTGTGCCGGAGCTTTGAACCTAGGGCTAGTCATCTCCAGGGCTTATTGTGTATATGACATTTTTACAAGGTTTTTAAGTGGGTGAAACTTTGGTCCTGTCTGGTTATGAACTGCTTTGTTTCTACGGAAGTCCCACCGGCAACACTTCTTTCTTAAAAAAATGAAAATATCCACCCAATTTGCGCTTCTACAAGAATAGTGGAATGTGACGAGAAACTGATTTACGGGCAAAATCACAGGTTGTGATTTGCGATTAGTTCTCGGTGACAGCCATTTCTGGATGGTATAAGAGGGCAAAATAAAAAAAAGAACATTTTTCACATTTTCCGAAATTAAAAAGAGTAATTCATCACGATTTTTTTCCAAACGAACTGCGATCTTTAGTACCTATTGTCTAGAACTTTTCTTTAAGATATAGCCCAGCATTAACTAACTTAGGTCAATACCAACAATGTTTTGTGCCAGAAAGATAAACCTTGGACACATATTTCTTTCCCATCAGACTAAGGTACCAACTGTACGAAGGCGGGACGGTTGCTGAAAAATAGATAGGTCCCCCAGCTAATGGTTACAAAAACAAACGCGTGTGCAACAGCAGATGTTAAACGTACTTTTTAAAACAAAATCTGTTAAATAATAATAATAAATTACATACCTGAAATTGGTACCCTAAGTCTGACATTATCAGCATTTCTAATTCTATACAATGATAACGCTACCACGTGTTCACACCAGAAGATGTCTTTGGTTTCACAACTGCATGTAACTGAAGTTATCTTACACCTGCAAACAAATTAAATGTTATTTCCATTGATAACTTGAAAAAAAAAGCCTTTTTTTAATATTTTAATTCTTTTTTATATTATAATTTATGTAATTATAAATAAAGATTTATTATTATTATATTCAAATTCAGGTATTGCCCATTTTATACTCCAGCGCATCTGATTGTGTTAATAAAGAGTGTAAAAAATTATTTCTTCAAGAGTTAAATATACTTCTTGCTTTGTTTCTGCAATGGCTAAATTGTTTATTAATTCAACATGGAATTTAAAATACATGAAAAAGTATAAATATAATTTGTACTTCCTTCCTTCTCAGAATAAGGCTTAAGCAGAATTTTTTTAACTACTGAAATATTTGAAAATTAATTTTGAGTTAATTCTTCTTTTTGGTACGTATATATTTTTTAAAGAATCTTTTAATAATATAATAGTTTTAAAGCTTAATGTACTATTAACAGTTTTTAAAATTTAAGTCTGAAAAGAGATGGCAAAAACAGCAGCACCGTGGCAGATGTACTATTTCTAAAAATAAAAATAGTGGAGAATATAAGTGGTATTTTTCTGATCTTAGAAAAATTTATATCGTAAAGAAATTCCGTTTAAAATAGTCTAAAAACAAGAAAAACAGGGTACTTTTCTTTTGAAAGGGTTGTTCCAGTGTTATTAATTAATTAATTTGTAATATTTAATCTGTAAACATTGCATCATAATTGATGTTTACGAGTATAACAAATTTTTAACTGAGTAGGTTGCCACTGTAAAAAAATAGTTATTGAAAACTTACACGTGAAAAAATTAATAAATAAAAAATTGTCATACTTATGAAATTAGGTATAATGTCTAATAAACAAAAAATAAGAATTCTAATGCTTATATTCATGTACTTATCTTCACCTTTAACGGCAACTCGCTACGTTTTCTTGACTCATGAGTCATGACATAAACAGGGACGGTCAAATTTGTACAATGTAGAAACTAAACATTCAACTGTTAATATTTGCTCAAAACTGTTCCAGGTTTTTTATAATTACTTCAAAAACTTTTATTTAAACTTTATTTGATATGAATCTAAATTAAATTTAAAAAGGGAATGGATTAGAGACTTCAATAGGAATATTGGCGCCCCGCGGATCTCCCAGCCTAACAACAACAACATACCTTCACTGCATCCCTAACACTATAGAAGTATTGTGTGCAATTCGATGAAAAGGTATCAATGCCCTCATAAAGTAAGGACGGTTTATGGCCGATGGGAATTTTTTTTTGTTTTTTAATGCGTAGGATGGAACAAAACTGCTACCATAGATGAAAAAAAAACATAGAGACACCATCTTTCATTGACGATTATGCACCTGCCCTCAAAGTTCTTTGCGATTGAAAAAACTGACAGATTTGAAATACGAATCGTTGCAATGTATACCCTATTTACCACGATGGCATTCACCTAGAGAAAGTTTCGACTCGAAATCGTTTTGAGTAAAAAAAAAAAAAAAAGAAGAGGAGGAAGATAAAACCAGAGTTGAGTAAGATGGTAAGATGGTGGAGCAAAAGGACTCTACAGGAAAATAGTTTCATTTTGGAGCTAAAGAAATAAAGTTTCCGTGGCCTTGAACTGTTTCTTCAACTTAGTTTTCAAATACTACGCAGGGACGTTTATATTATGTATTCGTTCATACAAAAAATGACGACTTTCAAAAAAATGTACTGACCTTTCTCATTATTACTTTATGTTTTGAACTTTTTTTTGAGAGCAGCTTTAAAAATTCCTCTTTTTCTATTTGCCAAATTATTCAATGATGTGTTCTTTAATCCAATACGATACGGAGACATGCTATTCGAAAGAAGCGACATCTTGACTCAATTAATTAGAGAAGACACACAAATACGTTAATCGAAAATATAATTCCTTAATCAAAACTCCAACAAGAATACTGAGACAAAATCAGCTATTTCAATCACATGACTGTAACCACAACATATAAAACCCCCTCACGGAAAACAAACCTCTCACGAGCACACCTCCATTTTATTTCAGTCACTATTGATGGCACTCATCCGAAATTTTCAATCCAAAATACAAAACTTTAAGCAATCAATAGAATACCCGCTTTCAAGACTTACACCCAACAAACTAGAGATAAATAATAAATTAATTAAAAAAAAGATAGGATGAAAAAATAATTGCCATTTCAGTCGTGATACATTTATTCTGCCAAGCTTTCGACCTAGGGACTAGGTCATCTTCAGGGCTGTGGAACATGTTTACAGATTGTTAATAATGATTCTATTAAAATGAATATGTATAATGTAATATAATATAATGTATCACGACTGAAATGGCAATTATTTTTTCATCCTATTGAAAATATGAATCAGTCACCAAAAAGAATGAACAACAATAAAAAAAAGATGTTTGAAACATTGACTTGGATTATCAAAATTATACTGTATTAACTAAAACTTTTTAAGCATGTTAAGAATGCATGCTTTGGATCATAATTCAGGATAGCCACTTCTCTAGTGGATAGGCCAGAGGTTTTGTATCCGCAAGCTAGAAATGAAATGTGAAAGCTATGGACGCCAATGGCCTCAGAAAATTGCAGAAATTAAAAGTAAAAATAAAACAGCGTATAACAGTATCACTCACCTATCAAAACTGACGGATACTTTATAATCCCGATCGGGTTCGGGACTGTAGGGCGGTGTACTAGGATGCGGCACTCTGCTACTCGATACGATACCACTTAAATGGAACCCTGAAAAGAAAGGATATTAATTAGTACAATAATAATGTGTGGAAGGAAAGGGATTAGTTAAGCATTTAGTGCAGCCACGCGGAAGTACCGGGTTCCAACCGGGTGTCAGATTGTAAAAGTGCCACACTTATGTGTTTTTTATCCTGGAGTTGAAATAATTTTTATACGAGTATTTCAACCCCTTTAGGTTAATTATATTTAGTTCTAGTTAATTTTAGGATGTGCAGGAATATTAGTACAAAGTACTGCACATCCAACTAGTAGCCTCCTTGGATTCAGTATATAACAAAGCCCAAGCAAACAGTAAATGAGGAAGTTATAAGGACCAGTAATACTTTTGGTTTTGCCTGAAATGAATATAATAGAAAACAATTAAAATTATTAATTCAGATTTAGTTAATTTATAAAAGTTAGTTGATTTAAGGGATGACACAATCATATTCCACACTCGCCCTCGTCGACAACGTCGATGATATAAGAGGGGATGTGTGGAGATATTCTTGCAGACCCAGGCTCCACCCTACCTTGTTAAGCAAGGTGTAGTGATTGGAAGCTATGGGTCTGCACGTGTCATCCCAGCTCGTGTGGCACAAGGAACGAGGAAGAAACAAGATAGTGGGCGCTAATGGCCGTAGAAGTCGATGCGCCGGAAACAAAAAAAAAAAAAAATTAATAATAATAATAATAAATTCCAGCTGCTGACCCTTAGATTTTCTCTTCCTAGGAGCTTCTTACAGCGCACTGTCCGGTGATGGACAGTGTTGTCTGTAACGAGAGAACACTGTTCGGAGGCCGGCAGTGCACTGAAAAAAGCTCCGGGCGCTAATAACCTGAGATGTTGACGCGCCTTAAATCATTAAAAAAACAAATTAATAATAATAATAATAAATAATAATATTAAAATATTGGCTAGTACCTGAACGTTAATTCTTGTGAATGATTCTGTTGATTTCAATCGTCTAGGTTATAGATTCCCAAACCTTTTTCGCCAACCGCCCCTTTTCACACACAAAAAAAAATGTACTTGCCGCCCCCTGCAAATATATGTATCTTTTATTTGGCAACAAGAAAAGCGAAGATACTGCACTTCGGCAGGTACTTAACACGATAAGCGGATACATTTTTTTCAAAATAGACACTTTATAACATGAAATAACTGAATATAATAATAAAATCAACATAGAATGGAACCATTCATTGCATAGATGAACTAGGTAACTGTCTGTCAATGTTTCTTGCCATTTTAGAGGCATGCTACATTTTTAACGCCGAAAACTATTCAAAATTTAACCAGACATGTTGACTTTTAGAATAACTCATTTTTTATTGAATTATCGATGTAAAGCATCCAATTACTGACAAGATTGACAACGTTGCTGACAACTTTAACTAAGCATCCTATTACTGACAAAATTGACAACGTTGCAGATAACTTTAACTAAGCATCCAATTGCTGACAAAATTGATAACGTTGCTGATAACTTTAACTAAGCATCCAGTTACTGACAAAATCGACAACGTTGCTAATAACTTTAACTAAGCATCCATTTACTGACAAAATTGACAACGTTGCTGATAACTTTAACTAAGCATCCAATTTCAGATAAAGTCAGTCATCAAGTTTTCTATTTTAATTGGAAATGGCTGAACTCTCTCAGTTCTAAACTAAGCCTACCATCACCCTCTGGGTCGTTTAATTTCGCTCATTTTGGGAAACTCAACCAAAATGTACTATTTGGTTCATCATTACTAATCCATGGAGGAGTTAGAATCATTTTCAAATATCCGCATTTCCGTGATACCAATACAAAAAATAGATACTTAAAAACAAAAGGTATCGATACTCAGAGATACTCGTAACGTAGCCACGCTCGAGTGCAGTGACTCTGGATCATTCTAAACGCTTACTAGGTAGGCTAATCTAGAATTTGTAAAACAGTTCTATAATTTTATTTTAAAAATCTGTTGTGGACAGTGTTAAGGCCTTCTCAAGGTCCTGACTTATCAACTGTGTTAATAATTCCTATTTTTCACGAAATAGTGAATCTCCTTGTTTTCACTACCCTCTCGCTTCAACATCGGCTCACTACTCCACGGAGCTTTCAAAGGGAGCTTGGCATCCCAATTATCCAAAATGTCCCTTAAAATCAAATTTCATGAAAATAATTTCAAAAAAGCGATAGGTCTTCATTTCAGTTGAGGAATAGAAACAAAACAATTGTTTGGCAGATTCAGAGCTTACGGTAAAGTAGCATTTTTGTTACCGGAATATCTAATTACATTACATTCAATTTTATACGATATAGGAAGTACTAAGAGTAACTGGCCATAGTAAGGAAGGGATGTAAGTGATTCCTCACCTCATTTGCAACCAAAAAAAGATATACACCATAGTCCGTTTCTCAACGTTTTAGAGAATGGGATTATTTTATAATTTCTAATTTTATCTTTTAGGAGATAAAGACAACGGCTAATTTAATTACACCAATCGAAATGACATTAACTGTACAACTAGATAATAATTTCATTTGAGTGCTTGACGTTAACTGCTTCTTCCTTGCTGACCTTTCAGCCGATTTTGGGTCACTATTTGCCTTAATCAGTTGCTGCTGCATTACAATTCCGCACATTCAGCAAGATCTTAAATCCTCTCCTTCAGCATCAACCCATCCATCCCAGTTGGCCCACAATTCTCGTGCGATTAACCCATTCTTCCCAGATTTCTTGCCATATGTCCTACCCATCGTAGCTTTGAGTGCATCATTATCCTAACAACATCTGGCTCACATACAATCTTCATATTGGTCTCTTCTTCTCCAAGTTTGGGCTTCCCTAACTGGTCCGATCATTCTTCAAAAGATTCTACTTTTGTACGTCGAAATTGTCCTTTTATCACTCTTGGAGTGACAATCTTGGAGATTGTCCATGCTTCCATAGGTAAGCACAATGAGAATTTTGTGTGTGTAACAGGATCTTCGTGATTCAAGAAACAATGTGACTTTTTCCATCATCTCCAATTTTATATTTGGAGAATTCACCGGAACCGACCTTTCTGAGCTTGTCGAGGTCCGAAAGGAAGTGTGAGTTCTGTATGTGCAGAGTGTGCACAGCAAGCTCAAAGTGCCACCAACACTAAGCTTTCGACCAAAGTCAGCAAACCGGAACTCACACTTCACTCGGTCCTTATTTTCCTTAATATGCAGTAATTACTTTTGGACTATTCCTTAATTAATGCTCATTAAGTCTACTTGAAATTTCCATATTTATTTCAAGGGTGTCAACGTCAATCATTAAATTGAAAAAACATGGTGGAAACATGAGACTAAGAGGAGTTTAAAGGTTAAACTGTAAGATTAGAATTTTACTGCGGTTAGTTCTGTTAATTTTACTTTTTCTTTTGTATTTCCACTCGAAAATAGAAAATTAAATAAATAATAGGGAAAAATTAATAATCAGTTTAACTGCTATATAGTTTATACCAAAACGGTAAGACATCCCTTCTGCAAGAATACAAATTTATAAAAGCTCATGAGGGCAAATGTACATAGAATACAAAAAAAAAAATTATAGATTTCAGTTTACCAAGGGACTTTTTCGAGGAAGCCTCAAAATTTGGTAAAGAGCGACTTCGTTTGGGGGATTTGATCTGCTGTTTTCGTTCCCGACAACAATCAAAGGAAACAAAGTTTAAGTTTCTGGAGTTACTTTACACACATAGGGTTCCATGGTGGAATCTGAATCTAAAATGTGGATTTTGAGTTATGCAGATCACATATACACTAAGACTAACCTACAAGCGTTAACGTAAAGTAAACAAGAAACTTTGCTATCTATACTCGTCCTAAATTTAACCTGTCTAAATATCAATGACATAACGAATGATAATATCCTCTAATAAAACACCTCGCGCATGCCTACTTTTATTGACTATATTCCATTGCTTGAATAAATTTTTTACTGATGCTCGGATAAATTCGATACCACAACTATCTTTTTGAAATGAATGCCCTTTACTACCGTGCACCGTCAGCATTGTTACGCGGCTGTCCGAAGTGAGCCTGAATTAGGCACTGAGAGGTTACGGCCAGCTGGTACTAGGAGAACTGTCCTTACTACAGTGCTACTGCCTATTGCCAAGTTTGGCAACTTGGTTCTTCATTAGTCAAGTTTTTTAAGTAGCTTGTTCGAATGGCACTTCCCGTATACAGTTTATCTTCCGAGAAGTTGTCGAGAAGGAAGAAGATAATCCTGGACACCTCCTCATTATGTGCGAAGGGAGCATGCTCGGGATGTCTAGATAATTCATGGGTAGGAAAGGATAAATTATTACTAACGAATGGTTAACACTCAACAGCGGATCCCGAACAGGAATTTCCCTACTGATGGAATGAGCACGAAATATAGCTTTATTAAAATTTCTCTTCTGAGCTGAGTATCACGAAGGAATACGAGGTAGAGCAGCAAACCCGGTTGTTCCTTGAGAGCCTCACGAAAACAACTTGAACATTTGAACATTGAATTCTATAACTACCTAAATACCAATAGTTTTTATTTTAAACATTAATTTAAAAACAAAAGAAAATTTATTTTTGTTTTTATTTAGGGGAACAAATAATGTTGAAATTAAAACTGTCCGGCAGGACAGTTGTCTAAGGGTTGATCGTCAAAAAGTGCACGAAAAAGCGTAACGTTGAAAAACACCCCACTTTGACAATTTTTTTCTCTTTTTCTGTAAAAGATAAAATTCCCAAATTTTCTTTAAAATAAAGGGCAAACCCTCATTTATAACTGTAATTTTTTTGCAACAACTCAGATCTAATAGGTTTCGAGAAAAAAGTTGCCGAAAATGAGCAAAAACGGCTTTTTCAAAAAATGTTCTTGTTGTTACCTTTTTTGTAAACAACGTAGCGCCTAAATGCGCGAACCAATTTTCATGAATGAGGTGTCATTCGAGTCAGAATGTTATGTAGATGTACCTTTAGGGGGTCTCGACGCTGCACATGGAATGGGAGAGGAGTTAGCCCCCTTTATGTAAGGCCCCCTCCAAAATTATCATTAATTACTCTGTAAATCTTAGCCCGATTTTGATAAAATTTGGTAGGATAACAGGGTTAGGGCTCCCCTACGTAACATTAAAGCGGTGATCTGCTCTTACACTTGTTAAGGGGAAGTCTAGCAATCGTTTCAAATTATCGACACGTGAACCGGTTTTCATGAATGAAGTGTCATTCGAATCGAAATTTTGTACAGATTTGCACTTTGAAAGTCTCGACGCTGTGCCTTGTAAGGAGGGGAGTTCGCCCCACTCAAATAAAGCCCTTTCTAAAACTATTATTACCAATATTTCTATAACCCTTAGTCCGATTTTGATAAAATTTAGCACGAAGAAGCGGTTAAAGCTCCTCTACGTGGCTGTGAAGTACCATCGTGCTCTTACTTCTACTAAGAGGAAGTACTGCAATCGTTAAAATTATCAATGAGTGAACCGATTTACATCAATGAATTGTCGTTCGATTCAAATCTTTGTCTCTTTGCCTTTTAGGGAGAAGTACTGTATTCGCAGTTTATTTTTCTTACTCCTCTTAAAAGAAAGTAGTGAAATCGCAGTTTAATGTTGCTATTTACGTACAAATACCTTCCTATTTTATTCAAAACGCTTTTTCAAAAAAATTGTTATTGAGGATAGTTTGGGGACCGCAACTATAATCATTCTTTAAAAAGATCTCTCCAGTGGTAGTTACGGTTCCGACTTAACACCTTATCAGGTTATAATGATAGTATTGCTTATTCCAAATTTTAAAAAAATATGTAAAGCAGATATGTAACTTTACAAAATAGACAAAAAGGAAAATCTATCCAAAAGGTACAAAAATCTCCTTAACAAAAACTTACAGTTTAAAATGTTAAGTATAAGGGTTGATTAAACGCCAAAAGGTACACAAATCAGCAAGTACAACATTTCATTAATACTTCATTGATATTATTTGAGTAATTTTATTGCATTAATTTTCATTAATATTTTTTAGAATTTATTAGATGTCACATACCCTTATGCTGGCCAGTTCATTCACAATATTTTTTGTTTTAATTTTGATAAAATGTATATTATATCTTCTTTATTAAATAGGTACTTTATTTTAACTCTATTCCAAATTATTCTTCTGATGTTTCTTTAATATGCCCTTTATTCTGTCACAAATTCATGCTTGTTAAAGTAAAAAAAGACAAAGTTAGAGTCGGCTACTGTATCACGGAGGATTTAAAACAATATTTCAGTCTTGAATTCGTCTTACCGAAATATTCGTGAGCCCAAATAACACAGTTAATATCAAGTAGATTATCCAACAATAATTATTCATTTCTCAATTTTAATTTAATTTAGTCCCCCTTAATTTTACTTATAGTAAAATACTGGAATAATTAGCTGTCCTAAAAAGTATGCATATTTTATTTATTTTATATTACAAATGTACAACACTGTGGGAAGAATACCTAGATTGAAAATTTAATTGAAGAAAACTATATTATTTGCGACAAAGCTAGATTAATTATTACTTATTATTATAAACGTTTGACTACTACATAAAATAACAATTACTTTAATCGAAGAATGAACTTAAACCGACGATTTTTATTTAAAAATAAAAATAAATAAAATAAAATCATTGATGTATGTTGGTGTAAGCATTTTTTTAAAAAGTTTATGAATTTTTTAGCCTCATATATATATATATATATATATATATATATATATATATATATATTATAACGTTTCTTTTTCACCTGTATTCAATAGTTTGATTATTACAGATAAATAGATATTACAGTCAATCAGTTAAATGGTGTGCTACTTGGACAAATATTTTGTAGATGAAAATGGCCAGCATAAGGGTCTGTGACATCTAATAAACTCTAAAAATATCAATGAAAAGTTAATGCAGTAAAATTTCTTAAATGATATCAATGAAGTATTAATGAAATGTTGGGTACTTGCTGATTTGTGTACCTTTTGGCGTTTAATCAACCCTTATACTTAACATTTTAAACTGTAAGTTTTTGTTAAGGAGTACTAATGTAGTAATGCAGACAGTAATGTATTACGTTTTAGTAACTCAGTTACTTCTTTGAAATTGACTTCGGCACTCCTTGCAAGAAAAATTTGGATGGTTAATATATCAAAACACATTTTTTACTCATTTTTACCAAAATCTGACATTGGCACTTCTTGCACCAAGCCACAGAATTAAATGTACACCTCATTTGCCCTTTTTTTAAAGGAGAAATTGATTGATTGTAGAAAATTAGATTAATAAAAGTGTTGTACGCCAATAAAATTGGAAATATGAAATTTTAAAGAATTTTTAGTTAAGTTTGATTTAGATATTGTTCAAATAGATTTCAAATAATTTATTTATACACTGCGGTTTCCAAGTAACTATTGGTGATGCCTAAACGGAAATGCGACGAGCTTTTTAGGCTAGTAAGTTTGGTCCGCTACTCAATACTCCTTAACAAAAACTTACAGTTTAAAAAGTTAAGTATAAGTGTTGATTAAACGCCAAAAGGGTCACAAATCAGCTAGTACCCAACATTTCATTCATACTTCAGTTCGTAATTTCAACTATGTTGAACAGGGGTGTCAAACTCGCGGCCCCTCAGTGGCTCACGATGCAATGAAATAAAATGATAATATAAAAAATAGTTATGAAGAAAACAGGGCATATGGGAGATTGATGGAATATCGTATACACCATTTCCTTGTTAACCCTTTCACTATTGAAGACGAGTGTACACGTGGCCCAGGGCCTTTCCTGGGCGCCTGTGGGCATATATAAACGCGCTGACTACTTCCGGCGAAGTTTAGAAGCGATATGTCTGCCACTCTCAGTGGAATTCCAGAATGATTCGGTTTTAAAAGACGAAGTAGGAATTCCCAAAATATATTCTTATTTAGGTGAGAAATATCCAAAAAATGTTTGCTGTACAAATTTTGTGTTATTTTTGTAGTACGTTTTTGTTTGAGCAACTACATATTTCCGTCTATGAAATTAAATAAAACGGCATACAGATCAAGATTGACCTTAATGAAGTTTGTCTGTTCTGCCTCTAAATGCAGATATTGGAAAACTAGGAAAAATTTGTAAATATGTTGTGGCCCGCGTTGCACCAAGTGGCCCGTGGTTTAATTGAGTTTGACACCTCTGATGTAGAGACATTCGAAAAGGCATGTGCTTAATGGAATTATTATAACAATTGATATCATTTAAGTAATTTTACTCCATTAACTTTTCATTAATATTTTTTAGAATTTATTAGATGTCACAGACCCTTAGGCTAGGCCAGTTTGACAATAATTTTTTATTATAATAATGATAAAATGTACAGTACATTTCTTAAATAATTAGGCACTTTATTTTGATTCCTTATTAAGCCCCTTATTCTGAGTAATCACATACACATGCACGTTAAAGTAGAAAAAGACAAAGTTAGAGTTGGTTACTGTTGGAATTTGAATCAGAAGAATTAGAGAGCACAAATTACACCCAGTTGATAACAAATAAATTATTCAACAATAATTATTGATTTCTCAATTATAATTTAATGTTGTCTTTTTAATTGGGTACTAGTAGTAAAATACTTTAATAATTAACTGCCCTAAAAATATATCTTTTTCTGTTTTATATTACATATAAACATACAACATATGGGAAGAACACCTACATTAAGAATGTAATTGAAGAAAACTATATTATTTAATATTAAATAAGATTATTACCTATTATTTTTAACCCTTAACTGCTAGATAACATGAAGCAACCATCACTTTGATCGAAGAATAAACTTAAACCGACGATTTTTATTTAAAAAATGAATTAATAAAAAAATAAACAAAATCATTGAAGTACGAGTATGTTGGTGTATGCATTTTTTAAAAAAGTTTTTGAAATCTTTATTTTTTTGAAATGTGGCTGAAATTACGAACGGACGTATTAATGAAATGTTGGGTACGATCAGCCCTTATACAACTACCCTACCGGACAGTTTTCTTTATTCTTGTACACCATAAGAGGCGCTGTAGTTTCGCTTTTTCATTGAAAATAGCCGCATAGCGGCTCCCTGAGTTGGGCAAAGTGCTTTTGGCCAGTCTGTCAGTGAATGTATTTGTAATCTCGGATTACCAAAAACTTAAAATCATGGTAAGTTCAAATTTCAACTTGGGACCCGGCTAACCCGGAGCGCAGACTTACTCAATTATCTCGTAAACAGATGCTGCGACTTTCTTTAAACATGGAATTCTTATTGTGTATGTGCAGATTTATAACCTAAGGGAAGGGATTTGCTCAGTGCTTAGTATAATGGATTCTCTCGCAGAGCTTCCGGGTTCAAATCCAGCTGCTGACCCTTAGATTTTCTCATCGTAGGCGTTTCTTACAGTTCACTGTCTGGAGGCCGGTAGTGCACTGAAAAACTCCGGGCGCCAATAACCTCAGATGTTGACGCGCCCTAAATAATAATAAAAAAAGATTTGTTGGTTTTCCAGCGCGTCCAAGACAACTGAAGGCTAGTTCGTAGATGCAGAGTAAGTTTTGTAAGTTGAGTAACCTGATTGAGAAACAGGACGCAAGTGTCCAAGGATAGCGATAGAGGTGTTGATGTGGCACACCTGCCTGTGGCCCGGCTGTGCGAGCCACATGTGGACCCACAGCTCGCCTGAATTACCACGAACAGGCAAATGATGAGAGCGAGTCAACGGCCGTAAGAATCAACCATTTTGCAATATAAACAAACCTCTCTCAAAACGTCCCTCTCGTACCCCACACACACGGAGAACAATTCATAAAAACCGTTCCTCGAGACCCCGGAACTCCTAATAGCAGTGAAAACTCCATTTTGATACGACTGCTGTAGATGAAATTTGAAAGGGGTTTCTTTTCCCGCGGTAATAATTTTCTGGAAATTTAAAATTTGAATGGAGAAGGTAGTTGAATATTGACCCGTCACTACAGTAATACTGCTGTCGGAATGTGATATTTGATGTAAACTGAGTGAAAGTTCTGAAATCGTTCATTTCTGGTGGAAATTCAAAAGAGAAGAACCGTGTAAGAGCAAGTAACCTGAGGAAGTCTGGGGTCGGACTAAGACGTAATCCTACACACTGGCGCAGCCGAAATAGAAAATTAAGTAGGACGAGTGAGGTTAGTTGTGAGGGTGGCCATGTCAAGGTTACACCTTGACCCCTGGCGGCAGAGTCTGGCGGCTTCCAGTACCTTTCGGCCGCCAGCCGGCGAACCTGGCCGAACTCAAATTACACACATCTCGGGCCCCATTAGTAGATAGACGTCTAGCAGGCATCGATTGTGATGGCAACACTTCCCCGTCAGAGGCACGCCAGAGTGAACGTCGGTAGAGTGATACACATCTTCCTTCCTCTCTCTCTTAGACAAGGAGTACTGCCACCGTAAACATCTTCTCTCAACTGTTTATCTTTTTTATACGAGAAAATACTCGATTTAGAAAAGGTAGAGAAATATTGCCTATTTCGGTTATATATAAATATATTTTTTTTTTTTTTGCCAAGCTTTGGATCAAGGGTTTATTCATAGTAACAATTATAATTTGTTTTACATTGTTAACATTAAAGGTTGGTGTCTTCGGTCCTGTTTAGGTACAGAGTAAAACAAATTATAATTCTCAGTAAGTGTAAGCCCTGAAGATGACCTAGTCTCTAGGTCGAAAGCTTGGCCAAACAATAAATAACAAAATTATGACTGAAATGGACAATAATATTTCTCCACTTTTTCTAAATCGAATATTTTCCCGCTTAAATTGCTACATACTCTGTGGTGTCCTGCCTTTGGAAAAGCAGAAACTGATGCGCCTAAATTTTCTTTTATTGGTCTAAATTCAATTACGAAATTTAACTCAATCGGAACACTTTCCCCTGCAAGTAAACATAAAAATAATTGTTTCATAATATCACAATGACATATATCTGGAAAATGAACTTTCTTGAACTTGGTTCAATCTAAAAAAAAAAGATAAAAAAAGAAAAGATTGTTTTGAAAAAGACAAATTTTATGTGAGAAGTTTAAAGAAAACTTAGAGTTAGAGCGGTTGTAGAATTAATTTAAAATAAAATGTGAGATTACAACTGGATAGAAAGCTCCAATAAACTCAATGCTGGGCGAACACGGATTAACCGTTCAAAGAACGTATATTTATGCGAATGCAGGGAGTGGGGAAAGAATTAGGAGCTTCGGCTTGTGGAAGAGTTAGGTTCACTCGCTTGGTGTAATCGCAACACTTAGGTGACCCAGAAATACGAGCTGTTGCTAGGAGTTTCAGATTCAGTGGTAATTATGACTGTGGGAAAATGGCAGTTCAGCTTGGGAGAAGTTCCTGTCACTGGATTTTGCTTGAAAAAGTCTCAAATGAAAGTTAGAGAGCCAGCAGTATTCCAAATACAAACTCATCTTTGGCCATTTCGAGAAAAACTTACCGGTGAGAGATTTCGACCCAAGTTGTCATGTCATGTTCCGCTCTAATGTTCACAAACACATTCTCCGGGAAACCCACTTTGCCAGACTCAGTAGATCTCAGGGTACTGTTTGTAAAACGATAGTGAGTTTGATATTTTCTCTATATAGGAGAAAAAGAAAAGAAAATTTGGTATTTTACACTCATACCACTGTCTATAACCCCATTATTGCAATTTAATTGGCAAAGTTCGTCACTAAACTTAATTTTATTGAAATTCAGTAGATTAGATGGTGGGTTCTGCCATAAATCAGGTAAATAAGTGGAAGGACTGGTATTACCGCTAGATGTGGCGCGCCGGCTTACCCGGCAACTATGCTTTTTAATTTTAGAATTAACTGACGATTTATTTATTTTTCACCTGCTGCAAGAAAGAGTTGATTGGATCCTTTGGTTTCTAGTAACAGGATAAACTGCGATCTCATAACAAAAAACATTTTGAGCTTCTTAGCACCCGAAAAAACCAAGTTTCTTAGTACATGGGCTTGCTTGAGAGAATATTTCAAGAAGGTATATGTCCAACTAGGTATTTCCTGGTACATTATGGTGCTCAGAGTCGCTTCTAGAATTGGTTAAAATCCGCCAACCAGCAAGTGCCTTTTACTAATAACATTTTCCACTTTTTTCGGCGAAAATCCGTTTATCTATCAGCTTTGTGTGCTATTTTCCCACCTCCAATGTTAAGTTACTTTTAGCTGAAGTATCTTCCCAGTAAACCGAACTTTAGGCACCCTTAAAAAACAGTGGTTTTCAGTCAATTTAGACTTGCGCAACACCAATTTACATTTAGTAAAATTTGAAAAATTGTAGAAAACGTGTAAGTTAGAACCTTGAGAATTAAAGTAAGGGTAAGTTTTGAATGTTCACACTAGGTATATGTGTAAACGTTTTTAGTAAAGGAAGGAATAGTTACAATCTACCTGGGTCCAGGTGTATGTGTGCAAATGGTTGCAGTGCCTTCAGTTTATAGACGCTTACTGTAGAAGTGGTGCAGAGAGCAAACAATACTCTCGAAGGCTATTTCAGAGCCCGTATACCTGTTCCTCTAATAAGGACGGCCGTTCTAGCCCGAACTCAACGAGCTGCTAGCTACATTTTCTTGCGCTATTTAATACGTTTTTACTTTCCTACACCGCAGTTGTTATAAACTAACAAAAACTTTCAAGATAGAAACCAACATCAGGAAATACATCGCAAATATGGTTTCAAATTATGCTCTTTTTTCTTCCACCTAGTAACAAGAAAGATTCCAATCCTGTCATATCTTCGAAATGGAGATTTCCCAGCGAGCACATCGATAAGCGGAGACACACGAGTTTCTCTTACTTTGACGGTCACAAAACCTATCCTCACAATCGATTTTCATTATAAACACTCCAAACAAAAGCGTTATCAAAAATAAATGTTCAGCACATGTATATTTCCGGTCTAGCGATTCAACAACTCAAAAGTAACTCGCCAAATTCAATTGATGGCGGCATCGCAGATAAACATTTAAGTCCCCCTTCTGCTAGTTAAGGATGAAATGGTAAGGTTATTGTAGTGTCTGTACATTAAACTTTTTTGACTTAAATTGACAACAATCCTTTTCAGCTTAAAGGACCTACTCGACCTTAAGAAAAGTAATAAAGAACTCGGGCGGAAGATCCTCACGTAATTAATTTAACTCGAAATTCATTATTTGTACGAAAAAGGACAGCTGACTTCAATATTGTACATGTTCGGAACAGTTCCGAATTAAAGTTATGTGTACTTGAGCGGAAAGGGGCAAACTTACTGGACACATTCAGGAGAGAGGGGGATGACAGAAGGAGGAGGGTTTTCAAGTTCGGACCTGACACTAACCACCCACCAAATACCGGAAACGAATAGTGCAAGCAGATTCTATCCGAGTCCAAATGGAAGCTCATTGCCCACAAACCGGAACGTTCAAGTACCAATAGTGCAAGCATCTGATATTGGGTTTAAATTTGACTTCGGAAAGACTTTTTTATGTGCACGTGAGCAGGAAGTGGCGGAAGTGCAGTTCATACGCCAGAGATAGAAGACTGGAGAATGGCAGAAAGAAAAATGTTTTCAAGTTACCGATACGTCGTTCAAACAAGTAATTTTTTTTTTTTTTATGATTTAAGGCGCGTCAACATCTAAGGTTATTGGCGCCCGGAGCTTTTTTCAATGCACTGCCATTTTTTTTTCTCGTTACAGACAGTGAACTGTAAGAAGCTCCTAGGAAGAGAAAATCTAAGGGTCAGCAGCTGGATTCGAACCCGGGACCTCCGCGTGGGAGTCCAGTACGCTAACCGCATAGCTAATCCCTTCCCTCAAACAAGTAAATATTGCATATTTGGTATACAAGTTGGGAAATGAGCGTTATATATGGCGGACGAGTATCCGCAGTAGCAGGCACATCCCTCGCCGGTACTAATGAGTGCTGCCATGGATATCAGCGATACTTTTAGCACTGCGGACCTAGATACATTTCAGAAAGAGCATTCGTTTTATAAAAATAATTTGAAATTAATATACAAATATTGAACGGAGTTATTTGAGAAGTTATATACTTTAACTGAAACAATAAAATTGCATGATATTTTGAAATAAAAGGGAAATTAATATAAATAATTAAAGGATAATCAATTTAAATACTTGGAAAGTTGTTAATGGGTTCATTTAAATATTTTCAAAATAATACATCGTATTTATTTTACAATCAGAACTTAAATGGTATTTTTAAAAAAAAAAGACAATAGAAAGTGTTGAATTAGAAAAAAATAATGTATTTGAGAAAGGGATAAATGTTTGCGAAATATTAAATTGAGAACTAGAATAAAAGACACTCTATTTTTGTGAGTAATTAATTTATTATTTGATTAGTAATTAAAATTTAATATTCCATAGATATTTTAGCATTCCTGGATGTGACTATAAAATGTTTAACAAGGAACCATTCTGATGCGATCAGCTTAAATATTAAAATATTAATAAAAACACAAGTCTTAACAAATTTTATGCAGAAAGTACAAATAAAACTCTTGGGTGGTGGGATGGTTACGTATGTGTCTAACGTGCCATTTTAGTGGAATGTATGGGTTTATTACTGATAATAATGTTTAACAATATTAATTGCAAACTTATATCTCAGCGTGGTTATTTTAAGTAAAAAGGCAAGAACCAGGGTGACTCTAATAATGATTACCTGGTCAACTGTTTACGTACTCTTCTGAATTACTTTTTTCCCATTTGACAAGCATTGTTACCATGAGAAGCGGACATTATGACGTCAAGTGATAAACTTCATGTTGCGAGATGCCTCGCTTTAAAGGTATTTCCTATAAAATTTGAACTTTGCGGACAAATTAAAAAAATGAATTTAAATTATTTTTATGGTTCTCATTAATAATACCAATGAAGTTTCTTTAAAGAATGATTACGTGTAGATCTTTCGGTTACTATTTAAAAATTTGTCCTTCCAATTCTGGCGAATTCATGAAAGTATCTCAGTTAAATTTTTGATTTAGTTAAATAAAAGCTATCTTCTCTGTCTCTCACCTCCATTAGTGGGGTACTAAGCGCATCAAAGAAGTCTAAATTATCTCTACCACCACCTGTATTTGATTATTATGTCGGCTCGAAGTAGTAAAAATATGAACGTCACCATCTGTAATGTACTAAACGGTTCAAACAAGTTCATATATGTATAAGCAGACCTGTCACCAACATTTTGGACATCACTAATTCCGTTCAAAGATAGAAAAGGAAGGTTTAGGAGGGTTTCAACTCCATTGCTTTGAGTAGAATTCTTGAGCACTCAATGATGAATATCGTTAACACAAAAGGCGAGTAAAAAGTAAAATATTCAGCACTTAAATTAATATTTTTATTACGGATTTTTCATTCGTTTCTAAGATCTGCATATAATAAACATATTTGAGCGCAGTACTCAGCAAACATAACGTTTGAATATACTACAATTCTCGAAACTCAGTAAACAGTGCAATTTTCCCAACCTTATTTCAAGTTTAGTATTTTTAGTTCAAAGTGAGTGTGTAATGAACTCGAACGCGCTCCCGAGAACTTCTAAGGATCACCAATCATCTTTTGTAACCTCTTAAGACTCACAAGTAGTAATCCATTTTAAAGAGAATTCCATTTCGAGAATTATCTCTTTTGTAAACATTGTTTGTTCATTAAATACTAAGAGATTTATTACATTTTTCTTTGATTAATATTATTATTATTTTTTAGAAAAATTCGTTTTAGGACAGTTCTAGAGAAATGGTTGGAGTAGAAAACCCTGAAAGGTTAAATTTCAGAGTAAGGAACTGTTTTACAAACTAATGTTGGTGAGAATTAAATATATCTCAAATGTTAGGAGTTTGGTGGAAATATGAGGGTTTTAAGAAACTTGAGAATCGTGTGTTCACATGTTTTTCGATAACAATTCTAATTAGTAAAATATGAACTTTATTTGAAATATATTTCTAAAGATTATTGATTTTAGGTAGGATTCTGGGACGGCCTTGGATTAAAATCACAAACTTTTGCGTTTGATAGGTGCTAAATTTCTTTTTGAAAAGATTCTTTTATTTTGAATGGGATTGGACACGATTTAGCTTGTATGGTCGATATTTTGAAATGCAAAGATAGAAAGGGTATATTCTACAGAGGGACAAGATGTAACATGCGTGCCAGATGTGAGTCACCCGGGGCCGAACTGAGGGACTCGATCCACTGTTGCTGCACAGCGTGCTCTTGCCAAGGCATGGTTAGAGGTCCCACACACGCACACACTCGCTAAACCGGCCCCCATGGGTGTGAGGTCTTGTATCGATCCCTTTTTCGCCTCTGTGCACGTCCTAACTCAGTACACCTAACACAGTTTGCATTTCTTTTTCCTATTTTCTCTTGCTCTTAGAAAGGAGAAATACTGCGATCCAGTCAAACTTTCAAAATATCAGCTTTACCCGTAAATACATGTTTTAAGGGCCAGTTGAATTTGAGAAACACCTTTTAGATCATGGCAGTGTGAACATTGAATAACTTAATACAACTTTCTATCTGAATTATTTAGTAGACCATTTATAAATAGTTTGATTGTTGCTAATTCTCTTATTATTTGTGTTTTAAATGGTTAGTCTTTCTAGAGAGAATCGATTGTAAAACAAAACAAAGGGTGCTGCCCAAATAGATCGGGTTGCTAGACACACAGCGTACCAATCAGTCAATCAAGATATATAGACAAAGTGGAAAAAAAAGAAAGAAGTCAACACCAATACTACACCATTGAGAGATCTTCAATTCGTCAGGCAAAAAAAGAAAAACGAAAATCGTTCCTAACACTAATACAATATGTCAACAAAATAAAATAAAATAAAATAAACCAGCAACAGAAACATCCAAATCAGAATAACAACATATCATAATCATACAATACCAACAAATAAGCGGGCAGAACAATCAAACTCATGCCCCGTAGATGTGGTGGTGGATAATGCCAATCGAGTCCACAATGATAGACTCCGCCAAGGCTTCCAATTCCCTCAGATCAATCCCTAGCTCCTGAAGGAAGCTGAAAGTCAGCTTAGGGATGACACCTCTGGCACCGAACCAGAGACCCCGAACCCGAAACTCTCGGTCACCGAAGTCATGGAACCTCTCTTTCAAGAAGGGGACACAACTCTCATATATACCTTTTTTTTCCAAGTCCACTTTCTCCGCCTGGTCCGGGTCATTGCTCTCGAATCTCACGGTCGGGTCGAGGACTAGGGCCGATCTGTCGCGGTCATGAAGGGCGACTATATCAGCATACCTCGTCGATCCCGCTGAGTCGATGCAATAAACTTCCTCAAAGCATGTATATCCTTTTTCCCTCAGGAGCCGAATTAGCTCGTGCTTGACCTTATGGTGGCGCCGAGTGATAAGGAGGGAGTTAAAAGGGCATTTTCCCAGCACATGTATATAGACATATATACATATAGACATATAATATATATATAGTCTTTCTAATATATATATATATATATATATATATATACAGGGTGTCCCAAGCTATATGGATAACGACTTTTTCTCGGAAACTAAGATAGCTAGAAAAAAACTAAAAAATACGTGTCCCCTTAGTTTTTTGTAAGGAATCCAAATTTACTTTGTAAATTTTTTTCGGTGCTTCCAGAAGCGAGATACAGGCACCAACTTCATTTTTTCAAATGGGAAGGTGCGGTTTTTATTTCAGAAATAGATTCCTCTATTTTTTTTAAAGAAAAATTTACTTGAACGGTTTTTTTCTGTGAGCGATATTTTACAAGTTATGAATGAAAACATGATTCTTATAAGAAATGTCAAAATGATAATATTATAACGGTTTTTTTATTGAATAAGAAGAAAAGTACTATTTTATTATAAATTTTACTCCAAATTAATATTACAGATCATGCTCGAAATGGCCTCCACCATTAGAGATGCATAGACATGCTCTTTCCAGTCAATTGTCCCTTACTGCCAAAGAAATAGATTCTAATTTAACCGAGTTACAGGCACCTATTATTCTCTGCTTTAGTTCATCTACAGATGCAATTCCGACTTGATTCTGATGCACCTAGATTTAGAAATGCTTTTAGATAAGTAGAAATAAGAAAAGAAAGAGAAAAGTTATGAATAATCACCTTGTTTTTCAGGTATCCCCAAAGGAGATAGTCCATCAAATGAAATCCAGTGAGAGAGGTGGCCACTGAATCGCCCCCTGTGTCGATATAACACCATTAGGCATGTAAAGAGATATCTCGGTAGACAATTTGATGGGCATGTTATATCGACACGGGGGACGATTCAGTGGCCACCTCGTTCACCGGATTTATAATAATAATAATAATAATAATAATAATAATAATAATAACCGGATGAAAAGGGATTAGCTATGAGGTTAGCATACTGGACTCCCACGCGGAGGTCCCGGGTTCGAATCCAGCAGCTGACCCTTAGATTTTCTCTTCCTAGGAGCTTCTTACAGCTCACTGTCCGGTGATGGACAGTGTTGTCTGTAACGAGAGAACACTGTCCGGAGGCCGGCAGTGCACTGGAAAAAGCTCCGGGCGCTAATGACCTCAGCTGTTGATGCGCCAAAAAAAAAAAAAAAAAAAAAAAAAAAAAAAAAAAAAAAATAACCGGATGAAGAATAATAGATACGTGTAGGTCGGTTAAAGCCGAATCTATTAATTAATTAAAAAACAAAATTAATTTTTAAGAAAATTATTTAAACTATTTTTATTAAACTTTGTACACTTTAGATGAACACAAAGATCTTCATATTATTTAGTTGGCCTAGGAAATGTAGCTTTTGGAAGAGAAAAAGGTGAAGCTTGCCTGTGAAGCATGGGTGAACGGATCCCTTGGAGATCCATGCCATGAGTTTGTGCTGGTAAATCTAGAAAAAGTGGGATGTAAAAACATTTAGATTTAAGGAGATTACAGTAATTAATAAAACTGTTAATGGTTCGTATTAATGAGCAAGTGACAGGTATTAAAAAATAAAGTACAGCCTTTCGCCTTGGATGCACCGTAGTTCATAAGAAACGATCAAATACATAGAGAAATGGAAATACCAACATTCAAAGACTTCATCGACAGCACTTTGCCAGACAACCAACCAAGCACACAAACTGGTGCTCAATACCACCAATTTGTACAAAAAATCCACTGACGATGTTTAACACTTAAACTGCTACTACACTAACAATAAATTCAAAGGCATAAGTACTTTTGGTACGATGTGCTTGCAATTTAAGACAGAAATACTCTGCTCTAAATAAAGATGATTTTGCCTCTGAAATTTAAATAATCAACAATTATGAATGAAAATGTATGGCACCGTCAAGTTCACTAGAGCGGCAATGAATGGCTTTCAAAGTATGGCATTACCCTCAATTACTACTATTTTCAATAAAAAATTAATTTTTATTCTTTTACTTAGATGAATGGACGAAATAAGTCTCAGAAGCTGCAATGGCTTTTTTTGTGGCAATGTTCTCGCGAACGAAGTATGAACAAAGCTAAAAATACAGCACATGTCTGCCCATTGTAAAAATGCTTCTAAAGATATAGATTTTTTCGCACAAAATTAAACGCATTTCGATGAAGCAGTTGAATAAATTAATCATAATTAATGTTTTTGCTTTTATGTTGAAGAATTAACTATTTTTAGAAAGGGGTCCGTGGCCCTTTAACTTACTTTCAAAGGGCTCCGTGCAACAAAAAAGGTAAAGAACCCCAACGCTTCAGGGCAAGTTACTGTTCCTTAACATAAATAGTATCACACAATATTACATAATATAGAGCAAAATCGGTTAAACTTACAGAATAGAAACTGAGTTATTTGATTTCTTTTTGAAAAGTGCTCTAGCGATCAGCGTTAAATTTCTGTTCACATTCCACATAAAGAGTATGCGCTAAAACTGCATTTGAGTTGGGACAGTGCAGTTGAGAGTAACACGACTTTCTGTGAACGCAATTTACGTTATTAAAATTTGCACTAAAAGACAGTTGACTTCTACAACGTGCTCACTACAATCAAACGATTCTGATGAAGGCAGCGTGAAATAACGGCTTCCCCAGAACCCCATTAAAATCATTTATTCTCTCAAAAAATATTATTAACCCAGAGTAGTAGATCTAAAAAACCGAAAATTCGAAAAAAAACTGGTATAAATTTGCACATTTTGCGGACTTTGTTCTTTCGACTCGGAATTCATACTCAAAAATTTATACAGGGGTTTGGAACCAGTGAAACAGCAACCAGAGGTTCACAAAGTATATTCCGCTAAACATTGGTGTTTCAAGAATCTGCCACTTACGTTCCGTAAAAAATAATAATATAATAATTCAAATGTAGTAAAGTAAAACTGTTGCATTCAAAAATGTCAAAAGCAAAAACTTCTGTGAGGTTGAGGGCAGTATCGGACATCGATCTGATTTCATGTGCAAGATGAAGAATAATCATTCGGACCGACTTCGCTTCAAGCAAGACTGCATTATATTATGTCAACCACATTGGTTTCATGTTGAATGAAAAGAATAGAAGAGTATAAATAATTTTCTTTAGCATTTCTAAAAATGACAAAGTGCTGTTTTTTTACAAATCAAAACACCAATTAATACCGCTTTCAGTAGCCCGCGGACTACATTGTGGAAATACCTCTCCAAGAAATCTGTCGAAAAGAATGTTATAAAAAATGTATGATTGCTCTAGAATTAACTCCAGATTTCTATTCCACTTTGTCATGTTAATCGTCGACTAGCACAAAATACCTCACCTGATGAGCGTTATCAGTTAGTTCGTTCATCTTCCAAGGTCTTCTAATCACTTTTGAAACCGAACATCACTCTCCTTTCCCGGCTCATTACTTCTTACCATTCTAATCAGTAATTTTTATCAGGTTTAATTTCATGCAGCAACGCTACTCGACCAGTCTATTGTTAAACCCTTACACAAAATCTACCTATCAATCGCACAGATAGACCAAAGTATGGCTGGGGTGAACCCCAAAACCTTAGCGCAGTTGCTTTTATCTAACGCACTGATAATTCATTAACCGATACTCTTTAAAGCCAACCGATAAGATATACAAGAAGAAGAAACCTATCTATAAACAAATGCAATCACTTCTCCAATTAATGTTGACGGAGAAGTCTACGTCGTCCATGGCATATTATAGTTCGGTTCACGAGGTACTGAATGAAGGCAGAATGATTCTATTTTTCACACTTGAAATTATTTATCGCTACATTTCCCACCACTGAGATTGCGTAACGAAGAAGTTAGTGTAGCTGGATAATTTATCTTACTTATATAAGTATATTGTTTGTAAACAAAATAATCACCGTTCAAGCTGAATTAGTAAGTATAACGGAGCATGAGGAAGCTACGTCATTTGATTAATAAAATGTTTCTACACCATTCATAATTACCCCAATAATAAACAACACTAAGTGATAATTTTGCTTTTAAACAATCCCTACAAAGTCGCTTACTATTGCCCGCCCAGGATTTATTTATGAGGGAGATGTTGTTTTCAGAAGTAAATGCTAACTTTTTTATTTAAAGAAACTATTCATTCGGATTAGGATATAACGCAATAATTTTCCTAATTAAATTTTTGCTAAGAATATGCTTACAAAATTAGGTAGGCAACATGTTCTCTTTTACTAATAAAATAAACATTCATCAATGACAGGTATTATTAATTACTTAAAAAACATACGAAGGCGTGAGTTTGTGTGTGCAAGATAAGAGAAAAGATAGGGCTTTTAGGCGCTTCTCCAAGTTAAAATGTTTAGATAGGGCAAGTCGCTAAAATTTGCGTTGCTGTGCGATTTAGAGGAGGTGGCCCTTAAAGTTTTAATTATCTTAGACGTCCAATCGGCTCGTGTCTTGCGAAATGAATTTCCGCCAAATATGAGGCTTCCATGGTATTATGATTATTGCACAATTGACTGGTTGCCCGCACATTCAGGAAAAAAAGCCACCAGTTCTTCAGTAAGACGGCAGTCTACTGGCCCTGAGTGTATGTACGGAAGCTGAGTCACTTCTGGAAATACTCAACTGCCGCAAAAGTGCGACCAGAAATGCGCAGGCGTAAATGCTCATTCAAAAAGTAAAGTAATGACTATTTTTTCAGGCGCAGGCGGATAATAACATAATCAACTTAATTTGCCCATATTAACACATAAAATAAAGTCCAAGGCAACCGGGAATCGACCCATTAACAGAATAGATATTTGCTTTTCGGCTTGGGCGTTTAGTTATTAGTCTGAGTTCAGCACGGTATTACTCTAACGAGGCCTGAAAGCTGACGATTTTAGGCCTCTTGACGGGCCACAGCAATCTGAATAAACAAATCACCGCATGTACCTGACAATGGTTAGCCTGTGTTGGTTTGTGAGAAAGAAGGTGAGGCGTCACTACAATTGCTAAGCACCCGTCTTAGTTCGTCTATTTTACAGGGGTCACCTCTAAATGTCCCCGGGAGCTGCTTGCTATGGCTACATGCCATTCTCACATTTACTTACAAACCCTATAATCAAATTCTTTCCAATTTTGGTTTTCATGACAGTCCCTTTCCCTCTTAATTGAAGTTTGATGCCCCTGTTTGAGGCGCTGTGCAATTGAAAGCAGGACTAAAATTGCCAATATTTTCCCCTTTCTATAAAATGAAATTTAAATTTTCTGCAATTTCCCATTTTTGAGTCATGTCGCCTACACAATGTCTAATATATGAAACTTATTTATAGGCAGTCCCCCGTAAGTCGTACACGCCTATTAGTACTATAATAACGCACTTTATTATATTCCAATTCTGTTTTTGATTCCAAGATACAGTATATGCAACCAGCATTTCCATAAATGGTTCACAATAAGTCATTGTTTGTCTAATCTTCATATTCTATGGGAAATAGTTACAATTTTGCTGACGCTAAATTTGTCTGGCTTTGCACTTCGCCAAACTTACGCCAAAATCTAGTTTTTTTTTTTTAAATGATTTAAAGCGCCCAACATCTAGGGTTATTGGCGCCCGGAACTTTTTTCAGTGCACTGCCGGCCTCCGGCAGAGTTCTCTCGTTACAGACAACACTGTCCATCACCGGACAGTGAGCTGTAAGAAGCTCCTAGGAAGAGAAAATCTAAGGGTCACCAGCTGGATTCGAACCCGGGACCTCCGCGTGGGAGTCCAGTACGCTAACCGCATAGCTAATCCCTTCCCTCCAAAATCTAGTTACAGCACTTCCACTTTCTGCAGATCTATTGGTTAAAAAAATGCGTATCATGTATGCATCGCCTGATCGACAGGTGACCAACTGACCACCAGTTAGAAACAGGGCTTCTTTCCACTTTGGTGCCTTAAATTAAAAGACTCATGATGGCCATTGGTTTCAAGTGCCTTTGTTTTTATCTTTATTTATTATTATTTTTATTTGATTTTGATCGTGATTTTGTACAATCAGATTTGTTTGTTGCGTTGTTGTAATAAGCAGATGTGAATACATTAATAATACTTTTACAACAAGCAAATAAGTAAGTTCTTACAATAAGTAAGAACAATATCAAAGGAAGCGTGACGTCACAGTTTCTCTAGAACCCCCCAAAAAATCCGTAGAAACGTTCTTGAAAATTACAGTAAACTCTAATATTCTTCTGGAAATCTCGATCGCAGTACTTGTTACAAAGGGCAAGATGCTGTTTAAAGGGGCAGCTGCAGCTTTGAGTTCTACAACTTCACTCTGGGTGCAGGCTTCAAATAGCCGCCATAGGTTGATGGGGTTTCAGAGACCAAGCACGAGCACAACTGTAGTTCACAGGACAGCCTAGATGTCAGAGAAGAAGAAATTAGTGCCTATTACCCTTAACAGACTGAACAGGCAGAAATTATCCTAATGGAGTGCTCACTAGAGAAAAGGCAATGTTGACGTCGACACCCTAAATATGGCCGCCCAGAATGCAGCAAAACGTCCTGGCGATTAAGCAGGTCATTCTCGGCTGCAGGCTACTAGCGTGGTAAGACCACAATTCTCACTCTGGGTACAGATCCAAAGTGAAGGAGCGGGTCCTCAGATCTTCTCCCACTCATGATTCCGGTGATTTTATTTTTTTTTGTTCAATTAACTTACCAAGTACTTCACTGATTTGGTCGTCTAAGTAATAAATGTTTGTAGAATAAGGGAAATGCAGCCTTTATAAAAGGAAAAAAAAATGGTTTGTTGCAGTTTTGTTTCTCTAAACTTGCGTACATCTTAGCTTCACGCGACTCGCCTCTAACCGCCCGGCTATCTTTGTTTTGCATTATTGATCATTTGTAACTTACTGCAAATAATTGATAAAAAGACTAAGAATTATATGAGAAACCGTTTAGAATTAGATGTCTTCTGAACTTCATTTATCATGAGGCGTCCTTTATGTTTGTAGATAGTCGTACGCCGGGACAAGATTTTTCACTCAACAAAATAATTAGGGCAATAAAAAAAACTAATTTCTACTCATCACTCTAAACTGCTAGCACAGTATAATGTAAGATGCTCTCATCTATCTAACATTAACACTGTTTAGAAAAGTAGCTAAAAACACAGCATTTAAAAAAAGGATCTGAAGGTTTTTCCTAGTTTTTTGTGGATTTCTCGAAAATCCCTCACGCTGAACACTCGGAATTTGGCATCTTAATTTCTCATATTAGAAGACTCTAAATTTTATTTTGAAACTCATATCCTGGAGAGGAGATAAATTCTCCCTCTGATGTCTTATTTTAATGAACTCCTCAGTTTTATCACCAATCACAAAAAAGAACGCCAGTATTTTTAATACGAGTTTAAAGGAATAGACATGTTCGGAAGTGTTAGTCTATCTGTGAGCGATTTTGAATAGATACCGGAATCACAAGTTGCGCAGTACATAGTGAATTAAAAAACTGGTGTTGAAATTTGATCAATTTAAGTTCTACTATGATACATACGATAACGGCTTCAACGAATTCCTGCACCATGATATACTTATTCATTGCAAGCCGTTTTATTAGTAATGTTTTCTCACTTAAAAACATGAGAGCAGACTATATATTCCATTTCAGTTTTATTTGAGTAAAAAAAACCTTCTTTCTAATCTCCTAAACAAATTTTATTGTTTTTGTTGAGCACTATTCATCTTTATTAGTGACTGATCATTAATCCAAAGGGAAAAAAGATTATTGTCAATTTCATTCAAAAGATTTTTGTTTTATTGCCAGGCTTCCGACCTAGGGACTAGATCAACTTCAGGGCTTACTCATATTAACAATTGTAATTTCTTTAATACTGTTAACCTTAAGGGTTAGTAGTATATTCAAGGCGCCACGGTAGCCGAGCGGTTGGAGGCGAGACCTCTAAAGCTAATATGCATTGTGGTACTGGGTTCGATTCCCGGTCTAGAGGCCTTGGATTTTATTTAATAGTTAATAAAAGAAATTTACAGTAAAGTATGTTTGCTAGTCGCCTCCGTCCACGACACCTAATTGGTAGTTGGACGCAAAGCCCGCCTGAAATAGTAGTATATTTTCTGTCCAGATGTTAAGACACTTGAATACTAAGTAGTGACCAGAAGACATAGCTACCTTTACGGTTAACAATGTAAAACAAATTACAATTTTTTAATAAGTATAAGCTGTGAAGATGTCCTTAGTGCCTAAATCGAAAGCTAGGCATTGCCTAGTAGGCAACAATACAAATTAAAAAAATTATGACTGAAATTGCCAAATTCTTTCCCTTTCCAATTTTTCTGCCCCTTTTATTGTTTCTGTCAAAAATTATTTTTTCGTAATTCAATGAAAGTTTCGAACATCTTAAAAATTATTTCGAACAGTTAAAAATTACAAATAACAAAACGAATGCAGTTTTTTTTTTTGTAGGGAAATAGGTTGTTACTAATTTCATATTAGTACAATAGTTAAGAGTCAGAAAAATGGCGAATAGAGTTTATCCATGGTTTTGAGACAGTTTCATTGGGCTACCAGAGTTATAGGAAATTTTCATTTTTTTTTTTTGTTATTATTATTTTTGGGGGGTTGGTCGTATTAAAACTGTCCGGTAGGACAGTTGTATAAGGGTTGATCATCAAAAACTGCAGGAAAAAGCGTAACGTTGAAAAACACCCAACTTTGACAATTTTTTTCTCTTTTTCTATAAAAGATAAAATTCCCAAATTTTCTTTAAATTATAGGGCAAATCCTCCTTTATAACTGTAATTTTTTTGCAACAACCTAGATCTGATAGATTTTGAAAAAAAAGTTGCCGAAAATGTGCAAAAACGGCATTTTCAAAAATTGTTGTTGTTCTTGTTCTTCTTCTTGTTGTTGTTGTTGTTGTTGTTGTTGTTGTTGTTGTTACCTTTTTTGTAAACTGCGTAGCGCCTAAACGCGTGAACCGATTTTCATGAATGAGGTGTCATTCGATTCGGAATTTTATGTAGATGTGCCTTTTGGGGGTCTCGACTCTGTACATCGAATGGGAGAGGAGCTAGCCCCCTTTATGTAAGGCCCCCTCCAAAATTATTATTACTAATTACTCTGTAAATCCTTAACAAAAACTTACAGTTTAAAAAGTTAAGTATAAGGGTTGATTAAACGCCAAAAGGTACACAAATCAGCAGTTCCCAACATTTCATTAATACTTCATTGATATAATTTAAGTAATTTTACTGCATTAACTTTTCCTTCACATTTTTTAGAATTTATTAGATGTCACAGACCCTTATGCTGGCCATTTTCGTCTACAAAATATTTACTCAAGTAGCACACCATTTAACTTAGATTGACTGTAATATCTATTTATCTATAATAATCAAACTATTAATCACAGGTGAAAAAGAAAACGTTATAAAAAATATAAAAAAAATAAGAGGCTAAAAAATTCATAAACTTTTTTTACATCAATGATTTTATGCATTTATTTTTATTTTTAAATAAAAATCATTGGTTTAAGTTCATTCTTCGATTAAAGTAATTGTTATTTTATGTTGTAGTCAAACGTTTGTAATAATAAGTAATAAATAATCTGGCTTTATTGCAAATAATATAGTTTTCTTCAATTACATTTTCAATCTAGGTGTTCTTCCCACAATGTTATATATATGTAATATAAAATACAGAAAATAAAGATATGCATATTTTTAGGACAGCTAATTATTCCAGTATTTTACCATAAGTAAAATTAGGGGGACTAAATTAAATTACAATTGAGAAATGAGTAAATATTGTTGAATAATCTACTTGTTATTAAATGTATGTTATTTGTGCTCACGAATATTTCGGTAAGACGAATTTAAGACTGAAATATTGTTTTGAATCCTCCGTGATTGAAATTTAAAAAGTGGCCGACTCTAACTTTGTTTTTTTCTACTTTAACATACATGTATATGTGACTACTCAGAATAATTCATCACTCATTTTATCATAATTATAATAAAAAAATATTATGAATGAACTGGCCAGCATAAGGGTCTGTGACATCTAATAAATTCTAAAAAATGTGAAGGAAAAGTTAATGCAGTAAAATTACTTAAATTATATCAATGAAGTATTAATGAAATGTTGGGAACTGCTGATTTGTGTACCTTTTGGCGTTTAATCAACCCTTATACTTAACTTTTTAAACTGTAAGTTTTTGTTAAGGAGATTTTTGTACCTTTTGGATAGATTTTCCTTTTTGTCTATTTGCAAAGTTACGTCTGCTTTACAGATTTTTTAAAATTTGGAATAAGCTATTCTATCATTATAACCTGATAAGGTGTTAAATCGGAACCGTAACTACCACTGGAGAGATCTTTTTAAAGAATGATTATAGTTGCGGTCCCCAAACCATCCTCAATAACCATTTTTTTGAGAAAGCGTTTTGAATAAAATAGGAAGGTATTTGTACGTAAATATCAAAATTAAACTGCGATTTCAGTACTTCCTTTTAAGAGGAGCAAGAAAAATAAACTGCGATTACAGTACTTCTCCCTAAAAGGCAAAGATTTTGAATCGAACGACAATTCATTGATGTAAATAGGTTCACTCATTGATAATTTTAACGATTGCAGTACTTCCTCTTAGTAGGTGTAAGAGCATGATGGCACTTCACAGCCACGTAGAGGAGCTTTAACCACTTATTTGAGCTAAATTTTATCAAAATCGGACTAAGCTTTGTAGAAATATTGGTAATAATAGTTTTAGAAAGGGCCTTATTTGGGTGGGGCGAACTCCCCTCCTTATGAGGCATAGCGTCGAGACTTTTAAAGTACAAATCTGTACAAAATTTCGATTCGAATGACACTTCATTCATGAAAATCGGTTCACGTGTCGATAATTTGAAACGATTGCTATACTTCCCCTTAACAAGTGTAAGAGCAGATCGTCGCTTTATTGTTAGGTAGGGGAGCCCTAACCCTATCATCCTACCAAATTTTATCAAAATCGGGCCAAGATTTACAGAGTAATTAGTAATAATAATTTTGGAGGGGGCCTTACATAAAGGGGGCTAACTCCTCTCCCATTCGATGTACAGGGCCGAGACCCCCAAAAGGCACATCTACATAAAATTCCGAATCGAATGACACCTCATTCATGAAAATCGGTTCACGCGTTTAGGCGCTACGTTGTTTACAAAAAAGGTAACAACAAGAACAACAAGAAGAAGAAGAAGAAGAAGAAGAAGAACATTTTTTGAAAAAGCCGTTTTTGCTCATTTTCGGCAACTTTTTTCTCGAAACCTATTAGATCTGGGTGGTTGCAAAAAAATTACAGTTATAAAGGAGGGTTTGCCCTATATTATAAAGAAAATTTGGGAATTTTATCTTTTATGGAAAAATAGAAAAAAATTGTCAAAGTTGGGTGTTTTTCAACGTTACACTTTTTCGTGCAGTTTTTGATGGTCAACCCTTATACAACTGTCCTACCGGACAGTTTTAATCTTGGCCCGATTTTGATAAAATTTGGTAGGATGATAGGGTTAGGGCTCCCCTACATAACATTAAAGCGACGATCTAATCTTACACTTGTTAAGGGGAAGTATAGCAATCGTTTCAAATTATCGACACGTGAACTGATTTTCATGAAAAAAGTGTCATTCGAATCGAAATTTTGTACAGATTTGCATTTTAAAAGTCTCGACGCTACGCCTCATAAGGAGGGGAGTTTGCCCCACCCAAGTAAAGCCCTTTCTAAAACTATTATTACCAATATTTCCATAACGCTTAGTCCGATTTTGATAAAATTTAGCACGAAGAAGTGATTAAAGGTCCTCTACGTGACAGTGAAGTGCCATCATGCTCTTGAACCTACTAAGAGGAAGTCTTGCAACTGTTAAAATTATCAATGGGTGAACCGATTTACATCAATGAATTGTCGTTCGATTCAAAATCTTTGCCTCTTTGCCTTTTTGGGAGAAGTACTGTATTCGCAGTTTGTTTTTCTTACTCCTCTTAAAAGGAAGTACTGAAATCGCAGTTTAATTTTGCTAGTTACGTACAAATACCTTCCTATTTTATTCAAAACGCTTTCTCAAAAAAATTGTTATTGAGGATGGCAACTATAATCATTCTTTATAAAGATCTCTCCAGTGGTAGTTACAGTTCCGACTTAACACCTTTTCAGGTTATAATGATAGAATTGCTTATTCCAAATTTTAAACAAATCTGTAAAGCAGATATTTAATTTTGCAAAATAGACAAAAATGAAAATCTATCCAAAAGGTACAAAAATCTCCTTAACAAAAACTTACAGTTTCAAAAGTTAAGTATAAGGGTTGATTAAACGCCAAAAGGTACACAAATCAGCTAGTACCCAACATTTCATTCATGCTTAGTTCATATAATTTAAGTAATTTTGCTGCATTAACTTTTCCTTCACATTTTTTAGAATTTATTAGATGTCACAGACCCTTATGCTGGCCAGTTCATTCATAATATTATTTTGTTATAATTATGATAAAATGTATATTATATCCGTTTTTAAATAGGTACTTTATTTTAACTCTATTCCGAATTATTCTTCGGATTTAGCTTTAATTTGCCCTTTATTCTGAGATGTCACATATATATATATGCAAAAGTAGAAAAAGACAAAGTTAGAGTCGGCTACTGTTTAAATTTGAATCACGGATTTGAAAGAATATTTTAGTGTTGAATTCGTTTTACCGAAATATTCGTGAGCACAAATAACACACAGTTAATAACAAGTAGATTATTCAACAATAATGATTCATTTCTCAATTGTAATTTAATTTAGACCCCCTAATTTTACTTATAGTAAAATACTGGAATAATTAGCTGTCCTAAAAAATATGTATATTTTATTTATTTTATATTACATATATACAACATTGTGGGAAGAACACCTAGTTTGAGAATGTAATTGAAGAAAACCATATTATTTGCGATAAAGCCATATAATTATTACCTTTAATTATAAACGTTTGGCTACTACATAAAATAACAATTACTTTAATCGAAGAATGAACTTAAAAAGACGATCTAAAAAAATAAATAAAATAAAATAAATAAATAAAATAAACAAAATCATTGATGTATGTTGATGTAAGCATTTTTTCAAAAGTTTTTGAATTTTTTAACCTGTAATTAATAGATTGATTATTATAGATTAATAGATATTAAAGTCAATCTACAGTGCTACTTGAACAAATATTTTGTAGATAAATATGGCCAGCCTAAGGGTCTGTGACATCTAATAAATTCTAAAAAATGTGAAGGAAAAGTTAATGCAGCAAAATTACTTAAATTATATGAACTAAGCATGAATGAAATGTTGGGTACTAGCTGATTTGTGTACCTTTTGGCGTTTAATCAACCCTTATACTTAACTTTTAAAACTGTAAGTTTTTGTTAAGGAGATACCCCACTCAAGGGAAAAAACGACGTGGCGCTCAACTATTTTTTTTTTTGTACATTTTGTCTTTTTGTCTTAACCCACCCCCTTCTCGGCTGATCGCTGGCGAGCATTAATTACTTCTTTATGTTCTCGTTATAGAGAGCGTAACAAGGTTTTCAAACCTTTCTCTGATGGCACTGAACGTGGAATTTAGAAAATATGATCGTGATACAACTCTTATTATTGGAGGTTAATTATTGTGGGAATTACTGTTTGACCGGCAGTAACGTGCCTTTCACCATCTTATCGGCCAATCACCCTTCAGAACCCTTTTAGTAACCTAAGACATTCCCATTCGATCTTTCACTAATCAATGGGTTTTCTAAACTCAAACCCAATGACATTTCATTGAGTATCCCTGTGTTTGGTGTGCTTTGTCTAAACACTCACATGACTCTACTCACACATTTTCCTCAATCCTTGAATTTCTGCTTTCTCTCGACTACTAAGAAATAGTATTATAACTGGAATGTTTTATTTAATTTTTTTTTTGAAGTGCCCTGAGTTCTAAAAAATAATTCTTACAAATAGGGCTGTCTGTCACATTGCCCCTTTGGGTGTGTCCACCGTGACTCCAAAACAATAAATCGCACATTTGATATTTCGCTTACGTACTTATCATCAGAGTATAGGCCAAAAAGGCTTTGGTCTATATCGGTTAACAAGTAGATACGACTTTAAGATAGCCCCGGAATGAGTGCGCGGTGTGCAAGCGTCAAACGACCGAGCGCCTATTTAACACAACTTATTACAGCAAGTTTCCAGGGAACTGTGGGAGCCCTTCAGGAGAAAACGCTTCAATTAGTGGTTATTCCAGTGGAACGATTTTAACCATAATCTGGTGCCATCCAAAATAGTGGGCCTTGAGAAAATATTAAATTTAAGCATGGTGCGCTTTTTCGTTTTTCGAGTTGCAGTGGATGCAAACAGGCCATTGGGTAACACCACTCAGGGGCCTCAAAAGAGATACCAAGTTGTTAACTCCACATCGAAATCTGCACGATTACAATACCTTCACCTTAGTAGAGAAAGAGAAGGTAAAAACAACCTTATTAGCCCATTTTGAAAAGGGTAAATGAGGTTGTCATTGAACTTACCATTCAGCACCAGTCAAATGCCTTTCTGAGTTATGCAGAACTACGACAAACATCAGGTCCTCTGGGTCCTCCAGAGCGGCAAGTCGACAGTTGCCAGCCAACTACCACCATTGATGCCACTATTCTTAAGATGTTCTGAGGATAGCTCAGCCAGAACCTTTCTGAGATGCCTCGAAAGAAGAGTCGGCATTTAGGATAAGCTCTTTCATTCCTCTCCGAACCTCTACCCCAGATTTAGTGATAGTTCTATCAAGGCGCCTTGAGAGCCGCCTAATGGATAGAGGAAGATCCGCAAAGATGTAATTGTTGCTAGTCACCTACGACCAACTAGACACCTAATTAGGTAGCTGGACGTAAAGTCCGCCTGAAAAGTAGGCATTATTTTGCTTTTTGAATTTATCACAAATAAAATAGCTGTCAAATTCAAATTCGAAGTAAATCGCGTGAATTATAGCTTTTTTTATTTTGTCAGTTTTTCTCTAAAACAGCTGCCTACTTTGAATTTTGTGTACTTTTGGGGAAATGTAAGGTAGAAATTGGGTTTATGTTTGACTAGGAAGGTAAGAAGGTTGGCTACTTGTGAGGAAGGTTGTCTGGGTACTATTTCGCTAATCGGTCATGATGGCAATGCTAGCGGCACAGAAAGCAAAAGTGAGGTAAAATCCAAGCAGGGGGACTTGGAGAATGCTGGGCATAAGTTATGTATTAGATATCGATGTATGGAAATAAGTGAGCCCGGATGTTTGCAGGACGGCTAGTATAGAGGGCCGTTAATAGAGGCTACAAGCCCCAAGCTTCACTGCCACTTGGGCTGCAAACGATTTTTTCTTATCTCTCTACCAGGTGCACCACTTCCCCACTAGCTCTGCAACAACAGCCCACCCACACTTCCACCAAAAACGCAAGTTTTCCTCCAAAAAAAGAACGGGTTTCATCCACAAACACCAGACTTTCTCTTGTATAAATTATTACAACACTAATAATAAAAAACATTTAATTTAATAAGAATGTGGTCATGTACTTGGGAACAGTCAACACATGCTGTTTAAATGCAAATTATTTTTGTTTCTGTAAATGTGCTGAGTTTACTTATTATTCTAATCTTTCTACTGATAATTTCTTCAAAAAGAAGAAATATTATTGTCCATTTCAGTCATAATTTTGTTATTTATTGTTTGGCCAAGCTTTCGACCTAGAGACTAGGTCCGAAGCCTGGCAATAAAACGAATAAAAAATCATGGCGAAATGGGCCATAATACTTTTCTCTTTCAATTAAAGAATCACCAAAAAAGAAGAACAGTGCACTGAACGAAAGCCACTTTCATTTCCAGCTCCAAGTTTTCGAGTCATATATTTAGGTTGACTTTAGTGTAATTCAAGAGCAATCATACACCAATCTCTCGAGTCATTTTTTTTTACGGCAATCCGTGTTCTGAAGAATGTGGTATTAATTGGTCTTTCGATTTGCAGCCAATAAGCACTTTATGCAAAGTTGGCATAGTTTAGAAATGCTGAGAAACATGATTTATTTTCTTGTATTCTTTTGATTCAACATGAAACAAGTGTATTAAAACATAACAGCAGTCTTGGCAGAACACAATATTTGTTCAAAGAATATCCCTGTTCTGAGTTACTGTTATTATTACTGCTTTTTTCGCGTCCATAAGGGGCGGGAAACAAACTTAGAGAACCGCTGACGTAGGCAATTCAAGACCCGCTTGGACGTTCTCGTTCTGAGTTCACCTCAATTAAATCGGAAATCTCTTTAATTCGCTTTGAATATCAAAATTTCAGAATACGTTTCTGATTTTTTAAGCAACAATTTAAAACCTCTTCACAAGGTTTGTGTTCCAGCATTCCACAGGTAAATATGTAAATAAAGCAACTTCAAACTGAGATAAAAACTTTAAAAACACAATACAGCGAATTAAAAAGTGACTGCATATTTGCAGCAAATAACTCAATATATTAATCCGAGAATCTGAAGTGTGCCTAACGGAATAGATCGCAACTATTAAGGAAAAAAATTGTTTTAAAAAACTCTAAACACTCACTTTAAGTGGGGGAAAGTGCCTTACCCTTCGAAGTTTTTACTCAACACCGGCTCTTTAATTCTGCACGGCGGCGGGTAAAAACGAAAAACTTTTCTGCTAAAAGAAGATACTTTTTTGTATCAAGTCTATCTGGCAAAACTCAGGTCGTGAGTCAGTTACTAGGCGTGAAAAAAAAAATTCTTTCGAGTACATACGAGGGTCGTTTGAAAAGTCCGTGCAAAAATAAAAACTACTTAATTTTTTGGGGTAAACCTTTTTTATTTTTCAACATAGTCTCCTTTTAGGCTTATACACTTCGTCCAACGCTGCTCTAGTTTGTTGATCCCTTCCGAATAATAGGATTTGTCCAAGTCTGAAAAATAGCCATTCGTTTCTGCAATCACCTCCTCGTTTGAATAAAATCTTTTTCCCGCCAGCAATTTCTATATATTGGGGAACAAACAGTAGTCCGAGGGAGCCAAGTCTGGAGAATAGGGGGGATGTGAAACGAGTTGGAACCCTATTTCCATTAATTTTGCGACCACAACTGCTGAGGTGTGAGCTGGTGCGTTGTCGTGATGGAAAAGAACTTTTTTGTGGGCTAATCGTGGGCGTTTTTCTTGCAGCTCGGTTTTCAAACGGGCCAATAACGATGAATAATATGCACCTGTAATAGTTTTACCCTTTTCCAGATAGTCAATAAGGATTATTCCTTGCGAAACCCAAAAGACAGTCGCCATAATCTTTCCGACCGAAGGAACGGTCTTCGCCTTTTTTTGGCGCAGATTCCCCCTTGGTAACCCATTGGTTAGATTGTTCTTTGGTCTCAGGAGTGTAGTGATGTATCCATGTTTCATCCACAGTGACGAAACGACGCTTAAAGTCCTGCGGATTCTTCTGGAACAGCTGCAAACCGTCCTTGCAACACTTCACACGATTTCGTTTTTGGTCAAGCGTGAGCAATCGCGGCACCCATCTTGCCGATAGCTTTGTCATGTCCAAATGATGATGCAAAATATTATGTACCCGTTCATTCGAGATGCCCACAGCACTAACAATCTCACGCACCTTCACTCTTCTGTCATCCATCACCATATCATGGATTTTATCAATGATTTCTGGAGTAGTAACCTCAACAGGGCGTCCAGAACGTTCAGCGTCACTTGTGCCCATATGGCCACTCCGAAAATTTTGAAACCACTTATAAACTGTTCTAATCGAAGGTGCAGAGTCACCATAATGTTTATCAAGCTTCTCTTTAGTCTCCTGAGGCGTTTTGCCTTTCATAAAGTAGTGTTTAATCAACACACGAAATTCTTTTTCGTCCATTTTTTGAAAATCACTCGACTTCCTCGATTCAAACGAATGCCAAACACACAGAAATAGACCGATCTGGCTGAAACTTGGTGTGTGTTCTTCCAAGAGATGCTACTAACTAAACATAACCTCGATACGCGCCAGTAGTGCTATCTCTCTGACTTTGCACGGACTTTTCAAACGACCCTCGTAAGTTACAGCGTTTCTTCTCAGTTGCGTCCAACCTTCTATCTCACCAAATTCTGTTCACATGAGTTAGCCTTTACTAAGCTCTAACTTAAAACAGAGATGCCACTCGAGTACATAAGTTACAGCGTTTCTTCTAAGTCGCTCAAGCTTAAATAAGAAATCTTAGAAGCTGTTCAGTAGTAACTCTTAGAAACTTATTTGTTTTTGAAAATATATCAACAAATTATAGAGAGCTGGTTAAGAAGGCGGCCTAACTATTCCAAGCTGCTGATAGTATAAAGTACATAAGTAAGTTCGCTTTAAGAACGACATATTAATCGTTCGAGTAATTAACAATGTTCCACTACGATAATTATTTTTTATCTTAATTAAAATCCAAGTTAGACGAGTATGTATCTGAAAATCTAGAAGGTTTTAAATATGACCCTTTTCCAGCTGATTTTATATTACAAAATCATTTCCTTTTTTTTTTTTTTTTTCTATATAAATGATATCAGTACCCTTTCTGTTAGAGTGTTACGCGCATGGATCATTTGTGAAATGGATTTTTAAAAGTTTAAATACTTGGAGTTTTTTTGAGGGCTGTCTTAAGAGTTAACACATATATGTTAACTTCTTCTGTAATTCATCTTAAATGTGCGTTTTCTTCTTTTACGTATGACCGCAACCAATAAAAAACAAGATATTTATCAAAATAACGGAAATTAAAACTTTTCTAAATTAGATAAAGATATTTATTATTTATTTATTTGTGTTATTGCTTATAAGAAAATATACATTTCTATAGCAAGAGTTTGGCCTCTGCTAGTAATATCATTTATGAGAAGATATAAGCACTACCATTTACTTCCAAACTTGCGAAAAATAATTAAAAAATAAAAGTAAGATAAAAAATATATACCCTCGTACAATTACTACTTAAAAACAAAGAAAATTAATGACAAGTGAAATATTAAAAAAAATAATAACTTAAGTCTGTTAAAGATAGGAGTGCAATTATTTGAGACTACATATTCGGCGGAGGAATTAGAGGAATTTCCTTATATTGTAGCTGTTAAATATTATCCTTACAAATTTATATCTCTCATCTAGTGCTCCAGAAATGAAATAAAATAAACTGTTTAATTTTTCTTTGTTGTCAATATCGAATAAATTAGTGTGTACCTCAGAGCTATTGGAGCTTATATACCTATTTAACAATTTCGTTCTTGTTGTTATAAAATTTTGAGTTGAGGTTTTTTAGGTTACCAAATAGAATTTCAGCATTCTACAGCTCCCAGACATACTGCGCCTCTATAGAGTAAAGCATATCTCTCAATGAAAACCACCCAGTTACAAGGGATGATTGGTTATCTGACAAGCTCACAAGTCTCCTGTAGCATGTCTTCAAAAGTGAACTGTTTTCCATCCAAAAAAGCTTCAGTCATAATTAGATGACGATATTTATATTTAAGTATGTTTTATGACAGGGCGCTCTACCGACAAAGTAGATTGTATTTATTTGTGCTACGTAATGGTTCATTTAACGGACAACTTCTTGCTCACCCTGCCATCCACAATCTCACTACCAACTTGCTAGCCTACAGCTTCATGAAGAATGAAACCAAGGCTATATTAAGACCTTCGAAGAACAGAACTCCATTTGGAATATGTATCAATAAGTGTCAAGCTCTCAGTGGCCCATATTTAACAGGTAAATGTAATTAAAAGTTTCCAACTTCTGAAATTTTTATTATTATTCTTATCGTAACGAATATTTAAATGCAATGTATTTTCATTGCATTTAAATAAAATACAGTACGGTTTCTTTTAAAACAATTGTACAGTACAGGGTCATGAAATACAGTACTAACTATAGAACAGATCCGTTGATCATTGTATTTTAAAGTTCAACCCACTTTTACTTTTTAATATGAGCAGATGCTGTAGATACAGGCTTAAATAAGAATGAAAAGTTCTATTCACAAAATAAGTTTAATAATGCAACTTAGTTAGGTTCAGTAACAAGATCTCAACAAATATGGTTTTCAAAGGTCTAAATTAAGTTTTAGGCGGATCAATAAAGTGTAAGAAATTCTATCTGGAATCTCGCTCATCTTACATGCTCAAGCCCATTTTAATATTACCGCAGTCAATATAAGAACATTTTGCAAATTATAATCATCATATATTATAATCAACTCAATACATAAGTGGATCAATTTATTTTACTATGTAACTAATTATTTGAAAATTGATTCGCTTGTAGTAAAAGAATAAGTGAGTTTGCTTAAGTTAAGAACGATTCTTGATTCTTATTTCTTAAGTTCCCTTGAGTTTGGATCTTTATTTTGAATTTTATTTCAATTTATACATAGAACTGAACTCATGAATGTAGTGTAATATTGAACATATTTGTTAAAAGACTAAAAAAATAATATTACCAAAGTAATGTTGATAGTATGTACCGGGAAAATTTGAGAAAAGAGGAAATATCTCTGCGTAAAGTGGATCTGGATGCTGGTTTAGAGATTCTCACACTAATTCTCCGTCAGTACCCTCGCATGAGAGCGACCCAAAAAATAACTGCCATTTTCCGACTTCATCGGACTTAGGAGACCTTAATAATATTTCGGTTTAATACTGGATAGCTGGCAAAACCTCAGCCTTGCTAGAAGTGAGATAAAGCAATAGTTAGTGCATGGAGAAATAAATAAAACTTCAAATGTGTTTTGTACTTTGCGCTTCTTTTCTTATTTGAACAACATCTCTTTATTTTTCTACATGACCTTTCCCTTAAAAACGAACTCCGTCTATCTTACTCTTCCTTTGCTAACTTCTACTTTAATTAATTTTTCGTCTGCCGAAATTTCAACTTTCTCTTATTTGTACTTTATTCACGGCGACAATTTATATGTTTATGTAATTATATATGTTTATACATTTATATATTTGTATGTTTTTTTTAATGCTATTTATTCTTTACAAAATTTTTAACTTGCTTAAACTGTTTTCTAGATGATTCTAATTAAACATGATTAAAACCTACGATGAAACGTAGATCAAAAAGGCAAAATATCTGGTTTGTTTTTTTAATTTGGAATTACATGCTAGGAATATCTAGGAAGGGATGCAGTGAGCGTCACTTAGGACACCAGGAACTGAGTGAACCTACATCCCAACTTTTCTGCCTCGAATTCCTCTGGCATGTCCTCTTAAGTTGGAGAGCTTTGGATGGGGTTGCGTGAGTCACAAGAAGCAGTGGGAAATCTGGGGAATTGAGAGCAGGGTTGTGTGTTGCGCCAGCCAACCAACAACCCGCACCAGCACATACATTTACGTGGGTTCCAGTGTTCCGTTTGTTTCCAAAAAAATCGGGGATGGGCTTACACATGAATTTTTCTTAAATTCAATTCGCATCATTTAATTTTCTTGAAATGTATAATTTGACATCAACGAGTGCTCACTATAATAAATTGATGCTGTGAAAGGGGGAGTGAAGCAGCCACTTCTTCAGGGATCTTGGCGTCCCTGCGGGTATCCCAGCCTAACTACACAAATACCTACCCTCTACCTCTGCCATACCCACACAGCACTCATCTGGCCAGCAAGAGTAGATGATATGGGTTTAGCGAACAAATGTACACTTGGCAGAGACCTACAATCAACAAAAACATTCAACACTTAAGGGAGTCACTGTAGATCTTCAAGGGGCAATGGATGTGACGTAGCCATTACAAAACGTATCATGCTCCCCTTAGCCCCACAATATCAATATTCCCTTAAAATAAAATAATCCAATCAAAATCGTCAGGACTAACACTTGTTATATCTCAATTCAAATGAAACACTGTACTGTACTCCCGTAAATTTGGTTAGCCGATTTATATTTAGAACTGTTCATTTTGCAGTAAGGGCACTTTATTGGAAAGTGCGAATTAGGTTTACTGGAAACGTTTTTCAACTGAAAATAAGAAATGTACACGTGTTTAATTTTTAAGAAAAACTTGAAAATCTATTCAGTAATGTGGCACTTTCGGGGATCCACTTTTTTCAAATTTGGCTTTTTAATTACAAATTGAATTGCTAATAATATTCCATATCAGCTGAAACTGTACATTGAACTGAAATAGCACTATTTTAAAATCCAAATTTGAAAATAATCGTTCCTAATTCTTTTTTATACCTCTAGTGAGAAAATATTTATATCTAGCAGGTTTCGATTTTGAGCTGCCTCCGTAGGTACTTGTTTTGAAATCAAAAACTGCGATGAGTTCGAAAATGTAAATGTGGAATACTCATCTCTCACGTCATATGATTACAATTCTAAATATTCTTGGGAAGGAAGAGGGTTAGTCTCCAATATTGAAACCTCATTTTCCAATAAGATTTTACCATCCAAAAGCTCCAATGAAACAATCAAATTGTTGCAATAATTCTGAACTTCAAGGAAATCGGTTGATCTAAAGTCTGGATCGCCTTTAAAAGGTTTTTCATAAGTTTTCCGCGATTTTCTCGACAACCCGCTTGATTTCATAGGTGTACTACCTACCCATGCAGAAAACAATTTCTGACTTTAGAATCTACTCTAAGATACCATTTTATACTGTAATACATTACTCAAATTTTTGAGTGAAGACCATTTTTAACTTACAACTTTGAGAAAGTGGTATGAATCTTGGCCTCACCCTCCTGCGACTACACGTGGTGATTTTCGCTTTTGTGCTATCATCTACAATAAAGGTTCTGTGCTACTACGGGTACGAAAAGAATTCACCACAAAATATCGTAAAATATTCAAATGCAATAATGCATTAAAGCACTCCGATTTAAAATTTCTAACTAAAACTTGGGTCAAAATCAGCCACCGGAAGTACATTTTAATGAGTCAGTATTTTTTGATTTTCTCAAAAATGACAGCAAAGATTTTCTTTAACCAACGTGCACGCACTTATGGTTCTTATTACAAACATTTTTAAATCCATTTAAAGTCAATTCTAGGAGGAAGTGACTCCTATCAGGACCGTGAACTCCTCTCTGATGTGCTATTTCCCTACATTGTACGCTTCCAATGTGTATTATAACCACAATAAACACATTCTTGGCAAACATTTTGAATTTGAAGGCAATCGGTTGGCCGGAAGTGCGACGTTCCTGAACAATTCCTCTGTTTTTAAAGTTTTAGCAATTTTCTCAACTCCAAATCATTATAGCAGCATGTTGAATAACGCCTGTCACATTGAAGAATTTTTTTTTAAAGAAAAGTAATTTTTGGAGGAAGTTTTAACGGGAGCATGTGATGCTTCTCTATCAGTCGATAGTTTAAAAAAAATGAAGATTATATAAAGAGTAATCGCCTTTTTTTTAAATGCTTATAAGAATGTGTTCTAAATCTAACTCTTATACTTCAGGGGAAATTTCTTGTGGCATGTCCTCAAAGAAAACAATTCAAGTAAAACAAAATTTAAAATTAAAAAATTAATGGTAAAAACAAAATATGCTTACCGACTTGTAAAACACTTTCCACAGTTCCATATTCAAGGAGTTTCAATCCTTTGTAGAAAGATAGATTATGCTGATGGTGAATTGGCGTTTGTGATTTAGACAATGATGAATACATTAAAATTTCACGTTCATCCCTGGGAAATGACCAATAAATGATACGTCTCTGAACAGGTTCTGGTATCCTGTCGTAACGTTCTTCAATCCTTTGAAATGGTATATTCTCAGCTACAATTCTAGCAGTTATATCCAACAATTGATCGGGAACTTTACGAGATAAACGTGGTCTTTTATTGGTTGAACTCATTATTTTTATTTCAATTAAAAAAATAAAAATGAATTAATACTGCTTGTCAGAACATTCAAAAACTGTTAAAACAAACGCTAGCAAGAGTTACTAGGGTAAGAATTTAAAACACTCCCAAACAATAACACTTGATAAAAATGATTATCTTCACAAGCACTCACAATTTTATTTGTTGGACAATCAACTCAAAGAATGAATAAAAACAACACCACTTAACTTAAAAAAAATAATAAATAAAATTAAGGATAACAAAAAATAAAAATAAATCGTAAACTAAACTAAAGGGGACATGAGTATGTAACCGGTACTTTAGGCTTGGATACCGGCGACCAACTGAACTGACTCGTCCCAACTCCGACTCACAAAGTAGTGGGGGCGCCCATGCTCTGTCTCATTTCTTTCTTTAGTTCCCACTCACTCTCTTGCATTTCTTTTTTTTTAAGACAGTTTGAAAGAAATACGAAATATCACGAATATTAACGATTTCCATCGAATGAGTATTTTGAACAATTGTGCCTAACGCATTTATCATTCAGACCTTAACCTTTGAATTCTAAAATGGTCAGTAACTGGTTAGATGTGTAATAATTATTATGACGTTAGGTTGGATGCATCATGGCTACCTTGTATTTCAATCGGATTTGCAGTCCTTGACTGATACCATCACGCATCCAAGGGCGTATACTTGCATGCCTTGCCTCTTTATTGTACTATGTTAATTTTGGATGTCAACCGACGGTCTATGACCATGGTTCGTTCATGTTTTTAGAGACTATTTTATTTCGATTATTGGGTTTTTTATGTGTGTAATATTTATAAATAAAGATTTTAAATAAAAAATAATAATACATTTGGATATAATTACCATTTTCCTGACAGAATTCTTTTCGCGAGTTCACAATTTGTAAATATTCTCCACATCTTCGATTTGATTTGTTAATAATAATATAACCGGAGTCCAAAGGACATAAAAAGGTCAGCCAACGTTCATAATTCAATCTAAAGTTATGATGGCGTCCGCTGGTCGAGTTGTGTCCAATGAACTGTGTGAAAGTAGGCTGAATACATTCAGTTTGAAAACCATATTCATGACCATGTTTCTAAGCGCAATAACTGTTCTCTAGATGGCAGCACGATACAGGTGGTTACTTGACAGATGTGTTAATAATATTCGTGCTATCTAAACAATTGGGGACCCATGCTTGTCAGGCTTCCTAGGTGGGCCAACCTGTCAAGAATTTTTTTTATTTGTGAACAAGCTTTCTGGGTTACTATAGTCCAAAACTTGTGGGTCCTGAGTCCTGACATCCTGTAAGGTCCTCTCTCATGCACCTATTTAGCACCGTCATTGAGCAGACACCACTAAAAAAGGGGCTAATGCTCCTTTCTGACAGTTTGTGAAACGGAGCAGGAAACTGCCATCCATCTTAGGAAGGATTGTTTAGGATATGGGGATCTCTGGTCAGAAAAGGTTTACAGTAGAGGAGACTTAGGCTGTTGCCCCTTAAGGTTGTGGCTCTTTCGTTCGGACTGCTGTTAATCTTAGGTAGCTTAGGCACAGGACTGGATTTTTATCCTAGACTCGGTCTATTGCTGTTGTTGTTTCTCTTTGGATAGCATAGAGTTTCTCCACCCAATCATCATTTAGAGGGTTATGTGGTTTCTTTTAGAACCCCATAATTCGTTGCAACTTTTTTTACGTTTTCTCTCAATGCGTTGAAGTGACATAGTACAGTTGCAGCATAATTTTGATTGCATGTAATTTATTCAATGAATTTGCACATTGTGAGAGATACAATTTTTTCTGTTCGTGCAACATTAAATTCGCTTATGTTTTGTACTTGAATTCATTTATCCTGAGAAATCCTTTTCTACTTATTTGTAAATCAGTAAGCCGGAACCGTTTTTTATTTTCTATGAAGAAAGCATGGTATTGAAATAAGCATCAACTTCTAGTTGTAAATGAACTGAAACTTCGCTAGAACAAGTTTTGTATGTAGATGATGGTATTTTGTTTTTGTACAAAAATACGCCACAGCCAACATCCTTAGCGGATGGAAGAAGAGAATTGAGGAGCTTGGCCCGAAAACGTAGTGTGGACCCTTTTCTTTATTTTGGAGATTTTATTTTAGTTTAACAATTTGTAATTTTAAATGTTACAATATTTAGCAATACTAATTTATTCAATATATTTACTTTCGCAAAAGAAATAATAGCAATTTACAGATTTTTGATTTTTCATCAGATATACACATTTTGGTGTCCCCAGAGCATTAAAAAAAAAAAAATCAAATTAAACACACTTCAAATTCTTTTTTAACACAAAATTTTCTTCAAATTTTGAATTTTATTGAGGTTAGTTGGCCTCAATTTCAAAGTAGCTATTATGCAAGAGCTTTTGTGTGATGCTTGACGTCTGTTAACAATCAATTTTGAAGCTATTGGTCTTAATCCGAGTTGGTGGAGTGCAAGGATTCATTTTGAAGCTATTGGTCTTAATCCGAATTGGTGGAGGGCAAGGATTCATTTTGAAGATTTATACTTCCGGTCAAGGCATTTCTTCAAACGAAGAAATCCACCCTCTCTCTAAGTACTGTTTTAATGGAAAATAACTTTTCCTAAAGTTTCGAAAATGTTTCGAGCGAATGTGAAAGATTATTATATGAGAAAATACTATATCAAATTTAAAAACATCAACTGGAATAGTTTTCGAGGAATTGTAGAAAAGTAACGCTCCCCGTGACATTTTTTTAAAGTCGGATTTTTGGCAACTTGTTTAAATCTCGTCAATATACTAAAATGGCTCTGTAAAGGATTCCCTAACTACTCTTCTACCAAAAGTGCATTAAATGAAATTTTTCTGGAAAAAGTTTATTGTGCAATGAGTGAAGAAAGTGCAAAGAAAATAGTTGTAGACTGAGAAAATCTAATTTTTGTTACTTTTGAGTCAAATTTTTGAAATTGAATTAAAAAATAAAAATTAAAAAAATAATATAAATAAATAAGGTGCCCTGGAAAAAAGTTTTTAGATAATTAGGTGTGTGAGTTATAGAATAATTTGAAATCGAAAATTCGCATTTGAATTAAACTTGTTCTCCGTTTTGTAATATTGTTGCTTTAGATACAAATGTTTTGGAATGTGCATAATTACTGAAACAATTTATCAATTTTTGACATTTTCTCCAAAGTGGCTCCAACAATTTTCTTTCAAGTTTCCCACACTTAAAGATTTGTCTTTATCATTTTAATTTGAAAATTTGTTAATTTAAAGGGTTTTCTGTGCACTATCAATTTAAGCACTCCTCTAATGTGCATCTTCAGAAAGGATACAATAACCCACCACACTGAAAGCAATGCAAAAATTTCAAAGTTGAAGAAATTCAGTTAAGCTGAATAGCACTTCACAGACTAGGTTAAGTATTTTACCTTCCTTTCCAAGAGTATCGATATTTATTTAATTTGGAATACTGTTTCTTTATGTACAATTACTTTTATTTGAAAACAATTTCCTGAAAAAAAGCATTTTCTTTACATAGATGTAACTGAATCCATCATATTTCAGCCTTGGCAGTGGCGCAGATAGTTGGTTGATTCTAAAACTAACATTTTACTTAAAAGCTTGGATAACTTATGCCTGGTACTACAACAAATAAATAATACAATTTAAGTAAAGTGCAGCATTATTATAAACTTGTAATGATTGAGGATACAATTGATTTATTTGTATTGTAAATCTACACTACTGGAGCAAACCATTAATACTACAGATAAACTCCCAATGCTAGCACACCCTGAGAGGCAAGGCTGGATTTAGATGAAAAGAGGCCATAGGCTATTGCACTTATAGGACCCTTTCACTTCACATTTTTAAGTTTGTAAATTACATGAGAAATTAAAAAAAAATCACTACTGTTATATATATCAATATGTTAAATGTTAAAATATAATATGTTATGTTTTAAAAATAGTGTAATAATAATTTTGCTAACAATTTGAATGTATGCCCATATTGATCTTGAGGCCCTAGGCTGAACCCTAGTAACCCTATAGAAAAATCCGGCCCTGCCTGAAACTATTCATAATACAAAAATGCAATTTATGTCGGATATAGAAAAAACGATTCTTTATCATATTTCACTGTTTATTATAAAATTTAACTATAAATATCACATTTCCTACTCAACAGAGTACTGTTTCAAACGAAAACAAAATTTAATTCATAATATCATGTTAACTACTCGATAGATTTCTACGAAATTTTATACAATTATAGACAAATGTTGTCTCCAATTACAGGTGAAGTATGAACGAAATCCATCGATTAGTTATTAGGATATTTGAAGAAAAAGATTTCACTGTTTCAAAAGAAATGAAAATTTAACTCTAAATATCTCCAATCCTACTCGACAGATTATAACGGAATTTTATACAATTTTAGAAAAACGTTGTCTCCATTTACAGGTGAAGTATGAACGAAATCCATCGATTAGTTATTAGGATATTTGAAATTAAAGATTTCACTGTTTCAAGCGAAATGAAAATTTAACTCTAAATATCTCATTTCCTAATCGACCGATTATAACGGTATTTTATACAATTATAGACAAATGTTGTATCCATATACAGGTGAAGTATGAACGAAATCCATCAATTAGTTATTAGGATATTTGAAATTAAAGATTTCACTGTTTCAAACAAAATGAAAATTTAACTCTAAATATCTCATTTCCTACTCGACAGATTATAACGGAATTTTATAAAATTTTAGAAAAACGTTGTCCCCATTTACAGGTGAAGTATGAACGAAATCCATCGATTAGTTATTAGGATATTTGAAGATACAGATTTCACTGTTTCAAACGAAATGAAAATTTAACTCTAAATATCTCATTTCCTAATCGACCGATTATAACGGTATTTTATACACTTATAGACAAACGTTGTCTCCATTTACAGGTGAAATCTAAGCGAAATCCGACGCGCAGTTTTTAAAATATTTGAAGTTAAAGATTTCACTGTTTCAAACGAATCCAAAATTTAACTCTTAACATCTCGTTAACTACTAGATAGATTTCTACGAAATTTTATACAATTATAGACAAATGTTGTCTCCAATTACAGGTGAAGTATGAACGAAATCCGGAGCGAAAGTTCTTGAGATATTTTAAGTTAAATATTTCACTGTTTCAAACGAAATCGAAATATAACTCATTATATCTCGTTAACTACTCGACAGATTATAACGGAATTTTATAAAATTTTAGAAAAACGTTGTCCCCATTTACAGGTGAAGTATGAACGAAATCCGACGCGCAGTTTTTAAAATATTTGAAGTTAAAGATTTCACTGTTTCAAACGAATCCAAAATTTAACTGTAAATATCTCATTTCCTACTCGACAGATTATAACGGAATTTTATAAAATTTTAGAAAAACGTTGTCCCCATTTACAGGTGAAGTATGAACGAAATCCATCGATTAGTTATTAGGATATTTGAAATTAAAGATTTCACTGTTTCAAACAAATCAAAATTTTAACTTTAAATATCTCATTTCCTACTCGACAGATTATAACGGAATTTTATACAATTATAGGCAATAGTTGTCTCCATTATCAGGTGAAATCTAAACGAAATCCGGAGCGAAAGTTCTTGAGATATTTTAAGTTAAATATTTCACTGTTTCAAACGAAATCGAAATATAACTCATTATATCTCGTTAACTACTCGACAGATTTTAACAACATATTATACACTTATAGACAAACGTTGTCTCCATTTACAGGTGAAATCTAAGCGAAATCCGACGCGCAGTTTTTAAAATATTTGAAGTTAAAGATTTCACTGTTTCAAACGAATCCAAAATTTAACTGTAAATATCTCATTTCCTACTCGACAGATTATAACGGAATTTTATAAAATTTTAGAAGAACGTTGTCCCCATTTACAGGTGAAGTATGAACGAAATCCATCGATTAGTTATTAGGATATTTGAAATTAAAGATTTCACTGTTTCAAACGAAATAAAAATTTAACTGTAAATATCTCATTTCCTATTCGACAGATTATAACGGAATTTTATACAACTTTAGAAAAACGTTGTCTACATTCACAGGTGAAGTATGAACGAAATCCATCAATTAGTTTTTGAGATATATGAAGTTAAAGATTTCACTGTTTCAAACGAATCCAAAATTTAACTCTTAATATCTCGTTAACTACTAGATAGATTTCTACGAAATTTTATACAATTATAGACCAATGTTGTCTCCAATTACAGGTGAAGTATGAACGAAATCCATCGATTAGTTATAGGATATTTGAAATTAAAGATTTCAATGTTTCAAACGAATCCAAAATTTAACTCTTAATATCTCGTTAACTACTAGATAGATTTCTACGAAATTTTATACAATTATAGACAAATGTTGTCTCCAATTACAGGTGAAGTATGAACGAAATCCATCGATTAGTTATTAGGATATTTGAAATTAAAGATTTCACTGTTTCAAACGAAATAAAAATTTAACTCTAAATATCTCATTTCCTATTCGACAGATTATAACGGAATTTTATACAACTTTAGAAAAACGTTGTCTACATTCACAGGTGAAGTATGAACGAAATCCATCAATTAGTTTTTGAGATATATGAAGTTACAGATTTCATTGTTTCAAAAGAAACCAAAATTTAATTCATAATATCTCGTGAACTACTCAACAGACTTTTACCACATTCCATATAATTATAAACATTAGTCGTCTCCATATACTGGTGAAATATAAAAGAAATCCATCGATTAGTTATTAGGATATTTGAAGTCAAAGATTTCACTGTTTCAAACGAAATGAAAATTTAACTCTAAATATCTCATTTCCTACTCGACAGATTAAAACGGAATGTTATACAATTATAGGCAATATGTGTCTCCATTATCAGGTGAAATCTAAACGAAATCCGGAGCGAAGTTCTTGAGATATTTGAAGTTAAATATTTCACTGTTTCAAACGAAACCGAAATATAACTCATTATATCTCGTTAACTACTCGACAGATTTTACCAACATATTATACACTTATAGACAAACGTTGTCTCCATTTAGAGGTAAAGTATGAACGAAATCCATCGATTAGTTCATGAGATATTTGAAGTTAACGATTTCACTGTTTCAAACGATACCAAAATTTAACTCCTAATATCTCGTTAACTACTCGATAGATATTTAAGAAATTTTATAGAATTATAGATAATAAAAGTCTCCATAAATAGGTGAATTCTAACCGAAATCCATCGATTAGTTTTTAAGATGTTTGAAGTTAAATATTTCACTGTTTCAAACGAAAACAAAATTTAATTCATAATATCATGTTAACTACTCGATAGATTTCTACCAAATTCAATACAATTATAGACAAACGTTGTCTCCATTTACAGGTGAAATCTAAGCAAAATCCGACGCGCAGTTTTTAAAATATTTGAAGTTAAAGATTTCACTGTTTCAAACGAATTCAAAATTTAACTCCTAATATCTCGTTAACTACTAGATAGATTTCTACGAAATTTTATACAATTATAGACAAATGTTGTCTCCAATTACAGGTGAAGTATGAACGAAATCCATCAATTAGTTATTAGGATATTTGAAATTAAAGATTTCACTGTTTCAAACGAAATGAAAATTTAACTCTAAATATCTCATTTCCTACTCGACAGATTATAACGGAATTTTATAAAATTTTAGAAAAACGTTGTCCCCATTTACAGGTGAAGTATGAACGAAATCCATCGATTAGTTCATGAGATATTTGAAGTTAACGATTTCACTGTTTCAAACGATACCAAAATTTAACTCCTAATATCTCGTTAACTACTCGATAGATATTTAAGAAATTTTATAGAATTATAGATAATAAAAGTCTCCATAAATAGGTGAATTCTAACCGAAATCCATCGATTAGTTTTTAAGATGTTTGAAGTTAAATATTTCACTGTTTCAAACGAAAACAAAATTTAATTCATAATATCATGTTAAATACTCGATAGATTTCTACCACATTCAATACAATTATAGACAAACGTTGTCTCCATTTACAGGTGAAATCTAAGCGAAATCCATCAATTAGTTATTAGGATATTTGAAATTAAAGATTTCACTGTTTCAAACGAATCGAAAATTTAACTCTAAATATCTCCAATCCTACTCGACAGATTATAACAAAATTTTATAAAATTTTAGAAAAACGTTGTCCCCATTTACAGGTGTAGTATGAACGAAATCCATCGATTAGTTATTAGGATATTTGAAGATAAAGATTTCACTGTTTCAAACGAAATGAAAATTTAACTCTAAATATCTCATTTCCTAATCGACCGATTATAACGGTATTTTATACAATTATAGACAAATGTTGTATCCATATACAGGTGAAATCTAAGTGAAATCCGACGCGCAGTTTTTAAAATATTTGAAGTTAAAGATTTCACTGTTTCAAACGAATCAAAATTTTAACTCTAAATATCTCATTTCCTACTCGACAGATTATAACGGAATTAAATACAATTATAGGCAATAGTTGTCTCCATTATCAGGTGAAATCTAAACGAAATCCGGAGCGAAAGTTCTTGAGATATTTTAAGTTAAATATTTCACTGTTTCAAACGAAATCGAAATATAACTCATTATATCTCGTTAACTACTCGACAGATTTTAACAACATATTATACAATTTTAGAAAAACGTTGTCTACATTCACAGGTGAAGTATGAACGAAATCAATCAAGCAGTTTTTGAGATATTTGAAGTTAAAGATTCCACAGTTTTAAACGATTCCATAATTTAACTCTTAATAACTCGTTAACTACTCCATAGAAATTTACGAAATTTTATACAATTATAAACAAATGTTGTCTCCATAAACAGGTGAAATCTAAACGAAATCCATCAAGTAGTTTTTGAGATATTTGAAGTTAAAAATTTCACTGTTTTTAAAGGAAACGAAAATTTAACTCTAAACATCTCGTTTCCTACTTGACAGATTATAATTGAATTTTATGCAATTATAGACAAATGTTGTCTCCATTAACAGGTGAAATCTAAACGAAATCCGCCGCGAAGTTTTTGAGATAATTGAAGTTATAGATTTCACCGTATCAAACGAAACGAAAATTTAAATCTAAATATCTCATTTCCTACTCGACAGATTATAACGAAATTTTATACAATTTTAGAAAAACGTTGTCTCCATATACAAATGAAGTATGAACGAAATCCATCAATTAGTTTTTGAGATATATGAAGTTACAGATTTCATTGTTTCAAAAGAAACCAAAATTTAATTCATAATATCTCGTGAACTACTCAACAGACTTTTACCACATTCCATATAATTATAAACATTAGTCGTCTCCATATACTGGTGAAATATAAAAGAAATCCATCAATTAGTTATTAGGATATTTGAAGTAAAAGATTTCACAGTTTCAAACGAAATGAAAATTTAACTCTAAATATCTCATTTCCTATTCGACAGATTAAAACGGAATGTTATACAATTATAGGCAATAGTTGTCTCCATTATCAGGTGAAATCTAAACGAAATCCGGAGCGAAGTTCTTGAGATATTTGAAGTTAAATATTTCACTGTTTCAAACGAAACCGAAATATAACTCATTATATCTCGTTAACTACTCGACAGATTTTACCAACATATTATACACTTATAGACAAACGTTGTCTCCATTTACAGGTAAAGTATGAACGAAATCCATCGATTAGTTCATGAGATATTTGAAGTTAACGATTTCACTGTTTCAAACGATACCAAAATTTAACTCCTAATATCTCGTTAACTACTCGATAGATATTTAAGAAATTTTATAGAATTATAGATAATAAAAGTCTCCATAAATAGGTGTATTCTAACCGAAATCCATCGATTAGTTTTTAAGATGTTTGAAGTTAAATATTTCACTGTTTCAAACGAAATGAAAATTTAATTCATAATATCTCATTTCCTAATCGACCGATTATAACGGTATTTTATACAATTATAGACAAATGTTGTATCCATTTACAGGTGAAATCTAAGCAAAATCCGACGCGCAGTTTTTAAAATATTTGAAGTTAAAGATTTCACTGTTTCAAACGAATTCAAAATTTAACTCCTAATATCTCGTTAACTACTAGATAGATTTCTACGAAATTTTATACAATTATAGACAAATGTTGTCTCCAATTACAGGTGAAGTATGAACGAAATCCATCAATTAGTTATTAGGATATTTGAAATTAAAGATTTCACTGTTTCAAACGAAATGAAAATTTAACTCTAAATATCTCATTTCCTACTCGACAGATTATAACGGAATTTTATAAAATTTTAGAAAAACGTTGTCCCCATTTACAGGTGAAGTATGAACGAAATCCATCGATTAGTTCATGAGATATTTGAAGTTAACGATTTCACTGTTTCAAACGATACCAAAATTTAACTCCTAATATCTCGTTAACTACTCGATAGATATTTAAGAAATTTTATAGAATTATAGATAATAAAAGTCTCCATAAATAGGTGAATTCTAACCGAAATCCATCGATTAGTTTTTAAGATGTTTGAAGTTAAATATTTCACTGTTTCAAACGAAAACAAAATTTAATTCATAATATCATGTTAAATACTCGATAGATTTCTACCACATTCAATACAATTATAGACAAACGTTGTCTCCATTTACAGGTGAAATCTAAGCGAAATCCATCAATTAGTTATTAGGATATTTGAAATTAAAGATTTCACTGTTTCAAACGAATCGAAAATTTAACTCTAAATATCTCCAATCCTACTCGACAGATTATAACAAAATTTTATAAAATTTTAGAAAAACGTTGTCCCCATTTACAGGTGTAGTATGAACGAAATCCATCGATTAGTTATTAGGATATTTGAAGATAAAGATTTCACTGTTTCAAACGAAATGAAAATTTAACTCTAAATATCTCATTTCCTAATCGACCGATTATAACGGTATTTTATACAATTATAGACAAATGTTGTATCCATATACAGGTGAAATCTAAGTGAAATCCGACGCGCAGTTTTTAAAATATTTGAAGTTAAAGATTTCACTGTTTCAAACGAATCAAAATTTTAACTCTAAATATCTCATTTCCTACTCGACAGATTATAACGGAATTAAATACAATTATAGGCAATAGTTGTCTCCATTATCAGGTGAAATCTAAACGAAATCCGGAGCGAAAGTTCTTGAGATATTTTAAGTTAAATATTTCACTGTTTCAAACGAAATCGAAATATAACTCATTATATCTCGTTAACTACTCGACAGATTTTAACAACATATTATACAATTTTAGAAAAACGTTGTCTACATTCACAGGTGAAGTATGAACGAAATCAATCAAGCAGTTTTTGAGATATTTGAAGTTAAAGATTCCACAGTTTTAAACGATTCCATAATTTAACTCTTAATAACTCGTTAACTACTCCATAGAAATTTACGAAATTTTATACAATTATAAACAAATGTTGTCTCCATAAACAGGTGAAATCTAAACGAAATCCATCAAGTAGTTTTTGAGATATTTGAAGTTAAAAATTTCACTGTTTTTAAAGGAAACGAAAATTTAACTCTAAACATCTCGTTTCCTACTTGACAGATTATAATTGAATTTTATGCAATTATAGACAAATGTTGTCTCCATTAACAGGTGAAATCTAAACGAAATCCGCCGCGAAGTTTTTGAGATAATTGAAGTTATAGATTTCACCGTATCAAACGAAACGAAAATTTAAATCTAAATATCTCATTTCCTACTCGACAGATTATAACGAAATTTTATACAATTTTAGAAAAACGTTGTCTCCATATACAAATGAAGTATGAACGAAATCCATCAATTAGTTTTTGAGATATATGAAGTTACAGATTTCATTGTTTCAAAAGAAACCAAAATTTAATTCATAATATCTCGTGAACTACTCAACAGACTTTTACCACATTCCATATAATTATAAACATTAGTCGTCTCCATATACTGGTGAAATATAAAAGAAATCCATCAATTAGTTATTAGGATATTTGAAGTAAAAGATTTCACAGTTTCAAACGAAATGAAAATTTAACTCTAAATATCTCATTTCCTACTCGACAGATTAAAACGGAATGTTATACAATTATAGGCAATAGTTGTCTCCATTATCAGGTGAAATCTAAACGAAATCCGGAGCGAAGTTCTTGAGATATTTGAAGTTAAATATTTCACTGTTTCAAACGAAACCGAAATATAACTCATTATATCTCGTTAACTACTCGACAGATTTTACCAACATATTATACACTTATAGACAAACGTTGTCTCCATTTACAGGTAAAGTATGAACGAAATCCATCGATTAGTTCATGAGATATTTGAAGTTAACGATTTCACTGTTTCAAACGATACCAAAATTTAACTCCTAATATCTCGTTAACTACTCGATAGATATTTAAGAAATTTTATAGAATTATAGATAATAAAAGTCTCCATAAATAGGTGAATTCTAACCGAAATCCATCGATTAGTTTTTAAGATGTTTGAAGTTAAATATTTCACTGTTTCAAACGAAATGAAAATTTAATTCATAATATCTCATTTCCTAATCGACCGATTATAACGGTATTTTATACAATTATAGACAAATGTTGTATCCATATACAGGTGAAATCTAAGTGAAATCCGACGCGCAGTTTTTAAAATATTTGAAGTTAAAGATTTCACTGTTTCAAACGAATCAAAATTTTAACTCTAAATATCTCATTTCCTACTCGACAGATTATAACGGAATTAAATACAATTATAGGCAATAGTTGTCTCCATTATCAGGTGAAATCTAAACGAAATCCGGAGCGAAAGTTCTTGAGATATTTTAAGTTAAATATTTCACTGTTTCAAACGAAATCGAAATATAACAAATTATATCTCGTTAACTACTCGACAGATTTTAACAACATATTATACAATTTTAGAAAAACGTTGTCTACATTCACAGGTGAAGTATGAACGAAATCAATCAAGCAGTTTTTGAGATATTTGAAGTTAAAGATTCCACAGTTTTAAACGAATCCATAATTTAACTCTTAATAACTCGTTAACTACTCCATAGAAATTTACGAAATTTTATACAATTATAAACAAATGTTGTCTCCATAAACAGGTGAAATCTAAACGAAATCCATCAAGTAGTTTTTGAGATATTTGAAGTTAAAAATTTCACTGTTTTTAAAGGAAACGAAAATTTAACTCTAAACATCTCGTTTCCTACTTGACAGATTATAATTGAATTTTATGCAATTTTAGAAAAACGTTGTCTCCATTTACAGGTGAAGTATGAAAGAAATCCATCGATTAGTTTTTGAGATACTTGAAGTTAAAAATACCACTGTTTAAAACGAATCCAAAATTTAACTCTTAATATCTCGTCAACTACTCCATAGAAATTTACGAAATTTTAAGCAATTATAGACAAATGTTGTCTCCATTTACAGGTGAAGTATGAACGAAATCCATCAATTAGTTTTTGAGATATATGAAGTTACAGATTACATTGTTTCAAAAGAAACCAAAATTTAATTCATAATATCTCGTGAACTACTTAACAGACTTTTATCACATTCCATATAATTATAAACATTAGTCGCCTCCATATACTGGTGAAATATAAAAGAAATCCATCAATTAGTTATTAGGATATTTGAAGTAAAAGTTTTCACAGTTTCAAACGAAATGAAAATTTAACTCTAAATATCTCATTTCCTACTCGACAGATTAAAACGGAATGTTATACAATTATAGGCAATAGTTGTCTCCATTATCAGGTGAAATCTAAACGAAATCCGGAGCGAAGTTCTTGAGATATTTGAAGTTAAATATTTCACTGTTTCAAACGAAACCGAAATATAACTCATTATATCTCGTTAACTACTCGACAGATTTTACCAACATATTATACTTATAGACAAACGTTGTCTCCATTTACAGGTAAAGTATGAACGAAATCCATCGATTAGTTCATGAGATATTTGAAGTTAACGATTTCACTGTTTCAAACGATACCAAAATTTAACTCCTAATATCTCGTTAACTACTCGATAGATATTTAAGAAATTTTATAGAATTATAGATAATAAAAGTCTCCATAAATAGGTGAATTCTAACCGAAATCCATCGATTAGTTTTTAAGATGTTTGAAGTTAAATATTTCACTGTTTCAAACGAAAACAAAATTTAATTCATAATATCATGTTAAATACTCGATAGATTTCTACCACATTCAATACAATTATAGACAAACGTTGTCTCCATTTACAGGTGAAATCTAAGCGAAATCCGACGCGCAGTTTTTAAAATATTTGAAGTTAAAGATTTCACTGTTTCAAACGAATTCAAAATTTAACTCTTAATATCTCGTTAACTACTAGATAGATTTCTACGAAATTTTATACAATTATAGACAAATGTTGTCTCCAATTACAGGTGAAGTATGAACGAAATCCATCAATTAGTTATTAGGATATTTGAAATTAAAGATTTCACTGTTTCAAACGAAATGAAAATTTAACTCTAAATATCTCATTTCCTAATCGACCGATTATAACGGTATTTTATACAATTATAGACAAATGTTGTATCCATATACAGGTGAAATCTAAGTGAAATCCGACGCGCAGTTTTTAAAATATTTGAAGTTAAAGATTTCACTGTTTCAAACGAATCAAAATTTTAACTCTAAATATCTCATTTCCTACTCGACAGATTATAACGGAATTAAATACAATTATAGGCAATAGTTGTCTCCATTATCAGGTGAAATCTAAACGAAATCCGGAGCGAAAGTTCTTGAGATATTTTAAGTTAAATATTTCACTGTTTCAAACGAAATCGAAATATAACTCATTATATCTCGTTAACTACTCGACAGATTTTAACAACATATTATACAATTTTAGAAAAACGTTGTCTACATTCACAGGTGAAGTATGAACGAAATCAATCAAGCAGTTTTTGAGATATTTGAAGTTAAAGATTCCACAGTTTTAAACGATTCCATAATTTAACTCTTAATAACTCGTTAACTACTCCATAGAAATTTACGAAATTTTATACAATTATAAACAAATGTTGTCTCCATAAACAGGTGAAATCTAAACGAAATCCATCAAGTAGTTTTTGAGATATTTGAAGTTAAAAATTTCACTGTTTTTAAAGGAAACGAAAATTTAACTCTAAACATCTCGTTTCCTACTTGACAGATTATAATTGAATTTTATGCAATTATAGACAAATGTTGTCTCCATTAACAGGTGAAATCTAAACGAAATCCGCCGCGAAGTTTTTGAGATAATTGAAGTTATAGATTTCACCGTATCAAACGAAACGAAAATTTAAATCTAAATATCTCATTTCCTACTCGACAGATTATAACGAAATTTTATACAATTTTAGAAAAACGTTGTCTCCATATACAGGTGAAGTATGAACGAAATCCATCAATTAGTTTTTGAGATATATGAAGTTACAGATTTCATTGTTTCAAAAGAAACCAAAATTTAATTCATAATATCTCGTGAACTACTCAACAGACTTTTACCACATTCCATATAATTATAAACATTAGTCGTCTCCATATACTGGTGAAATATAAAAGAAATCCATCAATTAGTTATTAGGATATTTGAAGTAAAAGATTTCACAGTTTCAAACGAAATGAAAATTTAACTCTAAATATCTCATTTCCTACTCGACAGATTAAAACGGAATGTTATACAATTATAGGCAATAGTTGTCTCCATTATCAGGTGAAATCTAAACGAAATCCGGAGCGAAGTTCTTGAGATATTTGAAGTTAAATATTTCACTGTTTCAAACGAAACCGAAATATAACTCATTATATCTCGTTAACTACTCGACAGATTTTACCAACATATTATACACTTATAGACAAACGTTGTCTCCATTTACAGGTAAAGTATGAACGAAATCCATCGATTAGTTCATGAGATATTTGAAGTTAACGATTTCACTGTTTCAAACGATACCAAAATTTAACTCCTAATATCTCGTTAACTACTCGATAGATATTTAAGAAATTTTATAGAATTATAGATAATAAAAGTCTCCATAAATAGGTGAATTCTAACCGAAATCCATCGATTAGTTTTTAAGATGTTTGAAGTTAAATATTTCACTGTTTCAAACGAAAACAAAATTTAATTCATAATATCATGTTAAATACTCGATAGATTTCTACCACATTCAATACAATTATAGACAAACGTTGTCTCCATTTACAGGTGAAATCTAAGCGAAATCCATCAATTAGTTATTAGGATATTTGAAATTAAAGATTTCACTGTTTCAAACGAATCGAAAATTTAACTCTAAATATCTCCAATCCTACTCGACAGATTATAACAAAATTTTATAAAATTTTAGAAAAACGTTGTCCCCATTTACAGGTGTAGTATGAACGAAATCCATCGATTAGTTATTAGGATATTTGAAGATAAAGATTTCACTGTTTCAAACGAAATGAAAATTTAACTCTAAATATCTCATTTCCTAATCGACCGATTATAACGGTATTTTATACAATTATAGACAAATGTTGTATCCATATACAGGTGAAATCTAAGTGAAATCCGACGCGCAGTTTTTAAAATATTTGAAGTTAAAGATTTCACTGTTTCAAACGAATCAAAATTTTAACTCTAAATATCTCATTTCCTACTCGACAGATTATAACGGAATTAAATACAATTATAGGCAATAGTTGTCTCCATTATCAGGTGAAATCTAAACGAAATCCGGAGCGAAAGTTCTTGAGATATTTTAAGTTAAATATTTCACTGTTTCAAACGAAATCGAAATATAACTCATTATATCTCGTTAACTACTCGACAGATTTTAACAACATATTATACTATTTTAGAAAAACGTTGTCTACATTCACAGGTGAAGTATGAACGAAATCAATCAAGCAGTTTTTGAGATATTTGAAGTTAAAGATTCCACAGTTTTAAACGAATCCATAATTTAACTCTTAATAACTCGTTAACTACTCCATAGAAATTTACGAAATTTTATACAATTATAAACAAATGTTGTCTCCATAAACAGGTGAAATCTAAACGAAATCCATCAAGTAGTTTTTGAGATATTTGAAGTTAAAAATTTCACTTTTTTTAAAGGAAACGAAAATTTAACTCTAAACATCTCGTTTCCTACTTGACAGATTATAATTGAATTTTATGCAAATTTAGAAAAACGTTGTCTCCATTTACAGGTGAAGTATGAAAGAAATCCATCGATTAGTTTTTGAGATACTTGAAGTTAAAAATACCACTGTTTAAAACGAATCCAAAATTTAACTCTTAATATCTCGTCAACTACTCCATAGAAATTTACGAAATTTTAAGCAATTATAGACAAATGTTGTCTCCATTTACAGGTGAAGTATGAACGAAATCCATCAATTAGTTTTTGAGATATATGAAGTTACAGATTTCATTGTTTCAAAAGAAACCAAAATTTAATTCATAATATCTCGTGAACTACTCAACAGACTTTTACCACATTCCATATAATTATAAACATTAGTCGTCTCCATATACTGGTGAAATATAAAAGAAATCCATCAATTAGTTATTAGGATATTTGAAGTAAAAGATTTCACAGTTTCAAACGAAATGAAAATTTAACTCTAAATATCTCATTTCCTACTCGACAGATTAAAACGGAATGTTATACAATTATAGGCAATAGTTGTCTCCATTATCAGGTGAAATCTAAACGAAATCCGGAGCGAAGTTCTTGAGATATTTGAATTAAATATTTCACTGTTTCAAACGAAACCGAAATATAACTCATTATATCTCGTTAACTACTCGACAGATTTTACCAACATATTATACACTTATAGACAAACGTTGTCTCCATTTACAGGTAAAGTATGAACGAAATCCATCGATTAGTTCATGAGATATTTGAAGTTAACGATTTCACTGTTTCAAACGATACCAAAATTTAACTCCTAATATCTCGTTAACTACTCGATAGATATTTAAGAAATTTTATAGAATTATAGATAATAAAAGTCTCCATAAATAGGTGAATTCTAACCGAAATCCATCGATTAGTTTTTAAGATGTTTGAAGTTAAATATTTCACTGTTTCAAACGAAAACAAAATTTAATTCGTAATATCATGTTAAATACTCGATAGATTTCTACCACATTCAATACAATTATAGACAAACGTTGTCTCCATTTACAGGTGAAATCTAAGCGAAATCCGACGCGCAGTTTTTAAAATATTTGAAGTTAAAGATTTCACTGTTTCAAACGAATTCAAAATTTAACTCTTAATATCTCGTTAACTACTAGATAGATTTCTACGAAATTTTATACAATTATAGACAAACGTTGTCCCCATTTACAGGTGAAGTATGAACGAAATCCATCAATTATTTATTAGGATATTTGAAATTAAATATTTCACTGTTTCAAACGAAATGAAAATTTAACTCTAAATATCTCATTTCCTACTCGACAGATTATAACGGAATTTTATAAAATTTTAGAAAAACGTTGTCCCCATTTACAGGTGAAGTATGAACGAAATCCATCGATTAGTTATTAGGATATTTGAAGATAAAAATTTCACTGTTTCAAACGAAATGAAAATTAAACTGTAAATATCTCATTTCCTATTCGACAGATTATAACGGAATTTTATACAACTTTAGAAAAACGTTGTCTACAATCACAGGTGAAGTATGAACGAAACCAATCAAGCAGTTTTTGAGATATTTGAAGTTAAATATTCCACAGTTTGAAACGAATCCATAATTTAACTCTTAATAACTCGTTAATTACTCCATAGAAATTTACGAAATTTTATACAATTATAAACAAATGTTGTCTCCATAAACAGGTGAAATCTAAACGAAATCCGCCTCGAAGTTTTTGAGATATTTGAAGTTAAAGATTTCACTGTTTCAAACGGAACCAAAATTAAACTCCTCATATCTCGTTAACTACTCAATAGATATTTAAGACATTTTATAGAATTATAGATAATAAAAGTCTCCATAAACAGGTGAATTCTAACCGAAATCCATCAAGTAGTTTTTGAGATATTTGAAGTTAAAAATTTCACTGTTTTTAAAGGAAACAAAAATTTAACTCTAAACATCTCGTTTCCTACTCGACAGATTATAACTGAATTTTATGCAATTTTAGAAAAACGTTGTCTCCATTTACAGGTGAAGTATGAAAGAAATCCATCGATTAGTTTTTGAGATACTTGAAGTTAAAAATACCACTGTTTAAAACGAATCCACTGTTTAAAACGAAACGAAATGTTTTAAAAATAGTGTAATAATAATTTTGCTAACAATTTGAATGTATGCCCATATTGATCTTGAGGCCCTAGACTGAACCCTAGTAACCCTATAGAAAAATCCGGCCCTGCCTGAAACTATTCATAATACAAAAATGCAATTTATGTCAGACATAGAAAAAACGATTTTTTATCATATTTCACTGTTTATTATAAAATTTAACTATAAATATCACATTTCCTACTCAACAGATATAAACGAAATTTTATACAATTATAGGCTATAGTTGTCTCCATTATCAGGTGAAATCTAAAGGAAATCCGGAGCGAAGTTCTTGAGATATTTGAAGTTAAATATTTCACTGTTTCAAACGAAATCGAAATATAACTCATTATATCTCGTTAACTACTCGACAGATTTTAACAACATATTATACACTTATAGACAAACGTTGTCTCCATTTACAGGAAAAGTATGAACGAAATCCATCGATTAGTTCATGAGATATTTGAAGTTAACGATTTCACTGTTTCAAACGATACCAAAATTTAACTCATAATATCTCGTTAACTACTCGACAGATTTTTACCACATTCTATACAATTATAAACATTAATTATCTCCATATAAAAGTGATATATAAACGAAATCCATCAATTAGTTATTAGGATATTTGAAGTTAAAAATATCACTGTTTCAAACGAAATGAAAATTTAACTCTAAATATCTCCAATCCTACTCGACAGATTATAACGGAATTTTATAAAATTTTAGAAAAACGTTGTCCCCATTTACAGGTGAAGTATGAACGAAATCCATCGATTAGTTATTAGGATATTTGAAGATAAAGATTTCACTGTTTCAAACGAAATGAAAATTTAACTCTAAATATCTCATTTCCTAATCGACCGATTATAACGGTATTTTATACAATTATAGACAAATGTTGTATCCATATACAGGTGAAATCTAAGTGAAATCCGACGCGCAGTTTTTAAAATATTTGAAGTTAAAGATTTTACTGTTTCAAACGAATCAAAATTTTAACTCTAAATATCTCATTTCCTACTCGACAGATTATAACGGAATTTTATACAATTATAGGCAATAGTTGTCTCCATTATCAGGTGAAATCTAAACGAAATCCGGAGCGAAAGTTCTTGAGATATTTTAAGTTAAATATTTCACTGTTTCAAACGAAATCGAAATATAACTCATTATATCTCGTTAACTACTCGACAGATTTTAACAACATATTATACACTTATAGACAAACGTTGTCTCCATTTACAGGTAAAGTATGAACGAAATCCATCGATTAGTTCATGAGATATTTGAAGTTAACGATTTCACTGTTTCAAACGAAACCAAAATTTAACTCATAATATCTCGTTAACTACTCGACAGATTTTTACCACATTCTATACAATTATAAACATTAATTATCTCCATATAAAGGTGAAATATAAACGAAATCCATCAATTAGTTATTAGGATATTTGAAGTTAAAAATATCACTGTTTTAAACGAATCCAAAATTTAACTCTTAGAAATCTCGTTAACTACTAGATAGATTTCTACGAAATTTTATACAATTATAGACAAATGTTGTCTCCAATTACAGGTGAAGTATGAACGAAATCCATCGATTAGTTATTAGGATATTTGAAGAAAAAGATTTCACTGTTTCAAAAGAAATGAAAATTTAACTCTAAATATCTCCAATCCTACTCGACAGATTATAACGGAATTTTATACAATTTTAGAAAAACGTTGTCTCCATTTACAGGTGAAGTATGAACGAAATCCATCGATTAGTTATTAGGATATTTGAAGTTAAAGATTTCACTGTTTCAAACGAAATGAAAATTTAACTCTAAATATCTCATTTCCTTATCGACCGATTATAACGGTATTTTATACAATTATAGACAAATGTTGTATCCATATACAGGTGAAATCTAAGTGAAATCCGACGCGCAGTTTTTAAAAGATTTGAAGTTAGAGATTTCACTGTTTCAAACGAATCAAAAATTTAACTCTAAATATCTCATTTCTTACTCGACAGATTATAACGGAATTTTATACAATTATAGGCAATAGTTGATTCCATTATCAGGTGAAATCTAAACGAAATCCGGAGCGAAAGTTCTTGAGATATTTTAAGTTAAATATTTCACTGTTTCAAACGAAATCGAAATATAACTCATTATATCTCGTTAACTACTCGACAGATTTTAACAACATATTATACATTTATAGACAAACGTTGTCTCCATTTACAGGTGAAATCTAAGCGAAATCCGACGCGCAGTTTTTAAAATATTTGAAGTTAAAGATTTCACTGTTTCAAACGAATTCAAAATTTAACTCTTAATATCTCGTTAACTACTAGATAGATTTCTACGTAATTTTATACAATTATAGACAAATTTTGTCTCCAATTACAGGTGATGTATGAACGAAATCCATCAATTAGTTATTAGGATATTTGAAATTAAAGATTTCACTGTTTCAAACGAAATGAAAATTTAACTCTAAATATCTCATTTCCTACTCGACAGATTATAACGGAATTTTATAAAATTTTAGAAAAACGTTGTCCCCATTTACAGGTGAAGTATGAACGAAATCCATCGATTAGTTATTAGGATATTTGAAGATAAAAATTTCACTGTTTCAAACGAAATGAAAATTTAACTGTAAATATCTCATTTCCTATTCGACAGATTATAACGGAATTTATACAACTTTAGAAAAACTTTGTCTACAATCACAGGTGAAGTATGAACGAAATCAATCAAGCAGTTTTTGAGATATTTGAAGTTAAAGATTCCACAGTTTTAAACGAATCCATAATTTAACTCTTAATAACTCGTTAACTACTCCATAGAAATTTACGAAATTTTATACAATTATAAACAAATGTTGTTTCCATAAACAGGTGAAATCTAAACGAAATCCGCCTCGAAGTTTTTGAGATATTTGAAGTTAAAGATTTCACTGTTTCAAACGGAACCAAAATTAAACTCCTAATATCTCGTTAACTACTCAATAGATATTTAAGACATTTTATAGAATTATAGATAATAAAAGTCTCCATAAACAGGTGAATTCTAACCGAAATCCATCAAGTAGTTTTTGAGATATTTGAAGTTAAAAATTTCACTGTTTTTAAAGGAAACGAAAATTTAACTCTAAACATCTCGTTTCCTACTCGACAGATTATAACTGAATTTTATGCAATTTTAGAAAAACGTTGTCTCCATTTACAGGTGAAGTATGAAAGAAATCTATTGATTAGTTTTTGAGATACTTGAAGTTAAAAATACCACTGTTGAAAACGAATCCAAAATTTAACTCTTAATATCTCGTCAACTGTATTATTTTAAAAAAACATATATTGGGCAGGTTCATTTAATACGTAGTTCACCAGTTCACATACCTTTATGAACTGACTTACATGTGTAGTAGTGATCCCCACTACTTCTCTTACTTACTACCTTTGTACATATACAACATCTTCCTTTTTTTTTCTTTTTTTTTATTTATTTTTTTTTTTTTAAATCATAAACTAAAAATACGCTGGAACACTTAGTATATCTACTATACTCTAATAATCTACCACAACTTAACTGAACTGACTAAACTGAAAATAAACTGTATCACTTAATTAGTCTACTCTACTAAGAGATTTTACTTGTATTGAACTAACAATATTTCATTTTTCTTATATAAGATATTTTAACTATTCTTGATATTTTACTGGTACAAATGTTTTACGACCATATTTGGTTGTGAACGGTCTCAGGGTACCATTTAACTTCTTATTAGATTGCGGAGTTTCTATTTTAAAGTTATTAGAGGGTCTTAAGTGATAAGAATTTCTCCTGACTAAACTTTCATTTTCTGTGCTAACCCCATAAGATCTATTGTCATACTTAGCTACTATCTTTCCTTTCTCCCAAATTTTACCTATCCTATAAAACACATTTTCATTAAGTTTAAAATCACTTCTTTTCCGGGTGCGTCTGTCATAATATTTTTTCATATTGTTTTGTTTATTTGTTAAATACTTTTTAAACCCACTAACTACTTTGGGACGCAACCTTTCTTCTGTAGTTGGCAAGTTTACTCTTAACTCTCTGCTTTGTAATAACTGAGCAGGAGACCACGGACCTCCTAATACTGGACTATTTTTATAATGTAACAGAGATAACTCAAGATCAGTTACATCATCTGTACATTTTTTTAACATATTTTTCGATGTCTGTACTGCTCTTTCCGCCATACCGTTAGATTGTGGATAGGTCGGACTCGTTAAAATGAATTCTATACCCCACTGCTTGGCAAATTTTCTATACTCAACAGAATTGAACGGATTATTGTCTGCTACTACATATCTCGGAATCCCAAACGAACTAAATACTTCTTTTAAAACATTTATTGTTTCAGTGGCAGTTTTATTATTTATTGATTTTAACTCTAGCCATTTTGAGAAGTAGTCAAAGATGACCAAATAGTACTTTTTTGAAAATTCTAATATATCTATGCCTATTTTCAAAAACGGAATATCAGGTATTTCATGCGGAATTAATGGCTCATGCCTATTATTATTTTGATACTTAGCACATGTTTGACACGATAACACATAGTTCTGTATATCTTTAGTTATGTTTGGCCAATATACACAATTTCTAGCGACTTTTTTAGTTTTGGTGATACCTAAGTGTCCCGCATGTAATTTTTTAAGTACGTCTTTTTTCAGTTTTAGAGGTATTACTAATTTCGAAATCAAATACAGTAACCCCTCATTTTCTAGAATATTATCTCTAGCTCTAAAAAATAATTTCCCTTCCGGTTGTAGTCTACTTTCTGATTTGGGCCAACCTTCACGACAATATTTCAATATTCGATTTAATAGTGGATCATTGGCAGTTTCTTCTTGATATTTCTTAATTGTTTGTTTAGTCATTACTACTTGAGGTTTTACTTTTACTGTGTGTACCATTTCATTAACGAATGATTCATCAAAATCATCTTTTCCTATTGCTGTACGCGATAAGAGATCTGCAACATGCATGTGTTTTCCTGGTACGTATTTAACATTTAAATTGTATTTTAATAACTTTAACTTCATTCGTTGTAATCTTGGTGAGTGTACTTGAGAAATTGGCTTTTTCATAACTGTTATTAGTGGTTTATGATCTGTATATACTTCTATTTTCCGACCATATATATAGTGGTGAAACTTACGTGTAGCAAAAACAATAGCTAGAAATTCTTTTTCAATTTGTGCAAAATATTTTTCATTTTCATTTAAAATTCGCGACGCAAAACAAATTGGTTTACCCTCTTGCATTAGGCAACACCCTAGCCCATAACTCGAAGCATCTGCTTGTATTGATACTGGTAATTCTTTTTTAAAATGTTTTAAAGCTGTGCTTTTTAATAACCTATTTTTTATAACATTTAATGTCTCATTATGTACAGGTAACCTTCCCATTTAGTATTCTTTTTTAACAGCGAATGTAACGGTTGTGACAAAGTGGCTAAATCCGGAATAAATTTTCTTAAATAATTTATCATTCCCATTATGACTTGTAATTCTTTTACCGTACCTGGCGCTTTCATTTGAACAATCGAATTTATATAATCTTTATCTGGTTCTATACCCTCTTTTGAAAAAATATGTCCAAAATATTTAACAGACGGAACCATAAATTGTAATTTATTTTTATTAAATTTTACTCCTTTCTCTCGAGCCTTTTTACATACCTTATCTAAAACTTTTCTGTGCTCATCTTCTGACTCCGTAAATATTAACAAGTCATCAAAATAAATAAACACATTATCTATATCTGAGAAAATTTCATTATTTATTTTTTGAAACATTTCTGGTGCATTGGACAACCCAAATGGTAATTTCTTAAAACGATAACACCCAAAAGGTGTTGAAAAAGTACACAAGCTAGACGACTCATCATCAAGATCAACATGATAGTAACCATCTTTTAGATCCAAAACTGTAAATATATTCGCTTTACCGATTCTTCTAGCTACATCCTCTACTGTCGGAATTAACTGGTATTCTCTAATGATAGCTTTATTTAATTCATAAGGATCAAGACATATACGAAGACTACCATTGGGTTTCTCCACTACAACGAGATTACTTACCCAATTTTTAGGTGTCCATTTTTCTATAATACCTGTATTTTCTAATTCTTTTAATTTTTGTTTAAGTTTATTTTCTAATATAAAAGGAACACGCCTAGGTGGGTTCATAACAGGTTTAATCGACTTATCTATTTTTATTGATTGTTTATCTGGAAAACAACCAAAGCCTGTAAACAAATCCATATTGTTTGCTACAAACTCGTCTTTACTAACATAACCTTTGGAACTGCGAATTTGATTTTGTTTAACACTAGCAATATTGTCTATGTTATGCAATGTTTTTCTTTGAATTAAGTTTAGCTGCATACAATCTTTGAGACCTAAAACTGGCTTTAACTTTTTATTAAGTTTATCATCAATTATAGTGAATTTAATTATTTCTTCTTTTTTATTAACCACACATTTTATTTCTACTAACCCCATCGTTTTCAATTTTGTTCCATCAAAAGTTTCTAATAAAATATTTGAATTTTTTATTTTATTTTTAATGCCAGTTTTTTCAAAAATTGTAAAAGGTATAATACTAACATCTGCGCCACTGTCAATTTTAAACTTTATGTTAGTATTCCCAATCTTTATATCCTGGTACCACTTTTTATTATTTTCTTTACATATTTCTACTTTATCTATTGTTAGTAATTCTCCGATATTTTTTATTTTATTTCGAAAACATCCTACTGCAAAGTGATTATATTTTCCACAAATTTTACACTGCTTATTATAAGCAGGACAGTTAGCTTTTGTATGATTAGTATTACACTTTTTACATTTATATTTTACTGAACTTAAATTGTTTTTTACCAAAAATTGCCGGTTTTCAGCGAAATTTTTCTTTCTTCTTATTGTTTCTTTGCTGTTGTCTGTTGCTTTTATCTCTTGCTGACTTCCTCTGTTACCCTTCACTTTGCTAGATCTACTGCGTATCTTATCTACTTCCTCCGTACAGTTCATTATTTTAGACTGAGTTTTACTTATTTCAGCAGTACGTCCTATCTCAATTGCTCCATCCAATTAGAAATAGATTTTTACGAAATTTTATGCAATTATAGACAAATGTTGTCTCCACATACAGGTGAAATCTAAACGAAATCCGACGCGCGGTTTTAAAATATTTGAAGTTAAATATTTCACTGTTTCAAACGAATCGAAAATTTAACTCAAAATATCTCATTTCCTACTCGACAGATTATAACGGTATTTTATACAATTTGAGACAAAAGTTGTCTCCATATACACGTGAAATATAGACGAAATCAATTAAGCAGTTTTTGAGATATTTGAAGTAAAATTTACATGGTTTTAAACGAATCCAAAATTTAACTCTTAATAACTCGTTAACTACTCCATAGAAATTTACGAAATTTTAAGCAATTATAGACAAATGTTGTCTCCATAAACAGGTGAAATCTAAACGAAATCCGCCGCGAAGTTTTTGAGATAATTGAAGTTATAGATTTCACCGTATCAAACGAAACGAAAATTTAACTCTAAATATCTCATTTCCTACTCGACAGATTATAACGAAATTTTATACAATTTTAGAAAAACATTGTCTCCATATACAGGTGAAGTATGAAGGAAATCCATCAATTAGTTTTTGAGATATATGAAGTTACAGATTTCATTGTTTCAAAAGAAACCAAAATTTAATTCATAATATCTCGTGAACTACTCAACAGACTTTTACCACATTCCATATAATTATAAACATTAGTCGTCTCCATATACTGGTGAAATATAAAAGAAATCCATCGATTAGTTATTAGGATATTTGAAGTCAAAGATTTCACTGTTTCAAACGAAATGAAAATTTAACTCTAAATATCTCATTTCCTACTCGACAGATTAAAACGGAATGTTATACAATTATAGGCAATAGTTGTCTCCATTATCAGGTGAAATTTAACGAAATCCGGAGCGAAGTTCTTGAGATATTTGATATTAAATATTTCACTGTTTCAAACGAAATCGAAATATAACTCATTATATCTCGTTAACTACTCGACAGATTTTAACAACATATTATACACTTATAGACAAACGTTGTCTCCATTTACAGGTAAAGTATGAACGAAATCCATCGATTAGTTCATGAGATATTTGAAGTTAAAGATTTCACTGTTTCTAACGAAACCAAAATTAAACTCCTAATATCTCGTTAACTACTCGATAGATATTTAAGACATTTTATAGAATTATAGATAATAAATGTCTCCATAAACAGGTGAATTCCAACCGAAATCCATCGATTAGTTTTTAAGATGTTTGAAGTTAAATATTTCACTGTTTCAAACGAATCCAAAATTTAACTCTTAATATCTCGTTAACTACTAGATAGATTTCTACGAAATTTTATACAATTATAGACAAATGTTGTCTCCAATTACAAGTGAAGTATGAACGAAATCCATCGATTAGTTCATGAGATATTTGAAATTAAAGATTTCACTGTTTCAAACGAAATGAAAATTTAACTCTAAATATCTTATTTCCTACTCGACAGATTATAACGGAATTTTATAAAATTTTAGAAAAACCTTGTCCCCATTTACAGGTGAAGTATGAACGAAATCCATCGATTAGTTATTAGGATATTTAAAGATAAAAATTTCACTGTTTCAAACGAAATGAAAATTTAACTGTAAATATCTCATTTCCTATTCGACAGATTATAACGGAATTTTATACAACTTTAGAAAAACGTTGTCTACATTCACAGGTGAAGTATGAACGAAATCAATCAAGCAGTTTTTGAGATATTTGAAGTTAAAGATTCCACAGTTTTAAACGAATCCATAATTTAACTCTTAATAACTCGTTAACTACTCCATAGAAATTTACGAAATTTTATACAATTATAAACAAACGTTGTCTCCATAAACAGGTGAATTCTAACCGAAATCCATCAAGTAGTTTTTGAGATATTTGAAGTTAAAAATTTCACTGTTTTTAAAGGAAACGAAAATTTAACTCTAAACATCTCGTTTCCTACTCGACAGATTATGACTGAATTTTATGCAATTTTAGAAAAACGTTGTCTCCATTTACAGGTGAAGTATGAAAGAAATCCATCGATTAGTTTTTGAGATACTTGAAGTTAAAAATACCACTGTTTAAAACGAATCCAAAATTTAACTCTTAATATCTCGTCAACTACTCGATAGATTTTTACGAAATTTTATGCAATTGTAGACAAATGTTGTCTCCATATACAGGTGAAATCTAAACGAAATCCGACGCGCGGTTTTAAAATATTTGAAGTTAAATATTTCACTGTTTCAAACGAATCGAAAATTTAACTCAAAATATCTCATTTCCTACTCGACAGATTATAACGGTATTTTATACAATTTGAGACAAAAGTTGTCTCCATATACACGTGAAATATAGACGAAATCAATTAAGCAGTTTTTGAGATATTTGAAGTAAAATTTACATGGTTTTAAACGAATCCAAAATTTAACTCTTAATAACTCGTTAACTACTCCATAGAAATTTACGAAATTTTAAGCAATTATAGACAAATGTTGTCTCCATAAACAGGTGAAATCTAAACGAAATCCGCCGCGAAGTTTTTGAGATAATTGAAGTTATAGATTTCACCGTATCAAACGAAACGAAAATTTAACTCTAAATATCTCATTTCCTACTCGACAGATTATAACGAAATTTTATACAATTTTAGAAAAACATTGTCTCCATATACAGGTGAAGTATGAAGGAAATCCATCAATTAGTTTTTGAGATATATGAAGTTACAGATTTCATTGTTTCAAAAGAAACCAAAATTTAATTCATAATATCTCGTGAACTACTCAACAGACTTTTACCACATTCCATATAATTATAAACATTAGTCGTCTCCATATACTGGTGAAATATAAAAGAAATCCATCGATTAGTTATTAGGATATTTGAAGTCAAAGATTTCACTGTTTCAAACGAAATGAAAATTTAACTCTAAATATCTCATTTCCTACTCGACAGATTAAAACGGAATGTTATACAATTATAGGCAATAGTTGTCTCCATTATCAGGTGAAATTTAACGAAATCCGGAGCGAAGTTCTTGAGATATTTGATATTAAATATTTCACTGTTTCAAACGAAATCGAAATATAACTCATTATATCTCGTTAACTACTCGACAGATTTTAACAACATATTATACACTTATAGACAAACGTTGTCTCCATTTACAGGTAAAGTATGAACGAAATCCATCGATTAGTTCATGAGATATTTGAAGTTAAAGATTTCACTGTTTCTAACGAAACCAAAATTAAACTCCTAATATCTCGTTAACTACTCGATAGATATTTAAGACATTTTATAGAATTATAGATAATAAATGTCTCCATAAACAGGTGAATTCCAACCGAAATCCATCGATTAGTTTTTAAGATGTTTGAAGTTAAATATTTCACTGTTTCAAACGAATCCAAAATTTAACTCTTAATATCTCGTTAACTACTAGATAGATTTCTACGAAATTTTATACAATTATAGACAAATGTTGTCTCCAATTACAAGTGAAGTATGAACGAAATCCATCGATTAGTTCATGAGATATTTGAAATTAAAGATTTCACTGTTTCAAACGAAATGAAAATTTAACTCTAAATATCTCATTTCCTACTCGACAGATTATAACGGAATTTTATAAAATTTTAGAAAAACCTTGTCCCCATTTACAGGTGAAGTATGAACGAAATCCATCGATTAGTTATTAGGATATTTAAAGATAAAAATTTCACTGTTTCAAACGAAATGAAAATTTAACTGTAAATATCTCATTTCCTATTCGACAGATTATAACGGAATTTTATACAACTTTAGAAAAACGTTGTCTACATTCACAGGTGAAGTATGAACGAAATCAATCAAGCAGTTTTTGAGATATTTGAAGTTAAAGATTCCACAGTTTTAAACGAATCCATAATTTAACTCTTAATAACTCGTTAACTACTCCATAGAAATTTACGAAATTTTATACAATTATAAACAAACGTTGTCTCCATAAACAGGTGAATTCTAACCGAAATCCATCAAGTAGTTTTTGAGATATTTGAAGTTAAAAATTTCACTGTTTTTAAAGGAAACGAAAATTTAACTCTAAACATCTCGTTTCCTACTCGACAGATTATGACTGAATTTTATGCAATTTTAGAAAAACGTTGTCTCCATTTACAGGTGAAGTATGAAAGAAATCCATCGATTAGTTTTTGAGATACTTGAAGTTAAAAATACCACTGTTTAAAACGAATCCAAAATTTAACTCTTAATATCTCGTCAACTACTCGATAGATTTTTACGAAATTTTATGCAATTGTAGACAAATGTTGTCTCCATATACAGGTGAAATCTAAACGAAATCCGACGCGCGGTTTTAAAATATTTGAAGTTAAATATTTCACTGTTTCAAACGAATCGAAAATTTAACTCAAAATATCTCATTTCCTACTCGACAGATTATAACGGTATTTTATACAATTTGAGACAAATGTTGTCTCCATATACACGTGAAATATAGACGAAATCAATTAAACAGTTTTTGAGATATTTGAAGTAAAATTTACATGGTTTTAAACGAATCCAAAATTTCACTCTTAATAACTCGTTAACTACTCCATAGAAATTTACGAAATTTTATGCAATTATAGACAAATGTTGTCTCCATAAACAGGTGAAATCTAAACGAAATCCGCCGCGAAGTTTTTGAGATAATTGAAGTTATAGATTTCACCGTATCAAACGAAACGAAAATTTAACTCTAAATATCTCATTTCCTACTCGACAGATTATAACGAAATTTTATACAATTTTAGAAAAACGTTGTCTCCATATACAGGTTAAGTATGAAGGAAATCCATCAATTAGTTTTTGAGATATATGAAGTTACAGATTTCATTGTTTCAAAAGAAACCAAAATTTAATTCATAATATCTCGTGAACTACTCAACAGACATTTACCACATTCCATATAATTATAAACATTAGTCGTCTCCATATACTGGTGAAATATAAAAGAAATCCATCGATTAGTTATTAGGATATTTGAAGTCAAAGATTTCACTGTTTCAAACGAAATGAAAATTTAACTCTAAATATCTCATTTCCTACTCGACAGATTAAAACGGAATGTTATACAATTATAGGCAATAGTTGTCTCCATTATCAGGTGAAATTTAACGAAATCCGGAGCGAAGTTCTTGAGATATTTGAAGTTAAATATTTCACTGTTTCAAACGAAATCGAAATATAACTCATTATATCTCGTTAACTACTCGACAGATTTTAACAACATATTATACACTTATAGACAAACGTTGTCTCCATTTACAGGTAAAGTATGAACGAAATCAATCGATTAGTTCATGAGATATTTGAAGTTAAAGATTTCACTGTTTCTAACGAAACCAAAATTAAACTCCTAATATCTCGTTAACTACTCGATAGATATTTAAGACATTTTATAGAATTATAGATAATAAATGTCTCCATAAACAGGTGAATTCTAACCGAAAACCATCGATTAGTTTTTAAGATGTTTGAAGTTAAATATTTCACTGTTTCAAACGAATCCAAAATTTAACTCTCAATATCTCGTTAACTACTAGATAGATTTCTATGAAATTTTATACAATTATAGACAAATGTTGTCTCCAATTACAGGTGAAGTATGAACGAAATCCATCAATTAGTTATTAGGATATTTGAAATTAAAGATTTCACTGTTTCAAACGAAATGAAAATTTAACTGTAAATATCTCATTTCCTATTCGACAGATTATAACGGAATTTTATACAACTTTAGAAAAACGTTGTCTACATTCACAGGTGAAGTATGAACGAAATCAATCAAGCAGTTTTTGTGATATTTGAAGTTAAAGATTCCACAGTTTTAAACGAATCCATAATGTAACTCTTAATAACTCTTTAACTACTCCATAGAAATTTACGAAATTTTATACAATTATAAACAAACGTTGTCTCCATAAACAGGTGAAATCTAAACGATATCCGCCTCGAAGTTTTTAAGATATTTGAAGTTAAAGATTTCACTGTTTCAAACGGAACCAAAATTAAACTCCTAATATCTCGTTAACTACTCGATAGATATTTAAGACATTTTATAGAATTATAGATAATAAAAGTCTCCATAAACAGGTGAATTCTAACCGAAATCCATCGATTAATTTTTAAGATGTTAGAAGTTAAATATTTCACTGTTTCAAACGAAAACAAAATTTAACTCATAATATCATGTTAACTACTCGTTAGATTTCTACCACATTCAATATAATTATAGGCAAACGTCTCCATTTACAGGTGAAATCTAAGCGAAATCCGACGCTTAGTTTTCAAAATATTTGAAGTTAAAGATTTCACTGTTTCAAACGAATCCAAAATTTAACTCTTAATATCTCGTTAACTACTAGATAGATTTCTACGAAATTTTATAAAATTATAGACAAATGTTGTCTCCAATTACAGGTGAAGTATGAACGAAATCCATCAATTAGTTATTAGGATATTTGAAATTAAAGATTTCACTGTTTCAAACGAAATGAAAATTTAACTCTAAATATCTCATTTCCTACTCGACAGATTATAACGGAATTTTTAAAATTTTAGAAAAACCTTGTCCCCATTTACAGGTGAAGTATGAACGAAATCCATCGATTAGTTATTAGGATATTTAAAGATAAAAATTTCACTGTTTCAAACGAAATGAAAATTTAACTGTAAATATCTCATTTCCTATTCGACAGATTATAACGGAATTTTATACAACTTTAGAAAAACGTTGTCTACATTCACAGGTGAAGTATGAACGAAATCAATCAAGCAGTTTTTGAGATATTTGAAGTTAAATATTCCACTGTTTCAAACGGAACCAAAATTAAACTCCTAATATCTCGTTAACTACTCAATAGATATTTAAGACATTTTATAGAATTATAGATAATAAAAGTCTCCATAAACAGGTGAAATCTAAACGAAATCCGCCGGGAAGTTTTTGAGATAATTGAAGTTATAGATTTCACCGTATCAAACGAAACAAAAATTTAACTCTAAATATCTCATTTCCTACTCGACAGATTATAACTGAATTTTATGCGATTTTAGAAAAACGTTGTCTCCATTTACAGGTGAAGTATGAAAGAAATCCATCGATTAGTTTTTGAGATACTTGAAGTTAAAAATACCACTGTTTAAAACGAATCCAAAATTTAACTCTTAATATCTCGTCAACTACTCGATAGATTTTTACGAAATTTTATGCAATTATAGACAAATGTTGTCTCCATATACAGGTGAAATCTAAACGAAATCCGACGCGCGGTTTTAAAATATTTGAAGTTAAATATTTCACTGTTTCAAACGAATCGAAAATTTAACTCAAAATATCTCATTTCCTACTCGACAGATTATAACGGTATTTTATACAATTTGAGACAAAAGTTTTCTCCATATACACGTGAAATATAGACGAAATCAATTAAGCAGTTTTTGAGATATTTGAAGTAAAATTTACATGGTTTTAAACGAATCCAAAATTTAACTCTTAATAACTCGTTAACTACTCCATAGAAATTTAAGACATTTTATAGAATTATAGATAATAAAAGTCTCCATAAACAGGTGAAATCTAAACGAAATCCGCCGGGAAGTTTTTGAGATAATTGAAGTTATAGATTTCACCGTATCAAACGAAACGAAAATTTAACTCTAAATATCTCATTTCCTACTCGACAGATTATAACTGAATTTTATGCAATTTTAGAAAAACGTTGTCTCCATTTACAGGTGAAGTATGACCGAAATCCATCAATTAGTTATTAGGATATTTGAAGTAAAAATTACACAGTTTTAAACGAAATCAAAATTTAACTCTAAATATCGCATTTCCTACTTGACAGATATTTGCGGCATTTTATACAATTATAGACAATCGTTGCCTCCATATACAGTTGAAATAAAAACGAAATCCATCGACTAGTTTTTGAGATATTTGAAGTTAAATATCAGGTTTTTTTTTCTCGAACACGGCTCCTACGATTCCTTTAAACTAACCTCGCATACGAGATCTAGAACCATTTTCCAGGGAAATTAGATTATGGTTACTTCTGCGAATGAGTGTGTGTAAGACCAGGGCTTGATTTTATTGAAAGGTGGCGCTAGGCTATTCCACTTATAAGGCCCTTTCACCTCCAATTTTTAAGTTTGTAAATTACATGAGAAATAATAAAAAAATCACTATTGTGATATAAATCAATATGTTAAGTTTTAATATATAATATGTATTTTTTTTTAAATAGTGTAATTTTTATGTTGCTAACAATTTGAATGTAGGCCCCTCTTGATCTTGAGGCCCTAGGCTGAAGCCTAGTTAGCCTATAGGAAAATCCGGGCCTGCGGCGAGGTACAATTAGAATTGTGATAATTGGAAGTATGAAGAGGTTGTGTGAGCTTTCATGCTAAATTTTTATTTACTGTAGATTATGTCTGTTAATTACCTCAAAACAAAAAACACAGAGCGCTGAAACATGATATTTCCATTGGGCCGACTGTAACATTAATGATGATATCCCTCAACCAGAACTAATAGAATGGATTTTTCTCTTTTTTGAAATTTCCCCATAAACTATTCTATAATTTTCTTTTAAACATTGTTCACAATTTTTGTTTTGTTTGTATATTGTTAATTTGAAAAATGTTTCCTGGAAAATCGATCTACTGATAAGAGTTCTAGAAGAGGTTTTTTTTTTTTTTGGGGTAGGAATCCCTCTAAAATAGTTTCACGGTTGAATACAAACACACATGTGTCATGTGATATAAATGTGTTGCTAAAACTCCGAAGTTGAAGAAAATTCCACAACCAGAAATTCCAAATTACTGTATGGATTTTTCACTTTTTTGAGATTTTTTCAAATAATACCTCCTTCAATTGTCTCTAATATTTCAACATAATGTGCAAACATATTTTTTTTTTTTTTTTTCAAATGGAAACGTATTCTTCATATTTGAATTACACTTCACTACACTTTGAATTTCCAGTTAAATTAAAAAATATTTATTTATTAGGTTTTAAACATTTAACAAATAGTAACAGTCTACATATATGTATAAATAATAAATATTTTATATAAACATATTTATAAAAATTAACAAAAACTTTAACACGTAAAATATATTAAAAAAAAAATACATAAGACAGCACTGTTCCAGTAATCGGTAATTCGAGATGAAAACCACTCATTATCTGTCAATCTAGGTTGTGATTCCCATGTTTTCCATTGTTTTTAATTATTTATCATCAAATAGTGACGACCCTGTCTGTAACAACCAGCACCGTTCAAGTAATCGGTTTTTCAAGATGAAAACCACTCATTTTTGTCGGTCTAGGCTGCTATTACAACTTTTTTCTATGTCATATAAGCATGTATCATGATATAAAGACGATCCTGTCTGTAACAACCAGCACTGTTCAAGTAATAGGTTTTTCAAGATGAAAACCACTCATTTTTGTCGGTCTAGGCTGCTATTACAACTTTTTCCAATGTCATATAAGCATGTATCATGATATAGACGACCCTGTCTGTAACAACCAGCACCGTTCAAGTAATCGGTTTTTCAAGATGAAAACCACTCATTTTTGTCGGTCTAGGCTGCTATTACAACTTTTTTCTATGTCATATAAGCATGTATCATGATATAAAGACGATCCTGTCTGTAACAACCAGCACTGTTCAAGTAATAGGTTTTTCAAGATGAAAACCACTCATTTTTGTCGGTCTAGGCTGCTATTACAACTTTTTCCAATGTCATATAAGCATGTATCATGATATAGACGACCCTGTCTATAACAACCAGCACCGTTCAAGTAATCGGTTTTTCAAGATGAAAACCACTCATTTTTGTCGGTCTAGGCTGCTATTACAACTTTTTTCTATGTCATATAAGCATGTATCATGATATAAAGACGATCCTGTCTGTAACAACCAGCACTGTTCAAGTAATAGGTTTTTCAAGATGAAAACCACTCATTTTTGTCGGTCTAGGCTGCTATTACAACTTTTTCCAATGTCATATAAGCATGTATCATGATATAGACGACCCTGTCTGTAACAACCAGCACCGTTCAAGTAATCGGTTTTTCAAGATGAAAACCACTCATTTTTGTCGGTCTAGGCTGCTATTACAACTTTTTTCTATGTCATATAAGCATGTATCATGATATAAAGACGATCCTGTCTGTAACAACCAGCACTGTTCAAGTAATAGGTTTTTCAAGATGAAAACCACTCATTTTTGTCGGTCTAGGCTGCTATTACAACTTTTTCCAATGTCATATAAGCATGTATCATGATATAGACGACCCTGTCTATAACAACCAGCACCGTTCAAGTAATCGGTTTTTCAAGATGAAAACCACTCATTTTTGTCGGTCTAGGCTGCTATTACAACTTTTTTCTATGTCATATAAGCATGTATCATGATATAAAGACGATCCTGTCTGTAACAACCAGCACTGTTCAAGTAATAGGTTTTTCAAGATGAAAACCACTCATTTTTGTCGGTCTAGGCTGCTATTACAACTTTTTCCAATGTCATATAAGCATGTATCATGATATAGACGACCCTGTCTATAACAACCAGCACCGTTCAAGTAATCGGTTTTTCAAGATGAAAACCACTCATTTTTGTCGGTCTAGGCTGCTATTACAACTTTTTTCAATGTCATATAAGCATGTATCATGATATAAAGACGATCCTGTCTGTAAAAACCAGCACTGTTCAAGCAATAGGTTTTTCAAGATGAAAACCACTCATTTTTGTCGGTCTAGGCTGCTATTACAACTTTTTCCAATGTCATATAAGCATGTATCATGATATAGACGATCCTGTCTGTAACAACCAGCACTGCTCTAGTATAAGTTTATTTGAGATTAAAATCACTAAATTTGGGTCAATCTAGGCCGCGATTCCAACTTTTTCCAGTGTTATTTAAGCATGTATATAAAAAATGTATATAAAAAGACGAGTCTGTCGGCATCAGCTAGCACGGTTCTAGCAATCCTTTATTCAAGATTAAAATCAGTCATCAATCTAGGCTCCAATTCCTACTTTTTCCAATATTTTTAAGCATGTATCATGAAAAAGACAGTCTACATCAGCCAGCACTGTTTCATTAAATGTTATTTGAGATGTAATTCGAGACGAGAACCACTCATTATGACTCAATCTAAGTTGGATTGCAACTTTTTCTAGAGTTTTTAAGCACGGTACATGAAGGAAGTACGACTCTGTTTGAATCAGCCAGTATGTTTATTTGAAGTTGAAATAATTAATTTTCGACTAATTACTAGTTAATTAATAATTAATTATGTTGGCTGAGATTCCAACATATTGTAACGAAGTAACTTTGGCGCTATCTCTTGAAAGAAGATAGAACCTCTAGTCCGCTAGGGAGCCACTAGGAAGATAGGAGGAGGCCTAGAAGGAACTAGTAAGATCTGGCGTGCCTAAATATAATGCGAGCTTCTGGCAGATTCCGGAACATTCTACGTGAATACACAAAGCGAGAGAGCGGCTCCAGACAGTCAGTCTGATAGTAGACTTTATTTTGAATTTATATAATGTGTTTAACAGTGAACTGTTTTGACTTTAGTGAATTAGTTAAGTAAATAATCGTGTTGTTAGTAAATGTTATTTACTGTGCTGTGTAATAAATCAAGTTTGTTACAAGTTCAGCGTGTTTTATCATTTACGAACCTACTTATTTACTAGTGGCAGTCACTAGTTGCAGTTTTTAAAATAAAATAAAGGAAGAATATTCCAATATTCTAGTACAATTTGATATAATTTCAATTCAATATATTCTAAATGTATTTAGATGTACTAAACAAAAACATTTTGAAAATCAGAATTTTATGTAGACAAAAATGGAAAAACTAATAGATAGTACTATTGTAGGGCATATATTAGATAATAGTATATTAAAAAAAACAATATATTATAAATTAATAGACATACTTGCCTGATATTGACGGAAACTACTGTAATTCCCCTATTATTATTTGTCTCAATTACTTTCTGAGATTAACAAAAATTTAACTTGCCTTTTTTTTTGCATTTTCGAGAAATTAAATATCCTACTTTGGAGTTGAAATTTATTGAAAGCAAGGCATTCATTTTTAGTTTTCTTTAACTGACAAGTTGTCCTACTTTTTTGCAAAACTTTTCTTGAAATAAATTTCGAATCAAATTACAATATATACTGGATATTTGTCATCAAATGCACTATTATTTAAAATCATATGTTAAAATGTGTTTCTGACATACGATTCCGAAGTTTTAAGAAGAGAAAGTAAAAGCACACAAATTATGTACGAATTTCTATCTTAGAGTGTAGACAAGGTATTAAACGATAATGGAATGGAATTCTTAGGTTCAAGAGAAATATATTTGTTTTTAGGATGCAGTTTTGATGTAGTTCAAAATTAGTTATTACTTTAGTACGTCCATGTACTATGTATGTATATGTATGTCCATAAATAATAAATTTTTTATTTCTATTCTTTTTTTTAGTTGTTTTCTTGGGAATAAGTCAATGAACACACAGTATTTTTTTCTTTGTACTAAAAAAAAAAAGGAGAGAGAGAGAAAATAGTACAAAAAGTAGACAAATCATCAAATCTAATAAAAATATTTGTTAAATTTACCTTTCGTTTTGTGAAGATTCTTTGTTGCATTTTCTTTTTAATTATAAATTCTTAACATCTTTTTTGAAGCAAATGAAATTTTATTTGGGTTTATAGAAATTTACTCCCAAAGAACATGTGAAGGCTATTTTTCATTTTGATCACTAGAAATTAAGTACGGCACAAAGCTTTGCTTACTTTCCTGCATAATTACCCACAAGATGCTTTGAATCAGGTTATTTCTACTGCAAGGTTCTATTAGATTTATTTTCACATATCAACTTATTTGTGGGCAAATATATTTCTTTATTAATTAATAAATTACTTTTTTTTTTATTATTTATAGATACTTGAGGTCTGGACTGGTTCTATATTAATTTTGCAGTGTTTACAGATATTTAGTATTTATTTTTAATATTATATTTGAACCTTTGTCAAGTGAGTGAATACACTTCGGGTCCTACAATTCATTCCACTACAACAGGGTAGACGATACAAATGTAGAGTATAACTACATACAGAAATCTGAAAAAAGTGACAAATTTAGAGAAGCGTTATGTGTGGGTGTAAATAAATAAATAAAAAACATTAAATGAAGAGCAAATTCGCTTTAAAGACATATTTTTAAGAAAGTCAGTGTATTTAAATTTAAATACGAGGGCGCTGATGGTCAAGTTTTGGTAGCACTAAAAATAAACTTTGAAAAATTAAAAAAAAATAATACAAATTTGGCATTTTGGAGGAACATGATATATTGATATTGTGTTAATAATAAAGGTATGTTTCGAAGGAGTGGTGGTAAGTTTGAACCATTCTGGGACAACGCAACATTGCCCCAAAGTTAGTCCTTACACGGAACATTAACCAAAAATGTATTTATCAATAATTGACAAAATAATTTATTTTTAATTTATAATTTATCTCTCTCTATATAGTTAACATGACGTCACTGTTTAATAATTTATAAAGAAAAAAAAAGTCAATAAATAAGAAATAAATAAAAACTTTGCATTAGATTTTATCGACGTTTTTCTATAGCAACTTTTAACTTCGCAAACAAAAATTAGGAAAGCACGCTCTTCTTCTATAAAACTCTGTTAATTTTGTGTTCATTGGTATTTTCTGTTTCAAAAAGATTTGGAAAAGAATTCACAAAAATACAGAAGATAACTTGCTTTTGTGGACTTTCATAAATAGTAAACAAAAACTGCATTTTGACCACAAAATTAAAAGGAGGAGACCGCTTATAACAAATTTACTTATACTTGACAACTCTGTTTCACATACATTAAACGTTGCCTCATCTAAGTTTTCATAAAATGTTTATAATTTTTTTATATTTCTATGGATTGAATTGAAATGAGCTCTCATATAGTACATTACTTAAAAATCCTTTCGTTGATTTTTTTTTTTAATTTTAACAGGTATTTATAGATTTTTGAAAGTTTTATTCTCCAAAGCATATATAAATAAATAATCTTATAAAAAATAAAGTTTATTTATCTTTTATTATCATTAAATTACCATGAATAGTTTGGTTCTAGAGCAATAAAGTTCCTAGCAAAAAAACAAAAATAATTATACTAATTCTTTTTTATTCGCATTAATAAAACGATTTGAAAAAAGTACTTATGTGCAAGATTTTAGTTTTAAATACAAAGGAATATTTTGGGTGCTAATTTTAACCCATCCAAAAAAAGAAATTCGTTGTATTTTTTTCCAAAGTTTTCGTTTTGACAACTAATTATGTTTTCCTATAACATTCAAAAGAATATTTAATTAACAGAGCATATAATTTTGTTTATTTATTCTCGATTGACAAGTTCTTCTTGGATACTGTTGGAACGTTGCAATGGCCCTTTGCCAGTTGCCAGACATGTCAGTGCCTCTAACGTGCTTGCTTCCTCAAGTCTGGTCTTGTGATATTTTTCACTGAATTCCTATAAATACGAAATTTAATTTGATTCAAATGAAATCGGATAAAATTACAAGTTTTTACTGTTTAGAGTTTAACGAGAAACTCGCTTAATAATTGAATTCTTGATTAAAAAAGAACAAAAAGCAGATTACAAGATCACATTTGAAAACAAATATGTATCATCTCAAGCAGTTTTGGTTTTTCCTTCTCACATTAAATCAGAGACAGAGCTTGAAAGTAAAACAAATTGGACTGTACCTACCGTTTCTCGACAAACGACGAATTCACTAGAACGAAAAAAAAAAAAAAAGAGAAAAGATGTTAAACCGTAAAGCTTTCATTCTCTCCGACTACATTACTATTTTTGGTATCGTAACATATCAGTAATATGTTTCTTATGTACATTGTGCGTAATATAATATAGTTATTAAACACATTCCAAGGGATGTCCTCCTACAAACACTTATCTTCTAGACATTCTAGAGCAGTGGCGGGCAAACTTTTTTAATGGGGGGCCACAAAGTTTAAGAAATTCTAGAGGAGGGCCAGAATTATAGAAAAAATGCATTTTGTGTTAAAGCTTTTAATCATAATATTATAAAAACATTACAGCATTACACACTTGTGTAACTACGCGGCTAGTTTAGCTTCACCTATAGGTTACGCATCTATTATTCTACTAAGTAGAATGTACTTTGTACTTCTCGACCGTCAAAACGTAATTATAGCGGGCCATATACTATCCAAGTCGATGGACCCTCGGCGGGCCGGATTAAATACTTTCGCGGGCCGGAGTTGGCCCGCGGGCCGTACTTTGCCCATCACTGTTCTAGAGTGTTGTCTCCTAAGGTAAACAAAAAAGGAAGGTCCTCAGTAGAAAATCAGAAGAAAGTTAAAAGCCCGTTTTTTCAGTCTGCATTATCCGTTTTACGTATTTGAGATTTGAGAAGCTTTGACACTAAGCATCAAACTTTCTCAATCTTCGCCTACATTAAATGCTTCAACCTCTTGTTAGAGCTCCGGCCTATAGAGGGGGAATATAGTGGAATATAGGAGTGATTAGTCATCCAGTTGCAGTGGTGAGGTGCTTGGATTGACTCCAGGCTGAATATATGATTTTTTTTTATTCATAAATATCAAATAAATCTCATGGGATATACTTAAAAATAGTTCAATTTAAATCTGGCTGACAAAATAGATACCTACCTTGAGCCTACTGCCTAAAAATACAGCTCTTTCCCTACGTTTGATCATGTATTCAGAGGGTAAAAGCCAGCGATGTTCGTGAGATTCCTCAGCACTTGGACGTTTGCTGAAAGAAAATTATAATTGTTTTAAAAATAATTATTAACCACAAATTTTTACTTTTATTTCTTGTTTTTTATTTATGTTCAAAATGTGGCTCATTGTGAATTGGTAAGCATGTTTTCGCCAATTCCAATCAAGCCTTTTACTTTCCACCGCAACCAGTTAACCCAATTCACATTATTCCGCCAAATAACAGATACTCTTTTTTTTAAGTCTTCAATCTCACCCTTTATAATAACTTCAATATTCTCTTTGTGCCCACACTGGTTATCATTCGATATAAAAAATTCCATTTTAGCCTTCTTTCCCTTGCCAATTCCTGATATCCCCAATATCAGCTACCATTCTTCCCATAAATCCAAGACATCTTCTGTAGCGCAAATGGCTTAGAAACCAACTAACGCAAATAGCATGAAAGTGTCGTTTTTAAAAAGGCACTTCAATAGGTGAGTACTTCAAGTTTCATGTTTTTATCTCTTAAGTTTGACTTTTACTGCATTAAAGAGCTGAGGGGTGGGAATTATTTCTGCCAGTTTTTGGATCCCATGCTCATGCCCATTCCAAGGGTATGCATTCAAGTTACAACTTTAGAGAAACGATTACATTTTCTCCTGTAAAGAAAGTGTCTCATGAACTACGAAAAGTAAGGAAGTCGGATGAACCTAAGTCCAGGAGTATAGGATGGATGCTAAAGACATGAACGTCGAAATGTCAAGATTTTATTAGCAGTCTGTTAGGAAGGGTGTGTCAATTCCCGAGGTATCAATACTTGCAGTACAATTTTGAATAACCATAGCTGAAAAACACTACGTCATTTTTATTAAATTCCATTTTGTAATTTAGAGTAAATTTCCAGAAATCATGGAAAGTTCACCGTGAACGAACTAGTGATGAACTCGTTACTCCTTCATAGAGTATTAAAAAACGCACAACTCGATTGTGATATCCAACCATTAACCTCCAAACTCAGGTTTCGCCAAATTATTCTACTTGTCATTATTTTTTTGCAGTATTCTTATATAGAATGCACATATTACTGCTCCCACAAACTGGAGAGTCGGCTAACGGTGTGTTTAGACTTTATAATGGTTGTTGCTACAGCCTCCTTAAAAGCTTCTTCAATGTCGAAATGGTTACCTTGACTTTTTTAAAGAGAGACTATTTATTTTATATCACCATTAAATGAAAGTCCACGGTACTTCTTTATTTAAAAGGTCATTCATTTTGTATACCCCATTAACCATTCAAAAGCTAATAAAAGAAATAATATTAAACTTACTTCGGCGCCCTTTTGAAGACAAGCATTAAAAATCTGGTAGCCTCTTGCGTTAATTCTTTGTACAGATGTTCAAACCGAAATCTAACAAAATTAATATTCTGCCTTGTTTCACCAATGTTCTCACCCAAAAATGGTGATACACCAGATAACATGACATAAGCCAGTACACCAACAGACCAGATGTCTGATTGCGGATAGGCAGGCTCTTGGCAGAGTACTTCTGGTGCTGAAAATTTTATGAAAAAAATGATCATTTTTCAAAAAATCTGAAATTCATAGGACTTTCTGCTACAGCAACTATGTCATTCTGAACAATTTCTTTTGGAAATCTGACTCATTTTAAAATGATTAAAAATTACAAGCAATTAACACGCCAAGTTCAATGAAATATAATAGGACTTTTTTTTTAGAGAAAGTTAAACAAAAAAAAATGCATAATCCTATTCTTTGGGTTCACTGATTTTCACTGAAAATGTAATTGGTAAAATGGACTCTGATAGAGCCCATTATTATATATATATATATTTACTGATGGTAAATATTTCATTTTGTTTAACACTTGAAATTTGCTTAACACATAACAAAGGGCTTCTTGCGCTCGTTACATTCAAATTTTGTTTCATCATCCCTTTCCGTTGAATAAATACCGCCCACTATTTTCGATTTAAACAAAAATTTATTGTGGTTTATTTTTTTTTCAAGAATGTTGCCAATAGAACTTCTAAATTTTAACTTGTTCCATCTTCTCTTGTAATACAATTAGAAAATTTGTAAGGAACGATTATCTTTCATGTATGTATTTATTGTCAGTCAAAACCAGATCTCTTGTAAAACAAATTATTTGTAACAATAAATTATCACTGACTTTATTTTAATTTGCCTTAATTTAAAATGTTTTGATACAAACAATAAATTGTTATTATAATTACTTTGATTATATTTTACATCAATTTAGAAAGTTCTATTTTGTACAATTCACCTGACAAGATAGATAAAGGAATTGGAGTTCTTGACTGAACCCTAAATCTAAGAAGATTAGGATTAGATTTAATAAAAATAAATAAAATAAAGTCTTCTTACCAGTAAATTCAACATGTCCATGGTATTTCACAACATTTCCTAATTTTGTAACTCTTTGTGCACAGCCTAAGTCAACTAATTTTACTTGTAGACTTTTTAAAGATGCCATAACTATATTGTCTGGTTGTAGATCAAGGTGGCACAAACCTCGCCAATGTAAATATTGTAGACCATCCAGTACCTATTTGCATGAAACAATCTAAAACTTTGAAAGGTACGATCAAAAGCAATTAGGGTTCGCAATTGGATCGCGGATTTCCTGGCTAAGATCTTGGACTCATTCAATGCTGTTGCTTGTTAGAAGAAAGGTTAGTGAGAGAATATTTTCTTATAAGTCAAGTTGCGATCAAGGCTATGAGCAAGAAGTGTTGGAGCTCTAAATTGAAGGGATAATTCAAGAAAGTTGAGAGTAACATGAAGCTCTTTTGGTTACAAACCGAGATAGAAGGCAATGAAAGTGGGATGCCCTAAATTACTGAGCGCCCGCTGTTCCCGTTTCGATAAAATGCTGCGTCTAGAAATATTCAAAACTGGAGAGTGAAGGAATTAGAGAAGCTCTGGAGATGTCCCCGCGCTAACAGGTTTATGGAAGGGAATAGATAAAGAGTGATAGTTCTTCTCTGTCACAATTGAGAGTATTGGTAGCACCTCTCTTTCAACCTAAGTTAGTATGCTCATTTCGCTAATACTAGTGTTCGGAGACACTCTCAATGGAATGTTTAGAAAATTCTGATCGCAGTGATATCTTTCGACAGTATAGATAGATAGATAGACAGTATAGACAGTATAGACCTTAGACTTTTTTGGGGGAAGGGATTGGAGCCATCTTTATTAGACTCAGATCCCATGCTCTTGGGAATCCCATCATCATAAAAACTTTATAACGTTTATTTGCAAGAGTATTTGAACAAAATCGCTGGAGCTTACCTGCGAAATTATTGTAGCCACCATATGCTCAGTATACTCGTGTCGACTGGACAGGTACGTTATGATGTCGGCTCCTTGTAACTTCTCTAAAATAAATACACAGAAACCAGCGTCATAGGGTCTGCAAAAGAGGATAAGACATTTTTATACTTAATGGGCAGAAGTTAATTGTCATGTTTCTTTTAACATTCATGCTGTGCCGAGACTAAAACTGGCCTCTAGAAATTTGCTGCACCCTAACAGAATTATTTTTTGGCCTCACCCCATACGGCTTTACTCTCAAAGAATTTATCATCTGCAGCTTGGGACAAATGATCTAACGTAATCCGTAGCTGATTATTGTATTTTCAGTGGATACAGTCACGTTGCTGCATTCGTATCAAAAATATGATACTAAGCAAACTACCTGCCATTGTTTTTTTTCTCGTCAAATCAAATGATACTATACCCAATGGAGCGGGCTGCGACTTTTTACTTCCGTTGCAAATCATTCTCGGTTGATTAATTCATAATTAATCTCCTCACTAATAAATCATTTCTCACCATAAACCATTTCTTTTTATTTGGAAGCGTATGTCAAATGATTTTTTAAGAGTAGTCAATTAACATTTCTTTTACTACTGAGATTTCAATTCATGCGTACTTATTACATCTTGCTATACCAAGAATCGGAAGAAAGTCCTAATATTGTGTCAAACTTTTCAATTACGCACTCAATAAATAGTTGAACTCAGTAACTAAAGCAGCACAAGCAACCAAAAATAGTAACTAAATAAATAATTAAAAATAAGCATTATAATTTAAGGAATGGCTGATTTCAATAAATCAGTTTGCTGCGACATATACAGTAGATTTGTCTCTACAGAAAGGTGGAGAAGTCAACTGACTCACAATGCAAAACTTGAAGGAATTAGAAGTTAAGAGAATTTGCTGCTAAAGCGCAGCAGTCAAAGTACCACCAGATATATGGGGAATATTACTCCTTGCATAAAATGTTTAATTAAAGATTGTTGAAGTGTAGGACAGGATGGGTGCGGTTGAGGCACCAGAGCCCTCTGTAAAGCGAACTAACTTTTGTAGCACCTATACTGCCAATTCATCCACTAAAATACAAACACGAATCATTTTTTCAAAAGCAGTCAATGTTCGCTCCAACCTCTATTCTTCCCTACTATGCATGCAGGTCTAGTAACGGTCTTAATCCGGCGAATCCCTAAGACTGTAAGAAGATGAACTGACCGGGTTAGCCATTTTGGCAAGAGACAATGCAATAGTTAAATATTCTCCTATTATGGGAAAAGTTAAACACAAATTTTTACTAATTAAAGATTGTGTACATAATGGATGAACTTTTTTCATTTCCTAAAAGTAGTGAAATAAGTTAATTACATTTTCGGTAAACTCCAGGTTTCCACAAACTGTATATACTATATAATATATATATATGCTTTAGATATATATATATATCTCTTTAACAAAAACTTACAGTTTAAAATGTTAAGTATAAGGGTTGATTAAACGCCAAAAGGTACACAAATCAGCAAGCACCCAACATTTCATTAATTCTTCATTAATATTTAAGTAATTTTACTGCATTAATTTTCATTAATATTTTTTAGAATTTATTAGATGTCACAGACCCTTATGCTGGCCATTTTCGTCTACAAAATATTTGTTCAAGTAGCACTGTAGATTGACTGTAATATCTAGTTATTTATAATAATCAAACTATTAAATACAGGTTAAAAAGAAAAACGTTATAAAAAATAAAAAAAAATTATGAGGCTAAAAAATTCAAAACTTTTTTTTATAAAAAAAAATGTAATATGTAATATAAAGTAAATAAGATATGTATATTTTTAGGACAGCTAATTATTCCAGTATTTTACTATAAGTAAAATTAGGGGGACTAAATTAAATTACAATTGAGAAATCAATAATTGTTGTTGAATAATCTACTTGTTATTAACTGTGTGTTATTTGTGCTCACGAATATTTCGGTAAGACGAATTCAAGACAGTAGCCTACTCTAACTTTGTCTTTTTCTACTTTAACATGCATGTACATATGTGTGATTTATCATAATTATAACAAAAAAATATAAATGAAGTGGCCAGCATAAGGGTCTGTGACATCTAATAAATTCTAAAAAATATTAATGAAAATTAATGCAGTAAAATTACTTAAATATTAATGAAGAATTAATGAAATGTTGGGTGCTTGCTGATTTGTGTACCTTTTGGCGTTTAATCAACCCTTATACTTAACATTTTAAACTGTAAGTTTTTGTTAAAGAGATTTTTGTACCTTTTGGATAGATTTTCCTTTTTGTCTATTTTACAAAGTTACATATCTGCTTTACAGAATTTTTTAAATTTGGAATAAGCAATTCTATCATTATAACCTGATAAGATGGTAAGTCGGAACCGTAACTACCACTAGAGAGATCTTTTTAAAGAATGATTATCGTTAAGGTCCCCCAAACCATCCTCAGTAACAACTTTTTTTGAAAAAGCGTTTTGAATAAAATAGGAAGGTATTTGTGCGTAAATAGCAAAATTAAACTGCGATTTCATTACTTCCTTTTAAGAGGAGTAAGAAAAATAAACTGCGATTGCAGTACTTCTAGGCAAAGAGGCAAAGATTTTTTAATCGAACGACAATTCATTGATTTAAATCGGTTCACTCATTGATAATTTAAACGATTGCAGTACTTCCTCTTAGTAGGTGCAAGAGCATCAGCAATGTAGAGGAGCTTTAACCACTTATTCGAGCTGAATTTTATCAAAATCGGACTAAGCGTTATAGAAATATTGGTAATAATAGTTTTAGAAAGGGCCTTATTTGGGTGGGGCAAACTCCCCTCCTTATGAGGCACGGCGTCGAGACCTTTATAGTGCAAATCTGTACAAAATTTCGATTCGAATGACATTTCATTCATGAAAATCGGTTCACGTGTCGATAATTTGAAACGATTCCTATACTTCCCCTTAACAAGTGTAAGAGCTGATTGCCGCTTTAATGTTACGTAGGGGAGCCCTAACCCTATCATCCTACCAAATTTTATCAAAATCGGGCTAAGATTTACAGAGTAATTAGTAATAATAATTTTGGAGGGGGCCTTACATAAAGGGGGCTAACTCCTCTCCCATTCGATGTACAGGATCGAGACCCTCAAAAGGCACATCTACATAAAATTCCGAATCGAATGACACCTCATTCATGAAAATCGGTTCACGCGTTTAGGCGCTACGTTGTTTACAAAAAAGGTAACAAGAAGAAGAAGAACAACAACAACAACAACAACAAGAACAAGAACAAGAACATTTTTTGAAAAAGCCGTTTTTGCTCATTTTCAGCAACTTTTTTCTCGAAACCTATTAGATCTGGGTGGTTGCAAAAAAATTACAGCTATAAAGGAGGGTTTGCCCTATATTTTAAAGAAAATTTGGGAATTTTATCTTTTATAGAAAAAGAGAAAAAAATTGTCAAAGTTGGGTGTTTTTCAACGTTACGCTTTTTCGTGCAGTTTTTGACGATCAACCCTTATACAACTGTCCTACCGGACAGTTTTAATATATATATATTTTTTAAATGCTTTAAGGCGCGTCAACATCTAAGGTTATTGGCGCCCGGAGCTTTTTTCAGTGCACTGCCGGCCTCCGGACAGTGTTCTCTCGTTACAGACAACACTGTCCATCACCGGACAGTGAGCTGTAAGAAACTCCTAGGAAGAGAAAATCTAAGGGTCAGCAGCTGGATTCAAACCCGGGACCTCCGAGTGGGAATCCAATACTCTAACCGCATAGCTAATTCCCTGCTTTAGATATTCTAATCTAAAAATCCACTAGATGGCCTAAGCTGTACCATTTAGGAGTCAGTAACTGACTGTTGGATTGCAATGTAGAACGAGATGGTTACCGTTTATAGTAAAACTAGAGATAGGCATCTCGACTGTCTGTCTGGCCATTGTAACATCTTAAAGTAAAATTTCGTTCCACTGCCTTCTACTAAGTTTAAACATATTAATTCTACAATCTTTAATTCGAAATTTGCTTTTCTCACTAATTCCTCCCCTCTAATATTTAGTAGAAATAATAATTATAGAAATTTTGAACTAAATCATGGTTAAACTTCTTCTTTTTTTCACTTTTTTTGTTGTTTTTTTTTGTTTCTTTCGTATACCGAAATGATTACTTTAAATAAGCGTTTAATATCTTTTTATATATACATATATATCCTCGGCTTGGAATTATTTTCTTTCTTTCAGAGAGTAAGGTTCAAATGTACGTTTACTTTATTTGTACATTAAAAACAGGTATGTTGTGGAACACAATGAGCTTTGGAGGTGCAGCAATGATATGGAAACTAGTTTAATAAGTCTGTAAACTATTTTTGACTATACTATGATAATGAACATAATTACAAGAAAGCCTCAATTAACGCAGCTATCCTTTCATGACGTAATGAGCAGAGAGCTTCAAATTCTTGATCCACCTTGTACTTTGTATTAGGACTAGCATCTAATATTTTGGCTACTACATCCTTGTCGCAAGTTTTGTCGATTGCTTTAACAGCAACTGAAAATCTACCCCTGCAAATAGCACAACAAATGTTTATCAAATAATTTTGTAACTTTTAAAAATAAAAATATCTGGTGTACACACTGAAATGACTTTATTACAACAATTCTCACTGGTGTAAGTGACTAATTTTCTGCAAACTTGGAATCATAGCAAAACAAACTTAGTTCGCGAGTAACTTTATGTAAGAAAAAATGTTAAAAGGTACATTAGAAGGGAGCTAAATCCGATTTGTATCTGGTTATGATACCATCGGACAACAGCTTCTAGGAGCAGGCTAACAGAGTGAGCAGGTACTTGAGCCATATTTGGGAGTGAGATACCTTCAATCTCAATCCTCTCTATTTTGTTGAGAGGTGGGTAAAGGGAGTCATCCTCAGAATAACTGTGCTTCTGTTGACCCAAAACAATGCAAGATTAGGCTTACAAAAAGCATAAGAGCTTAATGAATTTGGTCATTAATGAAATTTGCTTTTTTTGCTTGACCGAGGAACAAAAACGTTCCACGTCCTATGCTACTCAAGGTTTTGCAAGAATGTGATTCCTTCTTCAATTAGGTGTTGAATAAACTTGGCCCTTGAGCTATACAAAGGCGTATCATAGCACGCTTGGGGCAAGTTTATGAACACCGAATTTTCTTACGTGGGCTGCATTACATTTAAATTTTATTTAAAGGTGGTGAAAACTCTAACTGGACAAATCTAAGACTTCGGTAAAATGGAAAATAGTATTAGTTGCAATACCTGGAGATCTCAGATATGAAATTATATTTGTCGGTGGGTTGCTGTTTCTGCCATTGAACGGGAGCCTTCTCCACGCCGTAGTCTAGCTCCTCCTTATGCTCCTGGATTAGTTCTTCTATGCTGTCCAAGGACTCACTTATGGATTGCAGATGTTTCATAGCGTTGGACAACTGTATTGGATTACAACCTGAAACCGAAGCACCGAAATTAAGTGTTGAAACATTTACATGACCTCGGCGGGGGTAACTAAGACTCTCCATCCCTCATTTTATTTACTGTGGCGATATTCGACGAGTAGCAGAATCAAATTTTTTTTGAGGTGGGTCACTAAACTGGCATGTCTGATACTTAAGTTGGCGCTGATGTAAGGAGAGAGAGCCTCTCATGCGGTCATTGAGCATATTTGGGCCGTCACTTGTAGTGAAGAGCCGGTGGCTGTTCCAAAAGAAAGCCTGCCACTATTATCCTCTGAACTTAAGGACTATAGATATTTATCTCCTTAACAAAAACTTACAGTTTAAAATGTTAAGTATAAGGGTTGATTAAACGCCAAAAGGTACACAAATCAGCGAGTACCCAACATTTCATTAATATTTAAGTAATTCTACTGCATTAATTTTCATTAATAAGTTATTTTTTAGAATTTATTAGATATCACAGACCCTTATGCTGGCCATTTTCGTCTACAAAATATATGTTCAAGTAGCACTGTAGATTGACTGTAATATCTAGTTATTTATAATAATCAAACTATTAATTACAGGTTAAAAAGAAAAACGTTATAAAAAATAAAATAAAAATATGAAGCTAAAAAATTCAAAACCTTTTTTAAAAAATGCTTACACCAACTTACATCAATGATTTTGTTTATTTTATTTATTTATTTTTATTTCTTAAATAAAAATCGTCGGTTTAAGTTCATTCTTCGATTAAAGTAATTGTTATTGTATGAAGTAGTCAAACGTTTATAATAATAGGTAATAATTATCTGGCTTTATCGCAAATAATATAGTTTTCTTCAATTACATTCTCCATCTAGGTGTTCTTCCCACAATGTTGTATATATGTAATATAAAGTAAATAAGATATGCATATATTTAGGACAGCTAATTATTCCAGTATTTTACTATAAGTAAAATTAGGGGGACTAAATTAAATTACAATAGAGAAATGAATAATTATTGTTTAATAATCTACTTGTTATTAACTGTGTGTTATTTGTGCTCACGAATATTTCGGTAAGACGAATTCAAGACAGTAGCCTACTCTAACTTTATCTTTACTTTAACATGCATGTACGTATATGTGATTTATCATAATTATAACAAAAAAATCATATAAATGAAGTGGCCAGCATAAGGGTCTGTGATATCTAATAAATTCTAAAAAATAACTTATTAATGAAAATTAATGCAGTAGAATTACTTAAATATTAATGAAATGTTGGGTACTCGCTGATTTGTGTACCTTTTGGCGTTTAATCAACCCTTATACTTAACATTCTAAACTGTAAGTTTTTGTTAAGGAGATTTTTGTACCTTTTGGATAGATTTTCCTTTTTGTCTATTTTACAAAGTTACATATCTGCTTTACAGATTTTTTTAAAATTTGGAATAAGCTATTCTATCATTATAACCTGATAAGGTGTTAACTACCACTGGAGAGATCTTTTTAAAAAATGATTGTAGTTGCGGCTCCCAAACCATCCTCAATAACAATTTTTTTGAGAAAGCGTTTTGAATAACATAGGAAGGTATTTGTACGTAAATAGCAAAATTAAACTGCGATTTCAGTACTTCCTTTTAAGAGGAGTAAGAAAAATAAACTAGGATTGCAGTACTTCTCCCTAAAAGGCAAAGAGGCAAAGATTTTTTAATCGAACAATTCATTGATTTAAATCGGTTCACTCATTGATAATTTAAACGATTGCAGTACTTCCTCTTAGTAGGAGCAAGAGAATCAGCAACGTAGAGGAGCTTTAACCACTTATTCGAGCTGAATTTTATCAAAATCGGACTAAGCGTTATAGTAGAAATATTGGTAATAATAGTTTTAGAAAGGGCCTTATTTGGGTGGGGCGAACTCCCCTCCTTATGAGGCACAGCATCGAGACTTTTGAAGTGCAAATCTGTACAAAATTTCGATTCGAATGACACTTCATTCATGAAAATCGGTTCACGTGTCGATAATTTGAAACGATTGCTATACTTTCCCTTAACAAGTGTAAGAGCTGATCGCCGCTATAATGTTACGTAAGGGAGCCCTAACTCTATCTTCCTACCAAATCCTATCAAAATCGGGCCAAGATTTACAGAGTAATTAGTAGAAATAGAATAGAAATAGAAAAGAAATTTATTATTCTGGGACAATTGTCCCCTAAGAATAAATACAGGTACAAATAGAGGCCTTAATAGTTTGGCCTGTGATTATACAGAAATTAAATAAATAAATAAATATTTACAAAAGTGAAAATATAATAAGTGAAAATGAAAGTAAAAATAAAATAATAAAACAGCAGAAATTAAGGAAATAAATTAACACAATTAGAATTTCGGAGGAAGCTGAATAGAAAGGAGATAACTGAATAGACGGGATTTAAAGATGGATAGGGTAGGAGCATGGCGGAGAGATGAAGGCAAGGAGTTCCATAGAGAGGTAGCACGTATGAGGAAGGACTTGTCAAAGGATGAGGTACGGTGAGAGGGAATATAAAGATCAGATGAGCGAGATCTAGTGTTGCGGGAATGGATGGAGGATTTAAACTTAAGGAGTTGAAAAATATAGGAAGGCCTTTGAGACTGGATGACTTGAAAAAAGGAAGAAGCCAAAAAATATTGGCGGCGATAGACAGGAAAAAGCCACTTCAACTCATCGTAGCAGTGCGAAATGCGAGAGTCTCTGGAAATGCTGAAAATAAATCTTATGAAGCAGTTCATGAGGCGCTTAAGCTTAGCTTCAATATCACCAGATAGACCGCCATACACTAAACAACCATAGTCGAAATGGGGGAATATAAGAGAGGAAACTAGGAGTTGCCGGGTCTTAATTGGAAAAAGGTGACGGGAACTATTAAACTGCTTAAGGATATGGATGGAATGACGAGAGATTTGGGAAACATGGTTTTTCCAGGATAGGTTTTGATCGAAAGGATACCAAGGTTTTTCACAGAGGAACAATATTTTATTGGGGTATTGTAAAGGAAAAGATTAGGAAAAGGAGCCAATGATTTAAGGAGTGGGTTGGAGCCAATAACTATAGCTTTGGTCTTTTCTACATTCAGGGTAAGCTTATTGTTCGTGGCCCATGCTGAGATGTTATTAAGGTCTTCTTGAAGTTTAAATACAGCTTCAAACAAATCCGACGGGGAAAAGGATATGTAAATCTGAAAATCATCAGCATAGAGGTGATACTGGGAATGAGAGATGGAAAGAGGAAGGTCATTGATGTAAATTGAGAAGAGGGTGGGAGATAGGGAAGAACCTTGAGGTACACCGCGTGACAAAGGAAGAAGTGAAGAAGGATTACTATCGGGAGTGACAACGAATTGGGAACGATTAGACAGGAAGGATTGGAACCAACGGAGGGTGCTATTGGAAAAAGAGAGGGATTGTAGTTTAGATAGCAGGATATGATGGTCAACGGTATCAAAGGCTTTGGAGAAGTCTAGGAGTATAAGGATGGTAAGTTTTTGGTCGTCAATAGCCGTCTGCAAGTCATGGGTAATTTTCAAGAGTGCAGAATGAGTGGAATAAGAAGGACGAAAGCCAGATTGGAGTGGATTAAGGAGATTGTTTTGTTCGAGGTAATTAGAAAGCTGGGATTGCACTAAACGTTCAAAGGGTTTGGAGAAATTTGATAAAATAGAGATGGGACGAAAATCAATAGGAGAGGTGGGATTTGAGATTTTATTTAGAGGACGGACTAGGGCTGTTTTCCAGCAGGATGGGAAAATAGAATTCTGAAGGGAGAAATTATAAATATGGTAAAGGACTGGCAATATCGCTGGGAGGCAGGCTTTAGTTAATTTAACAGGAATGTTGTCAGGGCCATAGTCATTTGTACGGGATTTCAGAACTGAGGTTAGGAGATCTTCAGGAGTAATATGATGGAAAAAGAAATTGTTAGGATCAAAGGAGGGTAAAATGAGAGCAGGAACATTACAAGAGGCATTGGTTAAGAAGGAAGTGAAGTGGACGTTCAGGTCATCAGGAGATATTGAAATGGGGCAGGAGCGATTAGATTTACAGAGGGAAAGCTTACGAAGGATAGCCCATTTCGATTTGGAATCAGGAGCATTGGAGAGAGATAAGTGAATATGAAGGGATTTGGCTCGGCGGACAGAGGCCAGAGTAAGGTTACGCAGGAGCTTATACAGAGAGTAGTCATGAGGAGAACGCGTGCGTCTAAACCTCCTCCTGGCTGCCTCTCTTCTCCTCATCATGTCCTTGAGCTCCGGTGTAAGCCAGGGTGCAGGAGGACGTCGAACATGACAGGTTTTAATGGGAGCATGGGAGTCTAAGATGTTAAGGAGGTGATGTGTTAGGATTTCAACCTTGGTATCAATAGAGTCGGTATAAAATAAAGTTTCGAAAGGAAGGGTTTCAAGGTCAGTTTTTAATGGTTCAAAACAGAGGGAATCAAGATGGCGAAAGGAAAAGGTCCTAGGAACAAAAGGTGGGGTATGTAAATTATAAGTTATTTGAATGAGATCGTGAGCGGATAGGAAAGATACAGGGAGCTGCGACGAGGACAGAAGTTTATCTTGGGAGTCTATAATGAAAAGGTCAAGCCAGGTATCGGAAGAATATGTGTGATGAGTAGGAGAGTAAGGAACTACATAAAGATTCAAGGAATAGAAAAGATTTGTAAGGTATAACATTTCAGTGGACTCGACAAGCAGATTGGAATTGAAATCGCCAGCAAGGATTATATGAGAGTAAGCAGGGACAAGCTCAAAGAGGAGAGATTCAAAGGATAGGTCAAAAGGAACTCGGGGGGGACGGTAAACAACAACAAAAAGGAGGGGAGAAGAAGAAAGAGGAGAAGATATTTCGACAAACATATATTCAGGTTGGTGGGATTCGGAGGAAGGGGAATGAGCAAGGAGTCTAGCCTTCAGGCTATCATGAACAAAGAGACCCACACCTCCACCGGTACGGTCTTCTCTGTCACAACGCAAGAAGGTGAAATTAGGAATGGAAACTTGCGAGGAAGGAATGTAGGGTTTAAGCCAGGTTTCGGAAACTGCTATAATGTGATAGAAATTATCAAGGAAATACTGTAGGAATTCATCATAATGTGCAAGGAGGGATTGAGCGTTAACGTGGCAGGAGGTCAGGGCATTAGTCATTTAGGGAGCAGGAAGGATATAAATCAAGAGGGAAAACTGCTGCTGTACAAAAAAGAAGTGTATCTTCCACTTGTTTGAAAAATGAAAAATTGAAAATGATAAAAAGAACATAATAATGACACCATTGTAAATAGAAAGGTTCAAAGAAAAAAATTGCACATATAATATAAGAATAAGAACAAAAAACCAAATAAAAACTACTTTATCAAAGGAATAAAAGAAAATTAGGTCTGTAAATGAGATTAAATCTACTTGTTTGAAAATTGAAAAATTGAAAATGATAAAGAACAAAATGATTAAAACATCTTTGCTATATAAAAAATTAAAAAGAAAAGATTTACATAAATAATGTGAAAATAGGTGCATAAAACCAAACAAAAAAACCACTTTATAGAACGAAATAAATGAAAATAAGGTCTTTAAATGAAATTGAGAGAAAAAGTGAACAGAAAAAATGGGTTAGGGAAAAACATCCAAGTCCTCTGAACTATTGATGACGACGACCGGAAGGCCATCACCCCGACGGCACTTCACCCGACCACCACTAAACCAGACGTATTTAACAGATCTCTTCTGTCGAGCCAGCCAATACAAATGCCTGTTAGTAGCGGTCATCGCATCTCCGACGTAAACACGAGAGTCACTATCAGGGTAGCCAAGATGACGAGTGGAGAAATCCCTCTTTATTCTCCTCTGGCGTACCACCTCGTCCCGCAGAGACTGCCTAACGAACCGGGCCACAACAGCTCCAGGGGCGCCGTCCCGCCTCGGACCAAGCCGCTCAACGTGGTCCAAGTCGTCAGAGCTAATCTTTAGGCCTAGACCAGCGCAAACACTCACCACAACAGCAGCAGGCACCTCCTCTAATAATAATTTTGGAGGGGGCCTTACATAAAGGGGGCTAACTCCTCTCCCATTCCATGTACAGCGTCGGGACCCCCAAAAGGCACATCTACATAAAATATTGAATCGAATGACACCTCATTCATGAAAATCGGTTCACGTGTTTAGGCGCTACGTTGTTTACAAAAAAGGTAACAACAAGAAGAAGAAGAACAACAGCAACAAGAAGAAGAACAAGAACAAGAACATTTTTTGAAAAAGCCGTTTTTGCTCATTTTCGGCAACTTTTTTCTCGAAACCTATTAGATCTGGGTGGTTGCAAAAAAATTACAGTAATAAAGGAGGGTTTGGAGTAAGATTTAAAGAAAATTTGGGAATTTTATCTTTTATAGAAAAAGAGAAAAAAATTGTCAAAGTTGGGTGTTTTTCAACGTTACGCTTTTTCGTGCAGTTTTTGATGGTCAACCCTTATACAACTGTCCTACCGGACAGTTTTAATAAATAAAATAAGTATTTACAAAAATTAAAATTAAGGAAATAAATGAATTCAATTATAATTTCGGAGGAAGTAGGTAGAAAGGAAATAATTGAACAGAAGGGATTTAAAGATGGAAAGGGAAGGAGCATGGCGGACAGATGAAGGTAAGGAGTTCCAGAAAGAGGTAGTGAGTGTTAGGAAGGATTTGTCCTTGTGACAAATTGGTAAACCTTACAGATAGAGAAAATGGGACACCCCAAGTAAGTGAAATTATTAGAAAAATTTATATAATTCTCTCCATAACATAATTGCTTTGATAAATTTCCACCCTTCGAAAAGACCATTGCAAAAGTCTTGCTGATATTTACCGTCAATAAATTCTCCTCACAGTACTCGTTTGGAGCAATTAATTTTTTTTGAAAACTCATCCAAGTGGGGACAAGAAGGACCATATCATCTGCATACAAGATCTTATACAGATCTCTCTCTTTATTTAACGAGAGTCCAGTTAAGCTACTAAAGTTAAAGAAAGACACTATATGTTAATTATTCATAATATTGAATAAGGATCCACTTGACAATGAAATAACAACTTTATCGGGAAAAAGTGCTCCATAAGAATCCTCCAAAAATCAATTTTGAAACTGTATTTATATGTCCGAAGCACTTACATGCTCTGGAAACTACGCTATAATATATTTAATTACATGAATGTTCGCTTTGTACTTTTGAGTATATTATGTCAAGAAAAACTAATAAAATAAAATGCACTACCTTCTTCTAAAGTCCTCATAATTTCTGTTGCAATGCCTGGCTCACTCCATCCTATAGCATTCCAGGAGGCTAATCTAAACAAATAGCCGGTGGCAGGCCTTAAATTCTTTACTAAATAAAACTCATGCGTTATTTTGTTATTTACTTCTTTCCATTCGGAACTTTCTGAAATTAAATAAATAGTTTTAAAAATGTAAAAATTATAGTTTCATAAAATAATAAATAAATCTATAAGGGGAGGGATTAGCTATGCTGTTAGCGTTCTGGACTCCCACGTGGAAGTCCCGGGTTCGAATCCAGCTGCTGGCCCTTAGATTTTCTCTTCCTAGGAGCTTCTTACAGCTCACTGTCCGGCGATGGACAGTGTTTCTGTAACGAGAGAACACTGTCCGGAGGCCGGCAGTGCACTGAAAAAAGCTCCGGGCGCCAATAACCTTAGATGTTGACGCGCCTTAAATCATTAAAAATAAATAAATAAATCTATAAGTGATTTACAACTTACCAGCCATCTGATATTGTAGACTATAGCAAACAATCGGTGAATTTCCATCACGTTTTGGCTGTTTCCATTTTAGTAACACCTGTCTGTCAGATATTTCTGCAACTGTTGGTGAATCCGGAGCATCTGGAACTGTAGCTAAAACTAATCTGTAATAAAAAGACATAAATATAGTTACGCATGACTCAAACCACCTTCTTTATTATCCACTTACTTTTCGTCACTAGCATTCAACCCACCTTCCAGACTTTTACTTCTTACAATTCCCTACCCATACATGTTTATGAATAAAAAATAATGCAGCCAAACATTGAAATTGAAGAACAAAAAACACACGAATTTGAAGTAGACTAGTAATTTAAGTTATTTGGCAGACTTAAATAATTGCTAAAAAAAAAAAAAGAACAGAAGTACACGAAAAAAGAAGTTACTCCAATTATAATATTTATTACTTTCATTTTTTGGTAAAGTGATACCACTAATACCATATTTCAAAAAAAATAAATAAATAAATAAAAATAAAACACAAATTTGATTAAACAACGTGAAATGATAAAAAAAAAACATAAGAAGTACAGTTTCTTGATTACAAGACGACAGAGTACGTAGTTTATTTAATCCCTGTTTATGTAATCCGTTCCTGTTAAAAGACAATTGAGTTAGTGCAATTTAGTATTGCTACATGGTCAGTACGTGGGCCAGCACTTCGTTGGGCATAACTCTGCAGAAAAGCAAGAGCTGAAGTTAATCAGGTAATATATAGTGGCAAATACTCCAATATAGAATAAGATGTCTTTATTCAAATTATATACAAAAGTGCATAACATACTCTTACTATTTTACACAAAGACATTACCACGATGACGTAAACATATATTTTGTTTTATGATCAATTACGGTATTAATTGTACAAAGGTGGAGTAATTATATGTGAATATAAACTAAGCTGTTTTAGTCAGTTTAGTGATTTGTAACTATCCTAGACCAGAAAACACTTACCTAGTTCTGGAAACAGTTTGTCCTACACGATTTCTAGCCACGACCTTATAGATACCAGCATCTACTGCATTGGCCGGTTCCAGTCTTAAATAAGATCTTCCTTTCTTATCTTCAAATATTTTTATTCTATTCGAACCTCCAATCATCATATCGTTTCTGTTTAACCACGAGTAAAATTAAATTTAGAAACATAATCTAAGTGTTGAAGACGTGACTAGTCCACACTTGGACAGTAGAGAGTACTATAAGCTAATAATTATACTCACTTGAACCATTGTATTGTTGGCTGAGGATCACCAACAGCGTAACAAACCAACTGCACTGGTTTTCCATCTTCAATTGGCGTTATCTGCGGTTTTTCCCTCATGAATGGCGCCTGAAAAATGATTCGTTATCAGTAAAAAGTAAGGTTAGGTTTCAGTAAGGTAAGGTTGTTAAAAAGAATGCTTCTAAAACTGTAGTGCCAAGTACTATGTGGCATTATTGAATAACGATTATCAAAGAAAAAAAAATGCTTTATATTTACTTTCTACTTTTACAATTAGTATCTCTCTAAAAATAATAGAAGTGAGGCGAATAAATATAAATAAACGTTTTATAGTATCCAGTAATTTTCTAGTCAGTCTACATACGATTTCCATTTCAATCTAACGTATTTCAGGTTTATCTCTTTGGTACAAAACTTTTAATCCAAGACTGAAGTTTTAGATGAGGTCTAGGTAGGAGATGACACCTTCCTACAAATTTATAGTTGCTTCCTTCAAATTCATCATTTTATTATAGTGAAATGTAATTAAAAATGTAATTACATTAACTGCGTAGAGAGTCGTGTAAAATACATGTAAGTTTTTTTTTTTTTTTTTTTAATCAATAATTAAAGTAAAAGTAGGTAAAGTAAAGTAACGCCTTTTTCTCAGGCAGGTTTTACGTCCAACTATCAAATTAGGTGTTTTGGACGGAGGAGACCAGCCAGCATACTTTACAATGAATTCTTTTTATTAGCCATTAAATAAAATCCAAGACCTAGTCCGGGAATCGAACCCTGTACCACAGTACATCTTAGCTTTGCGGAACTCGCCTGTAACCGCTCCGCTACCGTGGCGTCTAAATCAATAATTATTTATCTCATATTTCGAAATAATTCATATATTTTAATAAGTAATAAGTAGAAAAAATAAATAAAAAGTAAAGCGATGCCCATTTTTTTAGCAGGGCTTTACGTCCAACCACTGATTTAAAAAAAGAGTAATTAGTATGTGATGATTCTGGGATAGACTGATGAGGTAATACGGATTTTGCAGCTGGGACCAAGCATATTGGGGCTTTCAATTGGTGAGCATAGGTATTTAGAGATGAGCTAATAGAAAGCAATAAGAATCTTCACAGTGGGGGCACAAGGATCGTGGATGAGCAATGAAAGACGAAGTCAAGGAAAAAGAATGAGGTGAGGTAAACAGCACAACTGAATTGAATAACATACGGACGATCGCGTAATATACAAGTATGCGGATGGATGGTGCATGAAGATGTGCGATTTCTTGCCCGTCCCAGAACCGGCACTTCTAAGATGGACTATAAACAAACTTTTGTTTGCATTGTTCATAATAAATTTATAGAAACAACATTTAACAAAAAAAAAAAAAAAAAAAATTGAAGTGACCTGCCCCTGTCTTGTAGCTTCAATCAGTGCTTCAGCTTCTACATGTGTATCTAATCTGGAACCAAGTTCATGTTTCAACCGGCGCACCGTGTATGAGTCACCAAGACCATACTGACTTATTCGCGCTTTGCGTTCATCGTCAATCTCTTCATCCATAACATCGGTAAATCTGCGTCTTTCTCGGATTACTGGAAGCTAAAAGAATGAGAATAACTTTTTTTTATATTATTGGAATAAACGCAAAAAAGTGAAGCTCAAGGTGTTCTATGGGCAGGTAAAAATGGTTGCATCGATTCTGCTTAGTTACCTTCCAGTCTAGATGGTTTTCCTCTGAAAACTTGCAGATTGGTGACCCTCTGTGAGCAGCAACTTTCATGTATTCCCTAATACGAACTGGAAAGTCGACGTCTCTCAGCTGAAGAAGGTATGTGTCTGGTCCATTTTGATAACTAGAACAAGAGATCTGAAGTGAACACTCACAGACTTCTCCATATTGCAACGATTACTGTTGCAATTAATAAATTCTCTTAAAACTAAACGTAAGAGAGTAAATCAAATAAATATAAGTCGTTTGATTTGTATTTTACAAGGATTCTGGTCAACTTTTTCTTACTCGTTTGAACTACAAACAACAAACCAAATTTTCAGATTTCACAAAACTTCCCAGTAATATTTTTAAAGAACAAACGTAACAAATCAAAATGATCAGAAGTTGATAACTCAAGTTTAGAGAAAAGGTCTCCACGCATTTTCAAAAAAAAATCTGATGTGAACAATCATACGAGACTCTCAAGGTTTGTTTTACTTTTTTCAAACGACAAATTTCTGACCAACATAATAAAGCTCGTAAAACCGCACATTACAAGGAACCTGTTTGCAAACAAAAACTATTCGAAAACTGCACTAAAACAAATTATTGTAGTAAAATGAAAAGTAGAACTTATTAGGCAATGTGTATGTAATGTATGGCCTAGGATATATTTTCAAGATTATCTCAATAAGTGAACAATTCTTTGGGTATTTAGGATTTTCTTCAAACTTGGAATTTTATAAAACTTATTTAACCCTTCTTTTCGGTACACAAGTAAATGACGTAAACCACGCAAATATGAAACTTTAGATGGAATCTATTAATCTAACTCCTAGAAGTACCCCAAACCGAATTTGTTGGAAAAATGTAGCAATAAAAGTTGAACACTTCCATGTTTGTAAATAGAATCGGAACTGTTAATTTTGTTTTGACACACAATTCGCTAAATGCATTTTTATCCCTAACTACTTCGTACTTACTGGCTTTCAGAACTAATAATTCCTACATCATAGTTAAGTGGTTGCCTAGATGGCAGTTGGTCTATCCAAGATGGTTTCTTATCTTTAGAGCTAGTAGTTTCACGTTCTGGTGACGGTAGAGGAGTGGCTATGTAATGCGGTGGATACACCATTTTGGATGGGTGACTGAACGCACCAATCAGTGGCCTTCGTCTATACCACGTTCTGCAGGATGCATTGCTGTACCAGTCTCTGTTTAGTAAAGAAAATAAAAACGTTTTTGAATGACGTCTCAGTACAAACTAAATAAATAAGTAATGACATTATTAACCATTTTATAATAAAAAATCATTTTCTGTGTTAACTTTTATGAATTTTGTCTTAATTTGTATTGTTGCAGCCATCTACCGGTTGGTTGTAGATCTATCGCTCTTTTGGCTTTGAAATAATAAAAACAACTAAACTTTCAAACCCGGTGAAGTTATTAAATTTTCTTCGGCAAAGAAAATTTTACATGAACAAGAAACAAACAGTAGTCGAATGAAACTAGACTGGACTACAGTGTGAGAGTAAAAGAAGTTCAAGGTCATCAAATTCTTTATTTATAATACACACCCAATATATTTGTTTACACTTACTTCCATAAATTGTAATAATTGTGTAATCTTTCTGTCGGAATGGTCCACTGATTTGGTGGCAGGCGGTCGGCCAAATTCAACCATGGATGTCTCAATGCCGCTTTAACATCCAGTCTGCTGTACGGCTCAATTACTAACAGTTTGGTTATAAAGTCTCGAGCCTCAACTGTTATATTTGACCAGTATTCCTCGTCAAACTCCCAGAATCCTTCTTTAACCTGACAAGTTAATAATATAAAATCTTGGTCAGTATTTCAGTAGTTTTTAAATAATTTTTCTTTCTTTTACTTCTCTTAAGAAGACGTATTGCCGTCTTCCAGACTTTTTATTTTGAGTTTTTACAGAAAATTCTGGTGTTGAAGTCATCTGTAAAAAAATAATTTTTACAAATTGGTCTTGTATGTGTATGAACTATAGCTCAAAGGCAGAAAATCGCAGAAAGTACAAGTTTTATTTCCAATTTAGGGTTCCCCTTTCTCTTCCACCCAAAACAGTCGCTCAAAAAAAAAAAAGAAGTAACAATTAATACAAAATCAATCCCGTAGAAAAAGTCCTGGATAAGTCCTAATTACCACCTTTTTTTTTACTTCAGTTCTCAAGAAAGTCATTGTTTTCCTAACATCTTATACAACGCCATCCTTAAAACTACCCACTTTCCGAATTTTTTGAAAATTCTCTTCAATCCGCATGATCCATCAAACCAATTTCACTCCCCTTTCATTAGTCAATCTACTTCCACTTCTAGGAATTTTTTTCGACTAACTCTTTACTATCCCGCTACCAGTCTATTTTGTCCCCACTAAATTTAATTCCTATCTCAATTACGTACGTACCAATCTATTCATTAGGATCACAGAGTTGAAGTCACTGTTGCTTACTACCTTGAGCGGAGGTCGGATTGCCCAGTGGCTTTTTTGAACATTTCTCAAGCTTTTGATCGGGTATGGCACCCGAAATTTCCGAGGTAGCTTAAGGGCATTTCATCTTCAACTTACTATCTCGTGATTATAGTATCATATCTAGAAAGATATTCAGCAGAACACTTTTTATGACTGTGCAAAGTAATTCCTTTTCTCCCATATTTTCTATCCTTGCCGACACAAGGAAGTATTCTTGCTCCCTATTTCAGTACAGTTTACACTTTTGACATCCTTTTGCACCTATACCCACGCGGCCATATGGCTATCTTATTCTGTAACGATTATCCTGTCATCGCCACTCGCCATCACCAATTCCACTTCAATACCCTCGAGCCCTCGCTTCGATAACCCTCCTATAAGGACGATAAGACTATATCATGGAATTAAAGCAAAAAAGATCATTAAAAAACAAATCAAAAGAAGGGTTTCATTATTAGCCAATTAAATACAAGAATTGACCTTTATAAAGAATGTGGATTGTGGTTAAATAATATAAATTTAGGTGGGAGGGGGGATTTTATTCGATCCGAAAGCAATCATTTTTTTTAGATAAATTCTACACATACTTTTAGATAAAGGGAAGTATTTGCAATCATGCAGTGTTCGCAGTTTAAATTCTCTTTGTCCGTTTGCGGAGAAGAATTGTAACTGCAAATCATTTTTCTTTCCCCTCTTTAGAAGTTATTGTGATCACAGCATGTTTTCTCCTACAACCCTTAAGAGGAAGTAGTGTTATCAAAATTTATCTTTTTTCTTTTATTGGAAGGTACTGGTAATTGCAATTTTCTTTCTATTATCCCTCTTAATGGGTTGTAATTATTCATCACTTAATTCAACCATATTTCTCTACTCTCCGTCTTCTTCCCACTAATTTGTTACCATTCCCCCATAACTTGTGTCAGTTTTTTTCATCCTAGATCTTCCAACTAGTTATTCCCGATACCCTTATATTTAAAAAAAATCATTGGATGTATAAATTTGTTCCAACCAAGGAACAACAAAAAATCTATCCAAAAGGTACAAAAATCTCCTTAACAAAAACTTACAGTTTTAAAAGTGAAGTACATATAAGGGTTGGTTAAACGACATAAGATACACAAATCAGCAAATACCAAACATTTCATTCATACTTTTAGTATCATATTTTTTAGAATGTATTAGATGTCACAGACCTTTATGCTGGCCTTTTTTCATCCAAAAATATTTTTCTGTTAGAATAATAAAAGATGTATCTCATTATCATAGTTAGTATTCAAAAAGCACTCTATTATCTCTATTCCAAATTATTCTTGTGATTTATCTTTATTCAGAATAATTATCACATTCACTCACACATTAAAAAGAAAATGGGAAATTTGGTGTTGGTCTTTACTGCAGTGATGTGAATCACAGAGTTAAAACCAAATTTCAGGATTGAATTCGTCTTACAGTAGAATACGAGAGCACAAATTACACATAAATAATTCTTGCAATTAGAATTCATTCATTTTCAAATATTAATTTAATGTAGTCTTTTTGAGTACTTGTTGTAAAGAAGTTTTGTAACCAATAACAATAAACACATCTCTATCTATTTTATATTACACATATACTCACATAACATTGTGAGGAGAACATCTAGATGAAGAATTTAATTGAAGGAAACTATATTAACATTTAATATTAATATACTAGATTACATATTATTAATAACATATTTTTTTAACGGGAAACTACTAGATAAAGCAAAGTACCAATCAGTTTAATTGGAACGTGATCTTGAACCAACGATTTTTACTTCCTTCTGCTGCGCTAAACTTGCATTTAAATCCGATGTCAAAAACAAGAACAAATTAAAATCGGTATTTACGTTGGTAAATGCAATTTTTTTTTTTAACTAGTGCATGAATAGTTTAATACCTACTATTAAAATCAATCTAAATTTAATGGGTGCTACCCTTTAATAAACAAATATTTCATCATGAAAATGGCCAGCATAAGGGTTTGTGTCATCCAAAACATCCTAAAATGTAGATACTAGCAGTATGAATGAAATGTTGGGTTCTTGCTGCTTTGAGCACCTTTTGGCGTTTAATCAACCATTACACTTAACTTTTTAAACAGAAAGTTTTTGTTAAGAAGATTTTTATACCTTTTGGATAGAATTTTTTTTTTTTTTTTTGTTCCTTGATTGGAACAAATTTATATATCTAATGGTTTTTTTTTTATATTCGGGCATCGGGAATAATTAGACTGATTTACGCCGGATATACCATAAAAGTTAGAAAGTTTTTATAAATGCCTTGTGGATCAGGTTATCTAGTTCAGTTCAGTCTAATTTTAAATACATTTAACATCAATTTAATAGATCAATCAAAGTAATACATGAATATTTCTTTAATTATCGTTATAATTTAAAAATAATCGATAATACCATTTTCCAAAATATTCCAAACCTTTAAAAACCTATTCTGTTAAATTTCTTATCTGGTTTACATGTTTTCTTAACACTTTGGATAAGCAATACTTTTATACTTGGTAATGCTTTAATACTAATACTTGGTGCCAACTTAGTGAAAGGTAAATAAGTAGAATGTAAAAGTGTAAAGTTAGTGAGAAGAAGATAAAGACACCAAGAAAAGTTGGTAGGGTGTGGTACCTAGTTGTGGAAAGAAGATTCAGACTATGAGTAACATTATGGGGGAGTGGTACCAAGTTCGTAAGGTGTAAATGCAAACTAAGTGAAAAGTTATGGGAGAGTGGTGAAAAGTTAAATGAAAGATGTAGGATGAAAAAAAACTGACACAAGTCTTGGGGGATTGGTGACAAGTTGGTGGGAATAAGATGGAGACAGGAGAAATGTGGGATTAAGTGATTGATAATTACATCCCATTAAGAGGGCTAAGAGCAGTAAGATGAATTTTGATAAAATTTCTTCCTCTTAAGGATGTAAGAGAAAACAAGCTGTGATCACAAAAACTTCTTCTAAAGAGGGGAAAAAAATTATTTGCAATTTAAGTTCTGCTCTTTAAAAAGGCAAAGAGAATTTAAACTACGAATACAGCATGATTGCGATACTTCCTATTAGTAGGCGTAAGAGCAGGATAGCACTTAAATTCACGCATTCTAAATTCTTCTTCTTGCCTAATTTGATTAAAGAAGGACAAAAATGTACAAAGATATTGTTAATAACCGTTTAAAAGGGGGCTTTATTTACGAAGGGCAAACTCCACTCCTAAATATAAGGCATCGAGACCCCAAAGAGCCGTATCTGCCGTATCTAAAATTTCAATTGAAAGACAATTCATTAATTAAAATCAGTTCATACGTCAATAATTTAAACGATTGCAGTACTTCCTCTTAGTAGGTGTAAGAGCATGATGGCACTTTAAATCACGTAGGGAAGCTTTAATCACTTCGTGCTAAATTTGATCAAAATCGGACTAAGCGTTACAGAAATAATAGTAATAGTTTTAGAGGGCGCTAATGACCAAGATGTTGATGCGCCGAAAAAAAAAAAAATAATAGTTTTAGAGAGGGCCTTACTTGAGTGGGGCAAACTCCCCTCCATAAGAGGCACAACGTCGAGACTTCTAAGAAGCAAATATGAACAAAATTTCGATTCAAATGACACTTTATTCATGAAAATCGGTTCACGCGTCGATAATTTGAAACGATGGCCTACTTCCCCTTAATAGGTGTAAGAGCAGAAAGTCGCTTGAATGTTACGTCGCGGAGCCTTGACCCTTTCATCCTGCTAAATTTTATCAAAATCGAGAGTTATTAGTAATAATAATTTTGGAGGGGGCCTTACATAACATAAATGGGACTAACTCCTCTCCCAATCGATGTACAGCGTCGAGACCCCCAAAAGGCACAACTACATGGAATTCCGAATCGAATGACACCTCATTCATGACAATCGGTTTGCACGTTTAGGCGCTACGTTGTTTACGTAAAAGTAACAAGAAGAACAAGAACATTTTTTGTAAATGCCGTTTTTGCCCATTTCCGGCAACTTTTTTCTTGAAATCTATTAGATCTGGGTGTTGCAAAATTTACAGATTATAAAGAAAAATTGGCAATTTTATCTTTTAGAAAAATTGGCAATTTTATCTTTTAGAAAAATTGGCAATTTTATCTTTTAGAAAAATTGGCAATTTTATCTTTTAGAAAAATTGGCAATTTTATCTTTTAGAAAAATTGGCAATTTTATCTTTTAGAAAAATTGGCAATTTTATCTTTTAGAAAAATTGGCAATTTTATCTTTTAGAAAAAATGGCAATTTTATTTTTTAGAAAAATAGAAAAAAATGGTCAAAGTTGGTGCTTTTGAATGTTACGCTTTTTCGCGCAGTTTTTGGCGATCAACCCTTATACAACTGTCCTACCGGATCGTTTTAATTATACACATTACCTTCATTAAGGTTTCCATATCATTGTTTCCTCTAAATAATGAGACGCCAGTTAACAGTAAATATGTGATCACACCAACGCTCCACATATCGGACATCATGTCCACACCTTCTCCTCGGATCGTCTCAGGTGATACAAATTCCGGCATACCTTTAAAAATCAAGTAAGAAGATCAATCATAACAAGCTAAAATAGTTTATGGCGTAATAAGTATTTTTGGGGCACAATAAGCCACAGGGATGATGGGTGTAACCTTACCAGTCCAAACGAAGGCAAGAAAGTTCATTAATTCGCCTCCTTGATTCCCCCAAAAAAGGTTAATTACAGAATTGCTTTAACGAGATCACATGGTCACTCGAATGATTGTAGGCCACTGAGTGAGCTAAAAGCTCACTGAGGCAACACATTAAAGAACCTGACTACGGAGCGTCAATTTTGCCGAAAAAAGAGAGAAACTGTGTCAGTGTGAAGGGTTTATATGGCGGTTCTTCGTAGCAGAAAAATTCACTCTTCCAGCATAATCCTGGAAAACCTAACCGGACTTCAAAGGCTAATCAAACAGTCAGGACTTGAGAGAATGCAGAATAAAAACAGAACATGGAAGCCTAAACAAACACACAATTTACTCTAAGGTATAATGCACCTACCAGCAAAAACGTGGGCCAAATATTTCTCCTGCTATCTTCAGAACGATTATTTACGTCTTGAACGCCTATTTAACTGCTTGCTACACATACCCTATTTAATCTCTCTTCGTAGGATAGAGCCGGGACTCAATGACGTCAGATTTTGAGTATGCAGAGGCGTTGCGTTATCACTTTTAAACTTGCAATTCAGTTTACATCAGGATTCCAATGAAAAGATTTACGTATATTTTTAATATTTAATTTAATTAATTATTTAAGGGTAAGTACCTTTCTTTCACTCATATCAACTGCAGTTCGATCAGAGTAGAAAAAATGTTGGGGTTGGATTTATGAGAAGCATGCGCTTGGCAACGGACAGCTTTTGAGGGTATTGTTCAGGAAATGACGGGAACTGGACTGTGCTGTTTAGTATGAATCAGATTCTCAAGCATGATTAAAACAGAGAGAAGTGGAGTTGGAGTTGCGATTGCCACAACTCAATATCTGATTGCACAACCAACTTCTTGTTCTTACCATATTCAAGAGGTTGTAATTGCCCAGGATGGATCCTTCTGCTCTGACCAAAATCACAGAGTTTTAAGTCATCTCCTCCAGGATGTGAAATTAGTAAATCTCCAGGCTTTTGAAAAAAAAAATACTTAGATGAAATAAAATTAAAACATTTTATAAATGTTTCAAAATTTAATTTCTTTACCGTCAAGCCAAGATGTGCAATATTCTGTTCATGCATGTAGTCAAGTGCAACTAATAATTGGCGTATGTAGCATGCGATCTCCGATTCCGTAGTGTACGACTGTCTGGTTAATGAATCTAATAACTCACCACCAGACGCACTGTTTTATTTTTCTTAGATTAAAGGAAAAATATTAATTAGAATTACTCCTTAAAATATATTTATGAGATTAGGTAGCAAAAAATTTATTTTGGGAGGAGAAAATTCAAGTTGAAAGTAAGAATTTATTTTTTAAGAAATTGATATATATTTCAATCCAAAAATATAACCTGAATCCCGATGTTCACGAAAAATTGGTTCTTCAGAATTCAGTGTAAATTGAAAATCATTAGTCCTGAATAATAATAAAATAATAATTATTAGTATCACTATCGTTAATTTCTGCTTTGCTTAGTTTAGCTCCCTTAAAATTAATTAATGTAAAGGATACAGCTCCATAATTAATGTAATACTATCAAGTGTTTCGAAACTATCATGAATTCTAATAATTTTATGAGAATTCAATATGTTCATGATGTCTAATTCGTTGTTCATGAAACTCTTCAATTCACCTCGTCCATGCATTATCTTTGCAGCATAATTTCTTCCTAAAAGATCAAAATAAGTAAATGAATAAACAAATAGAAAGTCTTGAATGAAATGACCAGAATGCTGAGAAACTTTTATTGATTTCATTAAAAATGATAGGGAGGGGATTACTATGCGATTCCATGTGGAGATCCCGGGTTAGAATCCTGCTGCTGGCCCTTAGATTTCTCTTCCTAGGAGCTTCTTACAGCTCACTGTCCGGTGATGGACCATCACCGGACAGTGTTGTCTGTAATGACAAAAAAACTATCCGAAGACAGGCGGTGCTCTGGAAAAAGTTCCGGGCACCAATAACCACAGATGTTGACGCGCCTTAAATAATAAAAAAATGAAAATTCGAATTATAAAGATGATAAAATTCAATTGAAAGTGGCTAACTTTAATAAAAGTTCGAGTGAATTCCAATAGGTACTTCTTCCCGGTCCTATTTTTATTTATCTATTTTTTGCATTCAGCCATGATATTGATAGGTAATGTACATAGTAAATTAATATTTGATTCATATTAAACTGTTTTTCTTTACTCTACAATTTACACATGTCACTCTGACGTGTTTCGGATATTTATCATGAAAAATATTTCTTATTAAAACTATCGAAGTATCTCATAGTAAGATATCAACTACAAGATTATCTCGGTGTACATCAGAGAATAATGGAAATAGTCTAACAAATTGGAAGCAATCTAGACTATGGTCTAGATCTCTATTCAAAAATTGTATGAGAATAATCTTGATTTACACAAGTTGTACGTTGATTTTAGAGTGGCATATCACGAGTACGAATGGGAAGTATGAAAGACATGCATATTTATGTAAAATTGATGGATCAGTCTGGTAAGGATGCTTACCTCTGCAAAAGTTGTCATTAAAAAAGAAGCTTGGTCCCTCAGAAAGGGAGACATTATTTCTCAATTTGTTCAATGATGAGATCCATTGTTCTCATCATTAGTATTAGAAATCGCAATGTGCTAAATCTCGTCGACATAGAGGGCCAAATAAACTTTGGTCAAATGAAATTTCTACCCTTTGCAGACTACCTAGGGCAACCTATTTACCATTAAAGCACGATCTACTACAGCTTCTTTTCTTTTTTAAAAAACTTGAAGTAACTGCTATACGTTACAGTAAAAAATAGATGCATACCTGAAATTCTTTCTACAGCATGATAAGTAACTCCCTGAGTACCTCGCCCTAATTCATCTCCTAAATCATACAGATCAGACAATGGTTTAGTTTTCGGCTTAATGCCATGACCCCGCCCGTAATGATGAAAGGGATGTTCATCAGTCTCCTCAACGTGCACCATCACCGAACAACTGATTGCTCCCGCCACATTACTGGCTGTTATACTGTACAGTCCGCTGTCTTTCGTTATGGCATCGCTTATCATCAAATTGCAATGGTCTGGATCAATTCTTGAAATCTAGATAAAAACGTTTTTTCACAGTTATAAATATAATCCTCAACAAACTAACTTAAACGGAATTCACCGGCGCTAATGACAAAGTGGTCGATGCACGAAAAAAAAACACAATTCACCTTAATTCTGGAACTTGGTGCCAGTGGTTGCCAATCTTTGTACCATTTAATGTCCGGTGTAGGTACGCCAATTACTCTGGCCTCTAGACGTCCTGTGTGTCTAGCAATCAGGGTAAGTTCTTCAGGACGACGTATGAATTCTGGAAATTCTGCAATTTCCAAATGTACCCTCTGTCTAGCTTCACCATGTTCATTTTGTGCCACCGCTTCGTAAGTGCCTACATCTCTATCTAACATCCTAAGATACAAGAAATCGTCTAACTTAGTACATTTGGGGATTTTATCTGTAGTGTAGTAGACATATTTTATTTTCTGACTTATTTTATTATGTTATTCGTGTCTTGCCTCAATCTTAGCATTAGTCAACCATAAGATTGGCGTCAGACGAAACCGTAATAATAATTTGTTAGAAGATCTGTTCAAAAAAATATTTACTTGTTTATAAAGAGGGTAGCATGTCCATTGCGAGTGTAACTTGAATCATAGCGACCTCCCATATCTATTGGATGGTCGTTGAAGAAGTGACTCATCTTTGGTTTAGGATATCCATACACAAACCAGAATAAATTACAGTTGTGTCCTTTTACACCGTACTGTGTGTAGTGTTCTTGTCGTAGAAATCTGTGAAAAAATTAATAGAATAATTAAATGTTAAATGTTAATAATTAGATGTTTAAAAAAATGATGTTTTTATTCAATTAAGAAATGCTTATATTCAATTAAATTTTTTTTTTAATAATCAGTTTATACATATCTTTGACTTCTTTTCTTTTTTGTGTACACACTACATAAAATGTATAAGATTCTTTTAAATTGAAGTGACTCACCTTGGCGCTTGAGCATAACCATCATGTGGAGGCCTTTCGATGTCAAAATCTTTAGGAAAATAATAAGAACTCTCCGGCCTGAAATCTATACCTGGTGCTAAGAATGGTATAAATCTCGGTGGCTCAGGTTCCAATTTAGCTCTGAAAAAGTAATTAAAGAAGTAACAATAGATGAAATTTTATATAGGGCTAGTTGAAATTTAAAATAAAATGAACATAGGACTTGTGTGGCGTTTTTTCAAATCAGCGAATTTGAAACCTGGAGGTGTCATATCCCCTACCAGAGACAGGCGAAGAGTTCATTAGTTCACTCGCAAAAGTTAATGGAATTTTTTTTAATCAGGGCCAAAATGATGAAATTCGCCATAGTGAGCCTGCCTAGCAGGTTTTTATTGGGCGAAGAAGAAAAGAACCACCCACATTCTCTGCCACTATGAGGGCGCTTCTCAAGAGGCTTTGTTGCCTTTTTAGAGGTTAAGGCAGGCTAACAGTTTACGCTAGATATCTGGGAGATTTCATAGTAGGACCTGTGAGACGCAGGGACTATGAGCCAATTGACCCTCCAAAATTCTATTCTTTTTATTTATACTATAATAAAAGGAGTTGGCTCAGAGATAATGCCCTGGACTCAAGACGCGGAGTTCCCGGGTTCATTACAGCAGCCTGCCTTAGATTTTATCTTTTTAGAATTGTGTGCAGCCTACAATCTGGTAAGGGACACTGTATCGAGTGAACCTCTTATCTTCCCAAAAAAATTTAGTGGCAGAGAACACAGAAATGCAACAAATGCCTCAATGCACCCACAACTTTAAAACATGTAAATCACTTTTATAGAGGTACATTTCACTAACCTGTAAGTAACAGCATATGGAGATGGGTCACTTACGCCATATTTATTTTCCACTCGGACTCTAAATTTATAATCTCTGAATGATTCTAGATTCCTAATTTCACAAGCACAACTTCTGATACCTGGAGCAAAATATACATTTTGTCAGTGTTACTGAAACACACATGACTTTCTCTTATTTCAAGTATTAAGAATTAGCAAATTTTACTTTAAACATGTACTTTGCTGCAATTTTACTCCAATACTTACCAGATCTTGCTGTAAACCAGTCTCCGTTGGGAAGTTCACACATCTCTACTTGATATGTAACTGGATCTCTTGGTCCGTAAGGTATTGATGGTTTCCAAGATAATGTCAGACGGCGGTCGGACATTCGACTGATTAGCGGGCGATCAGCAAGAGGCATGGGAGTGCCAGTGTGTTTAAACTCAGAGAAGTCTTTATACTGTTCGCCAACTGGGCGACGATCTCCTAGACCCATCGCTGTAAAGCGAACAAAAAAAAAAAAAGGCGTAAATACAGCTACATATAACAAAATAGTGGTGTGAATAGCAGATTAATATAAACGTTTCAGAGAGAATAACACGTTCTTCAATTAGCTCTTCAAAAATTTCTCAACAAATAAATTGAGTATATAAATCTTCAGGTGAAGCTATGGATCTATATTTTTCTAGAAGTACTATGGTATATGTATGTTAATATAATAGAAAATATAAAAATCAATGTTTAAAAGACCCAAACCCCTTCATTTGCGTTAATGAATGTGGAAAACAGTATTATATTTGATTGAATAATAATAATAATATATAATAATAATAATATATAATAATAATAATATATAATAATAATAATATATAATAATAATAATATATAATAATAATAATATATAATAATAATAATAATAATAATTTTTCTGGGATACATTCAGTACTGGTCCGGTTTTATACTGAGCTGCTAAGACTTGAGCAGATCCCAACACATGGTTTAACTGCAGGCCTCACATATATGATCCCAAAGAAAAATGGTCCTCTTCAGCCTAAAGACTATAGGCCAATAACGTGTCTTAACGGAGTGTATAAAATCTTTACATCGGTAATAAGCTCTAAAATTGAAGAACATGTCAGGGAAAACAATCTTCTAGCACCTGAGCAGTTAGGTTGTAAAAAAGGAGCAAAAGGATGCAAGGAGTTAATTGTGTTAGACACCTTTGTCGCAGGGCAGGTTGCAAATAAAAAAGGAATTTGTCAGTGGCTTGGATTGACTACGCGAAGGCTTTTGATACCGTACCACATAGCTGGCTGCTAGAAGTTCTGTCCTTATATAAGGTGGATGAAAGGTGATAAAGTTTCTCCAAATGGTGATGAAAATGTGGCGCACTAAGCTGATGGTGGGAAACAGAGGTGATGGATATGTAATTGATGATGTCCAAATCAAACGAGGGATATTCCAAGGAGATAGCCTTAGCCCAATGTGGTTTTGTCTTGCTTTAAATCCCCTCAGCAGTATGCTAAGGAGCTCGCAGTATGGATACGAGCTGGAAGTATCCTCCAATGTTAAATTAACCCACAGTTTTTACATGGATGACCTGAAGATCTACAGTAAATCGCCAGGACAGCTGCAGAACATGGTAAACTTGGTTTCGGCATTCAGTAATGCCATTAGAATGACCTTGGGCGTTGAGAAATGCGCTGTACTAAATGTGAAGCGAGGAGTGCCCGAAGGTAATATTGAGCAAACCGAGGCTGGAGGAGATGTGCTTTTTGAACTGGATCCTACACAATTGTACAGGTATTTAGGGCTTCAGCAAAACCTGAAGATCCCTAATAAGGACACCATGGTTAAACTTGAAGATGAATTCAAGAAGCGGTTAAAATTGATTCTAAAACAAAAATTGTCATCTAAGGACACCATAAAAGCCGTAAATACATATGTCATCCCATCATTGGCATACGCTTTTGGGGTTCTCAAATGGTCAACTACGAAACTTCAGGAACTCGATAGATACGTCAGAACTAGTATGACGTCCGCTAGGATGCACCATCCCAACGCATCCACTGTCAGGCTTTATCTACCGCGAAAGGAAGGAGGGAGGGGATTACTCAGTGTTGAACAGCTCTGCAAAAGAGCAGAGAACTCTCTTAAAGAGTATTTCCAACAACAAGAAGTCCCCCTCTTTGCAAAGATGAAGGCTCTAGATAAAGGCTTCACAGCCTTGAATTTACGTGAGCCAAGAAATAACGTTGTGCGGTTAGAAAGGGATATGAAGAATGAAAGCAGCTACATGGCAGGTATTATGCCCTTCTTACTGCAGAAGGAACTAATGGCTTAGCCTCGTGCCAATGGCTCACAAAAAGCCATCTATTCCCTGAGACGGAAGGGTTCATAATGGCGATGCAGTACCAGGTGATAGCTACGAAGGCGTACCTAGATGGGTTCTAGGCGAAAGTCTAGTGCCCGATAAATGCAGAATGTGCAACTCCACTTCGGAAAGCATACAGCACATAGTTTCAGGATGTTCAGTACTTGCGCCGAAGGAGTACCTTTTCAGGCACAATAATGTGGCTAAAATTATCCATAAAGGCAGTCCTCCTAGATACGGTCCGTATCGTCCGAAAGTTCCTAAGTGCTGCCCATTAAGCAGATCAATACAGCCAATCGCCGCGTGCAGCCCGTTATTATTTGGATTTAGTTTTTAACTCCGAGAGATAGATAGTAATTTAGATAAGGGGTTGTGGCAAAGTCCACCCCCCTAAGTGATTTCCCTAATAAGGAGTCAGAAATGAAATAATAATAATAATAATAATAACAATAATAATATAAGGTGCTAATAACCCAGCAGTTGATGCGCAAAAATAATAATAATAACCAGAGTTTCAAAGTTTCCGTCCATTAAGGACATCAATATAAAGGTGTACATGAACATATCGGGCCCTCTATAATAATAATAACAGGGGAAGGAATGTTTATAAAAGTACTTCCCTTCAAGAGCATGGGTTACAAGAACATCTGCCATACCAAGTAGAGGGGTAATATGTTCGAGAAGGAATAAATATAAGAGGCGCTAATAACCTCAGCTGTTGATGCACAAAAAAAAAAAATATAATAATAATAATTATAATAACAATAATACTGCTGGCCCTTAGATTTTCTCTTCCTAGGAGCTTCTTACAGCTCACTGTCCGGTGATGGACAGTGTTGTCTGTAACGAGAGAGCACTGTCCGGTACTTTTAGCGCAACTGACTTGAGCATTGTATCACTTACCTTAGTACTCGTCTAGATTGGACAAATACTAAGGAATTGTACCAAAGTGACCATTATCCTACAATAGTTAAGACTCTTCTTAAAAGAACAGAATACATCACGCCTAGGAAGTATGATATTACAAGGGAAAACTGGTCCGCTTTCTCTGCCAAAATTAAAATACCTTCATAGAGGATGTCAACCTCGACGCAGCGCTATTTAATAAAACTTTGATATATGCTGCTGAGGGCGCAGTACCAAAAACGGGTGGGACGATTTCACGACCTCCAGTCCCATGGTGGACCGTTGAATGTAAAGCTGCCCTCACGACAAGAAAAGAGTATTTAACCAACTTAAAATTTATCCGACTGCCGAAAACTTTTAAAATACTAAGAGCCAGAGAAAGATTTATTATAAAAATGCAAACAAAGAAACCCTGGCATTTTATGTTTCAGAAATAACAACGTAGAAAACCTTAAAGGAAGCATGGAAAAAAATAAATAACCTCTCTGGCCGTCGAAATATTCCGACAATACCAGCAGAGCCTTTTAACTAACAATGAATACATAATAGAGCCTCAGGATATTGCCGAGTGCCTAGCCGTACACTTTCCTGAAGTGTCAGGAACCCAGGCCTACTCAGCTGACTTCGTTCGACGGAAAATTGAGATGGAGCTACGGCAAGTTGATTTCGAAACAATCACCAACAAAACGTACGATTCCCCACTAACTATAACAGAAGTTGACAAAGAAAACCAGGGATACCACTCCAGATAAGGACAGCATACCGCACGCAATGATAAAAAACTTAGGTATCGTTGAAAAGGAGCAACTCCTAAAACTACACGCCATAAGGGAAAGTGGAAATGATGGATTAAGAAAGATTGGACTTATAAGGTGCAGAAAGTCTGCAATTGCAGAAGCTAAGTTTATAATCTACTCACTGTCATAGATAAACGAGGCAGTACACTCATCTTCCCCATGGTCGTTGTAGATGCGCAGCTTATACTTGGCTACATCTACGTCTGGATCTATGTGTGCTACCGTTAATCGCAACAATCCCGTTGTCTCTCGTTCCATTTTAATTCTCTCCGAAGGATACAGACGTTCATTGTTACGGTACCATTCAACTTCTGGTTCAGGATATCTATACAAAATTTTAAATTTAGATAAAAAAAAATATAAGAGAGCTCAGATTAACTTCTCGTCTAAGTTGATTTTAAAAAATTGAAAACAGAAAAAAAAACTCACCCAGATATGCAAGCTGTAAATCTGCCAGTAATTCCATTAATGACTTCCTGATCGCCGATCTTCTTCAGGAAACAGGGCGCCTCACCCTTTTCTTTAGTTGTGCTAAAAAAAATATTTTTATTTTCTGAATCTTTAATGAAACCAATTTAAACTTTTAGTTACAATACACATATATTAGTTGTTTAATATTTTACTAAAACAAAACAAAAATAATACAAAACAAAGGGAAAATATTAATTAAAATGGTACATCGGTTAAAAGAATTCAATGTTGGCAGGACATAAGCAGGTGAATAATAGTCTAGTACAGTAGTCGCAATTTAAGACCTGCGGGTCACCTAGAGGAAAATTTTAGTGACACAGGAGGCAATTCTTAATTAAGAAGATCGGAAGGTATATTTACCAACGAATTAAAGCGTGCTTGTATTGAGATGTGTGGCATAATGTGATGAAATTCTATTATTACGTAGCGAGTACACGTTTCAACATTTACTTTTCTGCTAACATTTTATGATCTCTTTCAAGTTATAAATAAGAATTTGATGATAATAAATTTGTGATGATCTATTTAAGATGTATATTGGATTATTCCAAATGTATTTTTTTTTTTGTAATTTTCTGTGCTCTGAGATATGTAATCTAAAATAGAAGTGCTGTGACCCTCCAGCAAAAATTTTTGTGAATAAAAATAGAGAAATTACCCACTTGTAAGGAACGTTGCCGACCACTGGTGTTTTATTCTCGGACTACTAGGAATTTTAGCAATTCATTCAAACTTCGTTAATATTAAAAGAGCTGTAAACGAATAAAAGTTATAGAGGTTCAGATATGTAACGATAAATGAAGTTAAAAGAATATTGTAGAGCCATTTTTGGAGAATCTTACATACATAATAATACGTAATAAATAAAAATTCATCCAGTAAACGTTTACTCCCGGTTTATAGATTTGTCCAAAAGCTTATTTGAGTCCCCTGGTGCATACCTAAACCAAATATAACATTCCAACTTCCTTCAGTTTTTCAATTTTTAAAATCGCTGACCACAGGTAGTACACATACTCTCTCAGGTCTACTTTTGAAACCAATTTTTTTCATAGTCTGCGGATCTCAATATTAGAATATAGCATGAAACACAAAACAGAAATCTGGTTCAGATAACTTTAAGACGGCATAGTAAGTCAACCATAAAATATTAAGCAGTCATGTACATTGAATGAATGTTGTTAAGTATGTTATAATGAATATATGTTGGCAATGCCCCCATTAACTCAGAAAATATATTTAAATTTTTAGAGATAAAAATCTGTATCCCTGAAACAACCCATTAAACCAATTTTACAAGGAAAATATTTTGAATAAGACTGACAGCAAACTGCTAATTTAAAATATTAGCAGTTTGTCACACTTAGATTAATGCAAGTCGTTCTATCCCCTTCCAAATTTTTTTTTTTTTTAATTGTATTATATTCTGCAAAATTACATTTTTCCAGAACCGATTTTCGTCTGATTTGGAATTCCAGCATTTATCTCAATTTAAGTTGATATTATTCGTGCTAAAGAACTGTAACTTGTTTGGAATGGGCTCTCTACATGGTAGCTTAATATAACACTTACCTGCAAACCTCCAAAATACAATATTCCTCTCTAAGTTTCCACTAAAAGTAATAGGTCTTTGTATATTTATAGTATACAAAATTTTCAAGAAAATTGTGGAGCCATTTACCAAAAACATCAAAATAAATTTATAATTTTAAAATGTTAAAAAAAAACAGGGGACAAAGCCTGTTTTATTTCACTACTTACATTTTATCTACAGCCATAAATTGGCATTGGGTTTCATCCTTGCCATCTCTGTTGCTGGCAATACATTTATAGTAGCCATCTTCGTCCGGCGTACAGTCCTTTATGTAGAGAATACAAGAATCACCTTCTCGCTTCATGTGGAACCTGTTGCCTTCGTATATAGGGTGGCCGTTTTGAAACCAAGAGATGTCTGGTCGTGGGTTGCCAGAAACGCGACATACCAGTTTACCATCCAGTCCAATTATCTGAAACATATAAGTATTTGATAAGAATAAGCGAGACTGGAGAAACAATACTGAGCAATGCTTGAAGTAATAGACTTTCTCTTCCCCGAAGAGCCGATCACTTTGCCGTACAAGCCTTTAACACTGTCACAGTGCAGTGCTGTTTCTTTCTATCCTTTGTCAGGCCCTTGCAATGTCCATTTACTAGCATTTTCTAGTTTGTAGTACCACCCGGCCCAGTTAGAGTAATTTTATACTAAATTGAGTCTAACATATTTCTCAGGTAGAATGCCCAAATAATTTCAGCCCTAAAGAACCTTTATCATTTCGATTAATATCTCCCTCCAACCGACCGCTCGTCATTATTTTAAAGTTTGAACGTACCTGATCAAGATCATGAAGTTTCTGTACAAACATTGGCGCATGATAGATCTTCTTAACACTGACTTTAGCCGAAGATTCTGCACTTCCAAGATTGTTTGTTAGTTTACATTTGTATGAACCAATATCATTCATGTCGCAAGGCGAGAATTGGATTCCAACCTAAAAATTAAAAAAAAAAAATTAACAATTAAAAAATAAACAAATAAATAAGAGGAAAGGGATTAGCTGAGTTATTAGCGAATACTGGATTCCAACACGGAGATCAAGGGTTTGAATTCAGCTGCTAGCCCTTAGATTTTATCCTTACCGGTCAGTGTTGAGACAGTGTTGTCTTAACGAGAGAACACTTTCCGGTGGCCGCCGCTACAGTGAAAAAAGTTCCGGGCACCAATAAACTCAAATGTTGACGCGCCTTAAATACAAAATAAAAAAGTACCAGGGGTAACAGAAGTCTAAGCGTTCTTTTCTTAATCTTCAAGGTATTATGCCACATTCGATATTAAGTGAAGAGGAAAGTGAGCGTGGAAAGTAAGCTACATCCGGGGCGACTACTATCCTTACGTTTTTGCACATTTGACTGTAGACGTAGAAGGGAATCCTTGCCACCAGAATAGTTTTAGTAATTCAGTTTCAGGTGAATTACGCGTGTCTGCCCAGCATGAACTAATACATGCGAGAAGCCGAAGTTTTCAGAATCTGCTTAAGTATGTTATTATGCATCAACTTACGACAAAGTAAGCTTTTTGAAGTCTTCAATAACCTTGTCGTTCATTCATGAATCCAGTTCGTTTCATTTTAGCGAACAAATGAAACTTACAACGAATTTATAATATAAAGTGGATTTATATCTGTACGCTGAACCAACTAAAACAATGGATTAAATCAGCTACACCGTGAGAGAAAGTACATTTTTATCATTCAGCAGGCTAAACCAGATAGTTCAGGTGGACTACAGCTCTAACAAGATATAATCTTAACAGCAGACTAGCAACCAATCGGTGGAGGAACTAATACCAATACAGTAACAATTGGTTCAAGTTAAAGAACAGTCGTTAATTGCCACTTTCGTTTTTTACAAATTCTTATTATTACTTGTGTTTAGTACACTTACAGAAGTTATAATAACAAGTTTTTTGCTTCCTACATCTTCAGTTAAACACGTTCAGTAGTTCTTTAAATACATTACCAAAAACTTACAGTTTAAAAAGTCAAGTGTAAGGGTTGTTGAAACGGCAAAAAAGTACACAAATCAGCAAGTACCCATCATTTCATTAATACTTCATTGATAACATTTGAGTAATTTTACAGAATTAACTTTTCCTTAATATTGTTAGGAATTTATTAGATGTCACAGACCCTAATGCTGGCTATTTTCACATAAAAAAAAAATTATTAAACTAGCACACCATTTAACTTATGTTGACTGAAATCTCCTTAACAAAAACTTACAGTTTAAAAAGTTAAGTATAAGGGTTGATTAAACGCCAAAAGGTACACAAATCAGCAAGTACCCATCATTTCATTTATACTTCATTGATATGATTTAAATAATTTTAATGCATTAACTTTTCCTTCACATTTTTAGAATTTATTAGATGTCACAGACCCTTATGCTGGCCATTTTCATCTACAAAATATTTGTTCTAGACTGTAGATTGTAATATTTATTTATCTATAATAATCAAACTATTAATTACAGGTTAAAAAGAAAAAAAAAATTAGGCTAAAGATTTCAAAAACTTTTTTTAAAAAAATGCTTACACCAACATACATCAATGATTTCATTTTATTTATTTTTATTTTTAAATAAAAATCGTCGGTTTAAGTTCATTCTTCGATTAAAGTAATTGTTATTTTATGAAGTAGTGAAACGTTTATAATAATAGGTAATAATTATCTGGCTTTATCGCAAATAATATAGTTTTCTTCAATTACATTCTCAATCTAGATGTTCTTCCCACAATGTTGTATATATGTAATATAAAATAAATAAGATATGCATATTTTTAGGACAGCTAATTATTCCAGTATTTTACTATAAGTAAAATTAGGGGGACTAAATTAAATTACAATTGAGAAATGAATAATTATTGTTGAATAATCTACTTGTTATTAACTGTGTGTTATTTGTGCTCACGAATATTTCGGTAAGACGAATTCAAGACTGAAATATTGTTTTAAATCCTTCGTGATTCAAATTTAAACAGTGGCTGACTCTGACTTTGTCTTTTTCTACTTTAACATGCATGTATATGTGACTACTCAGAATAATTCAGAACTCATTTTATCATAATTATAACAAAAAAATATTATGAATGAACTGGCCAGCATAAGGGTCTGTGACATCTAATAAATTCTAAAAATGTGAAGGAAAAGTTAATGCAGTAAAATTACTTAAATCATATCAATGAAGTATAAATGAAATGATGGGTACTTGCTGATTTGTGTACCTTTTGGCGTTTAATCAACCCTTATACTTAACTTTTTAAACTGTAAGTTTTTGTTAAGGAGATTTTTGTACCTTTTGGATAGATTTTTCTTTTTGTCTATTTTGCAAAGTTACATATCTGCTTTACAGATTTTTTTTAAAATTTGGTATAAGCTATTCTATCATTATAACCTGATAAGGCGTTAAGTCGGAACCGTAACTACTGGAGAGATCTTTTTAAAGAATGATTATAATTGCGGTCCCCAAACGATCCTCAATAACAATTTTTTTGAGAAAGCGTTTTGAATAAAATAGGAAGGTATTTGTACGTAAATAGCAAAATTAAACTGCGATTTCAGTACTTCCTTTTAACAGGAGCAAGAAAAATAAACTGCGATTACTGTACTTCTCCCTAAAAGGCAAAGATTTTGAATCGAACGACAATTCATTGATGTAAATCGGTTCACTCATTGATAATTTTAACGATTGCAGTACTTCCTGTTGGTAGGCGTAAGAGCATGACAACACTTCACAGCCACGTAGAGGAGCTTTAATCACTTCTTCGTGCTAAATTTTATCAAAATCGGACTAAGCTTTATAGAAATATTGGTAATAATAGTTTTAGAAAGGGCCTTATTTGGGTAGGGCAAACTCCCCTCCTTATGAGGCATGGCGTCGAGACTTTTAAAGTACAAATCTGTACAAAATTTTGATTCGAATGACACTTTATTCAAGAAAATCGGTTCACGTCTCGATAATTTGAAAGATTGTTATACTTCCTCTTAACAAGTGTAAGAGCAGATCGTCGCTTTAATGGTACATAGGGAAGCCCTAACCCTATCATCCTACCAAATTTTATCAAAATCGGGCCAAGATTTACAGAGAAATTATTAGAAATAATAATTTTGGAGGGGGCCTTATTACATAAAGGGGGCTAACTCCTCTCCCATTCGATGTACAGCGTCGAGACCTCCAAAAGGCACATCTAAAAAAAATTCCGAATCGAATGACACCTCATTCATGAAAATCGGTTCACGCGTTTAGGCGGTACGCGGTTTACAAAAAAGGTAACAACAAGAAGAAGAAGAAGAAGAACAATTTCTGAAAATGCCGTTTTTGCTCATTTTCGGCAACTTTTTTCTCGAAACCTATTACATCTAGGTTGTTGCAAAAAAATTTCAGTTATAAAGGAGGGTTTGTCCTATAATTTAAAGAAAATTTGGGAATTTTATCTTTTATAGAAAAAGAGAAAAAAATTGTCAAAGTTGGGTGTTTTTCAACGTTACACTTTTTCGTGCAGTTTTTGACGATCAACCCTTATACAACTGTCCTACCGGACAGTTTTAATATCTATTAAAGTATAATAATCGAACTATTAATTACAGATTAAAAATAAAAACGTTGAAAAAATTAATTATGAAGCAAAAGACTTCAAAAACGTTTTAAACAAAATTTCTTAAAAATTCAATAAATTCTGAACAATACAAAAAAGATGAAGATGTTTGATTTTTGATCGATTTTCATAACTTTCAAAGTTAACCTCCTTTAGCTCAATAACTATTATCATAAAAAAATTGCTATTTATACCTGTTAGAGAGTAACCTTTTCTTTACAATTCGGTAAAAAAAAAAATCAATAAAATCGGAAGAATAGGAAAAGAGATATAGAGCTTTAAATATTGAACTATTTGCAAATGCTCCAAACCTTCCATATCCCAATATACGAGTATATTATCACCAGAACATCGCAAATTATACCAATCATAGAGTAGACTTTTATCTACAATTCGGTATAGAAATTATTAAAATCAGAAGAATAGGAAAAGAGAGGGAAGGGATTAGCTATGCGGTTAGCGTACTGGACTCCCACGCGGAGGTCCCGGGTTCGAATCCAGATGCTGACCCTTAAATTTTCTCTTCCTAGGAGCTTCTTACAGCTCACTGGCCGGTGGTGGACAGTGTTGTCTGTAACGAGAGAACACTGTCCGGAGGCCGGCAGTGCACTGAAAAAAGCTCCGGGCGCCAATAACCTTAGATGTTGACACGCCTCAAATAAAAAAAAAATGGGAAAAGAGATACAGAGGATTGAAATTTGAACCATTTTCCAAAGCAAAAAAAATTAACTTTCAATACCAAAATAACTATTATCACTAAAACATTGCTATTTATACCAGCTATGGAATAGACTTTTCTCTACAATTCGGTAAAGAAATCATTAAAATCGGAAGAATAGGAAAAGAGATATTGAGGTTTGAAATTCGAACCATTTGCAAAAGCTCCAAAATTATACTTTCCATATCTCAATAACTATTATCATTAAAAGATTCATTAAAATCTGAAGAATACGAAGAATAGAGAGGTTTGGGCTTCAAAAGAATTACAAAACCGTCAAAATTTAACTTTCTTTATCTCATAACCTATTATTTGTAGTAAAATACTTAATACTTAGCTGTCCTAAAAATATGAATATCTTATCTATGTTATTTTATATTCTTCCATATACATAACATTCTGAAAGAAACACCTAGTTAAGAAATATAATTGAAGGAAACTATTTTATTCAATTTTTATAATGCTTGACTAATACATATAGTAACAATCACTTTAATCGGAGAATGAACTTGAAAGGAAGATTTTTACTTTAAAATAAAAGTTCAGTAATAAAATAAATAAATTCATTGATGTACTTCGGTGAATGCATTTTTTAAAAAAAGGTTTTTCATTTTTTAATCTCATATTTTTTTTAACCTGTAATTAATAGTTTGATTATTATAGATTAATCGATATTACAATCAATATCTGAAAAATACGAAAAGAGATATGGAGGTATGAAATTTTAACGACTTACAAAACTGCCAAAATTTAACCTCCTACAAATCAATAACTACTACCACTAAAACATTGATATTCATACCAGTTATAGAGCATTGCTTTTTCTACAATGTAAAGAGTTCATAAAAGACAGAACATTTCGAAGAGAGATATAGAGTTTTTAACTTTGAACGATTTACAATACCTAAAAATTTAAACTTCTATAAAATACTTTAATAATTAGCTGTCTATTATGCTTATCTTATCTATTTTAGTGAATATTCCATATACATAACATTCTGGGAGGAACACGTAGATTAAGAATGTAATTGAAGAAAACTATTTTATTTAATATTTATAATGCTTGACTAATACATTAAGTAGCAATCACTTTAGTCGGAGAATGAACTTTAACCTACGATTTTCATTTTACAATAAAGATAAATTAATAAATAAACAAATTCACATTTGTATTTTGGAGTATTTTGGAGCATATTTGTATTTTAAAAAAATGTTTGCATTTTTGAGCCTTATATTTGTATTAATTTTTTTATAACGTTATTCTTTTTAACGTTTAATTGTTTGATTATTATAGATTAATAGATATTACAATCAATGTAACTTAAATGTTGCGCTACTAGAACAAATATTTTGTAGATGAAAATAGCCAGCATACGGGGCTGTGTCATCTAATAAATTCTATTAGAAATAAGTTAATGCAGTAAAATTACTTAAGGATGTATTAATGAAATGATGTTACTTCTTGATTTGTTACTTCCTTTTGTCATTTAATCAACCCTTATATTTAACTTTTTAAACTGTAAGTTTTTTTTGAGGTGATTATTGTATCTTTTGGATAGATTTTCTTTTTTGTGTATTCGGCAAAGTTACACCACCAACTTTACAGATTTTCTCAACATCTGGAATAAGTAATACTTTCATTATAACCTGATATGGTGTTAAATCGGAACCGTAATACCCTGGAAAGATCTTTTAAAAGAATGCTTAGAGTTGCAGTCCCCAAAAAATCCACAAAAACAATTTTCTTGCGAAAACGTTTCGAATAGAATAGGAAGGCAAAATTAAACTGCGATTTCAGAACTTCCTTTTAAGTGGAGTAAAAAAAATGGAAGTGCGGTTTCAGTACTCCTCCCAAAAAGAGAAAGAGAAATTAAACGTCAAATACGCACGATTACAATACTTTTCTTTAGTAGCTGTAAGAGTTGGATGTCACTTTAATGACGCACAGTAAAGATCGAACAACTTCTTCCTGCCAAGTTTTATCAAAATCGGGCAAAGATTTACAGTGTTCTTAGTAATAATAATTTTGGAAGGGGTCTTACATACATGGGGCTCTCCCATTCGATGTACAGCGTCGAGGCCCCCAAAGGGCACATCTACATGAAGTTCCGAATCGAATGACACCTCATTTATTCATGAAACCGGTTTATTTCATTCATGAAACCCGTTCGCGTGTTTAGGCGCTACGTTGTTTACAACAAAGGTAACAAGAAGAAGAAGAACAAGAACATTTTTTGAAAATGCCGTTTTTGCTCATTTTTGGCAACTTTTTTCTTAAAATCTATTTGATCTACGAAGTTGAAAAGAAATTAATCTCATAAATGAAGATTTGTCCTATATTTTAAAGAAAATTTGGGACTTTTATCTGTTATAGTAAAAGAAAAGAGAAAAAAATTGTCAAAGTTGGGTGTTTTTAGTTTTTGACGATCAACCCGTATACAACTTTTCTACCAGACAGTTTTAATGATTAAAAATAAATTAGATATACAAACCTTATACCCGTCATTTGTGAAACTGATTCTATGGTCTGGTTGTAATTCAACATCGCCCTTAAACCAGGACACTTTTGGAACTGGATTACCCTTGAACGGTACAGATAGTCCAATTATTGAACCTTCTTCGGCCCAGGCGTCACGCATTGGATGTGCAAACGATGGCGGCTCAATTGGCATATCATCTCTTGCTTGATCTAAACATAAAATAAGATAATATTTAGATTTACCATAAAAAAGGTTAGGACTTGAACGGAACTTTGAATGATAAATTAGCGAAAACCTTGAATTAGCGGCACTTATTAGTCAAGTATTAATATGAAAAGTTACAGAGAAATCAGAATGAACTTGAGGTTGATTATTTTCCAGTGGAACAACCTATTCAGAATAGTAAATCGGTAAAGATCTTTGGAGGAATATGTCTACCCTCCAGAGAATAGTTTCACAGAATTTATTCACTTCATTCGTACGAGCTCATCCGAGGTGAGTGATTTGCGGCATTTTAAATTCTGATTCCCGACAAGTTGATAGTAAAATATTGCATTTCTTTCAAGGATTCCTCTCAGACTCCAGGATGGTTCCCTTATTAAGATTTGTGCTTTAAGAAGTTATTTTCACATAATATGGGTTTTGACCTAGATCCCTTTTGCAGAGTTTGGGAGGCTGAGGTCACACCCTTTCATTACGTGGCAAACTGTTAGTTGCGAGAAGATTGTTCCAGAAACAAATACAAGTCTATAAAAACATCTGTGAAATGCTTAGTCAGTTTAACCTTAAAGGGTTGTTGTGAATATTAAATTGGTTCAGCGGCGGCTATGGATTTAAGAGTTAACCCAGCACGCTGGTGTTTCAAGTTTGAATACAATTCTTAGCGTGGCACAATTTGGACAGGTGAAACCGCAGTGAATTCACCGAATTATTTATAATACAAAGAAGATATCCTTCTGCTTACCTACGACGTCCAGCCTAGCTTCAGATGTTACAACGCCAGCGTTGTTAGAAATTATCGCTGAATAGGTTCCAGCATCCAGCGGCGTTGCTTTATCAAACAATAAATACTGGACACCATCAGGTAATTCAACTGACTTAATGTGTTCTCCATCAATATCAATAGTACTACCATCGTGTTGCCTGAAATCAAAAACTGGTGTGAACACTCGCTATTCTTCCACTTATTGCAATTATTACAATTACAATTGACGAAATTTTCTATTAATGCCGAATTTTAATAAACAAGGTCAGCTAAATGACTAAAATGTTTAGTTATACTCAAACATCTAGGTGATGTGGGTCTGCTAAAAATGATTGCATTATTTATTTTATTTTTAAAGGGCAAGTGAACATAAATAAACTTGAAAATAAATAGATGGATTACCCACTACCCACATCAAAATTCAGAAGTCAATTTTCAAGTTTTGAGTTTCATCAAACGTCCCCTGAAAACCCCAAAATGATTTTTCCGGGGAAATTTTTCGTTCTCATACTAGGAGTTATCCGGCTAAGTTTATTAAAAACATTTTGAAGCAGTTTTTGAGAAAATAGCAAGTAGCCGTACGGTTATGGTTGACAGAAGCTTAGAAGCAAAAGCAACTATAATATAAAAACGGAAAGATAATTTCATGCTTCTTTAAACTTTTCAATTTTGAAAGACATTGTTTACACTAAAACAAACTTACAAGTACACAGATATTTCGCTAAAAACATTTTTGACGAAGTCGAGGTATATGTATTTGCGTTACGGCGAAAATTCTATTTCGAAAATTTGTCAAGATACCAGTACTTCCTCTAATTAAAGTATGTTTGCTAGTCGCTTCCAAATGCGAAACTTAATTTGGTAGCAAAGCACGCCTGAAAAAATAGTCATTACTTTACTTTTTACATATTTTAAATCCTTACCATGTGATTTCTGGTTTCGGATTGCCATTTGCTTTAATAGTAAGCCTTACTGGAAATCCTTCAACGACAGTCTGTGGCACGAGGTGCGTCTGGAACTCAGGTCGACGATCCTTTAAGATGATTTCAACCTAAAAAAAAACAAAAAAAAAACGGTAATTATCGTCTTACGCCAACTGAAACTCTTAAATTAGATCAAACCATATTGAAAACCAAATCATTACGAGAATGAAGTAGTAGACTCATTAGCCTTGCTAGAGAACTAATGAAGCTATTCTGGAAATCCAGACCTGCCGGCATAGAAATCAGCGAGAAAGGCTAGGGTGGTAAACCTTGACAGCGAATTTCCAGGCCAGCGATCGCTGTCACAACGCAATTTTGCAACAGAGAAATAAAAATTGGAGAATAACGGAATTATAAAAGCAGTGGAAACACGGAAGGGTGTCTCCAGGCTAAGAGATTTACAAAAGGCAGAAAGACAATATATTTTTCTCTCGTAGGGTAGTACGCAGCCAGAGTTTTTAGAAATTTGGGAGATGACACGCTTGTGTAGACAGTTATATACCTTAGATAGGCAAAATGGCCAATTTACAGTGACGGATTTGTTATCAGTGAGTTTGGGGAAACGGAGTGCCGTTACGTGCGACAGCCCATTTTGTTCTTTTTCTAAGTTTTTGTGTTGTAAGGAAGCATTCTCTCAAGGAAAGGAGAGATTTGAAGCTCAAGTATTGCAGTGAGACCAAACGCTTCCTCAGGACAACAGTTAGAGATAGGAAGGATAAGAGTTGGTGTGTCCGGTAATGAACGAGCGGACGAGGCGGCCAAACGCGCCGCCTCTACAACTACTGATGAAGTCATCCCTGTGCGTCCCACTGACCTAAAAGTTTATAAGAAACTTATAATGAGAAGTAAATAGCAAGGGCAGTGGGACCGCACAAACGAAAAACTGAAAGAAATCAAACCACGTGTTCTGAATGCTACAGTCGAGAACTACTCGCGGCACGAATCTGTGATTTTGACAAGGCTAAGGATTGGACATACACGTGTGACACATGGGTACCTCCTAATCGCCGAAAGAAGGCCGAGGTGCCCCCGATGCCGAGAAAGGCTGACAGTGTCGCACATACTGGAAGGGTGTCAGGCACTGCTTAGCCAAAGAGAAAGAGCAGGCCTGCCACATGACAAGCGCGCGATTCTTGAAGAGGGTTCTCCTTACATAAGGAGGCTATTTACATATTTAAAACATATTAATTTATATTGTAAAATCTAGGTTAAGAATTAGGTTAGTTTATAGTTTAGTTCTTTTAAAGGGGAAAGGAATATCGAGTACTTTCCCCTTGTGTGAAATGTGGTGCGATTGTATTTATTAGCGTGAATGTATTTATTGGCGTGAATGTATTTATTGGCAAGAATGTATTTATTAGCGTGAATGTATTTATTGGCGTGAATGTATTTATTGGCAAGAATGTATTTATTAGCGTGAATGTATTTATTGGCATGAATGTATTTATTTGAGTAAAAGTATTTATTAGCAAGAATGTTGTATGAATGTTTAGGATAGATCACAGTACGGGGTTGAAAGAAATTTTATAAAAGTATTTCAACCCCTCTAGGTTAATTTTTAGACTAAGTTTATTTTAGAATGTGCAGGAAAATTTGTTAAAAGTACTGCCATTATCATAGTTCTAAGGAAATAGCCTCCTTATGGTAGATTAGGTTTAGTAATTAGTTATATTTGTTAACAAAACACTTTTGGTCTTGCTTTAATATCTTTAGTTTGTGTAGATAAGGGAAGGCACAAATATATCCCACTCTCCCCCTCGTCGACTGGATCGATGAGATAAGAGGGGATGAGTGGGATATATACTCCAACATACCTGGGCTCCACCCTACCTTGCTCCGCAAGGTGGTATGTGGAAGCCCGAAGGAACCGCGTGCCGACCCAGCTCGAGTGGATAAAAGAAGAGAAAAGCTTATAACTATTAGGGGCGCTAATGACCTCAGCAGTCGATGCGCCAGAAAAAAAAGAAAAGATAAAAGTCACATTAGGCTTAGGTGGAGTACCCTGGGCACCCCTGAATAATAAATAATGTATTAGTAATATATGTCAAATGTCGGCGTCTGGCAGTACATGGACTGATCCGTTTGTAAAAATAACTTTAGGGTACAGAGAATCCCAAAACCATTATTTCTGTGTAAACCCAAAATGAAAAATCAGCATGAAAAAAGTATTTCCTCTTTCGAGGGGTAAGAGAAACTAAAAATTACCTTAGCTGAAGAACTGGCTTCTCCTAGCTTGTTTACAGCGGTCAGGGTGTAAGATCCTGCGTGTTCATTCAGTGTTTTGTCCACGGACAATCCGACAAGACCTCCTGGTGAATTGATAAAATTAACAGCTCTTGAAGTTCTGACTGGCAGGCCATCTTTAAACCTGAATAACAAAATAAAATCATATTAATTTGGTACCATTGCCAGGTCATAAAATAATCTCTAACTGTTTACTTTATTTATAAATTTAACATTATAAATACATTAAAACTTGTTGATATGGCCGCCCCAAGCACTCATATGGCCCAGGACCAAACTAAAATGCAGAGCCCTACAAGTTACCTTTCATTTATATTTCTTGATTTTGATTTATTGGAAGTTATGAAATTAAAGCAAAATTTCGTGAAGATTAAAAATTTATATTTTAATATTATGTTTACTATACATATACGAAAAAAAGAAAGCTTATGTTTCAAAATTTTAAATAGCTTATTAGTTATTGCTACACAATATTTACCATTTAAGTTCAGGTAGAGGGAATCCCATAACTTGAGCTTCCAAAAACATTGGCTCACCTTCTGTAGTGGTTACATCACATAATTTTTTCAAAATGACTGGCGCTGTAGGACTTGCTGTTAAAAAAAAAAAATATAAAAAACCGGAATTAAAAGTTTTCTTTCAAAGACAATGAAATCTATTTCATCGTTGATTTTATCCAACTCAGCAGACCCAAAAATATTTTCGATATACGAGTATGTTACTTCACTTAGGCTAAATTAATTTAGAATAATAATGGGTAATTGAATGACGTTGAGAACCTGATCCGATGATAATAAAAAAAGGAAAGTGGATAAGCCTTCTCCTTACAATTCAAGCTGCATTTAAGCTCGGTGCATAAAAGAAATGACAACTTTCCTAAACAAATAAGTTCCTCAAAATTAAATTCAAGCACATATGTCTGAATTTTACATACACATTTTGACTATTAGTTCGTTATGTCGCCTAAACGTATTAGGTCTCTCACAAATAGCCAGAACAAAATAATAGTTTTTTTTAGAAAAATCATGATTGTCTTATAAGTATTAGTAAGTTTACACACAAATATCAGTTAATCAGCGTGCATATCTAAAAATACGAGTGCTAATTGTGAAATAGGAAGAAAAAAGTCCCAAATCAGCGTACTGATCTTAGAAAGATTGTTTTAAAATGACAATTTTATGTTGTTGATAAGACTACGCTTTCCAGAAAGCTGACAAGTCAAATACAACCACAAGATTATGTGCACTTGCTCTGCATAAATGGCAGTATCTAAAGTTACAAAAGAGTAACATAATGAGAAGTGAATTTACAGATTGAAATTCTAAGATAGGAGGTCAGAGTTGAGTCACGGCCAAACTGCATTTTCGATGAAGAAGTAATTCATCATGAATTTCTTCCCGATAGAATTTTCATGGAGTACTTCTGTTCACAACTCGATTTGAATCTACTAATAAATGACTCCGCGTTATTTAATTTTGTCATGTCTTAACAACAACAAAAAATTGCAGATATTTCTTCTAAAATAAACTTTAAAAACTGAACTTAATGGGAGACAATTTTTTTTAATGACTTTTTTTTTAATAAACCATTACTGTATGTAATGGAGTAGTTAAATGTTTTGTGATTCCAAAATAATAATAGAATGAAATCAGCGCGGGAACCACATAAGTTGGTTGAAAGATGGTTTTCAACAGTCAATCAAAGCGCTGTATTTTGAATATTAATTCAACAATCATAAAAGAAAATGAAAAATTTAAAATGATCATTTCTTTTTTTCACATTTTTTTATAGAGGTTAATATGTGTAATAAAGAACTTACGATTCACAGCAACTGCACAGATACTTGAATCAGTACCAAGACTATTCTCCACAAGCACTTTATAAGCACCACAATCCGCTGGCGTCACCTTATCTATTCGTAATTTAATCGATCCATCAGGATGATTAATTAATTGCACATGATCAGATGCTTTTAGTTCTTCGCCATCCTTAAACCTGGATAAAAAGTATGATAAAATATATAGATTAGGGAGGAAAAGTTACGCGATAAATTACATCAAAGAATACTGACCATTTAACAGTGGCTGAAGGACTGGCTTCAACTTTACAACGCAGTTCCAGGGGATCGCCTTGTTCAACTTCTTGAGCCCGGCCAAGTGTTTTGCTAAACATCGGTGCTAGCATTGCCAACTTGACGTAGCACTGGGTGTCCGCATGGCCAGCCACGCTGTATGCTCTTACTTTGTACTAATAATCACAAAATTAACCTAAGTTTAATCAGTTAGTTAGGTTAGTACAAGGGCAACTACAAACACTCTCGGTTGGACCCCTAATTGGACAATGAGATTTATAGATGACCTCACTACATTAAATGGGCTTACATTCAGAAACAGTTATGTTGCAGATAGAAATAGGCAAACACCCATTCATTTTATATAATTTTTGCAGGAGATTATGATCATACGGTACAGAAACGGTGTAAGAGTTCAGACCCAGAAATAATACGAAAAAATAACTCACGGAAAAATATAATATATTTTTTACCCATATATCTTTCTTCATTTTGTAAGTCCAGAAGGTTACAAATCAAAATTTCAGAATAGTCGGGAAATCTGTTTATAATTTTCAAGGCAGCTGTTAATGCGGTGATAGACGGCAGAAGGCAATTCCTAAGTTTGTTATATGTTTTTACCCGGAATGAGCCTTATCTCCGTTGGATACCGAAGTGTTCGAATGAATTGTCAAAGTGGGAATAATAAAAAAAGGTAACGCCTACTTGCAACCCGTAAGGAAAGATTTGCGACCATCTAGCTAAAATTTTAATTAGATTAATTAAAAGTAAGGCGGAGATTGAGAACCGCATCAAGTATCGCCGCAATACACCTTAGACTGACGGTGCACGTCTCTAACAACACATTAATATGGCGCCTGTCTGCTCGAATAGATAGGTTGCGATGAGGGCACTAAATGTGTTTTTATCACCATATTGGGCACTGGAGTCACTCTTTTTTCAGACAGTAATATTGGCACAGTTCACGTTCAATGCTCTAATTTCTCATGAAATTCTAGATGGTGCAATTTATTTGGTACACAGTATCACATCCAGTAAAAACTCAATTTCGAAAATTTGGAATCAGATTAAATAACAGTTCAATTAAAAAACAAAATCCCTATGGTATTTAGTGTTTACCTTTCCGGAATATTCCTCCTTAAAATGCGGAATGTTGAGATGACTGGAGACGCTTCCTTCACATCTTGTGTCTAGTGTCATGCCTTCGCTTATTTCAAGCTCAATTCCATCTTTGGACCTGTTAAATAATCCGACGGAAAGAATTTTGTTCAGTCCTGCTGCAAACTCGGAATTTGATTTGCAGCATCATTAATTATGTTGGTGATAAAACCATAGAATACACAAAAATGTGAAAAGATTATACAGGGTGATCCATTTAAAACGCACCAATCGCAAATAACTTTTTAGGAAAGGGGAATTTCGAAAAAACGTACGAAGTAAACTATATGTTTTTTTTGGTCTTGTTTTCAAATTTTCCACCCACGATGCTGTATCTTTATTTTTAGCAGAGTTACGGCCAAAAACCCGATTGGGGTTTCATAAGGACCACTGGTTTTGACAATGATTATGAAAACTACATAAAAAGTTGTGAAAAATGATGTTGACTCGGTTTCGATATCCCTAATATTTGTCAAGATATTTAAGATCAAAGTTACAATTCTATCTATTCGTGATTGGTTTTCAATATTAATTTTACACCAGAAATACACGCTTTTGGAGGTCCTATGTCTGCAAAAAATGTTATTTGTGACGCAAAGAACAAAAATAATAATAATTAAAGATTTTAAAAATGTAGTGCAATGTAATGGTTATGATGGGTGAGTCAGAAAAATTTGTTTTATCATCAAGTAAAAGCAACCATCACATCATTTTAATGTACCCTGTATGCAAGACTTCATGACCTTTGATTACGGTAAGAATCTCTTGCCAGGGAGGGACGGGTGTTGGTCTAGTGTTCTAGAGCGTGGCTTTATAAGTGGGAGATCCCCAGTTCGAATCCCGCGTATGACTACATTTTATTAAAAAAAGTATTAGATGTATTAAGCATTATGAATAACTGCATACGCGGGATTCGAACTGGTGATCTCTCACTTACAAAGCCACGCTCTTAATCATTAGACCAACAACCTGGCAAGATATTCTTACCGTAATCACAGTTCAAGAAGTCTTGCGTACGGAGTACATTAAATTGATGTAATGGTTGCTTTTATTTGATGATAAAACTAATTTATCCTGATTCACCCACAACCATTACATTTCACTTCATATTTTAAAATCTTCAATTGTTATTATTTTTGTTCTTTGCGTCGCAAATAAAATTTTTTGCAGTCAGAGGACCTCCCAAAACGTGTATTTCTGGTGGAAAATTAATATCGAAAACCGTTCACGAATAGATAAAGTTGTAACTTTGATCTTAAATATCTCAATTAATATTAGGGATATCGAAACGGGGTTAACGTCATTTTTCACAGTTTCTTATTTAGTTTTTACAATCATTGTCAAAACCAGTGGTCCTTATAAAACCCCAATCGGGTTTTTGGCCGTAACTCCGCCAAAAATAAAGATACGGCATCGGGGGTAAAACATTTGAAAACTAGACCAAAAAAAACATATAGTTTGCTTCATGGTTTTTTTCGAAATTCCGCTTTCCTAAAAAGTTATTAGCAATTGGTGCGTTTTACTTTACCAGCGTTTTTAATGGATCACCCTGTATATATATGTATATATATACAAATTTCAAGCAAAACTGTTGAGTAGTCGTAGTCTTTTGTTTTATAGTGCATTACAGACAGTATAATAATAATAACAATAATAATAATAATAATAATAATAATAATAATAATAATAATAATAATATTATTATTTCAGCCACGGGACTTGTGCCGCGGTCGCTGGGGGAGGGCCTCTGCATGATGGGAATCAGGAGGACCATCATATACGAGATGCAGCAGGCTGTGGTTCTCCACACCTGCCGCATTGTAAGGGAAGTGCTAAGGGGAAGACGCCAGAGACTAGCACGGACATATTTTCTTTTGTCTTTATCATTGTCCGGTTCCAGTTAGAACCGTAATACCACAGGTAATACCAAAGAAAACAGGTTCCTCCCTTGTCTGCGGGCCGCGAGGAATTTGAAAAAAAAGGAAAAATAAAAAAAAAAAAAAAAAATAATAATAATAATAATAACAATAATAATAATAATAATAATAATAATAATAATATAATAATAAATCACTTGATAACTAAAACAGTGGCATGAACTCTAGCAAAATTTGCAAACCGGCTCTCAGACTAAGCTGTATTTACAACGCTTCAAACCAGACTAAAGGCGAACCTTAAAGAGGCCACATTAGATTCCATTTAAAGAGGTTTCACATCCCTTGTGGTGATAGCACCGTGCAGTCTGTAGAACATCCACAGTTCTCTTGCAGCCTTCTATAATCATAGAGAACCCCTCTACTTTCGAAGAGTTTCCTGACCAATAGAATGTAGCCTATACCGTTCACTGATATAAATCGCTATAATTGATAAAATATTTTATATTTAGCCCATTCCGAGGGTTTAATCCTACAATGAACTCAAACCTAATGTGAAATTTGAGCTTCCTGAGATTTTGCGTTATTGAGATCTTTTGATCCAACGCACGCTCACATACCAATTTCGTAAAAACCACTATTTCTCATTCGTGTAATTTCTTAAAATGTATAATTCCGGCAAAAACACAATATTTGAAGAGTTACAGTACTTCTTAGAGAAAGTAAATAACTTACCAAGTCAATTCTGGTTTTGGAACACCTTGTGCACGAACTTTTAAATCTAATTCTGCATATTCTCGTACCATTACATCATCTAATTTTTTAGTAAATTCTGGTTCTTCCACTAGATGGAAACAAATAAAAAGTTAATTAGGTACTTATTTTTTGCATAATGTAAAATGGTGATATGTTCTCAGTATTAAAGCAATAATAAATTTTATATAAGGCACATCAACAACTAAGATCTTTGGCGCCTGCAGCTTTCTCAGTGCACTGTCGGCCACCGGACGATTTTCTCGTTACAAACATTATCACAGAACAGTGAACTGCAGCGGTTTCTAACTCGGACATCAATATGCCTTCTTAATTTTACTGTTCGATTCGTTCGCACTGCTACGATACGTACTGTGTATTTTTAATTTGGCATCTGCTGAACTTTCGCCAACTTCATTGACAGCTGATAGTGTGTAAGAGCCAGCATCATCCAACAGTATTCCTATGATTTTCAGTTTGTAGACTTCGTTTACATCGTCCGTAGTAATATCAAAATGATCACTTTGTGATAATTTTTTACCATCTCTACGCCTGCGAAAAAGAAAATTATTTTAATTGCTTAGCCACTTCACGTACTGGTCGTTCTTAAAAAGATTACTATCCTCAATATGTGTTGGAACTTACATGCGTACATACAGTCATTTACACCTATGATATTGGATGAGTTTGACCTTGTGAACAGGACGGTGTAGTCAGCTTCTTTTTTTTTTATGAGCTTGAAGTTCAAGTAAAAACTGCTAATCGAAGAATAAGGATACAATGCTGATTTCGTCCAAATTAAGAAAATACAAATAAAATGCAAAAAGGCCTGCAGTATATTTCTTGCATTCATAGATAAACGCTCTTGGTACTGTACAGTAGCCGAGCTGTTAGAGGCGAGACCTGCAAAGCTAATATGTATTGTGGTACTGAGTTCGATTCCCGGTCTAAGCTTTAGATTTTATAATGCTTAATTTGAAAATTTTATAGTAAAGTATGTTTGCTAATCGCTCCCGTTCATGACACCTAATTGGTAGTTAGTTGGACGTGGAGCCGCCTGAAAAAAGTAGACCTTACTTTATTTTACTTTGGTACTGTACAGCTAGATCAAGATCTAGGAGGTGCAGTGTACAAGAGCAGAGAAGAGAGAATTCAAGCTGCGAAATAAAAGTTCTGGAATGTGTCTAAAGAAACAAGAAATGAGAGGAGTTGAACTTCCGAGCCAGAAGCCACACATCAGCTAACTCTTCCTACACGCTTAATTAAACATTTCCTCCTTTAACTTATTTTTGCCTAAGCCGCTATACTTTGCAATGCCCTAAATTACTCAAGAAATATAACTTACCAAGAGATTGTAGCTCTAGGATTTGAATGTACAACAGCTACAAATGTACTGTCTTCATAGGGGATGCCAGTAATATCTTTAAATACTAATATTTCCGGTTTCAATTGAACGTCTAATCGTGCCTGTAATTTATAACATAGAACTAGCATTTTATTGTTTTATTCTTCTAAAATGAATTGAAAATTTTATGCTTGGTTATGAATAATAAAACAAACTAACCGCACATTCAGCTTCGCCACTTTTGTTGACTGCTTTGAACTTGTACTCTCCAGTGTTTTCATGTTTGCAAGAAGGGATCGTCAGCGTGAAGATACACTCTTTCAATCCGTGATGGATCAGTTTACTGTCAGAATCTGCGATCATTTCTGTCGGTACATCACTGCCATTTACCTGCCTGAAACAAATACAAAAAAGTAGCATAATACATCATCGTGTCTGATGCGCACAATGTAACACCCGTAGATAAGGATACGCATTCTGTTCCATTTTATCATGCACACTGCCATAGCATGTTGGCTTCTTGAGGTGCGAGTTCATGCGAAGCTGTGCTACATTTCCATTTTACATCTTAGCTTTGCGGGCGCCTAAAATTGCAAGCACCTGGCGGTGCCTTCAGGCGGTCATTTATCCAGGTATTAACCACGCCCGATTATGCTTTACTTCAATGATCGGACAAGAACGTTTACTAAAGACCCTTATCTAGTTAAATCCGTAAACTTTATTCTGAATTTTTGAGGCAACCAATTTTATGATATAAAAAATAGTCAGTGTTAGGACTATAAAATACACTGAATTGGCCCCTTAAAGCAGAGAATAACTTATTTCTTTTCCCATATATACCGACTAAAATGGCTACTCTCGAAAAAAAATCAAATAAAAGTATGAAGGTAAAAAAGAATCCGTAGACGCATTTTTTATGAAAATACGAGAAAACTAAGAAAATCCATTCACTGGAGTGGCACTGCCACTTTAATCGAGAATGTATAGCATATCTGCCATGTATCATATACCACAACAAATCTGCCATATACAATATCTGGTATATCTAAACTTACCACTCCACTTCTGGAATTGGATCGGCTGTCAGGACCACTTTCAGTACGGCTGTGTTGTTCTTCGGCACAGCTTGAGCAACCAGTGGTTTTTGAATTTGCGGTAAACGGAAATCTTTAGCATCTACAGAAAGCAGAAAGAAAATACCATATAATTTCACATCTAAGTTTTCCAAATAATTTTAAATTAAAAGTCTACACCTGTTGGATTGGTGCTAGCAAGTACTAGAAGATTGAAAGAAATGTCTTTTCTTTGAACTTGTACTATTAATTTTATTAATTACGTACTATTAATACTATTAATATAAAAGTACTATTAATTATTAATTTTCTTGTATAGGTACAAGATCGTTTGAGAATCTTGGGAAATGAGGAGAAAGAAAGCTGTTGTCAAATAAGGCGCGTCTCTTCCCTTTATTGGATCTGAACATGCGAATGTAACAAATTTGATCACTCTCCAGCTAGCTAAAATCCTTAATAGGGCTGACGTCACGAAGCTAGAGTTTCTACAGAACACCTCCCAGACTACTGGTTTAGGTCGAGTCTGGGCACTTTGGTTTAAGGGGAAGTAAGGAGACTCTACATACTCGTATTTATTCTCGAGAGCTCTTTTGAAGAGTTCATAAGACAGCAGAATTGCACCTATACAGAGTTTAGAGAGTTGTTGGTTTCAGGGTATTTGTTTGATCAAAGTAGTAGTCAAATAGAATATTCCAAGGGAAGAAGGCAGTACACTAATACTGTACTAAATTGGCTGTGGAGATTAAAGTTGTGGACTCAGCTGCACTAGAGCTGGAGTCCCATTATTAAGTCAAGACCAGAACTCTCTTCTTGGAAGACTAGAGAAATTAATTTTACTCTCGGCTCCAGATTCCAACGCCTCAATTCCCGAGTAAACAGAATTTGAAAAACTGTGTTAATCGTTAATTGTCAAAACGTGGATATTCATTAATTTATGGGTTCCCCAGTCACTATAAAGTGAAGGGAAAAGTTTTCTGACCCATCGGCAAAGGGAACGAGCCACCTGCTGTAACCGGCTACATTTTCTCAAACAAAATATCGAGATAAATGGAAGAATATGAGAGAAAGTAGCGCAATAAATCTAAGCGTTATGAATTTCCCAACATTATCTCAAGGTAAGAGTTCACGGCGAACTTCAGGCTGGGACAAGAAGGCATTTTCCTGCAGGCGCATATCTTTTAGAATCAATATGAAGAACAGCTCCTATACGCTCTCCATGTGAACACGACAAGCGACAATATGGCAATTCGGCAAAATTGCCGCTGATGGTTGACAAAGTTGGCATTTTTCATCCAATGACTGGGTGCTGGTAGATAATGTAACTATGGGCATAGAAGCATTGGATAGCGTTGGTCTCGGTCCCTCTCCTCGAAGAGTAATAAGTGCCTATGTGTTCACTGAACCCACTAATGTTATTGCAAGCCTTTGTTTGTGTTATTAGGTTTAAACACCCGAAGCACACGAAGATCATCGAATAAATAGCAAGTCTAGTTCCTTCTGCTTGGTAAATGCAGATTTCTTACCAATTATTTTCAATTTGGCGGATTCTGTGGCTTCGCCCAGATTGTTAGACAGCACCACTCTGTATTCCCCGGTGTCCGTCAGCTGACAATCCACCACCTCAAATTTATATTTGACTTCACCTTCTTCTCTTGCAATAAACCTTTCTGATCCTTTAATTTCTTTTCCATCTTTGAGCCTGCCAATCGAAGTGAATTTTTAATTGTTATATTTCAGTAATCTTATGAATAAAACCAAACTAATAAACGATTTGGATATTTTTTTTTTCTTAACAAACCAATCAGTAAAAACCATTTCTTCATACTCAGACGACGTGAATTCCCGTGAAAACTCAAAATAGTATGCTAGATTGCATCGCCTATGAGAAGTAAGTGAAAGAAAAAAATCTAATGTGAACATTCTTACCAGAAGTTTGAAAAAACTTAACCATCGTCTACCTCAAAAGTGTTTCTAAAATTAATTATTTCTGGAAAAAAAAACGGTGCAAGTAAAAAAGGGGGCCTTTTTCAATAAAATCTCATAAACTAAACAACCATTTCAGTTAAGCTAGAAGGATTGAAAGATTTTGTCAAAGTTCTATTGTCGTATCCTCTCATGGCTCATATAAGAAATATAAAATTTGTGGCAGTTTTTAATTAATTTTTAGAGTAAAAGTTAAACAAAAAAAATGGAAGGCCTACATAATGCAATTAGTAAATAAAGTGTAAAGAATAATCATAGCAGAATTATTATTTAAGAACCCTCATTAATGCAATTGAAGGTCAATGTTAAAACTAAAAACAAATAAATAATTATTTTTGTGTTTACCATTTTGCAGTTGGTTTTGGTGTGCCAACTGCTTCAATTTCGAAAGTATGTTCCCAGGTTTCAAATACATCTATATCTTTCATGTAAGATTTCGTTATAGTTGGAGATGCTGTAAAAAATCAATGAATAAATAAATACAATACCTACAAATAATAAATTAATAAATCTAAGTAGCAATTGAATCTCTGATGAGGTGAATCAATAAACGAAACAAAATTATCTCAAAAACAGAAAAAATAATTCAGAATCTAAGTTGCACACCACACTAGAGCGTTTTTTAAAAATAAAATTTAAACTTGCTCTGTAAAAAAAAGAAAAAAGTAAAATAAAAACCTTTAAATACGCAAATAATTATATAAAATTTGAAAAAAAATGAATTGATGTTAATTTTTTTATCAGACATTTTTGCTTTCAAAATCCGTAGTAATGTCTGCTTTATTCAATAAATAATTAGCAAGTTAGTAAAATTATGAAACAGCGGATGCAGACTTTTTTTTAAAACAGGGCAAAAACATTCTTATAATAGTAGATTTACAATTGGATTGAGCTTAAGTACTTGAACGCATTTGTTATTAGAATTTCCTGTTCAAATTTAAACTTTTTGTCAATTTACTAATTTAATTACGAACAAATATAATATTTTTAAATGAAAGAGATTGATTTAACTGAAAATAGTTTGTGCACTTTGTTTTAAGTAATATTGTTTTACTAAAAAATTCTGTTCCTGATTTTCTTCCTGTGGCTCTGGAAGATGTGGTTCTTTTGCTTGAGTCTGTTTTGATGATATTAAAAGTCCAGCATAATTTCGGCATTTCAAAAACCCTTTTAAAATTACTTTTTATTCATTTCACTTAAATCGTGCACAATATATTCAATCCAAATTGACAGATCTATAAATTATTCATAAAATCACACTATTGAGTGTTAGAATGTATCAAGCAATTCATGCAAAGAAGCTTATTAAACATACGTACATACTTTTTATATTTCTTAAACAAGATACATAAGAATACATAGAATACAGTAGTTTACAACGGCAAACAATTAATTTAACGGAAAATAACTGATACAAGTTAAAATGTATAGAAAACAGAAATTTATTAAAAAATAAAATGAAGTTTAATTTACGATATCAAAAATATTCATATACAGGGTGTCCCAAGCTATATGGATAACGACTTTTTCTCGAAACTAAGACAGCTAGAAAAAAACTAAAAATACGTGTTTCCTTAGTTTTTAGTTTTTTTCTAGCTGTCTTAGTTTCCGAGAAAAAGTCGTTATCCATATAGCTTGGGACACCCTGTATTTCAAGGTACAAAAACTTAAAGCTCTTATTATACCAATATTATAATTATTAGGTTAATAGCTTAACTTTTTTTTTAGGAAGTTTTTATGAAAACTATTACTGAAGAAATTTAGAATTTTGGTGAAATTTTGTCAGAAAACGTTTGAAAACATTTCAGGAATTTTCTAAATCTTCGAGAAGTCGGTAAAGAATTTGTGAATCAGAAATTGGTTATTTTTTAAAGAAAATATAAGATTTTATACATAATAAGTAATTTGCGTCCATTTCCGGATCGTTAATGTTCCGGATTCTTCTCAATGCATTGCTAAACTTTAAGAGAAAATTATTATGTTAAAAAATATTGTCATTAAAGAACCAAGAGAACTGAGCTCTTGAAGCAGAGACCATTGGTACCAATATCAATGTGTCATGTGAAAGTTCAGATTTTTCGTTAAAGATACTTCGTTAACTTCTGTGTTTATTGTGTCTGGAGCACCATCAGAATGGATACATGGATTGTGATCTCTTAAGACTCAAGATTGTTCCTGAACTTTGCAATAACATTTTCTGATGTTTCACCGAATTAATCATTCAACAAATATTCACACAAACGATCACAATAAATCAAAATAAATTTAGAATATTCTGTAGGCAACGACGTAAAGCTGATTTTCTTAGAACTGAAATTATTTTATAATTCGATCATAAAATAGACAAAATATATTCCCAAGGGTAACAAAAAGTATGTGCGTATTTTTCTGTTGAATGTAAAAGAAAATGCTTTTACTTATTTGTTGCTTATTATAAATTACTATTCGTATTGTACTTTTAGAGATGTTTACACAACTTAGCGCATTCTACAGTACGATTTCATATAAGATAACTCGTCACAATGAAACCTAATGAGAAACGTAAAGTTTTATTTTTTCTAATTGAGATTCAATTGAATGAATCAGCATTTTACCGATGCAGGTGTATGTGCTTTCTTTCAGCACGATCGAAGTCAGTGCTAGATGGAGTTTCTTGAAGGGATATGGCAGTATGAAAACTGCTATTTCAATAAATAACGGAAAAACATTCTAACGCAAATTAAAATATGAAACCACAGAGAGCGTTTCGGGTATCACTGCTGAGAGTAAATTTCTTCTTCTTGGGGAATGCGTGCACTTCTGGTGTTTGCTAACCATTAGACCATGTGTAAAACCAATAAGCTTTTTAGGAGAGTTTAATTAAAAGAAATACGCACAAACCTTCTGCCACAACCTTGATATTTTAAACTGCAAATAAGTGCAACATCGTTAAAGCTTGTAATTTTTTGGCGGAAGTTGTCAGGTTTGTTTAAATGAAGCACATATGTGGAGAATTTAGATTTTTGTGAAGTATTGGGGTACACTGCGCGGGACCTAAATCATTTTTTTTTTTTTTTTTTTTTGGCGCATCAACAGCTGAGGTCATTAGCGCCCGGAGCTTTTTCCAGTGCACTGCCGGCCTCCGGACAGTGTTCTCTCGTTACAGACAACACTGTCCATCACCGGACAGTGAGCTGTAAGAAGCTCCTAGGAAGAGAAAATCTAAGGGTCAGCTGCTGGATTCGAACCCGGGACCTCCGCGTGGGAGTCCAGTATGCTAACCTCATAGCTAATCCCTTCCCTACCTAAATCATTGCAGAGGCTTATTGTACAATACGTTCGTTGTAAGTCTTGAAAGATGGTTTTGTATAAAATTGGTAAATATTTCAGGTAGGAATGAACCTTTAGCGCCTCGTTGTGATGAATTACTTCACATTGAGCGGAGGTTGCACTCAGTTAACTGTAATGGCAGCTTGTTAAGGCGAAATTTTTAAATTGTATACTTAAGTAATATATTTGGTTTAAGTTAATCCTTCTATTAACAGTATTGTTAGAGTCGTTGACTATGTGTATAATCTCTAACACACTTCTTTCCTTTCTTTATTTTTAGGACCAGCGATTGAACTGGTAGTTTCAAGAAAACATTAGCACAAAGAAAGAGTAGTCCAAATAGTTCTAAATGAGAAATACATTAGAACAAACAAAAGATGAATTCTAAGAGAAAGTGTTTGAAATAGTTCCAAAATGTTCTCTTTATTTCTTACTTAAATTAACATATATCCATCAATGTTAGAAACTAAGAACAATTATTTAACAATTCTTATATTCTGCGTAGGGTATTTGAGCGGAGCATGTAAAACAATCCATATCAGCCTTTCACCCAATGCAAGCAACGATATGCACCTATATGCAGTGCTTGAGCATTTCGAAATTTTCAACCATTTCCTAATGCCTTAAACTTGTTTTATAATTTTTATCGTTTTTATTTGAAGTGTTTAAAAACGCTTTCATGTGGTAACAACATACATACGCTTGGGTGCAAAGGAAACCAGAACACCTGATTATTTGAGATTGCGGATTAATAATTTTCTCCATTTATATATATAATTTAACTGCTAAGGTCATTATGCCTAAGTTTGCTCTGTTGAAATAGGCCCCAACCAAGACACCTAAATCTTGCATTTCAATTCATGCCAGTTGTTTAGTTTGTACCAAGGGAAACTGTTCATAAAGCGCAATCCTTACATTCATGGAGCATAAGCTACCCTAAAGTATGATACAATTGCATAAACGTTAAAGAGAGTTAAGTTTTAGTGACCCTAAACGGTATGGATCTGGCACAATAGAGAAAATAACGAACGTGAATTTATAAAACAAGTTTAAGAATGAATAACGACCGTAGGTAGGTTGAATGAAGCTATTTTTAAGCTTACGAAAACCTTCCAGTGTTACATCTGTACCTGGAAACTGTTAAAAGTGTACATCGAAAAGCGCGACTCGAGAATCACATTGTTGAAGTTCCCGATCCTGCCTTCACGGTTGTAAAAGGAAAACCAGGTGAGAGGACTGCCCCTAATCTACTTCCCCTAATCTCTTTTCAAGGTTGGTTGGTGCAGCCAATACATACCTCGAATAAGCATGGTGTTCTGTTCTTCCCCTTTACATCCGTAAATTCGATTAGTGTTTTCAAGATCTACTTTTAAATTTTGCCCTATTTCATTAAAGTGTAAATGTATTTATTTGTAATGTAGTCAGTAATTATCTTACCATTGTTTTCAGTATTCTGCTCAAGGTTTGAAATTTTTGAATGTGTTTTTTGATTCTGTTCCACTAATCCATACTGGCCAAAGTGAGATGCCTCTAACTTACCATCAGATAAATTTGTTTCATCTAATTTATCAAACAACTTAGATCCAATACATGTTTCTAAATCGTCGATGGAGCTAGCATTGGGGTTTTCCATTGTCCTTATGGCTTTTTCAGCAGAAATTAGAACTGCAGAAGGTGTTTCAATGTCTTTAATATCTAAAGATTTTTGAGTTTCTTGTTCTTTATTCGCAGAAAGTGTTTCACTATCTGTTAAGGAAACATCAGCGTATTTTTGTGTTTCTTCTTCGTTTTCAGCAAAACTCAATGGTTTTAAAGGTGATTCGCCGTCCTTTATGATATCGTTGAGCTTTTGGATTTCTTCGTCTTTAACAGCAGAAATTAAATGCTCCAATGGTGATTCATCATCCTTTATGGAAACATAAGCGGGTTTTTGAGTTTCTTCTTCTCTTTCAACACAAATTAACCTCTTTAAAGATGATTCCCCGTCCTTTATAGAATTATCCTTGGGATTTTGGATTTTATCGTCTTTTTCTACAGAAATCAAAGACCTTACAGGAGATTCACTATCCTTTATGGAAGTATTTTCAGGTTTTAGAGTTTCTTCGTCCTTATCAATAGACATTAAAGTTTCTAAAGGAAATTCGTCATCCTTTAAGGTTACATCCTCAACTTTTGGGATTTCTTCGTCTTTTTCAGCAGAAGTTGAAAACTTTAAAGGTGATTCAACATCCTTTACATAAACATCTATAAGCTTCTGGATGTCTTCGTCTTTTTTAGCAGAAATTGAAAGCTTTGAAGGTAATTCACCATCCATTACAGAGAGATCAATAGACTTATGGGTTTCTTCTGTTTCTTTCACAGAAAGTAAAGGTTCCAAAGAGATTTCACCATCTTTTATAGAAACATCAGCGGGTTTGGGAGTTATTTCGTTTTTTTCTGGTTTCAAAGTTGGCTCACGAACCTTTATAGAAATATCTTTAGCTCTCTGGGTTTCTTCCTGTTTCTCCGCTGATGAAAATGGTTTTAAAAGTGTTTTACCATCATCGATGGAAACATCCTTGGGTTTTTGGATTTCTTCTTCTTTTTCCGTGGGTATTAAAGAATTTTTCATTGTTGCATCATCTGTTATGGACATTTTTTTGGCGATATCAGATTCCCCATTGTCTAGTTTGCCCATTTCTAAAGTCATTTTTGAAACTTCAGTGTCTTGGTTTTCTTCCAGTGATGATGTGATTGCTATCATGTGCATCTCTTTATGTATTCCGATCATTTCAATGTGTTGTTGTGTATCACTGTCGGTCATATATTGCTGCTGTCCTTTAGTTCGTATTTCAATACATTTAATGTAACCATTTTCTTTAATTTCATCCATTGTTTCATTAATTTCATTTTCCATTTGAACTAAAGCGTTACCTGAAAATAATCTTATTTAAATGTGATTTTTTGTATGGGATTGTAATAAATTATAATGAATGCCAGCTGGTCGAATGTAATTAATAATATTGCTATTAATTGCAGGAGTTACTTCATAGTTGTTGACATTGTTCACATACAAAAAGCTCAGAAAACAGAATGTAGTAGGTTGAATTGGACGTTCTTAAGAGGGTTGTTCTTTATCTCATTTGTGACACAACGTTCCTATAAACCATACTCAACTTTTTTCGAAAATTTGCATATTTCATTTCTTTAATATTTCAGGATTAGTTTCTATGAAAATAATTTTCAACTCCCTGAGGGTTTGAGCTAGAGCAAATTTAATTATACCACTAGAAAGAACACTAAATTTTCCTCTAGATGATGGCCATTTATTACTATTAAATGAGCACCACTTTGGATCTTAAAATTTAAAAAATTTAATTACTTTCAAACTTTCAAATAATTCACCTCTCTCCACAAATGTTTCTCTTTAAAAAATAAGCAGTCAGATATCTGAAAATAGTCTTAAATAAAAAGCTTCAAATTCATTAAGGATTGATGACTTGCTATCTTAAATTCAGCAGTTGAAAAGAAATTTTGACATTTATTGTTTTAAAAAGAAGCAGAAACATTGAAAGATTTTAAGTTACATTATATTTTGAAAACTAATATTTTTACAATTTACAAAATTTTGAAGCAAATGGTATTTCTGATAAACTCTTAAGGGGGCGGAATAAAAAACAGAAAAATTAACTTATTTTGATTGGCATAATTAAATTTGCTTTACTCTTGTTTGCTAAGAGTTATAACACTTTTATGAAGGGGACGTAGCGAACAAAAACGTAGAAAACGTTAATTTTTCAAAAACAGTTGAGATTCTGTATTTTTTTTTTTTTTTTTTTCTGCCGCATTAAGGACTTAGAACAACAACCTTAGTACGGCACTTCATCCTGCTATAATCTGAGCAATAGATATGAGACGTTGCGATGTTCCAAAAATACGAAGATTCATATTTCTAAAGTCCTGGGAAATCAATATATATTTTTTTTTCGGTGAGAGCAGAAATATACGAGGCACATCCAAGATTTGATATCTCGGTAAGCCAAGACAACTGCCCACAATAATTAAGTTGCAGTAACCATTTGAATTGCTGCGAAGATCATGAACCAGGGGATAATTAATTCCAGGTTCTGTCATGTTCTTAGACTGTCAGGCGGCTTTGTGGAACATAAAGTCATCATCGATTGTTGCACGAGAACTAGTGGCCAAAATAAGGTATTCGTTTGGATGCCTGGATATTCAAGTATATAGGCAATGATGGGTCTAATCGCTTTACCCAGGAAAGTTTACTGTGAGAGTTAAATCAATTAGGTCAGGTGGCCAAACTGATGACCATAAACATTCTTACTGCAGGATTGAATCATTCTGACAACAGGTACGTTTTGTCAGGAAGCTTCAAAAGCTTTTATATCTGAGATTTAGGCTAATGAGCAGCTTTCCTTTTTCCAGATTCTTGAGTTTAATTAAATAGACAGAGAACAAAGTAGTTGCTATACTAGTGATGCCCCAATAGACCCACGGTCGCGTTCGCGTAGAATTTGGCAATCCAGAAAATGTAGATTTAAACTAAACTAGGATTGGAATGAGGTTCGCTCTTTTTTGCTAAGCAAAAATTATTCATAAATTTTTACGAGATTTTACGTAGTTAGTACAATGGCTTACATAACAACACTAACGTAGCTTAAATTTTTATTTGCTTCATTAAATAAAACTTAAATGGAATCAACCATTGCGTACCATAAAAATAAGTAAATTCTTTTAGCAAATAAAATATCAACAAGTTGGTTTTTTTATCTTTTCAAATGTTAGTCAATGATACAGCAATTTATACTCTATGCTAGATACCATTCTACACTTTCCAACACTATGTTTTACGTTGAAATAAATATTAATTTTTATATTAGTTGAAATTATACGAGTAGTAATAGAAACTAGTGCCATTGTTAGGAGATTAAATTAAATTAAATAATAATTTAAAGAAGTGTAGTATTATTATAATATATACAAAGTAGAACTTCTACATTATCCAAGTAGAATGAGCCAAGAAGTAAATACGTTATCTTTCCTATTGTCTCCAATATACGGCTAACAACTTGTAGCAACCTTATTATTTTTGTTTTTTAGTTCCATAATTGATCTATAAAACTGATTGACTTTTCTTATTTGAACGCCACCAAAATAAATATATAAAAAGACCGCTAATTATTTGAGATTTTCTTTGTACTCTAACTAAGTGCTGTTAATTATTAATACTCTATTTATATTAACGGTAAACCTTTCTTGTAAATTGGTATCTCCTTTTGCAAACAGCTCCATAAATATTATACAGGTTTCACCTTACATTTAAATTTATCAGCTGAGGGAACTTACTTATAAAAGATAACGCTAATATTCATTGTATATCTTTATTTATTATTCAACCGCTTTGTTCAGTTTTTGTTTAACCTCTTTTCAAGGGGAAAAATGTTATTCTGGCAGTATTCAGAACCATTGAGTGATGAGCAACTTTAATAATCATTTTTGATATATGCATGTAATCCATACTTGAAGCAGTTAAAAAAAGGACCGGAGATAAAAATGTCAATCTCCCTTGCAGTGTCAAGGTTTTACAGCGCTTTTGCTAGATCTGATACTTTATTTTTACATTGTTTGCGAAATATTCATTCCCGTCATTCGGAATATAAATTTTGACAATTTCCACCGACTTTATCATTCAAGAAGATGCCCAGACTAACATCGGCTTCACTAAAATCCACACATTCAAGTAAATTTTTAGGGACCATAGATGCAATAATTTGCTGGTTTATGTTAGCAAATGTTTACCGTTTAAGAAGATGGATCAGTTTGGCACATAATCAGAGGGCCCCTGTACAATTGATTAAATTAGATGCTTTAACTCACAAGATGTGATGTAAAAAACAAAATAGTGTGTTAACTCAAATAAACTTTTTTTTTCATAATAATTCTTCTATTCTAGAGATAAAGTTTAGAAAAAAATGTCTGTTGTGTTAGATAGTTTCTGTAAAACATGTTTTAGGCTAAATTTTTTTGATTAATAACAGATATGTTAATAGGAATTTGTAAGTGAATAGTGAATTAACAATTATCACTTTATTTTTTTTTTTTTTAATTGATTTAATCAATTTAATTTACTTGAGACTATAGTAAATAAAAGAGATCTATATTTAATTTCTGCAAAGGGGATCAACTTCTGAAGGAAAGAAGTCTCAAATTTCCTCTCTTTCACATGTAAAGAAATTCTCAAATTCAAAATGGCAATTTTATGACTAGAATAGAAGAAAAACAAATATTAAATGAGAAATGTTGACCTTTTTTTTCCTCTATATTTTATCTTAAAGAAGCTGAATTACAGCAAAATGTTCGTGGGTAGGTTATTCTGAAGATAAAAGTTAAGGAAAATAAGTTCATGAAACTATTTAGAGTAGTTTCTGTCGAAAAATGTCATTTTAGTTACATTCAGTGCAATGAAATGTTTTTGTATTCAGCCGTTTTTAATAGTAATTTTGATTAATTTTTGTAACTGAATGTTCTATGGCTAAGGATGTTACTTCTCGGGGAGGAAAAACCAAGGCCTGAGAGCTTTACCCAGGAGCCACTCTCCAGAATTAAGAGTCTGATTAAACGGACGGGTCTGGAGGGTGAGCTCTAAAGTCGGGGAGCCACAATAGATCAATAGGGGTCGCGGTGGCGCAGGCCTTGAGGCCACCCAAATTTAATCTAATCTAATCTAATCTAACTGAATGTTCTCACCTGGTACACATTCATAACTACAGAATGAACACTGCAGTTAAAAGAAATAAAATATGTAGAAAAAAACTGGCGAACATAAAGAAAAACAAAGGCCAAGTAAATCCAAAAAATAGGTGATTTTAGAGGCAGTAACTTCATCCTAAACGTTTATAAAAGGTGTGTAGAAACAAAAATGACCGCTTTTCAATTTAATACTTTAATTATTATAATTTTTTGCGAATAATTTGGTTCCGTGTGTCCCTGTAAAGGATGAATTGCTGTTTTATTGACCATAGCGCTCAGTTTCTACTCTAATAGGAAGGAGAGTTTATAGGTGAGTGTTAACGCAGGGGATAGACATTCAAGATGCTCTTTTGATGACGTTTGTAGGCAGAAGCGCTCAGTCACTCTTTTGAATCGATGTCCAAAGTGGGTCAAAGCCATATTCAGCTTGGATTTTACTTGGAGAATGCCAATTTCAGCAACTGACATTAATATAAAGCTAAAGATTAATGTAGCATGTAGTTTGTAAACGTCCGACATAAATTGATTTTAAAATCTATTGAACTTTTTTTAGTTAGAAAAAACTTTTTTTTTCTACATCCTTTTGATAATATTCTTGCTAAAAAACCTTAACAATTTAAGAGGAGCTACGCAATTGCACACCATTGTCAAACCTAATCTAACAAAAACAGAAACACTCTAATAATTTCTTTTTTTGAACTGAACTTATTTTTTTATTTGTTTTGTATTTCTTGTAATTATTAATATTTGTTTGTGTGTGTTGTACTTAATTATACCTTGCAAATGTCCCTGTGATACTTCATGTCTAATTTGATCATCCTTGCAATGATCAGCCGTATCTATGATGAATAGATCTTCTTTATGCTCTAAACTACCAAGGCTAGCTACATTTTGTTCTTCTTCACTCTGTTTCTGTGTAATTGTGGCTACGCTGGTATTTTCAAGTGTTCCAGTAGATGATCTTGCTAAAGGACAATATCAAAATAAAAACAGAAAACACACAGTTTCGCACACACACACAGGCGAATAAATACAAAAAAGAATTTTAAATCTTGAGAAAATATTACTCAATAAATGTCTCCTTTGAGTTATGAAAAAAATAAAAAAATTCAATTGCCTTGGCTGGAATATAATCATACACTAAGAAAATATCTATCCATCTAGAGCAGAATATTTTATGGCAATTTTTTTTTTTTTTTGAAATCCAAAATCATGCTGAAATGAACAAATCAAAATCATGCTGAGATTTTTTGTTTCTCTAGTTTCTTATAATCTGGGGGAAAAAAAGTATGTAAAAAAAAACAAAAATTGAAAATATATTCGGTGATGTACTTTGCTTGACAAGAAGTGCATGCCTTTATTACCCGTTCTTGTACATTAATTTTGGATGAAATCAGTACCACGTATTTTAACTACGTTGAAAGTTTGAGAAAACCCTTCATTTTCTTGGATTAGAAGCTTTTTAAGGTAACCTTTTAGATAAATAAATACCTTCGAATGGGGTACGCTGGTATTAAAGATGAATTGGGGTATGAGGAATTTAGGGAATGGTTATCCTAGACAGCCAGCCCTCTGTTTTTCTTGGAACTTCCATAGAGAGTCTAGGAAGTTACGATGTTACAAGAGGATGTAATCTTAAGAACTTTTCCAGATTCATTTAATTTGGAGGAGCCACCTTCATTAAAGAGAAGTTGTATTGGCACTGGCCTAGAAACTGGATGTATGGTTTCACCTGGCCACGGTGAGACGTGTTAAACACATCTACGTTGGTTGTAGTGCTCCAAACCCCGTTAACTTAAAAAAATAATCCCTATAATTCCATGTGAACTCTCATTCACAGTATGTAGGGGTGAGTGAATTGACACTAGAGCGATAAAGTCATTAGGCTAAATTGCTGCATTAGAGATCATGAAAGGTATATTCGAGCAATTATTTTGGAGAAAGTTTGCCGCATTAATAACTCGGGCGAAACATGATTCATAAAAGTGAATTTTCTTTCCCCGATCTCAATAATTTGAAATGTAAAAAAATACATTTTTTGGCCGATTTTCAACACAGATTAACACATTGAAACTTCAATTTTTCGCGACTCAGACTCGCTGGAGTTGTGTAGTTCTTTTAGGAAAGATTCTAATCTAACAACGGCAAGAGGAGTTATTAAAGTTTATGTAGGTGCATTAAGTCTTGCTAGAGTATTTGCTAAGTGGATTTGAATACTAGATCGCAAGGAGGAAAAACTTCATACACAATAATTGTAAATAGCATTACTTAGGAACGCCTAATAGCATGATACGTCACTGAATTAATCTCTTAAAATTAATCAAATAAATGTAACAAAATAAAGCTAGGATCTGAGGTATTATTAAATTCCCAAAATAATTGTGCACCTGATACTAACTGTTGATGACAGAGATGATACTAACTGTTGTGCAGAATTTTGATAATATTAATGATTTATCATTAAGCAAACTTTAAAAATTGAAAATAATTTCTTATAACTGCAATAAATTTTTGATTTTAGGGAAAATAAAAAAAATAAAATAAAAAATGGTTGTCACTTACTCTGCACAATGACTGTAGTCTTTGTAACCGCTGTACCATTCTCATTTTTAGCTCGCACCTCGTATTCTCCACTGTCCTCAGCTTTGACTAAATTTACCGTCAGCTCGTAGTTCTCAACACGATGGCTATCCCTGGAAATCTTAATGTGAGCATCTTCATGCACCTCCTCGCCATCTTTGTACCTGAAAAATTCTAATTACTAGGCTCATTTAGGAAAAAATGCACACTTTTATATTCATCAACTGTGCTAACCTACGGCTGTCAAACTTAGAACATAACTAAATCTCAAGCAACCAAATACAAGTGTAGCTTAGAAGATTAGAGCAAAGTGTACTTAAGATAAACGAAGTGGTAAAGTAAGGAATGAGATTTATAAAGAAGAATTCTGCACTAGAAACTTTAAAAAGCTGAAGTTCGAATGGACAGGGCACTTTATAAGGAGAGATAGCACTAAGTTGAACAAGATTGTTATGGAGTGGACACCTCAGAACAAAGACAGAATGGGAGTCAGACAAAGAATGAGATGGGCAGGCGAAATTAGAAAAGAAGAAGTAGTAAACTAGTCCCTAAAAGTCCGGACAGATTCTAATGGCGCAACAAGTGAATAAAACTAGAAGAGGAAGCTGCGAATCGCCATTTTAAGTTACAGCTTGTTACTGAATTTAGCTAAAAATTTGCTGAAGAGGAGACCCCACACTTTTCGCATAAAAACTAAGTTTTGATTTTTGTTTATAATAAATGTATCTGAAAGTGTACTTATGAGTGTACTTATCTCTAATATATTGCACTTATGAGGTTTTATTTTATTTAATTATGTAAAAATGTATAATAAAGGCATTTTTATGATCATATTCTTTACACGTTTGGAGCAAAAAACCCAATATTTAAAGGAATTTAATATTGAAATTAAATTCAAAACAATATCCGAAGACCGCTGGCTTCAAAACATAAAGCTTGATCACGCTGGCAACGAACCCGTCACCTATCCGACAAAAAAATTTTCAAGGAGCTCACCCGTATCTTTTTTTAAATTATTTTTTTAGAGGCGGTCCCCGAGCGCTAGCTCATACCCGCCCCACGCTCACACCTCATTCGTACACTTCAAGTTGAATTATCAAATTATCATTCCTTACAATATACTAACTTCCTTGAATCCCTCTCCACATACGATAACAAACTTTGGAGAGCTACAAAAAAGTTTCTAAAACACCATTGCTTCCCCTCCTCTAAGCCATACTGATGGGTCGTGGGCAAGATCTGACAAGAAAAAGACTATCCTGTTTGTAAATCCCCTCTAGATGCCTTCACGGCCCCCCTTCTTCCTTGCAAGCCTTCTAATAACATACTAGAATTTCTAGACGTCCCTTTTCCTCTTAGCCCTTCCATCCCTCCGAGGTCAAATATCTTATCCAACATTTCTCTCTCAAGAAAAGTAATAGAAAGGTGTACGTTACCTGGGAATCTACTTGGACAGTAGATTTACATGGAACCCACACAATAGACTCGAAAGACTAAAAAAAGGTACGGACAACTAAGACGCATGTTCGGACTTAAATCTAAATTAAGCGCACCCCACAAGCATTCAGTCCTTTCAATCAAAAGCCCTCCGCCAAATCGTTAATTTTCCGCCACAGTCAATCAAGATCTCTGCATTGCAAAAAAATCAGCTTCTTAAAAGTAGAGAACCACATTTACTGGACTATTCAGGGCCCGGGGTAGTTTTGCATTTTAACTTCACAATCAACGACTTGAAAGGTACGTACAGACAAAGATGGAGGTAACAATTTCTGACCTGATAAAAAGGAATCAGTAATAATCGACCCACGTTTCCAATAAGCAAGTAGTTTTGTAAGTCTACAGAGCCTGTATTCTAGATTCAAACATTAATTAAGATCTTAAAACAAATATTTATTATCGACTTAAATTAACAGGCTGTATTAAAGATTTATTTTTTAATTTGATTAGAAATATGAATCAATCCCTAAATCAATTCGAAAATACGAAGTAAATAAATACAATAATTGCATAGAAACGACATATCGCTCTGTTTCTGAACAAATTTCTCGCACATTATATTATTACCATTTTACTTGTGGCTGTGGTGTTCCATCAACCTCAATTTTTAAGCTCAGGGTTTCTCCTTCGTTCACCTTCATCATTTCGCTCAATGGCTTGCAGAAAACTGGTTTGCCTAAATATAAAATTAAAAGTATGATCAGAATTTTGAAGAATAATTTGACATCAAAAACCAAACTGATACTGGTGAAACCTAACGATTGCCCTACTTTTCACACAAAGAAGTAAATACATTTATATTTGTAGTCATTGTATATCTGTCCAAAATATGAACTTAGTTATATTATTAAGTGACAATAACAAGGCTCATACGTTACATCTAAAAGTAAAAATAAAATACACAACTACTTACAAAGTACTGTAAGATCTGCACTAGATTCATTGCTTCCATATTGATTCTCAATGACACATCTATATTTACCAGCTGAGGTCCTGGAAACCTCTTTAATGACCAAAGTGTAGCTATCGTCAACTTCACGGACTGTATAATCTTTGTCTTCTTTAAGTTCTGTTTCATTGTGAAACCTTGAAACATTAAATTCTGGTGTGAGCAATCATACGACTTTCTTTAATCCATTCTAGGTTCTAACTTGTGCTATGCTATAAACTTTGAAATTTAACTAAATAATACATATTATGTTAGCTCCCATGCAAGTACACTACAATAAAAATTTGATTTTGGATGCATAAATCTCATCTTTCCGGAACTCCTCTTAAAATCAGTTTGATGAAAAGATTTCAAACATCAGAAATAGGTCTAAGTAGAATTTTATCAAAATAAAAAAAAAGAAAAGATCATCCATGTGATTCATATTTCCACAATCCAAATTTTTAAAACAATTTTATCACTATGGTCTAGATAACAAAACAGCCTAAATTTCTGAAAGAGCACCTTAGAAAGAAGCCAAAATAAGTCAAGGGAAGAAGTTTTTAACAAAAGTTATAACGAGTACGTAGTATACTAGGTTAAAAGGAATCATTTTGAGTCGGTTTTCGAAAAAATCGTTTAAAAAAAGTTAAAAATTTAATTGTGTAATGTAGGTGAACTATTTGGTCCAAAACCTTATTGAAGTGTGAACGATTCCCGTATGAAGTTTGAATTTGAAGTTATTCGCGCCATCCTGCCTGCCAGTCGTCTCCACCTAAACAGTTGGTAGAACTGCAGAAGAGAAGGGAAGATGTTCTACCCAAGCTTCGTGTTAGCCATTACGATCCCCTGTCCAGCGTCAGACCAGTCATGTACCCCCGCCAACGCCGGCGTATCTCTCCCAGCCAAGAGTCCAATATTAGAGTGTATAATACTTATTTAATGGCCATTGTCTTCCTGTGTAATTCCCATGTCGTGTCAATTGTGTCAGTCTGTGTTTATTATAAAACAACAAAAAGAATCAGCCATTGAGGTCTCCGCAGCTTAACGCTTCTAAAGTCAACTGCTTTTATCTTGGCATCCGCCAGTGTTTTCATTGCGAAGGTAATGAATAGTTTCATTCGAGGCTAAGTCCAAAGCCAGTGTAAGTATGTAAGAATTAATCTGTGTTTTAATTTGTAAAGGGAACATAATTGTAATGTAAGGACAAGCACATGTTAGTGGAACTCTGAGTCTGATTGTGTACGGGCAAATCTGTAAGTCTATTAATTATTCTTTTTTGGTTTAGACCAAACTCTTCTTGTGTTTTTGTACTATTGCATTAATTGTAAATATAAGAATATTTTACTGTTTAAATCTTTTGGTATTTCTGAGTGTTGGTGGCGTCCCCTACCCCTTCAGATTCCCGCTTTTAATATTAGAATTATTAGTCAAATATTATTTTCAGTCTGCTCTCCCAATTTATATCATTTTATTATCTATGTTCTATTCCCGAATAAGTTTAAATTTAAAGACGTTCCGCCCTCTTGCTGGTGAGTCGTCCACGCCTGACAGTTGGCAGGACTATGGAAGAGAAGGAGAGGGGTTCTACATAGCCTCGCCTCGGCTAAGGGGTGGTGCGTCTGTTTTCCACGTGGTCAGGACTCACCAACCAAGGTCCATGCCAGCAATTTTCCAAAGTGTCAGCCTGGGTATTAATTATAAAAAGAACTAAAAGTGTATGTCATTCCCAAGTAAGGTGCCAGCGTCAATCGGTGTCTTAATTATAGAAGAACAAGTTAGTCTGTGTTTTAATCATAAAGAGAACAAAATTGTAAGTCTTAATAATTATGTTTTCGGTCTAGACCCTTTATTGTATGTATGTACTTCTGTACCTTCTGAAAATTATTCCATTAATACGTGCTTAGTTGGAGATTTCAACGCTCGAATCGGAAACCTGCAAATGATTTCAAAACATTGTTTTGATTTAAACTCTAAGATTCTGTCTACGAGTAGATGTTCCAAAGATAGTGTTTTCAATTTCAACGGTAGAAAATTATTTGACTTCCTTGATAATTTCGGGCTTATGTTACTTAATAGTAGGACCGGGCAAGACTTAATCGGAGAGTTTACTTTCGTTGGTGCGGCCGGGGCTTCTGTCCTGGATTATACTTGTGGCAGTAATGAATGTATTCCATTTGTTGATAATTTTAGAATTGATGAGCAAATTTTTTCTGACCACATGCCATTAATTACTTCTTTTGTAGTTCTTGAATGTTCTTATTATCAATTTAACATTTTGCCCCTGCTGCCAAAACTGAATTGGTCCAAACAGAATCTTCTTGAGTACCAAAAAGAAATTAGACTTTTATTTAAAATTTGTAACTTTGAAAGCAATGGCATGGAGGAGCAAGTATTTTATCTGTCTGATATAATTAATAGTCTAGCTGTAGGTAACGAAATTTTTAGTTTTCCCAACGATTTGGAGAGAAACTTGGTTTGATAAAGTTTGTAATAAGATGAGAATTGATTATTTTAAGCAGCTTATGACATTCAGAAAATCAAACAATGATGGTGATAAAGTGTTGCATTTAGAATTTAATGATAAATATAAGAGCTAATGTGTGCGAAAGAAAAAAGAATACTGTGCGAAAAATTTATGCCCTCTTTCACTATTTCCCACGGTAAAGCTATTTCAGGATTTTCTAAAGTGGCTACTGTTGACACCAAAACGAACTATCTAATTTGAACTATCGATTTTTTTTTTTTTTTATGAATCACATTTTTATACTAGAAAACACCAAAATGTGAATCTGTCGTTAAACTCAAATTTGTAAATCAGCCCGAATACAAAACTTCCCCTTACGAAGGCATAAGGGAAAGAAAAAAACTTACCAACGAACTTTTCCTTTGGGAAATGAATCAATTTCCACGGTGAAGCCTACATTTGTATCACCTTCTTGGGCCATAACATGACCCATACCTTTAGCAAACTGAGGGGCAGTCTTCACGTACAGCCGACCGTGGTCAGTGTTTGTTCCGTGTACGTTCAGTAGTTTACAGCTGTACTCTCCGGCATCTTCTCGATTGATTGCGTTGATGGTGAGAGAGTGGGTGTCATGATCACTGGTGATCTTCTTTCGAGCATCTGACGGCACTGGTTTGCCCTTGTAGAACCTGTGGCAAAAAATTAAAAACAAAATAATGCCAAATCTGAAATTCACTAACAGCGCATTTGAATAAATTATTAAGAAAGGAAAGCTAAGATTTTATCGTAAAGTATCCATCATTAATTCATTGTTACAGATAATTCATCTTACTTTTCTATCGGGGTTAAAGAAGACTGTACAGGTTTTTCACTATTACTTTATGTATCATCCTACGCTAAACTAAAGGAGCGTAAGATATTTATTTAACTATGGTGTTAATTCTATCTTGAACCAAGATCAGGAGCTTGTTCCAGTAAAGGAAATTTTATTATTAAAATTTGTGTTACATGACGGTGGCAGAGCTTTAGTAAACGTAGTTTTGATTTAAGGATATACATACGAATATTTAGGCTTCGTGACCGTAAATTATTAAACTAAGGATTCAAGATTAGCGAGGAATCGGTAAAATAAAAAACAACTCGTCTTTTTGCCAACGTTTCGACAAATATATTGTCCTCTTCAGGGCTTGGCTGTGCGGGTTGGTTGAGTTACAGAAACGTTGACAAAAAGACGAGTTGTTTTTTATTTGACCGATTCCTCGCCAATCTTGAATCCTTATATATACATACATTAAGTAATGCTTACTTCTTTTATTGCAGCAAGTCTTGAATTATCTTCCATTAGTTTTTTTAGGATAATTGATTTCCTTAAAGCTTCTTAAAAGACAAAGCTTCTTCTAATTTGGTTTAGTTCCATTATAAAAGGGTTTGAAATCGTATGCTTTTTTTCGGGACATTTATCAGTCTCGGCAAGGATCTCTCTGAGAAGCTTTCCCCCAGGACGTTAATTTTTGTTTCAAAGGTGTTCTTTTCTTCCCTTAATTCTCAGTTTTCTTCTTCCCTTGGCAGTAGTTCATAGTATGACATTTTTATGAATTTAATGCACAGAAATTATGGAAGTGTCAACATATTATTGAAAACTTAATGAACCAATCTTTCGGAAAATTGATAAAAATCGGACATTCGCTAGGGTTTAATGCATGCGAAAGGTAAATGAGCAGGCAATAACAGATATAATCAATAATATTATCAAAAATTGTCCATTCAAACCATGTGTTAATCATATCCTGTTTGTTCCTTAAAAGGAAGTCAGCTTTTGTCTAATAGCGTTAATTCATTGTGGATATCAGAGATAATATATAGATTTATATTATATAAAAACTATTATAGTTAAGGTATTAATTATCATCTAATTCCTAATTTCAGTGATGCCTGAAATTAGTACTTGGGGGGTTGGTTTCGACTCGACTGAACAACTCGTTTGGTCCGATGAAAGCCTTCTTAAAACTGTCATTTTTTTAACATCGTACCACCTGGAATAAATTTCTGGACCAAACACCTGACTGAACTGTGATTAAGGAAATCTTTATGAAGGCACATAATTAAATTTCACTGTGTGATGATGAGGAACTAATGTTTTTAGAAACCCACTAAACTGTCTAAAGATGATGTGGTATTAGAAGAGATCACCTTATCTTTAATTTGAAAAACTGTCATTTTTTTATATACTATGTAGACCATTACTAGAGGATAAATATTTCATTTCTTACAGATAATTAAATTTTTATAAGTTATGAAGAAACCTACCATTGCACACTGGGCATCGGGTTGCCATGAACTTTAACTAAAAATGTCAAACTATCGCCTTCTTCAGTCTCAACTTTCTTAATTAGATTTCTTGTAAATATGGGTGCACCTTCGATGTCTACTTTACAAAATTCTGAACACTGACTGATATTGTTCTTACACACAATAGAATACGATCCAACATCGGATAGTTGACTGTTTTGTATTAGTAATGTGTAAGAATTACCTTCTTCTATTAATTTTATATGTTCAGAATCTAATATTTGTTTGCCATCTTTATACCTGTAACAGTGAAAAATAAAGATTAATACCATTGATGACACATCTTAAGCAGTAGCTACTCCAGAATTTTGTTCCAATACAGAAATATAGGACTCTTATCGTATATTTTATGAGCTTAAAAGTAATCTTAGTGACAGAAAGCGACGTATAAGTCTTACCCACTGGTCTTTGCTCTAGACAAATGGCCCACTTCCAAGTGGATCTGCTGGTAACTGGCATGGTTCCCAGTCTGGCCTTGTACATTTACATAGGGAATACAGGGAGGTTCAGAAAACAATTCTACAGAGTGGACTATTCCACTCAGCCCCCTGTAAAAATTGTAAGGAGAAGGAGGAAATGGAATCTGGTTCTTATATCCTGCTTGATTGCAATACGAGCAGAAAAAATAAATGCGCAAGAAAGGCTGGCGAGAAAAACCTTAGAGCTTTTGGAAAAGGGAATTTTCGCCAACTAGAGCTACGAGTCGGGACAATGTGCCTACTCTTTTCTCTGCGTGCCTGGCAACACATCCGCCCCATATTCCAACTACTCGTAAACTAATCTATATTAAAATTATTTAGCTCTTCTATTGTTTTTAATATCATAATAATTACATTAACAGGATTCATGAGCAATTATTTTACTTAATCGTTCTTTACGTGGCCAAAAAAAACAAAACCATAACGAGTCCAGTACTCTAAATAATAAACTAAGTTACAAATACAAAATTAATGAAGGCATTACGATCCTATACTCTTCAGCCAACAGTATTTTTAACCTATTAATTTTCCGCACAAAAGATTTCTTTGCATATTTCAAATTTTTGAGATCGGAAACAGTTTATGTTATAAAAGCTCGTTTTTTTATTTAAAGTTTTTCATTTAAGGTATGTGTGTGGAAAGGTAACTCAATTCAATTTTAACACTAAACAGAATACAATACAGATTATAGAACACAGTACACCTCGAATATTGGGATACATATTTCGTTAAAATAAAGAAAAACTTTCTATCTTCTCAAGTTGTTAAGTTTGCAAGAACGGATTTTGACAAGAATCCGCCGGCTGCATTGGGCTGATATTTTCAGGAGAGTTTCTTAACTCTTCTTAGATTATTGTCTTGAGTGGGGTTTCGAAATTGTAAGTGTAATTGCGCCTATATCTTTTCTTTGTTTAATGGAGGATGACTGTTTGACATTATTGCAGCTCTTAAATATACGACGGCAAAATTCTTAATAACTTGGAGTTCAGATTAAATTGAAGCTTTTAAGAAAAGTGTGTAGACGATACATTCAAATTATAAATATAGTGAAATAAATGGTGTTAAAGAAATGAATGCGTACAAATTTTGCCCAAGCTTTATAAAATACGATTAGGGCATACAGGCATGCGGAGCCTTCATGGAGTGTTCGACATTAAAAAAAAAAATTAAAAACCGATATTATACTCTGGATAAGCCAATATTAACTTCAAAAGAACTACACAACTTACCAAGCGACCATGGGTTTGGGATTTGCATCAATCTGTACATTCAGTCTGATTTCTTGCCCAGATATCGCATGCACATCCATTAATTTCTTGGTGAAACTTGGGGCAGCTTTAATCAAAAATATTATAATTAACTTAATAATAAATAATTATAATTAATTTAAAATTAGAAAAAAAAATTTTAGCAAATATTACAAATTGGCTTATATGTAGCCAACCCTGTCTTTTCCTCTAGAAGTCTTATCTTGGGGTATTTTTCTTTCATGGCACAGCCTTCGAAGTCTGCCCCTTGTGTGGAGACCAAATTTACAACCGTAATTAATTTTTAGAAACTTGTTCGTATATGCCATGTTCCATGTAGCAAATGGATTCTCTAGTTTCCTGCGTTGAAACCCAAATTTCGCTCGCCGAAGTCACCACGGGTAATTAACCCGTGGTGACTTCGGGTAATTAAGACAATTAGTCTTAAATACCCAAGATGAAGTTCTTCTGGAAAGATCCGCGTCCGGAGAACCTTGTGCAGAGCAAAGGCACACCGATTCCCGGCAGCTAACGTTGCCTTTATCTCATCAGTGATTTCATTTTTGTTCTTCAATGCTTCCAGGTAATTAAAGCTAACAGCCGGCTTAGCATATAATTTTTTTATACGTGGGGGGGCTCGTATTTAAGATACTCACTCTAGATGCGAAGAATAAAGAAGCATACAGGTCTGGAATCTAATATTTATGTTTCGTTGAATAGATGTTCATACTAGACAATGAATTCTGTGCCTTGTTGTTACATTTGAAAGTAATAATTACCTTTGACATCTAATGTTATCTCTTCTGAAGCTTTACCAGACACGTTGCTGGCAACAACAGTATATGAGCCGATATCTTCTAGACTGATATTTTTTACAACGAGGGCTAGAGTTTCATCGTCTTCATACAGTATCTTGTACTTGTCGCCCATTGGCAATTCTTGTCCATTTTTAAACCTAGATAAACAGAAGGTATTACAATTAGAAAAAATCTGCTGATATTCGTTACTTTTTGCTTCGTTTTTGAAGTACTTCCTCCCAATGTGAACGACCTATTCTTCTCAACCATAGATTTTGGTGGTGAGAGAGACAATAAACTAATTTCCTAGTCATTCTGCCTAATATATTCCACATTTTCTTTTATTTTTTAAGAATAATTATATTCTAGCTCTGCCATAGTTATCGGTGCTGAGAGCAAAAATATTGTTGGACATTCATCCTGGTTTCCCACTTATCCTTCGTTTCGGAAGTTCTTTCTCCAAATTTGAGCGACCTAATAAGTATACTCTAGCTCTGCTACAGAATATATTAATTTCCTATCATTCTACTTAATATATCCTACACTTTGCTTTATTTTTTTAGTGCTATGTTCATTTTCGAGGATCTAATAATCTAGCTCTGCTAAAGATATCTGTAGTAAAGCCAAATTCATTAATATGCTGGTATTAAATTAATTGTATTGAACTTTGAATTTTGTTTACTGAGAATTGATAGCGTCAGATAGGTTCTTTACACGTTTAATTATTTATTTATTTGTATTATTGCTTATAAGAAAATATACATTTCTATAGCAAGAGTTTGGCCTCTGCTAGTAATATCATTTATGAGAAGATATAAGCACTACCATTTACTTCCAAACTTGCGAAAAATAATTAAAAAATAAAAGTAAGATAAAAAAAATATACCCTCGTACAATTACTACTTAAAAACAAAGAAAATTAATGACAAGTGAAATATTAAAAAAAAATAATAACTTAAGTCTGTTAAAGATAGGAGTGCAATTATTTGAGACTACATATTCGGCGGAGGAATTTCCTTATATTGTAGCTGTTAAATATTATCCTTACAAATTTATATCTCTCATCTAGTGCTCCAGAAATGAAATAAAATAAACTGTTTAATTTTTCTTTGTTGTCAATATCGAATAAATTAGTGTGTACCTCAGAGCTATTGGAGCTTATATACCTATTTAACAATTTCGTTCTTGTTGTTATAAAATTTTGAGTTGAGGTTTTTTAGGTTACCAAATAGAATTTCAGCATTCTACAGCTCCCAGACATACTGCGCCTCTATAGAGTAAAGCATATCTCCCAATGAAAACCACCCAGTTACAAGGGATGATTGGTTATCTGACAAGCTCACAAGTCTCCTGTAGCATGTCTTCAAAAGTGAACTGTTTTCCATCCATAAAAGCTTCAGTCATAATTTTATAGTTTTATTAAAAATCTTAGTTTTGATCTACGGGCATTCGGCTTCAAGGCTGTTGAATAACTGTTGGGTATATTGCGCGGTTACGCTACTAAATAAGACTGTCCAGCTGCTTGCATACGATGACGATATCGATATTGTAGCAAGATCGATGAATGCCATGAAAGAAGCTTTCCTGGTGCTAGAAATGGCAGTCAGAAGGTTAGGCTTGGTAGTTAATGAAGGAAAGACCAAATATATGCGCACAGGATATAGCTCTACCAACCAGGAACAGCAGCTGATGATTGCGCATTACAAATTCGAGACGGTTAATGAGTTTGGCTATCTAGGATCCCTAGTTAGTAGTGAAAATCAAGAGAGCCTGGAAGTTAAAAGAAGAATTATGGCCGCAAATAGGTGCTATTTTGGCCTAGTAAAGTACATTAATAGCAAGCTTATCTCCCGCAGCACGAAAATTCAAATGTATAAGACGTTGATCCGGCCAGTGCTTATGTACGGCTCCGAAGCATGGACCATGTCAAAAGTAGATGAGAAGTCCTTGGCGGTATTCGAGCGGAAGGTTCTCCGTAGAATTTATGGCCCTGTACGTGATGGACAGAACTGGAGGATCAGGAAAAACCGGGAGGTATATGCTTTGTTCGAGGAGCCGGATATCGTCAAAATTGTAAAACTCGGAAGACTGCGATGGGCAGGGCACGTGGCAAGAATGGGGGATGAAGAAATATCCAAAAAAATTATGGATGGTAGCGTACAAGGTCCCAGGAGGGTAGGCAGACCAAGAACGCGATGGCAGGACTGTGTGGCAGAGATGCTTTGGCGTTGCTTGGATTCCGTAACTGGAGGGCGGCTGCGCAGGACAGAGACGCCTGGCGGGCACGTATTGAGGAGGCCAAGACTCTTCATGAGTTGTAGCGCCATTTAAGAAGAAGAAGATATTGCGCGGTAAATGTAACAGTCATTGTAAGAATTTCAGTTGTATGCGCTCAACTAACGTAAATGCTCAACTGGTCCACACTCTGAACAACTTACCTTCTTTTAATAAATATCTTGCTTGTTAAAAAAACCTTATAACTCAAGGGAGATAGATATTCATTGACATATATTCGAGATTGCGGAAACCAAACGCTTCCTGTTTTAAGTTCTTTTTGTTTAACTCGGCCTTAATAAGAAAATTTGTTTTCTAGGATTTTTTTACGAAACTCAGAAATATCGAGAGATGTCCAGAATTTCTCCTTACTCGATCACGGTAAAATTAATCAATAGCCTCAGTATTAGGCTTAAAATCAATCACATTCGCAAGAGATATAATTTTTGATTTTAAATCTACATTAGGAGATTCGGGTATATTATCAATTTTAATTATATTTTGATAGGAGTGCTGAGAAAAATCAGTTATGGCACGCTGTAAGTCAGAGATATGAGTTTTCAAAGTAGTTTTCATTTTTTTTGTCCAAAATATGTCTATTTGCTTTCTTAATGTCATTAGATAATTTTATTGAAAATTTACTGATATCTTTTTTAGTATCTGTGATGTCCTTCGAAGAAACTTGCTGGTCGAGTTTAAGCGTATTTAAATCTAGTGTTCATATCATTACTTATCTTATCCAGTCGGTCAAATACAATAGAGAGATGGTTGGTACCTCCATCAACAAGACCAAGCTGGCCCTCACTGTTTACTGATATTGTTCACTGACTATTTATCTTAAACCCACTCACAAATAACTTGGACTGTGAACTTCCAATACACTCTTTCAGTTAAATGAGCAGGCTAAATGTTTACTTTCTCGCAAATTAAAAATAAATGCGAAATTAGTACTTACATCACGAAATACAGGAAAATCTGACACTTCGCACGTTATACAAATAATATAAAAAAGAATAACTGCACTAGTAGAAAAAGGCGTAAAAATCCAGAGCAAAAAAATACGTCCGTTCACTACAAAAGCTACAGGCGAACTGTTACACGTTCAATAATTTGCCATAATCACTGTGTTTCATTTAATAGTTCCACTTACCATTTAATTTCTGGTTTAGGATATCCAGTAACTTTGGTTTCTAACATGGCTGATGAACCAATGTTAGTGTCCACAAATTCGTGTTTCTTCTCTATTTTTGGAGGTTCTGGTTCTCGGAATAATAGATTTACATTGCCTGTTGAAAAAATTTAACAAAAATATTTTTAGTAAGTAGCATGCACTTAGAATTGGTGTAAAATATTCTAGAATACTATTTTTTAAACAGAGACTAGGGAATCTAATTTCTCAAACATTATTTTGGAGAACTCAATACCTCCGTCAGTTTGTAAACTACATACATATAAATATAGAAGTGTTAGCAATACAATCCAAATTATTGTTGCTCTTTAAGCCAACGCTGAATGAGCGGAAAAAAAGGTAATTGTCACCATCGATTGAAAGAGCATTACTAACAAGTGAAGTGCATGAAGCTTTGGAAGTGTAAGACAGATCCTAATCGTGAATAAAATTTCGAATCGAATGATACTTCTTTCATGAAAATCGGTCCACATTTTAGGCACTACTGTGTTTACGAAAAAGGAAACCACAATTAGAACAAGAACAGTTTTTGAAAATGCATTTTTTTTTTCAATTTTTGGCCTAGTTTTTCTCAAAAATGTCTAATCTGCGTTGTTGCAAACAATTATAGTTATAAAAGATGATATGCCCTTTATTTTAAAGAAAATTTGAGAATTTCATTTTTTATAAGAAAAGAGGTGATGTGACATATAAAATTAATCGTCTAATTTAGGTTTTACAGTTGACTGTTTTACTTATTTCTAATTTTTTTTTTTCTTTGAATTCATTCTAATTTTTCGAATTACCTTGTACAGTTAATTCTGCACTGCATGATATTTTCCCAGTATTGGTTGATGCGACGCAAGTGTAGAGGCCAGCGTCTTCTGGTTTTACATGCGTAAATACCAACGCCAAGGAATCTTCTTCATCCTGAATTTTAGCATATAATTATTTAAGTTTTTTTTTTTTTTTTTTAGAGTGGAGATGTCAAAAATATACCAGCTTATTTCAGAGTTCGTCACATGAAATATTGAGTTTGATTTTGAAAACTCAAGGAACTCTTACGGCAAAGACTTACGACAAGTGCAACTACTATTATTGTTAAGATGCTAATTTATCAAATTAAGTAAAAACTAAATCTGTCACTGTCATCAGGCATTATCCTATTTCTTTGAAAATAATCTATTCCGTGCCTAATCCTGAGAAGAGCTAATTTCTGAGCTAACTTAGGATGGAAGATTTGCGAGGAATCGGTCAAATAAAACTAAGATAAAAATCAAATCAAATAAAAATAAGATAGGGATCTTATCCGATCGCAATCAATTAACGCCATTACTAACTACATGCACCACAAACAACAACATACACAAACACAGGACTTACTTCAGAAACTATCGAAGGAAACACACACTTACTTAAGGAATAACCCGGACATATTAATCGTACCCTCTGACAAAACTAATCAAACGGTAGCAATCAAAAAAATAGATTATGAAAATAAAATGCTAGAACTGATTTCGGACAAACATACATATACAAAACTCAAAAAAAAACAAACAGTACTCGATAGGGAAAAAACAGTATAAGCGAATTTTTTTTGAAGTGTGCCATATAGTAAAACAGAACAACACAGTTAACTTTAGGACAGACACGTCGAATTTGGCCAACTGCTACAATTTTGTCATTAAAAAATAAATAGATATCCAAATTTTGTACATAATTATTGCTGGGTTTTTTAAATTTACTTCAAATCTTTTGGTTATTTGGTATTTAGTGCATAAGGGTTATTTGGTTTCTCCTGTGTTTTGTGTTTAACGGTTTTTGTTGTTTAAAGAAATTTCCCAATATTTATTGTGTTTACACTTTTGTTGTAATTAGTCTATTGTATCTGTCCAATTGTAATTACCAAAATTCCCGTGTAAGTCCCGCTATATCTATATATATCTATATATATATATATATATATATATCTTAGTTTCTGTAACTCAACCAACCCGGATAGCCACGTAAGTTTCAATAATTAATTATATAGAATTTATTGTATTTTACTGTTTATTTTTGTATTACTGATTTTTACTGTTTTTTCTATGTTACTGACTCTGTAAATTGTTTTGTATTTGTAATATCCAGGCCCTGAAGAGGACAATATATTTGTCGAAACGTTGGCAAAAAGACGAGTTGTTTTATTTGACCGATTCCTAGCAAATCTTCCATCCTAAGTTTAACAATTTGCGGTCACGAAAACTATATATTCACTTCCATAATAACCTTTCTTTCGATTCACACATCAATGAGATCTGCTTTGGGATTTGTGTTGGGCGTATTCGGGATCCTAAATGTAGTTGCTGTTTTTTATTCGCAAGGAGAACGCTTGTATTTTTCGGAACTCAATCTGGAAAAAGTGTATCAACCAACTTGATTTCTTTCAGTTTCTTTAAGTATTCAGAAAGATGTTTTTCGGATTTGAATAATTTTTAATACCAGGAAACAAGAATACTGATGGCGGATTTATAGTTTAAATATAATTAATAAATAAAAGTTCCCCCCCCCAAAAAAAAATGAAAAGTGGCCTGTAAAGAGGAACTTCTGGATAATAGATTCTGACTGACTAAAAGCGTAATATCCAGTTATTTAATAATTAATAAATACCCTCGTAGCACATAAACTAATTTAAACTAACAAACAAACAAAAAAAAAAAAAACGAATTTTTCGTACTCAAAGAATCCTAAAAATACTATTTTTGGTGAATAATGAAAATCGGGAGTCTAACTTACTTGGAAGAGAACTTTAAAACGCTCTTCAGGATCAAAAGGCTGGCCATCTTTGATCCATTGGAATTCTGGCTCATTGCTTTTTTTCCCATCAGTGAGGCCTTCGAATATTTTTTTATCATCTAAAAATATTAATGATTATTAATAATTTTTTTTTTTAAGATAATAGTTTAATTTAGCTGGCAGATAGGAACATAGCTTAAAAATACTCACCAACTATAGTCAGTAAACCATCGCAGCTTACTTCGCCGTAACTATTGGTAGCTACGCACTTGTAAGTGCCAGCGTCAGAGTTCTTTACTTCTGGTATGATCAATTCGTAATAACCATTGGCTGCTTGATCAGATATTATAGCAACATGCTCATTTCGATATGTAATCAACTGTCCATCTTTGTAGCTGTATCATTTTGCCATCAAAACAAAAATGGAAACAAAACCAAAAACAAGCATACAAAAAACAAATTAAAAAAAGCCTGTAAACAGATTGTGTAAGGACAAAAAGCAGTTTTTCTAAAACAAAATGTTTTCCTGAATCATTAGGGAGTAGACTTAACTAACTTGATGGTATGCTATAATAACTAACTTAATAAGGCTAGTAGGGTGAGTCAAATGTAAGGGGAAGAACATAAAATACTTGCGCGGCATTAAATGTTTGCAGATAATGTGGTGAGTTCTGCCAGATCTGTTCTCACTAAGCCACAGCAAATCAGATGAGCTACGCAATGAATGGAAGTATAAATGACGTCGAGAGAAGAAGTGAGCGAGAGCAACATTTCAGTCATTTAATTTCTCAAGTTTCTTCGAAAAGGTGAAGGAGCAAAGTGACAAAGTGGAGATTACAAGCAGGTCTAGCGGCTAGACCGGAATGCTTATTTATGTAGTGACAAGTCTCGAGCTTTAGGCGCTGTTTGTGTGTTTCACCTAATTTACGATTCTTTGAATCTCAAGCTTACTTGCTTAAGGAATTAGCCCCTTTTAGCAAACCCACAGACAGATTCACTAATATACTTTCTCTTTCTACAATCCATGTAAAAAATGGTATTGTTAGTAGAATAGCTAGCTTTCTTATCATTGTAGCTAGTTGTAGTCATGGCTTTATTGCCTGCAAATTTCCAAAATAAACTATGTTGTACCTATTTCAAATTTAACTTTTGACTCACCCGACTTTAAAATGGACGGAGGTAAGCTGTACAATAGCCTCCATTACTTAAGTAAAAACTTTAAATCCAATTAAAATTGATTGAAAAAACCACATGCAACAATCCAAATTTTACCTACTTGAATTTTATAGAGTATTTTTTATGTATTCATTTTTTTAAGAAAAAGAATAATTAAAATTATCTTAATAAGTGCATAATGTAGAGGTATTCTGTTTTAAAAATATTTCTGAGCGAGACTAGAGAACCTAGAGCGTATCTTTCTTCCAGGCTTTCAACTCTGGCGGCCAGACATTTAGGGTCCTCTAGGGAAAAATGACGAATTTGGGACGGCTGTAAAATCAGGATAGGAAACTATTGGTAAGAACAATGGATGACAGTTATTCCCGTTAAATACAATTTCAGGACCCATGGAATTTTCGGAGATTATTATAGCGTCAGTGATTCTGAGTCGTTTTATTCAAATAGGCAGTTCGATTGACTATTATGCAACGCGAGTGTGCACATGTAGCTTGGGTAGCATCTAGGAAAGAGTCCCAACGCCAGAGGTTCACGGTTCCAAGGTTCTTGAAATGGCGTTTAACAGCCAAAGTAATTTCCAATCATTGAATTCCTCCTCCTCTAGACTCAATATTGTAACCATCCCGAATACGTCACAACTCCTTGGACAATGTATTTCACTATTAATTTCATCTTATTAAATAACATCGAAGTCCAAGACCGGAAATCAAACCCAGAACCACAATTTACATCTTAACTTTGCGGTCCTTGCTTTTAACGGCTCAATTGAAATGGCACCTAAGTTATCGTATTGGGTTCTAAACAATTCATTATGTGTTAAATGTATTGCTTCGCTAACTTACAAATTTACTGTTGGCGCAGGTTCACCTTTCACTTTAACCATAAATCGTAAATATGTATGCTGTAACAATTCTGTATTTTTTAGTTTGACTAAAAACAGAGGGGCATTTCTCTGACGGCGTTCCTCATCAGTCACTGTAAATACGAGCGAATTAATCAAATATTATTCTAAAACGCAAAGTAATTGAATTCTATTTTTTTACTACACATGCACATTCTTAAAATGGTCGAGTTTTTAGTTGTGTGTTTCAAGTACTTCATCTCAAATATTTAAATAATCCTACAATTCAAGTCTACCATTCTACGCAGCCTATATTAAAAAAATATAAATTCTATGGCACACATTCAGTTTATTTTTCTATTCCTAGGTATCTATTTTCCAAAAAGTTCAGATATTTATAAGTCTACTTTCCTAGTTTATGTGCACCTCAACAAGTGTAAACACTATTATACAAACCTAGGTAGTCCTATCTTTTTACTCCTGCATCGACTATCTTCATAAGAGAAGTAATTAATATATAAGCCTTGTTCTCAGTTAGTCTCTCCAGTTAAAAATTTAGTTTCGGTGATTTTGTCTTAAATTTTGTATTGTTGGGACTACATATAGAGGAACTTACGTGTATGCACGACTAGATTTGTTGAGCACGTTGAAATTTCACCATTAGGGCCAGTTGCATGTGCAGTGTAAACGCCCGCATCTGATTCCTTAACATTAATTATTTCTAAACGATGTACATTGCCCACAGACATTTGTGTAATTCTATCCAATATTTCATCTGAAATTGGCTTATTATCTTTTAACCAAATTACTTTACTGCAATCAATTTCACATTCAAAAGCTGCACTTCCGCCAGCTGCAAGCATATGTTTATAGCGTATGTATGTTTGTTTACCATTTTTATTAAATAGAAGTTGTAAATAAATAGTTTTATCAAAATTGCTGCTCAAAAATTAGCACACTTTATTTTTGCAATATTTGAAAAAAAACTGGACTTCTTCTTTTAAAAATATAATTATTTCTTTTTCAGGGATGATTTAATGTTTAGTCTTCCCCAGATAATTTTATTTTACACAACCATTAACAACTTTTTTTTTATACTTCAGAGACGTTTCAGGCTGCTTTGAATCAATCTTTAGTCACCATTCTACATTATACTATATAATTGTACCTACATTAAACGCAATATTCTTTCAACTTTTATTTAATTTTCATCAAAAAATAACATAAAGTTTTTTCAAGAATCTTCAAGAGAGAAGCACTAAACAATACTGTAATTAATTAAATTACTATGTTTTCAAATTTAAATAGCAATTAAATATATACAGATTAATTTTTAATTTGGCCATAAAATAAAAATAATAAATAAAATATTACCATAAAATAGAATAAATAATAGAATAAAATAAAACCATAGGTATAGTATGATCTTCAGTAAATTAATTAGTAAGAATTCATTTTAGAATTTTCCTCATTAAGATTTTTAGAATTGAATTTTTGAAAATAATCAAATAAAATTTTTAGCAGAATATTAAATAAAATGTAAGAATAATTACGTTGCATATTGTAGTCTGAAGATGGATTCAAAGTAGTTAGAAACGTCTCTGAAATAAAACAAGAGTTTGTGATGGTTATATAAAATAAACTCATACAAAGTTTTTTTAAAAAAAATAAATCTGATAGAAGAGTTAATAAAATATAGTGTATAACCAAAAGCGAATAGTTATTAATGTAATTGTAAGAAGAGTGTTTACAGAGTTACTGATCCATCTTCTTTACTCTAACCTTTACTAGTATATTGTTCCCTGACTGCTCCATAACTTTTTTGTTGATTTGTTCCAAAATTCAGTCGCGAGGCAAAAGATCTATAGTAATACCGCCTTCAGTTTACTTCAACTTTAGAGTCTAGTAAGAAGTCCAGGCCAAAATATGAATGCATGAATCACTGCACTAACACATTATGTGAAATGTTGGTTCCTCTTCTTCCGACAAAACAGAGCAGGGTATTCTTTGTCATACCCCTATAACCCTTGCGCTCGCTTAAATTGTAATAGTGCGTCAGCAGGTCTACGGTCATCTGAATGGCCAGGGGCCTGTACTACTTGTAATTACGCAGTGACCTAGACGTGTACCTAAAACTAAACTTTTCATTTGCCAGAGGGTAGGAGGTTCCATTCCTAAAAAGTACATCCATGTTTTGATGAAAGCTCTTTTGAGACACTTTTCAATGCCACAAAACGGTTAGAATTCTAAGAAGGCTCAGTAGACCGTTTTTGGCCAGATCTACCTCACATTATCCCGATTCTCCAGGCACCCCGAAGAGAAAGATTTTATTACGGCTATCGTTTCCCAACAGTTGCTATGACTTCTTAGAGCATAACAGCATGGTTGCCCAAGAAGAGGAATTAATAAATGGTAGAAGTTGATATGGCTGCATTTTCTCCGTTATTATTATTATTATTTAATCAGTCTCTTGAAACTGTCTGAAAGCTGTTATTTATGAAAGAGTGGGCTTCTCCCAATATCCTGGCCACATGAGCTGACTGAACTCAGCTCTAGTAAAGTTCTGTGGTCCTGGCCGTCTCATACTAACGGCATTTTTTTAAATAAATGGAAATGTCGGAACATGTGCGGCACAAAAACATGACAGCCACTGCCGGAAATAAATCTAAAAATAACTAAAACATTAGTTTTGGTTTGAATAAAAGTCAGTCGATAGTGGGCTAATTAGCGGTAAAAGTGATGATAGTCAAAGCTTTGTAACTCTGTAAGCTCTTCAGTTCAACTTTAAACTAATTTGAGAAGAGGTACACCAGTTTTTTTTTTTTTAGTTTCAAAAAATGTGTTGTAGTGTCACTGCATTTTTCCAATATTCTTGCAATACTTTTTGGAAAATATTGAAGAATATAGAGGTGGACAGGAATAAAAGACTTAGTAATGGTGAGTCAGAGAGTTACTTAGGGTTGTAATAGACCATTTAATAGCATTGCTAAACACGAAGTTCTCTTCAAATTTTGTATCAACGAAAACACATCTCGCTAGTTGATTTTCGCACGCAAAGAAATCTAAAATCTGTGTACAGTTGTTTAGTCGCATTAATAAAAATTTATGTGCAACTTACAATTATTTAATTATTAAAAATTTTTAATAGAATTTAAAGTGAACAAAACAAAGCTAAAAGAAAAACTACGTTTCACTTTCTAATTTTTGGTTAAAAAAAAAACATATCTTAAGCTTTTGAAAGTACTAGGAAGAATATAATTAAAAAAGATAAATAGATAGAAGCAAAATACTACGGCATATCAAAAAATAAAATCCAAAGTAATAGCTCATTTACATGAAGTTTCGATGAAGTTTGTTTTAAAGTCTTTTTATACCAGAAAAAATGAAAGACTTGTCTAAACTGAGACTTTATTGGCCAATGTTCTTAATGTTTTTTCATGGTTGCAAGCGAATAGTCTTGTAAATGGCCCACAGCCATCAGAAGGGGTTGTTTCCCAGAAATAACCCAGTCCGGCTCTCCTACAATGTCGTAAGATATCCCTGAGCACAAAAATCTCCAAAGCATTCTCTTGAGGATACAGCTTTCCCGAATACACAGTACCTAGTATTAACCTAAATAGGACCAGTCATCCAAGCATGACTCTAGTCAGACACCGACTATCTATCACATCTTACTGAGGGAATCGAGAGACCTTTACGTGTTCCTCCAATGCTTCACCAACCCTTTTATCCTCAAGACCTAATCTTCCTGTTACAAAATTGTTAAATGATGGCAACCGCTGGTTCAGAATAGATCAATGATTTTACGCTAGGCAGCACCTTCGCCCTTTTTTTCCCTTCTATCCAAGAATGTTTAGGCACAAAGAAGAGTTTCATATGCTCCTCTGTGCAAGGCAATAGTCTTCTTCTACATTCTTCTCTAATTTGGAGCTTCGTGATGGCTTGCACAGAACAAGGCCTAACCGTTTAAAAGAATTTCCCCATCACTCCTTCGGCAAATAGCAATATTCAATTAGGCTAATGATCTCAGGCTGAAAGACCTCGCAATCACCCCTTAGAATCCTAAGACCCCCATATCTTCCTCTGTTCAAGATTTGCAACCAAGTAACAAGCAATGAGTTTGTTCCTATAAAGAACTATCAGAATATCAGCAAACCACGCATTATTTTCCTCTATTAATTTCTTTAGGGTAAACTCCCACAAACGATAAGCGAAAACTTTCCCGATATCGATGTTATAGAGGTGTTGAAAGCAACGTTCTGAGGTATGTAGATTTCCATGCCACACTTGAATTATAGAGAACAAAATCTCCACAACCTTGGAGGCATAGAATAGTAGTAAGAGTAATAATAATTTTTTGGAGACTAATTTCTAAAAAAGTTTTTTTCTTTACACTGAAACATTCTTTGTAAAAATGAGCCATTTCATTTTGATGATTTTGTGAAAAACTGGAGTCATTATAATTTAACAGATTAAGCTAACAAGTAATTTTTGCTTGTAATTTAACGCGTGGAATAAAATCTAAAGCGAATTAAACATAAAACTACATTGTAACTATTTCATATTAGTTAAATTAAAAAGTATTTAAATTTATTCTCTATTTATTTAAAACATGCGAACACATGTTGTTTGAGGGCGTTATCAGCCGGTTCAAGTAAGATAAAAGTTAATGAACTGTGCTGTACGCGGCGCCATTTCTCGCTGTTTTTAAGGTAAGGTACATTTCACCGACTTTCTCTCTACATTCGGTTCTAGATTTTTGTTTTTTGTTTGAGCAGAATTATTCAAAATATAATATAAAAAAATCGATAAAATAAATGGATGAGTTAGATAAATGAAAATGATAAGTCTCACGTTCTAAGTTGAGTCCTTTTATTGTCCGAGAGAACGGAGTATTACTAATTTCACATCTCGGAGCAGTATCTTCAGGTGGTTCTTCAATTTTCATGATTACTGGTTCGATTATTTTATTAAATTCTTCTTGAATCTCTTCATGTATTTCTTCAATATTTGCAATCTCATCAAATTGTTCTTCAATTTGTTCTTCAAATATTTCTTCAAATATTTTCTCCTGTTTAATAATTGTTTCCTGAATCACTTGTACACTGTCGTTTGATTCAGTTATACTGCCTTTACGTATTTCTGTGAAATTAAATTATTGTGCCTCTAGATTTTTTTTTGTAGTTTTTAAAAATGTTTGTAATATTTATTTTTTTCTGTATTTTGTTCATTGATTTTTTTTTATTAGTTGATGATTATTTTAGTAAATGAAAAATGATAAAAATAAAAAGAAATTGCCAAATGTAATAAAAAATATTAGTATACTAAAAATCAAATGCATGCAGAAAATATTTAAAAATGAGGAATATTGCATCTTTCAAAATTTTCAAAAAATTGAATGTAAGGAGAACATTACATACACATTTACAGCTAAAAGTTTCAGAACAGAGGTTCCTTGGGATCAATCAAGTATCGAATTAGGGCAGGTAACCCATAAGAAAGAACAGTGATAAGTTTTGCCTCAGTATCTCCTCTGGGACAATCCAAATTATAAAAGGAATAGACTACGTATAGTAGAATATAGTAGCGAATTCAACGTTTAACGAAGAACAGTTCACAAGGTAAGCATATTATAATCGTAAGTTCAGCCGCATCAAAGTTACAGAAGGGACAATCCAAGGGATAATTGTTGACTCAACTATCTGAAAAGTATGGGAGAAACAGTCAAGCACAGAGACTATAAGAGGGCAATCCTGGCTCGTGAAATTAATGATCAATTTAAGCTCTGTGGATGATAATTCAACCGCAGAGTCTTTACGGGTGGCGGATAGTTAAGAAAAATGTGACTTACTGTTTTAAGTATAGTTACGATCTAGTTTTGACTTGAACATTACGAGGAGATAATCAATAATGGCTAAATTAACAATTTAATGACATTTTTATGATTTAAACCTATCAACTACACTCATCATGACTCTGAAGAGACGTCTCTGGAGAATGTTTAGGATAGGTGGCTTACAGCATAATGTAGCAGAATTAAGAGCGCTATGAAAGATACAATATTTTCTTCAAATAAAATCACCAAATACATGCAAACTCTCGATATTGTGTAAAGGTTTTACACGGTATCATTTGATCTAATATTAAAAAAAGAGTGCATTAGCTGAAATGTGAAATACTCGTAATGACTGGCTTTTAATCGTGGAACTAAAACCATTTCTGATTTAGCATAAACATAACCATATTTAGTTCCATTGAGACAAAACGACTATTATTCGAGAATGCCTTTAAAAATCGAGTGTTTGATGTAAGAACAACTTTGGCAACTTACAAAAGATACCTTCTACACGCAATCATCTGGAAAAATTCATAGAAAACGAAAGTTATAATAACAGAACTAAAAGTTCCCCGAAAAGCCTAACATCAATTTTTCCGAAAAATTATTAAAATAAAATGTATAGATCTAAAAGATGGCAGTCAGTACACCAAGTTTAAATAAAAGTGTAAGAATCGAGTTAGGAAAAAGAGAAAGACAAAAATTTGACTCAGTAATGTGGTACTTCTGAATGCAACATATACTGTCACAACAAATAGACCAAGTTTTAAAAGCCACAGTATCAAAACGGAACACAAATTTGAGCTTTCTAAAATGTTAAGTGCTTGAAATATTCGTTGATACACAAACACATAATGTAACACTTCTTACTAAGAAACAGAATTATCTAACACAAAACTTCAATAATCTAATTTAGAATATTGTGTAAATTATTAGGCCAGACAGCAAATAAAAGAAACAGTTACACGATATCATTATTCTATAATTAGGGTATCTCTTATAAATTGCCAAATAAATTTTTACTTTTAGTCAAAAAAAAAAAAAAAAGATAACAGAAAAATCAACAACTCAACTCATGTATCGTATGAGGATATTTCATAACTTTTTATTTTTATTTTTGAAGCTGTCATAATTAGCAGAAACTGGAAAAACTATTTTTAAGCCAAATAAGTTGGAAAAAGAAAATTAGTAAACTACAGAAGTAACTAAAAAGAAATAACATCAAATTATAAAATTCACAGCTTCACCAAAAATTCTAATAAAGAATATTTTTTGTTTACATACTGCTGATGTGAAATTATAGTCTGGGGCTCGAGTAAATAATAATAAATTAAAAACCTTTAAAAGACATTTCGAGAGATTTGAGTGTTGATACATGGTGTTGCTTGGACACTATCTCATAAATAATATATTTTTTTTTAAATTATAAAGTAATAAATGCATTTGAAAATCAAACATGATAATCATATTAATTTAAACATGAGTAAGGTGCGTATAAAAATAAATTTAGAGATAAATCCTGTTTAAGATACTGAAAAGATACAATACAACTGGTTTGTATTGTTGAACAGAACACGTCAAAAGATATTACAACATGACTGCCCCTTAAATTTTTATACGCTCCTTATTTTCAATTGTATGTCATTTCCCATAACAGAAATTAAGTGTACAAGCACTAATTGTAAATAGAAACATGATAGACATTTTTATATCAAAACTAGAATGTATCTAAAATACTAAGACAAACTCTGTGTTCACCCAATCACAACCTTAGCCTAAATTTTTACTACAAAATTCACAAAGAACTGTTTTTCAGCAATTTAATTTTACGCCTTATACCCAAGTATAGGAGAGATTCGGGCTTTCTGACGATGACAAAAGAGTGGTGTGTGTATGAGTGATTGAGCTTGTCTTTCCATGTCTTTTAAAATAAGACTGCATGCTATCTATCATGAGAATTAGAGACTGTTTGCTCTCAACCATGATGATGCGAAACTGTCTGTCTTCTATCATACGATAAGTGGGGTTGTCGGTCTTTTATCATAATGATGGCTTACTCGAGTCTTCTGTCACAAGTTAGTGACTTATCAGCAAGCCTTCTATCAAGGTGAAAACACTGAGCTATCTAATATAAGATGGCAAACTGTGAGCTATTTATCATATTTTAGAAGACTCACTTCACACACTTCTATTACAATGCTGACAGACTTTAAGCCATTATTATTTAATGGCATTTTACGTACTATCAAAAGAATAGCAAAACTATACTCTAATGACAAAGTTGTACACCACCATTAATCAATTTTCATCAAATTTAGTAGATAAAAATTCAGCAAGTTTTATTGAAAGATTCAATGAAAAAAAAACATTGATAGAATTATCATAATGTCCACCAGTTTATATTTACAATTAGCAGAGGATTTTCTTTCTAGAAAGGATCTTCATCTCATTTTGATATATGAAACAGATATTGAAGAATCCTAGATGACGCTAAGTATTTTGAGCAAAATGTGAAACCTTAGCAGGACTTAAGTCTTAGTGTACTTAACTCCTCCCTCACCTAGAAAAAGCCTTCAAAATAGACTTTTTTCCAATACTTAACGTCACTACAGTTCTATATTATCCTACATCAATTTGATTATAGATTTTTTGATAATAATTTCTTAACTACAGAATATTTACCTTCAACTTTCTTCGTGACAGTAGTTTTACGACTTGCCTTATCCATTTCTTCGTCAGAATTTGACAGAGTATCCCCAGTAAATTTCAATTCAACACCTTTCAGTGGTTCTAATTTTTTATTTTCTTCTTCCTGTAACCTTAGGTCATCAGCTTCGTGTTCGGCTAGGGTTACTGAAAAATAAAATATATAACTTATTTTTATAAAATAATTTTTTTTTTTACTTTTCTTTTATTTTTAGGTGTGTGAGTGTGAAGTTTTGTTGACCTTTTCTCTTTTTGTTAAAAAAAAAAAAAAAAATACCTTCTTTGAGTAATCGGTCACAAAATAGATATTTTCTAAAACTTTTCATGAGTTAAGCATCTAAAGAGCGTGGCTAGCCACAAGTTACTATTGCGGAACTTGTCATAAGCAAACCAGATGCAATATTGTGGATTGTGTAAAGCTAAAGGGGTAATAGAGAGTAACCGCAGAAGATCCGAATCAGCAGAGTGGTAGAATCAATGAAAAAGATTTAAAGTTGCGAGGCTCATGGAATTTAGTGAAGCAATTAGATCATACGAAGGTTGGTTGAAGACCAAGGATACACCTGCCAATGCTGCATTTTTCATCGGCATCAAACAGCATGACTTTGAGATAATCATCTAGCTCAGCGCAAAAAAGGAAAAATCCCCTTTTCTGTGATGTGTCCTATTAATCGACTTTTAGTTGCTAGATGGACTTGATAGATTCTTCAAAACCAGAAAAGAAATTTACACAATACACTGCTTATTTTCCCTAGTCTTCATTCAAGGTAAGTCGATAATTGCAATGTCTTAAGCAAGAGAATGTTCTGTTTTCTGCGGTACTGCCGAACTAGTATCAGATGAAAGTATTCTTGAATGTGCCATTTGTTTGCCATGGTTTGTTATTTATTTGGAATAATATTTAAGTTTTGTAAGGCACTACGGGAGCCGAGCGGTTAGAGGCGAGAACTGCAAAGTTAATAGGTATTGTGGTTCTGGGTTCGATTCCCGGTCTTAGGCCTTGGATTTTATTTAATGGTTAATAAAAGAAATTTACAGTAAAGTATGTTTACTAGTCGTCCCCGTCCACGACACCTAAGTAGTTGGACGTAAAGCTCGCTTGATAAAATGTGCATTATTTTATTAAGTTTTGTACTTGTATCCATCTGTCAATTCCTTTGTCCATTGCTGGGAAGTGCTAGTGGCACATACAGTTGAGTGGCATAATTTGCTATAGCAGAGTTCTGTTTTCTTATCATTTATAAACATCTCATTTTGTTTCATTCTTTTTTCCAAATATTAAGTATGTCCAGTATAGGTGACTGTACAGCAGTTGCAGTATATATAATTGATTTGTTCATTATGTTCAGGAATCTTATCTTTAAATATGTTGCCTTCCTTTGGATATAGTGTACGGTGATGTATTAATTTATTAAAAAAAAGAGCTACATACAAGCATTGCGTGCATAATGTCTGATTTCAGCAAGCCAAGGTTCTTTGACGTTGTCTTCATGACTGACCAAAGTGAATGGACCAACCTCAAAGGAACGTTTATCGTTTCGGTGATCTTTTGCTTCAACTTCTGGTAACTAAAAATAAAACAGTGAAATCTTATTAGCAGGGAGAGTTTTTAGTTGTTGACCTGTTCTTTTCCTTGTATAAATATACTTGTATACTAGTTCGTTTTAATAACTTTTAGTTTTTCTTGAGTGAATGATTGAATAACTTAAAGCAAACTATATGGATGCGTTGAAGGCATGCAATCCAATATTTTACAAACTCTAAAGGATTCAGGGGACGTTAAGGCCATCTCTTCATCACGTAAATAAAGTATATATTATATTGCTAGCGTTACAAGTGTTCTACAATAGTAGGACTACTATCAAAGTTACGTACAATAAACTAATAAAGTTTGTTAACTTTGAGTGCTTTGGTGTGTTATGGAAGACTTAGTACGGTTAGCATAATGCCGAATAGCACGGCGACGTAAATATTGATCTTGACTGAAATACATAAAAACTTTATTTGCACTTTTCAAATATTGAGATCGAAACAGGACGTCCATTTTTAAAGGTCAAATTCTTCACCAACGTGCGATTTAGGTAAGGTTTCTCAATAAATTTTTTTATAATATTTTCGTGATCCCTAATTTCCAATACAATATGGGATACTTCCTTTAAAATAAACAAAAATGTCTTCATATCCTACTAGCCGTTTAGTTTTCACGGTAGAAAACAGATTTTACAAACAGCCGGGTGCATTGAAACTGCTCTATTCCAAATAATTATTGTTATTTCAGAAAGTACTCTACCGCATCCGATTTTGAAAACGTAGCTATTTTCCGGCATATTAAACTTTTTTCATTGGATGAAGCCGAACTACCAAGTTGACGACGCCAAAGCTCTAGAATACATAATGGCATTGAACCACCGTTTTTATTTCACTTATCTGATTAGCAGAAAAGTTTATGGACATTGTTTTGATGTCAACGCGTCCGTTCTATAACCTATTGAAATAGAATAGTTGACTCCATTTATCATGCTAATTAAAATAATCAAACTTACTCTTATAATTTCCTTCAGGACAAACACATATCTGTCTTCGGCAATTTTGCGCACCTTACACACTAATATTCTAGCTTTAAATAGAAATAAATATCTTTCACGTAGTTTACCGTCTTTTGATTTAACTTTGAACCAATTCTGTAAGAAAAAAAAGAATAATTCAAATTTTGAAAGAAAATTTTAAACTCTAAAAAAAAAAATAAATAAAAATAGTGATTTACATGTCTAAGTAAACGTCCAAGTTTGTGGATATCTCCGTGGTATCCTTCAATATTAGTGATAAACTTAAGATCTTCCGCCCTGTGAGGGATGCCTAGCATCAATTCTAGTGCTCTGCATAGGTCTGTGGTGTCTTCGCCTAGTTTTTCGCAATATTTTACCAGTTCCTGTAAAAATAAAAGCAAAAATCATAACAAAAGTTATTACTTCGAGTACCTATCTTTCCAATAGAATAACACACAGATTCACTATGTTCAACCGAGTTAGATTTTTTACTTTCGTAAGAAAATATTTGTGTCCGTTTAAATATCTAGTTGACACTAGAAATACGTCCCAAGTCTTACAATGGCCATTGTATGAACACTAGCTCAAAATCAAAAAAATTGCAACCAGTTTTAACTATCTACATATTTCGTTTGAGTACTGCCGAGGGAATTTACGAAAAGTTAGCGATTAATCCCCCAACGGGAAGTACTACTAACATACTTTAATGAAAGTATGTTCTCTTTTAAGAGATGTAACCAAAATTTGTTAGTAAGATTACCCAATAACTTAGTTTAGTAAATTGCAATTACGTAGTACTCAACTTTATTTGAACCATTTTTCAAGGAAAACATTATTGAGGGCACTTTTAACATTAATGTGCTAAAAACAGAGTAATGCACGGACATAGCACAGTTAAGAAGTAACCCAAATGGAGGAATTCCGCGTTGGGAGGAAATTCCTCAAGTGGACGCATCTTATTACTCATGTTTTTGGAGTTGTTTTTTTTAATCGCAGCTTTTCTCTGCGATGTGAAACTTAATTTCCACAACTACAGCTTTTAATTGACAATTTTTTCTATGAAAACTGGTTTTAAAGGAGTTAAGGAGGAGGGCGGGAATTAGGCCTCCTTCCAAAGTGTAACTTCCAGCCTAATATGCGGCTTTAAAAACAAAATGTTAAAAAAAAAAAATTAATGTTCCGAACAAGTTAGAATTTCAAGAAGTGTAGCAAGCTAAAGTCGTGTGAATATCCACAACAGACTTTTTAGATCGTTTTAGCCCGTGTGACTTTCTACAAGTTATACGGCAAAACTTTTAAGAGGGCACTATTAATAGCTGTCACATCTAAATAAGACTTTTTCACTTTCCTGCCAGAAATACACTTGTACGCTGTTTTTGTTGTGCACCAATTTCCCATCAAACGTCTTAAAAAAAAAAAATTATCTTTTGGTTTTAATTTTCAATTTTTCGAAATTGTCAGAAATCCTTTAAATAGGGTACTTTCCCCAGATAAATACATATTAGCGGCTGAGAAAACACATCATGTTGTACATAAACAATTGAATAATAATTTAAAGTTAGCGGACACTAATACTTATAATTATTTGTATAATAGATTATTATGGTAAGAGGAAAATGATGTATCTAAATAAATACATATTTGAGTATGTTACTTTTTTTTGACTTATTTATTAAATGAAAAGGAAGAAAGATTATTGCCAATTAATTATTGTCATAATTTATTTATTTTTTTGCGAAGCTTTCGACCTTGCGCTGTGATGGCGAACCTATGACACGCATGTCAGAGTGTCAGGGGTGACATGCGAACTCATTTTGGGTGACACGCATCCACAAAGACACTTGGGCGATTTGTGGAAACTTTGAAGAAATTACGGTATTTATTGAGAATAAGGATCTGGCAAACTTTCCTCAGGTCAATGATCATAAAATGGGTCATTTAATAAATCTTTTTTTTTACTATGGTTGCAAATATCAAAAAATTATTAATATTTCTTTTGTGGTACAGCTCCAGAGTTAAGTTAGGGTTTTTCAAAATTTTGACACGCCGAGCTCGAAAGATTCGCCATCACTGACCTGCTTTTTTTTTTTTTAAAGGATGTGAAATGCTTTTTACGCACAGAGTGCCGGACTCCCAACTAAATGGCCTACCGGCTAAAACACCCCCCTTCATCCCTGGACCTAGCCTGGATTCAATCACTATTAGACACGCCTCATCATTATCAATACGTGATCAATCACCACAATTCAATCACTGACCTGTAACAATAATAATCATACTAATAATACTGATAATAATAATTTTTTTCACTTTGGTAACATCAAAGTTTGGTATGTTTTGTACTGGTTCTCAGTACCTAAACAGTGAGGATGATAACAATTTATTTATATATTACTTGTTACAACTGCAGTTTTTACAAGAGAGTTGGGAATTCACAAAATATAGTAAAAATATAAAACACTTATTAAACAATCCACTCATATACATGAATATATGTAAAAGTAATATTAATATTAAGAAAAAATAGAAAAATTACAGCTATAAAAAACAACCAACAGTGCAGCACTATGTATAAGAAAGATATCCTCTGGTCACATCATTAGAAAAATTTATCTAATTACCCATATATTTTTATATTTATTAATTATTCATTTATAATAAAGGATCTCAGCTTCAATGAACCAGCACATAATACACAATGTCATTAATCTTGTCTGTACTGTCAAATACAAACAAACTTACAATATCTAGGTTCATTGAAGGGAAATATTTTAGTACATACTGATCGCGTAGAGGTCCAGTAGAAGGGCAGTAGAAGGGCAGTAGAAAAAGAAATGTTCCAAATTTTCCATTTCAAATCTATTGCGCAAACTGCACAACACGCCGCCATCCAAACTATACTTATTACCTTTATAGAGTATCCTTACTACATTTTTATGAGAGAGACGAAGTTGAGCTATGATTCTAATTTTTGTTATTGATTTTGATTTTAGATATGTTTCTCCATCGCCCCAACAGGCTATACTTCTATAAATGTTACTGAAGCGGTAATTCAATACATTTTCAACCGCTAGACTGTACCAATGGCTTGACCATTTCTCAGTTAAATCTTTATTAACATTTTGCACTAACTGAGGGTTAGTGGCAATCCACAACTCTTCAGAACCAATAGCACGCAGCAGGTTTTTAATTTGTTACGCCCAATTGTACTTATTGTATTTGTTGAGGCCACACTCACGAAGTTTATCAAAACAAATGTGGGAATACCTACTCGGGCTCATATGTAACAACTTGAGCCACCAAGATATTGTTCTTTTAAAAATAGCAACTTTAAGTGGTTTACAGCCTGTTTCTATTGACACATAATGATGAGTCGTATTACGCTGCCATAACAGCAATGTTTTAAAAAGGTGCTGCAGTACCTTTTCCACCATTTCCAGATATTGAATGGCCCATATTTCAGAGCAGTACAAAGTTATGGCAGACACTACGCTCTCAAAAAGTTTGAGTTTACATTCCCATGAACTATTCTTGCCTTTAATGAGAATTCGCTTTATTCTGCCTACAGCTTTGATTCCTTTATTAATAAATTATTGGGCGGCTAATCTAAAACAACCAGAGGAGCTGAAAAGTACTCCTAAATATGTATAACTTTTAACGTATTCTATTTCATGTCTGAGATAGTGCAGGGCTTTGAATTTTTTTAATCTCCCCCCCAGCATGGAAAACGACTACCTTGCACTTGTCTGTATTGACCTCAAGATCATTCACAGCACAATATTCAGCCAACACATTCAATTTAGCCTGCGCATCAGGTCGAGTTTCGGCAAAAATAACAAAGTCGTCTGCACACATTAGATTTTAAATATTGCAATTTTCGTTTATAGTTATTCCAAATAGATTAAGTTCTCTAAAAAATGATTCAAAATCAGATAAAAACAAACTCAGAACAATATCAAAACAAAATCAGATAATCAGATAAAGTTAAAAAGTAAGGGTGAAAGGGACTCCCCTTGCAAAACCCCACGCGGAATATCAATAGACCAATCTGTGACAACTTCAGTCTAAACACTGAAGCGTAATAGAGTTTTTTTTAAGATTCGCAGCATTTTGCCACTTACCCCGATAATATGCAGCTTTTGCCATAGTTTAGAATGGTTAATGCTATTCGGAAGTCTATAAAAATGGCGAATAAATTTTTTACTTTTCATTAGGGTATAAATACTAATAGCTGAATAAAGGTTGAATACATTGTCAGCACATCCCCTTCCACGCCGAAATCCGGAATGACATTCAGAGATTATAGAACAACTATAAGTAAAAACAAATGGTTTAATGCTGACTGTAAAGTTCTGAAACAAAAACTGCGGACTGTATATTAAAACTGTCCGGTAGGACAGTTGTATAAGGGTTGACCATCAAAAACTGCACGAAAAAGAGTAACGTTGAAAAACACCCAACTTTGACAATTTTTTTCTCTTTTTCTATAAAAGATAAAATTCCCAAATTTTCTTTAAATGTTCTCCAAACCCTCCTTTATAACTGTAATTTTTTTGCCATCACCCAGATCTAATAGGTTTCGAGAAAAAAGTTTCCGAAAATGAGCAAAAACGGCTTTTTCAAAAAATGTTCTTGTTCTTGTTCTTCTTCTTGTTACCTTTTTTGTAAACAACGTAGCGCCTAAACGCGTGAACCGATTTTCATGAATGAGGTGTCATTCGATTCAATATTTTATGTAGATGTGCCTTTTGGGGGTCCCGACGCTGTACATCGAATGGGAGAGGAGTTAGCCCCCTTTATGTAAGGCCCCCTCCAAAATTGTTATTACTAATTACTCTGTAAATCTTGGCCCGATTTTGATAAAATTTGGTAGGATGATAGGGTTAGGGCTCCCCTACGTAACATTAAAGCGGCGATCAGCTCTTACACTTGTTAAGGGGAAGTACAGCAATCGTTTCAAATTATCGACACGTGAACCGATTTTTATGAATGAAGTGTCATTCGAATCGAAATTTTATACAGATTTGCACTTTAAAAGTCTCGGCACCGTGCCTCATAAGGAGGGGAGTTTGCCCCACCCAAATAAGGCCCTTTCTTAGTCCAATTTTGATAAAATTCAGCTCGAATAAGTGGTTAAAGCTCCTCTACGTTGCTGATTCTCTTGCTCCTACTAAGAGGAAGTACTGCAATCGTTTAATTTATGAATGAGTGAACCGATTTAAATCAATGAATTGTTCGATTAAAAAATCTTTGCCTCTTTGCCTTTTAGGGAGAAGTACTGCAATCCTAGTTTATTTTTCTTACTCCTCTTAAAAGGAAGTACTGAAATCGCAGTTTAATTTTGCTATTTACGTACAAATACGTACGTAATGTTATTCAAAACGCTTTCTCAAAAAAATTGTTATTGAGGATGGTTTGGGAGCCGCAACTACAATCATTCTTTAAAAAGATCTCTCCAGTGGTAGTTAACACCTAATCAGGTTATAATGATAGAATTTGTTATTCCAAATTTTAAAAAAATCTGTAAAGCAGATATGTAACTTTGTAAAATAGACAAAAAGGAAAATCTATCCAAAAGGTACAAAAATCTCCTTAACAAAAACTTACAGTTTAAAATGTTAAGTATAAGGGTTGATTAAACGCCAAAAGGTACACAAATCAGCGAGTACCCAACATTTCATTAATATTTAAGTAATTCTACAGCATTAATTTTCATTAATAAGTTATTTTTTAGAATTTATTAGATGTCATAGGAAATGTAAGATGTCTAATTTCTTTGAACTCTACCTTAGGAATTATTTATTGTTACGTGCGGAATATCGCTCTTGTATTAAAAATGCAAAAAAATAATTGTACGATAATAATAATAATACTTTTGGCTTTCGACTTTGAAAGACGTCTGAAACACTGTGTTTATTGTGTAAACACGAGAGAGGAATGACGATTTTTCAGGCATGTTACACAAAAGGTTAATTCTTTGTAAATCAGATAGCGAGAATTTTACCGTCAGATCCTCCCATTCCAATAGACGAGCTTTTTTAAGTTAACAAATAACATTATTGTTCAAGGATTCTACACCAATACAGATTACTACACAGTGGCTTTTGTCACCCAGTTTGAAAATTTAAAAAATAATATTAAATGCCTACAGGTATTTCAAATCTAGACTTATTCTCTTTGAAAATATGACTATTCTAATTTTTATATCATATTTTCAGATAAATTCAAAACGTGGGTCAACATTTAACATCTGTGCAAGTACAAAAAAAATCCAGATGTACATATTCCTCTAGCAATAGCTGTATTAAGAAAGTTATGGTTATTGTTTTGTTTGTCTGCAAATCTGATTCTTTATTCTTGACCAACTATTATTATTCATTTTGTAATGTTTGAGAAGTGTCAAGATCTAAGGTCTTTTTTCCACTTCTTTCTAACATTGCCAGGCTCTTTTTCACATAAGTTATTTATCGAACGGGAAAATCTGTCAAACAGTTGGCGATGCTTAGTTTAGGATAGAACAGCAGGCGTGCTCAAAGGATCAATTCGAGAACCAGTGCTGCTGAATTTGAACAATAACGGCATTACTAAGGTCAAACTGAAACCAAGACGCCCACTAATTCCTAACACCGCTTTCTATATCATCGTACAGAATAGTTACTATAGCTAAACAGTTGATATGATAGTTATCCATAGCTCAAACAAAAAAAAAACAAAAAAAACTGAATATTTCAATAAATGGAAAATCGGGTTAAAAAAATACACAAAACCCAGAACCCAGAACCCAGAACCCAGAACCCAGAACCAAGTTAAAAGACGACCGAAACTAAATTGTTCCGATCAAATCCACTTCCTTGCGAGAGTGAAGTCAAGTACCTGAACTAATGATGGACCCGCGATCGACTTTCATTTAGTAAGCTAGTTACAGCGTTTTCCTCAAATCTTTGGGTGTTATGATTTTTCCTCAAACTCGGATTTAAGCCTACCTAACATAACAAAGGTGACACATAAAATTCAGAGGAATAGCACTCAAGAGAAAAGTCCAACAGCACTGGTTTATAATGAATTGGTCCTGGATACAAACATCCCTGAAAGTGAGCAGTAAATATAAAAAGTTTAAAGAAATCATTTGGAATTGTAGGGACATAAAATGTACTAAAACAACGGCAGCTTAGGAAGCCTAACCATCTCCACACCTCAAAACGCCCTAAAATAAATTTTCTTAGAAAACCGTTTTAAATAAGTTATAGATCAACATAGGTGGAACTGGATTAGCAAGTTTGAAGAAAATCCAGAAGCTGCTTTCGAGGGAAAACAATAAATAATTTGTAAATTGAGAGTTTAGGTTGAGAGATTTTGATGTGGCAATCGAGACCAACTAAGGGTACCAATAATAAATACAAACTTGGAGCTTCCAGCGAGTTTTTGAACAGAGTGTTCACAGTAACATGCGTTAAGACAATTAGAAAAAAGACTATTGTTCTTAGATATCTAAAACCTTATATTTTTCATGTGAATATGACACTTAACAACACTACCTCCTACAATAAATATAAGACCTACATTTGGTCACTGCAAAAAAAAAAGTTCAAGAAAAATAGCTAAAAAAAACACCGTAGATACAATTATACTTCTTGTTTAAAGGCTTAAATTAAAGAAGAGAAATTCAGGAGAGGAAGAATGAAAGGGGAATAGGAAACATTAGGCTGCGAGCAGAACTACGGAGTGCTGGGGTGTCCAGGGTATCCCCTTACTTGGGCATCATCCAATTCCTATCAACTCAACTCTAATAGAAATACATTTTAAATTCAATTCAATCAAGAAATAACTGGCGATTGATTAAAAAATCTACTAAAATATTGCAAAATATCTAATTTTAATGAATTAAATAAAAATAACTATATTCAAACTAAAAATAGTTACAAAAATCTGTTAAAATATAAAAAAAAAGCATACAAAAAATATTATTGGGATTTTAGAAAATTGTAATAACAGTAAATTATTTTGGAGTACAATAAAACGCTTTCGAAAATCTGGTATTTCTAATAATATAATTAATGCTGAAGCCTGGGAAAAATTCTTTATGGAAATATTTCCAACCCGAGTTATTGATGATAATGATGTCGGGCACCCTGTATTGGATTCACCCATCTCTGCTCATGATCTACGAAACGCGATATGTATTTCGAACTAGATCTGGTACATCCCCAGGTTTAGATAACATCTCTTATCATTTCTATAAATGGCTACCTGACAACTGGTCTTGAATGCCTTTTAAATAAAATATTTAAGGAAGAAAAAATACCAAATTCCTGTCATGACGTAGTTGGTACCATGTTATTTAAGAAGGGGGACAGGTATCTTCCGAATAATTATAGGAGTATTTCGCTAATGAATTCTTTTCTAAAAATCTTAACACAAATCATACACGATAGACTTGTCGATTGGGCAAACCAGAACAATTTAATTCCGGAAAATCAATCTGGCTTTCGAAGGGATAGTTGTTTAGATAATTTTTTTTTTCTGGATAGCGTTGTGCAATTAAAATTAAAACGTACAGGAGGCTCTCTGTACGCGGCTTTCGTGGATTTTAAGAGAGCTTTCGACTCAATACAACATAACAAATTATGGTGAAAACTTTTTCATTTGGGCGTCAGCTGTAAAATTATAAGGTTATTGAGAAGTATTTACGAGGGAGTGCGAATAAAAATAAGATGCGTATCTAACTATTCGAAATTTTTTGAGATAACCGAAGGGGTTCTTCAAGGCGATCCCTTTAGCCCTTTGCTCTTTAATCTATATCTAAGTGACCTGGAGAGCTTCTTTATTAGAAACGGTGCTCATGGAATTATGGCCTCAGCTAATTCTGCCATAATTATGTTGTTATATGCAAACTGATAATTTTTGGAGACTCGAATTCTGATATTAGAAATAAACTAGAATTACTTAGAATATATTCAGAAGAAAATTCGTTACAAGTGAATGTAAAAAGACCAAGATTATAAAGGTAGACCGAGAAAAGAACGACAAATATTTTATAATAACGAACAGGTAGAAATAGTTAAGCGTCACCTACAGTTAGCGTAAAATACGCCCAACTATTTAATAAGATTAGGAACAGGATTGCCCCACATCAGCTGGTAAGTACTAAAGGTAACCTTGAATTTAGTAAAACCTTGAGTAAAACTTGTCAAAATGAGTTCCACAAGATATCCTAAAATTTGTTTCACAAAATTGTTAGAGAGTTCGCGAGCTAATACGGTCTCAAAATATAACTGGGTCTCTCAGCTGGTAGATGTTTTGAGGTTGATTGGTTACGCGGAATTGCCAGAATCAACAGATCATAAAAATGTAAAGCAAAAAATTCCAATAATGAAATAATATAAAGAATATTTAAAAAATAATGATGTCTGCAGTCTGCAAACTTCTAATTTTAATGCATATTACAAAGAATTTTAGGCGCCACGGTAGCCGAGCGGTTAGAGGCGAGACCTGCAAAGCTAATATGTATTGTGGTACTGGGTTCGATTCCCAGTCTTAGGCCTTGGATTTTAGTTAATGGTTAATAAAAGAAATTGTCAGTAAAGTATGTTTGCTAGTCAGTCGCCTCCGTCCACGACACCTAATTGGTAGTTGGACGTTAAGCCCCGCCTGAAAAAATAGGCGATTACTTTACTTTACTTTACATATTACAAAGAATTTTATTTATTTATTAAACGCTATTTCTTATAAAATAGATCCGCAACAAGATTGTGCTCTTTGTAAATCTAATTTAAAAGAGAATCTGCACCACATTATGTTTGTCTGTCCGGCTTTCACTCCATTCAGAGAACACTACCTCGCTCATATAAACCCTGATTTCTTGTGGCCTGGTCTGGTTTTGAACCCCTCGTCGATAAGAGAGTATCGAATTTTTTTTTTCCTCAGCATTAAGGTTGAGATCCTTTAAGGAATAAAGATTTGTAAAAAAAAAAAAATATATAAAATAAATAAACAAACAAAAAAAAATAAATAGATAACAAAATAAGAAAGAAAACTTTATTTGTATGTTTGCATTATCTGTATTACTTTGTATATTTGTATTTTTACTTAACACGTTACGCCAAACTCTTTTGTATGGGGCTAGATCCCGAATGCACATAAATAAAAAATAAATAAAATAAAAATAAACGCAATTGAAATTATAAAAAAAAGAATCACTTTTTAGATTCACTTGAATCGGGACTGTTCATTATTTCTTTAATTCAGGGTGAAGATAAAAAAAAAAAAATCTTTGGTGTTAAAGCATCATTTTTCAGATTCAACTTAATATTACCTTGCATGATGGGGTGCGATGAGATAAGTTTGGTTCTTACTTGTTTGTAATCACCAATGTCATGCTGAGTTAGCGTAATAAGTCCGACTTACTTTCGATTTTATTTTAACGCTTCTTTATTGAACCATTTCTAACAATACGAATTTGGACTGTGTTGCCTGCGAGTGAAGTATTAGTAGTCTCAAATGGAAACGTATCCATAAATCTCCATAAATCACCTTTAGCTTGGGTAACACCGACTACAATACCTAATGCCTTTAGTACATCAACTTCCAGTAAATAAGGAACCGATAAATTAGGTGAAATATCAAGAGAGAAGAGTATTTAATGATTTCAAAGAGAGTGACTATGCCCCTAATAATCATAAACATTAGTTGTTTCAGTTTGTGAACGTATTTTGTTGCCTAGTTTGTTGTTGGTTTTAAAAGAAGTTTGTTCCTTTTTAGGTGTACCTAACAGTAAATACTCAGATGGTTGTAATTGTTCCAGAATAAATTCTTTGACATATTGATTAATTGTAAGGTGGAATGCCGTAAACAGTAGTAACAAAAATTTTTAAAGAATTGTGGGTTTTAATAATACAAACAAACGAAATCACTAGTTTTTAAATTTTGTCTCTTGCTACACTTGCAAACATTTAACATAATTGACTCAACAGAGCATACCTAGACTAGCGATGTATGTTCAGTTGTACACTTCCACGTCATTAGTATCAATTGACTATTTAAATCTCCTGTTCTAAATGTGCCTACATGCAGTCTAACATCTTCAAACTCCACTGTATGGATTCAATATAGCTCAATAGTATACTGGCGAGCATTCAAAATAGTCAACAAGACAGTCAACGTGTTAATGGGCTTGAAACATATATTTTCAGAAAATAATCATTTTACAAAAATGTAACAAGATCGTTATTCTCCATCTTATTAGGATTATGAAAAAGTAATAAATTATAAACAATGTAAGTAACACGAATTCCTACAACTATGTTCAACATACAAGGCTGAGAGGGATTACACGATGTATAGACAAAACGTGTGACTCATGTTCCACTAAAAATATAATTCTAATATTGTAATCATATTTAATGCCCGGTCCGGCTAATGAGAACGATGCAGTAAGATGAGGATTTGCCAAATGTTATGTTTATTTATTCCATTTACTTTACTAATAAGCAACTCTTAGATTACATTCATAATTGATGGAAGACTTTATTTACATTTAGTTAAACAAATCTAATAGATCTGTATTAAAAATAGTCATCGCAATAAACATGTGCATCAAATAGTTTCAACCAGCAATCTCAACAGTTCAGAAAATATTTTCAGAAAATCATCAATTTTAAAAATATGTAACACGATCGTTATTCTCCATCTTATTAGAATTATGAAAAAGTAATAAATTATAAACAATGTGAAAAACACGAATTCCATCTTGTGCAGTTTCCTGTTCTCTGTTAAAACCCTACATTGCGGTTAATCAGTTTTCCCCTCAAAAAATAATAATAATAAATCTTTGGCGAACAATAATAATTATTTTTTTCATTGCAATCGTTACGATGACAACTGTCAAATTTTCTACTAATACTGTAGTTTATTGAATATTTTTTCTGGTAAAGTTATTTTCAGGTTTCGGGTGGAAAAGTGACTTTATGCTCATTCATTTTCATTAATTAATTCATGTTTAACAATTACACTCAAATATTATTTACTTACTTAGTATTATTATTTAACCGAACTCCTTTTTATAAGGTTTAAGCCTTTAAAAAAATAAATATTTTTCTTTATTTACTTACTGTAAATTATTTAAACCTTTTTTAAACAACATTAAATTTCTTTCCCCCTAACTTGTTCCTTTTATTCGAATAATTGCGACCATTTTTTTTCTTACCTAATTCGTCTTAAATCAATTTCTTTTCTCATCCGAACAAATCGGACAACTTTGACGCTGAAATGTGTTTTTTAACAAACTTATACTCTCGAACTTGAACCTTTTTGATAATTATAGTAACCCATATTGAACAAGTATTACTCATATTAAAATAATAATAATAGGAGATAAAAGAAGTTCTATTGTTCAAAAGAAGTCTACTGACTTACTAGTAGTATCAGTAAAGGTTTAAAATTAGTCAACATTGACTGAAATTTACCAAACATTTTTCTCACAAATTATTTTTAAGAATTAAATAATCAAATGGAGAAATTTATAGATTAAGGTATTTTCGGTCTATTTATAAAAAGGAATGCTATTTTAAGGTTAAAGTTATATTTGTAATACAAATCTGGACTTCATTGGCTCTAATATCTAATTATATCCCGCTCCACAAATATCTAGCAATCCATTTGGTCTAGGATCAGCCTAGGTCAGGCACTAAGCACTTATTGCAGTGTTGCATTATTATTATTTAGGTTCTACTATCCTTCTTGTTACGAATTGGCAAAATTTAACAGATTGTGTCTTGACCAGAAATACTCTTTTTGAGTAAAGTGACTCTGATTAGAAGCGGTTTTCGCCACGGTTTCGCTGTTCTTCTGGATTGAAAAATACTTGTCCAGATTTTTAATAAATATTCCGAATTGTTCCGTTTTTCACGCAAATAGTTTACATTAAGGATATGGAAAAACAGATAGCAGGGTCTTAATTTTAAACTTGTTTTCCTTCTTAACTTTAGTATCATCAAAGAGGAGGTAATTGAAGTAATATGTTTTATTAATTGAAAGCTACTCTATTCTGCAATAAATTAGGTAATAAATAAGAACTGATTTAGAGAAATTTGAGAACAAATTACAATATCCTATTATTGTTGAACACTTGCTTGGAACGCAATGCAATGCTTGACAATTTCAATGATTTCATCCGTTATAACTTACTGGTTTTCTTACGTTCTGATCGGATTCTTTAAACATGGTTCAAAATGTTTTATGAAGAGAAATTTGACTTATATATCTCATGTCAACATATCTGGAACATCTCAATTCATTGTAATGACAACATGATATTGGCTGTCCTTCATAAATGGAAATCAAATTTTGTAAACATCAATTACGACGGTTCATATTAGTGCTCATTTTTGATTTCATTCTTACCAGCTAAATACGTTCGAAAAACTCTACTACAACCCTTCTATCTTCCTCATACGTCAAGTGTGTAAGTTCAGGAAACTTGGTCACTTTAGTTTCTGTCCTCAGACCGCAATAAAAATAGTTGTTTAAAGTGGTTGTTGAGCCGCAGCAGTTCGTATAGAAACAAAGCCTTTCCTGCCTACCTCATTAACTTCAGATTTGAGGTGTTATCGCCTTTCATAAATATAGAGTGTGAAATCTACAAAATTGAGTTCTCGATCAGCCAGTCTTCCTAAAGCCTCCATACAAACTGTAGATGATGGATAGGGTTATCTGTGTAGACCACAGTCCGCAGACCGGTACTCCAATAAATATAGATGTTGAGCGTCATAATTAAAATTATTAAAAAAAAGAGAATTATTTTAACTCCGTTGCATTAGAAAGACTGATGAAAATATATATTTTTATTAAACGCCCTAACTGCCGTGATCAACTTTTGTGAAATTATGAAAGAATTTCTAAAGAAACTGGGTTATAGCTATTCTTGTGTTTATTGTTTTGTTTTTTTGGCAAGCCTCGGAATCTCTGATTTATTAGTTATTTTTAAGTTCACATATAACCTTCAGATTTTTTTGTTTCATTAAAACTGAATTTTAGAACCCTTTTTTTGCCCATCAATTTGCATGGCTGAAAAATATTAGCTCGCTTTAGAGTAAACGCAAGAAAGCGAGGCTTTGGATTCAGTTTTAACCAGTAGCGTATCCTGAATTTTAATTGTGAGATTTAATTATTTAAAAAAAACAAATCTACTTATATAATACTTCTTTTCCGAATGTTCTGTTACGAAAGTTTTGCAAGCAGTTAATTCTGTCAAAGTTTTAAGTGAGGGACGAATAGTCTAATGAAGCGGCACTGAAAGTCCAGGTATTGAGCCGGGCACGCTAGCTTTACATACCATTTATTTAACTTCGACCTTACCAAAACAACAATCTGTGCCATTTGTGGTAAGCCTAATGAAACTATAAAAACGAAGTAGCTGCTCTCTTTCTAGATTGATAAATTACTCAATGGATGAATTCTACTAACGCAGGGACGCTGACAAATAAGTTACTCATTGTTCCCGTCCACCCCTAACCTTCTTAAAGGGGTAACTGGGAAGGGCAATCGTTCAGCCGAAAGCTGCTGGATGGTGCTAACTTTCCGGATACTAGTAATACTAGCATATATATCTTTTCATTTGTCACTGAAGTTTACTAATAATTAAAGATAATCATTATTATTGGCTGATGTACATCACAACATTACAAAATGGTTTAGTTGCCTACATCAACCATTTATTTTTAGAAAGTGCATCTGTACTTGAATACTCTCAGATCATAACTATATCTGTAAAGTTCTACAGACTAGCAATAAATGAGATTAAAAATAAAATATTTTGGTACAAAAAAGTTCATAATATGCTCAGCACAGTAAAGATTAGTAAAGTACTAAATATTGCTATTTACATGAACGGAGGAGTAGGAGAAAATGCAGAACAACTTAAAGAATAATTTCAAACGCAAATTTATCTTAGGTAAATATAAATTAGAATTATAAAACCATTCAAGAGCGCTTTATTTGGCGATAGATCTAAAAAAAACTAATACTTTCTAGTTACTGTAAGATTTATGATAAAGATTAGAAATATGGTTTTTAAACTAAACAATGTTACTTTTTAAGCAAAGGCTAACAATTTATACACCCTTTCAATTCAAAAGTGGTACAGTCACTCTAATTTTTTTTTTTTTTCCTTATCCACGTTGCGATGACATAAAAATTAAGCCAATCGGATAAATTTGATAAATTATTGTAGAGAGTTTTATAAATTTCATGGGTAGATGTTAAATTATAAAATCAGAGCATAAAATATTAGATTACATATTTATTTAATTGTTTCAATATGAGTCTATATGTATGAATTTTATATTAATCTAAAATAAAATAATCTAGTTTAAAACATTACATTGCTTTTGTATTTATTTTTTCATAAATCCATTTCTTTTTAAAATTATTTGAATCTTGTAATTTATAATTTCACTGTTTTCAAATGGCATTAGCCCGTCGAGGCAACGAGTGGTGTAATCTTCTTGTTTTATTGAGTAGTTTGATTTGTATTACTAGAAGACTTGAAATGAAAAAAAATTTCAGCAAGAGAAAGTTGTGTATGTATTTAACATCAGATTTGTTGATTACCAATTTCTCTTTTTTCTCGCCATCTACACGAATGATACTGCGACACTTTCCTATTATCCTGAACCTGTGCACTCCTTAAGAAACCTACACAGCCACTCAACAAAAATAAATTCTTGGTACACAAAATGGCAGATTAAATTAATTCGAGTAAAAGCCAGTAGAACAGCTTTACCCTGCGCCAGATAGCTCCTCTACCTTCGTCCTACCAATAATACCCACTATCGTTGGCTCTGCATTGACAAAAGCTTGACGTGAAACTCATACACCACTTACAAAATTAGAGTTGAACAAGCTAAACCTACTTGTTAAAAGTTAAACCTCACTCAAATCGTGTAGTTTCGTTGGAAACTTATTATAGAAAATTTGAAACGGTTGTAATTTTCCTCTTGCAATGAATAAGAGAAAGTAATAAAGAAAATAGCTTAAAGGGTTCGAACCAGCGGGCAGTAGAAAACCATTACAGAAAATAACATTCAAGTAATTGGCTCCGAGCCACCTTGTACTTCACCACAATCGCATCTTAAGGAATTATAATTTATAAATAAGTCATTGAAATTAGTTCGATCATTTCATTCCCTCCATTCCAATACCATCCAGTTTTTCAAATTTTACTTCTTTTCCCACTTAACAGTTAAGCGGACGCGCACAGACTAATTTATAAAAACCATTTTTTCGTATTTTTCATCAGAACGTTTATTTCTATTAATTGGACTATTAAAACCAGACTCATGTAATATTTAGTTGAGATAATACCAAAAGATGTTATCGTAAACTTGTAGCGTGGAAATTGTATTCAGTCAAGTTCCTCTTTTTCTGCAAGACAATACTTCTTTTTAATAATTACATAAAGCTAGTCTTATGTGTCAATCGTTAATTACCCCAAAGAAGAAGACAGTACCGAAAGCAAACAAGAGATAGTAACCAAAGTTCTTGAACCGGAAGGCCCATTAATTGGGTTAATGACAGGTTTTACATAGAAATAATCTACAGTTTGAATGCCTACTAAATTCAACTAGGATGATCGCGTTCAATTTAAACATTTAATTCGTAAAAGATATTTAAAATATAATCTTGTAAAATTTGAAGAAAAGATTTATAAGTTAGATCCTTGAAGACTTTTACTTTAGTTAGTAATGGCGTTGCAGTAAGTGTGCAAAGTGAAAATAAAAGGTGAGCAAACGCTTTTTTGAGGAAATTGAGAAAGAAATAACTGAAAAATGGTTCTGTAAAATCATTCGATTTTTTAGAAAAAATTCACCCCATACTTTTTCCATCTGGGGCAGAGACTTTTACCAGCGCCCCGTGGATGGATACAGTACCCCTATTTTTACAAAAGATTTGTTTGATTGTTTGTTATTGTACAATGAACTCTGCTGCCATGGCAAGATTCTGGCACTAATTACGGCACTAATTTGGAAAAAGAAATAACAGGAAATGCTGGCAAGATAAAGCAGTGCTAAAGGTTCAAGGACGCCAGACTATTCAACAATCTAAGGGATGAAGGAATATAGAAAAATGTATTGTTTTGATAACAATTTTGAGATCTCACAGAAAATGTAAGTCTCAAGTTTTTTCAGGGGTCGGAAAATTGTTTTTTAGAAATTAACCTCTCTGTATGTAGTGGCAGTATAAATTACAAATTGGAAAAAGCGCTGAAAATTTAAATTTATTATTTTCTTGGCTGCTTCGAAAATTCGTTAAGAATTTTTTCTAAAAAATCGAATGATTTTACAGAACCATTTTTCAGTTATTTCTTTCTCAATTTCCTCAAAAAAGCGTTTGCTCACCTTTTATTTTCACTTTGCACACTTACTGCAACGCCATTACTAACTAAAGTAAAACTAACACCTATTTTTTTCAGGCAGGGCTTGAAGTCTAAACTACCGATTAGTTAGGAATGAAAGCTCATACTTTACTATTAAAATTTATTTTAAGGACTTGTGAGCCAACAGTAACAGCTGTTCGAACCAATGGAATGAGTTTAATCCAGCGCCATGATAACAGAATTCCTCCTGTATCTCACAAACTCTTCAAAAGAGCCCAATTATGAAGAGATATATACTAAAACCTACAGTAAGGGATCAAACGAAGAGTCTGAAACCGGACAGAATAATCTTACTACCAGCCGTAACTAGTCAGCTCACCGTAGGGATGTCTGTTGTGAAGTCGTACATTCTTAGAACCTAAACAGACATTGCAAAAGACAAACTATCAGCTGGTACGGAACTAATAAAAGGAAGAGGGTTGCCTTATTCCGCCATCCTACCCACTTCTTCATTTCCTAAAAGACTAGTATGATCTGTAGGTTCTAGACTAGAAGAACATTGTTGATCGAAGGGGTTCTTCCTTTAGTCTCCTGGAACATTGGACACTAATTTCTAGGTGAAAACCAAGAATTTAAGGTCTTCAGCGTATCCTGAATATCTGCCAGGTCTTCAAGCAGTTGCGTCAGAAATACTTTGGAAACCTGAATCTCGAATCCTTTCTTATCTATCGATCAGAGTCATTTTCACAAGCGATATACCGCGATTCTGTTAAAACGAGGCTGTAGTGTTGAGCGTTTGGCAAGAAACTAAACTTCCATTAAAAATACTAGTTTAAAGACAATCTGACAATGTACCTTGCAGTATGAGATAAAGTTGTGAACCTTTTACATCCGATTTATTATTGAATTTAAATCTAATCTGTTCATGTTCATTTCTATGTTAAAAAAATCACCATCTAACATGATCTATTTCTTGCTATCATCTTTGGAAGGTATAAAAGCAGGTAATATTTCTTTATTTCAGTTCCAATGAACGTTGAACTTAAATTTGAATTCATATCTATTCAAAGTTATTCATAATTCCTTTCACTATTGAATACTTCAAATGTATGATAAAATTTTTTTAAAAAATCTTAAATTGATACTAGACTCTATAATGTGTTGTAAAGCCAGAGAGAACAATTTTGTACACTTGCCAAGACTATGTAAATACACTTATACAATCGGGTCAGAGAACGTCATAACTCCCAGACTGGTGTCTGTACAGCTTCTTGTTTTCTTTCTTAGCTTTGTTACGTTTAAGTAGGTAGAAATTATCCCTTATAAACCCCATTGTTAGTCCATACTCTTTTTTAGCCTGGGGATCAGTAATTTTATTTTCTCTGTTGCCTAATTAGAGAAGTATTGCGACAGTGTCAAATTGGGTTTTAAATATTTTGAGGTCACCTTAGTTCCTAGTTCTTTAATCGAAAACCCATAATCTACCTCTAGTGACACCACTCCAACAAGAGAAATTTGGGCAAGGATTGCAGAGGTCAATGATTAGATCTTCCTCAAATGACACGCATTTTGCCGATACCCACATATCATTTGAGAAGATTCTTGGACTCAACATTTCAGACTTGGACTCAGCGAGATATAGCTTTGTTTAGTTTTGCAAACTAGTTTTTATTCCAGCAAAATAAAGCTCGGCCACATACCTTCCATCAAATTTAAACAAATAAAAACATAATGAACTTCATAATAGTTACTCCGGACTTGCAGGATTTGTTTCAGTAACACAAGATGTAACCAGAGGCGTTCATAAAACTTTGAGAATTGTAATGAGAGAAACTGTTGTAGGTGTCAACTCAATAAATATTTTTGTTTCTGGACCTCTCACAATGCCCCTTTGGTGCTCACAAGTTTGCGACAAATGTATTTGTGTGTAAACTGTTATTATACAATGAACTCCACGCCATGCACAATTCTGGCGCTAATGAAAAAAACTATTTTTGGATGGCAACAGTAAGGAAGTGTTTGCGAAGAATTAGGGTCGCTACAGGTTCAACAATATGCAGTGTTGAACAGTCCTAGGCTTCGCATTGTGGAGAGTGATTAGGAGGCTTAGCTTCCAGACATAATAACTTTAGGAGAAGGTAAGCCCTGCTTCAAAGCTCACTCATTCCTATCCTTTTATCTGAGGAACATTTCATAACTTTATTATCGTATAACAAAAACAAAACAAAAATACCAGCCAACAAACCCGGGCTATTTCCGTAAAAAAAACTTAAAACATCACATTTCACCTTTTCCTATTTTCTTATATGGGAAAAGTTGGTATTAGTGCGGAAACAATGGTTAATTAGAGTGGTCCAATCTGGGGTCTAAGGCTGAGTCGGGGAGACGCTCATAAACCGAAATCTTTTAAGGCTGATGACGTTGGAAGTAAAGTATCGGCCTAACATTGTCTTGTTGAAAAAGAACCTTTTACTGATTAGCTGAAAAGGGTGTTTTGTCTATTGGAAACAACACGCAATCTAATCCATTAGTTTCATTCGCTTAAATTGACGAAATCGAGGTTTTCTTCAACTCAAGTCGATAGTTCCTTTCAAGAAACGAAAATCACTCGAGTTTTGAAGATTTTTTTAAGATTTCCAGTGAGCATGCGGCTTATTGGAATACTTAATCATAATGAATACCACGACAGCTTTTGGGAAAAAATGTCAGCTGCTCTCAGGTGGAGTAGTTCATGCCTGATTCACCAGAACGAAAAAGGAACCTAAAAAGGAAAGTCCCGGTGAAAAGTAAACATGGAAAATCTGCACGACTACATGCCTTCTCTTACTACAGTAAGAGAAAGTAAAAACTAAATAAAAAGTGTACAGACTTTTGCTACACCGTCGTGCCATTATCATTTATCTTTATTAGTGTCTAGTATAAGTAATTCAAGAGTCGATTTGAAACAGACACGTTTCAACGAAACATTGGTACAAGAAGAATAATATTGTACAATTACATATCAAATTTACATACAAATTAAAAATCTCAGTGAAAGCTAATATTGTTATACTACTAAGCCGAATCTCCAAAACTAATGTAAATAAATTAAATAGACAAAATCAAAACAATCTCTTATGTACTTCTAGGATGATAAAAATAACTGAATCGGAGCTAGATTCAATATTTCGACTCGTATCGTGGCTGACATTAATTACATTTGAACATGACTAAAATTTTTGACAATCAAATTTTACTTTACTTAATTTTCTCACTAAACCAATTAAATAAAATTCAAGCCTGACTGGAAATCGAACCCAATACCACAGTACTTGTTAATATTACAGTCATCGCCTCTAATCGCTAGGATAGTGTGCCGCATTTTTAGTTTATTTCTTGCTAAAAGTTTATAGAATTGAATTAAAATAAATTTATTTTCACTCTAATTTTTGTCTAGGACCACTAAAGAAGGTAATAAGGACTAAGACAAAACCAGTAGAAACTCTCAGAAGAGTACATACTCGTATGTTTATATAAAAAAATTTATAAGCTCATTTCATGGTATAATTTATTGAATGATAAACTTAGAGATAAATAAATTTTCTATCAAAAATGATCTCTGTAATTCTGAGCCAGCACAACTTCTGAGAGAGATAAGCAAGCATAAGTACTACACCAAACTTGCTTTGAGAGTTGTATTGTATTTTAACTACTTTTTTTTATCATGGAAATCAAATTTCCACAACAAACTTACAATTTATTAAAACTTAGGTTCTCTGAATTTTTAATTCGAACAAATTTGTAGTGAGATTTTTATTAATAATGAAGATATCAATTGCGATTTTTTAAGCATTAAATTTAAGTTCACAACTAATTAACTTCAGCTTACCTTAAGCAGAAGCTGGTAGTCGTTAATTCGTTGTATGGGAAGTTTAAGATGTTCACCAAGATTCTTATCGTCTCGAAGTTTACTGGCCAAATCCTGCACATAGAATCATCTTAGATTATTTTTAGATTTCAACTCAGTCCCCACTTCAAGGCGGCACCCCCCGTAATATCAGAACTATTTTATGCGACCGACTATTTTATATGTGTATATTTACACTATCATCTGAATTAATATATCACAACTGACTGCACAAAGCTCTTTAACAAAATATTTACTAGTTTTTTGTCCCATTTCAGAAATAAGGCGTCATCATCACAACCTTAACCCTGTTTTTCTCAAAATCTGGCATTTTCAACGGGTTCTTTTTCACGACTAGTAATGCAGAGAAGCAAGATAAAACCAAGCAAACTTCAGGAAACTTTTTTAAAAACATATTTTAACTCAACTGATTAATATCAGTTCTGTAATGATAAAGAACTGGAATACAATTGTAGAGGATCATATTTACTAAAATTTAGGTTCTGCATAATTTTGGACGAAATCATCCCTAAAGTGAGAAATTGGGGTACAACTAGATTAAGTTGCTTTACCATTCCTTGAAACATTAGATGCTGCTGGCGTGCAACCAACTTCACAGATTAGTTAACTCTTTAGATAAATATAAATTTACGAACGATCGATTATCCCATATGTTGTTTTCATTAAATATTTAACTTTAGCTTCATCCAACTTCTTAATTAGGCGCCATGTTGCCCCCCCCCCATTTTGGCATGAAACAATATGCGGCTTCCACTTACTATAATTTTTAATGAATAAGTACTATCTCTTTTCCTTGTAAGATGAAGTTATTGTTTTCCTGCAAATTTACCATTGTGAGTATTCAAAAGAATAATCCAAATAATGTTTATAAAAACGCGAAAATGTCATAAGATACGTTTTGGGAAGCTTTAAATTAGAAAAATTGTTGAACAAATTTTACTATTTTTTTACTAGAGTTTGAAATCTCTTTTCGAAATTCTAAAATAAAATTTTTATTCAAATATGGTAAAATAAGGTACTCCGCCACATTAACATTACAAAATGACACACTTACAGAGAAATCAATACATTAGGATTACAAATATGAATATATAGGTTTCGTGACCGTAAATTATTCAATTATGGATTCAAAATTGGTGAGGAATCGGTCAAATAAAAACAACAACTCGTCTTTTTACCAACGTTTCGACAAAATTATGTCTTCTTCAGGGCCTGGATATTACAAATACAATTTAGAGAATCAGTAACATAGAAAAATCAGTAATATGAAAATAATATAAAATAATAATAATAATAAAATAAAAATAAAAAATAAAATAATAATAAAAATGCAATAAATTCTTTATAATTATTGAAACTTACTTGGCTATGCGGGTTGGTTGAGTTGCAGAAACTAAGAGCCAGATCTGGAGAATAGGTATATATATACAGATATAGCGGGACTTACACGGGAATTTAGGTAACTGACAATGGGACAGATACAATAGTCTAATTACAATGTTCAATTTTGACAAAAGAGTAAATAAAATAGATATTGGGAAATTTCTTTTAATACAAAAACAAACCGGAAAAACCAAAAACCCTTATGAACTAAATAACATAAGAACCAAATGATTAGTAAAATTAAAGAACACAGCAATAATTATGTGCAGAAGTTGGATATCTTTTTATTTTTTAATGATAAAATTGTAGCCATTGTGTTGTTTTGTTTCACTTTGAGGCACATTTCTAGAAAACTGCGCTTATATTGTTTTTTTTCCTATCGAGTACAGTAACATTCTAGAAGTCAAAATTGTGTTTGGTTTCAATGTGGTGTCTAAGTAGCAAGGTGGAACTGTCGTCTTTCCAAATATACGTTTCCTAAACATATTCAACACAATAAAAAATTTACTAACAGATATCAATTGCAGAATCCGTTTGCTGAATCTATCATAAAGTCAGCACAGAAGTTTCAAAAAAGCATTTTAAATATTGAAATTAAAATGTCCTATTGGAACGTTAAACAAATCAACAAACGTATTCAGTTATACAAATCTCGTGCACTAGAACTTATTCCGGCCAGTACGTAAAAGATTTTGAAGCAAGACAACTATCAGCCCACAATAAAATTTTTAATCTGAAGAAAGAAAATCTCATTAAAAAATTAAAATGTCTGGTAGAGCAAAAGAAACAATCTCATGAACTAAAGAAAATTGGTTAGTAAATTTAACTGACCCAGCAATTCCTGAAAATGTTATTAAATTTCTGTCCCTTGGTCCTAAATTTGCTCTAGATCACAATGTCAAAAACGTTACAACTTTTCATTTCATTAGTAGCCTTGAATATAGCTTATCGTTTATTGATAATACGGAAGATAGGGATCTTATCCGATCGCAATCCATTAACGCCATTACTAACTACGTGCACCATTAACAACATTTAACTACATTCACAAACACAAGACTTTGTTCAGAAACTATCGAAGGAAACACACACTTGAAGAATAACCCGGACATATTAATAGAACCCTCTGACAAAAGTAATCAAACTGTAGCAATCAAAAAAATAGACTATGAAAGTAAAATGCTTGAACTGATTTCGGACAAACACACAAATACAAAACTCAACTGTCCGGCAGGACAGTTGTATAAGGGTTGATCGTCAAAAAGTGCACGAAAAAGCGTAACGTTGAAAAACACTCAACTTTGACAATGTTTTTCTCTTTTACTATAAAAGATAAAATTCCCAAATTTTCTTTAAAATAAAGGGCGAACACTCCTTTGTAACTGTATTTTTTTTTGCAACAACCCAGATCTAATAGTTTTCGAGAAAAAAGTTGCCGAAAATGAGCAAAAACGGCATTTTCAGAAAATGTTCTTGTTCTTGTTACCATTTTGTAAAATGTGTAGCGCCTAAATGCGTGAACTGATTTTCATGAATGAGGTGTGATTCGATTCGGAATTTTATGTAGATATGCCTTTTGGGGGCTCGACGCTGTACATCGAATGGGAGAGAAGTTAGCCCCCTTTATGTAAGGCCCCCTTCAAAGTTATTATTATTACTAATTACTCGGTAAATCTTTGCCCGATTTAGATAAAATTTGGTAGGATGAAAGGGTTAGGACTCCTCTACATAACATTAAAGCGACGATCTGCTCTTACACCTGTTAAGGGGAAGTACAGCAATCGTTTCAAATTATCGACGCGTGAACCGATTTTCATGAATGAAATGTCATTCGAATCGAAATTTTGTACAGATTTGCACTTTAAAAGTCTCGACGCTGTGCCTCTTAAGAAGGGGAGTTTGCCCCACGCAAGTAAGTCCCACTCTAAAACTATTATTACTAATATTTCTATCTCCTTAACAAAAACTTACAAATTAAAATGTTAAGTATAAGGGTTGATTAAACGCCAAAAGGTACACAAATCAGAGAGTACCCAACATTTCATTAATATTTAAGTAATTTTACTGCATTAATTTTCATTAATATTTTTTAGAATTTATTAGATGTCACAGACTGGCCATTTTCGTCTACAAAATGTAATAATAATAATAATAATAAGTGTTTATTTAATTTCAATTATATACATAAATTACATTACAGAAATAAAAATAATAATAACACTCAAGTGCATGGAGCGTACTCCGTCCGCAGAGTTGAGTTTCATTTATATACAATGTCTACAAAATGTATATTCAAGTAGCACTGTAGATTGACTGTAATATCTAGTTATTTATTAAAACTGTCCGGTAGGACAGTTGTATAAGGGTTGATCGACAAAAACTGCACGAAAAAGCGTAACGTTGAAAAACACCCAACTTTGACAATTTTTTTATTTTTTTCTATAAAAGATAAAATTCCCAAATTTTCTTTAAATTATAGGGCAAACCCTCCTTTATGACTAATTTTTTTGCAACAACCCAGATCTAACAGGTTTCGAGAAAAAATAATAATCAAACTGTTAATTACAAATTAAAAAGAAAAACGTTATAAAAAATATAAAAAAATTATGAGGCTAAAAAATTCAAAAACTTTTTTTAAAAAATGCTTACACCAACATACATCAATGATTTTGTTTATTTTATTTATTTATTTTTATTTTTAATTAAAAATCGTCGGTTCAAGTTCGTTCTTCCATTAAAGTACGTAATTGTTATTTTATGTAGTAGTCAAACGATTATAATAATAGGTAATAATTATCTGGCTTTATCGCAAATAATATAGTTTTCTTCAATTACATTCTCAATCTAGGTATTCATCCCACAATGTTGTATATATGTAGTATAAAATAAATAAGATATGCATAATTTTAGGACAGCTAATTATTCCAGTATTTTACTATAAGTAAAATAAGGGGGACTAAATTAAATTACAATTGAGAAATGAATAATTATTGTTGAATAATCTACTTGTTATTAACTGTGTGTTATTTGTGCTAACGAATATTTCGGTAGGACGAATTCAAGACAGTAGCCGACTCTAACTTTGTCTTTTTCTACTTTACCATGCATGTAAATGTGCCTACTCAGAATAAAGGGCATATTAAAGATAAATCCGAAGAATAATTTGGAATAGAGTTAAAATAAAGTACCTATTTAATAACGAAGATATATTATACATTTTATCAAAATTAAAACAAAAAAATATTATGAATGAACTGGCCTGCATAAATACAGGTGACATCTAATAAATTCAAAAAAATATTAATGAAAATTAATGCAGTAAAATTACTTAAATATTAATGAAGTATGAAGGAAATGTTGGGTACTTGCTGATTTGTGTACCTTTTGGCGTTTAATCAACCCTTATACTTAACTTTTTAAACTGTAAGTTTTTGTTAAGGAGATTTTGGTACCTTTTGGATAGATTTTCCTTTTTGCCTATTCTGCAAAGTTACATATCTGCTTTACAGATTTTTTTAAAATTTGCAATAAGCAATTCTATCATTATAACCTGATAAGGTGTTAAGTCGGAACCGTAACTACCACTGGAGAGATGTTTTTAAAGAATGATTATAGTTACCATCTTCAATAACAATTTTTTTGAGAAAGCGTTTTGAATAAAATAGGAAGGTATTTGTACGAAAATAGCAAAATTAAACTGCGATTTCAGTACTTCCTTTTAAGAGGAGTAAGAAAAATAAACTGCGATTGTAGTACTTCTCCCTAAAAGGCAAAGAGGCAAAGATTTTTTAATCGAACGACAATTCATTCATTTAAATCAGTTCACTCATTGATAATTTTAACGATTGCAGTACTTCCTCTTAGTAGGTGCAAGAGCATGATAGCACTTCACAGCCACGTAGAAGAGCTTTAACCACTTATTCGAGCTGAATTTTATCAAAATCGGACTAAGCGTTATAGAAATATTGGTAATAATAGTTTTAGAAAGGGCCTAATTTGGGTGGGGCAAACTCCCCTCCTTATGAGGCACGGCGTTGAGACTTTTAAAGTGCAAATCTGTACAAAATTTAGATTCGAATGACATTTCATTCATGAAAATCGGTTCACGCGTCGATAATTTGAAACGATTGCTGTACTTCCCCTTAACAGGTGTAAGAGCAGATCGCCGCTTTAATGTTACGTAGGGGAGCCCTAACCCTATCATCCTACCAAATTTTATCAAAATCGGGCCAAGATTTACAGAGTAATTAGTAATAATAATTTTGGAGGGAGCCTTACATAAAGGGGGCTAACTCCTCTCCCATTCGATGTACAGCGTCGAGACCCCCAAAAGGCATATCTACATAAAATTCCAAATCGAATCACACCTCATTCATGAAAATCGGTTCATGCATTTAGGCGCTACACATTTTACAAAAAGGTAACAACAACAAGAACAAGAACATTTTCTGAAAATGCCGTTTTTGCTCATTTTCGGCAACTTTTTTCTCGAAAACTATTAGATCTGGGTTGTTGCAAAAAAAAATACAGTTACAAAGGAGTGTTCGCCCTTTATTTTAAAGAAAATTTGGGAATTTTATCTTTTATAGTAAAAGAGAAAAACATTGTCAAAGTTGAGTGTTTTTCAACGTTTTACGCTTTTTCGTGCACTTTTTAACGATCAACCCTTGTACAACTGTCCTACCGGACAGTTTTAATAACACTTAGACCGGCTGTTAAAGCTTCCCTGCGTTCCCTAAGTGCCATTATGCTCTTACACCTACTAAGAGGAAGTATTGCAATCGTTTAAATTATCGACGCGTGAACTGATTTACGACAATGAATTGTCATTCGATTTGATATTTTATTTGGATAAAGCTTTTGTGGTTCTCGAGTTTTCAACATTAGAAACGGAGTTTGCCCCAGTTAAGTAAGGCCCGCCTTAATGATCAATAACTTCGACCAATATTGATAAATTTTGGCAGGCGGAAGTTGTTCGAGTTTTACTGCGTGATATTAAGGTGACATCCTACTCTTACAGCTACTAAAGGGAAGTATTGCAATCGTGTGTATTTCAAGTTTAATTTCTCTTTGACTTTTAGGGAGAAGTACTGTAAACGCACTATAATTTTTCTTACTCCTTTTAAAAGGAAGTACTTTAATCGCAGTTTAATTTTGTTATTTACGCACAAATACCTTCCGATTTTAATCGAAACGTTTACCGAAGAAAACTGTTGTGGATTCTTTGGGGACCGCAACTCTAAGCATTCATTTAAAAGATCTCTTCAGTGGTAATTAGGGTTCCAACTTTATACCATATAAGGTTATAATGAAACTATTGCTTATTACAAATGTTAAGAAAATCTGTAAAGCAAAAAGGGAAATCTATCCAAAAGATACAAAAATCTCTCTCTTTTGGCGTTTAACCAACCTTTATACTTAACTTTTTAAACTGTAAGTTTTCGTTAAGGAGATAAAAAGGGGAATCGTAGTGTGAACGAAGACTTTTTATTTATTTTTATTTTTGTATTAAATTACATGTGTGTAATTTTTCCCAGAACATAAATCTAGATGAAATTTTAATTTCCAAGAACCTGGCGCCATCACAAACTTCTCTTACAGTGATGAATGGTAAAAAAAGAAATAAATTAAAAAAAAAAAATAAATTGAAAATAAATAAATAACTGCTAAAGTTGACCACTGCATTTATAACCAGTTCATTTGGCTAATTCTATTTCTGTAACTCTTTGGACGGAATTAACGACAGCCTTCCCTACCTAGTGGCACAAAAGAGAACTAATGAAGCGATTAGTTTCTGCTTTGCGTTGAGCTCTTTAATTATTGTTTACCGACATGTGGGGGATACCAGCCATTGTATAGTCGTTTATTATTTTAATTAGTTTGCTATATTATAAATAAGTAAGTTATTTTAAGACACGTTCTGTGAAGCATTTAACCAAACACCTTTTTCTTAAAAACAGCACACATGTCCTGATTGCAAAGTTTAATTCAACTTTAAAATTGTCAATATAATTCTTATACCAATCAAGTTTTACTATACAGTCAGCATTCTAGATGTAATGAATATTGAAGGTATACTACAGAATGTATGGGTAGTCAAAAACTGGACGTACCACTCCTGCATTCTGCCACAATGATGGCTATGATTGAATTTTGTAAACGGCACTAATGGCTCAAGTATCGTAAACATTCAATGTTAAATCTTAATAAACTGATCTTAATACTAATATTTTGGACACTTAAGTCAAATTTAAAGACAATGCAAAATAAAGAATAAGTTCATTGTCTTTGGGAATATTGAGGAGCGATCAATAAAAATGTAGACTTTTTTTTTTTAAACCGACGTTTCGGCAAATTTATTGCCTTCTTCAGAGTCTGTACAAAGGAATAATACAACATTAATGTAAATTCAAACTGAAGTTAATAAATAAATAAAAAGGTTCAATATTCAAAATGAACAGAAATAATACTGATAATAATAACGTAAAAATTTAAAAAAATATCTTAAGTTGACTTACAATATAAATTTGTAGAGTTATACTCGTATGTTTAGCAACATCATCATAACTGTTCAGATTTATGGAAAATCGGGTTTATGTAGAGGACAGGGAGGGGTGAAAACAATGGGGCTGCGAAAACCTTGTGTGAATTTGTAAGTTACGGCTTGAAAGATGTAGTAGAAATTTGAAAGGATGTTGGTGTCTGTCCTGAAGTAAATGGATGGTTTTTCTTGTTGAATGTGTATCATTTCTAATATGTTGCGTTTGTTTCTGTTAGTATTCGTTGCAAGTATGGAAGTGTTTTCAAGGTCAAAATCATGTTGTAAAACTAGATGGTTTAGTGAGAGCAGATGAGGTATCGTTAGGTTATTTTGAATTGAAGTGGTGTTGGTGTTGGTATAATCTCTTAAGATATTAAGAGGTTTGTTCCACATAAGTGGCATCACAATTTTTGCAATCTATTTTGTACATTACGTCTGAGCGTAACATTTTTGGCGTAGGGTCTTTTAATTTAGTGTACAGGGAATGTAGGGTGTTGGAGTTCTTAAACGCTGTAGAAATATTGTGTTTTTGAATATTACAAATATTTTTTTCAGAATCATTTCAAGTAATTAAACTCTACTTTTTTTTAACATTCTGTGAATTATTCAGTTATCTTCATCAGGGTTGACTTAAAATCTTTTTTCACAATCTTACAAGGATAGTTTTATTTTATGTCACTATCACTAACTCGTTAGTTTATGATTTAAAGACTTAGTATTCGTTGCAAGTATGGAAGTGTTAAAGACTGACTGCAGCGATTTCAGTCTGTAGAACACAATAATAACTATTCACTCATTCTTCGTAAAATGTTTTTTAATTTTCATTTTATTTTTATAAAGATATCTCACAAGAAATAATCCTAAAAATATTTATGAAGTATTTATATTACTAAACATCATTATTACTGATGAGTTTATTTTAAAAAAAAATGTTAGGATATGGAAAGAAAAAATATATAATAAATCATTAGTATTAACCAAATGATACATTTTAAAAAATATGAACTGGAAGCTATTTTTAGCAAATTACCTAATTAGTAATGTTTAGAAGCCCTCTAAAAGATTTGTATGACTTTTTGTTAAAATACAAATAAAATTTAATTGAATATTCGTATTTGTTGTTATTTACTTTCATTCATATTGCAACGGGTATAAACCTCGTTTATGTTCATTGAACCATGCATGAATAAGCTGTGCAAAAATATTTATGCATATGAACATTTGGTCAGCACGGTTAAAAGGAGAAAAAAGGATTGCCTTACTCAACCTTGGCGCCTTTGCTCAGGGTTCTTTCTTTATTTATCTGCTCTTCCCCATTTTAAAACAGTGTAGGGAAAATGGAACATCTGCTCAGAAGTTAAAACTTAACTCCGAAGCTGCACTACAACGTAAACCAACATTGTAAAAACTTGCACAAAATTTGAAATAGTATTTTTCTATCTTTCTAATATCTGTTGATCGAACATGTTATAAATTAATTAATGTAGTTTTTGACTTTTTTGTAAAAATAAAATAAAAATTTAAAATTTCTTATGTTAAACAGTGTGTAAAAAATAAATTGGTGTACACATACTTAAGAAGTTCATTTTTTGTACAGCCCTGTAAAGTTGTAAAGGTAACTTAACTGAGTTATTTACCTTGTTTATGGTTCATCAACACCTTTGAATATTCTTTCCTCTGAGTAAGAACAGTAAACTATACGTATAAAATAAAAAAAAAAAAATCACTTACCTCAAAAAATACTCTGACGTTTTCATTTTGCTGTAGAAAATCTTGAGCCGCCGGTTCATCGTGGCAGTACGCTACATGCTTGTCAAAATCTCTTTCCTAAAATAAAGAAGAAAACAGTTGGAGTAAATAAGATATTTACAGTAAAATTAGATGTATAATAACTGAAATTAATCTGCTGCACTCCAGTTTCAATTTCGGAGTGAAGTTCTTAATGTACAGCCCTGTATTCTACCCAAAAAAAAGTGACATCGACCGAAACGAATGATAGTGCGAAAGAGCTAAAATTATTTATTTATTTTATTTTATTTATTTATTTAATTAATTTTATTTATTTATTTTTATTTTATTTATTTTTTTTGTTGAATAAAAATGGTAGGAAGAGAAAGTCCAAGGGCAGGTCGAACAGGGATCCTGCAGCTCTTCCAAGAACCTGGATGAGTGGTCTCATGGAGTTGCTTTACCTCATTTGAGCAGAGCTTAATAGATCTATTTTGGTCTTAGTGCTGAACACCTGTTTTATAAGAACAAACTAAAAAACCGTTGATGATTGGAATTCCAAAGCACTGATATAACTCTTCTTCTCTAATGAAATAGAATAGAATTAACAACAACGAAAAATAATTACAAAAATAAAACCATAAATTTTTCAAAATGCATGTTCTACAATAAACTGAAACCTTTTTGGCGGGACGAAATAAAATATAGAGTAGGGTGCACTTCATAAGAGAAAGGTAGAAAAGTTACTGCGGATGGACAAAGGTTCAAAAAAAATGCATAGGTCGTGGTTATGGCACTGTAAAAAAGAGCTTACCTGTCCATTTCAAGGAAAAAAAAAGATCAGCTTAACTAAAAACGAGGAAAGTAAATTAGAAAGAATATTATCTGCTTCTAAGATTGATTGCAGAACATAATGAAAGCAAAGTTTTGAACATCTATTTCAGAATAATTTTTGCATAATTTGAGTTTAATAAAAATTTAGAATATTCAGACAATTTCAGGGTATTTAGAAACAAAAGGTTTGACTAAATCAGTTATATCACTTTATAATGATCAGCAATGTTATGATAATACTTACAATGTGAGTTAATTTATTATAGATTAGAAAATAATTTATCAATTTTATTTAAGTACATATGATAGAAAAATAATTGCCAATTCAGTCATAAGAAATTATTGATATTGGCAATAATAACCTTCCTTCTCTTTGAATCAATGAACTATTCACCAAGAAAAGATGAATAGTGCTCTACAATGGGTGCGTTCCACTAAGCGATCACAACGACCACGCTCACGATCGCGATTTTGCCCGTTCCACTTGCTTGCGAGCGTTGCGATCGAAAACCCAAGTGGAATGGACTGTGGGCGTTTTAACCGTTCATGTAAACATTACAAATGGCGGCTTCGAAAATAAGTTAGAAGCTTGAAGAGATTGTTTTTTAATTTTAACCCCGTTTATAAGCAGTTATAATAAACTTTATTAATTATTGGTAAAGTTGACTTATATTAAAAATATATAAACAATTCAATTTTTTATATTACATTTTAGTGGAGTATTTATAAAATTTACATTTAAATAAAATTAAAATGTCTTTTGTGGCAACAGTTGGATATTTATTAATAATGTTTTAGAAAGTTCTTTATCTAGTTCCGATGATGAGTGGAATGCAATTTTACAAAATCGCAATGATGAAAAGCGAAAACTTATTAGATATCAGTGTAATAGATCTAGAACCCTGGTTTTGGTCTGTAAACGTTTATTGAAGTATATATTTATACAGTTGTTTAAGGATTGATCGTCAAAAACTGCACGAAAAAGCGTAACATTGAAAAACACCCAACTTTGACAGTTTTTGTCTCTTTTTCTATAAAAGATAAAATTCTCAAATTTTCTTTAAAATATAGGGTAAATCCTCCTTTACAATTTTGTAATTTTTTTGCAACAACATAGATTAAATAGACTTCGAAAAATACGTTGCTGAGAATGAGCAAAAACGGCATTTTCAAAAAATGTTCTTGTTCTTGTTGTTGTTACCTTTTTTGTAAACAACGTAGCGCCTAAATGCGTGAACCGATTTTCATGAATGAGGTGTCACTCGATTCGGAATTTTATGTAGATGTGCCTTTTGGGAGTTTCGACGCTGGACATCGAATGTGAGAGGAGTTAGCCCCATGTATGTGAGACCCCCTCCAAAATTATTATTACTAATAACTTAGCCCGATTTGGAAAATATTTGGCAGGGTGAATGGGATAGGGTTCCCCTAAGTACCATTAAAGCGACGTTCCGCTCTTGCACTTACTAAGGGGAACTTTTGCAATCATTTAAAATTATCGTTTCGTGAACCTATTTTCTTCAATGAAGTGTTATTTGGTTAAAAAAGTGATTTAGATTTGCATTTTTAGAGGGATCGACGCTATGTATCTTTAATAGATGAGTTTGCTCCACACTGGTCAGGCCCTCTCTAAAACTATTATTACTAATCTTTCTACAACGCTAAATCTGATTTTCCGCACATTTAGCACGAAAAAGTGGTTAAAGCTTTCCTACGTGACTCTAAAGTGCAATCATGCTCTTACACCTACTAAGAGGAAGTTCTGCAATCGTTCAAATTATTGACGTTCGAACTGATTTTAATGAATTAATTATCTTTCAATTTGAAATTTTAGATACGGTAGATGCAGTTTTTATGGTCTCGATGGTATATACTTAGGAGAGGAGTTTGCCCCACGTAAATAAAGCCCCCCTTTAAACGGTTATTAATAATAATTTTGTAAATCTTCGCCCGTCTTTTATCAAATTAGTCAAGGAGAATTTAGAATGCGTGGCATTTAAGTGTCATCCTGCTCTTCCCACCAACGTGTTACCATTCCCCCGTAACTTGTGTCAGTTTTTCTCACCCTAGATCTTCCAACTAGTTATTCCCGATACCCTTATATTTAAAAAAACTTTGGATGTATAAATTTGTTCCAACCAAGGAACAAAAAAAAAATCTATCCAAAAGTTACAAAAATCTCCTTAACAAAAACTTAAAGTTTTAAAAGTTAAGTATAAGGGTTGATTAAACGCCAAAAGGTACACAAATCAGCAAGCACCCAACATTTCATTCATACTTCTAGTATCATAATTTTTAGGATGTATTAGATGTCACAGAACCTTATGCTGGCTAATTTCATGCATAAAATATTTGTTCAGTAATGAGTAGCACCAATTTAATTTAGATTGTATAGGAGGTATTAAACTATTCATGCACTGGTTTAAACAACAAACAAATGTTACAACAAAAAACAAAACAAACAACAAAAAAATGTTAATTAAAAATGTAATTTTTTTGACGTTAAAAATAAAAAATGAATATACTAACGTACATACCGATTTTATTTTGTTATTGTTTTTAACATCTGATTTAAGTGGAAGTTTAGCGCAGCAGAAGGAAGTAAAAATCGTCGGTTTAAGTTCATTGTTCAATTAACTGACTGGTAATTTATGCAGTAGTTAAGTATGAATAATAATATGTAATTAATAATTAATCTAGTTTGATAATATTAAATATTAATGTAGTTTTCTTCAATTACATTGTTAATCTAGGTGTTCTCCCCACAATGTAATATAAAACAGTTACGCATATTTTTAGTTAGTTGTAAAACTTCTTTACAACAAGTACTCAATTAAAGGGCTACATTAATTTAAAGTTTGAAAATGAATGAATTTTGTTATAATTACAAGTATTATTTACTTGTTATTAACTATGTAATTTGTGCTCACTTAAGACGAATTCAAGACTGAAACTTCGTTTTAACTCCGTAATTCAAATCACGACAGAATAGACCAACTCCAACTATCTTTTTTTCTTTTTAATGTGCGAGTGAATTTGATGATTATTTAGAATAAAGACAAATCACAAGAATAATTTGTAATAGAGCTAAAAGTAAATGCCTTTTTAATACTAACTATGATGATGAGATATATCTTTTATTATTGTAACAGAAAAATATTTATGGGTGATAAAAGGCCAGCCTAAGGGTCTGTGACATCTAATACATCCTAAAAATCTCCTTAACAAAAACTTACAGTTTAAAATGTTAAGTATAAGGGTTGATTAAACGCCAAAAGGTACACAAATCAGCGAGTACCCAACATTTCATTAATACTTCATTAATAGTTGAGTAATTCTACTGCATTAATTTTCATTAATAAGTTATTTTTTAGAATTTATTAGATGTCACAGACCCTTATGCTGGCCATTTTCGTCTACAAAATATATGTTCAAGTAGCACTGTAGATTGACTGTAATATCTAGTTATCTATAATAATGAAACTATTAATTACAGGTTAAAAAGAAAAACGTTATAAAAAATAAAAAAAAAATTATGAGGCTAAAAAATTCAAAACTTTTTTTTAAAAAAAACTTACACCAATGATTTTGTTTATTTTACTTATTTATTTTTATTTTTAAATAAAAATTGTTGGTTTAAGTTCATTCTTCGATTAAAGTAATTGTTATTTTATGTAGTAGTCAAACGTTTATAATAATAGGTAATAATTATCTGGCTTTATCGCAAATAATATAGTTTTCTACAATTACATTCTCAATCTAGGTATTCATCCCACAATGTTGTAAATATGTAATATAAAGTAAATAAGACATGCATATTTTTAGGGCAGCTAATTATTCCAGTATTTTACTATAAGTAAAATTAGGGGTACTAAATTAAATTACAATTGAGAAATGAATAATTGTTGTTGAATAATCTACTTGTTATTAACTGTGTGTTATTTGTGCTCACGAATATTTCGGTAAGACGAATTCAAGACAGTAGCCTACTCTAACTTTGTCTTTTTCTACTTTAACATGCATGTACGTATATGTGATTGATCATAATTATAACAAAAAAATATTATAAATGAAGTGGCCAGCATAAGGGTCTGTGACATCTAATAAATTCTAAAAAATATTAATGAATATTAATGCAGTAAAATTACTTAAATATTAATGAAGAATTAATGAAATGTTGGGTGCTTGCTGATTTGTGTACCTTTTGGCGTTTAATCAACCCTTATACTTAACATTTTAAACTGTAAGTTTTTGTTAAAGAGATTTTTGTACCTTTTGGATGGATTTTCCTTTTTGTCTATTTTGCAAAGTTACATATCTGCTTTACAGATTTTTTTTTAATTTGGAATAAGCATTTCTATCATTATAACCTGATAAGGTGTTAAGTCGGAACCGTAACTACCACTGGAGAGATCTTTTTAAAGAATGATTATAGTTGCCATCCTCTATAACAATTTTTTTTTTAAAAAGCGTTTTGAATAACATAGGAAGATATTTGTACGTAAATAACAAAATTAAACTGCGATTTCAGTACTTCCCTTTAAGAGGAGTAAGAAAAATAAACTGCGATTGCAGTACTTCTAGGCAAAGAGACAAAGATTTTTTAATCGAACGACAATTCATTGATTTAAATCGGTTCACTCATTGATAATTTAAACGATTGCAGTACTTCCTCTTAGTAGGTGCAAGAGCATGATAGCACTTCACAGCCACGCAGAGGAGCTTTAACCACTTATTCGAGCTGAATTTTATCAAAATCGTACTAAGCGTTATAGAAATATTGGTAATAATAGTTTTAGAAAGGGCCTAATTTGGGTGGGGCAAACTCCCCTCCTTATGAGGCACGGCGTCGAGACTTTTAAAGAGCAAATCTGTACAAAATTTCGATTCGAATCACCCTTCATTCATGAAAATCGGTTCACGAGTCGATAATTTGCAACGATTGCTATACTTCCCCTTAACAAGTGTAAGAGCTGATCGCCGCTTTAATGTTACGTAGGGGAGCCCTAACCCTATCATCCTACCAAATTTTATCAAAATCGGGCCAAGATTTACAGAGTAATTAATAATAATAATTTTGGAGGGGGCCTTACATAAAGGGGGCTAACTCCTCTCCCATTCGATGTACAGCGTCGAGACCCCCAAAAGGCACATCTACATAAAATTCCGAATCGAATGACACCTCATTCATGAAAATCGGTTCACGCGTTTAGGCGCTACGTTGTTTACAAAAAAGGTAACAAGAAGAAGAAGAAGAAGAAGAAGAAGAAGAAGAAGAAGAAGAACAACAACAACAACAACAACAACAACAACAACAAGAACAAGTACATTTTTTGAAAAAGCCGTTTTTGCTCATTTTCGGCAACTTTTTTCTCGAAACCTATTAGATCTGGGTTGTTGCAAAAAAAATTACAGATATAAAGGAGGGTTTGCCCTATAATTTAAAGAAAATTTGGGAATTTTAGCTTTTGAAGAAAAAGAGAAAAAAATTGTCAAAGTTGGGTGTTTTTCAACGTTACGCTTTTTCGTGCAGTTTTTGACGATCAACCCTTATACAACTGTCCTACCGGACAGTTTTAATTATGATTCTAGAAGTATGAATGAAAAGTTGGATACTTGCTGATTTGTATACCTTTTGGTCTTTAATCAACCCTTATACTTAACTTTTAAAACTGTAAGTTTTTGTTAAGGAGATATATATATTGAGACTGAAAAATGCTGTAATGTAACCAAATTTGTTAAAACTGTCCGGTAGGACAGTTGTATAAGGGTTGATCGTCAAAAACTGCACGAAAAAGCGTAACGTTGAAAAACACCCAACTTTGACAATTTTTTTCTCTTTTTCTATAAAAGATAAAATTCCCAAATTTTCTTTAAAATAAAGGGCGAACACTCCTTTGTAACTGTATTTTTTTTTGCAACAACCCAGATCTAATAGTTTTCGAGAAAAAAGTTGCCGAAAATGAGCAAAAACGGCATTTTCAGAAAATGTTCTTGTTCTTGTTACCTTTTTGTAAAATGTGTAGCGCCTAAATGCATGAACCGATTTTCATGAATGAGGTGTGATTCGATTTGGAATTTTATGTAGATATGCCTTTTGGGGGTCTCGACGCTGTACATCGAATGGGAGAGGAGTTAGCCCCATGTATGTGAGACCCCCTCCAAAATTATTATTACTAATAACTCTGTAAATCTTAGCCCGATTTTGATAAAATTTAGTAGGATGATAGGGTGAGGGCTTCCCTACGTTACATTAAAGCGACGATCTGCTCTTACACTTGTAAGAGGAAGTACAGCAATCGTTTCAAATTATCCACACGTGAACCGATTTTCATGAATGATGTGTCATTCGAATCGAAATTTTGTACAGATTTGCACTTTAAAAGCCTGGACGCTGTGCCTCATAAGGAGGGGAGTTCGCCCCACCCAAATAAGGCCCTTTCTAAAACTATTATTACCAATATTTCTATAACGCTTAGTCCGATTTTGATAAAATTCAGCTCGAATAAGTGGTTAAAGCTCCTCTGCGTGGCTGTGAAGTGCTATCATGCTCTTGCACCTACTAAGAGGAAGTACTGCAATCGTTTAAATTATCAATGAGTGAACCGATTTAAATCAATGAATTGTCGTTCGATTAAGAAATCTTTGTCTCTTTGCCTAGAAGTACTGCAATCGCAGTTTATTTTTCTTACTCCTCTTAAAGGGAAGTACTGAAATCGCAGTTTAATTTTGTTATTTACGTACAAATATCTTCCTATGTTATTCAAAACGCTTTTTAAAAAAAAAATTGTTATAGAGGATGGCAACTATAATCATTCTTTAAAAAGATCTCTCCAGTGGTAGTTACGGTTCCGACTTAACACCTTATCAGGTTATAATGATAGAAATGCTTATTCCAAATTAAAAAAAAATCTGTAATGCAGATATGTAACTTTGCAAAATAGACAAAAAGGAAAATCCATCAAAAAGGTACAAAAATCTCTTTAACAAAAACTTACAGTTTAAAATGTTAAGTATAAGGGTTGATTAAACGCCAAAAGGTACACAAATCAGCAAGCACCCAACATTTCATTAATTCTTCATTAATATTTAAGTAATTTTACTGCATTAATATTCATTAATATTTTTTAGAATTTATTAGATGTCACAGACCCTTATGCTGGCCACTTCATTTATAATATTTTTTTGTTATAATTATGATCAATCACATATACGTACATGCATGTTAAAGTAGAAAAAGACAAAGTTAGAGTAGGCTACTGTCTTGAATTCGTCTTACCGAAATATTCGTGAGCACAAATAACACACAGTTAATAACAAGTAGATTATTCAACAACAATTATTCATTTCTCAATTGTAATTTAATTTAGTACCCCTAATTTTACTTATAGTAAAATACTGGAATAATTAGCTGCCCTAAAAATATGCATGTCTTATTTACTTTATATTACATATTTACAACATTGTGGGATGAATACCTAGATTGAGAATGTAATTGTAGAAAACTATATTATTTGCGATAAAGCCAGATAATTATTACCTATTATTATAAACGTTTGACTACTACATAAAATAACAATTACTTTAATCGAAGAATGAACTTAAGCCGACGATTTTTATTTAAAAATAAAAATAAATAAATAAAATAAAATCATTGATGTATGTTGGTGTGAGCATTTTTTAAAAAACGTTTATGAATTTTTTAGCCTCATATTTTTTTTATTTATTTATTATAACGTTTTCTTTTTCACCTGTAATTAATAGTTTGATTATTATAGATAAATAGATAATGCAGTCAATCTAAGTTAAATGGTGTGCTACTTGAACAAATATTTTGATGATGAAAATGGCCAGTATAAGGGTCTGTGACATCTAATAAATTCTAAAAAATATTAATGAATATTAATGCAGTAAAATTACTTAAATATTAATGAAGAATTAATGAAATGTTGGGTGCTTGCTGATTTGTGTACCTTTTGGCGTTTAATCAACCCTTATACTTAACATTTTAAACTGTAAGTTTTTGTTAAAGATCTAAAGTAAAATTTGTTAGGCGAAAAATAGTAACTCTAATTTGGCGTTTGCACGTAAGGTCCGCCTGAAAAAAGTAGGCATTGCTTTATTTTAGCACTGTCTAAAAGAGTTCTGCACACGTTTTAAAGATCTGGCCGATTAGGGATTAAATGACGGTATAAACTACCATATTTTGCTTGTGGATGCTTTATTAATAGATTAATAAGAAATTCTTACCATTCTGAGAAACGCTCTGCCCAAAGATTTTGGTTCCTTGGAATAATATTTAATTCCTTCCAATAGAACTCTGAAATAAATCAAAGTTTACAAGAGTAATTAGCATTACTTTTTTTATTTGTTTAATTTAAGGTTCATCATCATTTGAGATCATTGATTTTTTCAGTGCACTGCCGGCCTCCAGACGGAGAGTTCTCTCATTAAAGACAACACTGCCCATGGGTAGAGCTGCAAGAAGTTTCTAGGGAAAAAAACTAACCGAGGCAGCTGTATTCGTGAGCCTGGGATCACCATTTGTTGTCCGAACTAGTATTACAAAATGGAAGACCAGCATTCTATCATTGAGCTGATAGATTATAGTTTGCCAGATGGATAGAGCTGACGGTAACGCATTGGGCTCTAGGTTGTGGATCTCCCAGGATTAAGTTCTAGCAGCGTATAGCTCACTTTCATTCGAGCATAGGCTGTGCTGACTGGCAGTGCTCTGAGAAGTGTCCGGGCAACAGTAACCTCTGATGGTAGTGCGTCATTTTATTTAAATTATTTTATTTATTTAATTATAATAATAAAAAAGTAAATATGATAGTACCAAGAAATATAAAAACCCAGATTATTAAGTGTGCACAGTCAGGCAATAAATTGAAAGTTAGTCATAATTAAATTATACAGAATATAACATAACTTACGTATTGTGAAAGACTGCAATTTCTTTGAAATTTCCAAACAGCAAATCCTTCTTGTCGGACACGAATCTCGGTACTGAGGAACCGTCCAAAGGGCGCAAATATCTGTCCACCACCTGCATGACATCTCGACAGAATTCCTCCTCAGTTTCCACAAGTTCTGAGATAACGGCTCTGAAAAAATAATAAAATATGTCTATGGATTTTTATTGCACTCTGTGATGGTGTATTAGAAAAACGTCATTGAAGAAAATGAAGTCTGATAAAAACAAAATGAATAAATTTAAAATGATTGTTTAAAATACCAGTTAGTACACCAAGTTGATTAAAAATGATCAGAGTCGTAAAACTGAAAAATCTCTTGTTAAGTCGCACGATCCTTTAGTGTATCGAAAGCGGCTTCAAACTCCATAAATGTTTGTGCTTTCTACGAGATTTAATTTTTTATATTGTGGCCATATCATAAATCCGCACGAAAGATTCAACAAATGCAAACACAATTATGTTTACATGTATTTCTGCAAAAACTCTATGAAATCAGTTGCGATCACGATACTTCTACTTTAGACACACCTCGTTTCAAAAAGTAAATTTTTATTTTTAAAAAATGTGGTTTTATATTCGTTGCAATATGGCAATTCCTGTTTTGTGAAGTAAGACAAAATATACAGGAACTTACTCTTTGCGGAAAATGATATCCTGGGTGTTCCCTGAAGGTGGGGATTGTTCGTGCGGGGTGAGTGCTACTATGGGCAAAAGTCCCTGTTTGTTCGGGTCTTCCAGTGACTGGACACTCCATCTGGGAACAGAAAATTAGAATAATTATAATCTTTTAAATCCAATCAAGTGGTTAAAAAACAAAACTCAATGATGATGTACACCACCGCAATTTACCCAAGCCCCTGCATAAATTTTGCATCATCATTTGCACATCTCTTTTACAAAATCGCTGACTCAAGCTTGTGTGGTTGACTATGTTATGTTTACTATCTTATGTTGACACATACATGTAAGAAGTTATATTTTCTGCGGAGTTTCATTCTTGCAATCACTAAAAACTTTAAAATTGGAAACTTCCTAAAACTTAGTTATGTATTCTGGTAAGAAGTAACTCAGAATATGGTAACATACATGTATTCGTTCTCCTAGCATGTTCTGTAGTTCTGGAAGGCACCCAGAAGGTTCCAAGTTTTTATGCGATTTAACGTGTTCTTTTTAAGTTTTTGGTACAGAGCTTACTGTACGCACCGTCCAATTCCCCAAACTACCCTACAAACAACAGCAATCCATCTTCATTTGCAACCTCCTTCACAACAACATTGCCTGTCCACAACTACTTTCTCTTTTATTTACTCACAGCGCTTCATACTCCCTTCCCAGTGTAACTTCCGGCCCACACACTTTTTTCAATTTATTTTCCACTTTCCCATACACCATAACAAAGCCACTTTCTACTTTTAATTATAAATAGAACTGTAACTATCAGTTCTATTATTTTATTTATTTATAATAATAATTATTATTTTTGTTCATTACGATTTATATTTATATTTTAGTTGTAATTTATATTTTAGTTTTATAATTAATTGTCAAAATTTTGAATATTTTACTCATTATTTAATTTGTAATATTTAAGTGACATGTTATTAATATTTAATATTTATTTTTGTAAACTGTAAATGGGTCCTTGCCAGTTTAAAGTTATAAATAAATAAATACTAATTCAAACTTCAATACAAAGCTTTACATATATAATAAATAAATCAAAACATTAATAAATAAATAAAAAATAGTTTAACATTGGCACGTTTTTCGATAACCAGTTTACGCACTAAACAGACCTAAAACGTGCATTTCTCAACAGTGGAAAGAGAAAGTCAAAATAAATTATGTAATGTGTTACAAATTAGTTAAAATTTACTATTAGGTTAGTGTCCGCACGTTTTTTCCATTTATTCCTAAATTATTATTATTAAAGTATTAAATTATTGTTATTATTAAAGTAAAAAAAGAATTTCATTTTATATGTTTTTATTTTTGGTTTTAAGCCATCGACCGACGGACTAGGTTATCTTCAGGGCGGTGGTATTCCAGCGTTTTCACCGTCTCACACACACCTGAATAACTGGAAGCACACCACAGATCTACATTTTTCCATTCCTAGGGGTCTAGTAGGGCGACCTAAGGCCTACGCCACTGCGACCCCTTTGGATTTATTGTGGCTCATTCCTAGCGTTCCAAAACGGTCCGTATAAATTTAAAGAAATTTGTTTTCTGGATACCTTGCATGTATGGTTGTAAAGATTTCATACTTTAGCATGTGGTTCTAGTAATCTTTTTTTCGTTGAGGAAAGGAGGTAGGGCACAAGCTTCGCGAGCAGATTGATGGGAAAGGTAGCTTTTGTCGAGGAGAAGTTGGCGCTAAAAACATACCGCTTTGGTTAATCGGAAAAGAGATCGCATTCATTAAGAAAGCGCAAAGACTGCTAAATGGAAAAATTTTAAGCTTGTTCTTGACTCAGTTTGCAGAGCATGGTATTGTTAGCTATCTCAGATGAACTCAACTCGCGCAAAATGGTAGCACTTATTTCCGGGAGCAGGTTAGTAGGTGAGCAGTAACGGAGCATCCTTTTAGGCTCCAAGGCTAAGACTGCCCAAAATATTTTTCGACAAAAAATATTGCTTTTATGAGCAATAAGTAGTTATAAAGAACTACATTTCAGCGCAAAAAATTTAAAAAAATAATAATTCTGAGTTACGAGCTCCACGACTAAATGAAGTCTGAACTTTCAAAAATTATTATAGCAATGGCTGACGCTTTTTGCTCAATTGCGCAGTAGATTTCCGCTTCAGCATAGTATATCCAGTTAGTATTCCAATTGATAGTATTGAAGGGCGCTAATGACCAAGCTATCGATGCGCCGGAAAAAAAAGAAAAAAGATAGAATTGAAGGTTTGAAGACTAGACTTTCGGCTAACTTCCGGAGATGTCCGATAAATTAACGCGCTTTCATCGAACAGAAAACTTTATTTAAATACCCTCGTTCAGTATCTGAGTAATGTCATTTACGGACAAGCGTCCACTACATTCTTTTTTATAACCTTGTACTTTTTATTTAAGGGTAAAATATGGTAAGATGGAAAATGAAAATTAGTTCTTAATTATTGTATAATTTGTGAAAGACAGAGTTCTTGGCTTTAGTTGCAAACGAAAATTCAACGAATACTTTAATAACATTTCGGACTTTCTTCACACACTAAAATTATTTTCCCGCAATCATTTTTTAAAGATAAATAATGGGAAACTAACACATTTCCAACAAAGTTTCGTATCTTTTTCTTTCAAAAAATTGGAAAATCATTATTATTTACCGACATAAAATTGAAGGAAGCAAAAGTAATAACATATCTCTTATTTCTCATATATTCCCAGTTTGAATCCAAGTAATATTGTTACAAGGTTTGTACCAATGTTGTGATTGGTTAGACCAGTATAAACTAACAAACGCACTCTGAAATCACAACATTATTTATAAGTACCGTTAATTTAAACTTATGTTTCTAAGTACAGGACATGTGACTGTATTTAGTTTGCACTTTTCTTAGACGACACACAAGTGACGTTGCAGAAGATTCTGTTGACGGATGTGTACAGACAAGGTAAAACGTTTTCATGTAAACAAAACGATTACTTTCCAGAAAAAATAATAATATTAAATTCGTTTTAGTTTTCACCTCTAAACTGAACATTTATTTTTTTCACACAATATGGATTGAATTTCTCATGGAACACACCTTCACATGATGATGGAATTTTAGGGGAAGTTGTGGAAAGAATCCGCCACGAATTCCATCTCAAATGGACTCGAAAACAATAACCGTTCAGAGTGACACTTCTACCTCGGAAGCTTGGGAGTAAACTAAAGTGTTGTTGATGTTATCCGCCTCAGCAAGCATTTTTTTTCTGACCAATTTTTGATTTACATCCAACATCTGAGACTGATAAATCAGTGTGGTGTGCAGACCTTGACTTCCTATATGCTTCCGGCGTTCTTGCTGGCTCCTTTCTGCAGGGCACGATAGACTCAGATTCGATCTCGTCAGAGAATCTCTACAGATTGCGTGGGCACAGTCTCTGGCAGACTGTAACAAGGACACGGTCTCTTATTTATATCGTATAGGGAGTGTGTGTATGACATGTTTTAGTGAATAGTTAAAATACGCAAAAACGACTCGTGATAAAACCCTGGTTTCTCCTTCCAGAACTGCAAAGGACCGCTCCTTGCCGCCATAATGAGCCCCTTTTATTGCAGTTCTTGTGGGAAATAGTACAATAAAAGTATGTTAGCTACCCGCCTCCGTCCACAATGCTTGTTTGGTAGTTGAACGTAAAGCCCACTTAAAATAGTAGGCATTACTTTAACTATTTTTTCCATATTCTAATCTAATCTACGATTTGCAGTATTTGCGAAGAATGTTGAGAAAATGATCACCCTGTTTTAGAGGAAATCTACAAAGACCTGAAAAATCAACTTCGAAAACTGGCACAGCTGATTAGCTGATTTTGATCAAAAAATTATTGGCAGGTCTACATGGTCGTAACTAACTAAATATCTAGATTTGAACTTTCTGCTTTCTTGCGTTTTGCAGAACCGAGATAGACAGTTTTCCTCGCTCAGAGCAATTCAAAATGTGATTGCGATGAATATTAATATCGACAAATTGAAAGAATCTTACCAGTAGTAAGAGAATTTAAAAAAAATTAGAGTTTCCCATACCAGAGTGTACACGTTTCAAAATCAAGTATACCTTTGTTTTTCTGGGTAGTTTCTTTTTGGTTTGATGGCTATCTTGTGACGAGCCGCACTATTGTCCAGTAGTTCTTTGATTTCTACGTTCACATCAATATCCATTCTGTCAATTAGTGTGTCTCTGGAAAATTAGATTAAATGTGTGTAATTTAGAAATTTGGAAAAAATAATAGCTACAAACAGCGATTTATTGTTTGTTTAAGCAATAAGCGACAATCTACTAAAAGCGGAAATATATTCAATTTGAAACAATAAATGGTGTAAACAAAGCAAATTCTTTGTTATATCAGTAATGCATAAATAATAGAATTACATAGTGAAGCAAGATTGGTACGGTCGTTATAAGTATTATTCTTTTATTTTGGAAGGTTCCCAGTTCAATGCTCGCAAATAACGGCTAAATTTTTATTTAAAGGAAGAAAAATATTCACAAAGAAAAGACAGTTTTAAGATTTTCTGAGTGCAAAAAAACGACATTTCGTAGAGAGTTTAAACTCGGTTTTCGTTTTTAATTTTATCGCTTCGGGTACTAAGGTTTTAGTCGAAATAAGCTTTTTAGTCCTATGTGGCTAGAAAAGAGTCTTCCTTCATTAATTTCGGCAGTGACGCTCTCTTAACTCGTGAACCAAAAGCTTACAGTTTAAAAAGTTAAGTGTAAGGGTTGATTAAAGGACAAACGGTACACAAATCAGCCAGTACCCAACATTTCATTCATACTTCCGCTCGTAATTTCAGCCATTTATAAACATTCGAAAAAGCATGTGTTAATGGAATTATTACAGCAATTGATATCATTTAAGTAATTTTACTGCATTAATTTTTCAATAATATTTTTTAGAATTTAACATATTATTAGATGTCACACACCCTTATGCTGGCCAGTTTATTCATAATAATTTTTTGTTAAGGTTATGATAAAATGTACAGTACATTTCAAGTGTAATTTCCATCATTTAAATACGTTTGAATAAGATTACATTTTTATTCAAATTTTATTTCATTTAAGTACTTTTGCTGCATTAAAATTTCATCATTACTGTTTAGAATTTAGTAGATGTGACCCTTAAGTTGGTCATTTTCATGGACAAAATATTTGTTGAGTAAAGTTAACCCATTCAATTTATTAAAGTACTTAACTAAGTAATTGATTATTCTTTTAAAAATACTCTATATTATTATATTCTATTATTATAGTCTATGTAATATATACTATATTAAATTATAGTTTAGAAAGAGATTACTGTTACGAATATTTATTTCTTATTAAATGTGAGTAATTTGTGCTCTCGTATTCTTCTGCAGCAACAAATACTTTCGTTTTTAAAAAGCAATAGAAAGTAGAAAAATGAAAAAAACACATCTTTCAATTATTAAATTAAAGAGGGCGTGTGACCATGTATGAAGGTAGGCGTGGTTTAGTATAATAAACACTACTCACTTCTGATTGGCTCTTCAACCAACCTTGTATTCACACTTCCATTCTTCACTGTGATTGGCCAATTCTTTAAAGTGTATTATTTTTATTAAAAATAAGAGTTTATTTTTTTAATAAGTTTTCCTCCGTAGGTATTTCATGAAGTATCAAATTAAAATATAACATTAAAATTAACAATAATTTTTTTTTATTATTTTAAGTGTAAAAACCTGCAGAGATTTGTAAAGAAATAATTTAAAAAGGATATATGACAATATTTAAGAAATATATATTTACAATTTCAGTCCTATGAAACATTAGTTTTAAATTTCTAAGTTAAAGGGTCCATTTTAGAAGCTGTCCCCTATGCCGCAAACGCTAACAGCAGTCCTTACCAGGGCTCCGCTAAAATCTTCAGCAAACATTAAAAATTGATTACCTATTAGTTATAGTAATAATGGTAGTAAGTTAGCGAAGAGTGAATCCTGGAAGATAAACGGCAGGAAGATAGAGGTGGTGAGCCACTATAAGTATCTAGGCGTAGTTCTAACCCCCCAATTATCTTTAAATAAACTTTTCGAAGAAAAACTAAGTTCCTCAAAATTTGCAATTTTATCAACTTATAACAATATAATAAAAAATAAAGAAGTTTCACTATCCGCAAAATTTCAAATATTTAATTCTGTAATGCGCGCTATAATTGGCTATGCTGCTCAGGTCTGGAGATCTACCTGGTATGATCAGGTGGAGAAAAGTTACACATATTTTTAAAAAAAATTGTTTATGCTGCCAAGTAAGACGCCAAACTACACTTTGTACTTAGAGGCCAACAGTGACCCGCTCTTCTGTTTTATGTTCACTTTACATTATAATTATGTACAAAAAGTATTACTGTTGTCTAATTCACGGCTCCCCTATATTTCAGCGCAGGAAGTGATAAAAAAGAAATTGTTTTGGTACAAAGATGATCTCGATCTGTGTGAGAAACATGGCATAGCCCAGATCAATTACATTTCAGCAAATAAAATCAAATTGACTAATAATGAATTGATGTTAAAAATAAAATCAGAATTTAGAGATAGTCTGATACAGAAAGCAAATAGCGCTAAATACCATTATATTTACAAAGAATTAGAGTTGGATTTAGGGGAAAACGGATATATTCATGATAAAAACTGTTTGAAGTTTATTAATGTAATAATGAAGCTGAGAGGCGCACTGTTTAATTTAAATTTTAGTGTAAACACGGAGACGAAAATAGACACTATTGTTCTCTCTGTAATCTTGGAGCGGTAGAAGATATCATCCATTTTATTGGGGAATGTCCGATTTTACAGGAGTTCAGGGTACAGTTCTTGGGAAACAGAAAACTCCAGAAAAGTGAGATTATTCTTTATTTGAATGGCCTTGATTGGCGCAAGCTGTATAAGTACACAATATCTCCGCTTGGAGTTATAAACAAATTTTAATGAATCATTTCAATTTTTAATACTGAAATATATTTAGTTCCCTAGTTTATGGTAATGTAAATTAGAGTCAACTCGGCAGACGGACTAAGTCCATGCTCGAAGTGTGTTTTGTTTTGAATTAAAGAAATGTTAGATTATTTTGCTTATTAGTTGGATAAATATTTTGTTTTTGTATATTTGTAAGTTCTTGAATAAACACTATTATTATTATTATTATTAATAATAATAATAATGGTAGTAAGTGAAACTAGTGTTAGTGGGCTCACCAGGTAGCTTTACCAAAACATAAGGGTTTAGTAAAGGTTAGGATGCTTCGGGAAACTAGAATGCAGCTTTGATGTTGATAATAAGCACATATGCGGTAAGCAGTGGTAGTTTTGCAGAAAAATTTAACTTCAAAAATCTAAAAACTACAAGACTCATAAGCAAACTAAATACTAACTTGCTTGGATCTTTGGTCTTCGTGTCAAGCAGCAGCACTTTTTCACCTCGATGCACACTGACCGTGCTGGAATCGTCTGCTTCGTAATCTTGTGATACTGTGAAAACTTTCCCATATCCCTGAAAACCGATTACAAAATATTAACATTATATTATAATAAAGTAAGAGAGGGAAAGGATTAGCTCAGTGATTCCCTCGCGGAAATGGCCGTTTGAATTCAGCTGCAGGAACAGAGTTTTCTCTTCTAGGAACTTCTACAGCTCACTGCCTGGTTATGTTTTTAGTTGAACTTATTTGAGTCTGATCTTGGAAGAATACTGTATCATCCCCAATAAATTTCTTTTGTTTCTGTTGTTCCCTCAATTCATAATCTTGAGAGTGTGATGTATAATCGTAACGCTAAGTCCATTTGGTCCTACAACCCAATAAGCCAGAAAATTGAAAAAAAACAGGTCAAAAAGTAAGAAACACACATCTTTCCAAATTGAGTTTCCACAGGTAATGACTGCCTCGAAAAACTTGTGGGCTCGCTCTGTGAGTGAAGTTTGAAGAAAATAACTCAAAAAGTAAAAGTCAGAAAGAGCAACTGGCAATCCCATATCCTTACTATTATCGTCTCTTTGGATTGTGGCTGAAATCGACCAACGTTAAGGTGGTTTTGCTAAGTAACAATAGTAATTTATCGTTACGCAGACGTAGGAAGGAGCCATTAAGCAGAGAGGACGAGAAGCAGATGGAGCAGGTGTTGTTCAGTGTTGAATAGTTAAAATGATAAGTAACTTATCGGAAGATGAAATGTTGGGTTATTGAATGGTGCAAATTGGGCAGTGTTGGCTGGCTTTATAAGGGTCGCTCTAGCCAATCGTTCCTTTTTGGTTAGCCAATTCAATTATTAATTGGTACGTGGGTTAATTCATTTATTTTTTTTATTATTTTAATTTTTTTGTTTTATTATTTATACTTTGTTTTTCTACTGTTTTCAATTGAAACTAAATGATATATTTTCATATTTGTAATTAGCACTCCTGACAGACAAAATTCCACTATGTCAGTTATTACTTTTGAAACATTTTTTTTTTCTTTGGATAAAATAAAAAAGTTTATCTATCTATACTTAAAATGATTTATGCAATAATAAACCTATTAAAATCATTTCCTTTGGTTAACCGTAATAATTACAAAATGAGTGAAGGTCTCAATAGATCAACTTTGATGAACTGCAGTTCGCTTAAAATGGAAACACAAAACCGCTGATTGAGCGGATTTCGAGGCACGCTTATAACACCTCTGCTTTATTAAAACAAAACAAAATTCCACTACAATCAGAAATAACCGCATTAGTAAGTAAAAATACGTTATTTAAGTTTTGAAAATAAAAGTCTGCAATAAAATTGGCGTGCCAGACGGAATGAAACATAGAATTCCGTGTGATGCGGGTGAAAAAAGGTCGCGGAACTTTGTATTAATCTTAGCCCTTAGTTGGGTTGTGAGAGCGTGGTTCGTATTGTCAGGCTGGGATACCCACTGGGACGCCAATATCACGGAAGAAGTGGCTAGTGGCTGTAGCCGTTTAGAGTGTTTTATATCAAAAATGTTTTCAGAACTTGGGAAGTGTCAATATTTACCACTAATACAGCGGTCGCGTAGCTAGCGGTGTCAAATCGGGAGTCCCTGGCTAATATCAATTAGCTTATTTAAAAGGAAATTTAACCTTCTTTCTAATGAACTTATTGAAATCACTTTAGCTTTAGTAGTTTGAGAAATATAGACAACTGTTTGCTAAAAAGTATTAGTACCTTGAAAAAACATAAAATTAAAAATATCTATAAATCGGAGCAGAATCTATAGTTTATATAGAATTTTTTGTTGCAAATGATGCCCAGAATCACCTCCCGAAGTTTCGACCATTCCTCCGTGTACACTCTGTATATGCAAATTTAAGAGAATTGCTGAAACAACTTTTGAGCTAAAATCGAAAAACTTGAAAATCTGATTAATTTGCACTAATTTGTGGTTTTAGAAAAAAGTTTTTTATCTAAAGCCGAATTCGAATGGTCGAATTCCTCTGTATACACCCTGTATAATACTACTTTCTTCGAAAAGGAACATTTTCCTAGAAAAACTTTATTTTTGAGGTATTCTCAAGGAACAACAGCTTTAAGCAATTCGAATGGTCGAATTCCTCTGTATACACCCTGTATAATACTACTTTCTTCGAAAAGGAACATTTTCCTAGAAAAACTTTATTTTTGAGGTATTCTCAAGGAACAACAGCTTTAAGCACTCCTCATTATAGCATTTTTATGCTAAAATATTAAGTAGTAGTTATAAAAGACTTAATAAACGCCACGTTTTCTTTTTCTTCGTTAACTTTTAAGGAATCCAATGGGGTAGATTTAGAGAAAATCGGCGAAAAACGTTCAAAAATTTCAAACTTTCGATGAGAACATTTCCTTCAAAATCGTAATTATTGCAACTCATTTAATTCTCATTAATACGAGTGAAAGAGCCGTAAAAATGGCTAAAATGGCACCTTAAAAGGATGATAACCACCTAGTTGAATGTCTATTGCCTTTGATGCAAACCTATCAATTGAAGGGATATGAAGATATACACTTATTATCGCATATTTTAAGGCAGTTTCACAGAATTTGATGCGTACATTTTTCTATATTCTGTCAGTTATCTACTAAATGCACTGATTTTTTGAGCAGTGACAAGTGCGGTAAGTAGGCTGCACTATTTTGCAGTACTGATCATTTATTAATTATTATTGACTAGAAGATGGTATGGACCAAATCAAAAGTTTGGTATGGACCAGGTTCGAAAAATCTAACTTGATTGAAAGAGACTTTCTGGTTTGATTGGTAAACAAATCTTTATATGAAACTTCAACCAGATCAATTCAGCTATTTGCGGTTAGGGATCATAATGCACACTACATAACTATATTACATTTGTAAGTTGTGGATAATTGCTATTTAGAATATACCGAGGCATTTAAAGAGTGGATGTATTAACTCCTCTTAAACAATATGTTAGTTGCAATTCAAATCATTGAATTAAAATTTCGGGAGCAAAAAGTATGTAAATAATACAATTATAAATTGCAATCAAATTTCAGTTAAGCCACTGATTAAAATACTTCAAGACATAGTCTGTCATATAGAATTGTACAAATTCAATAAGCTGAATAACAGAGTACTATATTTAGTAAATATTTTTTCAATTCAAAATTCAGTGCATCTCCAATTCCAACGACTTGGTCGTGCAGAGCGTGATACAAAGTGATGAATTGGACACAAGCTGTATTTTATGCTGGAATATCGTTATAAATACTAATGGAAGCTCTGCTTCTCTTTCGATAAATATTTTTTGTAAGGTCACCTTGGAGCCACTAATGAAGATGATCGGCTCCAAACCAAAACTTAGAGCTAGAAAATTAATGAACTAGTAGCATCTAAACAAAATTGAGTGAAGTTAAATTTTCCATTATTCTAAAATTTAAAAAAAGGTACTGACAAATAAAACATTAATTAAAAAATATTAACAATTTTATTATACACCAAATATTATCTTTTTTTTAATGTAAGTTACATGTTTTGAAGTTTATTCTGCATTAAAGAAATCATTACGTAAATTGTAGAGCGTAAAAACAAAAAATAAACTAATTTTTCTTAATTTAGAAATTAAGGTAAATGAACTTCTCCCTCCACCGCAGAGAAGAAGCATTAAAGTGTTTATAGATTAGAACATGTTTAGCCATAAATACACAATATTTGGTTTGCCAAGCAGCCTTCGTCTTTGGTCCCATAAAATCAGTAAGAATAACTAAGCGTACAACATGTTAACTAAAAATAATTTTATTGTAATGCAAACAATCAATTCGTTTGTTTAAAAAAATTAAAATTCAAAATAACAGTAACATTTTGTAAAAGTACATTTTAATATAAAAAAAAAAAATTGGTATGAAACGCTCATAAGAATTTCTCTTAGACAAAAAAACTTAAGTTGTAAAATTAAAGTTACTACAATGATAAATTTAGTTTTAGTTAGAACAATATTGTACAGTTGGCAGTAATATGCAATATTATTTTGAAAATCAGAGCTAGGGCATGGAAAAAATATATTTTTTTTAAATAAATAAGTTCCGTGGAACTAAAATCCATCCATAAGTCTGATGTATACAAATACCCATGATGTATTAATCTTTAGATTTTATAGAGGGTCTCTATCATATCATGGGCAAGATATGCTTTTGACTTTAATGTCGCTTTGCTGTAAATTGTCCCAGTCAAATCCTACCTCAACTACTCCAGCATGGCTGCAGAACTGTCTGAGTATAATGACACAATTAGCTGGTCTTCTCCATACTATGGGAACAGTAAAAAGGATATATAGGATAGTAACGCATACTTACACGTCATTATGCCGCCAGCATAATGGAGGTTTGCCAACTTACCCTTAATAATAATAATAATACCCTAAACATACCCTTCTACAAAAAGGGACATGTGATGAGAACTAGATTAACTGAAGAAATTCTGAGGCAGGTGGTCTATGCTGTGGTCCAACGACATTTGGGTAGCGGTACGCCTCTCATGCCCTCTGCAATTTGAAAAGTGAAACAGGAGTTCAACTCGCATTCGTTCCGTTTCTATGCATTCTGTCGTTCACTCTCAACAATTTATGGCTGGAATTTATTCGATAATTTTCCAGCTTTATCCCACTTTAAAAAAGTTTATTTCAGCAAGTAACGCTCGACCACACAACTGCTAAGACTTAAGAAAAATTGAAGGATTTTATAGCATTACTCTCTTTTTTACGACCTCGAGTCCAGACTTAGCACCATTTTACTTCCAGTCGTTTTGGTCAATGACAATCTCTCTTTTCGGAAGAAAATTTAATGGCTCCACCGCCATGAACGTATACAAGACTGCATGAGTTTTTAGATTCATAAATCAAGTAAGGAATTTAGCAGCTGGCTTGCCACAGCCGACTACGTGTTGTGATACATTCATATTAAGTAATAAAAAATTGCTTTCCTATCGAAAAATAAGAGCATTATTTTACACATTCCATTGCTAGGAATGGATTTAGGGAACGCAGTCAGAAAATCCTATAACAATTTGGCATTTATTCAGTTTGCAAGTGGCTAACCTTTAAATTCAACAACTCAAAATAATTCTCTCTGATTCTGAGTCAGCGTACCTGCATTTGTACAGTTAATTTTTATCTTAAGTATATATACTAATTCTGCAGGTGAGTCTAGTTAGTTTTAGTAACAGCTGGTTGTGGATTGGTTCGACGACATTTCTTTTGAGATGAAGCCTTTTTTCTGGAGTTTTTTTTTAAAGATCGTCTTTTGATATTCCAAGAATAACTTTTAGCACAGTTATCCTTTGCTTTGGAGAAGACAAGATTCACAATTCACTAGATTATGTAGCCTTTGTTTTAGAGCTACTTACTACAAGAATACTTATATCGCAATTCTTCTAATGATGTAGCCTTTACACTGGGGCTGACTTTGTACAACAGTGACTTCTACCACAGTTCTTCAAGTGGTAGTCTTTATTTTGTAGTTTGACCCATTTCTGCGTGACTTCTGTAACATTTATTAAAGTGATATAGTCTTTGTTTTGGAGTTTGACATTCTTTAAAGGGATCATTATCACAGTTCTTCAAGTGATCTAGTCATTTCTTTGAAAATGACTAGATTCAAGAATGTCCTTTAAGGAATGTTTTTCACGGAATTTAGAGTTCGTTTTGAAACCACTTACTACATTTTTTTCATAATTCTTCAATTTGTGTGACCTTGACTTTTGAGACTGAGTTGCTTCAAGAGTGACCTTTCACACTTCTTTGTATTATATAGCCTTTGCTTGTAGTCTTACTTTAGGAGTGACTTCTATCACAATTCTTCATTTGATTTATCCTTCATTTTGAAGTTAGCTTTCTTTAGGAGTGACTTCAACACGTTTCTTCAAACAATAAGCCGTTTCTTTAAAGCCGCGAGATTCAGGAGTGACTTCTATCACAATTCTTCATTTGATTTATCCTTCATTTTGAAGTTAGCTTTCTTTAGGAGTGACTTCAACACGTTTCTTCAAACAATAAGCCGTTTCTTTAAAGCCGCGAGATTCAGGAGTGACTTCTATCACAATTCTTCATTTGATTTATCCTTCATTTTGAAGTTAGCTTTCTTTAGGAGTGACTTCAACACGTTTCTTCAAACAATAAGCCGTTTCTTTAAAGCCGCGAGATTCAGGAGTGACTTCAACACGTTTCTTCAAACAATAAGCCGTTTCTTTAAAGCCGCGAGATTCAGGAGTGACTTCAACACGTTTCTTCAAACAATAAGCCGTTTCTTTAAAGCCGCGAGATTCAGGAGTGACTTCATCACATTTCTTCACACAATGCGGCTTTTTGTTCTGTAATTGACCATCAAAAGTGGCTTTTATTATAGTTGTACAAGTGATGTGGTCTTTGCTTTGGATACGTTTCGATTCAGAGCAGACCTTTTCACATTTCTAGTTGTGATGTAGACTAAATTTTAGAATTTATGCATTAATATAAATGTCTTTTAATTCAGTTTTTTAAATTGGAGTTTAATGAGATATTTCCACCAAATTTTTTCAATTTTTTAAGATTGTTTATTTTGTAAAAGACTTATTTTCTGCAATGAAAGCTCTTCATTTTGGCTGAGGTGGACTTTGGTTTCAGCTTCAGCACTCATACTTACAATCACAATTTTTTTTTATTACACTTTCAAAAACTAAAGAACTTTAATTTGTTTCAATTATAGGTGTTTCAATTGTTTCAGAATTTGTTACATCTTTGTATTCACATTTATATAATGGAAACCAATTTGTAGCAATTTTAGGCAATTTTAATGCAGCGAATACATGTTTTGGTTGGAAATAACGTAATCCCTTTTCATCTAATACAGCATAAGGTACACTACCCGTCAGAACTGAATGTGCCGCTTCTCTTGGTATAATCGCTTGTATTCCATTTTTAATTATCACTAATATGTTATAAACTCTTTTTGTTCTGCATAAATATTGTTCCATTGCCAAAGAATTTTGTGAAAACAACAAAGAAGTAGGTAAGGCATTTGTATTAATACTATTTTCAGGTATTACTAGTAACGCTTGTGATTCTTTTGACAATTGTATTAAATTTGGATCATTTCTAGCATTATAAGGATCAATTGTTAAATTTTTTAATGATTGTAAATATTCTGGGCGATTTTTAGCTAATTGTTTCATAATAATAGATTTCTTTAAAATATCTAAAATTAAACGATCATCAGTGAAAATATTTGTAAATTTGGGATTAATTATAACATCTAATAATTTCACTACAATCTCCTCCATATCTAATGCTTTTGCTAACGATATTGTATCCAAAATTAATGTTTTCAATTCCATACAATCATTGTACTTCATTAAATTTAATATATATTCCTCTGACGATTCTTTAATTGTTACTACAATAGATTTATATAATGTATCCAGTATTTCATTTTCATTTTCTAATATATCGATATTTTCAATAAATCTTTCTAAGACATTGTTCAAGATATCTGGTTGTACATCATAAATATTTTTCAAAGCATTTACTAAAGTATCATCGTCGTCTATTATTAAGATCATTTTCTCCAATAATTCCTGGCTATCTACAAAATTATTATTAACGATTTCTTTGATTAAATTCAGTTTATTTAATAATTTTAATGGGGATTTATTTGAGGCTATATATTTGTGTAAGTTGTCAACGTTTTCTTGGATATTATTTGCGAATTCTTTTTCAATTATGTTCGCAATGATTGTATACGCTTCGTCCGTCTTTTTACAATGAATCACACGTTCCAGAATACTGTTTAGCGTCTTTATTTCAACACTATCACCTTTTATCTCGCCTAGTTTGCATATTTTAACAATAGAAATTATTATCTGGCCAACTTTAACTGTAGTTACTGGGTCTAATTTCAATTTCTGTCCAAGCGTACTTGCAGCGCTCATTGCTGGTGCATTGTGTATTGAAATCTCTGGGATATCTGTTGTTATCTCATGGCCGATACGCATGCCAGCTTCGTTCAACTGTTTCAACATTTTCGAATCAATACTCATATCACCATTGATAACGTCAACGCCTTGTGGAATTAAAAGATTTAATTCTTCTGGCGGTATATCGAAACTTTGTAAAGTAAATTCTTGTTCATTATCATTGAAATCTGCCGCAATAAAATGTAATCCGTCGTCTGTGTCTATAACTTGTCCTGGTAGAAACGCTACACCATCTCCATTTTCAATGACTCGTCCTGGAACAAATCTTGGTCCCTCGCTTGTATCTAAAACTTCGCCTGGAATGAATTTTGTAGTACTATCCTCCATGGTAATAATCTGTCCAGGTATGAATGTGGGTCCTATTTTAGTTTCTATTATTTGTCCTGGTATAAATTTTTGTCCATTTGCTGTCTTCACCGTTTGGCCAGGTATGAATTTCATTACACCATTTTTAGTGCTTATTATCTGACCAGGTATGAATTTTGGTCCTTCTTTGGTTTCAATTATCTGTCCTGGTATGAAATGTTCACCTTCCTTATTGATAATCACCTGCCCTGGTACAAAGCTACCATCAATCATCAAACCAGGCACGAATTTCACATCATTACTACGTCTGATCAATTTACCACGCACCACTTTACCTTTGGGCAAACAATTGATTTCGCCAGGGAAAAACTCAATACCTTGAATGGATTGCACAATTTGCCCGTAGACACCATCAGCATATAATTCTTCCTTCTTCTGATAACAAGTTTCAATATTTGTATCTTCATATTTTAATTCTTGCAAATTTTCAGCCGGTTTAAATAACAATTCCCCATTTATAACCTCACTTAAACCAGGTAGAAAACTTAGTTCTTCCTCAAATTTAACAATCTGACCTTGTATGAATTGTTCACCACCATTTGGTACACTGATTTTCATGCCACAAATAAATTTTACATTTTCAATATCATTTATACCAGGTATAAAAAGTTCATCTCTAGTTTCCTCCACATAAACATACTGTCCCGGAATAAAAATATTTTCTGAATTACGTGAATTCTTAATCATTTTGCCAGGTATGAACTGATTTGTACCATCAGTTATACCTGGTACAAACGTCCAACCATTTTCAGCCCATACACTTTGCCCTGGTAGAAATTTGGTATGATCTTCATGGTTGACTGTCTGGCCAGGAATAAATTTTAAATTATGTTCAATTGTTAATATCTGTCCAGGTAGAAAACGTTCTTCATGGACAATACCTGGTATAAATTTCAGTTCACCATCAATGAATAAAGTTTCACCCGGTATAAATTTTTCAACATCATTTTCCATATTTATAAATTGTCCACGTATAAAAGTGTCGCCACTATTTGTTACAGTAATCTGTCCAGAGATAAATTGAAAATTTTCCTGATTTTCAACAATAATACCTGGTAAAAATTTGCAAGTATTATCACAATTTATATGTATACCTGGTAGGAATTTTAAACCATTTGTTGTATTTATAGTTTGACCAGGTATGAATTTATTATTATTATTTATTTGTATCATTTGACCAGGTATGAATTTTATTAAATTATTTGAACTTATTTCAACACCTTTTATTTTTTTATTATTTTCAACAACAAATTTAGTATCCTTAACATTGTTTAATAAATTTAAAATCTTTGGAATGTCAATTAAATTTGGCAATTTTTCCAAATTTTCAATTAATTTAATATTTAATGTATCCTCTAATTGATCATCAGTAACTAAATTCAAAAATTCTATAATTTTATTATCATTTTCATTGGTTATGACTTTAAATGGTTTTATAATATTGGTTAAATTTAATTTATAAAAATTATTATAACTTTTTGGCTGCTGATATATAGAATTTTGTAAACTTTCTAAATCAATATTTTTAATTGTTTGAATTTTTATTGGTTTTGGTAAATTTTTAATTACTAATTTAGTAACAGAATTTATTAAATTAAATTCATTCCATTTCCATATATTAAAATTTAATTTCTCATCTAACATATTCTTAGTAAATTTATATTCTTGATATATTTTAACTTTTTTATTATTAATAGATGACTTTTCACAAAATTCAGTATTTTCAAAAATATGTTTTAAATTAACAATTTTTTCTTTTTTATTTAGTTTTTGTTCATTTTGTATAATACACTCACCATTTAATAAAATTAAATTTTCTAAATTTATATCGATTAAATTTAATTTTATATCTAAATTTTGATCCAGTTTAATTAATAATACATCATTATCTTTAGCTAACATTATGTCGTTAATTTTATTATTTTTAATTGCACTTTCTAAATTAGATGAAATAACTAGCTTACACTTTTTTTCATCGATTGTGTAGACATAGTTTAAACTGCTAGCATTATCATTATTATTGTTATCAGTTAAGAGTTTTATTAAAATTTTAGGTGAATTTTTCAAAGATGGTGTTAAATATCTGTAATGGTTATTAATTTTATGATAATTATTATTAGTCTTTTTGGAATTATTTTTTTTTAACAATACAGGGAGATAATGATGATTAGGTAAGTCAATAGATTTACCAGTAATACGACAAAATCTTTTTGCATCAGCTGGTGATATCGGAGGCAAAAGTGGGAAATAATTTGATTTTGGCAATCCGCGACTTTTACCGGTTATACGACAGTAAGTTGTCATTTTTTTCGAAATTAATCCAATCCACCACAAGGTTATTTTAAAATAATATCCACCTTTTTATAAAATAGAATAATGCACACAAAAAACAAAACCAGAAATCTTTGAATGTAAAACTATTATAAATTAATAAAGTAAGTAGTTAACTGTTCAAACTACTGAAACTCAACTGAAAATACTTTTAGAACGGTGACTTGGGTCGCCTTTATGTACCCCACTCAAAATGTTTTGATACCTCTCTTCTTTTAAATATATTCGCTGTCTCGTTCTAAGATTGGTTTGTTCAGTTCCCTTTTTTCTTATTTTTTTGTTTTATTTTTTGTATTAGTGTTTTTGGCAAGTGGCCCAACATTTGTAAAGAGGAAAGGAAGCTACATTATCTCCCAATGCGCATGCTCATCGATATTTGCTCTTCATAGTGCCTCTATTTAAAAATGATACATACCCTAAGTCTATAATTAACGATCCATTTTGCTTTTCATTTAATTTTAATTTATTTATTTGTTTTTTTTAATCACATCCCCAATCGCATTACTTCTGGAGAAAAATCACATAATCCCTATTTTAACATTTAAGTAAACTTTATCTTTTATTGGTTCTAACTACAACTTAAAGGAAAATAATCGGATGAAACTACAATTTATTTATTTTACTTTTTTAATTAAGAGATTGTTAAGATTAGATTGGAACACGGGAAGGGTCCATTTTGCCAGGTATTGCAGCCAAAGAGGCTTCGGGAGACAAATCCTTTTAGCAGGAGGAACCTCTCCAATTTTGCCAGGTCGATGACTTTCCGTTCTGTCGTTTTTGTCTGTTACCTCTACTGGTCTCTTAGTGCTAGATGAAGCAAAACTCAAACCAATTATGGCATCGCAGGCAGACAAGATATAAAAGTCCATTTCTTATTCCTTTTGTCTGATTGAGTCTGACCCTACCCACGGTTAGACTTTCAGTATCTGCTGATACCTTTTGTTTATACCTGTAATAGTAGTGGCCACATTGTCGTAAGAGTTTTCGGACTGGACTCGTTGACAGTTACCGGCAGGACCGCCAGAAGGTCTGCCTATTAGCCTTGACTAGCAATATCTTGGTAGAATGGACTTGTCTATCGTTCCAAGAACCATAGGCAGAGAGGGTGTCTCTAGGAATAATCGCACTTTTTCAGAGTGAGTTAAATCTCTCAGTACTAAATGCCTAACTACTGCCCATCGAGACCTAATTTAGGTACTAAGCTTCCTAGACTAGAATCATAATTCTAAACACTTGTTCCTGCTACTTGTGATTCCATTATAGCCACGGAAGTTAAGGAAGAAAATTGGTATTGGTGACAGTAGCGGCAGACTGTAAAGAGATAAGAATATTTTGAGAGCCAGGCTACACTCAAGGCTTTGAGCAAGGCTGGAGCTCCGAATGAATGTAGCAGAAGACTCGATATCTTGCTCTGAGAATTAATGTGAAGCTGTTCCGAGTATTAGACCTGTACGAATAGAATGCCATGAGAAAGCGGTTACTCAACATGGTTTTTTGGTCTTGCGCCAGCGGTTGACATCAGGAAACGATTGTGTGACAGAAATGAAGGATTGGATAATAATAATTCAAGAAGCAAGTAGGAACACAGATTCTTCATGTTAAGAGGATTATAAAAGGAAGCAGGATTCAGAGAATCTCAAAAAATATGTTTCCGAAACTCCCAATTAGGAAAAATTAGCGAGTGTTAATGTAAGTACATTTTTATTTCAGAGGGTATTTCAGGCAGTTGAGAAGAGTTACTTAAGCAAACACTCCTTTAAAAAAAATGGCTATAATGACTGTTGAAAATAAGCGAGTAAATTGTGCCGACTCTAATACAGTAACGTTAGACCATCACAGCTACAATATTTAGGTTTATGGAAGTTTATATTTAACACTAACGCCACGCTTATAAATTTATACAACAGTTCGAAGTAATCTCCTCAACATTAAGAACGAAATGTACGGAAATAAAAGTGCAGAAGCCCCCACTCAGTGTGAGTAGGCTACTGCCTGGTTCACAAGTCCAGTTTAAGAAACACTATTGGAAGATTTACAAAGTCAGACTGCTGCGACGCACCGCTTCTAAAAGAAACATGACAGTGCTAGAAAGAGACAGGGAATCCCAATGATATGTCTTCCTTAAAGCAACTCGCGACATCAACTATCAGCCGTCTGTGAGCAAGTATATTACTCCATTTTGAACCAAGTCTTTATGTCGTTTATTTCTATCTCTTTAGTCTTGAAAGCGAGACATAATCTTGACTCAAAGTTTGGGTCTTCTGCGGTATTTCAATTGTTTCCAAATTTTTGAAATAGAGGTTTTACCGGGAAACACACGTTTTCAGATCTTTTAATTGAAAAAAAAGACACAGAAGACTCACACATTAGTTTTCTTACTATTGTCTCTTTCAATACTAATGTTTCAACCAAAACTGTTTCATTTTTCATTTTTGTATTTAAGGCGCGTCCACATCAGAGGTCATTGGCGCCCGGAGCTTTTTTCAGTGCACTGCCGGCCTCTAGATAGTGTTCTCTCGTTACAGACAACACTGTCCATCACCGGACAGTGAGCTGTAAGAAGCTCCAAGGAAGAGAAAGTCTAAGGGTCAGCAGCTGGATTCGAACGCGTGATCTCCGTGTTGGAATCCAGAACGCTAACCACTTACCTAATCACCTCCCTTTATTACTATTATTATTATAATTACTTAACCATTGTACAATAGCACAGTAAGTGAGTACAAAGATATAGAAACACACATGTGACTCCTGATATATACATTCATTTTTATACCTTCTTATTCAAGCAAACTAGACTACACTAAATGAAGTCGAGGCCTCTCGAACTACAGGCGATGTCTTGGGTTTTCAGGAAAGCTGGTAGCTGATAATGAGGATATCAAGGGATTGGCACAAGTGGAAAGACTGAAATGGTGTTTCCTATGAGATATAACCACACAGTAAACATTATGAAGGGTAAGATTGGTAACATACGTATTAGGGAACGTCAGTGATTCACAGGAGGATTTTGGATTGGTATGCCAGGAGACGACGGGAATTGGGGGCTTAATTGAACTCTATAGTTCAGCTGTGTAAATCCAGACAGGAATTGGTGTGTATATCAGTCTTTTGTTTGTACAGATAGTTTAGAGTATTTTACAAGTAAATATAGTAATTTATAGCGTTCAGTCATGTCCTAACTTTCGAGTCTAGGGCGTGGAATTTCACGTGAGTCGCCGGGAAAAGTGCAATACCAAAGTGCTTTATCTGCAAATGGGATGCGGATTTCGAAATATTTTCTCGGGTAAACTTTCAATTACAGGCCGGCATCTTGCTCTCGCAGTAGACTAAGGTCTAGACGCTACGCCTCTTCCTCAATTCAACCTGTTACGGAAGTGAAGGTAAAAGTTTGGACCTTTGCCTACGTGCGGAGCAGTTAAGGGAATCTAGCGAAAGAGTCACACCACGTTATCTTCTTCTTCTTTTACTTATTTATTTACTGGCAAAAGTTCCATTACAAAGTCTTATATCAAAAGCCAAAAAAGTTGTTTACACAATTAGACGAAATAAATTCAAAGTTCTAATGATGACAGAAAGCTGTAAATACTGTACTCATTTGTATGGCTTATGCTTCGCAAATAAATAAATATTAGAATAATAACAGAAAGATAAAATTAAAATATCTTTCGTAAAATGATAAATCAATAAAATGTAATAGACATAAATAAAGATGGCCGCAAAGCAAAGATGTATAGTGGTACTGGTTTCTATTCCCGGTCTCGGCCTTGCATTTTATTTAATGGTTTAAATGAGAAATTTATAGTAAAATACGTTTGCTAGTCGCCTCCGTCCGCAACACCTAATTTGGTATTTGGACATTAAGCGCGTCTGAAAAAATAGGTATTAATTTATGTATGAGGTAATAATTATATATAAAAAATCATTTGAAATAAATCACTGTTGCAATGACTCTTGGTTAGGAACATACTTCTCCACAACAGAGAGTTCAGCAGAAATATAAATTAATTAGTGGAAGAATAGGGGATAAAGAAGGATCTGTTGGACCACGCAGACATGAATGGGACAAAGAAATAGTTTTCTCTCTCTCTAAGATATAGAGACAATAATCAACTAGGTCATTGATTGGAAAAGAAGGATCTGTTGGACCTCGCAGACATGAATGGGACAAAGAAATAGTTTTCTCTCTCTCTAAGATATAGAGACAATAATCAACTAGGTCATTGATTGGAAAAGAAGGATCTGTTGGACCTCGCAGACATGAATGGGACAAAGAAATAGTTTTCTCTCTCTCTAAGATATAGAGACAATAATCAACTAGGTCATTGATTGGAAAAGAAGGATCTGTTGGACCTCGCAGACATGAATGGGACAAAGAAATAGTTTTCTCTCTCTCTAAGATATAGAGACAATAATCAACTAGGTCATTGATTGGAAAAGAAAGATCTGTTGGACCGCGCAGACATGAATGGGACAAAGAAATAGTTTTCTCTCTCTCTAAGATATAGAGACAATAATCAACTAGGTCATTGATTGGAAAAGAAAGATCTGTTGGACCTCGCAGACATGAATGGGACAAAGAAATAGTTTTCTCTCTCTCTAAGATATAGAGACAATAATCAACTAGGTCATTGATTGGAAAAGAAGGATCTGTTGGACCTCGCAGACATGAATGGGACAAAGAAATAGTTTTCTCTCTCTCTAAGATATAGAGACAATAATCAACTAGGTCATTGATTGGAAAAGAAGGATCTGTTGGACCTCGCAGACATGAATGGGACAAAGAAATAGTTTTCTCTCTCTCTAAGATATAGAGACAATAATCAACTAGGTCATTGATTGGAAAAGAAGGATCTGTTGGACCTCGCAGACATGAATGGGACAAAGAAATAGTTTTCTCTCTCTCTAAGATATAGAGACAATAATCAACTAGGTCATTGATTGGAAAAGAAGGATCTGTTGGACCTCGCAGACATGAATGGGACAAAGAAATAGTTTTCTCTCTCTCTAAGATATAGAGACAATAATCAACTAGGTCATTGATTGGAAAAGAAGGATCTGTTGGACCTCGCAGACATGAATGGGACAAAGAAATAGTTTTCTCTCTCTCTAAGATATAGAGACAATAATCAACTAGGTCATTGATTGGAAAAGAAAGATCTGTTGGACCGCGCAGACATGAATGGGACAAAGAAATAGTTTTCTCTCTCTCTAAGATATAGAGACAATAATCAACTAGGTCATTGATTGGAAAAGAAAGATCTGTTGGACCTCGCAGACATGAATGGGACAAAGAAATAGTTTTCTCTCTCTCTAAGATATAGAGACAATAATCAACTAGGTCATTGATTGGAAAAGAAGGATCTGTTGGACCTCGCAGACATGAATGGGACAAAGAAATAGTTTTCTCTCTCTCTAAGATATAGAGACAATAATCAACTAGGTCATTGATTGGAAAAGAAGGATCTGTTGGACCTCGCAGACATGAATGGGACAAAGAAATAGTTTTCTCTCTCTCTAAGATATAGAGACAATAATCAACTAGGTCATTGATTGGAAAAGAAGGATCTGATCAGCTTCATCTCTATTTCTTTGAAGAGTTTGAAATGTCTAGAATTGAACTAATTTCTGAATGCGATATGTTTGTATTGGGAATATGTAAAGCAATTATGGGAAAAAACTTTCGTTGAATTCGTTCCAAATTCGCTGAAGAGATACTTTAAGCAACAAATGGGAGAATATGGGATATAAAAATTAATTAAATGGAATTTATGCTTTTGAAAAATCGGTTATTTCAAAAAATAAACCCTAATGTTTAAATACCTTCGCCAGTAATGAATTTATAATGTCTAGGGAATGACGTAATTTTAAGGAAAGATTAAACTCGATGGGTGCAAGTTTTTGTCAGATTCAAAACTGTAAGCAATACTCGCGTGTCTGCTTCAAACCTTACATGACAGAATAAGTGGAAAAGTTCATTTATAATAAAATGTTAAGAAAAAATTGTTGTGCATTTAAAGACCGATGGTAACAGTTCGTCTATACTTTCTAATTTTGGCACGAAATTGTAGTAAATTTTTACATTACTCAACCAAACAGTCAACTTAAATAATAAATAATGAAGACAAGGCAAACATTTTTTATACCCTCTATAAATACCCTGCAGGTTCAATGCACTTCTATTGCAACCAAAAAAAAAAAAAATCCAGTTATAATTATCTACAAAACAAGTTGGATAGTTAAAAATAGTGTTTAGATTGTTAAAAAACACTTGTGTTCAGAATATTTCTCTGTATTCTTATGTAGAGATAAACAAGTGAATCGCCACTAGCAGTGCAAAAAAATATATTGCGGACACTTGACACGGTTTCCCCTTCTACATTCGTTAAAGTTTTCGACAAACTTCGAATTTTCACCTTATGTAACTTGGCTTTGACGACAGGTTCTCAAAAATTAAAATAACTTTTGGAGGAAGCTTGTGGTGCCTGGATCCCGTCTCAAAAAATAAATTTGCATCAAAACAATTTCAAACACAAGAGATATGACTATGTCTGAATTGACTCTTCATTAAAGCTAAAAAGAAATGGTAAAGAGATTTGCACATCCGGCCAAGTAATTTTTTTCTAGATGAATGCAATCAGTGCACCAAGGTTAAAAAAAATCGTTGGAACCGTTTTCGAGAAAACTGAAATCAAACAACTGAAAAATCGATTCACGATTGTTCGATTCTGAATTTATTACAGTCATCCAGCTGTAACTAAACAAAAGGTAAAATTTCAACTATCTGTAATTTTCTGGTTTTGAGTTATGCTAATCACTGACAGAATAATAGACAAACCAAGGACTACATACAAAAACTACTTTTTTATGTAAAATAGATCTCAAAATCATACGGCTTTTTAAAGGGAAGCTAAATTTTACTCCGCCCCTCCCAAATCACCCTTAAAATTAATTTTATAGAAAAATATTTTAAAAGACAATGAGAGAAAAATGCATGCACCCATTTGAAGCTGCCCTATGCATTATGTGCTGGGAAAGTCGCCCTTGATTGAAGTTGGTTTAAAAAATATCGAGAATAGTTGATATTTTCTCAAGTGAAGTATTCCATTTGACGGGCATCATGCTTTAAGAGAAGTTGTCAAATCAAATGCAACTGCTCTCGCTGCCTAATTGGCAGTGTTAAAAGCCAGCATCTGTACACAAATAATAAGTAGGATCAGTGACCAACAAAAGAATAGCGGCACGTGATGAGAAATGGATTTAGTGACAAAATTTTAAGAAAGGGAGTCAATGGTTGATCAAACTGGTCTATTGACATTTAGTAAGAGAGTTAATAACTTTAGGGTATTAGGGAATAATTTATGGAGAGATTACACTGGGTGCGTTCCACTTGGAGACCACAACGACCACGACCACGACCGCGATTTTGGCCGTTCCACTTGCTTGTGAGCGTTGCGATCGAAAACCCAAGTGGAACGGACTGTGGGCGTTTTAACCGTTCATGTAAACATTGCATATGGCGGCCTCGAAAATAAGTTAGAAGCTTGAAGAGGTTATTTTTTAATTTAAACCCCATTTATAAGCAGTTATAATAAACTTTATTAATTATTGGTAAAGTTGACTTATATTAAAAGAATATATATAATTCAATTTTTTATATTACATTTTAGTGGAGTATTTATAAAATTTACGTTTAAATAAAATTAAAATGTCTTTTGTGGCAACAGTTGGATATTTATTAATAATACTTTAGAAAGTTCTTTATCTAGTTCCGATTAGAGTGGAATGTAATTTTACAAAATCGCAATGATAAAAAGCGAAAACTTAGGCCACGTATTATTAGCTATCAGAGTAATTGATCTTTATTCAAATGAAGAATTTAAAAGTTATTTCAGGTAAATGATTTTGTGTTATTCAGTGATTTAGTGTGTAAAGGGATAAGTAATTATTTATTTATTTATTTTTTGTAGACTTTCGAGAAACACATTCTATTATTTACATGAAATAATACTTTCATTTACATGAGATAATTTTTTCGGTCGCCATATTTTGTTTTAAAAATTGCGCCAACTCTGAACGCCCACTTCGACCCAGCTCTATAGATGGGGCGTTGTGGTCGTTGTGTGGGCGAAAATAATGACGTCATTAGTGACGTTTTCGCCACGACCACAACGACCGCGGTCGCCAAGTGGAACGCCTGAAAGTATGTTTTGGTCGTTGTGGTCGCCAAGTGGAACGCACCCACTGTGAAGGGATTAAATTCCGGACAAGTTACGCACTCACAAATGGCCAGTGTTATCCATCTCAGCTCAATCCAAACTAATTTTGTTTCAGCTTTGAATCTAAAGAAAAAAACTAGAAGAATTTGATAGCATTGATTTTCTTGACCCTGTCTGAATTACAGACACAGCACTATTCGACTACCTTAACTGATTTGTATCACTTTTGGCTCGCGAGAGAAAATTCCATAAATTCACCGAAGCTGACACCAGAGAATCAGATTATTCATCTTAAACCCAATGGTGATCAGCGAGTTATTCTAAAGCTGGCAGAAACAAGACTTGCAGCAGTCAACTCCAATTACTTCCTAGGAGGAATCGAAGTCAAAAGGAATCAATTTCCTAGTAGAAAGTAAAAGAGGAAGAAAGTGATTTGAAAACAAAACATCCCCCCTCACACAAATGTATTTATAAAGAAGAGGAAAAAGCAAAACTGACACTTGCTCGTAAGTTAGCAGAGTTTAGTTCCTGACAATGCCAGTAATGTTGCCAAGTTTACTAGTTTTTATTAATAGGAAAAATACTGGTGTAAAATAGTAAATAGATGTAGATTGGCAAGTAAATAACTATTTTTCATTTTCTCTAAAAAGAACCATTCATTAATGCAAACATATTGACCGCAAAATTCATTTGACAAAATAGTTTTACGTAAAACCATCCAATTTATTACTTGGCCAGTACGGCTGACAGAATTAATAGGTAAATACAAATATTACTTCACGAAAATAAACTTTTAATTTTAGCAATAATGCAGAATGCGTTGTCACATATTTTTAGATAATTATTAATTCAGTGACAATTTCATTGCAAAAAAAAAAAAATCAAACTTTTAACGAAATGGTTGTAAAAAAACATTTCCTACGATGTGTTTAATTGTCAATATTACATACAATCGAATCGCAATATTACATACAATCGAATCGCAATATTACATACAATCGACTGGCAATATTACATCGCTACTAGGGAAATATCTGATGGGGAATACAATTTTCTTGATACACTCTTAAACTTCTATTAGACCAATGTTAATTAAGAAAGCTCATGTCGACTAGAAAGTGATAACTATATAGGAGTATAGGGTTTAGAATTTATACGACAGTGGTGCCCATTACAGGAAATGTACATGCAACTGGGATGTAGCATCTACTTGTAATCGCAAAATGGAAGTCAATAGGCATTTTTTGAGGTGGTTAGTGGTGTCAGGTAGAGGGATCCAACACTGCCCCTAGAACCAAGATGTAGCAGTGCCGCAACAAGACGCTCTTCTACGTACAATTTCCCACATAAAGGGGTTCGCGGACGAGTTGGTAGATCGCTGATTACAATAAAAGAGGCTTTTGGGGAAATAGGAGCTAGATTGGAATACTGAGAGATTCGAAGTACAATTTGTAGAAACATTCACCCTATTCACCAGATTTGGTATCCTCTATCTTCCACTTTTTCGTAAAACTGATAGGATTGTAGCCGATAAACTTTTTCAATCAAATGAAGAATTGATTTCTAGAAACAGGGATAGATTATGTTCATTGTAAAAATGGGACAAAGTGCATTGCGCTAAAAGAGGGACTTCGTGGTGAAAAAAATGCAATTTTGAAACTAAAAAATATATACATTCATCATCATCATAGTCTATCCTCTTCTAGCGCCTAGGCAGTGTTGAGGCCTTACATAATCTTTTCCAGTCACTCCTATTCCTGGCCAGCTCCTTCCCCTTCCACCATTCTACTCCCCTCTCCAACAGGTTCTCTCTTATTCTTCTTCCCATGTCCTTCGAGGGCGGCCGGTCGTCTTCTTCCTTCTGTACGTGCTTCGTACACTGCCCTAGAAATTCTATTATCTGCCATTCTCATTATATGACCGAACCATCTGAGTTGATTCTTTTTAATAATCTCTATGGTCGGTTCAATGTCCAGGTCTCTTCTCACTGCTACATTCCTGGATTCTATCTCTCTTCGTTTTCCCTAAAATCTTTCTTAAATAGCGCATTTCCATCGCTTGGAGTTGGCTCCGATGTCTCTTAGTTAGAGTCCACGATTCACTAGAGTAAGATAGTATCGGTAGAAAAACAGTTTTAAAAACAGCGACATTGGCTCGCGCATAGACCTCTTTCTTTCCTATAAAACTGTTTCTGGTAGCGTGGCGAAAAAACCTTCCTGCCGCACCTATTCTTTCTCTTACCTCTTCGTCCATTCTTCCTTCTTCACTTAGATGGGCGCCCAGGTATTTAAACTCTTTCACCTGCTCCAGTACAGTTCCCTTGACCTTCACCAATAGTCTTCTCTCGCTGTCACCAACTACCGTAGACTTGGACTTCTCTACATTTATCTCCATTTTAATTTTAGATAACTCATCCATGAGAACTTTAATATTAAACTGAAGGTTCTCTTCAGAATCTGCTGCCACCAGTAAATCATCTGCATGTGCCAGTATACTGAATCCTACCATCTGTAAATGTCTGTAACCTACGTGTAACCTCTTCATTCTTGCTTCGCATTTTTTAATGATCTCATCCATTGTTAGAATGAAGAGGAATGGACTTGAAATGCATCCTTGTTTTACACCTAGCGTTGTCACAAACTCTTCAGATTCTAGGTTTGTGGCCCTGACATAGTTCCTAGTTTTTTTTATACATACTTTGGATGGCCATACGTAGTCCTGTGTTAATCCCCTTGTCGTTTAAAACCTGGCTGATTACACTTCTAGGCAACGAGTCAAAAGCTTTTACTAAATCAACGAAGCACCAGTAGCTTGCTTTTCCCTTTTGTAATAATTTTTTGCTTGTCTGCCTAACAGTAAAAATTAGATATTGAGTACTTCTTTCTTGTCTGAATCCGCACTGAGCATCCTCCAAATTAGGCCCTATTTCTTTCTTCAGCCTATCCGTCTTTTTGCCAACGTTTCTGTAGTTACCTCAACCAACCCGCATAGCCACGCCTTGAAGAAGGCAATAAATTTGCCGAAACGCTGGCAAAAAGACGGAGTTGTTTCTTGTTCTGGATCGATTCCTCGCTAAATTGAATCCTTAATATAAACATTTTACGGTCACTAAAAGCTAACTTTAACAAATATATTTACTGACCATCAGGTTGAGAACATTTCACTTTGCCTTTAAATACCCATGAACAAACTTAACTCTTATGACTGGAAACGTTTACGACAGCCTCACTGTCTTAAATACAGAAATATTTCGTTTTCTGTGCACTCAATTATAGCCTTTGTTTCAATTGAATCAGAAATAAATTAGTTCAGATAGGTTTTTATACACCCCTTTCTTTCCAACCAACCACTTCAAAATAAAATACCGCACTCCGTGTACCTAACCAAGCAGTCCAAGGTAACCCCTTGGGAGTCTCCTGAGTCATGGCGCTTCTTAAAGTCCCAACAGCATATTTGGCCAGTAAATTCTTTTTTTACTGTGTAATAATACATTATTTACGTATTTATTTTCGATATTATTTATTTGTTCGCCCAACTGCTTATATAATATATACACCCACATGACAACACTTTTAATAAAATTGTATAGTTATATTTTCCGTTGCTACTCCGAGTAAGAAGTAGTATTTCCTGCCAAATTTCTCAAATAGAGCTTTTCACTGTGTTGAGATCCCTGAAATAGAAAAACCAAAGTAAATTATTTAATGCCTATGAGATTGAGTAACTCAAGATCGAAATTCACATAACTGCCAACTTACTAATCTGTTTTAAATCACTAGAGGCGCTTCAGATACTAAGCTATCGGCCGAAACGCATCAGCTGCAAGTGTAATGCAACTTTTCGTACTTTGCTATTCTCTGTAAACTTGGTATATTTCTTGCTTCCTCCAACTCCAAGTAAGAGAAAGTAATGTAATCAAGATTTTTGATTTTTAGTTTTCAATTGAAATATTTTTTTGAGGCTTCCCTCAGTACGAAAAGGTGATTTCTCAAAGTGGTAAATATATAGAAATGTTAACCCAAAAAAAGCTTTATATTCTGAGCACTTCAAAACATGTGAATTATTTCTAGTTAAAATTCAGTCATCAATTCAGTAATCTAGAGATGGTAATGTCCCTGTAATTTGGAGTTTACCAATACGACGAGATCTACATCATTTATGAATAAATTTCATTTAAATCCAATTTTCAATCTTAAATTCCCATTCCGAGTTCGTTTAAATTACACTTTGAGAAACATCTAAAGAAATATCTTTAGAAAATAAATGGCCGGGAATTAAAAAGGTTTAGTCGAGACAATAATGAATAATGGTATAAATAAAGTAATAAATGACTATTTGTCTGCAGTGGTTAGTTAGCGGGGCTATAATAGTTGGCCAAAGGTCCGCTGGCAAGTCCGCATTTGGCGGCCAGCTGGCGGTCACCTCTGTGAAATAGTACATCCTGTAGCCCGACTGACACCTATTATTGGATCTAGTGCCCTCACCTTGCATCGATATCTATTCAATTACTAATTTTATCTAGTTACAACGCCTAGCTAAATAGATAACTTCCTCCGCTTATTACTACATAAAATCTCCTTAACAAAAACTTACAGCTTAAAATGTTAAGTATAAGGGTTGATTAAACGCCAAAAGGTACACAAATCAGCAAGTACCCAACATTTCATGAATACTTCATTGATATAATTTAAGTAATTTTACTGCATTAATTTTAATCAATATTTTTTTGAATTTATTAGATGTCACAGACCCTTATGCTGGCCATTTTAATCTACATAATATTTGTTCAAGTAGAACACCATTTAACTTAGATTGACTGTAATATCTAATCAACAAACTATTAATCACAGGTTAAAAAGAAAAACTTTATTAAAAAAAAAATGTCTAAAAATTCAAAAAATTTTTTTTAAAAAATGCTTACACCAACATTCATCAATGATTTCATTTTTTTTTAAATAAAAATCAGTTCATTCAGTTCATTCTTCCATTAAAGTAATTGTACCTTTATGTAGTAGTCAAACGTTTATAATAAAGTAATCGCCTATTTTTTCAGGCGGGGCTTAACGTCCAACTACCAATTAGGTGTCGTGGACGGAGGCGACTAGCAAACATACTTTACTGTAAATTTCTTTTATTAACCATCAAATAAAATAATAATAGGTAATAATTAATCTAGCTTTATAGTAAATAATATAGTTTTCTTCAATTAAATTCTCAATCTAGGTATTCTTCCCACAGTGTTATATATTTGGAATATAAGATAAATAACATATGCATATTTTTATGACACCTAATTATTCCAGTATTTTATCAGTAATATATGTAAAATTAGAGGGACTACATTAAATTACAATTGAGAAATGAATAATTATTGTTGAATAATTTACTTGATATTACCTACACGTTATTTGTGCTCACAAATACTTCGGTAAGACGAAATCTAGACTGAAATATTGTTTTAAGTCCGTGATTCAAATTTAAACAGTAGCCGACTCTAACTTTGTCTTTTTCTACTTTAATGTGCATGCACATACATATGTGACTACTAAAGGGCATAATAAAGATAAATCAGAATAATTTGGATTAAAGCTGAAATAAAGTACCTATTTAATTACGTAATATACATTTTATCATAATTATAACAAAAAATAAAATATTATGAATGAACTAAGGGAAGGGATTGGCTAGGCGGTTAGCGTATTGGATTCCCAAGTGGAGGTTCCGGGTTCGAATCCAGCTGCTGACCCTTAGATTTTCTCTTCCTATCAGCTTCTTACAGCTCACTGTCCGGGTGATCGACAGTGTTGTCTGTAATGAGAAAACACTGTCCGGAGGCCGGCAGTGCACTGAAAAATAACCTCAGATGTTGACGCGACTTAAATCATTAAAAAAAAAAAAAAATTATGAATGAATTGGCCAGCATAAGGGTCTGTGACATCTAATAAATTCGAAAAAATATTAAAGAAAATTAATGCAGTAAAATTACTTAAATAATATCAATGAAGTATTAATGAAATAATGGGTACTTGCTGATTTGTGTACCTTTTGGCGTTTAATCAACGCTTGTACTTAACATTTTAAACTGTAAGTTTTTGTTAAGGAGATTTTTGTACCTTTTGGATAGATTTTCCTTTTTGTCTGTTTTACAAAGTTACTATCTGCTTTTCAGATTTTATTAAAATTTGGAATAATAAATTCTATCATTATAACCTGAAAAGGTGTTAAGTCGGAACCGTAACTATTACTGGAGAGATCTTTTTAAAGAATGATTTTAGTTGCGGTCCCCAAACCACCCTCAATAACAATTTTTTAAGAAAGCGTTTTGAATAAAATAGGAAGGTATTTGTACGTAAATAACAAAATTAAACTGCGATTTCAGTACTTCCTTTCAAGAGGAGCAAGAAAAATGAACTGCGATTTCAGTACTTCTCCTTAAAAGGCAAAGAGGCAAATATTTAGAATCGAACGACAATTCATTGATGTAAATCAGTTCACTCATTGATAATTTTAACGATTGCAGCACTTCCTCTTAGTAGGTGTAAGAGCATGATGGCACTTCACAGCCACGTACAGGAGCTTTAACCACTTCTTCGTGCTAAATTTTATCAAAATCGGACTAAGCGTTATAGAAATATTGGTAATAATAGTTTTAGAAAGGGCCTTACTTGGGTGGGGCAAACTCCCCTCTTTATGAGGCATAGCGTCGAGACTTTTAAACTGTAAATCTGTACAAAATTTCGATTCGAATGACACTTCATTCATGAAAATCGATTCACGTTTCGATAATTTGAAATGATTGCTATACTTCCCCTTAACAAGTGTAAGAGGTGATGGCCGCTTTAATGTTACGTAGGGGGAGCCTATTATCCTAGCAAATTAATATCAAAATGGGGCCAAGATTTACAGAGTAATTAGTGATAATAACTTTGGAGGGGGCCTTACATAAAGGGGGCTAACTCCTCTCCCATTCGATGTACAGCGTCGAGACCCCCAAACGGCACATCTACATAAAATTCCGACTCGAATGACACCTCATTCATGAAAATCGGTTTACGCGTTTAGGCGCTTCGTTGTTTACAAAAAAGGTAATAACAACAACAACAACAACAACAACAACAACAACAACAACAACAACAACAACAACAACAACAACAACAACAACAAGAACAAGAACATTTTTTGAAAAAGCCGTTTTTGCTCATTTTCGGCAACTTTTTTCTCGAAACCTATTAGATCTGGGTTGTTGCAAAAAAATTACTGTTATAAAGGAGGATTTCCCCTATATTTTAAAGAAAAATTGGGAATTTTATCTTTTATAGAAAAAGAGAAAAAAAATTGTCAAAGTTGGGTGTTTTTCAACGTTACGCTTTTTCGTGCAGTTTTTGACGATCAACCCTTATACAACTGTCCTACCGGACAGTTTTAATTACTTGTGCAATGACAAAGGTTTGTGTGAAATTTTTTTCTTTCTCCTTTCAATTCAAAAATGTTTTGTTGACCCTCGCAATTAAGCTCGCGCCAAGATGAACTAGGCCATTATTTTATTGAACCCATCTTTGAGCCAACCAAATTCCACGCCTTGAAACTCTCTGGGCGAACTCCGTGTGAACACGTACGTGACTTTTTCCAATTGCAATTCTTAACCTTTCTCCAAACTTCCAATATTTACCCTTTGTTAGTTTTCCTTCACAACAATTCAACAATCCCCATTTATGTATATATGTATATAAACTATATGTGCGGTAATTACGGATTGCTACCGCCTTAATCCTCCAATCCTTGTTGCCTGTGTTTCTTAATATCTTTATATTTTATTAATCGATGCAGGTGGCCGTGACAATAATAGATTAGAATTAATGAAACAACACTGCAGCATTACATTTTTGGTTAAAGTGCCCTCATTTATCTGCAAACTTTTGTTACACCCTAAATTCGCTCGTTGAAAGTTACTTTAGCATTGACTGCATTTGATAACACATGTGTGTTGATTTCTGTAAAATTATTAGTAATTATAATGTGACTTACTTCAGTCTCTTCTGACATGGCCTCTTTCCTCTTGGATGTAATTCCAGCTCGCCGTTCGCTGCTGTAATCTGCCAAAATAGGAAAAAATCTTAATTAATATTTGATTAATGTAATAATAATCTATAATACAAGAAGCAATTACTTAAGTAAAGTAACAGACTTGAAATGTTTGGTTCAATTACTTTAGCCTAAAGTAGTTAGAACTATCACTATTACTAAAATGGCGTTATAACTCATTTCTGGGACCTGGCCTTCAACAACTACCGCCAGTCTATCGATCTATCAAACTACAGTAATACAATAATTTAACTTCCTGGCATCTTCCACCACACTACATGGCCATCGTCGCTCTGTCATCATCTTTTTTTTGCATTTCCGAATCGGTCTTTCGGAAATCGGCTTAAGCCTTATCGGCCATAAGCCCAGACCACCTATCTACCACATCTTAACGACGGCGATAACGTTCGGCTCCTTGTATAGATCGTAGATCTGTTAGTGAGATTTGTTCCTTCGCTTCTGTCTATCCCACGTAGTTTCATATATCTTCTAATGGGCGTAAGAATCTCTGTATCATCGACTTTCGAACTGCCCAAGTTCTCACAGCCGTAGATCATCATTGGACGGGTCGCTACTTTATCTACCAGGCTCCTTCTTAAATTAAAGTAGAGGGGTATGGTCTGTAAAACCGTCTGTTTGCAGTCATTACTCTTCTGCTGACATCAGTAGGTAAGTCGTTGTTTAAGTGGTTATTTGAGAGCTAAGTAAATCAACTCATTACGGTCTCATAACCTCCCAAAGGCTTAAAATGAACTACGATGATACTATTACAACCTGACGCCAAGTATTTGGTTTTATTCGCGTTAATACTTTAATCCATTCGTATTGCCGGACCTTCTAGAGCGACAAATCTTTCTTCCACAGCTCTTTGTGACCTCCCAATGACATAAACTGCATAAGTCAGCAGTTGTACGGACTTATTGAACACTGTTCTTGTTGCTGAATATTGGCTGATGGTATTCCGGATGTTCTACCTATTTTCTCCAGAGGTTTACGTATTTTCAATATCTCACTTCATTTTTGCCTTTTCTGTGCGCTAGTAGAGCCACCGCCGCTTTCGGACTTTCATCTCTTACATCCATCATAAATTAACAAAAACTTACAGTTTAAAAAGTTAAGTATAAGGGTTGATTAAACGCCAAAAGGTACACAAATCAGCAGTACCCAGCATTTCATTAATACTTCATTGATACCATTTAAGAAATTTTATTGCATTAATTTTCATTAATATTTTTTAAGAATTTATTAGATGTCACAGACCCTTATACTGGCCATTTTCATCATCAAAATATTTGTTCAAGTAGCACACCATTTAACTTAGATTGACTGCATTATCTATTTATCTATAATAATCAAACTATTAATTACAGGTGAAAAAGAAAACGTTATAATAAATAAATAAAAAAAATATGAGGCTAAAAAATTCATAAACGTTTTTTAAAAAATGCTCACACCAACATACATCAATGATTTTATTTTATTTATTTATTTTTATTTTTAAATAAAAATCGTCGGCTTAAGTTCATTCTTCGATTAAAGTAATTGTTATTTTATGTAGTAGTCAAACGTTTATAATAATAGGTAATAATTATCTGGCTTTATCGCAAATAATATAGTTTTCTTCAATTACATTCTCAAACTAGGTGTTCTTCCCACAATGTTGTATATATGTAATATAAAATAAATAAGATATGCATATTTTTAGGACAGCTAATTATTCCAGTATTTTACTATAAGTAAAATTAGAGGGACTAAATTAAATTACAATTGAGAAATGAATAAATATTGTTGAATAATCTACTTGTTCTTAACTGTGTGTTATTTGTGCTCACGAATATTTCGGCAAGACGAATTCAAGACCGAAATATTGTTTTAAATCCTCTGTGATTCAAATTTAAACAGTAGCCGACTCTAACATTGTCTTTTTCTACTTTAACAAGCATGTATATGTGACAACTTCAGAATAAAGGGCACATTAAAGAGAAATCAGAAGAATAATTTGGAATAGGGTTAAAATTGAGTACCTATTTATACGAAGATATAATATACATTTTATCACAATTATAAAAAAAAAATATGAATGAACCTGCCAGCATAAGGGTCTGTGACATCTAATAAATTCTTAAAAAATATTAATGAAAATTAATGCAATAAAATTTCTTAAATGATATCAATGAAGTATTAATGAAATGCTGGGTACTGCTGATTTGTGTACCTTTTGGCGTTTAATCAACCCTTATACTTAACTTTTTAAACTGTAAGTTTTTGTTAAGGAGATTTTTGTACCTTTTGGATAGATTTTCCTTTTTGTCTATTTTGCAAAGTTACATATCTGCTTTACAGATTTTTTTAAAATTTGCAATAAGCAATTCTATCATTATAACCTGATAAGGTGTTAAATCGGAACCTAACTGGAGAGATCTTTTTAAAGAATGATTATAGTTGCGGTCCCCAAACCATCCTCAATAACAATTTTTTTTGAGAAAGCGTTTTGAATAAAATAGGAAGGTATTTGTACTTAAGTAACAAAATTAAACTGCGATTTCAGTACTTCCTTTCAAGAGGAGCAAGAAAAATGAACTGCGATTACAGTACTTCTCCCTAAAAGGCAAAGAGGCAAAGATTTTGAATCGAACGACAATTCATTGATGTAAATCAGTTCACTCATTGATAATTTTAACGATTGCAGTACTTCCTCTTAGTAGGTGTAAGAGCATGATGGCACTTCACAGCCACGTAGAGGAGCTTTAACCACTTATTTGAGCTGAATTTTATCAAAATCTGACTAAGCGTTATAGAAATATAGGTAATAATAGTTTTAGAAAGGGCCTTACTTGGGTGGGGGGCAAACTTCCCTCCTTATGAGACACAGCGTCGAGGCTTTTAAAGTGTAAATCTGTACAAAATTTCGATTCGAATGACACTTCATTCATGAAAATCGGTTCACGTGTCGATAATTTGAAACGATTGCTATACTTACCCTTAACAAGTGTAAGAGCAGATCGTCGCTTTATTGTTACGCAGGGGAGCCCTAACCCTTTCATCCTGCCAAATTTTATCAAAATCGGGCCAAGATTTACAGAGTAATTAGTAATAATAATTTTAAAGGGGGCCTTACATATAGGGGGCTAACCCCTCCCCCATTCGATGTACAGGGTCGAGACCCCCAAAAGGCACATCTACATAAAATTCCGAATCGAATGACACCTCATTCATGAAAATCGGTTCACGCGTTTAGGCACTACGCAGTTTACAAAAAAGGTAACAACAACAAGAAGAAGAAGAAGAAGAACAATTTTTGAAAAAGCCGTTTTTGCTCATTTTCGGCAACTTTTTTCTCGAAACCTATTAGATCTGGGTTGTTGCAAAAAAATTACAGTTATAAAGGAGGGTTTGCCCCTTATTTTAAAGAAAATTTGGGAATTTTATCTTTAGTAGAAAAAGAGAAAAAAATTGTCAAAGTTGGGTGTTTTTCAACGTTACGCTTTTTCGTGCAGTTTTTGACGATCAACCCTTATACAACTGTCCTACCGGACAGTTTTAATACTTACATGCTAATGGTCTGTGACATCTATTACATTCTAAAAAATATGGTACTAGAAGTATTAATGAAATGTTAGGTACTTACTGATTTGTGTACCTTTTTGCGTTTAATCAACCCTTATACTTAACATTTAAAACTGTAAGTTTTTTTTAAGGAGAAATAAATATATAATAATAATAATATAGTGTTTATTGCTTTTAAAAGTTTACAACTTGTAAGCAAGGAGTTGTGTTTAAATACATACAGAAAAAAATACAAAGTATTCAAAACTAAAAATAACCAATAAATCAGTATCAAAGAAAATTAATGAAGTGAAAATTATAATGACTAAAAGCTTCGACCTAAATTAGCAAAAAGGAAAAAAAATAAAATAAATACCCTCAGCAAGCATAATAACAAAACGAAAAAAAAAACTTTTTATATAAAAATCAAATAATAATGAATTCACCCATTAAAAATACATATACATATATGAATTTATATCAATAATAGTAGTAAATAATATATTGCAGAATAAAATACATATCTATTCATATGAAAAACTTCAAAATAAAAATCATTTACTATTGTATAATTTACATTTTAGGCTGTTCATAACAAAAAGATATATATTATAATTTCATCCAGACTAACAGTGGATACCAGATTTATTAACTTTTCTGTCTCAGTTGCATGTATTATATACTTAGAAATAAATTTCGATCTGAGAGTAGATAGACTATCTACCCTCACAATATAAGCATCGAATTTTCCTTAGATACTTATCCCCTACAACAATGTACGAGTTGAGGCATCTATATAGCACTGTGAAATGTGAATTATCCGTACAGAACCACTCAAAATCAATTCCGATAGAGAAAAAAACACGGTTTGAACACTCACACTGCTTTACCTTATTATAATTATCAACATTCTAACCTAGGCATTTTTCAAACGAATTTTGAAACATATTTACCGTTAATTAACCGCAAAATATAAAGGAACCTCAGATGCAAGCAAACTCCAACCTGTACCCCAGAAATATCGTTTAAAAAAAAAAATCCCTTGTAAAATGATTAAAAAATATTTTATGGATCAATGTGTAGGTAATTTAAAAAACTGAATTTAAAGATAATGGGCGGGCCAGTTTCTAGAAGCCATACACTGCCCCCATTTTCCCAACACAGAAGAAGCTGCTGTTATTTTGTTGCAAGGAAACCAGCATAATACTGCAGCTAACCAGCAAGCAGCACAATTTCTAAATGTAAAGGAACATTTTAAATTACCCCTTTGTGAATTACAGAAAGCGAAAGTCGTGTGAGTTGCACACCAGGTTTTTAATTCTCGCCAAAGATTGTAGTCTCTTCTTAAAGATATAGTTTCATTATTTTTAGAATCTTGAATTCTAACACAAATAGGAATGACTGGGCACCATTGTTTTCTAATTTATTTATTACATTTTCGTATTTGTATCAACTTATTTATCCATCATTCCGTGATTTGAGGTAATGACATTCAATAGTGGATTTCGCAATACGTCATTACTCAAATAACATTATTAATTTTTATTTTTTCTTAACTGTGTGAACACTCACACGGCTATTTCTCATTAAAATTCTCAAACTTTCAACTAACTACTTTTCTTCAAACTGAATATTTTTACCACTTGATTCCAACTTATGTTCATGGATAAAAGGAAATTTTTAGCCAATTCATGAAGGATTCCCCTTAAAATCAATTAACATGGAAGAATGTTAAACAAAAGCGATACGTTAAAAAAGTCATCTGGGCTATTAGGCTGAATATTGTTGAGTGCATCCGCCAAAGCATGCGTGTCATGTTTGTATTGTTTGTGACTACCCAGTGGACCCCAATCCTTTATCATTTAATTCATTAATTGATTCCTCAGATAGATGTACATCTGAGGATGTAAATTTCCCTCGAAAAGTAAATAAATCTACGAAAACACTGTACCTGGTTCATGAAAACATAGAAAGGGAAAAAACATTGTTCGAGAGGTTCATATTTTTGGTCAAATGTCTTTTGCAAATTAAAAAATTTAGATACAGTAGAATCTTAACGCAAGAAAAGTGGAATAACAACACAACCCAAAAGGGTGCTTTGGCCATAAGAACCTAACCATAGAACAAAAGTTATGTAACTAGATCACTACCTACTGGTTACCAAAAATTTAATGCAATAAGCTCAGTTGGTTATCAGCAAATTAGCCATTTCAATTTATATTACTCTAAAAGGGGCCTTTCAGAGACTGAAAGGATTAATGAAAATAACAAAAATTACCTGTAAAAAGAACTCCAACCACAATCATAAGCACCCTAAAAAATTGTTTTTAAACAAAAGTTATAAAACTTTTAGAAGGAAGCGAATCAGCACCCCTCATGACTTTCATCCTAAAAAAATGTTTATTTTATGGAATGTTTTTCAAAGAAAAGTTATATTTCTACATGTAAGCATTGTGTATAGCTACCGAGTTAAAAGGAAAGTGGTTGGAGGCTATAAACGAAATTCACACGACGGCTAACTAGCTACAAGTATCCTAAGCTAATGCTCTAGCAGAGACTGTGCGATGCATCTGAATGGTGCTTTAGAGGAACGTGCCCTAACATGAGATTTCTGGGGGAGAAGTAGCAAACATAAGTCATAGCCGACTAAAGAAAGGAAAATAGCGGGCAAGCTGAGAGAGTACTTCAACTCTCATTTTAAAACTCTTTTAATCGTGATTTAATCGCTTACTTTGTCTATGGGGCTAGCTGCAGGTTTTTCCTCTCCTTTTCTCCCTGCATTCCAATCCTCCTCACCTAACTTTTCCCTTTCTTCACTAGTTAAGAAGGTTAAAATGTATTTAAAGATCAACCACATCAACAGCCATGACAAACTTTCAGATGCGCACTTGTACTACCTAAGATTCACAGCTGTCCGAACGAACAATAACTTTGAGGAGGAACCTTGCTAAGCGATTCCACCATTAACCTTGTTCCGACTGACAGCCTTACAACCTAAACCATCCCATCATGTAGTTAATGGATGTATCCTGCTCTATCGAAAGAGGTCTGCTCGAGTTCCATAAAACAGAGGAGACTCCTTAATCCGCAAAGTCAAGTAAAAGATCACAAATTTTACAGAAAAAATGATGGAAAAAAATTTATAGATCCTAACTGTTTCATTACGGAGTTCAATGGAAACTGTAGCAACCATTTTTGAGAAAAGTATACTGCACTTTTTCCTTCTTGCTATACTGTTCTGTACAAAACTACACATATGAAAAAGCACCTGCATTCAAAGGAGGGTTTAGTAAGTTTTCAAAATAGTTAACCCAATTTTCCATTTTTATTGAAGAACTCGAAATAAATTTCCTTTTTTTAATTTTATTTATAATGCTCCAAAATTCTTAATTACAATTAATCAGTTTGAAATTGATAATAAAATTATTGTAATATTCCCACCTTTTAGTTAAAAGTATTTGTTTGTATAATTTGTTAGCTGAAAGATACATTAATTTTATTGCCTGTGAATTGGATTTCCTGGAAATATTTAAAATTACAAATGATCTTTTCCGCAACTTAAGACATTCAAAACCCATCAAGGGTTCTCGAGCTATTATTACCAGCCCTCCGATCATCCGCTGCTCGCTTGATACAAGATTCCACTTCCTCTTTTACACTTGCGTTGCAGCCTGTCGTATTGAGATTTGATTAAGACGTCTCGGCTGAATAATATTGTTGAGTGCATCCGCCAAAGCATGCGTGTCATGTTTGTATTGTTTGTGACTGGGTCCATCCCTTATCATTTAAAATAAATCATTAATTGATTCCTCAGATAGATAGATGTACCCATCTTCATTCTTTTGTACCCAAATTAGTTTTGGAAGCAATGGAGTGAGATTTTCCTCGCATGTTTCATACCGCTGGATAGTTGTAGCGTAATAGGCATGTAGTCAGAGAATGTATCAGCCAGTACTTTAAAATCGCTAACAAATGGCAAACACATCCAACTTTTGAAATATATGTGTAATCGCCACTTTGGTCATTTAAGGTACGTCTATTAGGGATAACAAAATTTTCATCTTCACACATTTAGAGAAATTGCTTACCTCTAGAATCTATTTTGGAATCTCTCGACCTCTTTTTTTTAGCCAAGGCACATTGTGGTTTATCGTATTAGTTAGGCAGAAATACCTGGCATTCTCCTATGTGCACATTGCAATCCCCAATTAGTATCAATTGGCCAAAGTTTCTCATACAGGCTACCTTTTACTCTATTAAATTCTTCATCCCTTTTGCCATAGTTCAGCTAGATCGGAATTACGCAAACATTTATAGTTCCGCTTTTAATATAAATGACATAAAATTACCAAATTTATTGAAAACGCAATATTAGCAATAGGATTCTTCAAATTATTGTAATTCCTAATTGTTGACCAGCACTGCCCCTAACGTATGTTGAGGTTTTAGAATAACTTGAAGCCATCAAATTAATTAACACTTTCTTTTACCATTAATGGACAAACTTTGTCCGAACATCAGATTCTAACAAGAAGTTTACCTTGAAATACAAAAACTAAACATTATACGTTTTGTTTACAGAGCACAAATACTACCTGATTGAAGTATTCCATTTTCTGGTGGTTACTGCAACGATTTAGCAAATCTTTCCAGTTTTCAAACAAAATGAAGATTGGACTACACATCTAAAATAGGAAAAGTAAGTTTTCAACAGTCTTAAGATTAAACTATTTAGTAAACTAAAGTAGACTAAGTTTTTAATCAGACTGGAAGATTTTTCTGGAAATTAAATGCAGTAAGGCTAAGTTAATGATTAGACTGAGAAGTAGGCTATTTATGAAACTAATTGTATTGTAGTATTTGAAGATGATTGGACTATATAGAAAACTAAAGAGTGTGGTAGTCTAAGCTATCAAACTGATAAGTCATTAGATGTGTATGTAGACTGAGATTGGGTTGTTTTGCCAAGTTCCCTAACAGGTTAGATTACACTCTACTTCGTTAGATTATTTCTGAAACAAACTAATGCTAGAATTCAAAACTGACTATTTAGAAAACCTAGGTTCCAACAGATTGTGTTTTGTTTGAATAATTATGAATCTGAACGTGTTAAGATTTGTTGATATTCAAAATTTAATAACATTTATTCAGGTTCTATAGTTATTCTATAGTTCTATAGTTATCTTATAATTTCATGATTTCTTTTTTCTGCAGGTTTCTCTTTTCTGGCATATTTATTTGACGGACCAGGAGAGCCCGGGTAGTGATGTCTTGGCAGAGAAGAAACTTTTTAAAGATAATTTTACTCAAATTTAAGAAATATTTTGAGAACAATTTTTATACAATTAATATCGGAAAATAAGATGAGAAATACGCATTGGATTTTCCCTGACTATAACTCTCGTAGGTGTAGTGGAAACAAGTTTATCTGCTAATATGAATTTTCATAAACTTGGCCTTTAATTCAAATGTAGATGGGCCCCTGTGCAATGATACAGTATGGAGCGAAATCACAGCTAATTTCCAATAACTGATATTTAGATATTTCTTTTAAATAATGTAGGATCTATAGGCGGACTGCAATACCACTGTTTAATGCACCTTTCTGCCAGTGTTGATCCCTCGCTGATACCTTCAGTTTGGGCAAAAAATCTCCATAAAATTCGTAAGTTGTATAAAGGGTTGATCGTCAAAAACTGCACGAAAAAGCGTAACGTCGAAAAACACCCAACTTTGACAATTTCTCCTCTATTTCTATAAAAGATAAAATTCCCAAATTTTCTTTATAATACAGGGTAATTCCTTCTTTATAACTTTATTTTTTTTGCAACAACTCAGATCTGATAGATTTCGAGAAAAAAGTTGCTGAAAATGAGCAAAAACGACATTTTCAAAAATTCTTGTTCCTGTTCTTACCTTTTTTGTAAACGACGTAGCGCCTAATCGCGCGAACCGATTTTTATGAATGAGGTGTCATTCAATTCGGAATTTCATGTACACGTGCCTTTTGGGGGTCTCGACGCTGTATATCGAACAAGAAAGGAGTTAGCCCCATTTATGTAAGGTACCCTCCATAAATTGTTATTACTAATAACTCTGTAAATCTAAGCCCAATTTTGATAAAATTTGGCAGCATGAAAAAGTTAGAGCTCCCCTAAGCAACATTAAAGCTACGTTCTGCTCTTACACATACTAAGAGGAAGTATAGCAATCGTTTCAAATTATCGACGCGTGAACCGATTTTCATGAATTCGAATGGAAGCTTTGTACAGATTTGCATTTTGGAAGTCTTGACGTTGTGACTCTAAAGGAGGGGAGTTTGCCCCAGGCAAGTAAGGCCTTCTCTAAAACTATGATTACTAATATTTCTTTACGCTTAGTGCGATTTGATAAAACTTAGCACAAAGAAGTGACTAAAGCTTCCCTAAGTGTCTTTAAAGTGCCATCTGCTGTTACACCTACAAAGAGGAAGTACTGCAATCGTAAACTGATTTTCATGAAAGAATTGTCATTGGATTCGAAATTTTATGTGGATGTAGCTTTTGTGGATCTCGACGTCTACAACATTAGAAACGGAGTTTGCTCCACTCAAGTAAGGCACCTCTTAATAATCAATAACTTTCGACGAATTTTGATAAAATTTGGCAGAATGAAGTGTTTCGAGTTTTACTGCAAGACATTAATGTGCCATTCTACTCTTACAGCTATTAAAGGGAACTATTGCAATCGTGTGTAATTGAAGTTTAATTTCTCTTTGCCTTTTAGAAAGAAGTACTGCAATCCCAGTTCAATTTTGTTATTTACGAACAAATACCTTCCTATTTTATTAAAAACATTTTCCCAAGTAAATTGTTTTAGTGAATTCCTTGGGGACCGCGACTATAAGCGTTCTTTTAAAAGATCTCTCCAGTGATTACTTAACACCATATCAGGTTACAATGAATGCATTGCTTATTCCAAATGTTAACAAAATCTGTCAGGCTGATATGTAACATTACAAAATTGGCAAAAAGAAAAATCTATCCAAAGGTACAAATCTCCTTAACAAAAACTTACAGTTTACAAAGTTAAGTGTAAGGGTTGATTAAAGGACAAAAGGTACACAAATCAGCAAATACCTAACATTTCATTAAATCTTCCGATCGTAATTTCTGCCATTTAGAAACATTTGAAAAAGCAAGGGTTAAAAATAATAGGTCATAATTAATCCTGTTTAATCTTAAATAATATAGTTTTCTTCAATTACATTCTTAATCCAGGTGTTCTTCCCACAATGTTATATATATGTAATATAAAATAAAGAAAATAAAGATATGCATATTTTTAGGGCAGCCAACCAATTATTAAAGTTTTTTACTACAATTACTCAATTAAAGGGAATACATTAACTTAAAATAGAGAAATGAATAGTTATTGTTGAATAATTTACTTGTTATTAACTGTGCTCTCCAAAACTTCTGTTAGACGAATTGAAGATTCAAATTTAAACAGTAACTAACTCTAACTTTTTCAATTTTAATGTGCATGTGTATGTGATTACACAGAATAAAGAGCATATTAGAGATCAATCGGAGAAATAATTTGGAATAAAGTTAAAATATAGTGCCTATATATTTATGAAGATGGAATGCACATTTTACATTTTACCATTACCATAAAACAAAAATTATTATAAAAGAAATGGCCAGCATAAGGATATGTGAAATCTGACAAATTCTAAAAAATATTAATGAAAAGTTAATACAGTAAAATTACTCAAATGATATCAATGAAGTATTAATGAAATAATGGGTACTTGCTGATTTGTATACCTTTTGGCGTTTAATCAACCCTTACAATTAACATTTCAAACGGTAAGTTTTTGTTAAGGAGATTTTTGCAGCTTTTGAATAGATTTTCATTTTTGACTATTTCGCAAAGTTACATAATATATTATCTTGGGTATGTGTAATTTTTTAAAATTTGGAATAAGCAATTCTATCATTATGACCTGATAAGGAATTAAGTCGGAACCGTAACTATCACTTGAGAGATCTTTTTAAAGAATGATTATAGATGAAATTCCCAAACCATCCTCAATAACAATTTTTTTGAGAAAGCGTTTTGAATAAAATAGGAAGGTATTTGTACATAAATAGCAAAATTAAACTGCGATTTCAGTACTTCCTTTAAAGAGGAGTAAGAAAAATAAACTGCGATTACAGTACTTCTCCCTAAAAGGCAAGGAGGCAAAGATTTTGAATAGAAAGACAATTCATTCCTGTAAATCAGTTCACTCATTGATTGCAGTACTTCCTCTTAGTAAAAGTAATAGCATGATGGCACTTCACAGCCAAGTAGAGGAGCTATAATCACTTTTTTGTGCTAAATTTTATCAAAATTGGACTAATGGTTACAGAAATATTGGTAATAATAATAATAGAAAGGGCCTTACCTGAGTGGGGCAAACTCACCTCCTTATGAGGCATAGAGTCGAGACTATTAAAGTGTAAATCTGTACAAATTTCGATACGAATGACACTTCATTCATGACAATCGGTTCACGTGACGATAAATTGAAACGATTGCTAACAAGTGTAAGAGCACATCGTCGCTTTAATGTTATATAAACAAAATCTATCAACTAGTTTTCGAGATATTTGAAATTTTGCTGTGACAAACGAAACCAAAATTTAACTCTAAATATCTCGTTTCCTACACTACAGATTTTTATGAAATTTTAAACAATACTAGACAAAAGTAGTCGCCATATACAGGTGAAATATAAACAAAATTTATCGGTTAGTTTTCGAGATATTTGAAGTTCAAGATTTAACTGTTTCCAACGAAACCAAAATTTAACTCTAAATATCTCCTTTCCTACTCTACAGATTTTGACAATATATTGAGTAGTTTTCGAGATATTTGAAGTTAAAAAATTCAATTTTTCAAACGAAACCAAATTTTAACTCTGAATATCTCAATTTCTAATCGACAGATTTTTACAATATTTTATACAATTATAGATAAAAGATGTCTTCATATACAGATAACATATAAACAAAATATATTGAGTAGTTTTCGAGATATTTGAGGGTTAATATTTCACTGTTTGGAACGAAACCAAATTTTAACTCTGAATATCTCAATTTCTAATCGACAGATTTTTACAATATTTTATACAATTATAGATAAAAGATGTCTTCATATACAGATAACATATAAACAAAATATATTGAGTAGTTTTCGAGATATTTGATGTTAATGATTTCACTGCTTCATACGAAACCAAATTTTAACTCTGAATATCTCGTTTTCTAATCGACAGATTTTTAATTCATTTTATACAATTATAGACAAAAGTTTACTCCATATGCAGATAAAATATAAACAATATCTATCATATAGTTTTCGAGATATTTGAAGTTAAAGATTTCAATGTTTCAAACGAAACCAAATTTTAACTCTGAATATCTCGATTTCTATTCGACCGATTTTTACGACATTTTACACAATTATAGACAAAACTTGTCTCCATATAAAGATAATATATAATCAAAATCTATCGATTAGTTTTCGTGACATTTGAAGTTAAAGATTTCATTGTTTCAAATGAAACCAAAATGTAACTCTAAATATCTCCTTTCCTACTCTACAGATATTTACTAAATTTTATACAATTATAGACAATGGTTGTCTCAATATACAGATAATATATATAAAAAAATCTATCGATTAGTTTTCGAGATATTTGAAGTTAAAGATTTCAATCTTTCAAACTAAACAAAATTTTAACTCTGAATATCACGTTCTCTATTCGACAGATTTTTACAATATTTTGTACAATTATAGATAAAAGATGTCTCCATAAGCAGATAATATATAAACAAAATCTATCGAGTATTTTTCCAGATATTTGATGGTAATGATTTCACTGTTTCAAACGAAACCAATTTTTAACTCTGAATATCCCGTTTTCTAATCGACAGATTTTTACAATATTTTATACAATTATAGATAAAAGATGTCTTTATATACAGACAACATATGAACAAAATATATTGAGTAGTTTTCGAGATATTTGAGAGTTAATATTTCACTGTTTGGAACTATACCAAATTTTGACTCTAAATATCTCGCTTTCTATTCGACCGATTTTTACGACATTTTATACAAATATAGACAAATGTTGTCTACATATACAGATAAAATATAAGCAAAATCTATTGAGTAGATTTCGAGATATTTGAGGGTTAATATTTCACTGTTTGGAACGTTACCAAATTTTAACTCTAAATATCTCGCTTTCTATTCAACCGATTTTTACGACATTTTACACAATTATAGACAAAACTTGTCTCCATATACAGATAATATATAAACAAAAGCTATCGATTAGTTTTCGTGATATTTGAAGTTAAAGATTTCACTGTTTCAAATGAAACGAAAATGTAACTCTAAAGATCTCCTTTCCTACTCTACAGATTTTTACTAAATTTTATACAATTATATACAAATGTTGACTGCACATACAGATAAAATATAAACAAAATCTATAAATTAGTTTTCGAGAGATTTGGAGTTAAAGATTTCACTGTTTCAAATGAAACCAAAATGTAACTCTAAATATCTCCTTTCCTACTCTACAGATTTTTACTAAATTTTATACAATTATATACAAATGTTGACTGCACATACAGATAAAATATAAACAAAATCTATCAATTAGTTTTCGAGAGATTTGGAGTTAAAGATTTCACTGTTTCAAATGAAACCAAATTTTAACTCTAAATATCTCCTTTCCTACTCTACAGATTTTTACTAAATTTTATACAATTATAGATAAAAGATGTCTCCATATGCAGAAAATATATAAACAAAATCTATGGAGTATTTTTCCAGATATTTGATGTTAATGATTTCACTGTTTCATACGAAACCAAATTTTAACTCTGAATATCTCGTTTTCTAATCGACAGATTTTTATTAAATTTTATACAATTATAGACAAAAGTTTACTCCATATACAGATAAAATATAAACAAAATCGATCGATTACTTTTCGAGATATTTGAAGTTAAATATTTCACTGTTTCAAACAAAACGATAATTTAATGGTAAATATCAAGTTTCCTAATTGTCAGATTTTTTACGAAATTTTACACAACTATAGACAAAAGTTGTCTCCATAAACAGATATAATATAAACAAAATGTCTCGATTAGTTTTCGAGAAATTTGAAGTTAAAACAATACTTTCAGTATATCCCAGGGGTCGGCAACCTATTTTATGTAGAGAGCCATTTCTCCTTAAATAATTTTAATAAATCTTACCAAGAGCCGCAAGAATGACAATGTACAAAATTCTGTAGGTCATTTGTATTCATAAATTATTTTATGATATTCAATAACATTTAAATGTTTTATACAGTTATAAAGAAGGATTTACTGTACTATATAAAGAAGATTTGGGAATTTTATCTTTTATAGAAATAGAGAAAAAAAATGTTTAAAGTTGGGTGTTTTTCAATGTTACACTTTGTCGTGCAGTTTTTGACGAAACTGTGCTGTCGGACAGTTTTAATACATTTATTTTTACATATTACAAAGTAAATAAATAAATAATTAATAACTAAACGTGTATTTGGATGAAAGTATTATATAATTACGTACTTTATTTTATTATAATATTGTATAATTCTATTCAATTTCAAAAGTATCACATTTAACATTCTTTTTGAAAAAATATCTTTAATAAATGAAATTTTCATTCGTTTCAATAAAATTAAAATATAAAATATATTTTGGGCAGGCTGAAGAGCCACTCAATTTGGATAAAAGAGCCGCATGCGACTCGCGAGCCGCGGGTTGCCGACCCCTGGTATATCCTGATATGGTATTAAGTTTGAACTGTAACTACCGCAGATGAGATGTTTTGAAAGTAAGCTTAGAGCTACAGTCTCCAAAGAACCCACAAAAACAATTTACTTGGGAAAAGTTTTTGAATGAAATAACGTATTTCTTCGTAAATGGGAAAATTAAACTGCGATTTAAGAACTTAAATTTTAGAGGAGTAAGAAAAATTTAACTGCGATTACACTTCCTGCTAAAACAGCAAACAAAAAATTAAACATCAAAAATCCATAGATGCAATACTTCTTTTTAGTAGCTGTAAAAGAAAAATGGCACTTTAATGTAATGCAGTTAAGCTCGAAACACTTCTTCCTGTAAAGAAAAATATAGGGGTTTGAAATATAAACAGTTTGCGAAAAAACAAAAATTGAACCTTCTACAACTGAATAACTATTATCACTAAAACATTCCTATTTATACCATTTATAGAAAAAACTTTTCTCTAAAATTTGGTAAAGAAATCATTAATATCAGAACGGTAGAAAGAATGATATAGGGGTTTGAAATTTGAACAGTTTGCGAAACCACTAAAATTTAACCTTCTATATCTCAATAACTATTATCACTAAAGCAATGCTATTTATGCTAATTATAGAGTATACTTTTCTCTACCAATTGCAAAGGAATCATTAATATCAGAACGGTAGAAAGAACAAAATAGTGGTTTGAAATTTGATCGGTTTGCATAACCTCCAAAATTTAACCTTCTATATCTGAATATTTATTATCACTAATACATTGCTATTTACACCAATTATAGAGAAAAGTCTTCTCTACAATTTGGTAAAGAAATCCTTAAAATCAGAATAATACAAAAGAGATATAGAGGTTTGAAATTTGAACAGTTTGTAAAACTACCAAAATTTAACCTTCTACATCTCATCAGTTATTATTACTAAATGATTGAAATTTACGCCAGTTATAAAGATAGCTTTTCTCTACATTTCAGCAAAGAATTCATTACAATCAGAACAACACAAAGAGTGATATAGAAGTTTGAAATTTGAACGATACAAAACCTCTCAAATTTATCCTTCTATATCTCACTGACTATTATGACTAAAACATTTAAATTTATACTGGTTATAAAGCTAACTTTTCTCTACAATTTGGTAAAGAAATCATTAAAATTGGAATAATGCAAAGAGAAATAAAGAGCTTTGAAATTTGAACGATTTACTAAACCTCTAAAATTTAACCTTCTATATCTTATCATGTATTATCACTAAAAGATTGAACATATCATGTGACACAATTGAACTGACTATTTTGTATGGATATAATATGCAAGGAAACACTAATTAATGTTTAAAATTATAGTGTGCTTGTGATCTTAAGTGGCTCTGGGTAGGTTTTCAATCTATGGGAAATTTACCAGTTTAATATTTTTTAAATTTTTTTTAATGACGATTGTCTTTACCTATATTCCCCATTGGACAAATAAATTTTCGCTTCTACACGGCACTAATTTTGGTTACTTATAAAAAATCTCAACAATGCAATAGTTTAAAAAAATCAATTGTTTCTTCTGATTTAATCTTATTTACCTTTGGTCGTTGTGGACACTATTGTAGTCGTTTGTGACGACATTTGTTTCGATATCGAATGATAGCTCATTGTGCAGAATTTTTCGAAAATATTTTCACGTTTACTTCATATGTGACAGCTGGAACACAGAAAACAATACGTGCAAATCAGGCAAGGGTACACACACTAAACAAAACACATTACATAGGTACTCTTATTTTAACAAATTACACATTGACAACAATTAGTAAGAGAAAGTTATGCAATCGTGTCAGTTTCTTAAATTGAATTTTCACAGAACTACACGTGTTGAGGTTTCTTGAGTACAAATAAATGATTAAATAAAATTGGCCCATTTGTCTGTCTTGGGTAAGCATAACTAAAAATGGAAAATGACAGATAATTCAAAATTGATATTTGTTAGGTACATCCTGGTGAATTAAAGTTTTTGGTAAAAACGATCAAATGGAAATGCCTCTATTCTGAATAGATATTTTCCTTTTCTTTTATATTACCTCTTAAACGACTCCAACGTTTTAACAATATGAAAAAAGTTCTTGGTAATAACAAACAGTCTGTCAAAATCAATTACACTAACAAATCTGACAAACAGTAGTATTTGATCACATTGCGCTGTAGAGGGTTTACTTGACCACTTGCTCCCACTTGCCTCAGCTTTCACATATGAACACTTAGACAATTGTGGCACATTTGAGGTAGAGGTCTGTTCAGAAATATCGCAGGGGCACCAAACATATATTTGTGTTTGGTTAATACGCTCTTTCTGTCAGGAAAGCACAATTTTGGTTTTCGTAAACTCAGGTCGGTGGCGGAGCTCTCATAGGGAGACCTAGAGTTGCTGAGGAACTGTCAGATGAGTTTCCAAAATTGTGTTATGGTTATGACCGATAAATATTCCTATAAAAATGTCATTAAGAGTAAAGCAATGCCTATTTATTCAGGAGACTTTATGTCCAAGTACCAAATTAGGTGTCGCGAACGGAGGCGGCTAGCAAACATACTTTAATATAAATTTCTCATAATATTAACTATTAAAAAAACAGACCCAGTACTACCACAATACAGTTTAGCTTTGCGAGCCTCGCGTCTGACCGCTCGGCTATTTTGGCTTCTTAAAAATATACTTAAATATACTTTATGATTGGAATTAAGAATGACGCGATACTGAAACACTATAAATAAAAAAGAAAAAATTGTATACAGTCTTTGAAAAAAATATAAAGTCAGCTTCTGTTCAAAAAATTGAGTCAAGGAACCGTGAACTTACTTTCAAAAGTCACATCTCCTGCCCTAAAATTTTGAAATCAATACTGCGTAGCACTAAGGTTTACTATTTTCTTAAGCTATGGCTATTTTTGTACGGTGCAGAGCCTTTCTAAAAAAATTAACATCCTTTATTATTACCCAAGTTTCTCTGTAGATTATATTCGTTTGCTGCGAAATTGCTCATTATCCGTGTAGTTTATCGTTGGGAACGACAAATTCAGTTTTTGGCGATTATGTTGAAAAATGAAGGCATTTAATTAAAGAGGACAATCTAAGGAAATTTCTGCGTTTCATTTATGAAATTATATCTCTCCAGCTTTGAGGGCCATGGGGATTTTAGTTGTCTGTCATCCGTCTTATATTCTTGACTTAAGAAATTAGCGTTGCTTCATAGTACAAAATCATATATAATTAGCTGACCAACTTGGGCACATTAATTGAATCTTTGTGCAAACAATTGGACCGTGTGTGTGTGAGAGAGACAGGGCAAGCGGCGGCCATCTTGTCCCGGAACTGAACATTTAAATAGACCTGCCCTCTGAAGAATCTATTCAATATCTATTTTTAAAATTATCAGTAAGTTGCCAGAAAGAATTTGTTTCCATTATTTTAGCTATTTACCAATAGTTGCAAAGTAAGAGCAAAATTTTCTTACTTTCCCTTACTTGCTAGTGAAACTGACAATGTTAAGGAACTCACGTTTTTACAAAACTTCAAAAAGAAAAATGTTTCACACCGTAGGTACGCTGTATGCTGTATGAGGTGTTTTAGAGTTGAGAAAAGAAACCCGCAGTGAACACCCTCTCGACTTTCTCTTACTTAATACTCACAATTGTAAATCACAATTTCTCGAATGCCTAATTTTACTGAACTTGTTACTAGCTTCATTGAGCTAACTCATCCCAATTTAGCCAACGATTTGGCCCAATCAATTCGTCTTTTCCAGTTGTATGTATGAAGGCAGGCTGTTATCCAATTTCAAGCAACTAGAAAATTTCTCGCGTAGTTAGCGAGCTAGCCACCTGGGACTGAGTCTAAAAAAGCTTGCTGTTCATGCTTTACCCATTTCAACCACATGGCCTCTCCAGCAAAATCTGCTCAGTCTAATTTTCAAAACATCAACTTCTCCATACAATTTATGTCATATACTTTCTTGTACTTTGAAATTGAAATTACCTTCTTTCACTGGATCCAAAATATTTTAAAGAAGTTACGTTGAGAATTGTCTAGGATTGAGAACGATAAGCTGTTAAGATTGGCAGAATAAGCACCTTGCACACCGTAATTTTAGACTTCCTAGAGTACAGACTGCTCTACATAAACTTGATCGAACCAAATTTGCATCTATTTGCAGCAATAATTCTTTCATTGATGCAGTTTGTGAAAAAACTTGAGAGCTGTGGTAACTAAATTCTTGTAACTTTCGGAAGTCACCGGATCCTAATTGTAAATTATTTCCTAGGGGCGGAGCCTACTCCGACTTACTCATACAAGATTTGGTCAGTTTATTAGTAATTTAGTTTATTTTTAACTAAGTACTGCCATTTTCGTGCTTCCTACACATTTCACTTAAGGTAACTAATTGTGTAGTTATTTTCAGTTCATTCTTATCAACCTAAAACAGATCAAATAATTTTTTCCAAAAAAGTAATTGTTTAGAAAAAAAGCAGTTGGCTCGCCCCAGTTGATGAAAATTATTAGAGCCGTCATCAAGAAATTCAGAAATCTTAGCAGCAACTTCGCACTTTAGATTTGGAATTCTATTATTGAATCTAAAAATTTTAAGTTAGTGAAACCGTACTTTTGCCTAAAAGTTTTGGACTATAAAGTCCTTAAAGTAAGTGAAGTAAAGTAAACGCCTATTTTTTTCAGGCGGGGCTTAACGTCCAACTACCAATTAGGTGTCGTGGACGGAGGCGACTAGCAAACATACTTTATTAACCATTAAATAACCTCCAAGGCCTAAGACCGGGAATCGAACCCAGTAGCACAATACACATTATCTTCGCAGGTCTCGCCTCTAACCGCTCGGCTAGCGTGGCGCCTTCAAAGTCCCTAATCTTTTCATTTTAAAAGTTTTTCCAATAATCATGATACAATATTTCTTCCAAAAGTTCTAGGTTCTGTGCTTTTTAGTAATAAAAATTAAAGTATACATTGTACCTAAAAAGTTTAAGTATAAAAACTAACCAAAAAATCAAGTCTCCTACGAAAATGCTTCAAATAAAATTAATAAGCATTAGGTAGGGAAGAACTTAAAAAGTTCCTTATTTCTTCAAGGAAATTGAATAAGTAGGAACTTTTTGGACCGTTAGGGCATCACGATTCCTTAAAAAAGACCGTTTTAAGAGTTGTATTGAATGCACCCAACACTTTGTAAAAAAATAGATATGGAATCCAGTACCTTGAGATTGCAGTAAGAGTCATGAAGAAAATTTCGATTGTGATTTTTTCGACTGGTGAGCAACACGAACCCCCATATTGAAATTTGACATTTGGTACTAATGCTATACAAAGCACCTAAAAGTGGCTTCAAACAGGCGTTACATAACGCAAATAAAAGTTGTTTTAAAACAGACAGATACATACTTATGTATTAACATTGTTAATTTTCTTGTACATGCCAGAATCATAGATTAACGGCATTGGCAGTTTTATACAGCCGTCAAAGTCAGCTTGGAATAAATATTATTTTTTTGGACGGTGTAGGCAAACAAATATCGGTCCAAGGTCTGCGTTCACAGTTACCTAACTCTATTAGATGGTCAACGTTTTTGGCAATAGGCCAACTAGCTAAATTAGTACTGTCGAGAATCCAATACACTCGATCATATATTTTCAATAAAATTTTATTTTGTGGATTAATAGCGAAAGTTGACCGGTGGTAAGACTGTCGCATCACTTCTCATTCCCAAGGCAGGCCCTCACGTTGCCAACTTTTCCTCACCTAGCTTCAGCTCTTCTATAAACCATCATTCACAGAACTACAACTCATTGCTGAGTCTTGGCCTCCTTAACCAGTATTCGTCAGCCAGCCTGTTCTGTGCTGCCGCTGTCAAGTTGGTGATATTCAATATCGTTCTCGCATCACCAGCAACACCGCAGCCTCGGCCTCCCAAATCTCCAAGAAGGTGCTCTTTCGTCACCTTTTTTGGGATGTCCTCGTCCCTCATCCAAGCCACATGTCCCGGCCACCGAAATCTAGCCAACTTCATAAATTTGACCACATCTATTTCTTTAAACAGCGCATGCAGCTGTTCGTTGGAGACATTCATTCTTGTCCAACGCGCGCTGGGCCGGAAATTTGCTACAGTGTTTTCCTCCCAAAAACTAGAAAAGGGCTCTCTCGTCTGTCTTAAATGTGGTCCAAGTTTTAGAGCCGTATGTCAAGACTGGACGAATCATGGTCTTGTACAAATCGCAGCCTTCGTCTGTCTTGATATCAAGTGACTTTCCAAATGTTTCCGAAGCCCAAAGTAGCATCTGTCCGCTACAATCCTTCGTCTTATTTCGGCTGATACGTCAGTATCTTCGTCCACCAGGGAACCCAGGTGAACGAACTCGTTCACATTTTCGAATGTGTAGCAGCCAATGGTCACCTGACTTGTGGTTGGTGTACTCCGACCTGTTACCATGTACTTGGTCTTCTTTTCATTGAGGGCGAGTCCCATCCTTCTAACTGGGCCTTCCAAAGCTAGAAACGCTTCCTCCACGGTTCTGAATGATCTTCCAATTATGTCTTTGTCATCAGCATAGGCAAGCAGTGAACAGACTTGTTGAATATGGTGCCATCTGTCTGATTCTGTCGATTTCTTACCACCTTTTCCAGCGCCAGGTTAAACAGGAGGCACGCTAAGGCATAGCCTTGCCTCACATTACTCTATTCTATAAATTTAAATAATTATTTTTTATTTAATTTGTATAGAAGATTAACCCCAGATGTATGTATGAATACTAAGTCGTTTAGAACTCACAACAGAAACCTATAAATATATAAATAAATATAAATATAAATATATAAAACATATCTGACTAAAATTTTATAAACGTTTACCGAAAGAAATCTGGCAGAACATTCACACGACTCTCCCTAACTACAATTCTCAAACTTCTAACTCATACATTTTTAAAAACTGTAATTACCATGACGTGACATTTAAGAGGGAACATCCTCCCATTTCCCATACCTGTCCTAAAAAGATTTTCCCCAGAAATGCATTAAAGTAAAAATAATATAACTACGAGTATATAGGAACTATATGGGAAGGAAGATTATTGCCAACTTCAATAATATTTTTTGTCAAGCTTGGGACAAGGTCATATTCAGGACTTATCTAATTAAACATTGCCCATTGGTTTCGATAATATAATTTATAACAGTATTTACACCTTTTTGCTTGTATAAAAACTTGGAGGTTACCTCACTGATCTTATACTAGCTGTTATGCAGATAAAAAGAATGTTAAGTACAGTTTTAAATTATGTAACAAAAACAAATTGTAATTGCATAATTTCTGAAGATGACCTAGTCCCTTGGTCGATAGCTTAAAAATGTGGAAAAAAAAATGAAATTCGCAATTATTTGTCGTCATCATAAAAGATTAATTGTACTTTACAAATCAAATCATATAGTACCAAAATTATATTCAAATAATACAAAGAAAAATTGAGTGGCCCACGTCAAGTGGTCTATTGGTGAATAGAGTACATATGTTAAAATGTCATCAAATCCTGCTAAATTGATTAGTTTGCTGTCAATAAATTTGGCAACTATCCGCCTGTAGCATTGTGCTGCTATCTTCAGAATTATTGTCTAACTTAGAAGATTGTACATCCTAATTTCCAATAATTATCCAGCCTATAGCTATAGCTCCATAGCAGACCATGCAGAAATTGACTATTAGATTTCAGTGCAGCTCTTTAATTTAAGTAAGTGGTGTTGCTTGTTTGGCGTTCATAAGAACTCTGAAAGTTGAAGTTAACAGTTGCAGTCGAACAGGTTAGAATACTTTTTTTAATTTTGTGTTATGCCGAGGAAGTTGCACACTGAGGCACATTAGTAATTTCGTCAAACCAAAAATAAAATTTAAAGGAAAGACAGATTATTGCCAATTTAAGCCATAATTATTTATTTAATTATTGCCAAGCTTTCAGCCTTGGGACTTCAACGGGGCAGTGATGGCCAACCGGCGGCACGCCGTGAACCGCGAAATTCAACATAATTTTACAATATTTGTTAATTATCTTCATCCAAATGGATCCGATTAATTTACAATGCAACAAGGAACTAAAACATATAGTATTTTTAATAATATTATTAAAATATTTAATTGTTGTATCTCCTGTCTTAATAGGTAAATCCTGCGAAAATATGAACAATCATAGTAGTCGATTACTTCTTCAATAGTCCACAATTCCAACTTTCTATCAGTATATTTAAATGGATATATTTTAAATGGATAAATATAAGGCGATAAAGTTAGTTGAGTCGAGAAACAAATATCTCACTAAATAAATAAATAAGTGTTATAAATAATTGTAATTATTTTATTAAAACTGTCCGGCAGGACAGTTGTATAAGGGTTGATCATCAAAAACTGCACGAAAAAGCGTAACGTTGAAAAACACCCAACTTTGACAATTTTTTTCTCTTTTTCTATTAAAGATTATCTATGTTTATATTTATGAATTATAATAAAATCAATAATAATAATAAATTCTGTTTTGAATTTACACTGCAAAATTTTAACGGAGACTAGCCGTCCTTTCCTGCAGTCATATCCCTTCTTCATGTTTACTTCTCTTCCACTCATGGGTTCTGCAGCTTAAGATGATGTGTTCCTACGTCTTGTCACAAGAGTCTTTGTAGAAACAAAGCCGAGAAACGATTGATTCTTCCCATGGCCACTAGAGTTTGGGTTTTTATTTATTCCAAAGCCAAACACTGTGTAATTGCCGTAAGTAATCAATATTCAAATGTTCGTTGTTTGACGATAATTTACGATCTAGAACCTAGAGAATAACGGTGTGAGAAAGTTCGCACTATTTTTTTTTTTTTGTTATTGTTGTTTATTGTTTTGTTTTTATGTCTGTTTTGCCATTATTTTGAAAGAATGTAACCCTAAATTTAGAACCGTCTAATCGGGCTAAAGATCATACCTCGTCGGAATCCTCTAGGTTAATTATAAAGCATGACTCAGTAACCGAAACACACCTATTTGCACAATTTCTCTTTACATTTTAAGTGGTACAACCCCTCTACCCACCGCGACCTCTAAACTCTTTCCAAATAATATTACCGGCCAAAATGTATGGCTATCACGTGCGCGTATTAAAAAATTTCAGACGCATATTTTACTAAGCTTTGCTAGTCTTTAAGAAGTCTTCGCCACCTAGACCCCGTTTTTTTATTAATAAATTATTAATTTCTATTGTATTATACCTCCATAGTAAGAGTGTTTTCTTTAATTCTAACCTTTTATAGACATTTCATCTTTTTTTAGAGGCTGGTTTATTCGGCTTTTAGGTTTTATAGAATATTTTATATTCTAATTGTTAGGGTAGGCTAATAGTAGTAGTAGAAGTAGTAGCTCTGTAACGTTACATTTCAGAGTAATATACGATTTAAAAAATTATAATATTGGTAAGAATTACTAGGAGACAAAAATTCCGAGTTTGAAGACTATTAATGAGTTAGAACCTTGAGAATGGCACTAAGAGAAAGTCGTGTGAGTGTTCACAGCAGATTCCGAGTTTGAAGACTATTAATGAGTTAGAACCTTGAGAATGGCACTAAGTGAAAGTCGTGCGAGTGTTCACAGCAGATTCCGAGTTTGAAGACTATTAATGAGTTAGAACCTTGAGAATGGTACTAAGAGAAAGTCGAGTGAGTGTTCACAGCAGATTCCGAGTTTGAAGACTATTAATGAGTTAGAACCTTGAGAATGGTACTAAGAGAAAGTCGAGTGAGTGTTCACAGCAGATTCCGAGTTTGAAGACTATTAATGAGTTAGAACCTTGAGAATGGTACTAAGAGAAAGTCGAGTGAGTGTTCACAGCAGATTCCGAGTTTGAAGACTATTAATGAGTTAGAACCTTGAGAATGGTACTAAGAGAAAGTCGAGTGAGTGTTCACCAGATATTTTTTTCAATTGTAGAAATTATTTACTGTTGTCAAGATATTTACTTTTAACAAACTTACTTCGAACGCGAAGTATTGACAAGAACTAGAGTATTGACAATGATTTAAGTGTTGTTAACTCTTCATCTAAACGAAAAATGAGTTGATACATTGTTCGCAAATAAATTTTTTAGGTTCAGTATCTCTTTAAAAAAAAAAAAAGTATCTGTCAGAAAAACAATTTCTTTTAAATTAATGTGACATCTAAAACAACCATTAATCAGAATAAAGATATAAGGGAGAATTGTGCCAAATATTTTTCAAATTGTTTTGACTTAAATTACTTTTTATTAGAAAAATTTTAGGTTCTATTTTGGCCAAACTTCTGTTTACAAATATTAGGTATTTTTATTTATTAGTTTGTAGGAAAATTAGAGGATGCCTGCTATAGAAGTTTGGTAGGTGTGGGTAGTTGTGAGGTACGATGTGGGCGATCTGCTGATCAGGCAAATATCCCACCATCTGAGACCCGAAGCAGCGTAGTTACATACTGTTGATATTTGAAATACAAAATCTGGTCAGTTTCGCATGCCAAGCTAGGGGACACAAAATAGTTCAGGACTCTAAAAATGTAAGTCCTTAAGAGACTTCCTTTGGACCTTCCACCCAATTTTTACTTACCGACTAAGCCCTCACCTAAGTTGATAAAGGCAGCTAATGTTGGTGAGTAATTACTCTCTAGTTCCAGACCTTCCCCGCAGCTTTCAAGAGGCCTTTTTTATCTACTTTTCCCTCGAAAATAAATTTTAGATAGTTTTTGAGGTTTTTTAAAGTGCTATTTTGTTTAAGGCTTTAACATCTACCATAGCATTAATAAGAATTAAACTAGATTAATAAAATTCCAAGCTCGTGTGAGATCTAAAGCAAATCCTTGCGCTACAATCATGAAATAAGAGGGTGTTTTATCACCGGTGAACAGACCAAGAGGTGCGACGCATAATGCAAAGTTAGACGACGAAGACAATAATGTTAGGCAAGCCTAAGAGACTGGAACGTCCCAGGAGATAGGTATTCGGATAGATGGCTCGACCAGATTGATAGGTACGCTGTGATTGCCAAGTGTCAGTCAGCACAGAAGTAAAAGCATAGTTCAGCGATTTCTCTTAACTTGGTACACTGTTTACTCACCTAAATAGCAATCACTTTTACTTGAAACTTTTTCCCGGGGAGTTCTCGAGTGACTTATTTTTAGTGTAATCTTTTGAGTCCAGCTTAGTCTCGTGTCGAGTTTAAGAGCGACTAAAAATTATTACTGCAAAATTATTGCTTTTTGGAAATTAGTCCGCTATTTTAACTTTTCAATTATAGACACTTAACCTAAGAGGCGTTATATTCTGTTTTGATTAAAGTTTCAAAAACGTCCCAGTATGATAAAAAATATTATTATGGTAAGTTTATTCATAATTGCAGTTTTATTACCTCAACGCAATAACAGATTCTATATCAAGATGATCTTCTTCATTAGAAATAATAAATTATTAATTATAAAGAATAGCACTGTGGAGAATTTAATCTAGAGTATTAAATTATTTTTAATATAGGTTAACGTGGCATTTCCTTGACAAACTAACCTTCAACGTGGGGACATTATTTTTGGAATAGAATAAGTAGGTGAGCAGTCCCTGATTGCCTATTTCATATAAATCCATTTACACTGCCAGTAAAAGCTGAATGTTCACTCGCAATACAATTTTAACCCAATCATACTGACAAATAAAAACCTTCTTTTAATACTTAACTCTTAGTACAACTCTCTTCCTTTTAAGCAACAATTTTTTTGAAAACTCTATGGGTCTACTATCTGAATTGTTCTTAATGTGTCTAATCCATCTCTCTGTTAGCGCAACTGCTCTCTAATCACAAGGTTTCTAAAACATTGCTCGATGACAGACAGACGATCGAGCCACCCAAATCTGAGTCTGCCCAACTTATATCTATCAACCTCTTTGACTTGCCTACTACCTACCACTTCCGCTTCTCCAAACTAATTCATGTAACTACGCATTCCTTCTTTTTCTTCTTCATAAATCCTCCTCTCTCACCGCGCCGCGAGAAAGTTCGTTTCAAATACAGGGAGATTTTTTACATTGGCTTTGGAAATAGCCCAAGTATGGGGAGAATACTGGGTGGATAAGAGTTATACATATAGTCTTCTTTTCGTTTTTTAGAGATCGCGCTGCGATTATTATATCTTTATGGAGCCAAAAAAAAATCTATTACCAGCTTTGATTCTTAGAGTAGCTTCAACCATGGGCCTTATCATAAATCACGATAAGATTAAGTATAGGTACGTCGGGAGTAATCATGATTCCCACTAAAAGCATTTAAATTGTTTTTTTTTCTTTTGCATTTGAAGTGTACAAGAATATTACTGACTTGGTGCTCAAATCGTTTTCACCTAAATTGTCTCGCAAGAGATAGGCAAGATTATCATGTAGGAGGTAAAACCGTAGGAATAAACAAAATGAGAAATGTCTTCCTGGAGAGAAGCTGAAATTTGAATTAGTTGCTATTTCCAGTTTTTTGCGTCACACTGTTCGTTCTCTCACTGACAGAAAGGCAGGCACCAATTTGTAAAAAGTGGTACTCAATACACCTCAATACGTTATCTTCGATGACAACTCAAGATCGAAAATCTGTTTAATTGCAGTACTTCCTCTTACAAGACATAGATGCAAATGATCACCTCCTTCAAAGATCACAAAGAGCACGTTCCCTGTATTAAAATTTAGGGCGTGAATATCATTGAGAACGGAAAACTGAGCAAAGAAATTAATGCGGAAAGATAGCCACTGCGTAAAAGATTTTCTCCGATGTAAACTAAAACCTGGTGCGAACGATGGCATATCTTTCTTCTAGTGCACTTATCAACCGTTCTTCTAAAAATTGACTTTTTACTGAATGCTCAGTGTGATGTCCCTAAGCCCCTCTTGAAGTACAATTTTCATCAAAGAATTTCAAACACATCCGACATATAAAACATATTTAATATAGTAGCGAGCTTTACTCTACCTACCAAACCAGGTGTCATGGAGGAGGCGACCTTTACTATAAATTGATTTCATTAGCCATAAAATAAAATCCAAGGAGACTGAGAATCGAACCCAGTACCTCAACACATCGTAAGTTTGCTGGTCTTGCCTTTAACCGCTCGGCTACCGTGGCGCTTAGATATTTAATATAATTAACTATAAAAACCCAATATATAAAAATTTGTAACTCCATATGAAATTAGAAAACTTCAGAGTGGTAAATGCGAGAAATCACTCAGTAGTTTTTACTAGTGAACTGTTTCTACGAGCTGGAATAGTTTCTGAATCACAAGTAGAAGGCTGAACAAAATCTAATGGATCGAATGTCTTTTCATTGTTGGTTTTCAGTTCAAAATTCGCTAATAAACTAGGGGCAGAAGTGCTGTTAAACATGGTTATTATTCTTTGTTCTTAATTTACAAACCCTTGAATATAAAATAAAATATGTAACATTATCTATTCTACAAATTTTGTATTAACTATATATATATATATATATTTGAGGTATTATATTTTATAAATATAGGTTGTTTAGTAGTCGGTAAACGAATGTTAAAAAGTAATCGTTTCGGAGATAATGCAAACAGGCGAATCTTTGGAACACCGAATTTTAGAGACACATTGAATTCGCACTACTATTACATACATAGGTTGGAACCCCTATTCAGTGAAACAGATATTTAGTGAATTCAGTGGAGGGTACGCCACATTTTACTTCTAGAATTAAATATGAGGGAGTATTTTGTGCGAGGTGGATGCTGCAATATGTTAAATACGTACGAAAAACAAAAATGAAAATAAATTTTATAAAACAAATGTTTATAAAAAATCCAACTGTATAAAGTTTTGGAGTATTGTTGATGAGATGTGGAGCCATCACAACTCACCTGAAAAGATACAGCAATCTAAAATACAGCAAAGGATGGAAGTCGTTTCATCGATCAGTAAAGCCATAGCCGGGATGCAAAAGAGATTTCTTTTTATTACCTTGCACAGAGTGAAACAATTGGCGAATATTACAAGTTTTCTGGAGCAACTGGATGAAAAAATTTGTAAGAAGTGGACTGCATTACAAAAGAAAATCATTTATCATTAGGGCAATCTAGCATCTGGCCATTAAGTTTCAGCACTGGAAATACGAAAACTGAGAAATTCGAAAAGTAAGAATTGTAACATCCAGCCTATTTACCACACTTGGCACCCTTCAGTTTTCACCTATTCCCAATCAGAAAAAAATCGTGGCTGGGAAACGTTTTGTGTCTAATTAAGAACTGAACATAGCGATATTCAAATCTCTCCAATTCGCACTATCCATTGGATAAAAGATAGGCAACTTGCACTAAAAGGGGACTATGTAGAAAATTTGGTGCTATTTTTTAAATACAAAAGCAGACTAGGCTGAGAACATTTCACTTTGCCCTCGGTATATTTTTCCGGTAAAATCACTTTGAAAAATTGAAAACTTTCTCTCACAAGGCGTAACAACTAGTAAGTGATATCACAGAGTAACAAGTGCCAATCTCCTATAAATAGATAGGCTAATCGATTATCAGCTCCCATGCTATGAGTTAGGAACACATGTTCAGAACTGATGTTCAAATGCTTGTAAATATAGTTTCAAGACTTAACGCAACGCAGCAACGTCCCAACACTTTTCATCTACACTGGCGTAAAACAATTCTCACAACCAGTAGACAAATTTAGCGGCATATGGAACTCTGATAAGTAAACCATCGTCCACATTGAGCTAGTTTATAAACGTAGAGAAATTATTGCCAAATTCAATCCTATTTTTCTTATTCATCTTGCCGAGCTTTTGTCTAGGAACTACATCTTTAGGGCTTATACTGATTAATTAATAATTGCAATCTTTCTCTTACTAGTTTTGCGCAGTATTCTAGCTAGATTACATGGTAGATTATATGTTACTCTCAAATGTCAGCCACAGTCACAACCAAAGAAACTTTAACAGTTAACCTTGAGCAGTTTACAGTTTTACACTTAGCAACCATGTAAAACTACTAAGAGAAAGTAACTATGTGCAATAATATTAATCAGTATAAGCCCTAAAGACCGAAAGTTCGGCAAAGGTTATTGAAAACATGACTGAAATCAGTCCCCATAATAGAAACGTTGTGCGACATTACAACTAACATTAAGATGGCAACGTAAGCAAGTATAGTTAAGTTTATAGAACTCTGTAGCATATTATATAAATGAAAATAACAGAATATCCATCGTAAGAAGCATTGCCACATGAATACACATTTTAATGTTCTTTGAATACGAAAAAATTATTATTTTGTTTTTTATATTTGGTCTCTATGGGCCAATGATTCAAAAACGGTAAATCTCAGGAAGTTCATATTTGACATTTTGTCTACCTAATTAACAACGATAGAACTGGATAATAAATTTTTTAAACAAAATGAGCCATACATTAATACCACTTTAGTTCATTGGAATATTCAATTTTTGGGGGTGATTTTCTGGAATAAACTTCAATTTTTTTTTTAACAAATTATGCGCATTGACAGATGTGAAAATTCAAAACTTTTATTTAAAACATGTTTCAAGAAAAATTCATTTAAGTGCACCTTTAGAGTGGGGCAGGCTTCCTTCTATTTCTATTTCAGTTTAATTTACTGTCTCAGCCCCTGTATAATATTGATAAGGGTTAAAAATTACAAATTTAAAGAAAATGACTACAAGTGCTACTTTAATAATTGGATTGTTCACTATTAATGCAATTTTTCTCCAAATGGTTCCAACGATTTCCTCTAAATTTAACCATTAGGACCACACTGATTTACATAGTGAATGGGCCGTGACAATTATTTGTAGTACATTCCTTCACACTAAAGCATGGATCTTAGGATGAAGTGAACATAAGCTCTGCTATAAAGAGTTTTTCATTAAATTTTACGATTCTAACATTTGTACATTACTTATAGGAGTCAAATGTGAAGCCGAAATAAAGTTTGACCCCCCCTCCTTTACCAAAGTTCTTCTTTAGCAAAGTGGATTTAAAATCCTTCAACCTGATAGCTTTTATTTGTGAAAATTTATTCTATTTTTCAATAAATTAAAGAAAATTTAATTTCATAAACTTCGTTTGATTATGAGAGAGAGAGAGAGAGAGAACGTAGTGGTACGTTCATCTCAGATTTTTTTTCATCAATCCATTTTGAAAATTTATGGTATGGTTTAAAATCAATGGGCACTTAAAAACAGAGCAAATACGTAACTCATAAAACCATATATTAAACTAAAAATGGCACTTCATATGAGAAGCCAAAAGTGATCACTACCTCGAAATTCCGAAAGTTTCATTTAAAGCACCCATTTACATTGTGTTAGTGAATGCTATTAAACGTTATATAAGAAAACTGAAAAAGGGAAACCCATTAAGTAACAGTGGTAATGCGATTTTCTGACATTAACCAAAACCTTATGATAGAATCCCCCTGCTGGCATCTAAACATAATATCAAATGTGAACTCTACGGTTTTCTGTTTTGGAGTTTTGATTACCCACACACTACACAGGCCTTGAGAGGAAAAATCAAATAAAAATTTTAATAATAATAAATATACTTACGTTTAATTTGTCGTAAACATAGAAATAATGACGGTAACTACTAAAAACCAAAATAATATAAACCGACTTTAATACCGCGTGTTTTATAAAGTCATGAAGGTGGCGAATTGTTTGGGCACTGAAACCAAATTGAACGGTTAACTGGTGTGACCGTAGGATGCCCAGCTAGCGAGAGGCAGTTTCTACAGGCGAACCCCACTCCATCACCTTAGGGACAAGGGCCAAAAACTCATCTGGACGCAAGTGCCAGATTTTAAATTCCAATAACAAATAGATAAATAAATAAGAATTATTATACAACAGTAAAATTTTAAAAAATCTGGTGTGAACAGATACCCTCGGCATTCTCTTACCGCAATTAAAAAAAAAATCTTGAAACTTGGAATAAGTTCTAGAAAGATAGTTGCCGTCAATATTGAACAGACCCACTTGGGTCACTTTTATAAAACGATCTGTTGAAGGTAGCGTGAGGTCACAGTTCCACAGAACCCCACTAACTATATATTCCGTGAGAAAAAGTCTTAAAACAAAGTGGTAGGTCTAACACATTTCTTACACACTCAAATGAAACCCTTTGACGACGGCCTAGAAAATGAAATTCAGAAATCTATTCAGTAAAGTGGGGCTTCCAGTTGATCATGTTCTTCAAATTTAGTTCTTGATTATAGTTAGTCTTCGCTATATGTAATTAGACAGTGCATTAGTTCTAGATGCTCCATGCTTTACTTTAAAAAATAATAATAATTAGTGATAATTTAACTAGAATATGTACCTTAAATAGAAAATTAACAAATCATCAAAAGAACAATTTAAATTAAACTAAACTAATTTAAGCCAAACAAATATAATTATCACAAAAATAATGAATTATGCTATTAAATAAGGGCTCCTTTTACGGGACTTCCCTAAGAAGTGGAAAACTAATTTCTTAATTGTAAGAAAAAAATTTACATGACTTAGTATAAGTTTTAAGAGATAAATAACATTTGCTCTTTGCCCCCTTTAGAACAGATTATTCGAGTTTAGGAACTTCAGCATATAAGCAAGCATACACCATGAGTCAGTTGATAGACAGTTTTTTAAAGAACTGTATGCTGGAATGCACCCATTATCATATAGCGTCACCAAGAGAAGCAAATTCAAGTTGTGAGCGGATCAAATATAAACTATTCATTTTTAATTATGTTCATCTTATTAAAGAGTGGGATTGGAAAAGTAAATTATCGAGTAATAAAAACATTTAAATTTAGAAGATTATTTACGGTTCATTCAGAAAATAAAAGTCATGTTCATCATGTGAATGTAAAAGATGTGCCTTAGAGTGAACGATTTAGCTTGGTAGAGCTCTAGAAAATGTGACATAAATCCTCTCTGCTGTGATTAAATCAGTTTTAACTGCTGCGTTCGCAGCAACTCTAAGGCATGATGGCGCAATGCCATTAGTCATAGTCAAGCGTAAGAGTTCGAACAAGGACCTACGCCCAAAGATACGGCAAACCTTTTTAATCAAGGCCAGGGGCTGTAATAATAGTAATAGTAATAGTAATAATGGTAATAGTAATAGTAATAACAATAATATCAGTAGTAATAACAATAATAATAATAAGAAAAACAATAATGATGATGATAATAATAATAATGTTAATAAAAATAAAAATAATAATAATCTTTCTTTGTATCTTTCTTAGAAGTGGATGACAACGTGGTACAGCTGGTGTTTGTTCTAAACTAATCCATTGTTTTTATTTTATGTCGAAAATAAAAGCAAAAATTCCTTATGATTAAAAAAAAAAACCACTTCGGATTTGGCAGAACTGAAGTCAGCAAATTAGGATTACAACTCTTACAACAGAGGATACCCATGGCGAACCTTACGTTCCAGCCCACATAAACTTTTCAAATTTGTTCAACAAAATATTAACGTCAGAAGGAGCGTATGTATTGTTTTTAACCTTTTTTCATCATATTTAGATTTAACTTGGCCATTTTATGAATCGTATAGAACTTTTCATGAGCTGCTAAAACTAAAAAATGAACATCAAACGTATAGTTACTGAGATACTTTTAGTAAAAACTGTATATAGAGTTTGGTTGAGGATTATGAGAGGAAAAAATAAATAACCAACTTTTGTTCCACCCTAGTTTTTTGGTGGCCAAGGGTACAGTCACTTTTAAAAATATTCTTTTAGAGGGGGGCCATACCTCTCAATTGATTAGTCCCGAGTCTGGTATTTCATAAGTATACAAATTTATTAATAAACTAAAATTATTGGGCAGTACTATGAAATATAATAAAATAAATACAGATAGTATGAGAAATACTAATATCTCAAACAACAAGTTGGTCACATTGTATTATAAAATAAAAAATTGAAGTAATATACTATTACCGTCTCAATTTGTGCTTGTTCTTGAATGTACAATGTAAAGTTAAAAATGGCTGACCGGTAAAAAATATGTATAAATTAAATCTATTTTTTATTATTATATAAAAAGAATAAGTGTTTAATTGTTTCCCTAATTGTTTTTAATGTGTCAAAATTCCATCCAAAATAATTAACCAAGCAAAAAATGTGTCTAACACAAATAAATTTTGTGCCACAAATGATGCCACCATATTATTCTGGTTTAGTGTCAAATTGTTTTAAATTTTCCATTAGTTAAAAATACCGTGGGAGAGAACACTTAAATAAACTGTAAAATATGTAATCAATGAATAAATTAACAAAGTTATTACTTCGGGGAGAGAAAAAAAAATCGTGTTGATTGAAACAGTTGTGTGAAAAATTAAAACAGAGTGAAATGAAAATGAATACTGAAATTTTTTGTGATAGTAAAAAAATTAAATGTGTGTTAAAAAAGTAATAATAATAAAATAAGTGCTATTATTTTTTATTTACAGAGTGCTTAGAACAAATAAATAAAAAAATAAAAGCTTTCTTTAATAAAGAACATGTTGCCAAGTAATAAGTATTTAAAGAAAAATGCCGAAAGTGGTATTATTAATAAGTTAATAAATAACAACAGTGATAATAAACAATTTTTACAAGAAATTAATACAACAAATTTAATGAAAATTGATTCAGAAAATTATATAATGAATAATTGTAAAACAACAATAAGTAATCGTCCGAGATCGTTTAGTTTTACTAATGGTATAACTAGGCCAAAAACTTGCACATATCATGGGTTAACAACAAATTTATTAACTTCAGCAGCTAATGGAACAACAGGACAGAATACAACAATAAATGATACAAATAATTATCACTTAGATTTAGAAATACGAAAAGAAAATCTACCAAATTATAATACAGCAATATTTTCACCAATAATAGCAAAACCAACGTCATCAACAACAGGTACAATTTGTCCATCCAGTAATACAAGTTCTTCAACAACAAATATACTAACAAATTCACCAATACATATTAGTGGTGCACAACAAAATACATCAACAACCTCAGCTGCAGCATCAATACAACCATTATTAGCCGGCAGTTGTGCAAGAACTTTATCATTTCATACATTGTTGTGTTCATGTCATGTTACATGTTGTTGCTTGTGCGATTCACTTTGCAAGCCGGACTGTTTAAATTGTATACAAGCAATTTGTGTAAAGTTTACTGGTGATCTAGTAAACAATACCCAGCAGGAACTGTTACCGTTTTCAACATTACGTGACAAAGTTAGTATTATTCACGTTTACTATTTATTTTTATTGGGGTGATTAAAAAGAAACGTTTTTGGGTTGTGATAAAGAGTTCCATGCAATGGCACCAGTCCCTTTGGCTTAGAATCTCAAGAGTTCTTGAACTTCAGACTGTGATTTCCTTTTGAACTGCTTAATGATAGAACGCCCGAAGGAAGTGAACTCTGTAATAATTTATGGGACGGATGGTGCCAATTCGGGAGTTTTTACATAGTGAGATAAACAGCCCAAAATCCAAGATCTATGGATTTTATGCTCTTGGTCAATTTTTTATGTATGGAAGGATTCGTGCGTTATCTCTAAAAATTCGATACTATTCAAAGCCCGCTGTTCTTAGTCAAAGCTGCCATAGAGTGAGTCAACGGTTTGCTCATAATGGAATTGCTAAGTTCTAAGAAACAATTTTATTCTATATTTTTGTAGTTGGAGGAACATTAAGTAATCAAAAGCTAAATCTGTTGAGATCTACAAGATCCTACTGTGATTCCATTTAGTCTGCTTATACCTAATATGCAGACATCTGTAATGTGTTAATCTGAATGACTGCGTGTGATAATGAGATTTTCTTGCTGCACTAAAACCAAGTTGTTGTTTCATTCAACTACTTCTTAAAACGTTATGTATATTATGTTAATGTTCAAGCTGTCAGTATAAGTATTCTTTGTGTTAGAATGCGAAAATTTTAAGGATCCAAGATCCCTGAAGAGCAGACCCTCTTTGGAAAAAAATAACACCACCTCTTTTCTTTTTTTTTAATTTACCAAATTTTCTATTAGGTTGAGGTGATTAGTGACCAGTATACCAACTTTTCTTGTTTGAATTTATTGATGTGACCCAGTTGATTTGTAATACATTCCGTCAAATTTTCTAGTAGATGTAAACGTTTTTGTGTTAAGAGGCCAACTCGTTTGAACTTGTGTATTGCCGATGTTTACGAAGTTGTCGGTTGGTAAAAGGACAATCCCCGCCCAGATTACGGGTGATGTACTATTAATCTCCACACTTCATCACTGGAATCTATGTCTTCGACTGAAACTCAATTCTTTTCCGAATTTTTTGAAACCAAAGTTGAGCAGATTCAAACCCTTTTTCCCTTTCACGTCACCACATTTTCTGGTTTTTGTTAGTATTAGAACCTCCTATGTTTAAAATTCACCAAAATTTCATGTACTAAACCATATTAAAAAAATATGAACAAATAAGATGATAAATCAGATTTTGAATTATATATTTTTAAAGAAAACTTTACCCTAGCTAAAAGATTGAATATTATTGGGGCTTTCTTTTTTGTAGAGCCCGAAGAGGTCAATAAAGACAATAAACTTGACGCTATTTGTTTACTCACTCCTATATTATTTTATAAATAATATTGATGATTTATACAGGGTGCGTAATAGGATTACTTACTGGCCTATACTTAACAGAAATGGATCTTCAGTCTCATTTGCGATTCCAATAAAATCACAGTCCGAATTCCTCAACCGTTTGAGAAAAAAAAAATTTGTAGTACCCCTCCTCCTCAAAAGTGTTTTTTGACTTCTTTAAGAATAAGAGTTGAAGCAAATTTAATGATGCCTTTGGAAAAATTACATTTCCACAAGGTTTTTTTCTCTTTTATTATTCATTCTTTTGCGTTGTATTAAGATGTTACTACCCAGGCACTTGGAGGTATTCTACTGCTAAGACATGACAGAATGACCTCTGTTCTATATTAAAGTCAAACTATTTTGGAAGACAAAGTATCATATTTTGTACAATATAAATACTATTATCTCCCAGTGATTTTTATTTTGACCAACTGCTGTGACTTGTAATTTCCATTAAGACTACACATAATCAGTTATAATTCCTGATGAAATTTGAATTTTTAAAATTCATTCTAAGTCTGTAAATATCTTATTTATTAATTAGATTAGTGTTAAAAAGAAAAAGAAAAAAAGAATAATGAAATCTTTGGCAGCACCAACTTAGGATGAACTTTGAAAGTTTGAAATGTGTCGTAATTATAACAGAGAAGTGTGCTTAAACTGCTCAGAGAGGTACCAGTTGGTTCAGTAGAAGAAATTCTATTCTATTCTGTAGTTTGAAATGTTTTTTGATTAGGGGGCTCAACTTGACTAATATAAACTAATAGCTGCTGCATTGAGTAGTGTTTTTAAACTATGACTCCAGTTAGTACGTGTCTCCACCTAAGTAGTTCTTGCTGGAAGACATCAGAGCCCTTTTAGGCTGTAGCTCCACATTTAGTAGAAGACATGTTGCAGGCTAGAATCCTAAAAACACTAGAATAAAATTCAACTTGACTAGCAGCTGCTTTCAGTAGTTTAAAATTAACTACCAGATTTTTCCTTCGTGCTTACTCTCCAATTAAAGCAGGCTATCCAATTTAAAGAAATCCTTTGATTTTAGATACTTTCAATGATGTATTTTTAATTTGAATGAGACTTGTACGACACGGATATACCTCGTTCAGCGCTTAAAACTTGAGCTTTTGGGAGAATAGGAAGAAAAGAAATAGAACAATTAACCCTCAAAAATGGAATTCATCTCCATTTAAAGCACGTGTAAGTTAGATTTTCAAATCATGTTCTACAAGTTTACCTCTTTGTTTATTCTTTCCTTGGATGAAAATATAACTATGACATTTTCTAAATGTTACAGTGAGTGTTCTCAAGCGGTTGTGCCTTTAAAAAGAGGCAAAAGTTACCGATTCTTTGCTTTTGGTAGTAGCCCTTACTACATGAAAAATAACGAAACACTGTGTAAATATTTAATTAAATTATTCCCGTATAAATCTCCGAAAAGAAACGTGCAAGGTTGGGACATTGGCAAAGTAATTGAATATTGTAAGGTTATGTTAACCTCCAAATACACAAATAAATTTGGACTAAAAGTAAAATAATTATAAAGCATAGCCCAGGTACGATAATAATCTAAGGGAAGACAGTTGGTTACAGAATAAGACCCGTATCAGGCTCAGGGGGAGAGCAAAAGAAGAGGTTGAGGTGTATGTTCTTAACGTCAAACTACTAATTAGATGTCTTGGACGGGAGCAGGGGCGTATATTTACTATTAAAAATGTTTTCTAACAAATTAAAAGCAGCTGTATGCGGGTTTCAAACAAGGGACCTTTCACTTAAAAATCCGCGCTTCATAGTCACTACACCAACACACGCTATTAAAGCGGAAGAGATTTGATCAGTGGTTTGCGTACTGAATTCCCACGCGGAAAATCCTGGTTCGAATCCAGCTACCGACCCTTAGATTGTCAATTCCTAAAAGCTTCTTAAAGCTTACAGTCCGGTGATGGACAGTGTTATCTGTTATGAGAGAATACTGTACGAAAACCAGAAGTACATTGAAAAGGCTCCGGTCGTCAATGACATAATATGTTAAAAAAAAGCTATTAAACAACGAACATATTTATGAATGTATAGCACAGAAAAATAGTATATAAATAGTATGGAATGGGTTTTTAAGCTGGTTCAGAAAATCATTAACAGAAAGAAAAAGTGGTTTAAGCTGATCCAATATGGGGATAGAAAGTTATTCAGAGGAAATATTACTTGCAGTTAGAGCGACCGAGTGAACGAATATAAATATTAATTTATTCAATATTCAAACGAGTACAGACAACGTATAAAAATTTATTCTAAGAGGCCCGAATATAATGCCAGTCTTTGCTCTCTGTTGTAAAGAAAAGGTTTATTTCAATTACAAATTGTTGAATTTAACCTCCATTAATTTATCAAAGGATTTTTAAAATTAACAAAAAAGTTTACGCGAAATCAAATAACTTAGTAGTTGAGTACAGCAACTGTTCAGTGAAAATAAAGCAGTCTACTTTATGTTCCCTTCATTTCATTTGTAACATGGGAAAAAAAGTGAAATTTGGTAAACCGATACAAAATCTTAGCATTTATTGCTCACCTGAAACTCGCCTGATTCTGCCCATTATTCCGCGTCTTCCGCTCTTAATCTAGTCTCTCCCTAAAACGATATACAATCATGTCACTCTCTCTCCATATTATCTAACGCGAACCTCACTACATTTTTTTCAGAAACTAATAAAAAGCACACCTGGTACACAGACCAGTTACATGTTAAATTTTCCAGCCCTGCTTACCAGTAAGAGACCAGTATCTCGCTTGTTTTAACATTATCCATCACTGTATGTAACTGTTATTTAATGTATTATTTTAATTATGAATTAAGAATAATTTTGAGAGAACCCAGTAGGAGCGCCAAATTATTAGTTAGCCCCGAACGCTGATATTACTTCACACGGCCCAGTATCTTTGTGGTGGAACTTCAGAATTTCATTCATTATTAGCTGCCTTTTGACCGTTTTGTTGTTGCTTGGATATAGCGTGGAATTATTAGCTCATAAACAAATTCAAACTAGAGAAAATAATGTTTCTATTTTGAGCAGCAAGCTAAAATACGAGAAGAAACAAGTCATTATTTGAGTATTTCACATGGATTTTTTCCTAACACAGGGACCATCATTAAAGCTATTATCATTCCATTATTAGGGCTAAGAAAATGAAATGATCCTGAAATTCTTCTGCAAATGAAATAAATTCCAAACAGTAAACTCGGTCTAGAAATTTGCTTGCATAAATTTTAAATGACTAACCTTGAAGCAAAGGCAAGGAGGTTGTTTTGCATAGGGCGCCTATTTGGATAGTTCGCTCATTCCCATATTTTAAATTTATTACAAATACAACAACAAAAAATTCTTAAGTATCTAACTTATTAAACAAGAAAATAAAAATTCCAATTTTTCTAGAACCCTCCTTTATAGCAGTTTTCTTGATAAGAATTTCAAATAAAAACGTTAGGTCTTGTATCAAAGTAGAAGTGTAAAAAAACAAAACTAATGAACAAAATCTGGTCTGAACCACTCGACTTTCTCTTCTATTGCTACAATTACAAATAATAATAATAATAGTAATATTTAAAAATAACGTTTTCATTAAATAAATATGGACGTTTGCAAATTTATAAGAGTAAAGAAAGGGTCATGTTGTTGAACTTTAGTCTAGCTGCAAAGTAATCTCTCCTGTTACTTCCGATAGACAGATTCCTGAAGAGTCTATGACCCACTTAGTAACTTTTTATACCAAAGAAATTTAAAGAAAAGTGAGGCACCACCGGTAGGATATATTTAGTGGCAGAAGTTAAAAGAAAATTGTTGCTGCCATTTTTGACGTTCTAGAAAACTAAAAAATCTATTTGGAATTTCTATCTTTTAATAGCTAGAAGGACAGTAAATTTTTCTGAAGGAGCACATTAGAAGCTTTGCTTAACAACTCGTCTTTTTCCTGAGACCACCAAAAAAAATCCTGGGAAATAGTTCATTTAAATGCTTTTAAATGATGGGCTTTTATCTGTACTCACGGGAATTCATTGTAGACATTTTCAAGAAAACTTGAGAACCGCTTATGTTAAGTCGCACATTCGATTGACTGAATTGGACCAAAACCTCAGTGCAGAAGCAACAATGTCAAAACGGAATACTAAGTTTGTGCGTTTTAAGATTTTTGGTTTTTTTAAACGTTCTGTTCAATCATACACACATCCGGTTTAGGGGACCTCAACAATGTTTACCCAGTGGAAACTCAATTTCAAATCATTGACTCAATCATAATTCTTCCTCTAATTGGGATTAACAAAAAAAAAATTTTTTTCAAGAGGTTCACAGTTTCGGTCAGTGGTCTATACACCATATTGGGCTATAAAGAGTGAAGTCTGAATTGCTATCTTCTCCAGAACCTCCTAAGTACTTTATGGAAAAACGATATGGCTACTTTACAAAATTTCAAGAAATCAGTTGGAGTGGTTTAAAAAAAAGTCAGGTGTAAACAACCAAAACATATTCAAGCTCTAGCTTATAATCGGAATCTCCAAATTTTTCAATTGAAGCTGATATTTAGTTTGTAAAAACTATAGTTGCCCTCATCCCTCTCAGAATTTCTTTATTTTCATTTTTGAGATAGTTTAAACTACACGTCGTACCTACGAACATATCTAAAAGTATTAACAGACTATTTAAAAAAAAAAACACTTTTTAGGAACTTAGGTGATTTCACTCGTTACTGAAAATGTGACACTACCGTAATACTTTCCTTACAATTAGAGAAAGAAACGTAATTCGCGCTTTCTTTTAAGGGATTTTTGTAAAAAAAAATTTAGCAACTCATTTATTCCAAATTAATTAAATGTAAATGAAAGAATCATACATTGTTCTTAAAAGACACTTCAGAGTGGTGTGTGACCTTAAGACTATACTATCTTTACACCTCCCCCAGAAACCCATCAAAATCAATTTTTTCTGTAAAAACAGATAAAATTGCTATACCTAAATATGTACCATGAGTATGCAAATTTGAAGTTTGTAATAATCATTAATTGCTTATATTCTAATTCACTATCCTTTGTTTTGTATTTTGCAGCCCATTTCTCAGTGGACGACAGCAAATGTGGTCGATTTTCTCACTAGTCTCAACCTGTACAGATATGTTAGTATATTTAAGACGAAAAATATTCGAGGCATCGATTTAATTCACTTGGATAGAGATATACTCCAGGTAACATAAATTTATTTTAAAAATTACACCTTTGCTTGATCAAATTTACAGCACAGGCCCCGTTTCTTACTTCTTACTCACTTTTAGTGAAAAATATTATAGTAATCATGATATTTTCACTAGTGAGTTTTCACTGGAAATATAAATTTCTATGAGTGAAAAAGAAGTTTTTAGGAATTAGTCTTGTTTATCTCCTTTTTTAGTAATCATAACCCAAAAAGAGTAAATTTTAGTAAGTTCAGTTTTTTATGAAAACATGATTGGATCAACAATTTGAAAAAGAACATTTCGAATCAGTATTAGTTTGAATACCAATAACCCACTTTGATGGTTATCGCTTTTAATTTTAGCTTTTTCCGAGGAATTAGTTTTGACGCTTTAGAGAAAATGTAAATGCTATGTAAATCTCTCCATCTAAAGTGCTCCTTCTACAAAAATTTACTATTTCACTTCCTATCTAAATTTTATAAATTAAAATACATTCCATGTTAAAGAAAATCAGTTGCACAGAGGAGCAACTTTTTCGCATTTTTTTTAAATTTTTTTATTGGAGTCGTTTTTTTAGGGAATGGCTTTATCGACTTCCTTGAAACTTTTATACTATATAATTATCTATCAGGAATGCCTATTATTTTTATTGCAAACAATGTAAACAGATTTGTTTAGAAAAAGTGATTTTCTGACTTCTGGGCCTAGGAAGAATCTAAGAGTTGAAAATCTGGGATTTCAAGTGATAACGGAAGCAAATGACCCAAATAACAGTGTAACATATTCCAATTTTACACTTGGCAGGCCGTGTTTGTTTGAAGGAACTTAACTTTAAGAGAAATTTTGACATTAATTGTCTAATAATGCAGTAAGATACAGTCAGATGAGTGTTTACGCCTGATTTTATATTCACCAAGCAATCAGTCTTGTCTAGACTATTCTCAATGCATCGTCTTTAACTATTTTTTAAATATAAATGCATTATGTACTCATGTTTGTTTGTGTCCCTGAAGATGATTGAATAAACAATCGAAACATCGGAAAAGTAAAAAAAAAAAATTCCCTGAATAACCCTCCAGAAACAATAAAAATCTACCATATAAAGTTTTTAAAGTAACATTCCATATGAAGTTAACCATAAAATTTACCTACATATTATAGTTGTTGATCTTTTGATATTATCGCGATCAGTATTACTATACAAATACCAACGATATGCAAGAAAAATAGTTATGATGTAAGTAAGGAAAAGAATTAGCTCTGTGATTTAGTAAACTGGATTCCCATTCTTGGTTAGAGTCCCAACTGCCCGGTCCTTACATTTTATCCGTAGGAGCCTCTTACAACCCCGATGGTATACAGTTCGGTTGGTACATTTACTGAAAGAGGAGACGAGGGGCGTCATTATCTTCAGAACTTGAAAATTCCTAGTTAAAAAATGTATTTAAGTAAATTTATAAATAAATAATAAAATGTTTTTATTGTCCAAATAATACAATAGTTTTTACTTTATATAAACATTGGAGTACCAGAACCAGTTCTTTTCCTCTGACAAAAATAAGTTAAACTTCTTCATGCTTAAAAATTTTTCTTTTTATATTTTGGGAAAAAGGACAAAAAACCCAATACAAAGGTAAATTTATAATTGACTGGGGGAAGCGGGTTAAGGAGGCCAAGGATCAATAATGAGCCGTAGGGCCGATTATTTATTTATTTAAATTTGAGGCACGTGAACATCTGGGGTTATTGGCCTTCGGAGCTATTTAGTGCACTGCTGGCCTCCGGACTGTGTTCTCTCGTTGCAGACTATTCTGTCCATCACCGGACAGTGATCAGTAAGAAGCTCCTAGGAAGAAAAAAATCTAAGGGCCAGCAGCTAGATTTGAACCCGAGATCTCCGCGTTGGAATCCAGTATACGCTAAGCACAAATCTAATCCCATCCCGCTTATTATTATTATTAACTTTATAATTAATGACGCCAGTAATTTTTTTTTTTTTTTAATAATAGAATTTTAATAAAATAGGGTTATTAACCCGAAGCCTCCGATCCGCCTGTAGACAGATATGTCTGTTTATTCGAATCTCAGGGGTTTCTTAGCAATTACTGTGCCCTGAAGGACAACTCACCCAGTGGAAACAGACCTGTAAGTGTGCCAACACTGACTTACTGTAGTGAGTCTTGGACACTGGTGCTCAAACAAGTTTGAGAAGTCAATTTCAAGCAAGGAAATGTGCTTCTAAAGAAAGGTGGAGAAAAAGAAACGTTCTATTAGAAAAAACAACTTTGGTGATTTGGACATGTTGCCAAAATGGAGGGTGTTTTCTAAGTAACCTATGAGTCAGAATGGAAGGCCGGAGACACCACGACCGAAAAAACAAAACTGGGACGAACAAGTTAAGTGGCTTTAGAAAGGTAAAAGTACAGTAGAGTGGCCTTCTGGCAGCTACAAATAGAATAAGTTCTGAAAGATCTAAAGTAGCAGAAAAAGTATAAAGAAGTTGAAAAATTTAAGAATATGTATCTAATTTAATAACAAATTTGTATGAAAGATAATTTATTGTAGATGCCCTTGAGTGTTCTAAGCAAGCCCGAAAGCTTGGGGAAAAACATGTCTGTGTTCATAAAGGATCGAATAGTCAACAAATAATAATAATTTTAATAATAACTTTTACATGAACCGCGAATCAGTTGAATTGATTATATTAGTTTTCAAGGCAGCATTTCAAACAAACCTTTCACTGTTTTTCTTCGAAATAATCTGATTTTTAAAGATAACTTATTATGTTACTACTTTAAATAGCTCTCTTATAAGTAAAATAAAATCAAAATAATGATGCGATAGCATAATTTATTTATTAGGTATTAGATCTGTCGGTTAAACCTTTTCAAGCACATAAGTTACAATGATTGCATTTGCAAAATAATTCTTTAATCAATAATAAAAAATACAAAAACCGTAACAAAAGTTGGTTTGTAATCAAGAATAATTTTAAAAAATAATAATAATAAAAAATAAATATAAAAATTCTGTTCTAAATTATATTTTAAAGGAAAACAAAGTACCAATTCTTTTTTCCAGATTAAGTTTCTCCAAATTTGGAGCGCTAAAGATCTTTTGAAGAATTATTAGATTAAAATGACGGCATTCAGAATATTTTTTAGAAACTAGCGTTACTGTTTCCAAGGTACTATCTCTTAAATCCTAAGAATGCATTGTAAGATCCTAATTAAGATACTACGTGTTGCTACCAATGTAGGGTTAAACCAAATCGTTATGGTGATCAAGACATACTGAACATATTGCAGTGTATAATAGCACACCATACGATTGAACATATTTAAATAAATAAAATTACCGGAAGGTTAGCGTAAAGTCAGTTTTTTTCTGGTCTTGCCCACAGGTTCGCTGAAATGTTTTTTTTTCCTGGGGAACATTCAAAAGAGCAGTGAATTTAGGTTCAATCTGGGGATGTTCATTATAGAACAAAAAACTTTATAAAACCAATAAAATTGAAACTTGTCTGCAAAAAAGTTAAATTTTATTCTTGACTTAATTTCTGTATGCATTATACAGAAATGTTTCATACTTGATAATGTTCAGTCATGTAGAAATTGAATTTTTGAAACGTTGAAAGAATTTTTACTTTTATTTTTTTTTTTAAGTAAATAGCTTCTTTGTGGAGGTTTTGGGCGGATTTTTATCATAAATTGGTAAAAATAAAAACTGTTTTAAAAATTATCCAACTTGTAGTTGTGTACATGTTCTCACATTGTACTTAATACGTAATATACTTTTTAGTATTTTAGAAAATTTATATACCCAAAATATTTTTAGAAGAGAAGAAAACCTAATAAACAAGGTTGTTAAAAACGTATTTCTTAAAATTCGACTAAATCAAAAAAGTAATATAAAAAAATTTGTTGGAGCTGGCAGAAGTTTCTTTCATTCTCCAAGAAGACAATATACAAGTTTATATTTTCAACGAATTTATAACTTAAGTATTTGGGTGTTTTAGTATTTTTTGGAATAGTTACCTGACTTTGCAAGTTGTGTTCCATGATTTTACAAGATGGTAAACATACTTTTTTGTTAACCCCTTAATACGTGTTATATGTGTAGCAAAATAACCACTCTTTTCCCCTCTTCTTGTACTGGGAACATTTTCAGATATTAAACCCAAAAAAATTTGTAAAAAATATAATTGAACCGCATTAGATAAAAAGTAAGGAACAAAAATCATAATTATTTTTTAGGGTTACTTTTTCTTTTAAAAAAGTTAACCTATTAATAAAATTCATGAACAATTAAAAGTTTTGAATAAGTATTTAAGTTACTGTACTAATTTTTGAAAGAGTTACCTGATATATAGTAAGTTGTAATTAAACTTTTCTGAGTTAAGAAGCCTCTTGGGGTATGGTGAAAACCCATGTATCGTTAATTTCTAGTAACGTGGTCTTAAGTCTGGTATTAGACATCCACAAATATCCATCGACTGGAACGTCTGACCTGCAACATTATAGTTATGCTACAAATACTTGTTTATTTTAAACTAAAATAAATTTCATAAACACATTAGAAAATATTTTTCATAACTTTACTCTCGAAGAAAATTCAATACAAAAACATTCCGTTTGTCGGCCAGAAGCGAGCTAGCGTCAGGATAAAGTGTATGTGTAACAACCTAAGAATAAATTTATTCTCTTTTTAAAAATGAACATAGTTTTAAGTTCACTAATCTAATTTAAATTGTACAATGATGTTTAAAAAAGAAGAAAATAACGTTATCAATAATTACTTTAAACGGCTTTGCATGTACAAATCATTTGTTTTATTTAATACTAAAATTGTTAATTTGGAAGGAGCTTGTAAAGCTATTTAAAAAAAACTACTGAACTGAAGGTTTTCAAAAATATCCCTAAAACTGTAGAATTTGAACTTATTGTTATCTTTCTTGAGATAAGGGTGAACTCAGCTGTCGTAAGACCTGTATGACAAAATCTTTTGTGAACATCACATTTTCTTTAGAAATGAAAAAAATAAAATAGATATACATGTTGCAATTGTATCACCATTTTTAAGGAATTTAATGCTGCCCTTTCGCAGGAAAATTTCAAGAAACTCAGTATGAAGCTTTAATCTCAAACTAGGCATTCTATTTGTCCTTTGATTATGATAGGAAGTGAAATAGCAATTATTCTGAAGGAGCAATTTAAAAGGAAACAGTTGCTGTTTTCCTAAAACCAGTACTCCCGGGAATAAGATTCTAATAAACGTGATAGGCATTTAGGTCGTTGAATGGCCCAGCAATTTAAAAAAAATCCGGACATGAAGTCCGTCAGAAAAATAGGGTTACTTTAAACACACAAACACTTCATGAGCGAGATGACTTTTTTTTCTTGTTCAAGGACCTCAAAGCATGTTTATCCTGCCAAAATACGATTTAAAAATTTTGACAGGTCACAAACCTTCCCCTTACTGTCTGAAAAACAAGATACAAAAAAGTTCGGTTAAACCGCAATTTTGTCTGGTTTTCTTCACACACGAAGTTCTAGCAACTTGTTGAATCTTTAAAATGTATAAAGTGTGCGTAATCAAGTTCAATAGGGCCTATAACGAAAACTGCCCGTTTTGGTAGCTGAGAAAAATTCACCTAATTCTACTAACACCCTATAATATTTTTTTAGCCACTGTAGAATGTTTTTACTCATATTACTTCTCCTTCAGAGAAAGTCTACACAATTCTACTGTGGAGCCTTTTTTTTGATGAATCATGACAGTAAAGTATAATAATCCCTATTTATTCAGGCTTTACGTCCAGTTACCATACTAGGTATCGGGCACGGGAACGACTAGCAAACATATTTTATTATAAATTTTCATATAACTAGACCGTCCTTTATTTGCCAGGTATTTGGAAAATGGTTTTAAAAATGCCCTAGCGTTATTCAGCTTTAGTCAATCGCAATCCTGTTTGCAGACTTGCAATGGTACTTTTTTTCACCCAACCTACAATCCACACTTAGCTAAATGCTACCCATTTTTTTTGGAGGGGGGAGAAGAGCAACTTTATCGAAGTTGAAATCAAACTCGGGGAATCTGCAAGGTATCCAACAGCTGGCAGAAAGATGCTTCCTATAACTAAACGCCATGGCATTGATGGCCCCATGGGCTATATTTTGAAAATAGGGGAAAAATTATAAAAGTTATAAAAAATTGATTTTTTTGTAAATCGGAAAACGGTTATTTTCCATCATAAACTTTTTGCGCTTTCTTGTTCTTTTTAAATACTCCCATAATATTTCTACTTCTTTGATTTCTTGTGAAGGCAACCATTCAGCTCCAAGACCTCAAAACGAAACTAAGGAGCCCACCACACGCAACTTCTCTACCCATTAATTCTGAGCAAGGCGTTTTTGAGTTTTTGCTAATTTCACGTGACTAACTTGATAAAATATATAAATTGGACCAATGCTACCATTTGGCTGTTTTATACCGTCTCATCAAAGAAAGGATGCTATGCGCAGTAATAATAGTTAGGACTGGCTGCGACGTCTACTGTTCATTTGCTAAAAATCTTGTTTGCTACTTATTGAAACTTTACTTTGACAATTCTATACATATCATGTACTTCTATTTTCATTTTCCAAAGGTTAAGGCAAGGTTTGAACCTATTGTATCACCAAGTGATACTCAACGAAAATACGATGTGCGTTTGCAATAGTATGTATTAGGTAAGATTATTTGTTTAGGAGTGGCTATAAAGCCAAAAGCATTGTGGCCTAAAAGATGAGTGTGCTTCCCTCACTTAAATGTCAGATTTGTATATAGATTTGAGGAGTGAGTAAGTTTACGTGTGAGTGAGTGTGTGTGTGATGATGAGTTGGATGCAGTTGGCCTGTAGGGCCGCTAAACCCAAGCATTTGACACTTGAACTAACTCCGCAGGCCTGGCTTAGCTGTGATAGAGGAGTCCGTGTAAGTGTCAAACTGGAACATTAAAGTCCCTGAAAAAGTGGCTAGTCCACTTCATCTTACGGGGCAGAACAAGGTGAATGCATAACTTATTAATTCCGTACGAAAAACTTCTAAAAATTTTATTTTAAGGGGCAGTGCGGAAAGTAACCCGTGATGGTATTCTTTAGCCATTATTATTATTGTGTTTTGATTTTTACACTTGAATATTCTAACATGTTTCTAAAAAATTTTTAATATTGATTTTTGATATAACCTAATTAAACATGATCATCTTGTTCACTTTTTTGTTTTTTGCTTTCTAACCTGATTTTTTTAAAGGTTAATAGTAGTAACTTTTTTTTGGCGCTTTTTCGTATAAACAAAATAGTTAAGTCGTTTTTATTAGACAATTTCTGTGGTATTCTATGTTATCTTTAAAGTAGTCTTTAATTTTTAAATTATGTTTAGTAGATTTATTAAATGTAAATATCGTAAAGAATCTACAATTCAAGATATATATCATAAAAAAGTAAGTATTACGTTTTTATTTATTTTATAATGGGGGATAGAAGTTAAAGTGGTAGACACCAGGAAATATTGGTTATTTATGAAGTCACATGTTTTTATCGGAACATTTAACATTTTTATAGTAGCAAGTGACTATTTCACGTCTACGCCATAAAAAACAAGAGTTTTAACAAAAGTCGTGTGTTATTTCCCCCAAACTTTTTTTTTCTTTCTCATATTCATAACACGCGTAGAGTCCGTCTTGGCTGGAAAATTACCCTCTTGGTTTCGTTCATAAAGGCACCGCATGGTGTCACACGTCACGTCAAACGCGCTCATGTTGGAAGGATTTAATTTTGTGCTTCTTCCTGGACCAACTTACAGCTCAGACCTGGCATCCCTTAATTTATTCACATATCCATATTTATATACATATATATCGGGGACGGGGGCGACTAGCAAACATATATTATTATAAATTTTCATATAAACTATTGAATAAAATCCAAGGCCTAGACCGTCCTTTATTTGCCATTTATTTGGAAAATGGTCTTAAAAATGCCCTAGCGTTATTCAGCTTCAGTCAATCGCAAACCTGTTTTGCTAACTTTCACTGGTACTTTTTTCCACCCAGCCTACAATCCATACTTAACCAAATGCTACCCATTTGTTTCCCAGTATGACTTTTTTTGGAGTGGGGGAGAAGAGCAACTTTATCGAAGTTGAAATCAAACTTGGGGAATGGTATCTGCAAGGTATCAACCAGCTGGCAGAAAGATGCTTCCTATAACTAAACGCCATGGGCTTATTTTGAAAATGGAGGAAAAATGATAAAAAGTTATATAAAATTGATTTTTTTAAAATTATATGTAATATATGTACTGTACTGAGAACTTTAATTAATTCTGCAATAACTATAAAGTAAAGTAATTAGGCGCTGCTTTATAGTCAACTTACAATTTCTAAAGTTCCACATATATATATTATATACAGGGTGTCCCAAGGTATATGGATAACGTCTTTTTCTCGGAAACTAAGATAGCTAGACAAAAACTAAAAAAAATACGTGTTTGTTAGAAATACAAATTTAATTTGTAAATTTGTTTCGGTGCTTCCAGAAGCGAGATACAGGCACCAACTTCATTTTTTCAAATGGGGAGGTGTGATTTTTTTATGTAAGAAATAGATTCCTCTTTTTTAGTTAGAAAAATTTACTTGAACAGTTTTTTTCTGTTAGCGATATTTTACAAGTTATGAATGAAAACATGATTCTTATAAGAAATCCAATATTTTGCACTTTGAACGATTAGTAATAAATGTTTAGTTTACATTTACTTATTTAACGTGTACCTACACTAATGATCCAGTTATTGCTACTGTCAACATGCCAAGAATAGTGTTCCAACCTTTTGAACGTCGTGATATGCATGATGTTTTTTTAGAATGTGGGAGAGTTGCTTTGAGAGATGCTCAGTTGTATGCAGAGAGGTTCCCCGACCGCGAAAGACACCCATATTACCGCACAATTTTACGTGTAGCATATACTTTTCGGGAAACTGGATCTGTTGTGCCAAAGTTAAAAAACCGGAATTTTCCAAGACCTGTCCGTTCGGTTGACAATGAACTTGATGTACTTCTCTGGATCCGAGAAAACCCTTCTTCATCCGTACGTAGAATCAGTCACGCGTTAAGAATCTCTAAAAGTACTGTTTGGAGGATTATAAAAAGCTACGACTTACGACCTTATAGGGCCCATATCATGCAAGGATTGCGCCCTACAGATCATGAACGCCGTATAGAATTTATTACAATGATCGATGTGCAATTGTCAGAAGATCCAGAATTTTTCATAAATATTCTTTGGACGGATGAATCTAAATTCACCAATAACGGCATTTTAAGCCGATGGAATTTCAGAGTATGGGCCGAAGAAAATCCTCGAGTCACATACGAAACCCGTCATCAGACTGTCCTTGGAATGGTGTAGTCTTGTTGGGAATCAACTTATAGGACCAACTTTTATGAAGGGAATATGAAAGGAAATTTTTATCTTCAATTCCTCACCGACATTCTTCCTCTACACTTGGAGAATATACCTGTTGAGCGAAGACGAAAGATGTGGTACCAGCATGACGGCTGCCCTGCTCATAGTGCAAGGCATGTAAAGAGATATCTCGATAGGCAATTTGATGGGCATGTTATATCGACACGGGGGACGATTCAGTGGCCACCTCGTTCACCGGATTTGACACCTATGGACTATTTTCTTTGGGGATACCTGAAAAACAAGGTAATTATTCATAACTTTTTTTTTCTTTTCTTATTTCTACTTATCTAAAAGCATTACTAAATCTAGGTGTATCAGAATCAAGCCGGGATAGCATCCGTTGATGAACTAAAGCAGAGAATAATAGATGCCTGTAACTCGGTTAAAGCCGAATCTATTTCTTTGGCAGTTAGGGACAATTGGCAGGAAAGAGCATGTCTATGTATCTCTAATGGTAGGCCAGTTCGAACATGATCTGTAATATTAATGAGGAGTAAAATTTATAATAAAATAGTACTTTTCTTCTTATTAATTCAAAAAACCGTTGTAATATCATTTTGAAATTTCTTTTAAGAATCATGTTTTCATTCATAACTTGTAAAATATCGCTAACAGAAAAAAACTATTCAATTAAATTTTTCTTACTAAAAATAGAGGAATCTATTTCTTAAATAAAAACCACACCTCCCCATTTGAAAAAATGAAGTTGGTGCCTGTATCTCGCTTCTGGAAACACCGAAACAAATTTACAAATTAAATTTGGATTTCTAACAAAAAAAACTACGGGGACACTTATTTTTTAGATTTTTTTTCTAGCTATCTTAGTTTCCAAGAAAAAGTTGTTATCCATATACCTTGGAAAACCCTGTAAATATAGAGTGAGAGAGAGCTTTTAGGAATTTTTGTATGGTGTTGTATAGCTAATCGCACAACATGTTGAATTCTATCTAAACTTTAAACGAAAACTGTTTAGTTTCCTCTTTTTTAATCTTTTCGAATTATGCTTAATTCATCTTTTAGTAGAAATATCCCAAAGTACATGAGGTCAGTTTTTTAGTGGCTGTTTTTGAGAGTTTTATGAACACAATGAAGAAATCTTTTTCGTTTTTTATCCTTAGTTTAATTAATTACAGTGTGATGTACAAGTAAAAATGTTCTCAGAGATTTTAGATACACACATGTTACACAAAATTGAAGAATATTTCTTAGGAATTTTCAGTAGGCGGAGTAGTAGATGATAATGAGGTTATCAGGGGATTGCAAGGTCGGAAAAGCGGGGCTGGGATATCTTATTTAATAGCAACCATATCGGGAAAAGAGAAATTTCGAAGTCATTATGGAGAGTAAGGTTGAAGACATAAGTAAGACAGATGTGACAAATTGAACAGACAGATTGAAGACAAATAATATTTATACTATTTTCGTTCTATAGCTAACAACTCAATTTGGTATACAGATATTTTTGTATTTAAATTGAGTATTCATGTCGCATCATATATTTTTCTTTTTTATAAAGCCATTATGTTGGTTTTTAAGATATTAATTTACGATTTGTTCCTACTACACAAATTATTTTAGATTTGTAAAATATGCGGTCTACTATTTACGTTAAAAATTTTGCATTGTATTTCCTGGCATTGTTTTTAACTTTACTTATTTAAGATACTTACACATCTTGCTAAAGGCACTTCTCGGAACGCTTGAATCAAAGGATGTCTAAAATGTACAAAAATAATTATTCTTTTCTCCTTTTCTGATACCAGGTCATGGGAGTGAAAGATGAATTCCATCAGAAAGCAATACTTACCTACATTGATGAACTGAATGCATTAGAAAATAAAAAACCAGATAGAACAAGTGAAGTATGCAATAAGTCTGTAGAACATCCACGTATGCCTGGTGTAGATTTAGAAAGATGTGAAAAATGTGATAAATATTTAAGGACAACTCATAACGGTCAACGCACTTCACAAGGTAGCTATGTTTATGTGACTTAACATATGTATTCACTTTAGAATTTTGTTCATGATATATATTGTACATCATTCTTCATATTCCCTGCGTTTATTTATACTTTCAGTTAATGTTTGAATATTATCAGAGAAATCGTGATTTGTGATTTTTCTATACTTTTCCACTTCATTTTCTCTGCCCAGAATAAGTCCTCTCTCTTCTAACCACAAATATTTATCGTTATTAACAGTCAGATTTTTGTTCCACTCTAATATTTGAATTACATTGTTTAAAGCATTTTCGTAAATACTACAGCTCCAATCTGTCAATGGAAAGTTGAACTTTTAAAACTATTAGCACTATTTAAGATTTTCTATTTACTTTTTTCTATTTCTACAAGGAACTTAGCTAATGAGAATTAGCAAATGAGGTTTTCTATTACCTATTTGTCTGTCCTTAAATATGGCCACATCCTCCTGAATATTCAAAACAAAAAAACAAAATTCCTTGTTTGACACAGGTACTCGAGGATTGTATTTTAATCCTTGAATAATAAAATATTCCTTTTGAGTAAATTCTAGTTATTTTACCACATCTTAGGTATCTCGTGTTACACTTTTAGCTTAATATTCAATTTTTACTGATATCTCTTCCACTTACCTTGTAGGTGTCGTGATAACCTCTTTTGAGACCATATGGGCAGTTTTAAATCTAAAAGCCCATTTTACTTGCCATTAACAGTTTTTAGCCCATATTATCTCTTATTTTCTTCGTATACAAATGAGCGAACCATTTTCTTTTTTTTTTACCTCAAATTTGATTGCTATTATTACTTGTTCTATTTTATAGAATTAAAATACATGACTAATTTTTTAATCATATTCATTGATTTTAAGTTGATGTTTCTCCCTCTACCCAATATTATAAATAATATAACTTAGTACAGTGAACATAACCTTAGGTATCAATTATATTGTAAGCTCTTCTTTTAAGTTAATAAAACTGCATGCAAAAAAAAAAACGCAATTCTGTCAAACCAATTGATATTTGTTGTATTAATCTCTAATGCATTTCAATATACTATTCTAAAAAATAGGAAGTTCCAATAAACAGTCTGTACCTTCCCCTCTAAAAGCACGTATAATGGCAGAGAAAAACCTACCTCTGCACTCTTTGAACCCCAACATCAACTCCCCTTAATAACCTTTTTCTATATTATTAAACATAATTATAGTATAACCTTCTTCACGCGTTATCATTCGGTGAAGTTGGATGTTCTTTTGAGCGTGTTTGTGTTGGAGTGTAAACTTCGTGTAAAGTTTGAAAATTAAAAATTCTTTACATAAATCTGATGAACCCCAATTTCTTTAGATGGATGAAAAAACTGCTAAATGGGATCAAGGAAAAAGTCCTATGTTGGCTAATAATCAAACCATGTTATTCACATTGTGGAACTAAACCATCTAATCATCTACAATAAATAGATACTTTACTTTATTCATATTCAAGGTACCTCATTATGTCAACATTTTTTCATACCATTTTCTTTTGAAGCTTTCATCTCTGGTGTAATTAACTCTCAATTTTTTACTTATTCATTTAGTATGTTGCCAATTTCAGTCATTATTCTTTATTTTCGCTAAGTTTTCGATTTAGGGACTGGGTCATCATCAGGACTGGGGAACATATGAACATTAAGTTGATGTTAAAATTAGTTAACAAAAATTAATTACCTTAGATATTGACAATTATAATATTTTTTACAATGTTATGTGTAAGAATGGTTTGTCTTCTGACCTGTCTGCTTATGTACCACACTCAGTACATAAAATATTATATGGTAATAGATACGGTGTGTGTGAGGTCAAATTGTAAACCAAGATATGAAGTCCTTGAAGAAGAGATAATCTCCATTCGATTGACACTTGTAGAAAATGTAGTTAACTTTCAAAATATAGCTCTACTTTTTTTTTTAGTTTTTGGAATGGCGTTATGTATACAATTTAACCCTAATGAAGATCCAGCACCAATAGTTGTTATAAAATGTACAGAAGAAATCGAACGTTGTGCGGTAATATCACCTAAGATAGATTTGTATAAGCTTTACAAAAGTAATGTTTCAAAAGCCGAAGTTGAAAAATTAAGAAACGCTATTAATGAAGGTAAGGACAAAAATGGTAATTGCAATTTTGACTCATAAAATAAATTTTGCAAACCACTAATTGACGAAACAATGTTAATTGGTATTCATAACCTGCGATTATTTAGATACAATAATTTGTTCTACATAAAATTTGGCTACCTAATTATTGAACCCTGTTCATTAACAACTGAGGTAATAATTTCTCTGTAAAAAAAAATCATGTTTTATGCATGGTTCCCACTGGATGCAGGTGCATCCTCTTCAACTTACAACCTGATTTACATTCTGTAAAACTCTCTTCAAAACCTAAATGATAATTTGTTTCATCAAATTAATTTTTTTGCGATCATTACAGATTTAAAAAAAAAATGGCTTAGTTAAGGCCAAGAACCACTTATCTTTTTCTTGAATAGAAAGATTTGAGATAAATTTGATGCACCGTGTATTGGTGAAATGAAGAGTGCATCATTCATTTTCACCTGATTTTCAAAATTGAGCTTAATTATTCTCAATTAGAAAGTGATCACTCTTAAAAAGACCACGCAAGCTATAGTACACTTCATATCAAGCGTCCTCGATATCGAAGCTTAGAATTTAAGTTTTTCCCTGATCAGCTCACTACCTAGACCTGTCAACTATTGATAACCACCTCTTTCGCTGCATAGCCCATTGTTCATGTAATAAGTATGGATGAGCTGAAAGCAGGATGTTTAAAGTTAGGCTTTGAAGTACTGTAAAGTGAGGAGCTGTTATGGGGAAGGAAGACATTTTTGACTTATAGGCGGGTGTCAAAGTTGTAGAAAAGATCATCTTTATTTCGAGGAGTAAAAACTTAATATGTGGTTAAACAAATTATTATTTTTCATTGCAAAATGAAAAACGCTCAGACTTTTGTTATAATCTAGTATTTCATAGATTATTTTGACGTAGAATGTGTTCACCAGACTTCTTCTACCGGAGCAAGTAGGGTCGTGCAGTGTTTTTCATTAATTATTATTAGATGCATTTGTTTAATTTCAGATCTTTCAAAGGTTGATTTAACCCAGTACGACTTACTATGTGTGGCTGCAGTTTTACAAAAATTCTTGAGAGAATTACCTGATCCTATAATACCAGTACAGTGGTATGATAAATTTGTTGAGGCCTCACGTAAGTAAAATACTGAGATTTAATAAATTCAATAAATGTCTTAACGGTAGCAAAGATGGAGCAATCAATTAACCGAAGAAAAAATATATGCTTCGGCAGCCTAGAATGTCTACGTAGGTTCTTGCAGCTTCTAAAAGAAAGAATTTATGTATCTCGAATCTCAGTACCTAACGGCACATCTGCTGATATTAAGAGAAGAATAGCCGCTACCCACAGAAGCTAGATCGATTGGTAAAATATATAAGCAGCAGCTTCCTATCAGTGAAACTAGTCCCAACATCATAATTGCTTATCACCATTGATCTTGGGTGTAAATGTATTATAAACTGGAGGCTAAAAAAATCTGATAAAAAGTATTAGTTCATTTTTGAGAGAATATTATTTTAAAGTATTTACGGTCAAAAAAAAAAATAATAATAAAGCGAATTAGAAAGAATAAAGAGCTATATGTTGAAGAATAAATGGCAAAAAGTCAATGAAGCTGAGCTGAAAGGTTAATTATTTTACCAGAATGGATGATCCAAAAATAAGTAAGAGGAGCAGGTCCTCCAAGCAAAAAAACTGGTAACCCTAGGCAATGGTGGGTAGATCGTGTGGCGGCTACTGCAGGGATTTCTGAATACCTCCCTTTAAAAAGGGGGATGACGAGTGCTAATTAGAGAGGTCGGGACCACACCACGTGTGGTGACGCTGATTAGTAGCAATTATGCCATCTAATGATGAATAAAAAAGCACATTTGTCTCATTAAAGAAGTCTCATGGATTTTGAACACTGCTTACAACTACCTAACTCGGAAAAGAGTCTTGTAAATATTAACTGAAACTTCAGTCATTTCAAATATAGTCAAAAACCACTACTGTGCCTCACGATTATTAATGATTTTTTGTCAGTACTAGATAAAAAATAATTCAAGGTTGCTGAAGCTACGCTTGCTCTATGCTAATCCAAAGAAGAAAATGTTCTCTTTTTATCAGCTGCTTGCCTGGTTTGTGTCAGAAATTAATAATGGAAATATGTAACAGAAAAAAACTCAGCTCAAAGGGGGTCATGAAGTAAAGTTGACGAGGCTTTTCAGGGAAAGCAGTCTAGTCAAATCCATCCTTAATTACTACCTATTTTCTTTCTAAAAGACGTGGGTTAAATAAAACTAATGATAAACGATAAACGTAACAACATCCAATGGTTGGGTTAAGTTCTGCATTGAAGTTATGCGAAAACTCGGCATTAATTGAATTTACTTGTACGAAGAAACAAAAATATTTTTTACTGTATGTTGCCAGAACATTGCTAAGGCAATTTCATCAGAATCTTAAATTTTTACCGTGGAATGGCTAATGCACTTGCAAAATATTACCTTCCTATAAAAATCTTAGTATTACGTTGACAATTTTATTTCAATTCCTGTTGCATCGGTAGAACGCAGCTTTTCTATGATAAAATTGATAAAAACCTCCTGATTCCATCGTTGTTTAAGAAATATAATAAAAGGATAATTTATTAGTGGCTATGCTTCCAACCGCAAAAAGTGATGTTGCGGCTGAGTTTAAATACAAGTGCTCGGCGCATACGGAAACTAGCAGTCGGTATAAAAAAAATGACTAAAGTGGATCATCATCCCCTTTTCAGCGGATATGTCCACAATGATGCGCGTTTTCGTCATATAATCGGGTACGACTACCTATTCGCGCTTCTGCATCGTAAGGGACAGTGGAATCCCTTTTGTGCAGGTTCTGCAATAGTGACGATCCTATGACAATGTACCACATGGGCAGAAATCCAACAATTAACTTTGTTGTCAAAGAGAACGCCTCCTTGAGACATAGACAGATATGGGCACAAGACAACGTATGGTTTAAAGTAGCTATAGTCATAGCATAGGCAAAAAAAAAAATGTTTTGTAAAACTTAGTAGTGTTGAAAGTTTTAGATTAAATTTCATGTGAGGGTTCACTCAAGATTTTTTTTTTTCTATTAAGGTATTAAAAACGATGAACAATGTGGTTTACATTTGGTGAGACTTGCCGGCGAGTTACCGTTACCTCATAAATCTACGCTCACATTTCTGCTGGCCCATCTGTGTAGAGTGTGCAGAATGCAGTGGTCTCGCGGCTATAAAGGTCCACCTACACCTGTTGTATCCGTCCTATGTCATGTCATCCTGCGTCCACCTTGGGAAAGGATTATGTAAGTTTTTGTTTGGTAATTATTGATATTTATTGTTTAGTTGCTTACATACTGATTTGATTCATTGATTCTGAAGAGCTGCGCGATTAATTTAATTTGTCTGGATACTGGATACGGTCGTTTTATGTCAAAATTCTTAAGTTGTCAGAAGTTTGTGTATCAACAACCACTTTGAAGCTGTATTTTGAATCTTACAATTCCAGGGTTGAACTTAGTTCCATACCGTCTGAAAACCCCCTAGGCCGCCACTCTTGTTTTAGTTTAAAATAAACCAACTACTCTACCGGACAGTTTTAAAATATATAATTTTAGAATTAGCATCAGCTAATCTTAGTAATTTGTTAACTTGATAATATATAAGGTAACGCTAGGTTACTAATTTTTCGAACTTTTTGTTGATGGGAGAGGGTATAACTAAATACAATTATGTAATCATATGAACAAACTGAGTTTGTATCCTGGCAGTATTACTATTGACGCTAATGATCGCAGCAATGTGCTTGACAAAAATAATATACAGGGTGACCAGAGTTATATGCTCCACCCACTTTTTTTTTTAACTGCGGGAAATTTCGAAAAAATAAAAAACACGTATTTAATCATTTTTAGTCGTTTATTTTCAGTGATTGATCCATTTTTTTAAACCCCTGTATCTCGAGATACAGCATCCAACTTTGTTTTTTCAAATGGAACGTTATATTTTTTACTCTGGACTCACACGCTTTGCTTGTAGCAGCACTTATGGTGGCGAAGTCAAGATCTAGGCAGGCTAGAGTTATTCGACGTTTCAGGTCGTCGACTAAAGCCACGGAATTAAGGTTACTGTACACTTTATTTATTAGATATCCCCACAAAAAATAGTCCATTGGGTCCCTAAGCACTTTCCACGGAAATTTCTGTCAAGGTAACCTCGAACAACTCTCGCATTATGTGCCGGGCAACCATCTTGTTGAAAATAACATACATATCTAGCCGACGTTGTAGAGGAACATCTTCAAGCAGAACTGGCAAAATGTCTCTTAAAAAAAGTTAGATACCTTGCACCAGTTAAGTTCTCTCTGTAGAAGTATGGGCCGATTTAGGCGATTTCCTAAAACTCCAAACTTTCTGTTTGTAGAAAAAACAACCTGAACGTCGAATAACTCTAGCCTGCCTAGATCTTGACTTCGCCACCATAAGTGCTGCTACAAGCAAAGCGTGGGAGTCCAGAGTTTTGGCTTGTGTATCCGTTGATTGTGCCCAGTTTGAACAGATTCTTTAAAAAAAAATAACGTAATTTTGACAATAAACTGAAATTTGTTTTTCATATTTTAAATTACCATAACTTTTGAAAAACATAACCGATTTCAAAAAAAAAATTTGTTTTTTTAAGGAGCTCAAATACTATAAAAATATGCAAAAATATAACGTTCCATTTGAAAAAACAATGTTGGATGCTGTATCACGAGATACAGGGGTTTAAAAAAATGGGTCAATCACTGAAAATAAACTAGACTAAAAATGATTAAATACGTGTTTTTTATTTTTTCGAAATTTCCCTCAGTTAAAAAAAAAGTGGGTGGAGCATATAACTCTGGTCACCCAGTATATACGAGTATATCATATGTATTTATATATATTATAAGATATATATAATGACGACATTTTACTTAAAAAAGTATTATGATGTACTAAGTATTATGAATCATTGCTCCCGCGGGATTCGAACTGGGGAACTTCCTCTTACAGAGCCACGCTCTTGACCAATAGACCTACACGCGCCCCTCCCTGGCAAGATATTCTTACTGTAATCCTAGGTCAAAAAGTTTTGCATTTGGGGCACATTAACATGATGTGATGGTTACTTTTATTTGATGATAAAACAAGTTTATCCTGATACACCCACAACCATTACATTACACTACATTTTTTAAAATCTTCAATTATTATTTTAGTTCTTTGCGTCACAAATAAAATTGTTTGTAGTCAGAGGACCTCCCAAAACGTGTATTTCTGGTGGAAAATTAATATTTAAAACCGTTCACGAATAGATAAAATTGTAACTTTGATCTAAAATATCTCGACAAATATTAGGGGTATCGAAACGAGGTCAACGTCATTTTTCATATTTTTTATGTAGTTTTCATTATCATAGTCAAAACCAGTGGTCCTTGTGAAATCCCAATCACGTTTTTGGCCGTTACTTCGCTAAAAATGAAGATACAGCGTCGGGAGTGGAAAATTTGAAAATTAAACCAAAAAAAACATATAGCTTACTTCGTGGGCTTTTACGGAATTCCGCTTTCCTAAAAAGTTATTGGCAATTGGTGTGTTTTAAATGGTTCACTCTATATTTGTTTCGGAACTTTTCTGTTCCGAAATTCGTGCTATCGTTCAATGGGGGACATGTCTGCTTTCTCATCCAGTCATTTTTCTAGAATAACTTTTATTCACGACTGATTAAAAATAAATCTAGTGCTAAAAATGTAGGAAACTACTTTTTGGATTAAGTTTTCCCTGTACCTATTGATTAACCTGTATCTGTAGTACTTCAATTCAGTTTAGTCTAATTCTTAGGAGGAAGCGGATTTGTTCCATTTATTTTTATTCATCCATTAAATTAATTTTGTTTATTCTTTTCTTTAACAGCCAAGTAGTTTACAATACAGAGGCTCATATAAGAATCATGGAACTACTGTTAATGCACGGACAATGGGGCGAAAGTTTGCCAGAGTTCTCCAGCGTACCTACATTACCACCAAGAGGTATTTCAGCAACTGTGATATTCACCCAACCTGTAGCGCCTGAAATTGTACACCGTGAGAGTACATCACTACAAGATGCTGAATGGTATTGGGGCGATATTACCAGGTAATATATAATTTGCATATAATTCATTTTAATGTGGTATATTTAAAAAATTAAACTTACCGTGTCTAAGGGAGTAAATAAACAGTAATAAAAATAATGAGTTTCTTGTAAAATGTATTAGAAATTTGCGTAAAAAGCTGTTTGCATTCTGTATGTGAAATCACAAGGGAAGATGTGCTTTAACAGCGTTTTGTCTGGCTTGGATTTAGAAAATTGAATAGTGGTTATACGTTCCACCCTACCTTACTGGGCAAGATACGGTCCGAGGAAGGCATGTGGCACATGTCACCCAGCTCAAGTGGTCACAATAAAATAATAATAATTAAAAAAATGGTAAGGGCGCCGCTAATGGCCTCAGCAGTCGATGCGCATTTAAAAAAATAATAATATACAGGGTGATCCATTTAAAACGCACCAATCGCTAATAACTTTTTAGGAAAGCGGAATTTCGAAAAAACGTACGAAGTAAACTATGTTTTTTTTAGTCTAGTTTTCAAATTTTCTCCCCCCGATGCTGTATCTTCATTTTTGGCGGAGTTACGGGCAAAAACTCGATTAGGGTTTCATAAGGATCACTGGTTTTGACTATGATTATGAAAACTACATAAAAAAACTGTGAAAAATACGTTAACCCCGTTTCGATATTCCTAATATTAGTTGAGATATTCAAGATCAAAGTTACTATTTTATCTATTCGTGAACGGTTTTCGATATTAATTTTTCACCTGAAATACACGTTTTGGGAGGTTCTCTGACTGCAAAAAATGTTACTGGTGACGCAAAGTAAAATAAAAAAACAATAATTGAAGATTTTTAAACATGTAGTGTAATGTAATGGTTGTGGGTGAATCAGGATAAATTTGTTTTATCATCAAATAAAAGCAATCATTACATCATGTCCATGTACCCAGTATGCAAAACTTCTTGAACTATGATTACAGTAAGAATATGTTACCAAGGATGGACGGGAGTTGATCTTGTGGTCAAGAGCGTGGCTTTGTAAGTGAGAGATCTCCAGTTCGAATCCCGCGTTTGCAGTCATTCTTATTACTTAAAAAATCATAATACTTTTTTAAATAAAGTGTAGTCGTACGCGGGATTCTAACTGGGGATCTTCCACATAGAAAACCACGCTTTTGACCTCTAGACCAACACTGCTAAAATATTCTTACCGTAATCATAGCTCAAGAAGTCTCGCATACAGGGTACATTACAATGATGTGATGATTGCTTTTATTTGATGATAAAACAAATGTATCCTGATTCACCCACAACCATTACATTACACTACATGTTTTAAAATCTTCAATTAACATTATTTTTGCGTCACAAATAACATTTTTTGCAGTCAGAGGGCCTCCCAAAACGTGTATTTCTGGAGAAAATTAATATCGAAAACCGATCACGAATAGATAAAATAGTAACTTTGATCTTAAATATCTCGACTAACATTAGGGATATCGAAACGAAGTCAACGTCATTTTTCACAGTTTTTTATGTAGTTTTCATAATCATTGCCAAAATCAGTGGTCCTTATAAAACCCCAAACAGGTTTTTGGCCGTAACTCTGCCAAAAATAAAGATACAGCATCATGAGCAGAAAATTTGAAAACTAGACCGAAAAAAACATATAGTTTACTTCGTGGGTTTTTTCGAAATTACGCTTTCCTAAAACGTTATTAGCGATTGGTGCGTTTTAAATGGATCACCCTGTATATATGGTGTAAGAGTTAATCAAGCAAGAGAGGAAGGTTCAGGACTACCATCTGTTTGTTTATGAGGCTTACAGCAGCTGTCGAGTCAAATTGCACTTCAGATTGTGTCGCAGGTACCAAAATCTCAATAAGGCCTCCCAGCAAAATAGATACTTGCCAATTTACCTTTAAAAACAAATCCGTCTTGCATGCGTTTCTACTAATGAGGAGAAGTTTACTGTCGAAGTCCTGGACCACATAGTCAATTATTGGAAAAATGGCATAAATGGCACCCGTCAGGCTGCCAAATGTCTCCCTTTCGGCACTATTCCGTCCAGTTCACCCTCCATTCAGTCCTCGATCTGAAACGCCTGAAATGGAGTCTCGAAACTGTGGGTAGGATAGATACTGTCCCCAGCCATGCCGATAACCGGCCCAGGGTCGACCTTATCCTTTATGTTCATATGGCCAATGCAGGAACTGTTGCACTTCCATTGCCCATTGCACGTCATTCTGAACGCACTGACCCTTGCCTCCGCCTGAATAACATACTGAAGCGGAGAAAACCCCAGCAGTACCTCAAGCGCTGCAGTAGGGGCACTACTAAAGGCCCCCGTAATCGTCAGAATGGCCATTCTCTGCACCCTGGCAAGAGCATTGATAATTCTTGGACTTTCTGTTGTTCAGTCTTCCTCCATCACACCACCGCACCGTAGGTGATGATAGGTATGACTGTATGTGTATAGAGCCAGTGGGTCTTTTTTGGTCTAAGACCCCAAGTCTTACCACAGGTTCTAGTTATTCCATAAAAAGCCTGTTTATCCTTTAGTGTAACTCTATCTAGATGCGCTTTCCAAGTGAGTCTGGTGTCCAGGACAACTTCCAGATACTTAACCGCACCCGACACAGCCAGAGTTTTATCAAAATACCGAAGCTTTTTGTAGTTCTCCGTGTCCCTTCTCCTAGTAAAGGGAACCAGAGTAGTTTTAGAAGGGTTCATGTGAGCTCTATCATTCTGCACCAATTTTCTATAATCTTGAGAACTTTCTCCATGAGTTCAGCAACGATTGTCTCATGCCTGCCTACCCCTGGCCACCACAGAAATATCCGCACATAGCCAAGGACCGAGAACCCACTTAGGTTTAGCATCTCAAGTAAATCGTGCACGACCATGCACCAGGGCTGTCTCGCAAGATTTGGCTGTCTGGTAGGCATGCTGATTAGCATGCAGGGGCCGTTGCTTTAAATTAACCTCCTTAATCTGCATGTCAATCAGTTTTTCTAGCACCTTCAACATAAACGATGCTAGACTAATTGGTCTAAATTCCTTAGCCTGGGTATGAGTTCTCTTCCCAGGCTTAGGAATAAAGATCATTTTTACAGGCCTCCATACCCAAGGGACATGGTTGAGAGCCAGGTTTGCCCTCATTATCCTGCATAAAATAGGGTAATTATGTCTTTCCCCTGCTCCAAAAAGGCAGGGAAACTACTTCTAACCAAGCTATTAAAAAAAAAAAAATATTTTTATATTTCTTTTGTTAACTCTTCGAATTTTGTTTATACTAATAGTGTAGTGCTTTAATTATGCGCAACTAAACAACCTAAATTTATTTTTATCTCTCGCACTATTCCTACTCTGTTAATTTTAAGAGAGGTTTCAACTGTTGAGTGATTTGACTCATCCATTTTTTTCTTTTTCATTTAGGTCTCTTGTGCTTTTAACTATCAGTCTCCAAAGTTTAAGCTGTTCCATTATTATAGTTTTGACTTCTTTTTTCCTAGTAGTGATGTGTTTATAGCTTCAATAATGGATTCAACCTTAAAAGGAGTTTCATACTATACTAAACTTTTTTTTTCAGACAGTCTGCCACTAGTTAGTTCTATTTGATATAGATTTTGACATAGTTTCTTTGTTTTTAATTTTTTTTAAATGTATTTATTTAAGGCGCTTCAATCTGTGGATATTGCGCCTGTAGCTTTCTCCAGTGAATTGCCGGACATCGGACTCTGTTCTTTCGTTACAGACCACACTGTCCATTATCGGAGGTGTATCTATTTCAGAAAAAATCTATATTCAATTTATTTAATAATCTATTGGAAAAAGTAAATTATTTTCTCATAACACTTATAACATTACGATCTGAATTCTCACGCGGAGATCCCGGTTCCGAATGCCGCTCTTAGATTTTTCTCTTCCTCGGAACCTTTTACAGCTCACTCACCGGTGATAGTGTATCGAGTTAACATGGTCCCGAGGTTGGCAGTGCACTGAAGAAAATTCCGAGCGCCAATCATCTATTGACGCGCGTTAAATTAAAAAGAATGAAGTAGCACACAAAACTGACAATACTCTAGTATTTATCTTAACTTAGAAACCCTCCTCAAGACTCTTGCTATTTGAGGTAAACGCAACTGACTGGCAACAATCTCCTACAACTTATGTAATCGAACTCCGCAAATTTTAAAACATCCTTTAAAAAAAAAACCTTCACTAATATAAATAGCTAGCAAAACAAACTCATCGGTACACAAATACTGCATAGACTAAACATCATCTAGATTACTTACAGGATTGGATTTCAAATTTAGTGACGCTAGAATTTTAAAGAAAGAAGAAAATAGGGCAAAACGGAGCTTACTTAGGATGATTTTCACAAAAATTTATCCTAACACCATGAATTTCAAAACTGACACAACAAAAAACTTACTAACATTTATTTTAATTTAATTTTTGACAGTGTACAAAATTTCCAAAAAAAAAATCGCCGCTTCCCAATTTTTTCTATTCCACTTACAGACGCTTAAGTAAATGTATTCTATACCCACACATCCTATATACAGGGAGTCAGGGCTAAGTTGTCCATCCCCTTTTTCTCGGTAATTATAGATGATGGAAAAAAAGTTGAAATCGTAACTTCCTTTATTTTTTGAGTAGTATCTAATGATATTATAAAAAACGAAATTCTGCTGCTGATATGCAGGTTAGAGATACTAACCTTTTTTTTCAAATGGGAACCCCTATTTTTTATTATGAATTCTAAAAGTACTTTTTTGTGAGAAAAACTGTTTTTTTTTTAATTAAAATTGCTTTTGTAGTTCCCAAGTTATGCATTTTTGAACAAAAAAAAAAGCAATTTTTTTTACCCCTGCCTGCTAGCATTTTATTAAAGCCATAAATAATAATTATGGATAAAGCAAAAGGGTCTGTCCAAAGAGCAAAAACAAAAATGCAAGATGAAAATGCTTTTTTTTTTCTTTTTTATGATTTTAGGCGCTTCAACATTAAGGCGCCCGGAGCTTTTTTCAGTGCACTGTCGGCCTCCGGACAGTGCTCTCTCGTTACACACAACACTGTCCAAGCTCCTAGGAAGAGAAAACATCTTGCATTTTTGATTTTGTTCTTTGGACAGACCCTTTTGCTTTATCCATAATCATTTTTTTTTACTTCGGTTTTATTAAATAATAATTGTTAAAAACTAAAATGGTTACTTTTCCTTTTTTCCTTCTCCAAAAATTGACATTTGAGTAAATTAGTAGTGAAAAGTCGTTTACGCAAAATCCCAGTTTTCTGCATTTAAACCCTTCTGTTCGGAGTGGGGTTTTATTAAGAACCAAAAAAATCCATATGGTCTTGAAGCTCAATAAATGCACAACTTTTTCTGTAATTGAGTGACTCCTTGATTCATTAATCATTGAAAAATACAGTTAAAAATTTTAACAAAAATCATCGAGAACGAATTTTTTAGACATTGAGGTAAAAATTTCATTGTTACAAGAAACGTTTTGAGGCTCTGTATTAAGCAGATTTATAGGAAATTTAATGCTCTTTCGTTTGGAATAAGCAGATTTTTTGTAGGATAAAGGATAGAAAAGTTAAGGCCATTTTCATGGTGAAAAACGCGAATATCGACGGAAAAATTAAAAATGCAAATATCTTGGACACTATTGAGAATCGGGCCAAAGTGAAGAGAATATTTTTTGTTGCATTTGAGCTGTTGAATCACCTCCCGAAGTTTCGACCACTCCTCCGTATACACCCTGTATAGTTCAGAATAAAGTACCTGAGAATTTCTTCTATTATGCTTCTTTATTATTGTAGTAAGGTTCCGCTACTAGCTAAGTATAGTTACTGAACTTTCAGTAAAATGCTTATGAAAAATTATCTCACAGGCTCGTAATGAGCGTAATGAATTTAAACGATAATAAATTGTTACTTTGATTACAGAAATGAAGTGAACGAGAAGCTGATGGATACACCAGATGGTACTTTCTTGGTGCGTAACGCTTCCAGCAAAGGTGGTGAATACACATTGACTTTACGTAAAGGAGGAAGCAATAAATTGATAAAAATATCACATCGTAATGGGAAGTATGGTTTCACTGAGCCATACACTTTTAATAATGTTGTGGATTTGGTCTCGTTCTACAAGACAGTTTCCTTGTCGCAGTATAATTCGACACTCGATGTTAAACTGTTGTATCCAGTTTCAAGATTTCAACAAGTAAGTTCATTCTCTTATTTCTATTGCTTTTTTTTTACTACTTCCTTTGAAAGGAAGTTTCGCAACAATGTCCAATTTTGCACCGGAAAAACATGTTATGAGATCCCTTCAATCTAAAAGAATAAAAATTTGTTCAGAAAGTGCCGAATTTCATGGGAATTGAATGACATTACGATTTTACCGATTTTTATAAAAGTAGTCTTTTAAAGTCGTGGGATTATTAATTCTAACTTCTTCTTTTCGGAAATCCAGTCGTCCTTCCACCAAGTCTATAAAGTTTGCTTAAGGCTATAATGTGGGAATGCTTGGAGATGCTGGCGAAAATTGGTAGCCAAACAAGGTCATTCTTGTATTATGCCTGGAAGTTAAGTATATAGGGACAATGAAGTGGCAGGTCGCTTGGCTGGGAAGGTCCAATGCAGTTTTCACGAGAACTTAACTCTACTGCAGCATTGTAAAATGCCTTGAAAGCATAGCAATCAAAGAATATGTGTACAGCTACTGGAAGGAATTTTGAGTGGAAATCGTAGTATAGTAGGTTAGAGGCAGGCTAAAAGATTTATTGTGAAAAAAATCGCTTAAATTTTTAATGTGGTATTTTTCCAACAAGGACAGACTGCCTGCCTTAAGGGTGGTCGTAGGCATCCTTACAAACTGTAGACCTTGGACACAAATGATCTGCTTGGTCCTGGTAGCGTATAGTCTTTGCAGGTTTTGCCAGGAAGAAGACGAAACAGCACTGTTACACGTATTATAACTCATATATTGAGAACTCATGTCTTCATGTTTGGCCCAGATGCTCTCTTTAGTAGCCTACTGTCTAATTAAACAGGAAAGTATGTATTTGCTGTATTTAAAAACTGTAGCACTCCAAAATTTCGTAAGACCTTGCAGATAAAATTAAAATTGAAAATTGAAGATACACGTTATATTAATGAAGTTCTAGTTTTATTTTAAATTCATTTTTATTATTTATAGGAAGAAGAAATATCAAATAACAATGATATAGAAAAAGTTGCTGCTCGTCTTGTTGAATTGAACGCAGAATATGTTGGCAAATCCAAAACGTACAGCGATTATTCTGATGAATTCAGTACAACATCAAAAGAAATACAATTGAAACGCCAAGCACTTGATGCCTTTAAAGAAACTGTGGCCATGTTTGAAGATCAGATCAAAATTCAAGAGAAATTCCAAAAAGAAGCTCAACCGCATGAAATAAGGAGGTAAATTAGATTTGATTTGTATAGGCTTTCATTATTTTAATTATTTATTAAATTAACTCTGTAATATATAATTTATTAACTTAATATGCGTTCATCACTAGCTCTTGTGCCATGACTTGTATTTAATTATTAATTTAGGAGGGCAACAACTGGTGGTAAGGGAGTCTTTCCCCACCGCCACTATTCATTTATACTTGCTTCGCAACATAAGACGTTTCACAACATAGGATTTCAAGCTAAATCCACTGTGGACTAAATTATATGTTGTAACTCCTTTAGGTGACAACTATTTGTGCATAGAAATTAGTTATCTGTAAAGTGTTAGATGTTCGTATATGTATTTTTCTTTGAAGGGCTACAGTTTACTTGAGACTTCGCATAATCTGTCATTACGTACATTATAACTTGTGCAGGCCTTCGTGTGCTTTTGTGTGAGTGAAATAGTTGTTTTATCAGATGAAATACTCGCACGGACGCCATATCCCTGAAAAGTGGCTTTTTCTCTTAGCCCTACGGCAGAATAAGAAGGCTATAGTTGTGTACATTTTTCATAGTGACTTTTTAGTTTTTGTGTTTTAGGTTTTTGAGTCATTCTACTGTGAATTCAGGTTTTATGAATAAAAATTCAGTTTTAATGTTTTTTTTACAGAAAACCATGTCTTTGTCATAATTAATAATTTTAAGTCGCTACTGGGTGTAACAACAGCTGACTACGGTACTATAGATGAAGTATACTACTACTAAGAGTTGGAGAGATTAGAGTGGTTGCCACATGCTTGCCAAGTGGCTATCTCCTAGAAAAATGAGTATTTCAGCCAAAATTACGTTTCGAGGCACTGAGGGTCCATCTTCAGTCTAAAAAATCTACTAAAACAAACCTTTCTTCTAAATGCATTAATGGCATTCTATTAATTTATTGGAAGCATTTTCGATGTTAACTATATTTTACTATATTTTAACTATATTTAACTATTATTGAGTAATAAATATCAATTTACAAAGTTTATTACTGACTTTAAAACTCAATAAATTAATAATAATGAATAAGGGGAACAATGAGTTTTCGTAACCAGCTATGTTATATTCAATGAAAAGGCATGATCGAAATAGTGTCATTGTAAGTAGAAGGTTTTTGTTTGGTTATTTAAGATTTTGAAGCAAAAACGGGCCGAAAATATGGAAAAATTAATTATTGTTTTTAGACTGTAGTTTTGGAAGTTCGTATAATCTATTAAATACGTGAAGATCGGTTTACTGTGTAATTTTAAAACCAAAGACAGCATATTGTAGTTATAATCATCTACCTTTATTAAAAAAACTAATAGTGTGGTTTTCCTTCACAGTTTCATAAAAAATGCTGAAATTTTGAGGCAAAGGTTGCGTTCCTTAGAAGAAAGTAAATTACAATTGGAAGACAATCTAAAACAACAAGTGGCTTACAATAGAACGTTGGAGAGAGAAATGCATAAACTTAAACCAGAAATAGTTGAGCTCGATAAGCAGAAGGAAAAACATAAAGCGTAAGTGAAAAATTTGTGAATAGCTGTGTCAAATAAAACAAAACTTATGTTAATTGAACTTCAATAGTTGATTAAAAAAAATATTCCGGTCTCTTTTTTAAACACCTCACACGACTAAATTTTTACTACATGGTATTTATCTTTAATATCGTAACTATAATAAGACTTGTTAAAGCGTCACGTTCCAAAACCCTTCCTAAAAATCATTGCAAGGAATCACAAACAATCAAAACAGGCCTTAGCTGAGTAGATAGAGTACTAAAGCTAAAAGATGTGGTACCGCACTTCCAGTCATGCGATTTAAATGCCTATCACTTAGATTTAAACCTTTTTTCCAGAAAAATTGATTTTTTTTTTTTGTGGTTCTCAAAGTAGCACAATCTTCCTCTTAACCAGTTGACTGTTTCGACCTTGTTGGATTATTAGTTATTTTTATTTCGAGATGGCCTCAGAATCTTCCAAACTTCTTGCAGTTTACGAATATATTTTAGTTTTAACTAAAATTGCAAAATTAAATACCGATGGTCACTACTGAAAACGCATGACGAATATACCCGTCATTAACACAAAATTTTACACTTTTTTCGTGACGAATATCTTCATCATAAACAGTGAACTGGTTAAAGACTTTCGGTACAGATACTGTACTTCCAGCTTTAGAATATCAAAGAACATAAAAAGTATTACTGGAATTTCAAGCTTGTTGAAAATCTGCTAAGCAGGGGAAATACAGCTTTAACATTTGGTTTTAGGTTTTTAGATTTTTCTCGAAAACAGCTGCATCGAGTTTTTATAAGTTTCGTTTACTGCTCACCAAAATGCCTATTACTTTTATTTGAAACGTTAAAAAGAAAAGTAATTTGAATTAGAAGAGTTTGACTTTGAGAATCTTTAAAATAAAGTGTAAAGAGGGCGTGGTCTTGACAATTGGTCTACTGTGCGAAGGCATTGACGTTACGTTCATGTGTATCAAAGACCCTTTTATATCTCCACTATGTCCATACTTATTTAAAGTAAAACAAAACTTTTAAGCGAAATTTATTTAAACACGCCGGGGTATTTAAATGCCATAATGTTTACTAGTAAGATTTTCAACAAGCAGACACAGGTGCATAAGAACATGACTAATAGTTATATTTTCCGCTTTAACAACAATCTGCTTACCTGGAGAGTCCATTTTAGAAGCTGCTTGGCACAATAATTGTAAATCTGATTATTAAGTAAATTTAAAAATTTCAGTTGGCTACTTTCGCGTGGTGTGACCACGGCAAGTGTCAAGCAGTTACTGACTGGTGGAGTTGGCAAATGTGAACAAGAGGCAGAGTGCGCCCACCACGACGAGTCTACTTGGCTCCTGAAGGAGTGTTCCCGCAACAAGGCTGAGAGTCTTCTAGCCGGTACTAAAGACGGTACATTCCTTGTAAGGCCTTCGCGCACTGGGCAATATGCTCTATCAATCACGTAAGTTGTTGTTCAGGATATTTCTCCCTAGTGTAAGTCGGGCCAACCCCCTAACAAATGTCCAAGGATGGCGCCCCCAAATTATTGGAATCAGACTTATTAGGTATTTTCCAAGAAAAGAGGAGAGCTGGTTTGTCAGGGACAACCATTCCCTGGTGTTCAGTGCACGCCGTCCCAAAATCTTATCCTCGATATTCCAAAGATGGCGCCCCAAATAGTTTGGAAGGTTCTAGAGAGGGCAACACCTCTAACCGTGGTAACCACCCAGGATTTTCAGGAAATTGGTCGTTCGGCAATTTAGGATGATCGATTCATAGGATAAACCTTCTCCTATAGGGAAATATATCCCAAGTGCTTGGAGAAATAGGAAAAACTTTTGAAACATCTTCTCTCTAACTATTGTTCCCTTTCTATTCCCAAAAACCCTCTCCAAAAACGGTGAGGTTGACTCCCTTTGTCCACATCTTAGTGTATTGTTGAGTAGAGTGCTTGAGGATTATCCCAATCAGGTCTTTGGAATAAGTTCTGAGGACGTCTCTGTTGACCTATAGCGATTGTTCCAGCGGGAACAATTGTTTGGTGGGGGCCCCACAATCAGTAGGATTTTTGTCATTGAAATCTGTAAACAAATAGCCATATTAGATAGTTCACTGGAGGAGTAACAAGTAATACTTTAAACTTGTAGAGTGTTAACATTTCACTGAAAACATCGATAAATAGGTAATAAAACAAATCCACTCTACCCGCATTGAGTAACCAAGTTGTTCAAAAAGATGAAAAAGAAGGTTACTTAAAGTAGTATTCGCCTACTTTATAAGTGGCAAGTCAATCTAAGGTTGGTTCAGTGTAACATAAAGTGAGAGTTACTGTAGTATGTGCGTAAGATTAAAACAATTACTCACAAATTAACTGAGTAATGTAGTTTTACTTGAGATCTTTCTAATCCAGGAACGTCCTACAAAACGAGGTTCCACCAGAGTGGAATAGCAAAGGTGAAAAAGAAGTAGCCCAAATCACTTACTTCACTAACAAGGAGGTGTGTAGCAGATAGATTGACAAAATGATAGACTAGATGGTCCTATATAAGTCTAGTGAGTCATCAACATGGTTAAATATGAGTGTAAGATAGTCCTATATAATTCTAGTAAGTCGCAATCATGGTTAAATGTGAGTGTAAGATAGTCCTATATGAGTTTAGTGAATCGTCAATATGGTTAAATATAAGTGTAAGATAGTGCTATATAAGCCTAGTGAGTCATCAACATGGTTAAATGTGAATGTATAAACTGCATTTATGTTTACAGAAATTGCCACTAGAGTTCTCCACCGGATGGAGTGTAAAGTAAGCTTGCAGCCAATGTAGTGGTGGCTTACAAGTCTACAATATGCCCGTTTCTCTTTTATCTACTTCACAATTAAACAATTTAAATTTCAAGTTTTTTAGTTTCTGTTAACGATAATTGTGTAAAACATGAAGTATTATTCTAAAAGAAATATTAGTTATCGTATTTTTAAGGGGACATTTTTTTCTTGCATAATTCGAAAGTTTATCAAATACCTATGGGAGAAATGTTGAAAACATGTTTTTAAATTACTTATTTCATGAAATTATTAGGTTTAAAGTACTGGCCAATCGCAGTGTAGTATGGTTGCAGACTAAGGGCGGGACATGCCCATGTCTAAGGTAATCACGCCCCGTCCAATGAAAACGATTTATGGCTGGCAAAGCGAATTAACAATGGTGCTAGCAATACCTTTCACTTATTTTTCTAAATCTTTTATTATTTTCTCATATTTTAATAACATTTTTTGTTATTTTAGAAATAATATTAATCTTACGTGAGTATTGAGAATTATTTAAACAAAATTATTATATAAACAAATTATTCAAAAAAAAAAAAATTCTCAATTTTCAAGATTTTTTTTAAGATAAGATCGTTTTCAAATAGTTTTCGCCAATATTCGACAGTTTTACTTTACTTCCTCATGAAAAGAATCTCGTATTAACACTCACATGACTTTTTCTTTCCGTAATTTTCGAATGTAATTGAATTTTATTGTAACTTAGAATTGCGTGATAAAAAGGAAAAAGAGATCAAATTAATAATAATGTTGATGGGATGCTACACATTCCCTCAGAACCAAACCATTGATTAAGAAAAAAATACAAGCCAAACTGACATTTAAGCTTAAGTATGCTATTAGGTAAGCTTCAAATGAATCCGTTTGGCAAATTCATAATAAATTACAGAAAAAGCCTTTCTTTAAAATTGCACATCCGGTGGATTGATTTTCTTCTTCTTGGAAGTTTCGTTAGAAATTTAATAATTAAATACTTAGAAGTAGTAAAACTTAAAAATATCTCAATGGAAGTTTAGAAAACTTTATTTAACCCCTCGTAAAATGAAAGTATCAAGTTCCTACGAGTGTGTAGGTCTAGTGAGTCACCAACACGGTTAAATGTGAGTGTAAGGGTGGACGTATCTTGGTTTAGCGAATAGTCTGCTTGTGAAGTCCAAGTCTGAAAAAATTAATAGAAAAGTTTTTGTTGGAGATACTCAGAATAAAGTTGAAAAGTCATATAATGAGTGGTTAAATCAATTTGATTAACGATTGAAATTAAATTAATTCGGTGATTAAAATTAAAGTTCTATTAAATTCTCAGATTTATTCATATATTTTTAAATTGATTAAACTAGTTTGATTAACGATTAAATTTGAAATTTAGTTCACTAATTAATTGTCATACGAATAAAAGTACGATTAATTTCTGATTAAAATTTTAAAGTGCCCTTCTTTGCGCTGCATGACCCAATTGCAAAAAATTACTTGACATATATGTTGGAGTGAAAATGGAACTTATATTATGGTAGTGATTCGTAAGGGCGTAGAAATCATTGATGAGTTTATAGGTAACTATTTTCATTAAACTTAACGAACTAACTACTCAGATAATAAATTATTACTTTTATTTGAATTTTCTTTCTAGAAAAGTTTATTTTATGGGGTTTCTTAGAAATGTATTAATAAGTTAGAAGTTTATTTTTTGTTCAGCGTTTGTGCTGAAGAAGAAAGCGCTCTGCCTGGCCATTAACAAAAAATCTTCAGCGTTGCTTTATAATCCCCACCACCCATTATTGCTATGACCAAATGAACCTTTAAAAAAATTGCATTTTAATTTACAGGTGCAGTGGAACAGTAAACCACTGTATAATACATGAAACCGATCGAGGCTATGGGTTTGCAGAGCCGTACAATATTTATGAATCATTGAAAGCTTTGGTCTTACATTATTCTCAGAATTCCTTAGAGGAGCACAATGATTCATTGAACACAACATTGGCGTATCCAGTGTTTGCTGATCGTAGGCAACAAGATGGTTTTGAAGAGAAATCTGCAGCAATAGGTGGGCCACCAACTGCAGCAGCAACTGTAGTTCCTTCTGCGGTGAGCGCATCTACTGCATTAACTACGGCAATAGTTAGCTCAACGTCTTCAATCTCAACCAACGCTACTAATGTACCATTAATTGCTCGTAAATCGCAACCACAAGCCTATCATGTGTGAATTTTGTTGTTTTAAGATTGTATTCTTTGATATGTATATATTTTTTTAATTGTGAGTTACTCAGGGTCCAACATTGCTAACACTTCTTAGCTGGTTAGTTAATTTTACTTTACTTTAATAACAACCTGTTTCCCATTCTCTTTTTATTTTTCTAATTACTCTACAAAGCACAATTATTCGATACACTAGGGTCAACTTAGCTGAAATAAAGTTTATACACATAGTATTTAAACATTCGATTAAATATATATCTGCTCCATACGAAATTGACAATATTTAATTGCATCCCAGTCTTTATTAATTGCCATGGTTTGTTATTAAAAATAAATATGTTATATAAATATATTATATTATATTAAAAAAAAATATATATGTATACATTGTCTTTCTTTGATCAATTGAGTATAGATCTTTGGTTTTTTACTTTAAATAATTCTTGGTCCTTTTTTTATACATTATTTATGTAATATTATTGTAAATGTTGATTATTATTTAAAGTGAAAAAATAATATATAATGTTTCTTATCAAAAAATAAGTGGATTTGTAAAGCATAAAAAAAGGACAGTAGGAAATTATCCAAATTAATAAAGAAAAAAAAAGCTTAAAAAAAATTAACTATTTAAAATTAGGTTGTAATAAAGGAAATAAGAACGAAATAAGTAGGTCGTTAGAATATATTATACTAACGTGGTATACACACTGTTTTAATAATCTAATTGCAACTTTATTATTGGTTTTAAATGACCGAGGGTTTGTTTAATAGAATATATGAAAAAATAAAAAGAGACTAGTGAAAAAAGGTTGCTACTAATATGAAATAAAACAGTTTTTAATATATATTTTCTCCAGCTATTATTAAAATGCAATTAAATTCACTCACATTAATAATAAGTCTATTGGACTCCTTAGGTTTGAACAAAGTGTCCTTGTTAAATTCCAGAAATGAGACGTTTCTTGACTTCGCTGAGCCATTCCAAGCTAACTAATGGATGGTGGGAGTGGAGGCTTACTCCAAATGGCCAGAAACCTACATTTTTCGAAAAATGCAAGTATTTTCGATTAAAGTGAAACACGGGTTTAATCGCTTTAAGTAAGTGTCTTCTTCGATACTCTCTTAGGGTTAAGTTAACTAAATATCAGCACCTTTCACAAATTTTAGCAAGAACTGCCTCGATACTAGGGAAAAGCTCAATTAAATTAGTATTACGCTGAACTTCCAAAGCCTGAGATAGACCGGTTCGCACCTAGTGTGCTGCCCTTAGTTTTGTTTCTTTTTCTGGAAGCCTCTGCATCCATCCCAGTGATGAACCGTACTGTTGAAACGAGAGAATACTGCTTTGAGGCGGGAAGTAACTGCTGCGATGTAGCTTTGTTAGTAGTCGAGGAAGGTAAGCACTATAATGCCCAAAGCCCTCTGGATCCATATGTGTTCCTACCTGTGGAAATCCAAGCTGAGCGTAGGACAAAATTCCAGATACGTCTTGAGCCATCTGTTATTCACACCTGTTTGAAAATAATCGGACAGTAACCTTAATACGAATTAGCCTAAGCTGTTAAGGCCAATCTGCACCCAATCTCGTCACACCCCAAACAATCTGTTATAAGAGAATTGGTGTTACAAACATCTCACAAATAATATAAACGTTCTGACAGTGATAGAGCTCATTGTAAAGATGATCTTCAACCAAAATACCAGTACGGGATCCCACTAGGAGTTTGAGAGATGTGCTGGTGACATAAAGAGAGTAGTCATATTCGTCAGCTCTCTCCAGATGCTTAATGAGTATTTTCAAGACTGAAGATAATCCATTGAATGTATAAGAGGTCCTAAATAGGAGGGCCCTGTTCCTGTCTATCATGTTGGACTCTGCTTAATAGACAATTAATTACATTTCTTTTTCTACTTTTGTAGTATATTGGCTGGCTACCAGAATGTTTATTATATTATTATAATATCAGTCAATTGCAGATAATAATTCAGGCATGGCCTATGTTAAAAGTTGCTTGGAAATTGTTATAAACTGCGCTTGCATTGGGCTTTAGAGAAAGAATTTTTTTCCCGATTCCGAATTTCCTGCTGGGATTATTAAGTTTATTTTTTCTTTTAAATCAAATGTTTTTGGAAAACCTAGCAAATTTCGTTCTCACGTACAGTTTTTCTTTTTACAAAAAGAAAATATAAAAAATGCGTTCCATAGCCTCTTACTTCACATAAGAAGAAAGGAATCATATTTTCAATCGACTTGCTTTACGGTAGACCCTTGGTGAAAAAAGCAACAGGTTATCACAGTTCAAAAATCAGAATTCTAATTCTAAAAGGTTTTCTTAGTGGTAACCACAAAGGAATACGCAAACGTGTTCTGTTTTTACCATGGATCCCATCACTTTTGAATTCAAACCATTCTTTATGGTCATGTGAAGTGGAAAGTAACCACCGTGACAGCCTTATCCTTTCTTCTGATATATAAATTAATCAATTTTATGAAAATTGAACTAGTTAGTGCCCTAATGTTTGAATCACGACTGTAAGATTGTAAAGTTGACAAATATAAATTGGGTTGAAAATTTGGTTAGGTTCGCAGTGCTAGATAACATCTTTGATTTTATCCGTCGTAGCACACATGTTTATTGTGATTTTCATCCATCATCAGAGGCAGTTCAGTTTGGCGTAGAGATTTCGACTTTCCGTCTCGCACTACACTTACTGACAATAAACGTGTAAGCTGCGACGGATAAAAATAAGATATTACCCACCACTGCGGGCGTGATCAGATTTTTGTAACAGTTATTCGTTCACAATCTCCAACATCACCTGTAAAATTATCCTACAGGCTTAAGACTTCTTGCTTTTCCTCTAGCTGCCGGCCCTAATATTTTCTCTTTCTAGAAGCTTCTTCCAGCTCACTGTCCGGAGGTAGACATTGTATCGAGAGAACACTGTCCAGAGGCCGAAGGCGCTGAAAAAAGCTCAAAGCGCCAATAACCTCAGATGGTTATCACACATATATCACATCAAGTAATTTTTCTCACTTATCCAGCAAAAGTATGTGAGACGGAGACATAAGTGAAGTCGAATTCTTTACATAAAAACTTATTAATCCACTTCTAATGGTGGATGAAAGCCCAAAACCGGTCAGGAATATAATAAAACATGTGTGCTAGGACGGATAAAATTAAAGCTAAATTGGGTTCTTTAAAGAGATAATTATTTCAAATTTACTGGCAAAACATTCTTTAAACTTGTTATTAAATAATTCGGCATTAAATTGTGAGGAGAAAGTTCTTTGTAGCAAAGACCAGTGAAAAATCGTTTTTTGTAAAAAAAAAAATAATAAAAATGTGTTACACTATTCATTGTAACTTGTATATTATTTTCAGTCAATATAGTTGGGAAATCTGATGCTACTCAATATTATAAACAAAAGTAATTATCTATATAATTTCTGGTTTAAAACATTTTCATTTTGATTTAGGGCACTCCACTGGTTCTTGAAGTTTGAGCAAAAATAAAGATTAATTAAGAAAAAAAAATGGCTTACATATTAACTTTTTTTTCCTTCGAACCAACTCAGGCTCCAAGTTTATTCTCCTTTGTTTATCATCTTACAGTTTACCTTACTGCCATGGGTTCATTTTCAACAAATTTCGTAAAATGTGAATGAACTCTTCTAAAAATTTAGTTTAATAACCCTAGGGAATTTGTACTTTTTGGAAGTCTTTCCAATTTTCATCAACTAGGCCTGCTCCACAAGAAGTCTGAAAAAGTATTATTTCTTTTTGGGTGAATGAGATTAGATGGCATGGGGCCTATTCGGATCATTGTCTCTGCCTCCTTATTGGGATCCAGTATTTCACAGTTTTTGTACTTAACAGAATTTAAATCATGATATATTATATACGTATACATATATATTATATGTGTGTATAAAAAAAAATGCTCTAAAAGAATTCACTTAGATTACTCATGGCACAAAGATCTCTGAGAAAGCATCACGCGTTTAGGAACGTAATTTAGCATTTACGTATTAGGTGCAACTAATCCTACTTATTCCTTTTCTTATTAGTATTTTTAAATTCAATTTGACTTTTATTTAATGTCCGAAAATACTTGTTTTTACAGTTTTATAGAAAGTAATGAAAATTAAACCAACAATCTATTAATAATTATTATTATTCATCAAACAGTAAGAATGCTAGTCGAGTATACGAATATTCACGAGTAAATACAAATAATAATTTTTTCAGAAATCATATTAAATTGCTTCTTAACTTTCTGGAGATTAAAACATCTAGTGTGAACACTTTTGGACTTTCTCTTCTTCCATTTCTAATTGAAAAATTCTTGGAAGTTTTGTTTGTCGAGCGGTAATAAATGTTAATTGGCAGATTGGGTATTGGTTAATTGGCAGATAATTTAGAATTGTTTGAGTCAATTCTGCCTGGACAATGATTTTCGCCAGAGCACTCTGCTTCTTTATCATAGAACTTTCAATTCACTTTTTAAACTTTAGACCCTAGCTGTACATCCCTAAAAATCCTCTTTCCAGAAAAAAAAATTCAGGAAATGTTTCAAATAAAAGTTATGTTTTATTATATAAAAAAAAACTTTATAGTGTCTATTATAGAAACATTTAGCGTTTCAAATTTAATAAAAAAAGAAGAAGCTTTTTCGAGGACAAAATATTAAAAGCACAGGAACCTAACCAATTATTTTTATTAAATTTGAAAGTCCAGGGCATATTTTAATTTCATTTAATATTATAATAGATACAGGTTTACAAAGGTCAATTTTAAAATTATACTTAGACATTTCAAAACATTTTTCGAGGGACCCATCTGGAGTATTCATGCCAAAATTTAAATCATGTGAGTTAGTGAAAATATTTCTTACTTATAACTTAAACAAGTTATATAATACCAATCGCTAATATAGTAAGTACATAATGCCTGTTGCATACATATATAACAATACGTAGTACTTTTTGTAAATAAAATGTATAACACCTATTACAAAATATTTTCAGCTGCCTTCAAGAGCACCAGTTACTGTCATTTCCATTCTATAATATAAATTTTCTTTTGCGTCTTAAAAAACTGGAATGTTTCACTTCACAATGTAATTAAACAATATACCTAAGAAGGAAATAATTCTTAATTACTTACAAATGAAATCAACATTTATCGAAACATAAGTAAAACCAAACAAAAAACATTTAGGAGTAATGGATAAAAATTTCACTTTTCAATCAAGCTAAACAGCGTACTTACGAAATAAATATTTACTACCGTAACAAAAGTAGGTAAAGAAATTAATATTTTTCTCAACACTTTTAGACACAAAATAAAAGGAAAAATAGCTCTACATTATAAATTATCTAATTAGTCAACTGATTAGTCTTAACTGGTAATACAATAGCAAAAAAACGCAGTTCCAATTAGCTTCGTCAGATATTTAATGAAAATGAATTAATGGATAGTTTGAAACGTCTCGTTAAAACTTGCGAGTGTGGATAAAGGAGGAGAATGAAATAAATTTAGGGACTGATTTGATGGATTTTTGTGTGACTACATGAAAAAAAAGATGACTTTTTTGGATAATGCTGAAAAGAATACAGCTTTTTTGTATTAAAAAAAATAATAACTTTTCAAGAAAAGAACCACAAAATCTCTCTTACCTTCCAAATTATTTCATTTTATTACTATTTGTTACTGCTAGAAATTGTTTCCCACAATATCTTTAAATGCTACAAAGTAAAATATATTATAATATATATAGTGTTAAAATTTTCTTAAAAAAGTGCATCAAAAATTATACAAGTAATAAAAACTAAACTGGTATCTGCCGTACAAATATTTTTTGTTTAGTTTTTTAATATTTTTTATTGTAATACACTTGTTTGTAAATTTTATGCAAGTTTGTAATGAAGTAAGGACTTATTACCCTTCATTTTGAAGAAACTTATTATTGTTTTTAATAATTATGAATTAAAAAAAAAAAGCTTAGTGTAAATCTCATATTGAGATTAAGTTTTTAAGAAATCTTTCTGTGTGTATAATTTTTTATATATAATATATTTATATATATATTTTTTTTAATGTACCACCATTTGATTGTAGGTGATTTTATTCTTTTATTTCTTTATTTTAAGAAAAATTTGAATTATAAAAGAGATTTAAGAAAAAACTATTGTTTTATATATATTATTATAAAAGAACTTAAGTTTCTTTTTTATTTTATTTTATAAACTGTTATCATGTGTTTAGAGGTATAATTTTAGTTTATTTTGAATAGAAAAACATTGTAGTTCGTTTTTATGTTTCAATTATTATTCTTATTATTTTTTAACAATTTTTTTTTTTTAAACTTGTGTAACAAACATTGTGTGCCATTCTGTTATTTTGTGTGTTCAAAAGCTGAACAAGTAATTGTTGAAAATACGTTTAAGTTTGGGTTCTTCATTATTTGTTTTTTGTTTTCTTTTACGGATTATTACTAACTATAAAACCGCTTTGGTAAGAATACGGATTTATTCTGTTAATCAATTCTATAGTTGCCCTCAAGAAAAACTTATTTCGCAATTAGTTAGAGGAGTCTTTCTTTTGGCATTGTTTTGTTAGTGACTAAACCAACTCATTTACCAAAAAATATAATTATGTTTCCTGGTCAAAACCTCCGAAGCTGTTGTTTTCTCACGTTCCTAGCTTTCTCCTGATTCTTTTATAAGTGTATTCTCCAGCGCCCAATTCATCCATTTCTCATAACTTTTATTTTATATGATTTCTTAGACAACTTTAAGAGATTGGTAGGTAATTCTGTTCCGCGGAGAGAGAGCTTTGTCAGGGATCGTGAAAGGGGAAATTGACTTTACGGATCTGGTGGGTCTTCGGGTAGCATAGCTTAATGTTTGTACTACACACTTAACATTCACAAAATGAAGCTACACAGCTAGTTAATGTGTGCAACTATTGTTGATTATCACACTGTTTCATTTTCTTTCCATACAGATACCAACATTTCATAAGCAAACACTGAATTTAAGGGAAGTAAAATAGATCTAGTGGATTTTGATTTAAAACCTTGTGTACATCTAAATGTAAGGTATGGTTAATTTCATTAATATTAAGGATTTTTGAATTACCCGATATTTTTTACTTGATATTCTTTGGCAATTCCAACCCTTTGGAGGATATATTGATCAAGAATAAACTTTCTCATGTCATGTCGCTTTGCTGCAATTGCAGGATAAAACTGAGCTTTTTAGAATGTAACGTTCTTTTGTAATAGTTACTTTCTTAGAGAAAAGACCAAATCCATACTGGTCCAAGAAAAAGAGAGGAGAAAACTACTGTTGGTATGAAATATGTATGTATGAATACTTCAATCTAACCGCCAAAATCGTGGAGATCTTCCCTATTATCGTTTCATAACCCAAGAATCTTAATCTCGCTTTGTATGTTTCTTTAGATTTTAAAAATCTTTCTTAGAAATCGTCGCTCTAGTATAAGCATTTAAAATAATTTTAAGTACTCCGAAAGTTGATCTTTCTTGTGCCTGTTATTCTCCATCAGCTGTAATATTGAACGACATTGTAAGAACCGTCAACATATATTCACTTTTGCCGAAATTTATTGGATGGAAAATTATTTCCTACATATCATCCAGTCCAACAAAAGATATATGTCAAATTTTCAGGATTTAGGGGATCAAATCTGGTTTGAAACACTAAACAAAGTTTCTCTCACTACAGTTATTCCAAAGGTCCCATCTATTAAAATACACGTACATTTGTGGCTAACGCGATGGCTCAGAACGCCCTAGATTCTTCTTAAATCACATTCTTCTGGAGTAAAGATTAAATAAATAGTCCATACGTTGTATACCGGGTGATTCTAGATAATTTTCCCCTCCGCTTTCAGAATTAGTTGAAACGTCAGAGCGTCAGCATTGTCAGCATAAAGTTTGTTTGAGCGCACGATTATATAAAGCCAAGGGTGGTCCTATCAATCACTCTGGCACTGCGGCCGAAAAGGGGCTTATATGTCTAATAGGAGAAACCACCCTTTTTGTTAAGGTTTTTCGAGTGCAACTCATATGTAGGGTACACTTTTAAGTTTAGTTTCAGCTCTAAAAACATCTCTGACACAACTCTAAAAATTGCAGTAACGGGGTAAAGTTGTACGAGTAGTTCTCAATGGTTTCGATTTTTCATCAGTTTCAGCAAATCGCTATGTATATTTTAAAGAATGTAAAAGAATACAGAATGATGCACAACGTTTTGTTGTAGATGTAAAAGAAATCCTATATACTTGTTAATTGTGATAAAAGCAAATAAATATGGCCTTGAAGGCGAATTCTCAAAGTGCTCTGCGTTTATGTATATGTAAATTTGGAATAATTAATTGAGAAAAAAGGTATTAATTTTTAAGTTATTCAATTAAAAAATTTTAATGAAAAAAGAAGTATTAATTAAAAAAAAAAAAAAAAATTTAACTGATGTAAATGAAATAAATGTGTTTTAAACAGTAGCCTACTTGACTGTGAATTGCTGAATTTTTTTTACTAAAACCCTTCCACATACATCTGTAATTTATATTAATGAAAATAAACTTAGTAGATAGAAGTTAAGGAAGTTTTCCAAGTATACTCTACAACTAAAGGTACTACGTGTAGTAGAAGTAGTAACCATCTCTGGTAGGAGAGGTTCTCGTGGAGTTAGCAACCTATAAAGAGGTTTAAACTTTCTAATTAAGCCTAAGAATGATAAGAGAAACTCGAAAAGAATTAGTCTCTTGAATTCAAGAGAGTGTTCACATCAGATGTTTTTAATAAAATTGACGAGAATTGGATGATGAAATTTTTATCAAATAAGGCAACATAATAATGACTGCCCATTTAGAAACCACATTTACAAGCAGATGGCCTGGAGGCTTGGACATACTAAAGCCATCTTGCAAACTGGAATTACAACTTTGCCGAACTTTATCTTTCATGATCATAAAAACCTAATTAATATTTAAAAAGTTTAGTTATGGTTTTCTAACATCTTTCTACTTCTTTATCTTACTGTTTTTGCTCATTCTCTGAACGGAGTATAGCAAATGTTAGAGCACTACCTGTAATTAGATATGAACATTTAAACAAATCTCTTGAAATTAATTTAATCAATTTCATCTGCTAAAAAGTATCCAAAGTTTTATTTAACCTTTTAAAATGTAAATAAAAAAAATAATTATATCTTCACAAGTTAGACTTTAGGGGAAAATAGAAAAGTTGGATATTATTCCAGCAAACTGAAAAAAAACCTTCAAGTAAGAGGATTGAATATTTAAGATTTAAACGCTTGGAGCTTTGAACTCTTTTAGTAGGCAAGTTACCATTATTTAATAATGACCATTACATTTATTTGGGAGAGGGGAGCAAAGACAAAGTAATGTGTAATGCAGTGGCACAACTAGAATTTTTCTTTCTTCTCAAATTTTATTTGTGTACCAAAGAAGTCTATTCTACATAAAATTCAGTATCAATTGAATGATTATTTAAAGTGGATTCATTTAGCCTCAGGTATTAATACGAGCAAATAGAACCCCTTAATAATTATAAAATGTGGTGTGAACACACACTCACCTCACTCTTCATTCATTATTACAATTCAGCATTCTAAATTTTCCTAAAAATTTACTTGAAAGTGTTAATCATGTCTTACGTAAAACATACGGGTGATAGGAAATAGCTAATGTCCGGAAACCCAGACGAATAACTTATTTTGGTCAGCAATACAGTCAAGCAGACTCAGACTACTTTGAGCAGACTTCATAATAAAATTTACAGCCTGCAGCGACGTAGCTTCATTTTAGGATCCAAGGTGGAACCTTGTACCAAAGTATTTTGCAAGAAACAAAAACATTTTATTAGTATTTTTATAATTACCTATCTCTGAGCCTACAAATGCAGCTTTGTTTAAAAAATAATTTTGAATTACATTCTGTACGAATAAACGAAGCCTGAGCGTTCAAGAATTATACCAAAGGCTGCCGCTTTTCGCTTCTTCCTACACTTGCCTAGTCATCTACACCAAATAATAGTGTTAAAGGTTGGAAAGCTCTTTCGGCTACCTCTGGGAGTTGTAGGAGAAACGAGGTACACTTTTATCACTGTGTCATTTGCAAAAACTTTATTAAATTTAAATTTCCTGTTGATGTAGTGTACAGTTGGTTTTCGTTTCCCCGTATCACTACTTTCTTGCTTTGTTAGTCGGTAATTTTTCTCAGTTGTGAGATAAGATCAGATGGAAAAATAAAATTAGAACTTAGATTACATTACTGTGTGTGACAGAGATCTTCGCTTTTAATTGAAAACGAAACTTTAACGATACTTTAATAAAATCATGGCCTTTCTTCATTCATTCAAATAAACTAGTCCTAAAACTCTTAATTTCTCTTTGATGAAACTTGATATGAAAATTTAAAAGTGCTCTCCAAAAACCGTTTCCTTAAAAAAAAATTTCTGACTTTTGTAAAAAAAAAAAAGTTATTTATATTTACCAATTAAATATGGGCCACTGAGAGCTTTAGTGTTACATATTCAAATTGGAGTTCTGTTCTTTAAAGGTCTTAATACAGACTTCTTGAAGCTGTCGGCTCGCCAAGGTGGTAATGAGATATGGATGACAGTGTACGGAGGATGAGGAAGAAGTTGTTAGTTTAGTCATGCGAGTTTGAATGGCTTGAATGTCAAGTTCTGTGTGTTTTTGTGTGCTCCCAGTAAACCATGGCAATCCGTAGTCTAGTCTATTCATCAGTGTGTTGCTAGTTGTAATCCAGACTGGGCAGGCTGGATGTTAAAAGAGGTCTAAGGAGCGTCTTGTGCAGCAGTGTTTCTGTTACTTAGTGGGCATAACTGTTCCAGTGGAAGGCATGCTTGTTTTGAGATGATTGCAGTCCCAGGTGAGTTGTGTATCCAGCATTGAGCCAAGGTAGCGCACTTTTTCATCCTTTCGTTCCCAGTGATTTTCGTGGTTGAAGAGTTTTAACAGGTGTAAATCTTCAAGGGGAAAATGTTTGCTTCTGTCTTATAGGGTTTCAGTTTTATCTTCTACCTTTCGAAACAATTTGGTACTACGTCTACAGATGTTTGTGTCAGTAATGCAATGGTTAATGTATTTGTTGGAGAAGGCTATCATTGTATCGTCTACGTTATTATCTTATTTATGTTAGTACATAATTTAGAAAAGCTCTAGGAAGAGAAATAGCGAAAAACTAGGAAATCGCCTCAATTAAGTGGCACTTTTGTTTAATGGATTGTGGTCAATACCTTGATATCGGAATTAAAACCAGAATGGTATACCAAGTTTTAATGAACTATTATTTTTTCTTTTCGAGAGTTCTTTTTACACACATAGACCTTACGCATTTTTTTTTTTATTTAAATTTAGCTCGGATTATTTTTTTGTCTGTATGGTAACACGGAATTTTAACATCATAATTAATTTACTCTAACAATATATGGTGATTAAACAGTAGAATTTTCAGAAGTGGCACATTAGAGCAAAGCCCAAATAATTAGGCTTACTACAAATTTTGATGGTCGTCCCAGCCAGCGTATCATTTTGTTCTGGTTAATTGATAAAATCGAGAAGTGCCCATTATATTTGCTAAAAGCAATGAGCGAAATTTTATAAAATAACAATTATTGTACAATACATTTTCAGCCGGTCAGTCTTCACGGCACCCGCCAATAAGATATTCTCAATCTGAAGAATAAGGCAAATTGGCTGAATCTACCTTCAGTAAAAGCTTGAAAGCGTTACAAAAAACTCAACGGTGAGCTGAATTTTGCGATTACAAAGAAATAATTTTTAAAAAAGTTCATGATAAAAATCAACAATTTTTAATATAACATGTTATTTCCAGCTAAAAGTAACTTTTCTATAGGAGAAAATTACCTTCAATTTTTCAGGAAGTTCCTGGTAAAAGAAAAAGTAAGGGTCACCAGGTGTATTTGAGGCCGGGATCTCCGCTTTGGAACCCACTTTACGTCACTTCTCTTCCTTGGCCAGTTTTACTTCACACGGCGGAGGTGAGAATAGAAAACAATGCCCGAAAATACTTTCTCCTATTTACGCATTTAGCCACCGAACCTGTGATAGGTGAGGGGTAATTTGAGCAATTTTCCTGATAATAAAAAAAAAAACAACCTAATAAATCAGGGCTTTTTGAAGTTTATGTTCTGTCCTGCAGTTAGTCACAAGCAGCTTGCGAAGATCTGTCGTTGACGCGTGAATTTAGTGATCAAATTTTGTATTCGGACAGTTTGATTTATATTTAAGTTGGTGTAGGGAGTTGTAGATTCCATTTGAAATTTCGAGTATGTGGTCAGTCTGAGAGCAAATTCGAAAAAATTAGATTCAAATTTTTGATTAATAATGGCACAGAATTAATGCTCTATTCTGCTCCAAATGGGGTAAATGTCATTTATAATTGGCATTTATAAATGCAGTCACCTTACTTTTAGTGACTTGGTTCTAGAAATATTTAAACTTAGATTATTACTTTGAGTAGAATTAGAAGTAACATCCTGTTAACTTTACGAATGCCTCGAGCTAATAGAACAGGAGCATAGTCATAGATGAACACTCCAGTGGCAATGCATTAACAGAGAATTCACTTTCTGCGTTGCAGCCAGCTGGTTAACACAATCAAATGCCTTGCTGGAAGTCAAATCAAACCAGAATTGGAACTAATCTATCATCAACTGTTGAAAATTTAGTTAGAGCTGAATAGTATCGCTATTTTATCCTTCGTAACATGCGTGTTTATCCTCTTGTGGCTGCGGTGCCGTGGGGATAGGGTCCCGCCCCGTCATTTTAAATCCAAATCTAAATCTATCCTACTGGTTCCGGGCTTTCATCCACCGTCAGAAGTGGATTAATCACTTTAGTGAAGAGAATTCAACTTAACTGTCATTGAGTCTTGTATACACACATTTGCGATGTATGTAATTTACAGCTGCATATAAACAGATTGAAACGTCTATGGATCATTTACGCCTTCATTACTTGGATACTCTATGAGAAAGAGAGTGTGAGCATCTCAAAATTCAATTTACAAAATTTAACACGAACGCAAGACTTTCTCTTATCAAAAAAAAAAAAAAAAAAAAAAAGAGCGACCTCGTTCAATATTTTCACAACAGAATCAGAATAATACCGATATGTTCCCCTTTTTATTTATAAAAGCGAATTGGTTACAAAATGAAGAGTTGTTAGGTTAGTAGGGGGAGAGGATTATTCGCTTATAATTTTATGAATGGAATACTACCGCTTTGTTGCAGTTTGTTTGAATTAAAAAAAATAAATAGTGAGTAAGGACATCAATGTTTTTAAATAATTAATTCTATTGTAACGAAAGGTTTTGATTAACAAGTTTTTACTAAAAATAATTAATGAATTAATTTAACAGAATTAAAAAAAAAAACTGTAAAGTGTCCAAGTTATATTGTAAAGTGACTATACTAGCGAGGCCACATGTTCATTTTAGTTTGTTTATAGAAGGAGGGATTTGTATGTTACGCTACTGTATATGTGGTGGGGCAAAGAATAGAAGCATATAGACAAGCAACAGTTCAGAGATAGTGTTTCTGAAACGATTTTTTCTAAAGAAAATTTTTTGGATGAGGTTTTAATTTTTGGGGGGGAGGGAAAGTTCAAACTTCTCTCCACATTAAATATGTAAAAATTCAACAAAAAAGCTATAACAGTCTGTATAACCTTTCTTATCCTTTCCACTCTTGCCAACTTGGTCGTCCCCCACCACGGTTACCTGTATTAATACAAAACAGGTCCCCCACTTCTTGTGTACTTTTTGCTTTGCCTTGTTTTCTATCTTTTTCTTATTATATTTCCCTTTCTTTTTAATTCTTTTTTTTTCAACAATACTCTCCATTCAACTTTTTTAGATTCATTCATAAAACGTCTGCCTCGTCGTATGTTCACATGTATGTATGTGAGACGGTTTTAGATGTGTGAAAGAGTATAAGGTTTACCAAATTTTGTTTTATTTATGAATTTCATTTCATATAGTTGTATTCTTTTGACTCTCAACTTTATATATATATATATATATATATATATAATTATAGTTGTGTTTTCATCAGTGGTTTAATTTTGTTTTTGGAATTGTGAAAAATGTGAAATTTAGCAGAAAAACTGTTCTAAAGATTTTTTAAAACTAAACTTTTTTTTTTTGAGACAACTCTGTGATCATAACCCAAGAAAAGAAAACAAAAATTTATTAGTGATGGTTTTACAACAAGTGCCAGATCTTGAACATTCTTCATGGACTCAATCAAAGGATAAACCGATAAATATGAAAAAGAATAAAGTATTGGTAAGTTGACATCTTAAATGATCTATATTTCTAATGTTAAAATACTCAGAAAATCTTTTCAAAAGTAAAAAACAATAGGTGCACTCGACAGTCACACCTTTGAAAAAAAAAAAATTCCGGCTAAAGTAAATGGACCTCAAGTTCTTCACCCTCTCGGGGGCAGGTTTTTGGATACTGAGTAGTTTTTTCATGCATCCCCGCAAATTTTTATGCCTAATATCTGTTGCAAATCTAATTTATAAATTTATAATTTGTTTAGAATTAGAGTTAAAGATCTATTCTATTGTGTGAGACAAATTTTAATATTTTAGGTAAAACAGTTTTTAAGCGATTACAATTAGAAGGTGATGGGAGAAAGCACCTCAATTTGATGCTTAATAACTTTTTCCCTATTTTGCCTGTTAATGTGAAATTTATTAGAACTGTAGCTTAAGTTCAGCTCTGTAATTGAGCAGAATATGAAGATGGTTGCTTAAACAGTTTTTCAATTATACTGAGTTGAAACTGAAAAGGTGATTTTGAGTTCCCTAACTTTACCGCTTATTTATTGACTTTGGAGTGAAATTGTGAAGAAATATAGCTGAAGTTCTTTTATTATGTGAGCTACATTTAAATGTCGCAGCTGTAAACCTTTTTATTGCAAAGACTTATAGCTTACTTACATTCATTAGTATTCAAAGTTGATGCTTATTTACTTTGTTCGAAATCCACTTGTAATTCTGAAATTTTGCAAAACTATAGCTAGTGTTCTGTTGCATAGGAGAGCTAATTATGAATACTATAGCTGCAATGGTGTTTGAGCTACCCCAAATTGGAACAGAGATGGACATTTTTGGCGCAGTTAACGTCCACAACTTATTGCTTATTATCTTTGTTCTATATACCTATGAATTCGAAATTTTTTAGAAGTGTAGATAAACTGGTATTCTATAAGCTAGCTAAATATGAACATCCTACTAGCTACATATATGAATTTTTGTATTTGGTCTAATGTTCAGCTACCGTTCTATCCTAAAAAGTGAACACAGATTACTAGTTTTTGAGTTACATTAAGTTTATACTGAGATGGAAGAGTTAAGTTTACCTTTAACTTCATCAGCTTCCAGATTTTATGTTTAACTATCTATCTTCAGACTTCACATTTTAGTACTGAATTTTTGTTGATTTGTTGCTAAATTTCTACTCTATAAATGTTCTAAATAGATTTACAAGCTATAGATAGAGTAGTTTTTGAATTATACAAACTTGAAACAGAAATTTAAGAATTTAGGCACTATTAAGGTTCTACTGGGTTCAATATTGAGTTTCAATATTTTTGTCAATTTCAAGAATAAATAGAAAATTTTTGTGGTAGATTTAAAGATACATAAACATCTAGTTTATGTGATCTAGTAAACATTAGATTAAATGTCGATTTTTAACATAGATAACAATGTTGATATCACATGCATCAACAACATCCTATGAATCTGAACGATTACATAAACGTAGTCGTATTGGTTTCGTATTAAAATAGTTTTTAAAGAACTATCAAAACGTGCAGAATTTAAAGTAAAAACTACTAAAAACGTTACTTTCAATAGCTTGTAAGTGTACTAAGTAAGCAAACAGACCAGGTAGAAAGTTCAATAGAGTCTTAGGGAAACAGGTGGGTCTTTTAAAAATCTTTTTGTGGAAGAGGCGTGTTTGCCCCTTAATGTTACTTCTCTTAAAACCAAAATAAACCTTAAATATCTGTAGAAAATATTAACTAAGGATTTTTTAAATATTGATTTTAAAGTTGTGAAGTTGGAAACTTTTTTTGAGTAAAAAAGTAGTTTGTTGTTTTTCAAAATTTGCAACGTTGGGAACAGAAAATTGAGGGCATTTTGGATTTTAATATCATTAGAACGTGGTTTTGCTTTTAGCTTTTAACTAGTTATAACTTATGAGATTGCCTAGAAATGTATGTAACTGACTGATCATTTCTTTAGTGAATACCGTTTTTTTGTTTGAGTTGGTGTAAAGTTTAAACCAGAATTTTGGATAGCTTTTAGTGAAAAAAACCGTTTTTTTTTTTAAAAATTATCATTTAAGGCGCGTCAACATCTGAGGTTATTGGCGCCCGGAGCTTTTAGCAGTGCACTAACGGCTTTCTGACAATTTTCTCTCGTTATAGATAACGCTTTCCATCACCATAAAGTGAGCTTAAGAAGCTCCTAGAAAGGGAAAATCTTAGGATCAGCAGCTGGATTCGAACTCGGGATCTCCGCGTGGGAGTCCAGTACGCTAACCGCATAGCTAATCCCTTCCCTAAACAGAGACAAAATTAAACAAATCAAATATAAACCTTTGTTTTGTACAATAGTAATTTTTAATAAATCTGTTACAAAAATTATGGTTAAATATGAACTACAGTTACAATACTACAATACAATACTTTTTGAGTAATACCGTGTTAAAATTAAAAATAGTGTAACGTTATGCATTATAGTAACCTTCACATTTATAGCACAAATTAATAATTTAGTAACTTTTCAAATCATTACTTTCTCTTATTCCTACTAAAAGGAAGTATCGCGATCGTGTAAAATGTTATACTTAGTATTTCTTTTTTATTCTTTTAATGCTGTTGTCACTTCCACTTTGAGATTGCAGATAGAAATTCGTGTGTTAACCGTGTGCGGTTCCCTGAAGCATTTTTTTTTTGCAATCTCTTCAAAAATTACTGTATTATCTTGCACTCCCCAATGTGTTACTTCAGTAAAATGTACGCTTTAACCCTTTTTTATTCTTTTAATGCTGTTGTCACTTCCACTTTGAGATTGCAGATAGAAATTCGTGTGTTAACCGTGTGCGGTTCCCTGAAGCATTTTTCTTTTGCAATCTCTTCAAAAATTACTGTATTATCTTGCACTCCCCAATGTGTTACTTCAGTAAAATGTACGCTTTCACCATCTATTCTTCTTCCAGCGTATATACAGCTCAGAGTGGGTCTTGGCCTCCCAGAATTCACCATTTCACCCAGATCAGGTCCTCCGGAAAATCCTCTTCTTGTGGACTTGGTGGCCGTCCAACCCTTCCCTTACCAACACAGTACCGTATGCTTGGCAATCTATTGCTTTCAATTCAAATTGATCACATTTCAGTTTGTGTAGACTTATCGAGTATTAAATAATAATGAGAATTAAATATGTATCCAAAATTCCAAATGTGGAGAAAGTTGGTTGACGTGAAGTGCATTTCTCAGAATTTTGTAGTTTCTAACGAAAATTATAAAGTGAACATGTAAACATAGAAAAAGTCAACTATTTTTTAGTACAAATTGTAGGTCTCAATTAAATTAATTAGGTAAGCAGCGATAACAGAAACTGGTGTTTCGAAAAGGGCTACAACAGTTGCCATTACACTTAGCCTGCTAACTGCTTGAGTAAACAATCAATTTTATTTGAATAATTAATATTTTGGGAAAAGAGTAACATTTTGGGGCTCTGAGGGTAAATTATCTACGCTACATAATAAGTATTTGATAACAATTCCGAAGTCTGGGGAAAATGCGGCACAGTTACGAGAATCCAGTGAGAGAATCGAATCAGTGTTATTCGTTTAAATCGGAGAAAAAGTTTTCAATTTTCTCTTGACATCGGGGTGGATGATGTGGTGAGAAGCAACCACCTGTTCCAGCCAGCAACCACCTGTTGCCTTACTGACATTCTGCGTACCATGCCCATTTAATCCTATAGCTGAACTGTAACTCTGCCAGGCTGAATTTACATTTCGCTGCAGCTTTAACACTCGTATTGTTTACCCTCAAGGAGTTACATGAGACCGTTCACCCTGGCTCCCTAAGAAAGTGCGAGAGAATCAGGTTGGGGTCTCCAACAAGCCTCCCCATCAATGCCTAAGTAGAAGAATTAAAACAATCTGCGAGAATTCTGGGGAGGGTATATCCTCTTCCAACGCAGCAAAAGCACCCCAGGGTCTTCAGGGAAGCCCCAGACAAGAGAAGGAGCCGCCAGTCAGGGACTTCCTCTCCAGTGTACTAATATACCCTTCGAAGAGTTTTCCAGATTTTCAGAAGATGACCGCAAATTAAGAGAATTAGGTTCTGTTGGGAAGAAGTGGAACAATTAGGGTAAGCGATAACTGCCCACTAGTTTCGATATACCACTCCTCACAAACGCTCCACCCAGATTGCTTCTCAAAGTTAAAAGGAACAGACAGAGTTCGAGGAATATTATATCCCACTATTGGTAACCACCGAGGCTTTTAGGAAGAGCAAGACGCTGGCAGTCAAGGTTAACTTTATGAAAGACTAGCTGAGTTCCCAAAAGAAATTTATTCAGCGAATGAGTTTCAAATTAATTTGTAAATGTGTAGCGGGTTCAAATCCAGCTGCTGCCTTAATAGTTTCTCTTCCTAGAAGCTTCTTGCCCTCACTGACCGGTGATGGACAATGCTGCACTAAAGAAGCTGTGAACGCCAATGAACTCAGACGTTGACGCGCCTATTTGAGTACAGAGTCTATGCAAGTTTTGAAAAACTCTTCGAAACCATTTTCAGAAAATGGTAAAAAATTGAAAGCATTGATTATAAAATACACAAATATGCAATTGTAAATTACAAAAAAGAAACCATTTGTCCGGAGAACTCTTTTACATAAATTTAGTTCAAAAATAAAAATATAGCGCGCTTGAAAATTATTTAAACACTTGGTTTAAATCAATAAATAACTAGACCGTACAAGATTTTTTTAAATTAAAATGAGACAAAAAGAAGAGATTTTCCCCCATTGAATATTTATCGAAACATTCCTGATTACTAAAAGGTAAATTCTTTGATTAAAAAACACCTATAAATGTAGGCTGCTTTTTGCATCTAAAACATCTCAGTTGGAGTCATTTAACAAAGAATGAACATCCTCATCAGGGAGAGAACGATATTGCTTCCTAAAGTGCTCTTCCGCTGTCCAAATTGCTCTGCAACATGATTATTGAATGAGCCACCATCTCCGTAATTGGCACCTAAACTAAATACGAATTTTGAATTTAGGCAATTTTCTAGTTTTGTCATACTACATTCGAACTTGGTTCAGCAAAACCTGCTTCTTGTGGGTAATGTTGGCTATTCTGCTGGAAAAACTATTCGAACAAAATTTGATGACTTCCTTACAACGGAATCTATTAATGATAAATTGCGTTCCATTAAATAGCATATTCTTCACCGGTAAGTTTTATTGAATTGAATTTGTTGCCTCATCAAAACATATTTAGTTTAACCATTCGGTTGCGTAATTATCTTTTTCATTTTCCGTTATCTTTCTTTGGATCAAGTATTGCAATCGGGCAGATTTTGATATTTGAGTTTATATTCAACAATTTGTACGCGTGAAGAGAAATGGGTTTTTACATGTTGGTCGGTGTGCGTGTACCCACCGTAACTCGAAATTGAAATCGCTGGATATTTAAATTTGATATTTCGCTTAGGTGACGTGCTAAAGTTTGCTATGTAAGACCCTTCACACTTTTTGGCCGATAAAAGCCGATAAACGAAGGCTGCTCTACATTACTCCTCGTGTACTTCGAGGAAGTGGAGCGATCGTGTCAAATGTTTGTTTCAAGTTTTTTACCGAAAATATCCTTTATAAGTCCCCATAGTCCAAAAAAGTGGTATTTAGAAAGTCGTGTGGATGTATCGCAGAATCTAAAGACCGCAGGAAGCGGAAACTTGACATTCAAATTGGACCGACTACAACCTGACCAGCATTCAGAATTCCTTGACCGGACTGTACCTCATTACTCAGCGGATTTTTGAATATCCTCCTTCGGTTTTCTTTAAATCATGTGTCCACACATACTAAGTGTCACTACTGAGAGGCAACTTCTTTAGACTTTCCATTTTGGAAACTTTTGGACCCTACATTTTCCAAAAAGGTGGGTTAGATTTGTTGTTAAAATTCCGAGTTTTTGATGGGAGTTGCCCCACCGGAAGTATCACTTTTTGTTGCGAATTGTAAATAAAAAGGAGATGTAATTACGTCACTACGATTTGGGAAATTTTGTGATTTTCTTTATAGAATCCATAATGGTAATCTCGTGGTTTGTGTAGACTGCTAGATGGTAGTGCGTTGCGCAATCACTTGTCGGCAAACTGATTCAGCTAAACAGTAGCCCCGCAAGTGAAGAAGCTTGCTTGCTATTAGCTTAATGAGGTTTACTGTGGGATATCTTCAGAGAATTGCTTGAATACTCTTTGCTCGTGTCGATATTGGGTAATGGTGGCAATTCGAACGCTGCAGGAGATTCTAGAAAGTTAAAACTCCCTTGTTGGCCATCATTTCATCTTATAATAAACAGTTTTGAAGAATCTAAAGATACAATTTTTAATTACTATTTCTTGAGAAAACAAAACTTTATGAATGCCCTTTGATATTTTCCTTGAATTATTACTTATTAATATTAACGAACTATGCGCTAAAGACCTTAGACGTGGATGCGCTGGGGAAAAAATCACCAACTCTTTTAACGATGTCAAATCTAACTGATCAAATTGGCTCCAATAAAGAAAGTGAACTCGACCAAAGATTGAAAATGTGGCGCGCAGAGCTGGATGGCAGGACGCATGTGGCTCTCACCTACCAACCACTAGACTGATCAGTTTGGTGTAGAGAACTAGACTCCACTATGATTCTGTCACACAGTATCTTGCTGACAGAGCGATGTAAATTACACAGTGCGTATGTGTGTTAACCAGCGAGGGCATTGGCGCCCAGAGCTTTTTTCATGCAATGCCGGCCTCCGGACAGTGTTCTCTTGTTACGGACAACAGTGAGCATAAGAATAAGTTTTCGGCAATGAGTTTTTTGAGGTCAAGAACACAAGAAATGTGTTCAGCATGGTCTGGATGTTTTTATGTTGAATATCTAAAATTATAGGTCACAGATAAATCAAACGGTTTTGTTTTCGCTTCGGATACAAGGGTTTTGAGAAAACCGACTTTATCAAGTGAAGTTTCAATGTTTTAATTCATTTTTTCGAAAATGGTTGTTTTTTTTAACTTTAAATTCTGGTTTTTGTCATTGTGCCTTTAAATAAGTTACATCTGAAACTATTTCCGTCTGTTTTATTGCGTTGTGTCGGCTTTGGTTTTTAATTAAAGGTGTTTATATGACAAGTTCATGTGGAAAGTACTTGTGATGCCCGCCTCTGCCCTCCACATCTAATCTATAGTTTGACGTGAAATGATAGATATTACTTTGTACGTTCTAGTTATTGTTTCTGAGGAATCTTGAGTTTTGATAAGTTTAGAAATAAAAAAAAACCTTTACGCCAACGTTTCGAACTATATTTAGTTCTACTTCAGGGCTGCAAAACAAAAAGGAGAGATCTGGGTATTTAAAGATTCATCATTAAAGCTAAGCCATTAATCGCAATACAACTTGAAAATAATTAATTTGGAAAACATATATAGTAACTAATGTTAATGGAATATTTCTACTAGGCACGTAATATAGTAATTCAGATTCAAACTAGTTTTAATCATATTTATTTATAAGTTTGATTTTCCCTAGAAGTAAGAGAAATTAAAAAACAATATTCACTGGAGTATTTAGGAAAGGAATAGATAAGTAGATATAGTGGGAAGTAAGGCTTGTGGAGTTAGAGCGGAGTTTATTTAAGTAACGCCGAGAGGCACCCTCCAGATTGGGACAAATACAGCCCACACCTCCAACCTTCACAATCTAACTCACCTTCTGAACTCTATTGGCGCAAGAGAAAACTTGAGTATTCTGCTACTTTCTCTTACCTCCATTTTTGAGGGTAAATTTTATTGAAACGTAGAAGTTTATTGAAAAAAAAAGGAAAGATGCTTGACTACAGTGATACATGCATCTACCAGAACAAAGTGGATACTCTAGAGAGAAGTGTGACGTCACATCTCCACTTTTTAGTTTGCTTTATTTAGTGGATTCGTCAATGTACTCTGCGAAATAGTTGCAATCTAAAGTAAAAGGCCCTGAACGTACCTTACGTCTTAAGTTCAAATTCGACTTTTTGACGATTGGCCAGAAATAATTGAAAAATCGGGAGTTAAGGTTAGACATCGCGTATTTAAAAATATTCTACAATATCTTTGATTTCATCTATTGTAGCACGCATGTTTCACTGCGGGTTTCAGACCGTCATCCACTATCACAGGTAGATTAGTCAGTTTGGTGTAGAGATTTCGACTTCCTTGTGTTTGCTGACACGAAGCAAGTGCGAGACAGAGACATAACATGGACGAAAAGGCTTCGAGTCCAAGATCGACACAATGGGGAAGCTGTAACGGCTCATCACGGAATGTGCATGTCAGGAGGAGACAATTATACCTAATAACCATTCTAGGCACTTTTTTAAATTTTATAAAATAAATTAATATTAACTTCCTTTAAAAATGGCATATTCAAACAGTGACACAAAAATAGAAGAAAATTTTACTTCCCTTTCCGAAAAGAAAATCGCTAAAAAACGGGAAAATGTATAGAGTAGCGCGGCGAGGTTCGGGGCAAGAAAACTCATGCGAGTGATCACATCCGCTGTTTGACAACACGAAACATGATTTCCGACGATAATTAGGAAGAGAAATGAGTGACCGAATTCGTGCGAATGTTGATTTGTGTGAATTCCGCGTAAAAGTTTATCAATGCACTCGCAGTAAGTATCAGTTTGCTGATCTAAACAGTTTGTATTTACCTAGCGATAAGGCGCTCAAGTGGCAATCTCCGTCGTGACACACGTCAGGCGACACCTTGTCTCGGCCACACTGTTCCTACTTAGCGCGTCTTCCCGGGAATGTATCCGTTTGATATTTTTAAAATTTTAATTTCTTAATTTCAGGACGAAACGAGTGTCATTTTGCACCGTTCCAAATTTTACATTTGACCACATTTTGCTATTTGAATAATTATTAGTTGATTAACTGTAGTCCAAAAAGGCCTGTGAAGTGCCACATATACACAAGAGTTTAGATAAGTAATCTCAAACAATTTATCCGTTTTTATTTGTATCCCTGACCGGTTTCAGACTCTCATCCACCATTAGAGGTAGATTAACCAGTTTGTTGTAGAGATTTCTACCTCACTTATGTTTCCGTCTCGCTCTACTCTTGCTGACTGCGAAATCTCTACCTCTAATGGTGGATACTGGTCAGGGATTCGTGCCTGTTATGGTGGATAAAGTCTAAGATATTATCCAACATTGCAAACATAACTAAAGGTTCAATGTCTTAAGATTGTTGAGGTTTAACTGAAGTGTGTTGGTTATCCGGATGCGTCTCGACAGTGATGGTTAGTTGGACGGGAAACATGTCGGGAAGAATACTCTGTGCTCGCAAGAGGTATAGAGACGTTAAGTAATCAGACTCCGTCCAATGAACGAATGTTAACAGCGCGGGGAAATGAGCTGAATGCGGGACAATGTATCTAAGTGCGGCAAGAACTGTTCTAAATAAAACAGCACACTACTTGGCACTTCACTTTCCTACTAACTAAACAAACAAGCAAATTTGTAGGCTTTCTCATGGTAAGTGGAAGTATAAGTTTTCTCTTATTTCATCACAATAAAAGGTTGATCGAGAAAAAGTGTACGAAAACACCAAAATTTGATGTTTTTTCTCTTTTTCTATAAAAGATCAAATTACCAAATTTCCTTTAAAATATAGGGCAAATCTTTATGACTGTAATTTTTTGCAACATTCCAGATCCAATAGATTTCGGGAAAAAAGTTGCTGGAAATGAGCAAAAACTGAATTTTAAAACATTCTTCTTCTACTCGTTAACTTTGTTGTAAACAACTTAGCACCCAAACGAACGAACGGATTTTCACGAATCAGGTGTCATTCAATTCGGAATTGTCCTACAACGAATGGTTAAATTTTTGAAGGTTTGCGAACGGTTCAAATTTAAAACCTTTATATCTCTTTTTGTATTGTTCTGATTTTCATGATTTCTTTAACAAAGTTCCGATTTTAATTATTCATTTACCAAATTGTAGAGAAAAGTCGACTCTATAATTGGTACAAATAGAAATGTTTTGGTGATATTAATTATCGAGATATTGAAGGTTAAATTTTTGGATGTTTTGCAAACCGTTCAAATTTCAAACGTCTGTATCTTTGTTTTTACCGTTCTGATATTAATGATTCATTTACCAAATTGTAGAGAAATGTCTTCTCTATAATTGGTACAAATAGAAATGTTTTGGTGATAATAATTATCGAGATATTGAAGGTTAAATTTTGGATGTTTTGCAAACCGTTCAAATTTCAAACGTCTGTATCTTTCTTTTTACCGTTCTGATATTAATGATTCATTTACCAAATTGTAGAGAAATGTCTTCTCTATAATTGGTACAAATAGAAATGTTTTGGTGATAATAATTATCGAGATATTGAAGGTTAAATTTTGGATGTTTTGCAAACCGTTCAAATTTCAAACGTCTGTATCTTTCTTTTTCCCGTTCTGATATTAATGATTCATTTACCAAATTGTAGAGAAATGTCTTCTCTATAAATGGTGCCTGCAGCAATGTTTTAGTGATAATTGTTATTGAAATATTGAAGGTTAAATTTTTGAGGTTTTGCACACTGTTCAAATTTCAAATGTCTTTATCTTTATTTCTACCTCACCGATATTAATGATTCATTTACCAAATTGTAGAGAAAAGTCTACTCTATAATTGGCACAAATAGAAATGTTTTGGTGATAATAATTATCGAGATATTGAAGGTTAAATTTTGGATGTTTTGCAAACCGTTCAAATTTTAAACGTCTGTATCTTTCTTTTTACCGTTCTGATATTAATGATTCATTTACCAAATTGTAGAGAAATGTCTTCTCTATTATTGGTGCCTGCAGCAATGTTTTAGTGATAATTGTTATTGAAATATTGAAGGTTAAATTTTTGAGGTTTTGCACACCGTTCAAATTTCAAATGTCTTCATCTTTATTTCTACCTCACCGATATTAATGATTCATTTACCAAATTGTAGGGAAAAGTTTACTCTATAGCTGGTATAAATAGCAATGTTTTAGTGATAGTAGTGATTATAATAGTCATAATAAGCCATAGAAATTGCCGTTTTGGATAATATCGGTAGGCCGAAAGCGGCAGTTTGCTGAATCAGTTTTTGTGTCGAAAATGATGCTGTAACCTAGCTTCTTTTCGAAAACTGCCTTTAAAGGAATTTTCAAAATAGTTATAAATGTTGGAAAAGCGTGTGGCGTATGTTCGGAGTTTACAGAAAAAACTAGTCCTATTTTCCAGAGAGTGAGCAACCCATTGCGGAGTTATCTGGTTGTGATATTTTCTGGTTGTTATTTCAGTAACATACCTAACCTTTTCTGGTACAATTTTTTTAATAAAGGTTGAACCTCTTTATATATGCAATTTGTGAACCATATTGGATGAAGAACGTTGAAGCTGTTAATTTGAAAAAATAAAATACTTTTGCGAAAGAACCGCGCATCACTACCACATCCATATTTATTTATTTTTTAACCTCCTCCTTCGCGGTCATTGGCTACTTCGGCCATGCGACATCTGGCAGCCCAGTATAAAATATTATCCATATTTATTTATGAGACTTCGAAAGGAAAAATTATCAATTATAATCATAAATTTTATTACGAAAAGTCGTGTGAGTGTTCACAATAGATTCGGCGTGTATAGCGCTGACAGTTTGAAACCTCCACTAACCTGCGCGAGGGGTTGGCTGCCATTAGTTCATTCAACCGACTGGTTCTGGCCCGCCACGCCTGTGTTCAGACCTCGTCAATGAGTATCACTACAACTATTGTGATATTAAACTGTTGTAGTTTTTTGTTATGTCTGGCACGCTATCTTTACTATTACTATTAACGGTTTGGGTGAACATATAAAAAACTTGGTTTTCTTACAGCATGCTAATCTTTGTACTACAGTCGATGTACGAAGTGAAAAACGAGGAAATCTGTTGCAGAAAGTCGCTCTTGCGCTTCATCCATCTTCTCCATATTGGAATTCCCTCATCCCTTACATTACTACATGTAGTCAACATTTTATTTCAAATGAGGATGTAAAAAATCACTTGTACCAGTTTTTTGCAAGTAAAGATCAGGTTTTTTAAAGCATGGACTCATGCTACAACCAGCAGAGATTAAAAATACAATTTAATCATAAATTGAATTAATTAAATTCTAATCAGAATTTAAGCGGCAAAATTTCGTCCTCTTATTCATATGGCAATTAATTAGTGATCTAATTATCAAATTTAATCGATAATCAAATCGATTTAACCACTCACTATATGACTTTTCAACTAATGGTTCGGACCACGTTTTGGCGAGGCCATGTGTCTGAGTATTTCCAACAAAAAGTGTTCGATAAATTTTTTTCAGACTTGGACTTCACAAGCATACGATTCACTAAACCAAGATGGGTTACATTTAACCGTGTTGGTGACTCGCTAGACCTACATAGTGATCTTACGAGGGGTTAAATAAGGTTTTCTAAACTTCCATTTAGATATTTTAAGGTTTTACTGCCTCTAAGTATTTGATTATTAAATTTCTAACCAAACTTCCAAGAAGAAGGAAAGAAGGAAGTGCAATCTTAAAGAAAGGCATTTTCTGCAATTCACTATGCATTTGCCATACGGATTCATTTGAAGCTGATCTAATGGCGTACTTAAGCTCAAATATCAGTTTGGCTTGTCATTGTTTTCTTAATTAATAGTTTGGTTCAGAGAGGATGTGTTTTATTCCTCATTTATCAGTGTTTTCCATGAGCTGGTAAGTTGAAAGTATTGCTTGTTGCTCCTCCTGTAAACTATCTATTATGGCTATTTGTTTTGCAGATTTCAATGACAAAAATCCTATTGATTTTGGTGCACCCATCAAACAATTACTCCAGGAGACGTCTTCCGAACTTATTCCAAAGACCGTGTTGCTATAATCCTCAAGCACTCTACTCAACAATACACTAAGATGTGGACAAAGGGAGTCAACCTCACCGTTTTTGGAGAGGGTCTATGGGAATAGAAAGGGAACAATAGTTGAAGAGAGAAGATATTTCAAAAGTTTTTCCTAATTCTCCAAGCACTTTATACATTTCACGGCACTCGTATTGGTAAAATGAAGGTGCCGAGTTTAAGAAAAGTGCTACTATTGATGGAGATGAGGCACCAGGTCGGTAGAGTGAAGGTGCTTTGGCCCTGGTTCAACCTGCGGCAAAGTTGTGAATATAAAAATTTAATCACCTTAATTTTGATTAAATTAAAAACTTTAATCGTCCTAAGTGGTTAAAACGTAATTCAGACGAAAAGTGTAAAGCGCACTTCAGCTCAATATCAATGACAAAGGGAATATATTGTAGATGAAAGGGAAATAAATGTAAAAAGTGGTGCGATCTAAAAGATAGAGGTGGCTCCCTGAAGCGTCAATGTTGGCCATAAAGAGAAAGCGTCCTGTGAGAAACTGCGAAAGGCTGGCGTTTCCTGTGATTCGCTCAACCCAAGTGGTTGCACACATCAACTATCTCTGCAGGCACTACTAAGCGCTTTGTGTTGGTGTGTCAGTATTGAGTGTTAGACTGGGATATCCGCAGGGACCAGCGGATCCTTGGATATGTGGCTAGTCCTACCTATTCAACGTTAAGAGAGTTACTACAGAAGTATTAACAGCAAAACTGGTCACTGGGTAGCACATTTCTATAATTGTTAATTATTAATTATTAGAGCTACTAATAACTTCCACACACTTCACAACAATACATTTAGTAACCATTCTGCCCTGTCAAAAAGAATAATTTATAGACTACATTGTGTATCTTTTTGGGATCACATATATTTTGCTCATCCTGGTGATGGCAGGGTATATCATTCTTTTCTTATTGGAAGTGTGTTAGACATTGCAAAAGCAAGGGTACATTAGTCTCCGCTGTAATAGTGGACAGTTCCATTATTCGCCTTAAGGGAGTACTTCACAACGTGTTTTCCTGCCTTGGCATTGAGAAACGTCTCATAGTGAAAGCAGTGTCCTGTAACAGGAGAGAAGGCCGACGTTCATTAATCAGAATTATGTTATTTTAAAAGCGACTAATTGTGGAATACGAGAGAGATCATTATGTCAAAAGAAAGAGTCTGCTGTATTCAGGGCAGACTACTAGATTGTGGACGTTGACACTGGAAATGGCCACTTTGCGGTCCCTCTGAGTGGTGAAGTGAATATCAAGTACAGAAGGAAGTATTTCCTTGGCATCTTCTTGTACAAGCTCTTCAGGAGTCAACACCCGCTATATTTACTCGATATGTTCAGCAGTGAGGACCAGTTAGATCTTAGAAACACCAGAGTAGATAATACTCAATTCTATATTTCTCCATTCAGAACAGTTACTTGCAGAAATTCAATCCTCTTTATTCTGGAACTCTTTACCTCCATCTTTAATCAATAAAACAACCTCTATCAACCTTTAAAATTGATTTGTATAATTTTTGAATGTAGGTATTGAAAGATGACTCCAATTAATAAGTTCAGTTATATTTATTGTTATTTAAATTTAATTTAATAGCTAATTAATAATACAATAGTTATTTGTATGTTACATAATTATCTGAACTTTCAAGTTTATAATATTGGCAAAGGTTTATCTGTGAAACACAGAGAGCTTATCTTTAATTTCTTTCTGTAATGTATTTGTCTTTTTGTTGTCCTTAAGGGATACTGCCCCAGGACAAAAGAAAGATTTCTTTTTCTCTCTTAGGGTGTGTGTGTGTGTGTGGTCTGAAGGAGAGTTGTGAGTTTGGAACCTTGAGAGTTGTGAGTTTGCAACATTGAGAGTAAGAGAAAGTCGTGCGAGGGATTTGTTCTGTTCAGTTAAATTAGAGAGTTTAGGAACACAATCTGGGAAGAGCCCGTGTTTTCCGTTACCTGGGATATCGCTTCATGTAAGTTTATAGACGTATTTTTTTTAAATATTCTTGGGTAGCGTTATCCACGCGTCTTAACCGTTTTAGGCAGCCCAAGGCCTATTTTAAAACATCGCATGCCATCAGATATCTCCCTCTTCTAGTCTGACAGCGAAAAAGAGCGTTAGGCGTAAAAGTCCAAGGAATCTAAGGGTAAACTTGTAGAACTGAGTTGCTTGTGAGAGAGAATCGTCTCAGGTTCACCTAGATTTTTTTGTTAAAAATATTTTTAAAAATGAATTTAACAATAGTTCGTAAATCAACAATTTTTCAAAAGGAATAAAGGTATACTTAAAAATTAATTAGTTCCTGTACATTAGTTAAACAAACGGATGAAGAATAAAAAAACAACACAATACTGAAATAAACCTTCAAGCGATTAAAAAAATGAAGAATTAGCTCATTGTGACAGGGCAGCACAAACTGGCTGGTTGACTGAACAGCGGCAGGTGTCGAATTCGCAAAACTGTAGAAGGCGCCCATATCCAGGACACATCGCGTTCTGCAGCAATTACCCAACTATATATTTCCGGCTGATTTAAAATAAAGCTTCTAGATTTTAAAGAACAAGAAATAGGCTTTTAGAAAATCAAAACAATTTCCTTTCTTCTTTAAAACTCTAATTTATTTATTTCTCTTATCTCTCAAAAACTCAAAAATGCAATATCGCGGAGAGTGTAAACTTTATATTTCGTTTGCTTACACGCAACTTGTTTCAAATAAGATTTTTACCAATCCTTGCCGAGGGCTGATGCTGGTTTATTTTTCTCTTTTAGGATTACACCTGAATACGGAACATAAATTGAAGTATTTACTTCATTTTACTTGAATTTTCACAATTTAGATCCTTTACTATTCTGGGAAGAATTTTGTTTTCATATTGAAGTAATAGGTGGAAGGGCTGCATAATGCATTACCTATATACCTGCTTCGGATGTGTGTGGAGATAGTGTACGAGATGTAAGTTGCGGACAATGTTTGTTTTGCGGGCTGTTCAGGTAGTTGTTTCTCAAGAGACGGAACTGAAAGACCTTTTTTACCATGTCCATTTACTTTCTTAAGCCTAGAAAGTATGGCGAGTGGGTTTCCAGCGGAGTTCTTAGCGGAAATTACTGATCATCGTCAGCGAGAGGCTGACAAATTATTCTTGGAACAAATTAAAATAAGAAGAAGAGCTTAGTTTATAACATTGACAGTCTGTCTTTGATATTTAGGGGGCTTGAGATTCGAAACTGCACAACCGCTGGTTTGCTCATACGATAATAAAATAAAGCTGCTTTTGGCATTGAACACGTGTGAAAAGACTTGTATTACCCAGAAGTAGTCAATTTTCAGGCATGAAACTTTCAAATTTGTTTGTATTAAACTAAGTTGTAAATCATTTTCACATTTTGGCAGTTAAAGATGGTGCCCAATCATAAAGCAAATATCAAAATTTCAACATTCCCCTAGTTATTAACAGATACACAGCGTGACTCGTTTGTAAAACCACTTTTTCGTACTCAAAGGGCGTCAAAATGGAAAACAAATCTGATGAGTCACTGAGTGCGCAAAGCTTGGAGACCGAACAATCAGGTATAGGCAGAGATTCGTCAACTGGTAGAGTCACAGGTAGCGAGTATTTTCATTTGCTGATATTATTCCAATGATGCTTTTTTAAAAGGCTGTGTTCTACATTTACCTATGGAGGCTTATCATATGGAGTAACATCAAGTGGCATCTCTGGAATTTCAAATTTAAGAAATCGTTAAATGGGAATAGAATTATACGAAGCAGAACTTTTTTCAATTTGAAGTAATTAAAACAAAAATGATTTCAAGGAGAATTCTTGGAGATGTAGGATTAAATTGAGGCTGTGTTGATGGTGTTATTGGGCATGCAGTTTCTTTAAACTAGACACATGAGCGTTGTGGAAGCTTGAATTTATGACAGGCTTGCTACATCAGCCAGTTAACTACAACTATTGTATATTCAGCAACTTCAATGTTAAGAGACATTTCTTTAAAATTAAATTGTAAGAAAAGTCGGGTGAGTGTTGAGATAGCCTCAGAAGCCGGTGTCTCGAGATTACAGTTTGCTATTCTGAACCATTTTTCATTTAGATTACCTTGCAATATTTTTGGCGTTCTGAAAAACATACTTCCTAATATAATAATCATTAAATTGATGAATTCTTCGTATTGTACCGTATCCGGCTTAGTTGTAAACATCCTTAGTAGGTTTTTTCTGATTTCCGCTACATCTTACAACTTAATATCCGTTTGATTCATTTGCGTTTGTGCTGTCACGTAGTATAGACACGGGCATGGCATCGAACGATGGAGAGCGAGTTTTCGTCATAGACCCGGACATTTTGTTTGCAGATGATCTGACCAAGGTAACTCAGCACTATTTTTTGTTTTTTTAAAGCTTATTTATTTGTACATCGGAATTAAACATTTATCAGTTTCCTCGAATAACAGTTCTCACAGTTGTAAATTGCACTTTTTGTTTTCGCTTCTATTTAAAGCAAGTATTGTAAAAGAGCATCGTAACAAAAATATAAAAATTGCAGACTTGAATCTTTTAGCAATCAACTTCCGCTACAACTGGCCATTTCCAGTCATCTCATTTCCAACCCGGCTTATACTCCAATTCGCCGACAATACCGAGCCTAATCCGGAACAATGAATATGTTGCTGTGAATTTCTTGAGACTAGAAGGCGCCACGGTAGCCGAGCGGGTTAAGAGGCGAGACCTGCAAACCTAATATGCATTGTAGTACTGGGTTCGATTCCCGGTGGCCTTGGATTTTATTTAATGGTTAAATGTGAAATAGTAAAGTACGTTTGCTAGTACCCCGTCCACGACACTTAGTAAATGGTAGGTAGACGTTAAGCCCCGCCTGAAAACATAGGCGATTACTTTACTTTACTTTTTCTTGAGACTAGAAAGCCATGAGTGCCAGTCAACAGCCAGAACTTCACACTACCTCAAACTTCACAGTTAGTTTTGGTGCTCCAATTGGAACGACAAAAAGTTGGACTTCTAAATTCCCCAACCGGTACTACCACTTTACCAATTTTTATTTTTTTGGGAGGGGGAATTTCTCGAAAAGTCTTTAAATTTGTTTTATTCAGTGCGCACAGATCTATGTTACGCACGTTTTATTTGAAATATCTTTCAATAAGATATGTTTATGGCCACTTTTGGGAAAGAGGTTAGTTGGTTAGGTTTGCCTCTGACGTGCCATTTTAGTTCAACTCCACAATGTATGATTTCACCATCTTAATAGTAGAACTACTATTAGTCAGTTGTGCCTGCCCAGTCCAAATGAATGAACTTTCTAATTTTTCGTTCTTTATTTACAATTTATTACATTTACCAGCAATAACCTGCAAATGTGTTATAGACCGTGCCGTAGAGGAATTTAACTGGAAGTTAGTCAATATTTACTACACTTTTCTATACAAGAAAATGCTTGAGAAAACATAATACTGATTTCTCTTATTTCATCGTTTTGTCATTACAAACTAATTATTCTCGATTTTATTAGATTTAGCCTCAATGGATATTGAGATCGTACCACCAGCAACGTCTTCAAAATTCTAGGCAATCTTTCAAAAAGGTCACCTCCAAGTATGTTTTTTTCATCATCCTTTATTTCATCACCAACCTTAGATTTAGAAAGCAGATCCAAGCATTTTCTTTTTTCTGAATAGAAAATATTTTCGTAACCCTTTTTTTAGAAGGTTCACAGTAGCAACTCGAATTTTCAAAATGTTAGTTACTGCCGCCGAATCAGTTTCGTTGTCAACATCTTGAGTAAGCCTACTCTTCATTTTTTGATTTTCTCACACTAGGTGTGGGAAATGTTGCGACCGCGCCAAATTTTCAAAATTGAGTTTCCACTGAAAGTCTCTGTTGAGGTTCTCAGAATGCGGAGGGAAACCCGTTTTCAGAAAATGAGCAGCATTTGTCTGTGTGTGTAATTGTCGCCTCCGACTCCAGGGCTCTGGCCAAAGGCAACCTGCAATGCTTTCATGCCGGGGGGCTTCCTCTTGGAATTGCAGCCCTCATCCTCAACATTACACGGTCTTCACTTCCTCCAATCTACTGGAACATTTAAAAACAAATCAGCGGTACTCCAGAGGCGTAGCCTCCTCATAGGATCCAAGGCTGATGCTCACCAAAATATTTTTCATTAAAAAAAAGCAACTGCTTTTATAAACAGTAAGTAGATTAACTTCCTAAAATTCAGCATACAATTGTATTTCGATAAAAAATTAAGCAAAAAAAAGTCATTTTGAATTTCATTCTATGCGAGTAAACGAAGCTTGAACGAGGGAAGGGATTAGCTATGCGGTTAGCGTACTGGACTCCCACGCGGAGGTCCCGGGTTCGAATCCAGCTGCTGACCCTTAGATTTTCTCTTCCTAAGAGCTTCTTACAGCTCACTGTCCGATGATGGACAGTGTTGTCTGTAACGAGAGAACACTGTCCGGAGGCCGGCAGTGCACTGAAAAAAGCTCCGGGCGCCAATAACCATAGATGTTGACGCGCCTTAAATCATAAAAAAAAGAAGCTCGAACGTTCAGGAATTTTATCAAAGGCTAGTTTTTGCAGCCTCCCGCATTGCGCAGATGATAGTTTTGACGTTTCGAAAGCTATTCGGCTACCATCGGCTATCGTCGGAGAATTAGAAGCGCTTCAAACACATTTTGTCCAGTTCGTTTGTCGTTGCTGGACCAGAGAACACGTCGCCGAGTTCTCGCGTTTGCTTGCAACTTTTCTTTTTTGTTTACGTGCGGCTGATTATTGTCTATTGAAAAATGAAAAGTATTTCTTACCAAATTATGATATATATATGTGTGTGTGTATCAGACATTGGCTTTAATTGTAAACGAATACTTCATTAGAATCTTCGCCTTTTTTCATTCGCTGATATGATTCAACTTCTCTGTTTTAAAATATGCTTGATGTATAAATAAAGTGCAAAAAGGTTTCATGTATAATTCCTCTCTTGAAATTAAAAAATCAGTCACATTTCTTTAGAAACGTATTACTGATTTAGAATTGAAGATTTCAAATAAAAGATACCAAAATAGAATAACCACGCTATGCTAATGGTTACTAGACAATTTGGACAATTTTAATTTTAATTTTTGCTGGATGAAGATCGTGAGAATGCTGAACTGAATCTTCCTTGGACCATTGACTTTAGGGGGTTTATTGTTCGTGTAAGAGAACCTCAGGGCAAGATAATGTGGAACACGATCGAGTACTTGCTCTTACCGGCATTAGAGAGAATCCATTCAGTGCTGGTGCTGCCAGTTAGAATGGAATCTGAATTGTATTAATCCAGACTGGAGTCTCTAGCGAGAGCATCTTCCGGCACAGAGGAATGCTCCGCAGCTTTGGCAGTCTTCCAGAACTCACATAACCTATTGAATATTTAAAATTAAAACTACAGTCTACTGCTTAATAATCCTTTCCATTTTATATTACTTTCTCTCCCTCCTTGCAAGCGGAAATGCTGCGATCGTGTCAAATATTCTTAATTAGATTTTCAAAGCCAGTATTTATTTATTTGTGTTCTTCGTTGATAACAAATTTCCTTGGGGAAGTAGATATTTTATTGAACTTGTAGAATGTACTTGACGGGGCTGAACACGGTGTGCCCAAATTTTGTGGAAAACCAAGAGTTGGTTTGTCGAGAAAATAAACTGAACTTAAACGACTTCGACTTGCTGAAAATTCCAAAGGTTGTAACTTGGAAAATTGCTTCATAATAAAAACGGAAATGAACAAGTTTATTGAAAATTTGGTTAGATCCGCAATGTAACCGTTCAGTTTGAGAATAGAAACACGAGTGACGTCAAATTCTCTCCACCAAACTGATTAATCACCGCTGATGGTGGATGAAATTGCGAAACCGGTCAGGGATCACTGAACGTGCTACGACGGGTAAAGCCAGCCATGTAGTTTATCCTTTGAAGACCAATTTTGTAAATTGGCGTTTCCTGAAAACAGATTTTCATGTATCTAAAAGCAGCTACCACTGTCTGTCCGGTGATGGTGGACAGTGTTGTCTGCAGCGAGAGGCTGCTGTCCGAAGAAATGTGATGGCTCCGGGCGCCAATGACCTTATAAATTAATAAATTATTATTAATGGGCGTGCTGCTTGCTGTTGTTTTCCTAAACTTTGAAGTAGAATGTTTTGTCTATGCAAGCCAAGTTTCAATGGCTATTTCTTTAGTTTTAATTTTTTGTCCACAATCGTGGGTTTGATGGTGGCAGTATTTGCTTACTGATATAACACTGCGGGTGTTGGTTAGTCTGTTCACTGACATTTAGTGCTCCTCAAAAGGGTTTAGGTCCTGAGCAAACACTGTATTCTGGCTGGCATCAAGATGGCGCATAAATCGACGATATTATTTTGCACTGCGGACCCGACCACATTTCAGAGCAAATCGTTTGAGTGTAAATCTCTTGGCCCTTTTTTCCTTAGCTTTCGAAAGCTGTCTCCTCAGAAAAAAGTCGCCCCGATTTTGTTGGGATTCTTTAGAAGATTCATAAAGGAGTCATTTATTTTAGGGAAACGTTCTGCGACATTACGGCCCCCAAAACTATCGATTTAATCATGTAGTAAAAAGTCAAAGATTGCTGAGTAATCTGAGATTGTATTTGGAGCTTTCTGCTAGTCCAAACCAGATGGTTTCAAATAGGTTTTTTCAAAACACTTCCCCCATAAATGAAACTCGTCAATTAATCGGGGTCGTCTTACATTTGGGACAACACAGGATTTCCGTTAAAAACTTCTTTTTTTAATTAGATAAGATCGGTTGGGGTAAAAGTAAATATTTCGTATTTTGTTCTATTGCAGCGAAATATCAAATTTCTATAAAGAATCCATTTAAACTTAGTTACTGTGAGTGGAGCTGGTTGTTTTGACGTAAGTTGGCCAGCCGACTTGCAGGAAGTTGCGCCTGCTTTCGGAACAGGTTTGCCGTGTAAAAGTTGGCACCACTTATTCAATTTCCTCTCCATCTAGAGAAGATTACAACTGTTCTTTTCTCTTACTTTATTAAAGTCCATTTCTCTCATACTTTCTCGTAAAAGGGAAGTTATTACATTCGATTTTGAGATTTCACCAGAAGTCACGTATCGAGGCGCTCTGAAAATGTTAAAGTAGTTTTGCAACTTAACTGAACTTTATTAGAATTACTATGTTTACTCCTGAAAATTACGTTGTAATATAGTAGCTATGAAGGCACCACGGTAGCCGAGCGGTTAGAGGCTAGATCCGCAAAGCTAAGATGTACTGTTGGTCTTTTAGTGGGTTCCATTCCCCTATCTAGGCCTTAGAATTTATTTAATGGTTAATATGAGAATCTAACAGTTAAGTATGTTTGCTAGTCGCCTTATTGGTAGTTGGACGTAAAGCCTGCCTGATTAATTACTTTTATAGTTATAATGAATCTAATTCAAATTCATTGGTGCCGGTTGGGCCTGCAGTGCTTGGATAATTTCAATTTCGTTGGTTTTATCTTCGTGCCGTTAGTTTATTTGTTCGTTATTGTTTTTCGTTCTTGATCGGTTATGGGTGCAGAGAATTTTACTTCCACTTTTAATGTTTCTATTGTGCACTACACCTTGCTGACTCAGCTAGAAAGTGGGTAACATGTTCGAAACAGTTGAGTCCCAGAAGTGTGACAGAATCAATAAAAGCGGAAGATTTTCAACTCCCTAATTTTTGGTGAAATTAAAAATGAATAAAAATGTGAAACAAAATCTTGGATTTAATTGTTACTAGGTTATACCCACTGAACATTGTTACATTGTTACTGTTTTAAGTAGTTTTTTACTGTTTTTCCGATTCACAATAAGAGAAGCTTTTCTCCGCTTGATTCAGCTGCTTGCTCACAGATTTTCTCTTCTTAGGAGCTTTTTACAGCTCACTGTTCTGTGAAGGGATAGAGAGAACACTTTCCGGAGGCTGGCAGTGCGCTGAAAACAGCTTCAGGCGCCAATAGTTGTAGCGCCAATTGATGCCCCTTAAATCAATAACAATAATAACAGAAAGTCGTTAGTGTTCACACCATATTTTGGCATAAGAATGGCACTTGTTTGTTGAAAATTCTGAACTCTTATTTGATTGCAAATTTCCTCTTTGTGATGGTAAGAGACGATACGATAAGAAATAGACCAATTTTATTATCATTGCACTAGTTGAAGTTTATTTTGGAAAGAAACTGATCGCTTGCCGGGTCGTTGATAGACGCGAGTTTAGTTGCATAACGGATATGATGGGAAGTTGTTCGTTGCATGCTGTGATGCAGGCGAAAATATTCTTCTATTTTTGTGTTTGAATTTTCCTCCGAAAGAAAATGTGTATCGAGGTGCTCTCAATTTCTACTGTGAACTCAAACACGGCTTTCTGTTACTCCATCACAGTTCTGCTTGGCTAGATATAGTGCACCATCCTCGAAAGACGACTAATTACGAGATTTTTTTGGGGCTAGTGAATCCGCAAGCCGTCGTAGTGCATAAAGGTCCGCGTTACATTGTTAAAGATCGAATGTAGATTAAGGAACTCGCTGTGCTTTTTTAGGGTACGTTCACAACGGAGCTGTGAGCATAGATGATAGCGGAGATGATAGCAGTGATGCATCAGCGCTTATAGAATAACCTAGTACATTCTTATGTGAGCGTGCACAACGAAGCTTCGACTAGTGACTCATACTCGCTGGTATAAACGAGCATAGATGATAGAATTGAATTTTTCATTTTTCTGCTAGCTGAACTCCAGTATCGGAGCTTCAAAATGGACGTAGAAAAATTATTTAGTGCTGTCTTTACTCATTATTTTTTGTTATTATTTTATTATTTACTTTTAAACAATATTTTGTTTTTTAAATCGTGCTTACATTTATTTTCATGTGTATTTATTTGTTTTTTTTTTTCAATAAAATCATTACTAACCTAAGAGTAATCACTAGTTTTTCTTCTATGGTTTTAGGATTTCCATGACAATTTTTCCAAAGTTTTCTTAATTTTGACCTTATTTTTTCTAAAATATAGTCAAATGTGGGTGGACCCATCCTCACATATTAAAAAAAACGATCCGGATAATTTCTAAGTTCCTCATATAAATGGTGAAATTCACCCAAAGTTCTTCGTTTTTTATTTATGGGCTGTACATGATATTTTCTAAAGCGTTTTTTCTTTAAAATATACCATTTCGTGGCTGCCGAACATAAAAACTCTTCTTCACTACTCGGACATGTTGCGTGTATCACAGCTCCGTTGTGCACACTAATCAGCGATTATATTTTACTCTATCAGCTATCATCTCTACTATCATCTATACTCACAGCTCCGTTGTAAACGTACCTTTAGACTCACTAATGAGCAGAGATGTTAAGGGACAACTTGAGCCATTTTTCTTCGTATTGTCGCGGGGGCTGTAGAGTATTATAGTTTTTATATTTGAGTTTAGGAACAAATTAAAGTTGTCTATTTCATGGAGGTTAGTATTGGCAACTCTTAAGTATCGTTTTTGGAGAATATAGAAGGCGAGACTTTGAATTTGAAAAGTACAAGTTTTAGAATAAAAACACGGCAGAACAACGGTTTTATCAGCTATCAATAGCTCTGCTGTAAAATTTAAAGTAAATTGGTTTTTGGGAAGTGAGGCTTTCCGATAATATTTTTAAGGAATCAAATGATTCAAGATGAGTTTAGGGAATGCTAGGAAACTCTAAAATGGGAACTATTCCTTACAGGTTAGATGGGGTTATGTCGGACGATATAAACAGCCACGGTCTTACAATTTCTGTCGAATGAGGGTTGGCCGTCTGAATAAAACGGCGACCCGACATCTGTGTGACTGGCGTTCGCCGGTCTTCACATCTTTCAGACAATACTCCGCCGGATAGTGAGCTCCCAGGAAGAGAGAAGTTCCACCTGCTGGACCCAGAACCAGTTCAGCTTGCTTCTCGCTAAGCTAGTTCATTGCAAATTTAATAGTTGATAAGTTTTTTAGATAATTAATATGTTTGTTTGCTTGCAGTTCTGCTTGGACGAGATCAAGCAGGAGCAGGTGGACGAGGGCTTCGGTGGCCCTATGCAGAAGGTGCCATCAATGTCAGATCTTTCGGACACGGAAAGTTCTCTTGGTAAGTCATGGTTGCATTTCTCTCATATCTTATCTGTATTATTTTACGTTCTTGAAGAAGCGCATCAAATAAGTAGAGAGACCAGTCTTTCCCGAGGAATGCAAGGATTAGGCTGTGCTCTAGGCGACGCAAGAGATTATCCTAGTTATCACCGAAAAAATAGGTAGCAATGAACCATGAAGAGGTTGCTTGTACGACTAATAGCCTAATTTTCAGGCGGCTTCTATTACGAGAACGATAGAAGCAGATTTACGGAGTTGGCGCATGAAGTTGGACTTCAACAGGCTGCCAGCAGACTGCTACTTGGCCAAAATCGATGTTGCAGGTTTTTATTGGTACCATAAATAAGGAATAAATCGAGAATTGGCTCCAATAAAAACTGGTGACATCGATTTTGGCCAAGTATCATCCAGCCTGCATAGTCTGTTGAGGTCCAGGTTCATTTGCTATTTCCGTACATCTGCTTCTATCGTACTCGTAATAGAAGCCGGTGAGTTATCCTTTCTTTAAACATCCAAGTTCAAGTTCTCAGAACACAAAGCTTCTATTTGATTGGACAACCCCCTTGTGAAGCTTCATCACTTGATGGTCAATTGATGGCCGTACCGATCCCTTCGCTCGTCTTTAAGATCATGGCGCCACAATTGAATTTACGAGTAAATAGGTAGATTCAAGAATGTCTATCCCATTTCGGTCTCATAAAAAGCACAATTTTGCTTCAGACTTCTATTTTTCCCCTCCTAAAATTGCTAATAAGTCATAAGATGTCATCATATTTTTCTAATTCGCAGAACGCCCAATAATAATAATGTTTTATTTATATATACAAAAAAGTAAATACATTTTCGTTCAAAGTAAAAAACCATTCTGCGGCATGGAAATTCCGTCTGCCGGTAATAAACGCCCTACAGTAGTATTGGTTGTTTGAATGTGACGTTATATAAACACTTAGAAGATTAATCTTTGCAAACATCAAACTCTGCACTTTCCGAAAGTCATTCTTAGATTTTCCCTTTGTAGCTGCTTCTTGCAGCTCACGGTCCGGTGATGGAGAACACTGTCCAGGCGCCTATGACTCTTCAATTTCTTTTTTATTTTGAGCTCATGAAATGAACATTAAGAAAAATTTAAATAAAACATAGCTAATAATTAATAGAAATGTAATTTTTAAGGGAAAAGTTTTAAAGAATTTATTTGAAGGCGAGTCAAAATTTAAGTTTATTGGCGCCTGGAGCTTTTTTCAGTGCATTACTGGTCTCCGAAAAGTGTTCTCTCGTTGCAGACAACACTGCCCATCACCGGACAGTGAGCTGTAAGAAGCTCCCAAGAAGAGAAAATCTAAGAGCCATCAACTGGATTCGAACCCGAGGTCTCCATGTGATTCTATATTATTTTTAGGCTACATTCACAAGGAACCTGAATTAAAATTGACAACTTATGCAATAATTACACTTATGAAAGTGGGGGGAAAATAAATTATATAATAAAAACAGGAATAAGAAGAGATTGTGAGCTGTGAATGTGAGAAAAAGAACTGAATAATCTCTTATTTGCTCTGTTAAATTAAAAAATAAATAATAGTAAAAAGAGAAAGCAATTATAAGAAATATTAATAAATTTCTTTATGGAAAAAAGACAGACCTAAGCTGTTGTATTGCATAACATTTAATCCCTTGAGACATCGTTGTTAACTATTATTAATTCCACAATAATCTTGCCACCAAGAATCACCAATTGGATAAATAATATCATAACCACAAATAATGATAATTGTGAATCTAATCTTAGTTCATGATATAAATATTAATTATTTTCTGTAATTTCCTATTGACTACAAACAAATACACGTTATTTATTCGCTTTCTTTAAATTAACCAGAGAAATAAAACCCTCATATTGTTCAGTCTCAACACTAAATAAAAGAAAATAAATTTATCCTTGAATGAGGCTAGGCTGGAACAATGGACAAGAAAGTGAAACTAGGGATCCTCGTGAGTTTCGCATGATCTTCAGCGGTAGAAACACCCACTGAGGTGGCATGGAGAGGCAGGTGGTGCACGTCCTGCTTGAGCTACTGTGTAAGTTGGGAATAAGAAGAAGCCTGGCGCCAGAGATTTAACGGCCGTAATGCTTCATTTCTATCTAGTTATAGCAGAGTTCTTAGGGAAGGAGTGGAAAGAGCGAAAAACTTCATTCTCATACTCAGGGTACATCCCCCCAGAAAAATTATGGATTTTATGAAAAGAATATTTAAATAATTTATAATTTTGTATTCATAATACTGGATTTTTGAAATTATAAGAGAAAGTGGCGTGAGGAAAGGAGAAATTGGCCTGGTCTAGTGTCTATTAGAAGTGTGGAGCGCCGAGGCTACGTAACCACCACATCCTCATTACGGCCCCACATTGAGGCCCGAGTTCTCCACTCTAATACCGTGTTCTACACACAAACTACTGCAATACCAACCGTTCTGCTACACTTGCAGACAGTTATCTGCCGGCGTCCTTCAAGATTTCCTTCCCTCAACCTCCTCCTTACCATTCGCGTCAGCATTGATGAAATCGCGGTCAATTTTCTGAATTTCAAAAGTGATGCTTTACTCAATTCAAATTTCAGTTTTTTTTTTATTTTCTCGAAAACTAATCTAACGTTTCTTTTTAATTTTCTATCCACACTAAAACTTTTTGGAGGCTCCTGGGATAGTAGTTTAATTGAAAGATAGTTGGCTTCAATATTACACATGTGATTAATCCTTTTAGCTGAGTTGGTTAAGTCCCGTGGACTAGTAAAACTGATATCCTAGGGCGTTTGCAACCTAGAAAAATCTTTTCAGGATAACTTAGTACCAGAACAATTGTACCGAAACGAAATACCAAATTTGTGCTTTATAAGGCCTTTTGTACTTTGAGATATTCTGTTCTCACTGAGTGCGTGCTAGTTCCATATTTACTTCTTCAGAGGAGGTCCTTAAAACGTAAATCCGATTGAAAGACAGGATTGCAGTACTTCCGCTTACAAGGAGTAACCAAGTAAAGGTGTTCCAAATAAAAATTGGTGTGAACACTCACAGGACCTCTCTCTGGTGCAATGAAATCTCGAGTTACTTAGTGTTTAATACGTGAGATTAGCCTGCACAACACTGAATTGACACCTTTAAGAAAGTCCGCCGCCCTTATCGCCCAAAGAGCTCTTATTCTTATGGGGAAATGTTCCCACAGCAGTTGTGCAATGCGCAAATTGGGGGGCTCTGAAAACCTCAGGAGGGTAGCTCATCTTATCTGAGCATGCTAGGAGATAATGAATCTACATATGCACTTTATTTACTAAATAGTAGGAGTAAAAAGTATGAGCTATTTTTAGAGCGTGAGGCGGCATTCAATATGTGGAGAGGATATTTCTTAAATCGTAGTGTTTGCTTGTAAAATGTCGGGTTGTTGCGAGAGTGGTTGGGAGCAGTAACCTGATAGTGTTCAGAAATCCGATCGCAGCTTGGTGTAGCGGAGACAAGAACACGCACCCTCTCAAATAATGCTTTGTTTGTTTCGTTCACCAGCATCCTTTGTCATACAACAAGTTATATCGATCTTCAAAGGTGTGAAAAAATCTCTTGTGAAAACTCCTACAAGAATCTCAGTAGTAGTAGGACCACTCATTTGAGTTGTCTGCTAGTATCTACTCCCCGCTGAGTTTCATGACTGGGCCTAGTTGTCTGCTAGTATCTACTCCCCGCTGAGTTTCATGACTGGGCCTAGTTGTCTGCTAGTATCTACTCCCCGCTGAGTTTCATGACTGGGCCTAGTTGGCTGCTAGTATCTACTCCCCGCTGAGTTTCATGACTGGGCCTAGTTGTCTGCTAGTATCTACTCCCCGCTGAGTTTCATGACTGGGCCTAGTTGTCTGCTAGTATCTACTCCCCGCTGAGTTTCATGACTGGGCCTAGTTGTCTGCTAGTATCTACTCCCCGCTGAGTTTCATGACTGGGCCTAGTTGGCTGCTAGTATCTACTCCCCGCTGAGTTTCATGACTGGGCCTAGTTGTCTGCTAGTATCTACTCCCCGCTGAGTTTCATGACTGGGCCTAGTTGTCTGCTAGTATCTACTCCCCGCTGAGTTTCATGACTGGGCCTAGTTGGCTGCTAGTATCTACTCCCCGCTGAGTTTCATGACTGGGCCTAGTTGTCTGCTAGTATCTACTCCCCGCTGAGTTTCATGACTGGGCCTAGTTGTCTGCTAGTATCTACTCCCCGCTGAGTTTCATGACTGGGCCTAGTTGGCTGCTAGTATCTACTCCCCGCTGAGTTTCATGACTGGGCCTAGTTGTCTGCTAGTATCTACTCCCCGCTGAGTTTCATGACTGGGCCTAGTTGGCTGCTAGTATCTACTCCCCGCTGAGTTTCATGACTGGGCCTAGTTGTCTGCTAGTATCTACTCCCCGCTGAGTTTCATGACTGGGCCTAGTTGGCTGCTAGTATCTACTCCCTCTCCGCCCAATTTCTACATAAAGTACCTCGATTATGATATTCAACCGAACGGTCAGTAAAACCTAAAACGTTCCACAAATCATTTCTCCGGAACAATGTTTTCAAATAAAAGTGATTGGCATTTAGATTGATTAGTAGTTTACATTTTTAATTAAAATAGTTGTAAATAGAAGCATATTGTGGTTATTTTTCCCCTGGATTTGGTCGAATCCGGGGTGAATCTTGTACCATCAAACACCCTAACGAACTACTCCGAATATCAGACTTAGCTGCATCATGATCATAAAGGACACGATAAGATGTTGCAAGATGACACAAGAAACTCCTTGTAAAATGTTAATGTAGTAGAAAAGTCTAGGATATTATTTGTAAAAACTAAACTATTTTTGGAAATGAAGAGTAAATTTCCCATCAAGTTTCCTAAGAGAGATTAAGGCACTTCAACATCTGAGGGTATGTGTGCCCGGAGTTTTTCCAGTCTCAGTGAGAATGAATCAAAATAATAAAATGATAATAATGTGAGTAGACCTATTACAACTACTTTTTGTTTAGTGGTTGAACAAAGACGGAGAGCAGATCCATTAACGTATTGACAAACAAATTACCGGGCACTGGACAATATCATAGTATTTAAATTGAATAAAGTTTTCCAGTCCACAATGATTGAGTGATTACAGAGCGCCTCATCTCTCCCACAACAACTGGAGGAAGCCGAAAGACTAACCTTCAGACCCTTCTATACTATCAAGCAAAATACTTCAATGGATAATACTAACTACTGCGCAAGTGCAGGAGGCTGCATAAAGCGGCAGCATTTGGTATAATTCTTGAACATTCAGCAGGCATCATCCTTTCGTTGAGCTCGAAATTCAATTTTTTTTTCGTCAAAACTGCATTTGTACGCTTAATGTAGATAGGTACAATAAGGTGATAGAAGCTGTTTACTTCTTGAATTTTTGTTGTTTTTGTAACCTATCTTTTTGGATGGAAACCTCAGTATCTAAAGCGACAATTTTATCAAAACGGAATTCCAAGTTTAAGCCTTCTGAGTTCTTATTGCTATTTTTGAGATACTCTGTTCTGTTAACTTACTATAGAACGTAATTTAATTTTTATCGCCTTCAGAGAACCTCAGTGCTTGTAAGTTGGTCAGTGCTGATGCAGGGTGGGCTGTTAAGTAAACTGTAATCAGTTGATACCTGATGTTACTTTATGGCCATGTCATCAGTTGCCCTGAACTCTATAGTTAAACAGTTTTTTTTAAATTTTTTAATAACGATTTTTTTGACCAAGAAAAGAACTGTAAGAAAAGAACCTCTAAAGAACTGTAAGAGGAACCAACGTTTGAGATATTGTGGTACACTACATTGGTGCGCACTCTGTTAGCGTAAAGGTAAAACTAAAGCGAAGCAGAACACATGAGTGGAGAAATTAGTTGATAGAAACAGCCGCTAGATCGCATGGTGTTGAATTTATTGAGTAACGTAATAGTTTCATAGCTCATTATTTTAACCCCCTCCACTGCTAGCTCAGTAACAGCTGTTAGCTGGGTCTGTTCTATTTTGATGAAGGTTTGTTGCCCGTACATCCAATATTAATGCTTCGCACAAGACTTCTGTTCGTGTTTGATCAATTCTCAAACTTCAAGTTCATCTGAAGTACTTGTTTTGAGAAAGCCAGAAATGAACATAATTCACTAAATTCTCTTACCACAGTTCACGCGATTAACTTTTCTTCAATCCGGCGATGTTTACTAAAAAGTAGTTGAGTACAATATTAGACATGTTCTCTTTAAAGTAACGATTTCCGTAAAAATAGCTAAAAAAACTACGGAAGTCTATCCAAGTAAAGTGGCGCTTGGCGGTCAGCCCTTCAAAGTTAGAATTTCGGTTACATATTTAAGATGATAAGTCCATACATTTACTGAAGTGGCACTTTAGAGGATAGTCAAACCTCGCCCAAGAATGGAATTGCCCTTGGAAAATATGCCAAATAAGAGTTGTAGAAGAACCAATGCGGGGTGTTACTCTTGCTACAACTTTAGAATTCTAAAGTTATTCGCAGTTGACCTACAACTGGTCACGACTCTCTAGGGGTCTCTAGGAAGTTCAGGGAGCAGGCTGTTAATGTTAACAACCCGTAGGAGCTTAGAGAACCTCCTCTTATGCTCCTAAGAATAGATATCTCCCCTAAACAGATAATTACCCTGGTTCTTAAGGGAAATTTTAATTAGTGGGATGAAACAGTTAGGAATGTCCAGTCTCGAAGAATCCAAATTAAGAATCGTGGAAGTTCTAGGGAAAGGATTTACACCGCTAACCCGGGTAACCCACCCTGTATCCTTGGATGCGCAGCTACCTGGCAATAGAGCAAACTACTCGCTGGCTTTCTAACACGCCTCTTCCAGCGCGCCCGTTCTGACCACCACCTTGGCTCTCCAGGGAAGACCTCAACAAAATAAAAATGGGGTGCTGGCAGCTAGATATAACCATGGCTGGTGCTAGACCATAAATAAGTTCCTTAGATAATTAAACGCAATTGCGTCAGCCAGTCTAAGTACTCTACTAGTAAGAGAAAATGCTTTAATCGTACAGATTTTTCATTTTGAATCAGATGTGCTACTGAATTTCCCAATTTGAAGAACATTGGTTGATCCAAGAGCCACATTACTGAATTTAATTTTTACTTAATTTAAGATTTCTCGCAAACGGCTGCTATGATTTTATTCAAAGTTTTTATAGTGATCACAATTACATAAATATTTGACACGTTTTTTCAGAAAATTCAAGTAACTCCAAAGATAGCTTAGATTCCTTCTAAATTGATAAGAATGAAGTACAGCAAACGTTGGGAGTTTGACAATGTGTAGGACTTCGAGAGGAGTTTACACCAGATTTTACTCGCCTGTTATTTTCCAGAAAGCCAATTTGTCCAACCTGTTTTAGTATATTAACTTCACATGCAACCGCTACCTATCACTTTTGCTTGAAAGTTTTTTATGAAAATTATTTTTAGGTTGGTTCCGGTGAAGGGGATATTTGGGCTACACTCTAAAATGCCAATCTCATTTTATTGAATTCTGTAGTTTCTCCACTTTATGCGAATTAAATATATCGTTAAAATTCACAGTTTGTAAACAGTCCGATGAAGATTTGATATTTAAAAACTACCAATATTATGGTAAGAGGAGGTCGTGTGAGTGGCCCTCCAGGTTTACTTTACTAACTTAGAGAAGATATTGTTAGCGCGCTGATGGTGGTCGTTTACCCTGGAAATAGCCACTTTGCGGTCCCTCTGAGTGGTGAAGTGAATATCAAGTACAGAAGGAAGTATTTCCTTGGCATCTTCTTGTACAAGCTCTTCAGGAGTCAACACCCGCAATATTTACTCGATATGTTCAGCAGTGAGGGCCAGTTAGATCTTAGAAACACCAGAGTAGATAATACTCAATTCTATATTTCTCCATTCAGAACAGTTACTTGCAGAAATTCAATCCTCTTTATTCTGGAACTCTTTACCTCCATCTTTAATCAATAAAACAACCTCTATCAACCTTTAAAATTGATTTGTATAATTTTTGAATGTAGGTATTGAAAGATGACTCCAATTAATAAGTTCAGTTATATTTATTTTTTTTTAAATTTAATTTAATAGCTAATTAATAATACAATAGTTATTTGTATGTTACATAATTATCTGAACTTTCAAGTTTATAATATTGGCAAAGGTTTATCTGTGAAGCACAGAGAGCTTATCTTTAATTTCTTTCTGTAATGTATTTGTCTTTTTGTTGTCCTTAAGGGATACTGCCCCAGGACAATTTGATTGAGTTATCCTGGAAGAGAGTTGGCTGGGAGGGCGCGTGCATCTGGTTAGACAATTGTTTTCATTAAGATTGTTCAATACTTATTTGTTCGTGCCCTTAATGAAGTAACCGCATCTACCAAGAGCTTTTTCACTGCTCAAATGTTGTAGATGTTCTACGTTCATGTTGATCTACTTCTGCCATTAAATTGAATTTAAATTAAATTAAAAGTAGAGAACTCCAAAGTTGTAATCAATCTAGCCTCCCTTTACCAACCATTTGAGGCTGGCTCCACCAATCATTTGGAAAACTGGGGCTTCATGAACGAGTTTTGAAAGGAATCATTTACCCCATATCTCCTGCAAACACTTTCTGGTATTTCTTGGATCAAAGTTACCTTCATTGATCAGAAGGCAGCACATTACGTTCAGAAAGATGCGATGGGTTAATCATCAGCGAAGCTCCCACAATGTTCATCCATAAGAAGTACACCTAAGTGAAAAACTTCTTGGCTATTCTTTCCCTAATACCTTGCTAACTGCACTTGCTAAAAAATGAAAAATTAACCTGGCAAACACGATATCATCTCATGTGGGCATAAAGTATCCTGATTTTAACTTGTCTCTATGGATATGTTCTAAAGTGGCATTTTTCTGTGATCTATGGTCCTATCTCTAGCACTGTTAAAGAAGGAAGGGTACGGCTGAAATGGAATCCGAAGAGATTTCTATTTCGACAAAGTGCAAACTTCGTTATATACATATCAACATAAATTAAAACTTTTATAATCTTTCTACGAAAATTCGTTTCATTTAGGGCCATTCTCGAGAAGAGGTTGGGTATACTGCACTGCAAGGTTACATTAAAGTATAATGTACGGTTACAAAACTATATGTTTACCTGTTTAACGTATTGTTTATAACTTTTAGAAAAATGTTAAAAGTTAAGAAAAAGAAAGCTGAGTTTACAATTTGGAGAATGAGTAGTAACAGAGCGCGCCCACCATTTTGTATTTAAATGCGGTTTGTACGAAAACAGGAAGTAGATTTGCGGTTGTAGTAGAGTTCTAGACCGGATGTTGGGTCGCCTGCGGCACCTCATGCGCGTGCAGATTTACTGCTTTTTTAAAATAAAAACTGGGCGTTGTCTTTTTATTTCCTGAAGCGAGAGGAACGGCGTGGCGCTAAGAACTGGGCCGATGGAGCGGGAATGGGACAGCGAATCTTGGACCAAGTAAGAGTTTATTGGTGTGGACATCAAACGGCGGAAGTAGGACCGTTAGATTTAAACTTGAATTTGGCGTAGACCTGAAGGGCTCCCCTCCACCGCAGAGTGCAGCAGAACCACTTGCACTAACCTCTATTAACATCACACACACCAAGGCGTAGTAGACCAGTTTTATAAATAAACCTGTTAAGATCTGTGGCCCAAGCTGATTCACAAACTGCTTCAACTCCCTGCCGACCATTCACAAACAGAACAAATACATGCCTCTCACGTTTCACCCTTTCCACACTACCATCATTACACCTTACACCAATTTCTTTGCCATTATTTGAAAATATTCTAATTAACAAATTTTGCTTTCTCTTTAACCGCATAACAGGAAATATAACCGTGCTGATTTTCTATTTAAATTTTTTCCCTGGAATCTAAAAACCATTTTTCCCGATTCAGGGGATCTGTGAACGGGTATCGGGTCAGAATTCTCTTTTGAAAATTTGACATATCGCTATGCTTGCTCCTGCTGCAATAAGCGAATACATATACTTCTGTAGGGCCTAATTGGAGGCCCAACCCTGACGCAATGCGGTAAGCGCTTCTACAGTGCGTGAATGGGAGGAGGGGAGGTGGGAACAACAACATTGAATGTAAAGTAATGCCTATTTTTCAGGCGGTCTTTACAACCATTACCAAATTAGGTGTCATGGGCGGAGGCGACTAGCAAACATACTTTACTGTAAATTTCTCATTAACTAACAAATAAACTCCAAGGCTTAGACCGGGAATCGAACCCTCTATACCAACATACATCTTAGCTTTGCGGGCCTCGCCTTAAAAACGTAACCGTTTTTTTCAAACTAATTATGAAAACTTTATTAACTTTGTAAAACATTATACTGAAACGTGAAAGGAGAGCTACCTCACCGTGCAACATGTAAGAGTTTATGGGTATTTGTGCAGTTTGCAGAAAATCGTAAATACCATTCTCAAAACCATAAAAACCGCTAAAAACAAAAAAAAGTAAATGCGAGACAAACATTTTCTTCAAATTTGGAAATTAAATGGCACTTGTCTGGACCCGCCTAAACCTCAAATAGAAAATCTCATCGATTTCAGTACTCCAATATAATTGTAAGAATATGCCTTGAATGTCCGAGTTAAGCAAATGGGTGAGAACTTTGAGGAATTCCTAGTATAAGAAAGTGGTGTGGGGATATCGCAGAAGATTTTGGTCCATTTCTGTGGGTGTTTGAACTACAGTAGGCAGAGTTGAATTAAGCCTCTAGGCTGTACATCAAAGGCAACGCCTAAGACTTTGCATTAAGAGTAACCAAGTTGGGTGTAAAGCGCGCTAATAAACTGCGGATCACCCGCGGCGGTAATTCCACCTAGCTCTTCTCTCGAGATTTCTTACTCCCTCCAAGAAGTAAATATACTTTGCTAGCCCTGTAGAGATGTCTTTGCCAGTTGAAGCAGGTTTACACATTATCGTGGCCAACCCCATTCTATTTCAACTCACAAATTTTTGACTTATTAGACATACATGTTTTGTGGTACTCAGAACATTAAATTTTTTAAGGAATTTGTGTTTGGACAGCACATCTCAAAATATTCAAAATCTGAATTATTTCTGGGGAAAGAGGGGAAGCAGCCCTTACTATCCGAAGACTGATCAGGCCTTTAGTACTTATAGGGGCTCTTTAGGAACTCTACTGTCACAAGTTCATGTTGGGTGTCTGAGTGTCTCAAGCAGGCCAAAATAGAGAACCCAACTTCCACTCAATCCTGGTGCTTGCTTCTTACACGGCAGCACAGGAGGCGAGAGAACACCTCCTTCAGGGTTCTGAGGCGGAGTTAACTCTCGCCCTTCAACAGATTATGACAAGAGAGCCTGTAATATCCTGCTAGATTGCGATATGAGACTTCGAGCTGCAGAGTTAGTACAGATCTAGTGGGAGGTTCGGCCTTTTTTCGAAAAAACAGTTTTTAACAATATCAGATCTTGCATCTGTCATGGCGTGCTTGTTTTCTTATTTTTCTGATTGGGTTTGGATGTCTACGTGTATCCTTCGGAGTAGAGAAATCAGACTTACACTTTTTTAGCTTCTGTCTGTTGTCAACCTCCCTATCTGACTCAGAATTAGCTTTTAATGTGTGACCAGTACAACCTAGTCGAGTTTTAAATTTTGATAAAATTCTGTGGCTGTTGAGAATCTGTAGGAAATTTGTCTGTAATTTGGAGGGAGCGAAAGTGAGTATGATGTTCACACAAATTTTTAACATTTTAATTTTTTTTAAAAATTTTTGAACATTTTTTCATCGTTGAATTAACAACAAAGTTTGAAATACGAGCGAAAAAAGCAAAACAAAAACAATTTTTTGCATTTGTAATTAGTGCGTTATATCAGCCATTGGAATGGATATAGAGTTTAAGGTGTTTCCCATGGTGAGTTTAGGACTGTCCGCACTAGTGTCTGTGTGTTGGTGATGTGCTGCTGTCTGTGTGTGTAATCTTGCGGAGTGTGTTCATGTGTGTGTAGCGGAAGCGCCCAAGGTTCGCCCCTGTTTCCGGTCTCCCATGGACGCACCTGGTTACCCACACTTACATTCGCTTCACACACTTGTGCTACAACTTCTCTCTTATTATTATTATTATTATTTTACTATTTTTACTATTTAAACTATTTACGTATTTAATTTTAATCAAAGAATTCCAGATACTATAGTGTATTTGGCTAAGCTTCAGGTCTATCTTAAAACCTATAAAACTCTTCTTAAAAAAATAAACGAAATGTAATCGTATCATTAAAAGAAAATGTTGCTTGTGATAAAGAGTTTGATTCATTTCCGGTGGCCTGAAAAATCTGTTACAAGCAGCCAACTTATCAATTTTCTTCTAACTTTATGATTTTAGAAAATTGTGAAAAATGTGGTTAGGTGCGCAGTGCTAGATCGCAGATAGTGTCCATCGTGGTACGCATGTCTGCATTGTTGACCTTCCGGTTCAACCTTCATCCATCATAAGAAGTGGGTGTATAAAATTTTACTTCAACTACGTTTTCGTCATACAATCAAATGTTGTTGAATGAAATATGTTTGAATATGGGATTCTAATCACTTTAATCTTAGAGCCACAGTGCGGACTCCTTAATTTATTTTTAGTCTAAGGCGCGTCAACATCTGAGGTCATTGTCACCCGAAGCTTTTTTATCAGTGATTTACTGTTCGGAAACAACGTCCATCACCGGACTGTGGGCTGTAAGAAGCTAATAGAGAGAGAAAACCTGAAGGCCAGCGACTAGGTTCGAATCCGGGCCCTCCGAGTTGGAATCCAATACGCTAAACCACTGAGCTAATCCCTTCCCTTCTTAAACTCATATTTCTTGAGAATTCGTGGCTGCTAGTCAAATGGATTCCTTTCAAAAACGGAATTTTATGAACATATTCAATGCTCACTAACAACAAATTGTTGGTATTGCCGTAAAATTGAGTGAAACCTACCCCTATGCCTACGTCAGAACTACACTAAAGTTAATTTGTTTTTTAAGTTTTAACTTTTAATGTGAATACATATATTCAGTTTATAAAAACCAGCCAAAGCGGTTTTAATTTGAAAATAACGGAAATCTGAAAGAAACCTTGGAAAAGTTTGCACTTCCGGCTTCTAACAGAATTTTAGCGAATCATTTATTCGTTTCTAATATTACACAAGGCTTAAAACCAGATATTGTAATCAAATTGACTTTACAGGCAAAAATAATCCTCTTTCTTTCTTTTAAAGTTCTGTCCTGGAAAATGTATTCAAATCAAAGTTTTGCACAGTTGTTACATCAGCTTCAAAGAAAACTATTGGACTAATTCAATAAAAATCTCCAAATGCTGAAAAATCCAATCAAAAATGTGAACCTTCTCAGCTGGCAGTATCTCATCAAAACCCCTTTATATCTCCTTCGTATTTGTAAATTTTCCTCCAGTAGTGGTAACTAGAGGGTGCTAGGTCGAGGCTGTAGAACTGCTGGGTCAGAGGCAACCTGTAAATTCAATATTCCATTTCGGAGAATTGGCGAATTCAATATTCCATTTCGGAGAATTGGCGAAAAAATCTTCATTGAAACACACTTTTTTATTTTCGAAAAAAATTGCATTTTTGATTTAAAAGGAAGTGCAGGATCTCTAGCTGTTAAGTGGTATTTGATTTCGGATGTTACCGCACAGTTGTCAGCAAACAGTTGGAAGTCAGACTTTTTCTTAAACCGGCGTTGGGCTTGCTGAGGCGAAAGTGGTTGAGAGAATTACTCTGGGGCTAGTCGCAGCTGGCTGTTTATGGTTGAGTGGGACACACCCTAATGCACATGAAGCTATTCTGGTGCTGGTACCAGGTTCTGTGTCTACAACTGCCATCAGGAGTGCTGCATCTAAGAAAAAGACATCCGTCGCTTAGCGAGTATTCCAGGCTCTTATTGCCCACTTTTTGAACAAGATCAGAGTGAAACACAAACTTTCCTCTGTACTTCAGTAACCTTGAAAGCTGCGTTTGGGCGTTACCCTCGCTTTTACATTTTCTTTTAGCAATGTAAAAATGCAAGTATTGCGATCTTGGCGATTCACCGGGGACACTTTCTGGCCCTTGGGTTTTAATGTAACAGCTTCCATTAGTCGTCTGATTCAGTTGAACACGTGATTGGCAGTTTAACCTCTACAGCAGTCCCAGTGCTCTTTCGATGCACACCGCCGTAACAGCTCTTCAAAAAAATTTTTTCTACTAATCGAAAAACAAGCGAATTAACACCTCATTTTTTGGATCTGGGAAAGTTGGAAATTAAAAAAAAAACCTTCAAAGGAATTTCGCAGCAAAGGAAAATGCTGTGATTAAAAAAGTATCATTGCTTTTAAATTAGATTTTTTCGTCATAAATCAGCATAAAATAATGAAACTCTAGAACCAGAAATGTTAGATTAGTGGTGAGAGGTCAGATGTCCCATCATGTGTCTATTCAATTTAATAGTTTGCTCCATTACAAGTATTGATTTGTATTAAATGAATTTTTAAATGTGTTCCTTAATTTTTAAAAGACTGAAAACTCGAATACTAAAGTACGGTTCCATCAATTAAGAGGATTAAAAATATTGAAATTTCTAGTTTGAAGAAAGTGAAGTTAAGGGATGTGGAAATTCTCTTTGAATTTAGTACCATTATCTTCTCATTGTAGACATAACTGAGAGGGGGTGGTCATGCTTGGGGAGGCAGCGAAACCCAATAAACGACGTCTTAATGTTTCATTAATTTGACGAAACTTGAAAGGGAGTCAACAGTCTGATGCAATTATCGGCGGTTATAAAGGTTTTTTCCAACATCAAGTACAAGATTCTACGTGAAATCAGTCAGTCTTCTTTGAGTATACTGATAGTATGACACGTTTGTTGCACTTTTCACCTCATTTTCATCAATATGGAAGATCAAGTTTTTTCGCTTCTCCATCACTTGATTATAATCAAGCAAATGTTCGATTTATGAGTTGACACGGGAAATATCTGTTTTGAGGCCTTCCGTGAAGGAAAATATGTTTTCCGTCTACTGAAAGAAAAGTAACCGCCTATTTGTCCAGGCGGGCTTAACGTCCAACTGCCAATTAGGTGTGGTGGGTGGGGGCGGAAGCGCGTACTATAAACCTTTAATTCAACTAATAAGTAGTAGCTACACGCGGGATTCGAACTGGATATCTCCTACTTACAAATTCGTGCTACTTAGCCACCACTACACCAACATCTACCCGATTTCCCTGCAAGAGTGTATGTCAGTGTGTGTGTGGTTGCAGAAAATCTAAAGGAGAATTTTTTATTTTGTTTATTACTTTTCCGAAAGTCATGTGAGTCGATTTTCCTTTTTACAATTGTAAAAATAGAATGAATAATGAACAAGGCAAACTTTTGACTCAGCTCCTTGGTATTTTAGATCGTATTGTAGATACGTAATAAAGTGTAAAAAAATGCTTCAATAATGCGACCAGTTTGCAGTCACTTCTGACATTTAGATACCAATTAGAACATGAATTTACAAAACTCTTTTGTGTTGCGAAATATTAATACATTTGCCTTATTAATTGGCTCTCATAACCTTTATAAATTTACTCGAGGTGGACCAAGTACGTTTGTTAGAGTTTTGGAGCTCTTTTTGCAATACTCGTAATAGTATTGTGGGTTGAATAAAATTTTTCTCGAGTCTCGATGAATATACTTTTAAAAACGAAACGGTTCGGGTTTACTTGAGCCCGTCATCAGACTACAAATCAATATGTGTACATTTGCAAGAGATGAAAAAGAGAGTTTATGCTGTAAATACAATTAAAATCAATTGTTACTAATTTAACAAAACTTTACATTTGCTTACTTAACTATAATTTGCAAATGTTATTAAATGTAGTTTTTTTCTGAAGCGAAAAGAGAACTAGTTTGAGTTCTTTGCTTTATTTTTTCAAAGGTGGTGAGGTGGGACTGAAGGTTTCTGTGTGCTGTTATTGAATATTTTTTAGCAGATAAGATGGCAGTATCATCAGCATAGGTGAGAAGAGTAGTCTGAGGAGTAGGTAGGAGATCTGGAATGCTAAACTGTAGTATGAACAACATCAGGTTGACGGATAGATGGGTGAGTTCCCGTCTCTTGGAACATATTCGCTCACACTCAGTCAGACCATTCTCTGAAAAATCTTTTTTCCAGACTCAGGGGTACTTAAAACGGATGTTTCCATTAAAAACTATTTGGAGGAAGTAAAAATTTAATTGACAGAACACTATTTAAAAGAGAATGTACACGTAGTTTGTTGGCAGGCAGTCCGGCAGAAATGATAAACATCATTTTTGGAATTTGGTTAATTGAAATTGTGATTATTGGAGTAAGAGTACGGGCGCTTAGAAGCTCCTGACAGCTCGCTGTCCGGTGGCGTAACTAGAGATCATGTCCTCAGATGTTGGCGCGCCTTAAATTAAACAAAAATAATAACACTAGAGTAGGAAAAAGACGTGAAGCATCAGGTAATGCATTTCTGTTGCAACAGTTTTGATGCGTTTCGAGGTAGAGAATAGAGCTCGGCTAGTAGATTAATAGCCAGTGTTACGGCCCATGACTTCGCGCTACAACTGACACCTGTCGCTCTGTGGTAGCAGAGCCACGCCCCCAACAAACAAATTCATACCGTCAGAATTTAACTGCCTCGCACTACAATTTTAGCAATGCAATTAGATCAGGGGCCGGAAAAGTTAGCTTAAAAAGTTTTTCTTCAAAAAGTTGCTTCACCTTCAGCTTTCAACAATAAAAATTCAAATAAACGTAAAACATGCACTTTTACTCTTGATTGAGATTTATAATCTCATAAAATTACCTTTTAAAATTATCTTTTACATTTTTATAACTTTTATAAAAGCTATACACTTCACCGAAAAACTCTCCCTTGAATAATAGGAAAACGAGGTACGCAAGATCAACCTTTTCCTGCGGCGTCAATTGGTCATGTTCGCCCAGATTAATCGTTGCCTTATGTCTTAATTTTTTCATTACTTATTTTTTCCCATAAAAAATTTATGACAGTTTTTAGAGTAAGTATTGATTTCTTGTATCAACTATTATGTTATATATTTAATTATTGTTAAATTTAAACAGATGATGAGACCATAAAAAACACTGACTTGGCGCTTTAGAGGGAAATCTGCGTTGCTTAAGTGCCCTTAAATTATTATTATTATTATTGTGAGAGTAGATTTTAAATAAAATTGCGCAAGTCCGAACAAAATAATACCGTTAAGTGAAATGGCCGCACTTAAACCATATATTTAAACATTCTGTTTTAAAATTCCATTTTTCTATTTTGGTAACCACACACGCCACAAACAGACTGACGCCAAATCAAGCCTGTTTTTTGAGTTCGCAGGACTTTAAAACGTTTTTTTCCGGTAGAGTCCAAAATAAAAAAGAATGCACCATTGGAGTAATTTTTTTTAAACATTAGAAAAACCTAAATTATATTTGGGATAAGCGCAGTAGGGAAATGAGGTGAAAGTGTTCACAGCGCTGCTGCATACCATATTTACGCAATTATTTGTGTTGAATTCTTTCCAAAATGGTGTAGATGATGTGAACTATCTTTTTGCCCAAATAAGTTGTTTTTTAAAAGTCGTCAACCAGCGATAATTCTTTGGAATTGAAGGAGGATATCTTTGGTCGTTATCTTCCAAAAATTTTGTCTCATGTCCTTCATCCCGTCCCATGTGCCCTCACCAGCCGTCACACACATGGTAAGTTTCGCTGTATTTCAAGCTTAAAGTTTCTTAAATATCAGTTGATTAGTTCAGAGTGCAGAAGGAGAGTAGTTGTGGCTCCGGCCAGAACAGAGTTCACTCTCAGTCCTCTATTAGTTCAAAGCAGTTTTTCCAATGAATAGATTCCTTGCACCTCTGAAATGCGATTCTGCAAAGTATGCAAAATACTCTTCTACTTCTTTATTTCACTCTAATCGTATTCTATCGTCCAAGGTTTAAGATTTGGGAATAGGAGGAAGGTGGGCTATTTAGGAAAATAGAGGAGGGTTTCAAACATCCATGCTTCAAATTCCTGAACTTCCGACTGCAAAAGCATCTTAATGCACAGGTGTATTGTTTTGATGATAGATGATTTTGTGCTAGATCAGCGGATAACGACCACTGAGGCGCGACCCAATTTTAGGTCGTGGGAATTTAAAAATGGGTCACCACTTATGTATATGAAAAGCCTTGGCATGCAAATTAAATTTTACCGAAATTAGCTACAGATTATTAAAACCTTCGCAACTAAAGTGAATCACATTGAAGAGTAAGATTAGTTGCGTTGCAATGCCAGTGACTCGCGCTGTAGTAAATTGATAAGTTTGATCGTTTGTTGAGGATTGCAGCAAGGATCGACATATTGGTGAAGGAGAATCAGGAGCAGAAGAGCCATTAGTATGTACTCGTATAAAATTGTTCTAGGTTTGTAAAATAAAATCATTGCCCTGCACTGACATCATTGTTTTCCCAACGCTCATGGGTCGCCTTATAATTTTCTTCTTTTCCTTCGGCCGATAGACTCCAACTTTGCGAAACGCAGGGCTACCAGGGTCTACACAGTTACAGCTAAATTCGTTTTCGCATCTGCTCTTTTAATGAGCTTTCAGCATTTTAATGATTGCGGTATCCAACTTGCTCGCAGTTTTCTTATATTTAATTCTTGACGCAAAATGTTTCACACTCTTTTTAAGCCCTTCGGTGTCAACTAACCTCATACATCATTAATCGCCCATTCTTTAATACCTTATTGTCCATCTTTTCGCTGTTTTCTTTTATGTTTACAGTTTTGGAACGTCTTTCGCGCGGATCATACAAGAGGAAAATATGACCACATTTAAATTCAGCCAACAGACCACTCTTGAAAATGTTTGAGCAGTCCTCATAAACCTTAGTAAAATGATGATGCAAAAATAATTCTGTTTATGACGTCACGATATTGCAATTAATCCATTAAACAAACTCTAGTTCACACTTGACGAGATAACATTTTACCGGGTTTAACTGTGGCGTTGCAAGGAGGTGTATAGTGCAATTATAGTCTCATGCACTCAGCTGCATGTTTAATTTATGCCAGACATAACTAGCTTCTTAGATATATAGGCCAGTAAAGTTCAGTATTAGTGGACAATTTTTCAGTAAATAAATACGGTAAAATTTCACTCAAAATAGTTTATTTTTATTATAATTATTCTTTTAGGCGCTAAAGGTCTCGATGTCGATGCACAAAAAAAAAAGAATGTAATTAATTGTAGGTTATCTCAAGGATTCGTCAAGGAGCACGAAAGTGCGAGTGGTGATAGAGGGCAGTCATCGAGCTCATTTAGCGGACATGTGGAGTCTCTGCTACTGCCTCTTACTTCTTTGTCTTAGGAAATATTGCGCTCATCTCAAACATTCGATTCCCACCGGAAATACATGTTCTGAGGCCCTAAGAAGACGTTTCCCTACTGCAAGTATTAGAATTAAAAATTCATACATTTTCTTTCAATTTTCTCCGTACTAAATGAATCAGACAGGAGTTGCTGCGCCAGAAGGTGTAAAAGGTGTTGGACAATATGGTCAACAATGTGCTGTCATCCAGCCAAGGATACATTCGCCAACAGATGCTTCTGTGGACTCCGGCAACATCTGAGAACTCATCTTATCTGCAGATGCTGCAAATGTTGGCCCACGAGACTTTGATTTCTTCCATATTGATATTTGGCTTTGAAATCTGGACGATTTCCTAAAATGTGTCACACTCACGGCGAGAAGTTCTGTAAATGTTTCATATAAAACATTTTCCTGGCAATATTTGGCGAAGGGCTGTTCTGGCCGAGTGGCTGGAGGGGTATCTCTCTAATGTCTCATTGTAGTCAAATATAAGAACTTAAAACTTATTAAATGAATTAAGATTTTTATTTGAGCCCGCATTTCAAATTTAAAGAAAAGCAGTTGGTCGTGTATAATATTGTGTCTAGTAAACTATGTTCTAGTGTAAATTCTTAATTTCAGTAAAAATTCAGTTACGTTTTGAAGAAAAAGTGGAGTGTCTATTTTTGTTTCACTCAGTGGAGCTGAAAAGATGTACTTGTTCTGATTGCTTTGTTTAGATTGACTGTGATCACTTACCAGGGCACACCAGTGTCTCAGTTGTAATTGAAAGGCTCAACCCCACGGTCATACGGGTCATAAACAAATATAATAAATGACTAAATATGGCCCCGCCTCTGCACTATGCTCTTTTGAACTTGGCCCTGATCGTCTTTATAGAAACTATTAGAGTTAATTGCAGAGGGCCGTTTGGTTAGATAGGGGTCTGTCAAGATTAAGAGTGGGTGAAGTAGACAATAAGCTACTAAATTGTGACGCTTATGTTGGGGATTAGTTAGCACATGATCAGGTCAGTAGTTTAAAGTCACTAACACAGGATCTCAGTGTTAAGATTCGCAGATTCCCTGAGAAAATAGAGTTTCCTCAGAGCATGGAAATTATGCAACATAAGTCTGTGCATCACTCATCTTACAATAGGCGCTACGTTGATTACAAAGAAGGTAACAACAACAACAATAACAACAACAACAAGTTCTGAAAATGCCGTTTTTGCTTATTTTTGGCAACTTTTTTCTCAAAATCTATTTGATCTGGGTTGTTGCGAAAGAATTACAGTTATAGAGGAGGATTTGCTCTATAATTTAAAGAAAATTTGGGTATTTTATTTTTTATAGAAAAAGGGGAAAAAATTGTCAAAGTTGGGTGCTTTTCCAACGTTACGCTTTTTCGTGCAGTTTTTGACGATCAAATCTTACACAACTATCCTAGTGTATGGGTTCTGCATTCAAAAATAGAAAAAATTGAAGTTTGATACTTCGCATAGGTGGCCAGCGCATAGGTTGCCATGAACAGCGGCTTTGGACAGAATCGGCCAAGGAGCCCTCCTTGATCCATAACTTTTATTTTTAAAAAAATTTCTATCAAAATTCATTGTTTGGGAGAGTGCTGGTTACGATGGCACTAAATACCCATTACTATTTATTTACAACTTGGAAACTGTTCTCCATCGTGGCAGCCCCTTGGTGGCAGTACTCAATATTCTTGATTAACCTCTTCTGCTTCCCGTCTGGCTACTCCGTTTAACCTTTAGCACTCCATAGGTGACAGTGTCACAACTTTTTTGTTTACATCATTTATTAGAAAAGATTATTAGCACACATATATGGGAACATGTTTTTGACAATTAACAATGCTGACTAGTCACAAACATGAGCATTTTAAAACCGACCACCATTTAGTCTGTCAGAAGTAACACAAACCTTTAAGGTTAACTCCCAAAATTTAAAACAAATTTCAATTGTTAACTTTAAGGTGAATAATTTGTGTAAAATATGTTCGTTAATCGTGAAGATGAACCACTCTGCAGGTTACGATCTTAAAACGTGTGTTTCAGGTAAAGCTGTAAGAGCGAATTTTTGGCCAGCACGCAATAGTTTCTCTTAGGAGCAACAAGAGGAGTAAAAACTGAAAAATTCAAACTGATGAATTAAGAAAGGAGTGAGCAGCGAAGCTAATTTAGTGGAACGAGTAAGTGAACTGGGGTTAAGCTGGGAATAGCGGATGTGTCCATTAGGAGAGTGTGAGGAGCTAGTTAAGACAGATTAGTCAGTCTCTAGAAGTAAAACTGTCCTGCCAATAGCCACCACGGAATTAGACCACCTCCACATGGAATATCTCTCAATCTTAAACTAGTATTTAACCAACACCTCCTTAATATAAGTTTGTTAGCTTCTGTTTCCACTCCTTTCAAAAAACAAGTATTGCCATAGTGTATAAATTTGGGCTTACTTTTAAAACGGATAAAGAATCGTTTTGTTGTACCCTCTCAGTTTAAAAAGCATTTTTTAGGAAGCCATTTTCCAGGTAATTCTCGGGAAAAGCTGTAAACACTGTCACAGTGTACGTAATGAACCTTTCTCGTTATTTGGAGTCTGTGACATGCAAGTTCACTTCGTTTGGACACCACAAGACGGCTCTTGTTAGTGTTCTCAAAGTTTACGGTTCCCAAATTTTCTTTATGCTTCAAAAATTTCAGCCATATTTAATTCTCACCAACATTTTACAGTTTGTACAGCCGTACATTACACTGAAATTTAACCTTACAGAGTTGCCCACTCCAACCCCTCCACTCGAACAGCCTTAAATACCCTAGTTACAATTTATGTTCAAGTCTATGAGTCTTTTTCGACGCTCTATTGAGGCACTTCTGTTTGATGAATTTTCCTCAAATCCATCTTATCGGCACATTTGGCTCCTCATCGCTGCTCCTTTCTCCAAAAGTGCCTTTAGTAGACTTTTACAGGGAAAATGTTAAATACAAATTGCAGATGTACATAAAATAAGTAAAAATTAATTTTGAAGAAAATCTCAAAATACTGAAAACTTTGGGTTGACCGAATTCGAACTGAACCTTATAGCGGGATCACTTTATAGACCAAGCAAAATATTAAATTGCTTTGATTTGTTATTTTAGTTCAGTTTCGTTTTTAGTTTCATTTTTGACACATAAAACACAAACAGACTGACGGTTCTCTAGAAAACCAAAAAACCGGTTTCGGGGTCTTCAAAGCGGATGTTTCTGGTGCAACCTTAGTATCGAAAATCTTAGTATACAAAATAACATCTTCTCTTAGTAGAGTAAATGTATATAAACGTAATATATTGCAAAAACTATTTTGTAAAATGCCCTACTTTAGGTAAACCGATACTTTTTTAAATTTTGAAGCTTGTTTATATATTTAATTTTATACAATCTAATGCATATTACATTCATGGAGAATTCGTCACTGTCTAAAATATCACTTTTCCACCTTCAGAGAATTGTTGATTACATTATTATCAAAATACTGATAGCAATTATTATGGATTTTAAGCGGAAAATTGTTGGATGTTGGCGTGGATTGCAGTGGTTAGAGTGTTCCACAACACACCGATCCTATTTATATAAACAGTGGATTGGATCTGAGTGTGTCTGTGACCTGATTTGACCTGCTACAGTGTGCGGCCGCCAAGTTTCTACGATTTCCTGTCGCTGCCTTCATCAGGTGAAAGTTACGTAAATAAACTTACAAAAAAAAACCTGATAAATTCAGTTTTTAACAAATTATCGACAGGATGTTGAATAAATTTTAAAAGAAAGAACTCAATTTTATCATATTGACTTCCGTTGTTATTTTTTTAATTAGGTTATTCGACCAAGTTCTTCATGTCCTCTGTTTTAAGATTTTTCTTTAAATCAGACTGAATTACCCACTGTCTGCCTCATTTTCTTTGACTGGTTTGGCCATCATACTTAAACCAAACTCTCAGTTCCCCCCACAGAAATAGTCTTAGTTAATAGCTTTAGGTTTCTATATATGTGGCCCAAACAGGACAGAACGAAACGATGTCAATGTTGCATGGAGATAACTACGCGCTCAGAGAGATGATTGTTATACGAATCTCAATTACGCACTTGTTGTTCTAGCACAATTCGATTTAGAGCAGAGTTCTCGCAAAAAGGTTGGGGTAGGCTTCTCTGCAAGGTTACATTTCAGTGGCTTTACCACTATTCATAAAGATTAAATATGACTCAAATCTTCCGAGTTTCAAGGAATATTAATGAGTTAGAACTAGGGAAGTGGTGGCAGGGTGCTCCCCAGATATTTCTTTGAGTTCAGGGAAGCACCGCTTATGTATTACCATTGAGAGTTCTATGCAGGAAATATGACGTGGTGACTCTAGTAAATAATTGACTAGATGTGTATTCTGTCGCAATGGACAATAGATACTGGCGCAGCAGTCTGCTGCTGTAGATTGAAGGCCGACCGGAACGTGTGTACGTGGATCTTATGAAGTGGTTTGGTGGATTAGGTTACTAGCAGGTTCCAGGTGGGTCTGCACGTGGATGTATGGAGCGGAAGTTGTTGATGGCATTAAAAGGGAGGTGTATAAAAACTATGGTACGGGGCAAACCGGAAGACGGGTGTAGCTGCACAGTGCACTAACACACAGACCCCTTTGCCAGCCTCTCTCCTCGTGTCTAAAACGCCCAGAATTCGCTCTTTAGAGCAAGGATGGCAACCGTGGCAGGAAGTTGAGTTTCAGTACGTCACTGGTGCAAGCTCTCAGCACCAAAACGAACGCGAAATTTTTACTCTGAACACTCGAATTTCTTTAACTATTCTTTATGTATGACGCAGAAGGAAAATTTGACGTAACAACTTCTATTTCCCCTAAACACTACTAAAATAAATATGGCCTCAGAATAAATTGCAAACTCGAGTATTCAAGTCTAACATACATTATAGCCCTCATAGAAACCGTTCAATTATCTCAGAAAAGTTAAATAAAACTAGAGAAAGTCCTTAAAATTTCCTTAACAACCAATCAGCTGCGGATTGTACACTGTTGTTAACAATACAGATTCGTCCAATATTTCCGCCATCAGCTGATACTACTGTGATCAATTATTTGCTCTCTTAACAATATTAAGATTTGCTTATTTTATGGACAAAGACTTTAATGACTTCATTCTTTTCGACCATTCATGTTACAGTATGATCGTAACTGATAAATACGCTGAATAGCTTTCAGTCTAATGTAGTTTGCCAGCAACTTCTCTATTTGTTTAACATGTAAAGTAAAATTATTTTCCTCCAGCTCATAGTAGTAACTGTTAAGGAAATAAAATATCTAGCATTCAGCAAGTCTTGGTTGTCACTATTGGAAGAGTGGGGCAAAGGGAGAAGCTGTGCGCTTCCTATATCTTAATATCATTAGTGTGTTATACTCGACTGTATGTACATGCCCTTAAAAGGTTTAATTTGTAAAATGTGTTTGCTTTAATTATGATAATAATATAACTCTTATTATTGTGTTGCTGTTTATATATATTCAGTCTTCTTATTTTCCCCCTTTAACCCTAACAGTAACAATAACAGCGGGAATTCATAACTAATCCTAAACATTTAAATCTAATTATTTCTATTACTGGAAAAAGAAATACTTATTTTGGAAAGTAGCGACTTGTTAACATAACTTATTAATAAATAATTTCTAAACTCCAGTCGTTATGAGTTCAGTGTGAAATTATCCAATCCAATACCATTCTTGCAATTAAATTGTTTTTAAGTAATTTTGAGATAAATTATCATAAAAAGAAAGCTGTCGTTTATCCTACTCAAAATTTAAGTTATCAGCAGTCGTGTACCGTTAAACATTTTTATTACTACTCGTATATAATAATAATAAATAATTTTAAATTTTAAGAAAATTTTATTTCTTTAATTGTGGAGAGACAGTAGTTGATTTATTATAGAAATATTCTCAAACAAGAACTGACTATAAATACTCGTTCAATTTTGTAAAGAGAGAAGATGGGATTGGCATAAGCAAATGAGAGGAGCCAGATCTAAATATAGTCGTAGTAAGCCTGACTGAATGGACCAGATTGGAGCAGGTCTGTGTTTGTGAATGAAACTGACCCCCATTCTCACTCTCCGCCAGTTCAGCCTCTCCCGTTTTTCGTCTTTAACTGATTACTGCACCGTATCAGAGTAGGTGACGAGCGCATTTTAGCTCTTAGGTTCTCACCGGGAAGCCAACTTGGCTTCTCCCTGGATTCCGTCGCTCTTGGAGCCTTCTAGCGCAAATCGTTTGGAAAAGCGCTGGAACTTAATGAAAAGGGGGTGTTTCTCCCTCTAGAACCTTAAGGAGCGGCTTAATAAGGCTCGATTTGCTACAGTGTCTGGAGATCAGGGGATTGAGGCAAATCCAATTCTAATCTAAGCTCTCTTACTCCTAAGACAATTAATATTTTTTAAAATTTGGAATTAAAAAAAATGACCAACCAATTTCTCGAAAACCACCACACACACTACAATGGCTGTCTTGAAGCTTCTCATACGACTAATCAAAAATAAGGACCTAGCATGAAACTGTTAAGTCCAAGTATAGGATGGATTTCTACTTTTGAGCTTAGTTGCTATTCTTGTCATATCTAGAGCTTTTATCGAGGAGTCGTTGACAGTTCTCTCCTGAAAGTAGAAGTGAGAGGACTATCTTTGGATCCGATTACTAATGATGTCCCAGGATAGACTGACCGCCCGCTAGGAAGTCGAGGATAAATATCTTACAATATCGCCTCGCAGTTGTACAATACTGTGCATCTTCCTCCTTTAAAGTGGCAGCGCGCCGCACCTTGCAGAACCAAAGAGTCGGCTAATTAAGCCTACACCATTTCCTTGCTTGGATGACCCGTCATCATCTTGTCTCATAAAACTGTTTTACACATACTACGGGTTTAGAGAGCTTCCTGTAATGTGTTCTTTTTCCGTAAATTGTAAGGTTCTACCACCTGCATTATAAAATGCAATGCTGAGACTTTCAGTAAGAGAAAGTCGTGTCAGTGTGTCGGATTGTGGTGAATGAATGCACTACGAAGAGGCTCTTACACTAGAGCGATTGGTGGTTCATTCATAAAAACGAGTCTCCTCTAGTCCCATTAGTGTGGGTAAAATTCTATAAATACACACACATACATTCTCTACCACACTGACAGTAAACCTTTCAAGTGGTGGGGGAGATTTAACAGTACTTGTTCGAGAGGGGATCTCTCAAAAACGTAGCGTCAGTAGTGTGCTGTCAGAATTCGTTGGGAAAGTACCTTGCGAATTTCTCCAAATTTTTTTTTTGTTAAAATGTGTAAAAAACTGATGATGACACCTCAGACAATAAGTTGAACAATTGTTTTTTGCCCACTTGGTGCTTCGAAGATATTTTTGTGCGTTAGTTTTTTTAAGAGGACACTATTTTTTTTTTTCATGTTTAAATTCTATTTTTCCACGACTTTTAATTACATTATGAAGATTTCTAAAATTAAGTTGTTAATTTATAAATTTTGGAAATGTGTAGAAAACGAAGGAAAAAATTAAGAATACAGCCTTATTATTTTTCCAAATTTGGGGATTTGCAAAACAGTGATTTTCATTTCAAAAACTGTATAAAAAGAAATAGTGGTAGTTTTTGAATTTTTTTTTTTTTTTCTGTCTTTGCAATCTTTCTGTCAAAAGCGAATTTTGGAAACACAAAATTCGATTAATTTTTTTTTACAAAAATAAAAACCAAAATAAAAAAGCAAGAATATTATCAAGGCAGTTATGGGCATAAAGGGTATGCCGTCCTTTACAAAACCGAAAGGTCAGTTCAAATTTCATTTAGTTTTTATGTTCAATTTTGTTAATTTCTCTGAACTTTTGTAAAAGGAAGTATTGCACAATTTTGAGTGCACTGTAGCCAATTGAAGACCCCTTTAAACATGAATGCATGCTAATAGTTGTGAGTAAAATCAGAGCATAACGCATAAATGCAAAATCGTAGAAGTTTAAATTTGATATTTAGTTTGTTGCTACTAATTTGATGCTAATACTGATAGATTTGATACTAAAAAATCAATTGGATGTGCCATATTAATGAATAGATTTTTTCACTTATTTTCTCTTACTCTTAAAAAAAAGGAGGTATTGCAATCGTGCTAAATTTTTTATACAGGTTTTTCATTGTTTAGTAATAAAGTTTTTGAGAGCTCCTGTGTGTACTGAAGGTGCTCAAGTTTTCACTCAATCGCTGCGAGTCCAAAGTGCTTGTTTAAACACCATTCCAATGAGTTCCTTTATTTGCTCATTTCGCACTTGATCTTTCAATTGAAACATATTCCCAGAGAAATTCTATTTAAGACCCTGAATATCTGGTTACGCATTTTTCCTTTTTAGTAAGATGCATGGTCCTATCACTAGAACAGTACCAATGGGAATGAAATGATTTGCTAAAATTTTTTGACTTTTGCAAAACCTGTTTGCGAGAAATTAAGTGACCGAAAATTAGGATTTCCTGCCATGTTTCCGGAACTGTTTATACTGAGAAAGCAGCAACTCGAATTAAGGACTGAACAAGATTAGCTTCCGAGGAAATGGATAGGTTCTGTTGCGAGCCAAACTTGAGTGTTTTTTATTCGCTCCCCAGTCTTTATTTTCTTGCAAAATGGCTTCAGTGATTTACCTCTGATTTTCGTTGGAAACGTTGAGAAAATCCATTATTGCGTCTCTTAATTTTTTCGGAAAATTTACGTTTTTTAGGCCTACTGTGAAAATGGTTTTTAGAAAATGATCTGTTGGTGTAATTGGAACGTAGATAACAATTTGCTCAGACTCAAAATAAACAAAAGCCGTAACAACTGAAGCTTCGTATCGGTAAACCTGTGGAAGCTCAGCCGTCAAGAACCGGAAGTACCCCATTTTGCTGATGTTTTGTCCCCACTTTTTATGGATTCTCTCCAAAATTTCTTTTTGTACTTTATAAGCTTCTTTCTGCCACATTTTTGGCTCTCCAAAATGAGATATATTCTAAAACACAACGCTTCTAAAGTCTAATGTTCTGTAAAATGTAATGTGTAATGGTGGTTCAAATACTTTGTTAAAATTTCACCATTGATACAAAATTCTTTATCCGGACGAACAACTTCTACAGTGCAGATTGTCCACTTTGTTTAGTGAGTTTTATTTATTTATTACAAGGAAATGCCGGAAGTCTAAATGACCAACTCTATTGGCACAATGTTTCATTTTAAATTTCCACCTTAATACCTAAACACTTTTATTTGAAGAAAATTCTTCCCGAGAATTCGATTGTTTGTTCTATTTCATTTACTCCTACCCTAGTAAGACAACTTTTTTGTGTTTGTATCAGCACAACTCTAAAATCGAAAATCTTTCGGTAACTTCAAATTCAATGTTTCGTTTGCAATTCAATGATTTTGTAGGCACTTGATCAACTTGGCACTTAAGTGCTTTTTTTACGATTTTTTCGTGCTGAAAACTGCATATACACTTTTATTAGAAATATTTTCCCAGGTGGTTCTGGGTAAGCAACTTGAAGTACCCCTCTAAGTGGCCACTTGAGTACAGTGTATGGTTTCACCACCTACAACGTAAACTTAAGGGACTGCTTGAGTTCCAAATTTGAAAGGAATTGGTTAGCTAGAAGGACCACTGGCAATTACTTATTTGTTCGAGTAATTTTATGCAGCCCAATTCCACGTAGTAAGTTATGGCAGTTTTTCGTTTGTGACGTCCGGTGAATAGGGGCAATTTGTAAAAATCATCTTTTTCGTAAAAACGCAAACTTGCGATAAAATCTCAAAATCAAAAATCTGCACGATTACATTACCTTTTTTTTCTTTTAAAAGCAGAGTAAAAAGAAAATAGCAACCGGAGGAAGAGCTCCATTCATAAATAACGGTTTGCGAACAGAGAATTTCTCGCTAATACTAATTTGATGACATGCTATTTATCGGACCGATTGATATGAGTTGGCGCCCCAAAACAGATTCCGAATAAAGTGATGTATTTTGATTTGAAGATAGATACTACTCTAGTCTCTGCTACTTCCGGGCGTTACCTTTCAGGTTGCTTTAGATCCATAGTCTGCGATCCACATGGTGCCTTAGTAACTAGATACATCCATAAGACCAGCTGTTGAAAATCACAATGTGACCAAGTCTAATGTACTGATTCATTTTTAATTTACCAGCTTGGGTTTCTACTTTCATTTCTCATTGTTCGTAAGAAGTAGTGATAAGAATTTTATAATTTTTAATTAAATTATAAAATTAAATAATATAGTTTGCTTCACTATTAAAAATGTTCACGGTTATAAAATAGGAATTAAGCCACATTTTATAAGTAAATTCTTAGGGAAGGCAGTGAAAGATGTGGTGGACTCTTACGAAACCGGAGATGAGCTCTGCCTGCAAAAAGTAACAAAAAATAAAGTAATGCTTATTTTTTCAGCCGAGCTTCAAGTCCAACTACCAAATTAGATAGACTGAGGCCTCAGTCGTATAGCAAACGTATTTTACTGTAAATTTCTCATATTAACTATTAGTTAAAAATGCAAGGCCAGGAATCGAACCTTCTTAGCTTTGCAGGCCTCGCCTCTAACCACTCCGCTATCGTGGCGCTTGTGCAGCTGGAAGACAGAACGCTGTGCACGGAGTGTATGTAGCAGCATGTTCATTAGCAGGCAAACTGAAACTAAAAATTTTGCTTACCTTATCTACAAAAGATTAAAATCTTTTGCATTTTATTCATAATAATTAGATTCATCCACATATTGTATTGTATTAGGCGTATAGTTATGTCCCAGAAATGAAATTTGGTTGCGGATCTATTGTCTTTTGTCGAAGTAGTCAATGCTAATTAAAGCGACGACTTTAAAGGAAGATGAATTGAAGATGAACTCGTGGGTTCTGCAGACCCTGTGTGTATTGGCTGAATGTCACTGTTTTTTAAACCGCGGTAGCTCGCATGTTTATTGGAACACTTCTTCCAGGATTGAAGTTATGCTCGCCTCTACTGTGCCGTTTCAGTACATTGTACGGTTCTAGCGCCTGTATAATATTTATTAGTATACAATTTATAACCAAATTCATAGATCGAAGAACATGAGCCGGCCGGAGTTGAGGCTGCACTAGTTCTCAGCCAATCGCCCGAGGGATACATCAAAACTTTGGCATGTAAGCTCGAGCTTGGGTTTGAAATATCCTCTCTAGGAGTATTGTCTAGACAAGCTTTGACATCACCTTTTCTTCAATTTTATTAACCTGAACTTGTGTAATACTGAAGCCAAACTATCTTAGAACAAATTTTATTTGGTAAATTGTGGTAAGTCATTATGTGGTTACACCAAATTTTTGAGATGCCAGATGTTTGCGCATGATAGTGTGATTTGCACACTGCAATCCTCTGTGTTATAGCTCACATCCCATTAGTTTATTAGAGGAGAAATTGTTTAAATGAAATTGTATGAAATTTATAATCAGTTCACCGTTTTAAAGAAAATGAAATTTATTAGCCGGCTAAATAAAAATTTTGTACCCCAAAATTTGGACTGAGTGTGGGAAAAGTTACATTCTTGCAGTCATTAAGAAGTACTTTAGTAGCAAAGCTAAATATCTTTTGGAAAAAACTTGATATTTAAGCATTAAATAAAACTTTTCTCTCAACTCATTTAGATTGTGCCAAACTTTCAAAGATGGCTTTTCAGATAGATAGGTGTTTTGACGGTATCCATAATTAGTAAACAAATCTGCTGAGACACTCATGTGACTTCAATTCACTATAACTTATAGCTTACTGTAACTTCTTCAGTTTTTCCAAACACACCTATTTCCTATTAACAGTTAATTTTGTTTAGACTAAATTTACCCATCCATAATATTTTTGATTAATGTAGACCAATTTTTATGCACAAAGTACAAAGCCGTTTGGATTTCCTTAAGTCAGTTTCAGTTGTATGTATTATTACCTTATCTGGATTAATGACGAAGCAATCACATTATAACACTTCATGTCAAATCTAATTTCCAGTATTTATTGTTTTTTATCATTTTTCTTGATCATTTAAATCTGAATTTCTTATTTTGTTTGCTGTTATCCACGAAATTAAACTGCATGATTCATTTTTGTTTTAATTTCTGCTACTTAATGGTATAAAGATTTTATTATTATTTTAATGTGCGTTAACGTAGCTAAGGTAACCATTCCCGGAGCTTTCTTAATAAACGGTCGATTTCCGAATGGTGTTTCTCCATTAGAGACAATACAATTTTTCACCAGACAGTGAGCTGTAAAAGGGAAAACTAAATCTGAGGATAGCACGCCTGGATTTGAACCCGGAACCACCGGTTTACAAGTCCACCGCTTTATCAATTGAGCTGCTGATGCAATCCCTTCTCTCATTTATTTGCGGGAGAGGGTAGTGGTTAGGATTCATTTGAAAGTGACCTTCTGTATAATGTACTGTTTCAACACAGGTAATATACTCTACTTAGTGAACATGGGTTTTGTGCTTAACTATTTCTTGGACAATTTATTCAATTCGAAGTGCAGCAAAAATTAAAATGTGCTCCTGTGTGCCGGTGGAAGGTGTAGAGGATGTAGCGTGGGAGGAGGAGCCATCCTAGCGCGAGAGGTTTTATATCATGATATGGCGCTAATGACCAAGCTACAATAAACAACAATAATGGAAAATAATTATTTACTATGAGTTAAAAGGATAAGTAAATAAAATAATAACACTCATAATAATAATAAAAAGAAAATTTAAACTTAAAAAGTTCTAAATATTTGAAATATTATTAAGAAGAAAATGTGGGACTAAATCTCTAGAATTGAAAGTGTGGCTGACATTCGAAACTTGGAATTGTCAAGATATAAATCTGCAATTTCTATTTGATTAAGGGCAGTTTTGAAGGATGTGATGAGTAGATTTCCTCTGAAGTGCGTTTGTGTTGTTAATTTCATATAACTTGTGCAACTTTTTCAGGAGGGTTTAAAAGTGATGTCAAAATTGAGTTTGAATAAAATTCCTCAACCTTAAGTACCTCTTTGCTTGGTAGATAGTTCTCTTCCTCCAAAATGGCTCCTAGGTACATTAGAATAATTTTTTATTTATAACTTTATCATCTTTTGGAAAGAATCGTGCCAATGCCAGTTTTGGAGAGGAGAAAGCTTTCATGGTGAGCTGCAATTCAGTGTCATGAAGGGTTTTATGAAGTGCCAAGAATTTAAAACTCAAACATTCGTAGTTTGAAGCTCATATTTTGTGAGATGAGAAGAGTAAGGGAAAGGAAAGATTTTGTATTTCTTTATTGAATTGTGATTGACCATTGCCTTTGTACCATTTAACGATGTTTATATTTTATGTTTTTATTATACATTAAAGTTCTATTAACATTATTTTTATTGGTAGTTTGAAGGAAATATTGATTACGGTAGTAAGAGAGGAAATGAAAATGAAAATTGAGAGAAGGTCAAAATTCTCAAGTCACTAAAAATGGGTTAATTTTACCTGAAATATTGTGAATTAATTTTAGTTTCTCTTGAGATAGTTGCTGGCCTATTTTACCAAACTAACCTTTTGGCTTATTTTGGAATCTAGACACGCGCCGAAGGCTGTATTCTACCTTCCGGTCTCCCAGGCGGTTTTATCATTTTGTTCGCTACTAAAACACACTATTGCTGATTCAATAGGGGCTATAGTCTAATAAAGGATTAATCTTTCTCTTACCCTCACCAAGTGGAAGTGTTACGATCGTGAATAAAAAGTTAAGATTTTGAGTCTTTATAGTGAACTGAAGGATATGATGCTGACAGAAGTAAAAAAGGTGTAATTGTTTAAATAAAGTAATGGCTATTCTTTCAGGCGGGCTTTACGTCCAACTACCAATTAGGTGTCGTCGACGGAGGCGACTAGCAAACATATTTTACTGTAAATTTCTCATTTAACCATTAAATAAAACGCAAGGCCTAGGCCGGGAATCGAACCCAGTACCACAATACACTTGAGCTTTGCAGGTCTCGTCTCTAACCGCTCGGCTACTGTGGCGCCTCAATTGTTATTGAGTATGTTGTGTATATACTTACATGTGGAAGGCTAAATTGACAGAGAAAGAAATAATCTAGTTCACAAGACTTTCTTTTGCTCTCAAAGATGTGTCTCACAAATGTTCATCGAACTCGGATCATTTGAATCATATTTAATTCTTACGAACATTATACAGTTTGTAACCGTATATTATACTGTAATGTAACCTTGCAGTGCAATATACCCAACCTCTTCTCGAGAATTTTCGTAGAAAGATTATAAAAGTTTTAATTTATGTTTATATGTATATTACGAAGTTTGCAGGATGGGAGCCGTTTTGGCGAAAGTGAAGACTCTATTTAGTAGATACACCCGGGCGAGGAATCTCTTCGGATTCCATTTCACCCGTACCCTTCCTTCTTTAACAGTGCTCAAAAGCGAAATCCCTGCAATACAGAAATGGCATGTTCGTGGATATCTACCTGCTGCTAGTGTCAGCAAGTACAGTGCGAGTCGGAAACATAAGTGAAGTTGAATTCTCTCCACCAAACTGATTAATCTACTTCTGGTATGGACGAAGGTCCGAAACGATCAGAGATACAGTAAACCAGCGATACTTCTGGTGATGGACGAAGGTCCGAAACGATCAGAGATACAGTAAACCAGCGGTACTTCTGGTGATGGACGAAGATCCGAAACGATCAGAGATATAGTAAACCAGCGATACTTCTGGTGATGGACGAAAGTCCGAAACGATCAGAAATACAGTAAACCAGCGATACTTCTTATTTGTAATAAATTTGTCAGTTCAAATGTTACATTTGGCAAAGGCTCTGCTATATTGCTCTCCAAATACAGAGCAGTTTACAGAATGGCCTGTAACAGACACAGTGAAGGTACAGGGTATGTAATCCAGTAACTGAATTAGGCGGGTATTAGTTTGGCTCTGAGAAGACAATCATTTTCGTACCCCACTCCAGAGCATTGTGCATTGTCTTGGGTGAGTCATCGCTTTTAGACTCCATACTTCTGTCTTGTACGTAATGTCTTCCCTTGAGCCTCACATCCTGGTGTAAATACTCGCAGCACTTTTTCATTAGAATATTTAATCACAAAGTTTCTTCCAACGTTTATTTTATTTATATCGAAACATGAAACAGATCCATTCGCTAGTTAATCAAGTAGGCCGTGGAGTGATGGCACTGTAGTCCAGCAAGTGTTTTATCCGCCCCTAATACGCATTTCTTCGACGTTGGAGATTCTAAGTGCATTTTTTTTCGAAAATTATGTTTCTAATTAGGACAGTATTAGGGGTTCAAACCTCTATTCGCGCAACATTCTCCTCTCATCAGAGTATGGTTAGGACTGAGTCTTGCCCAAATGCCTATCTCCATCGCTATAAGAGCATTTCTCCGCACAATATGCATGCCTCAGATCCCTACAGTACTAAACTTTCCCCTGATTAGGTGTGTGTTTTGAGGAGGCGCTTTCAGCACGGTGAAGAGAATCTCCTTTACTTCCAGTACTGTCACACGCTCCTCTTGTGGCAATAAGTTTGCGCGTATCCAGCTCTGCGGACGTAATTTGTTCGTTCACAACCTCAAGAGACTTGCGGCCATCAGAATTCTTGATTTTCCTCCATCAAATCTGCAAGCGCCTCTTCAACAATACAAAACGACTGCAATAGTGCCAAGGTGCGGGTCTTTAAATCCGATCCTCTTTTTCCTACCGTATTACTTGATCGTCTGCTCATTCAGTTTCCATCTGTAATAAACTTGGAGTTAGTTATATTTAGAACATGTAGGTCTCTAACTTTCATTTGAATTATTTTCCCAGGAGGTTTAATTTAGGCTGTGTTCTTTGTGAGCGGCGATGATAATTCTCTTATAGCCGTTTCATAATTGTAAGCTTCTCCTACCTGCTATTTATAAGTATGAAACCGAAATTTCGAGTTGGAAGAATATAAGTTCACTCAGTGAAGTGGTACGACTGTAAAGAAGTTTTAAGTGGATTTTGACGCCACGCGCGACGCAGTCACAGCAGATTGAACAGAACATCCTCATGGTGCAAGTCGTGTGAGTGTTCACTCCAGATTTTGGTTTTTAAATTAATTTACCAGCGTGGAAATGAGTTTAGGGCTGCTGGGCTGAGTGCGGGCCTCGCTCAGATTGTCCAGAGCCATTGTCTGCTGCTTGAGGCTGATTGCTTTTGATTGGCTCTTTGTCACACCACTCTCTGCTAGCAGCTCACAATTAACAGTAGCTCTATAGTCTTTATTGTTTCCACTTCTATTTATTCGGATTTGAACAAGTATGGCGTTTAATCCATGTTACGCGGCATGTTTTTTCAATGTAGGTTCTTTCTGAACATTTGCCAAATATGTTAAAGACTTACAATTTAATGTCGCCAGTTATTTGTTATTTAATTTATTAATATTTATTTATTTATTTTTATAAATGTTGTTGCTAACATTTTCGGATATGGGTTATTATCAGTTGTTTTCAGCTTTCACTTTTGTTTGAAGCAGTTTATTTTTTCGAATTTGATTTGATTGGGTTTTGAGAAGGTTTAAGTCTACGTTTTCGTTACAAACCCTGGCTGAATAAGTAAGAACGCAATTATTTAAGTTTTGTTTTTAACTAGGCTATTTACTAATAGACGAACCCAGTTATGTCATGATGGGGTTTTAAGGCACCTGCGTCCACTTACTTTGTCGCTGCATTGCTCGTTTAATATGTAGCTCCACGTTTTTGCAACAGGTAGTGTTTAAAAGACAATTTAACATTGTCTAAATCAAAATTGAAATAAATATGTACTAGTTCGTACAATATTTAATTTAATGTTTTCTATTAATGGAATACAGAACTTTTAAGATGATTTTAAGTTTGATGATTAAATTCAAAGAATAGAATTAATGTTGCAATGTGACCATTTTAAAGAAACCAAAGTATAAGCCAAGAAGGCTGTGGATTAGAGAAATCCTTCCTCTGTGAATCTTTTCTACACAGTAGTCGCCTCAACATTTCAACTCGTCATCTCTTATCCCTCTTAATTTAGATCGTCTTGAAATGCCCTTTTAATGAGTTTGTAAGGTAATAATTCTCACATTTACAAGGTCTGCAATTTCCTCATTAATTTGCTAGTTAATTGATTCGACGGGTACAAGGTCGTAATATATAACTCAGATCAGTACCATCAACTTTACCCTCATTGTAACCCTGAATACTCTGACAAATCTCATTTTTGCAAATTCGAGAAAATCGCAGGCGGTTAGTGAAAGTGGCTTACGTGTGATTACTGACGCGGCCGAGTGCGGTAAGTCTAGCATGTGCAGAGTGGGGACAGCAGGTGCCGCGCCAGGTGGCTACCACGGCAACACATGCTGTCTTGCTGTCCGTTACACTGCACGCAGCTCGTCCCATTCAGTGGAGATCTCAAGCTGAACATTCATTGCGGCACGAGCGATAAAAATTGTTACAGTTTCAACAGGGTCCATTACTTAATGGATTTCTCTCATCGCACATCGCTGAGAAGCTCCTCCTCCTACTTAAAGATCTGGCGCGAAATATTCGGAGAAGTTTTCTAACAGTATTGAAAAACTTCTAATACTGGTCTCTTATACAATTTTTCTTGCTTAAATTAGCGATTCTAACCCATTCTTAAAGGATAAACGCAGTTAATTACATCAGTTAAACCGTTAAAGTACTTCACTTTTAAAGTAAATTTTGAAACTTTGTTTATGATCAGCATACTTTTTTTTTAAATTAAATTTATGAAAATGATTATTAATTCGTATTCTTAACTAATTTTCTCCCTAAACTGTTATCTTTCATACACGTGTTGTTACCTTATTGTAAGATTTTTCACTTTTTGAAGGTCCTGAACCATTAAGTTTTTATCTGTAATATTTATTATTTAAAATGTTAACAATTTACTAATTACAATTAAGAAGAAAAGATATTTATAGATATTGACTACACAAAGGTTACGAACGGCAAATAGCATTTTTTTGAAGAATAGAAATTAATAATAATTTTTATGAGGGATGTTATAAGTTACAGTTCTACATGTGTGCAATTATTATTCAAAGTTTAAGGAAAATAATTTGAGCTGTTTGTGAGAAAATATGCACACAAACGAAAAATCAATTGGGCAAAAGGGCACGATGAAATTTGCAAAAGGGTAAAACTTTGTAAGAAAGAGGGGTAACAGAAAGTTAAAAATTGGAACAACTGTGTTTGATTGAATTCCAAAACCTGATCTGTGTGGTCAGTATTCTGATTAACAGCTTTATACATGCTTGGAGTTCTGAAAATGTTTTTAATATTTATTGATATTATTATAGGGGGCACATAAAGAAATAGTTTTGAAAAGATACTTCAGTGGAAAGCTTAAAACCCGGAGAACTTGCTCCCGACCTCAAACCAATTTTTCTGGCAGAAAGTTTTTAATTAAAAGTGATAAGCAATGATAAGCATTAGAGTTTAAACAATTTAAAACCAAATTGTTAAAGACATTTAAAAAAATACGTTACAGTGAAGTCGCATTTCCGACTAATAAAACCTTATCGGAATAGACTATGAGGCAACATTTTCTATTGTGAGGTGCTAGGATAGTTAATGTATTACAGAAAACTCGAAAACAGACAGTTGCTTATCTTCCAACTCAGAATTTTCGCAACAATTTTGATTCTGAAAAATTACATAGGGATTAGAAACCTTAGAGGAAAGCTTCAAGTTCCCTTTTAACATTTTTCATTCGCCTTTCCGGTTTTGTATTTTCATACATTCTCAGGCACATTTTTGTCGTAAAACTAATTTTGCACAAAATTATCAAATACACTGTCTATCAAAGATGATGGCTTTTTACTTCTGTAAATTGCGAGTAAATTTGTAGCAGTTTTATAAAAATACTACTTCGACTTGTAAAATATTTTCAATGCTTTATTAAAACTGTTTTAATAGAAAGCTTGTCCCAGTAGCTCCGAATTCTAACGCTTCTTGGTTTCCTGCAGTTGGGCGCACCATAATTAATAACTCCGCTCGCCCATTTTTTTAAAGGGAGATTCTGCTCTGCGAGAAAATAGTTCTATGGTGGCTCCTTTTGTGTCGGTTTAGATTGCTACAGCGTCCTCAAGTGATGACAACTCGCCCTGGTTCTCTAGGAAGCACTGGGGCCAGCAGCCAGCGATAAACTCACCCCTTATTTCCTCTACATATTCTGCAGAAAATGTCCCAAAAAGGCGGAGTATATTCCTCTCTTACACTAACTTGTAATGCCCAGGCAGAGCGAGGAGTCGGTAGTTAGAAATAATCTCTTCCTGGTACAACATACGTAACGTTACTAACGCATCCCACTAGTTCTGGGAAAAGCGAGAGAAAGAAAGCCTGTAGCTAAAGATAACCTGTTGCAGGAGTCCACCCTACCTGCAACACCCTCCTTAAAGTAACAATTTAGGAGGGTTCAAGAAAGAGTGACCCAGAAAGTCTCTCAAAACTTGCAGTTAGGGATAACTTCTCTCTCGAGTCAGACAACTCTCCCCCGTTGGTAATATCCTACTTTATCACCTAGTAAACATCTTGCTTTCTTGGCAAGCCTTAGGAGGAGGCTCCTTGGGGAAGTTTGCCCTCTCTCAAGCCCGCGTTAAGGCAACTTACTCCAAGCGAACGCTTGGTGGCTCGAGACTCCGTTCTCCGAGGTCAGATGTGTATTTTGCGAGTATTAGGTAGGCTATTATTGAATGCTCTCTGTTTAGTTTGGCTGGGATGCTCAGATGTATGGTCGCACAGATCCCTGAAGGAGTGGCTAATCCAACTCGCTCTCCGGGTAGTCCGAAAAACTTAGGCAGCAACAAATGAACTTAATCAATTTAGTTAGGCGCCAGAAAAAGAAGTAAATCTTCAAGGTGAACAATGTGTGATTTGGATGTGTGTTCAAGTCCTGGGATCGGCCATTATAATTATTTTACACCTTATTATAATGTATTAGTGAATCTTAAGTAAAAATTCATTGTTAGAGATAAATTCTGTCAATTGTATCTGTGGTAAGTGCGGTAAGAGAGAATCTATTTAACTAGAATTAACAGCATAGTTGACAGATTATCGCCTTTCTAGAAGCTTCTTAAAGCTCACTCTCTGAGTACGAGAGAACACTTCCTAGAGGCCAACAGTGTACTAAAAGAAGCTCCGAGCGCCAAACACCTCAAATGTTATGCGTCATAAATAAGAAAAAAAATAGAGGTAAATGACAAAATAATAGACTAAAAACTATTCTGTAATTTTTGCTCACAAAACTTGTTCTAAAATTAAAATAACTACCAACAAGCCTTTTATGCTTTCGAAATATTTACTTCAGCACTGCTTACTATTTAATAAATACAATAATTTTAATAGATTAGGCGATCATTTTTCTGGCGTAGCACATGTATAAGCTTATTTATAAAATAAATAAAATGTGAGCTAAAAGTGGGGGGCGAAATAGAAAAAAGCAAATCGCAAGATGCGTACAGATCGTTGAGTACGCCGTTGGAGTAGTGTAAGCAGCTCAGGGAATACATGATACTGTGCATACTGATAATTTTTACTCAATATTTTCTGCATATTTTTCCTGACAATTCTGGCCTCGTCTAAAAGATCCACTTTTGTATCTCTACCAGAATCTCACTTGAGAGACCCACGCCTTAGTTGGTGGCCATTTGCAAGATTCCTCTTCGAGTGAATAAAGTTTAAACTTTTGATATTTTCTTATTTTGTGTAAGAACTACTTTTTGCGACTATATCGTGCCAGCTCTGAGCAACCGTCAGTAAGTTTGAGGGCTTACACTTCTGAATATTCTCACCGAGGATAAACTTTCTGTAAGCTCTTGGCAGTCACTTTTTGGTCCTGAAAAGCCTGCGCGATCTGCTCCGACTTCGGTAATAGGCTAACCAATTTGCAACCACCTGATTGAGACCCAGAGGTCGTTGTTTACTGAATAACATGCCGTGCAGTTCTTTTTTGGAGCCCCTTCCCCGATTAACTGGCACAGTAACCTCTGTGCTGCACCCCAAAATTCAGTGCTCATTATTATTTTGTAATTGTAATAAACATTTAGATTTCCAGGACAGTTTCCGTTCCTTTATCTTACAAAGAAGAGAAACTACAATAATAGATGTGTTATCGCAGTGTTTCTCTGGCTAGATAACTCGTCACGCTTATCGGGAGGAAATGCTCAACTTGCCGAAGGCTTCTTGCCCCCTCATTCATTTCATGCCCTCTCAGATAAATTTTATCTTTTTTTCATCCTAGAATACGAGTCTATCTAAAAATTATTTTCAAACTAAGATTTCTTAAATCAAAATATAGAATTTATATTAACTATAATTAGCGTTCTATGCCAATTCTAATTTTGTTATACTCTACTTATTTTACATCTACCTATTGACCATTAAATGAGAAAACCTAATGAGGGCCATCCAACGATAACCGTAATTATTCGACTAGAATATGAACCCAAATAACTGTGGATTACTCCTTAGGGAGATTACTCCTTATTATAGTGGTTAAAGGGTAGGGATTAGCTATGCGGTTAGCGTACTCGACTCCCACGCGGAGGTCCCGGGTTCGAATCCAGCTGCTGAGCCTTAGATTTTCTCTTCCTAGGAGCTTCTACAGGACAACACTGTCCGGTGTTGTCTGTAACGAGAGAACACTGTTCGGAGGCCGGCAATGCACTGAAAAAAGCTCCGGGCGCTAATAACCCTAGATGTTGACGCGCCTTAAATCATCATCAAAAAAATAGTGGTTAAAACCAAGGTAGCTTCAGAGAACTCTTTAACAACACATCCATCCTCGTATGTTTGGTTAATATTACCCCTATTATAGAAATGAACTGATACAAAATTGTAGAGAATTAAATTTACTACAATTGGTGTTCTTTTATAGGTTTAGTGCGTCCATTTGCTTACGCGGATAATAAGAACAAACCGATCAGCAGCCTTAGTTAATGCCTTAGTTCCATGAATGCAGACCTTGATTAATAATATACTTTTGTTTACAGATATGCCGACCCAAGTGCCACCTCTTACTCCTGGTACAAATAAAAAAATGTCTGAAGCTCTGAAAGCATCGTACGCTTCATGGGAGAAGGAGCAATTGAAGTTGAATATTGTGAAAGGTAACTAAAAATTGAGAAAAAACTCTTATTATCAGACAACTTTGGTATAATAACATCCTGAGTTTATCTTTTAAAAGAAGAACTCTGTGCTCACTTATTTTATTATTGTTTAAGTGCAGAAGTCCTACCTTGCGCTATCCACAAACTCTCTAAGAACATTTGGTTCCCTCGCAGAAAAATAAGAACAGCACGCAACAACGTTAGCCAGTTTGAGCTAACCCCAAATAGTAGCTCAAACATCATCTATCTCTGCAATCCCCTGTAAGTGCTGTTTCATTCTTTGGAAGTGTCTGGGTGAAAATATGGTTCGTGTTGTTAGGCTGGGATACCCACAGAGACGCTAAGATACCTTAAGAAGTGGCTTGTCATTTCTCGTTAGGGAGAAGAATTTCCAGAATCAATGTACTCGTATTTTGTAGATGAGACTGGTGTGTACATCCGTGAGCCCCTCTTTCAGCATGTGAGATATTACAGTTTAGGGTGGGTTGAGGTTCAGGCCACCTCGGGGCCATTAAGAAGACGCTCAGATGTTTTTTTCAGTGACAGTCACTGTTTAATGGACTTTGTCTTGTGTGATCAGGAGGCTGAATCTTGCTAAAATACCCAAGGAGTACCTGAAAAAAACGCTATTTCAGCAACGGGAAGTTGTCATACTAAAACAAACCTGTATGCACTTTGCACCAAAGCCAGTAGCCTGATACATTTTGAATGAATTGAATGTAGTTTTTGACGGTAAAGATTTGGATTTTGTTCGGAACGAATTTACATTCAGTGAATCATTCTTTCCCATCGTTACAGAATAGGCACAACATCGACTGTTATTCTAATTGAACTTCCAGATTTCACTAGAGCACCCACTTTTCTTTTTATATGATCCTTTCCTGTAGGAGGTAACAGATGTTTTTTGTATCTGGATATTATCCATGTTGGTGGCGACCTGTTATGACTACCCAGCATTGTTTGCAATAATCCTGAAATGGAGGGTACTGGTATCTTTAAGTTCTAACAGATTTATTGGTATACCAGTACTTTTGATAGGGTTTTGCTCGAACAGCTTCACGTAATGTCTCATCATCGTCACGTGGTGGCCATCTTGGACCGGTCTTGTATTTTAAGATCGGTTTGTCACTGTAACGCTGTAACAAATTAACGCTTGACACTTTAGGTTATACAAGGCATTAGTTATATTTCTATTTCTGATTTCTACTTCTACTTCGGGCTTGAGTAGATTCCTTGATAATAACAATAATAATAACACTGTATTTATGCAATTTTGCATATTACAGGGAGTCAGCTTCGTATATTTTTTGTTTTACATCCAATACATTTCCTGTAGAAATAAAAGAAATAAATGAAAATGAGAATAGTTAGTTAAATAAATTAATAGATAAATAGATAGCTCCAAATAAAGTAAAATAACTCAAAATAAGTTTCACGCAAAATCTCTTCTTTTAACTACAGCCAACACTTACTATCTACAGAACGCTATAGATTTTAGTTTATTCAAATCAGTAATCATTAACAAATTGACTGAATTTTCTTCCTCGCTGATATTTTTATCAATGTATGTTTGTAGGAATTGGTCTCTAGATAATTTATAATACGGACATCTAAAAAGTACATGTGAAAGGGACTCATATTCATTACAATTACACATTTCACATTTTTCCTCCGCATTAATTATGTGAGACTCCCCATCAATATACAATCTTACAAGGGTTTTATTTGACAGTCTTAATTGGGCGACAATTCTAATATATTTGAGATTACAATTGTATTTAAGGTATTGTTCGCCACCAGAGTAGATTCCTGGAGAGGAACATAATATGTGAAGAACTTCTTTTTGGTTACACAGCATTACTTTGAAACTTTATTATAATTTCAATGCTATAAATGTAAGCCAAACGTCATAAAATTATTGCCTCATTTTTATTTAATGCCAGGCAAAACTTTTTCCCCATATTAAATCTGAACTTTTTCAAAAAATGCACAAAATTTTTTTAAAAAAAAAGTAGATCCAGTTAGGAAACACACTTTCCCTACCTAATATTACACAATGTGTAATAACTGAAAGCAGATAGGGTGACCGACACGGGCTGAAGATTCCTTACGTCACCCTAGTATTGTATCTTTTATTAACGTGCCTAACTCGCAATATATCAAAATATTGCCCAATTTACTACAATTTATAGCATTAATTTATTTAAATTTCATTAGTTCATGGGAATATCATGAATATATAGATAAATATAATAGATAACGTTCAAAACTGTTTTAAACTAAGTTTTTAACGATAGATTAGAGAGGACACGAAACTGATTTGTAAACAAAGACATGAAACTAAAGAGAAATGTATTTCTAGTCTGAAAACTAGTCTAGGAAATTAATATTAATAATAATTAGCGAGCGCATCTTTTTTCGGACGAGTCATTAATAATATTTTCTTTTGCGGAGAGTAAGGGGTTGTACAAGCTTAGTCCTAGCAATGGCATAAATTTTGATCAGTAATTTGCTCACATTGAGCAAGGGATGAGGCTGCAGACGCAGGTACAAATATCTTGTGCATTGAGTGTGTTCCGAAGGCAATCTCCCACTTTAGGGTGGCGTATTGAAACTGATTCAAAATAGAGAAAAACCTCAGCATTGGGCGTGGCCTACAATCTTGTGGTAGGGATGGTGGGCAACCAATCATGCGTCTCTCACGGTGTATCCCCACTAAACTCCGGGGGTACACTTACTGGCTACAAAAATACATCGCATTCTTCATCCCTAGCTTACAGTCTCCTAATATATTCTGGACCCACTTACCTGTATGACAGAATTTCATCTCATATTACCTTTGTTTCTCGCCTCCAACGTCTTTTTAGTACAAATAATTCAATCCTGGAGATTTTCGAATGCTTCTTATGCGCAGTAGCTTTCAAGTGTTTAACAAAGAGGTTTGTAGGTGGTACTTCAAATTAGTTTGCTCATGTGGTTATTTTGCTTTAAGTTTTGGTATATTTGAATGGTTTAGGTTTATTTTGCAATACTATTTTGCCATCATTTCTTTTAGCAACAATTTTTATATGAAATACGCATTTTCACTTGTTTTTAGCACAAAAGCCAATTCATAAATGTAAACTGCACAGGATTTAAATAGTCATCAGTTAACAACTATTTATTATTTTATTTTTGTTCTGCTTTTGCGGTTCCTGCGCCATTTAGACAGGACATAATTCCAGGAACCTGGAAAAGTGTGAACACTATTGCCTACTGTCAAGTTTGCCTTCATAGTACTCTTTTAATTGAACAAAAAATAAAACTGCACCGAACTTTAAGTAGGACAACTAAAAGTTATCATTCTTGGTGTGCAGGTTCGAAACTCTACCAGCGTTATGTGCACATCCTGCAGGTGGTAACGTACCCTACGAAGCGACCCCATTCTCAACCAGTTTGCACCTTGTTAACATCTAATTACACTCCCCATTTATCCAATCATACCTGCACGTGTGGTCACCTTTACGTTCAGGGGGATTTATCTTCACTGAGGAAATGTTTTGAACTCACCTGAATACCCTCAAAGATTTTATCGCAATCTGTGTGCGCGTCAGAGAGTTGTATCTCAAACATAGAGTACTAAAAAACTCTGCCTTGATATCCACTTTGTCTTCTTCGATGTTAACATTTCAACTTCAGCCGGTAGTGCGACTTTCACTGAGACTGTTTCCAAGGGGTTTCCCTGCTTACCTTCATTTTGCATCCACTGTATTTCTTTGAGGACAAAAGCGATGCCTCCAAACAAGGGCATTGGATTTCAAATATGTAATACATTTTCAAATTGAAAAGGTGTTTTGCTAAAAGTGTGCATTGATAGGTAAAAAAGTAAATCGATCGAAGCTTTTGCACTGGCGCCAACTTAGTATTTTCCAACTTCAAAATTTTTGAATTTATAAGATGGCTTCCGTAGTGTGGAGGAGAGTCTTTACGTAGGTATTGGCTGTATGTTTTCAGGAATAAGTTAGGAAAAATTTATGTTTCTTTTCAGTCTAATTCCATCCTTTACTGCTTGGGCACATTCATTAGGATTTAAAGAGCATTTTTGATCTCCAATAATGTAACATTATAATTAAATTTAATTCTTTTTATAGTCAATATTTTTATTCAGATAACAAAATTTGTTTCTATTTTATTTCATTTTCAAGATAAAGAAATGTTACTAGTAATACTGTAAACTTGAATACACGTAGTATGTACAAGAACTTAAGTTATCTATGCTAAAGATAGAAACTTAAATAAATGATGAATGTGCAAATTCTTCAAGTGTAGGGAGAAAAATGATTGTTTAAACGTAATTCCCCTTGAGTTTTCAAGAAATGAAACAAACACAACGATGGCTGTTCACGCCCACTCAAGCAATGATCTTAAGCAATCAACGTTCGCGGTGTTCAAATAATTCTGTGATTTACTGTTCTCACATACATAGACACATCATTTTCTTCCTAATGTTAAAACAATATTTCAAAATATAAACAGGGTGACCAGAGTTATATGCTCCACTCACTTTTTTTTTAAACGGCGGGAAATTTCGAAAAAATAAAAAACACGTATTTAATCATTTTTAGTATAGTTTATTTTCAGTGATTGACCAATTTTTGTAAACCGGATATCTCGAAATACAGCATCCAACTTCTTTTTTCAAATGGAACGTTATATTTTTTTTTTGCATATTTTTATAGTATTTGAGATCCTAAAAAAAATAATTTCATGAAATTTGATTTTTTAAAAATCTAATCATAATAAAAGAAAAAAAAATAAATAAATAAAAATAAAATGAATATAATAATAAAACAAAATGACCTGAAGGGCTTGAATGAAGGTCATCCAAGTATGGCCATCATAAGACGGTTAATTCAAAGTTCCGAATGTTGCCCAGTTTATTGTATGACCAGGTAGCCACGAGACCATGTGGAGGATGGTCGGAAAAGTTGAAAGACTAGGGACAAGTTGAAAGACTAGGGGCACAGTTGAAAGATTTTTCTATAAAAATAGTTTTGACGATTTTAATGTTCAATTAAACTTCATAAGATGGGCAGATGATTGTATACTTTTAAGTAGGGCGGAAGATGCTGACGAAATCCTTGCTCATTTCGAGTATTTTGAGTGTTTTTGAAGAAATTGTAGACACGTTTTATGTCGGTGTGGTAATCTTTTACCCAGCACGTGATTGTTCAAAATAACATTTTTTAATCTAAATTAATATGAGCGGAGGTCGCTTTTCCTCATACTTTGTTCTTAAATTCTCTTCATTAAAAGAAGAAGTAAAATAAATTGTTTTCCACAGATTCTGAAATTTCTCATCATCATGGAACAAACTCTCATTCAAGTTTTATTACGCACTTTTTCCTATTTACATAAAATCCTCATGAAAAGTCGTTCACTGTTCATTTCTCGTCGTCCTCCATGTTTTTAAAGACATCCATAACAATCGTTCGCGCCTTTATGCGTCGTTTACGATGGAAACAAACGTCTGATTCTTATTGGCTGAACGCTCTGACGTTATGTAGCTTGTCGCATTGTGATTTAGTGGTGGAAGAAATCTGCAGCTTACAAGAGAGTTGTAACTATCATCCCAACATTCAGTATTCAGAGAACACGGTGTTAGACTAAGAGTAGTGGCAGCAATAGACAGCCAGGGTTCAACCTGTATTTTTCCAGTTCTTTCTTTCAGCCCTCTTAAGAAAAATTGTACCAATACCAATTTGATGTTTTTTCTGGGAACTCACCGCTTTTGGAGAAAATATCAACTATAACCCCAAAGTTACCTCTTTACTGAGTAGATTTTTCAGATTTATCGGAATTTCCTTAACCTTAGAAGAGGGGTTTCCTGAACATGAAAAAACTGGTTTGAAATTAATCTGCGTTTAGTGATCATCATCATCCACAAAACTGAAAATAAAACTGTTCGGATTTGATTTTGAAATTGACTTTGATGAGGGAAGGATTTGATACATCTCTCAGTCGCTACTTTTCCAGCTTTGGACTGTACTCTCTAAAACAGTTCAAATATACTTTGAGATGAAATGCAATTCAGACGTTTATGAATTCATGGCTTAAAAGAAATTCTAGGAAGGATGATTTGAGTAAAGTTGGAGGCATTTTCGATTATAAAGTATTTAATTATGCAAAAGTATTCGACCTCCACATTGAACCTACTTCCGCTCACCATCTTCAATTTATTCAATTTTCATTTATCGATCCCGTCTCCATTTTGTGCTTATCGAACAAGAAATATCTCGGTTTGAAACGAAAACCATCTATTATACCTCAAATATTCAAACCATCTGGCAGAACAGTTTTGTAAGGGTTGATCGTCAAAAACTGCACGAACAAGTGTAATGTTGAAAAACCCATCAGCGCCTCAACCGTACACCGATTTCAATGAATGAGGTGTCTCTCGATCCAAAATTTCGAGTAGAAGTGCTTTTTGGGGGACCTGCTGCAGGATCGGAGTTAGCCCCACATTTGTGAGGCCCCTTCTGAAACTGTTAATAATTTTTATACAAACTGCGAACACCCGGAAATACACATAACTGTAGGACTATCACTTTTATCAGAAACATTTTCCCAGGAAAATCATCAAAGACGATTGAGCGGGAGGATTGAAAGCTATATTTTGCTCTACTGTAACTTTTAAACAATTTTATGCCATGCATTCCCTGTTAAGTATTGAGAAGTTACAAAATTTGAACTCAGATTCTGAGTTTGAAGATAGATCTATCCGACAAAAACAAAAGCCTCAATTTTTCGTTTTTTGGAGTATTTGAATACGATTTCTTTACGTTTATTGCGCTACTTGTTCAAATTTAAAAAATGAGGATGTGATTTAAGTAAATATGTGAAATTACATATTTCAAAAACCCTTGACTAATCAACTACTTGTTGGAATAAAATAGTTTCAGAGCATTTCAACTTCCAGAAGGCGTTCGTCGTAACATTCTTATGCCGTCAACTCAGATACAGACCTGTTGCTTTTGTTTGAAATTCTATTGGTTCTTAAGAAGGAGTTCAAATGTTCTTTAAGTCTCAGTGATTTTATATTGAAGCAGACTTGAAATTTATTGAAACTCGAAGTTACAAGATAGCATTGAGGATTGATGAAAAAGTGGGAATGGGTCGAGTTTGACACTCTTCAGCATTGATGCCCTGTCTCTGTTGCAGACCCAAGGCACTGGAGCGAGGTGGAAGTGGCCCACTGGCTGTCTTGGTCCATAAGGGAGTTCTCCCTGCAAGGAGTCAAGGTACAGTTTAGCCCTAGCTAACGTATTTCTGAGTTTTGTAGGTGTTATTCGTTATAATTCGTTTTCATTTTGATTTATTTGATAGGTGCCACAATTGTACATGCGCGGCAAGGACTTATGTGCAATGCCAAAAGAAGCGTTTCTTTCCAGAGCGCCGCCATACATGGGCGACATCCTGTGGGAGCATCTGGAGATGTTACAGAGAGGTAAGTTCGAAGTCAAGCAATCTTCCTAGTTCCAGCGATCCTGTGGAATGCTCGTAGCGTTTTACTATCTAAATTGTTCTTATATTACAGGGTACTTAAGTTTCCCATTTCTTTTACTCCTATTAAGAGAAGTATTGCGATCATAGAGAAGCATACACTTTCAGGTCCCCTGAGTCGGAGAAAACGTGGATTTAAGGGAACTGTCTGTCGTGATGTATCTGAGTGTAAACAAGTTCAAAAGAAAACCTGACTTTATATTTCGTGATCGCCTGATGGCATGATGGAAATAACTTCATCGATGTGTTAGCCGACCCATTATGGTCATCCTAGGATGGTCTTCATTCTGTTTTTATGAATTGTTTGCAGCTTAGTTATTTCTTGCCAGTAGGCAGTGGTAAATTAAATAAAGGTTTATAAATTAAAAATAAAGACAAATTACATTTTTTAAAAACATATTTCAAGTTAAATAAAGAAAAAATTAGGTCGAACTCAAAACTGATGTATGAAAAGTAAAAAGAAGAAATAATTTTAAAAAAAAATAGTTTAAAGTTTTATTTAATAATAATGTAAATCAATGCATACTTAATCACAAATTTCCGGCGTAGAAAGGTGAAGGTTACCTGACTGTTATAATGGTTGGCCGTTTAAAAGAAATAGGTTACATTTTAGAAAGGAAATTAGTAATTCGTTTTGAGAGAACAAGTTTAAGACTCGTTTATGTACAGGTATAACTATAGATATAATAATCTTTTGTTTACATTTTATTTTGAATATTATATATATAGAAGCTGATTAGAGTGAGTCAGTGAGCATTAAAGTGAGATTTGCTCGCCAGGTATCCACATCATGAGATATTACGTTGGGATGAGCAAACAATTTGGTACACTCTCGTGACTAGCTTTTTCTTTTTTTTGACTTCTTCTGAATCGGCTGTTGCCCAGTTGGTCCAGGATGCAGCCGTGACGCCCACTCTCACAGAAACAGTTATTGTTGAGCCAAAAGTATTTTCCAATGACAAGTGGTCTCAAAAACGCATTTATTCTGTAGGAACTCAAGGTTGAAAATTTACCGCACTACTTCCTCTTACCAGGTGGAAGTCTGCGTTCTACCAATGTGTCTTGCAAATTTACCCTTCTACCATCTATTGTACCAGGTACAAACTCTACTATTGATTTTAAACCTCACACGCGGTTGAGCATGACATATGGCATAAACCATGCTCCTTCTATTAAAAGTTAATAAAGTTAAACTAGCATGCTGGACTAGAACCCAGATTTTCGAGTTCTAAGCCTAGACAAGAATCCAGAAAAGGCAAAAATATTTTGCCCCTCAACATGGCCAAAAAAACACGTTTTCAGCCCTCCTGAACATGAAAGAAATGTTTTTAGGGCATGATTTGTGTAAACAGAATATTTGAATGATGAAGATTCGCATAACTGGCTCAGTACTTAATTAAAATTTTTGAAGTCATACTCAAAGACTCAAAAGTTGAAAAGGCAACTTTGCGAGTATAACTAAGTCACAGTCAGATCCCCTGATGGAGCCACAAAATCGAAATGTAAAGCGATTTGTTTTTGAGATAAGTTAGGACAAAGATGGAGGTTTTCGAAGCAACAAAAGATTCTTTAAAAACTTCTATGGAAGTTCAAAATTTATTTTCTGATTGTCAAACTACCAAGAGAGTACAAAATATTACTTTCTTATTAACACATTCGCTTTTATACGGATACTTTAAATGCGATATACAAACTTGAGAATTTTATTAAAATTATTTGAATAATTTCATGAGCAAAAGCGCATGAAAATGCAGATTAAAAAAATGCCTAGTAAGAGCAGATCGCCATTTTCGCTAAAAACCCTGACGATTCGGATACTTATTGATATCTACTTACATTATGGTTATCTTTAGCTATCCAAATTAGGTGTAATAATGCAGCGTTTTCTTAGAAATAATAATAATCATCGCACTCATATAGCATGATTTTACTTGTGATGTAGTTAATAGTCCTATCAGTGTGTAGGTGAGGCTGACTTTAGGTTGAAAACACATTAAACTGGTGGGAGTAGATTTCAGTCTGTGCTTTATAGTTCAACAGTTTCGATCATAGTGTGTATAGAGTTGAGTGAGAGACTAAATGTTCACAAAATGAAATTTAGACAAACTATTGATTTGATGTAAGGTTTTCACTACTCATTACTATTTCAAAAGTTTGCTGTAATTTAATAGAAATTTAAACTAAAAACACACACATTCAGATACTCTAATATGACAAGTTACTACGTATTTAAACAAGGTAAGATATCAGCAAAAAAATGTCAACATATTTCTTTTGATAAAATGCACTAAAGATTAATGTAAATTCCATTGTAGGGCACCACAGATGTTAACTGTACTAACTAACGAAACAGACTGGCATTTTAGGAAAATTTTTGATTTATTTATATACACAAAGAAGAAAGCACTTAGGGAACACCGGAACGCGGCGTCCGCTCGGAAGAAGGGGTCATATCCTACTGGGCAGTGTTACCGGATCCTGAACAATACCAGTGTTTGAGGATATCCTCACTCACATACTGCCCAATACAATTCCTTCTTTATTTAAGTAGGAAAAAAGGTTATTTTTGTTCATTTTTAAATTAATTCTAAATGATACTTTGAATTTAAATTATTGTTAAATTACATTTATACTCACTGACTTTAATTCCGATCTCTAAAACTATGATTTTATTAACTAAATTTAACAGAATTAGAATGTTGAAGAAATAGATTGTTAAAACGTGTAGTGAATAGGTGTGTTATTCAACCCAGGCAACCAACTGGAATGCTAGAAAGGAATTTCTAGCAAAAGTAGTAAATTTTATCTATTTTTTCCCTTTTTTCGAACATCTACTTCCAAAACTAGCCGATCTAATATGTATGATCAAGCCCCGGCAAAAAAATAGAATTTTTGAAGTAGAAAATAAGGAAATTCTTGTAAACTCCGAAAATTTTACAGAAATTCCTTTAAATCAAGTAAAATTTAAGCCTTATAGACTTATAATAAACTGCATTGTTTACTCTTCTGTCCTATTTGTTGTTTCAAAACTTATTCTGTTTCAATTTAGTTCCCTGTATAGTCCAATATTTTTAGTCGTTGAAAGCTTCAGTCCATTAAATTTAGTTCCCTGTATAGACGCATCTTTGAGTCCACTTTTTCAAGTGTTTGTTGAAAATCAGCCAACTAACTTGGTTCATCCAAAACTTCACATGATCTGCTTGCAGATCGCGAGCTCCAATATACGAACTGTCTCCATGTAACTAGTTAGATAATGAGTCAAAAATGATTTTGATACCAGTTTGCTGAAGAATGAATTGCCAATATTTTGTTTATGGGAACTAATTATACGAGATCTGATTGTTGACGCTGTCGGCCAGAAAATTAATATTTAATTGCAGGTTATGTAAATGATGGCAGAGTGATAGTGTTTGGCTAAGACTCGCCATGTGATTAATTATAATTCTCTGTTCAATTAGCTCCTGACTGCACTAAAAGTGGAGAACTTTATCTAAATCGACTTTAATCAATGGGGTTTTTCGCTTTTTCCCTCATTTTCTCTAAAATGGCTCCCAAAATTTACTATATGTATATATTTTGCCTGAATGAGTTGTTTTCAGTGGATATAAGTGCTGGATATATATCTCCTTCTTACACATCTATAAGTTTTACTTGAAATAATTTTAGAAAAACCATTTTTGGAGAATTTTAAAGCTGGTTTGTTTGAGTGGCAACATGTTCGAGAGAGAAGTACATAGACGCTTTTATTCAATTCCATCTTGTGAGCCATTCTCATAAATCCATACTGTAATACTCATTTCTGCAATAATCCATACAATACTTTTACTTTACCAAGTCTCTAAACACCCCACGACCACACCACTTCCCTGATGTTTTAAGGATTGCCTTCTCTAGATCTCAGGGAATCGAGCTCTCAAGGGGAGTTCTAAGAAGAGAAGGACACCGGTAGTCGGGTATAATTTCTCTGGGGTTCAATGCACTTTTTCCCACAAAGCCCTCTCCAGATATTTCAAATAACATGGCTCCGAGTCTTCGGAGAATTATCGCTTTCCTCAAATCCTGGTAACCGGGTTTCAGGCACTAGAAAATAACAGAGCTCAGTGAGCCGGCAGATTGGATAGCCTTTCCCTCTAAAAGTGGTATTCCCACTACCCGATATTTATGAAGGCTTTCTAAGAGCCATCTCTAGCATGGGTTTACTAAGAAAGGTTACTTTTTCCTGCCAGTACCTCGAGAGTATCGTAGCTTCGTAGCTCCTGTGTCATTCGCATTATTCCTTGGATTGGTCCAAAGAAGTAATGGGGAAGAGGAAGGAGCAGAAATCTAGGATATGTTGCTGTCTAGCGCTGTATGCTCTTCTCAGCGGGATAGGGAGGTGATTGAGGATTATCCAATAGGCCTTTTTCCTTTCTTTTTAATTCAAAAACCTTCCACTCAACCTACTATCCCCTGAATTATAGATCATTCTTTCTGCATTTGGGGTTGGTTTTTCTGGATAATATCAAGTTAGACTGTTTGTCTGTTCAAAGAATACTGAGGCTAAATAGGTTTTGTGGGGGAATTGCTTTAAGAGAGCTCAGAGAGGAAAGTTGTGACTTTTTGAGCCTTTTCCGGACTGAAGCTGGTCTGTGTATGCACTTTGTGTGCGTATGTAAACATGACTCCTGAATGTACATGAGGAAACTATAGACTTCCGCTAGTGTAATTATAATTATTATTAGTTTTAATTTATTATGATTGAAGAGAATGGATGGCGATAGACATGTCCGAATGCAACGCAATATCCACAATAGCATTTTGATCTCTTGATAACAAAAGCAAATAAAAGTTGAAAAAATAGTGGAAAAAGAACAAAACACAGAATAATCTACATAGTAATAAAATTGAATAGAATACGTGTATTTATTGTCTGTGTGTGAGAGGGTATAGCGGAAGTACGGTTCGCTACTTCACACCGAACTCTCGGATTGTCATGTTCCACAGAAGGGCTCTTTCAAATCAACTCTAACTTATTTACTCTTAACATAAATTATATTTATTTATCTAGTGTGCACCGTGAACACTCATTAATTACAATTAGTACTATCATTAGCAAATTTGCCAAATTTAAATTGAATGTGTTTACAAATCCTTATTCTACCATATGCTGTATGGCCCTGCCGTAATTACGCTTCAGATAAATAAATGTGAGTAGCTAAATTGTAGTAAATGTCTGAATGGTTTTGGTTTTAGGGTTACTTCTAAACGCTCCCAAAATGCTTTCGATTTCAGTGAAAGGGATTGTAGAGTATTGTTCGTCGTTTTGTTCACAGATTCATTAATCCAAAGGGAGAAAGAATACTAACAATAATTGTCTTTATTTATTAAAACTGTCCGGCAGGAGAGTTGTATAAGGGTTGATAGACTACAAAATATTTATACATTTACTTTTACACAACTAGACTACTACTTGTTCAAATGACCGTCCGAGGAGTTCTAGGCATTCTAAACAGTTGAAACAAAAATAGTAAAAAATAATTTAAAAAAAGAAGAGTTTTTGTAATAAAATTTTCCAAGCTTATAAACATAAACAATTTAATTTGTATCAACGAAATTAAATGAAATAAATGTCTTGTTGAACATAAAAGAAAACTATTAAATAATTCAATTACAAATATTAAATTTTACATAGTATTCAAGTATTAAAAGTATTATTATTCAAGTATTAAGTATTAAATATTACATAATTACAATAAACTTGCCCTGAGCAACCAGGCCTCCTTACAATAGCCAATAAGTGTGTACCAATTAGGGAGGAAGAATATTTCCATTATCAGTCTTTATTTATTTTTTGTAATGAGTGCATAAAATACAGGACAGAAGACACCAACCTTAGCTGTAGCAATGTAAAACACATCGTAACTGTCAATATCATAAGACCTGAGGAAGACCTGGTCTTTACGTCGAAAGTTTGGTAAAAATAGAAAATTAAGTCTGAACATGGCAATATTCTTTCTTCCCTTTGAAAGAAAATGGAAAAATTCTGGGTGAATCTGTTCTTAGAGCAGTTTACTTATTCAAATTTTCTTTAAATAATATTTTCGAAAAAACTACTAAAAACCAACATAATTAATAAAATGGCCCTTTAACTCGAACCGTTTTTCCCAAACTTGGAGTCTTAAATTTAGAATTTGTTACAGTATTATTAGCTTGATGATGCATTACACTTAAGAGACACAACAGAAGGAAATGCCAAACCCAGTCTGTTCCTTAGAACAGGCTTGAGGCACATTTTTCTTAGAAAGCGTGGCAATTAAATGTTACTGATCAGCGCAATAATGGTAAGAGCCGTTTCTCCAGAGAAATCTCCAAAATCTGGCAAACCTATTCAGTGAATTAGTGTTTCTGTTAGGCTGGTTTTCTCCAAAAACTTACTGCCAGGTTTCGTGGGGCACCCAAATCTTTAACCCTAGGAATCTCTTGAAATTGATTCATGAAAACGCAAAATCGTAAAGCTGCTCAATGCGCCTTCTCATCATTTCTGTCTGGCCACATTCCATTTAGTTACATTTAAGGCGCGTCAACTTCTGTGATCATTGGCGCCTTGAGTCTTTTCCAAAGCACCCCTAAGGAGTGTTCTCTAGATACAGACAACAACGTCTGTCGCAATTGACTCAATTGTTTTTCATAAAATCACTTCCAAGAGATGGAGAATGCTTCAAATACTTGGTCACCAAGATTCAAGGCATCTCGGAGCCAAAATTGAAGGAAGGTGTTTCGTCGGAACAGATATTAGAAGGTTTATAGCTGATCAAGAGTTTATTAATACCATGACGGATCCTCAAAAAGAAGGGTGGATTGCATTTAGAGAAGTAATAGAGGCATTTTTAGACTATAACAAAGATCGTCGGACGAATGCTGAAAGCATTTCAAGCTTTAAGTTGCCAGATGAGCGTGAATGTACAGTTCCTCCAATCCCGCCTTGACAGCTTTCCTGAAAATTTAGGAGCTGTGAGTGAAGAGCAAGGTGAACGATTCCACCAGGACATTAAAGAGATGGAAAGAAGATAGCTGGGAGGATGAAGCATTACAATGATGGCAGACTACTGTTGGCGCTTCAGACATTCCAGATGCTAATCACAAACGTAATGTACCAAGAGGAGCCGCACAGGGATGGAGAAGCGGTTTTAGTACAATCGATTTAGTGAAAAATTATTTTTATGAAAAATCTGTAATAAAAACTAATTTTATAAGTCTATTTCCATATATTTTGAGGTACGGCCTTATTTACTTAAATTGTCAGAAAACGTGATGTCCTATGTCGAAACGGAGGTCATTTTGTAATAAAAACTAATTTTATAAGTCTATTTCCATTTATTTTGAGGTATGGCCTTATTTACCTAAATTGTCAGAAAACGTGATGTCCTATGTCGAAACGGAGGTCATTTTGTAATAAAAACTAATTTTATAAGTCTATTTCCATTTATTTTGAGGTATGGCCTTATTTACCTAAATTGTCAGAAAACGTGATGTCCTATGTCGAAACGGAGGTCATTTTGTAATAAAAACTAATTTTATAAGTCTATTTCCATTTATTTTGAGGTATGGCCTTATTTACCTAAATTGTCAGAAAACGTGATGTCCTATGTCGAAACGGAGGTCATTTTCGGATTTAAAAAACCCAAAAACATTACGTGGATTAACCAAAACAGTTCTTGGATTTTTTTATTTTTTTTGCTGACCTGTGTAATTATTGTTTTAATTATAATAATAACAATAATTATTGTTATAATTATTTAGTGAGAGAAAATCTTTATCATTAGTAAAGTAAACTAATTGCCTATTTTTTTAGGCGGGGCTTAACGTCCAACTACCAATTAGGTGTCTTGGACAGAGGCGACTAGCAAACATACTTTACTGTAAATTTCTTTTATTAACCATTAAATAAAATCCATGGCCTAAAGACCGGGAATCGAACCAGTACCACAATATTAACTTTGCGGGTCTCGCCTCTTAACCACTCGGCTACCGTGGCGCCTCCTTTATCATTAGAAACATATTGGTTACCTTTGATGACTTTGAATACTTCACTTGCACAAATGATGATCACATTTGCTTGCTGCTTGCAGAAGTGGAGAAGGACAAGGTGTGCGCGGAACCTGGGGCCTCACTGTACGACAACCTCTACCCTGGCGACCTGAACAATCTGCTCAACAGTGCCTCGAAACCTCAGCCTCCTCTAACATACAGTCAAACAGGTTAGTGCGCATTCCCTAAACTGCAAAATTCTCCTGTGAACAGAAACCACTTTCTCTTACTTCCACTATTTTTTTTTTTTTTTTTTTTTTTTTTTTTTTTTTTTTTTTTGCGCATCAACAGCTGAGGTTATTAGCGCCCGGAGCTTTTTCCAGTGCACTGCCGGCCTCCGGACAGTGTTCTCTCGTTACAGACAACACTGTCCATCACCGGACAGTGAGCTGTAAGAAGCTCCTAGGAAGAGAAAATCTAAGGGTCAGCTGCTGGATTCGAACCCGGGACCTCCGCGTGGGAGTCCAGTATGCTAACCTCATAGCTAATCCCTTCCCCTACTTCCACTATTACAACAGTAAATGTTTCTTCTTATCTGTTACAATTTTTTTCCTAATAATGAATTATGTTCGAAATGTTTTTAAATTATACCAACCGCCCCTAAACCATACGAATAAAAATTGTTATGGAAAATAATTTCAAATAAATGCATTCGTTTATTACATAAAACAAAACCACATTCCAAATATAATTGATATGTCGACTATAATTACCTATTTTTTTCAAATTTGAAATTCTTCCGCCGTATTTCACCATTATCATCATCATAATCGTATTCCTCTTCTACTGCCATAGCTTTGTGAACTTCTACCTTCTTGCCTTGCGTTCAATTTCAGTAATAATTTGTTTAATTATTTCCTTGCCAAGCGTTCGACCTTAGGGGCTAAGTACTACACTTATAAACGATTATAATTTGTTTTACATTTTACAAGTCTTGTACCTGGCCTGTAAATAAATTAATGAAACTTCTCTAGTTTTTGTTGCCCAAAACTAAATTACAAATGGCCTTTATCCCGGTCAAAATAGTTCCCTTTGGAAGTCACATATCGTCTAAGACGTTTTATCCATTCTTCAGTGCTAACAGGTTACAGTTTGCTTACTGATTGTTTTCAGCTCGAGGGAAGTATCACAAGCGAATCAGAAGGCTGAAAACTTCTCTCTTTTCTATGGAAATTTATTGACCTAGTGTGCTTTTGTGATGAGGTGCATTGTAGCAGCATCCAAGTGTAAACGATGAATCACTCCAGCTATGTCGCAAAATTTCCAAAACTTCACTTTAAAAATGCTAATTGACTGGTCGTTCTTAAAGTTCAATGCTCTTGGCGGACTTACTATTAACTAAGTAAACGAGCTTTTGGATTTCCTTTTTGGACGTGGGGAGTTTTGACGTTTTGTTTCCGCATCTTACCAAAGAATTCATGTTTTATCACCACTAACAACAATGTTTAAAAAAATTAGCGTTATTTTCAACTTTTGCTTGATCGCTCTGCAGCCGATCAACTTAAGGAGATTCCAGAATATGAAGGTACAAGTATTATAATAACACGAACAACCTCTTATACACTGTGGTTGAGTACAATAATTGCAGTTTATTTTTTTAACAAAAGCATTTCAGAAATAGACTCGTCACTTTAATCTTCTTATTTCTTTTGAAAACACAAAATGGACAATTTCCAGTATTGCAGTACTACCTCTTAGAAGAGGTAAGAAAGAAAATGGAACCTGAATTCACTTTCTGTAGGAAAAGTATTGTTTTTTTAAAAGTTAATTTGTGGTCAGCCTTTTGTTATTTTCCTCTAATAACCTTACACCATCTCAACCAGAAATGCTGCTTCAAATAATTATAATGAGGAAAAGCTGTAAAAAATGTACATGTGTATTAATATTCTTTGTTCATGTATTTGATAAGAATTTTTAAAAAAATATAGAGATTGTGCCAGAACGGAAGTTCATTCTGCCTGATAGCAGAGAGCGCGTAAAAAACATATCGGCGCCATTTTGAATTCTCCATACTCCCTGATGATTGTACAGTGGTTTCTGATAGTGCTATCTTAATGTTGTTACAATCTCTAATTATAATATTATTGGATGCTGATTATACTTTTAGAGGGTTAAAAAAATCATGTTTTATTTTGATAAATTAATTTCTTAAAGATCTTTGAAAAAAAATGTTTATCCTATCTCCAAACTTGTACGGCTGTTTTCTTGTTATACATGGTACATGGTTATAAGATTATGGCTATTTACAGAAACACAAAAGTGGGCGAAAATATTTGCAAAACGGAGATCAGCAGCAGCTTACATATTTATATTATTTGGGCTGGCTGAATTGTGCGATTCCGCAATTTTAACTCTGAATAATGTCCTTAACTAGGGATTTCCACAAACAGTTTGACGTTTGAAGAAATTGTAGTGAAAATCGTCGATCAATTGTTTTTAATTTAAGGCGCGACCACATCAGAGGTTATTGGCGACCGCAGCTTTTTCACTGTTGAGAGTCCTCTGCTGGTTTGCAAACAGTGTCTTCTCGTTACCGTCCACCATCGGAAAGTAAGCTGTAAGAAGCTCCTGGAAGGGAAAATCAAGGGCCAGCAGCTGGATTCGAACCCGTCATCTCCGCGTTGGAATTTTGTAATGACCGAGAGCGGAAGTATTTAATTGACTGTAATACTTCTCGAACAAATACAAACTTATTGAGGCCTGGAATACAAAATGCTCTGTTCTGGGCAATGTTTACCTTATGTTGCATCCTTTCTTTTGGCAATTCAGTTGAGAAAAACTAAACTTTTGAAAATATATACACGTATATATATCAAGCACTAAACAGTTGCAGTAAGAGAAAGTCGTGTGAGTCTGAAGCAGTTGAAGTTCTTTTTACATTTTCCAAAAATGGAAAAAAATATAACCGTGAGAAATCTAAATAAAATTCAGAATCTGCATTTTACATAATGAAATAAATGGGCGAGAATGGAAAATGCACAAATAGACACTTAGTAACACAACAAGCACCACTACATGACTTATCCATTTATTGGGCCTGTTAGGAGTGTCTGTGAGTCCTGTCTGCCTTCGGATTGACCCTGTTCAACTCTAAGCTTAAATAAGTCATATTGCTGTAGTTTAACTAAAAGTTTTGTTATTATTTAGAATAAATGGCGCGTCAAAACCCGAAGTGATTAGCCCGGTTTCTGGGTATCAGAAGCGTCGGCAGAAGGAAAACGAAGGACCAACTTCCAGCACTCAGTGACGTTTGGGTCTTGCCTCCCAAGAGGTTGCCTCTTCGGGGACAGAGGACTTGGCAAGGTGTTCTAACTTGTAGGTGTCACAATAAACCCATTGAGTTCTAGGCTAACTTAACTCCTCGTACGGAATCTAGTGGGAGAAGGCTTAATTTCTTCGCAGTACTCGCTGGAATCAGTAGCTGTTGCATATCGTGGGATTACCCAATATTATTTGAAATCCTTGCCTAGTGTTTTAACAAATAGAATGTCTAACCCGACTCAAATAATCCCCTCCAAGGTTGGGTTGATAATCAAATGAAATCGTCCAATCATTTTAGAGCAGCGTTGTTTTCATTTTGCCTAATGAGCTGGCTACCTAGCTAACAACTCTAGCGTCAAATAAAATACAGTGCATTGCATCACAATGTTTAACAGAGTATGAAGTTATACAATATGAAAACGTATCCTTACGTAATGGAAAATAATTTGAGCACAAGTTGCATAAGTAGGGGTAAGTAGGGGTTGCTTGAGCTGTAGTACAGCCATATTGTTTTTGATGTTTATCCAGTTGTCTTGAGTAAAAATTGTTGGGCAAAGAGTAATAACAAATAAATTTGCAAACCCTTCTGTAGCGTTTGTAATGATTACTGAGTAAATGAAATAATTGCGCCACGTTCGTCACGGCTAGTGGCTTTACTTCTCCTTTCATTTTGTGTCTGCTCCAGCCATTACTGGGCCAGCCCGACACGTACCTTGAGTTCAAAACAAAATAAATATGGCGTTATATTGGACCAACTGAAATAACGTCAAAAACTCTCTTAGGATGCAGCCTTTGCCACCTACCATACTCCTTGAGCATGCGGTTCTTGCACGCCCTAAAGAATCCCTTGGCATCTTTCTCAGATTAGCACTAATTAGATTCAAAGATGTCCATAATGAGTGAACTATGTGGCATTGGTTTCAGAAATGTTATGATAGCGATCCCATCTTTGAGAAGAAGATGACTTGCTATATTCTTATTAAATTTTTTAAAAAACTTTGATATTCCTTCAATCGGAAAGCGCTTGTGTACATAGTTAGTGTTTACCTAAGGAATCGAAGTGCTGATCAGAGGCAAGCATGATCGGTAAGATATTTCTGCATCTTAACATACATGGACGTCTATCACACCCCTAATTGGATAACTTACTTGGCATTGTGTGAGAAGATATCTCTAAATAATGGAACGCCAGGGAGGCTTTGGCCTTAGAATCTTTCTTCAATGAGAAGCAGCATCAGTAACATCGTCGTTTAGAAGCTTTATTTGACCAGAACTTAAAGTTCATAAAATCGACATACCTGTTCAATCAAGAGTTGCGGTGGCGCCAAATTATCAAACTACCACGAATTCAAGCTATAGAATGATGGAAAACGGGCAGTAGGAATGCAATTGAAAACCCCAATCAGGGTATTTAGGCTGTGATAAATAGTTCTAAAAGCTGCTAGTAGAATCTGTGTTATTCGGGTAAACTAAACATTAAGGTCTCATTAATACAATTCATTTATTTTAATGAAGTTTTCATTCATTTGATTAGAACTCAGTACCCCAGTACCCCATTTTTCTGTTTCCCAGTATGTTGGTGTGAGTGAATTGCTGAGTGCTTTAGGCTGCTTTATTTTGAACATTATGAATCAAGAAGGTATAATTAAGGAGCTGTTCATTTTTTTGGGCAGGCTGAAACGATTTTGACTCTCCGATTGTTACTAAATTCATACTTCTTTTAAAAGATTCCTCCAATTAGCGGTCATATCAAATTTTTCATGTTTTCTCCAAGAAATACAACAGAAAAATGTTTTTTGGAAATGACGCGTACCCGTGGAAGTTCATTTAGAAAAATTTGTTATAGATTTTCTTTAATATCCACTTTATTCCTTAATATCCGGAGGCGCTGAATAAAGCTCCGGACGCCAATGACCTCAGAGGTTGACTCGCCTTAAATAAAGAAATAAAATAAAAAATAAGTGCCTCATTCCTTGATCTCAGAGTTCAGTTAGCCTAGGCCTTCTTCTTCGTTCTCGAACACGAAAGGAAGCTGCATTTCCCCTTGACGAAATTGAACGGATATTAAAATGTTAAAGTTGGATCCGCTGGTGATTCCAAAACTGAACAGCAAATTTGTCCTTCCTGCGACAGGCCGTTAGTCAAAAAATAAGCTAATCTTACGTTCCTCTCAGGTAGAACCTCGAATCATTAATTCCCTGTGAAAACTGCAAGTTCCAAATTCTTGACACGCTTGCATTCCTCGGCTCGAAGGTATAGCGTTGCTGATAAACCTGGATTCCTCAATAATTCCTAACCCAAAAATATTTTATTTCCGTGATCTCTTTTATTCTATGAGTAGAGCATTTTCACAGATAGTTAAGCAGTACAAATGCACAAAATCCAACCAGAGTGATTACTGCTAAAATGGGGTAATCTCGCCGTTTGAATACGGATAGTTAGACTTGGGGAATCTTAGGAATTGCCAGAGAATGAGTCGCATATTAGGATGCATCTAGTCTGCTATGCATCAATTCACATTGAACGCAATGAAGAGCGAATCGTTAACTTTTCAGAACTGAGTTTTCATCAGTAATAAGTTTTGAAGTTCCTTAAACAAAAACACAAGTTGATGTTGTTGAGGAACTATTCTTGTTAACAATTTTCTTATTTAAATTTAAAAAAAATATTTCAATCAGTCTCCAAAAAAAAAAACAAAAAAGTCTGTATTTTAATATAAATCTACCTGTCGTTAGTCTTCCACTGAACACATGTAGATTACTCAGTTTTAAAGTCAACATTTTTTAGAAGGTTCCGCTGAATTTTTAACAAGGTTTTATAAACTAAGTAAAAAAATTGGATGGAATTTAAAAGGCTACTGGAAATAAAAAATATTAATACTAAAAATATTGATAATATAAAAAATATAGATACAAGTATGTACGAGTATAAGTAGTTTGAAACCTTGTAAATAAAGTATTGTGTATCTAGAAGAAAAAAGCCAAAAAGTTTCGCAAAAAAATGTTAAAATTGCAAATTGAAGAAATATTTTTAAAAATTTGAAACTATTTTAGTTGTGAATTTTAAGTTGCAGACGCTTTTTATGCATAAATTTTTCTATTACTAAAACGTTGATGTTTTGTGAATTAAATCAGTGCGGTTGGAACTTTATTCTGTAGTACTGTTGATTTGGTGGCTTTTAGTTGAAATCGAGCAGTCTTGTTACAATATCCAACAAAGTAATCGAATAAGCCAAAATCGAAAAATATTATTCAACGAAAAGTTGCTGAATTATTCAAGTTGAGTGAAGCATTATCTCCGAGTGAAGATTTCAGCCGAAATGTTGAGTATAAGAAGCAACAATGGCGTTCGAACGCAATTGGAAGTACTCACTACTCGACCACAGATCTAGTCTCTCTACAAAAAGCCAATATCATTTTAAAGTCGATCTGGACTTACGGAATTAAACATTGGGCTTAAAGCACTTCAACCCAAAATCCTCCGTACAATAATTAATCTCCATTCTATGTTTCCAATTTAACCATCACAGAGACCTTGATTGACCTTTTGTCAATCTAGTAGCCTCATCTCGTTGTAAGAAATTCCATCAAACCCTGCAATCCCATCCTTATCCCTTGGTCCTCTAACTGCCATCCCGCACTATCCCAGATAGCTCTTCCAGGCACATAAAACGCCAGTGGTTTCGCGATTTTCTCTTCGAGTGACGAGAGCAATTATCTGAGCTATTGGGAGTGTTACCGCTGGATAACTTCCCCTGCTCGGAATGAGCATGTGCGGGTGCGCATGTCCAAGTGTGCATTCAGTGCTGTCAGTCATACTCGCAGCATCACAACTGTTGCTTGTTTAACAATACCAAAACGGAATGCACCGTAAGGTTTGTAAAGGGCATTTAATACGATTACAATACTTGCTGGCAGATTTTTTGGAGCTGCGAACCGTTTATTCTTAAAATTGTGGCATTGTGATCGAGATTGTTTTGGTTACAATTAGCAGGAAGTGGTAGAGAGAGATAACCGCGCTAGAAAGCGTACCTGCTCTAATGTCAGTGACTGTACTGACAGTGTTCTTCAGTGTACAATATTACCACTACTAATATTCTATTGCGACTCCAACGCCCCCTCTCTACCGCCATCTGCAATTCCTCAAGTCTATCCCATCCATTTTTATAGAACTGGCGAAATTTTTTTTTATGTCTTAAACAGTTAAGCTGTTGCAAGCTGTAGTGTTGTTTTGTGAGTTGGTGGCTACAGACGTGGTGCGTTTATGGAGTCTAGAGGTTGTACAATCTGTGTCCACTATACTTCTCCAGTGCTAACTCAACAGTTGTTTAATTTTACTTAAGTATTTGTTAACAAAAAGAAAGCAGCGATAATGATCTGGAAAGGTGAGTTCGTCTTTTTTTAAAATAATGATTCATTCATTTTGCGATTTTTGAGCTTCACCTATAAAGATATACTTATAAAGTCATTACTGAAATTTGTAATTCAAAGAACTACCTGCTGTAGTGAGTGTAACTATTAGTAAGCAGAAGTATTGCGATAGCGTCAAGTTGCTCCTAAATGGTTACCGTAAGAAATATTGGCACCTTCAGACTGAAACTGCTGATTTTTAGGATATGACAACAATCTGAAACTTTATACTTTGAGTTATACCTCTCGCAACTTCAACTGAAATCAATCTGAGAACTCGAATTTTGTTAAGCATTTATCACTTTTTTTAAAAACCTTCGTCTGCGGTTTTTTGTGGACTAGTGCTCAAGTAAGCCTACAACTGTTCTTTATTTGTTTTGTTATTATTATTTTTTTTTAATATGGGTGGCTAAAATTCAATAGTGAAAGATGAAATGCTTCAAATGTTTGAAACTTAATTATATTAGTTTAATTTTGTGGTCAAAAAAATAATATCTCTTGTAATAAGAATAATAATTTGCAATAATTGTCAACTTTTACAATAATATATGGTTGCATATGGTAAAATTTCCTTCTTGGAATCTAGTGTGACCACCCACGACTCTCTCATCGCAGGAGACATCATTTAGTTTCTATGAAACTTGAAATTTATGTTTTAGAATATTGTTCATAGTTTTTGGCGACTGATTCATTCATCTAAACGGAAGAAAGATTATTTCAGCCATCTTTTTATTATTTTATTTAAATGCGAAACTTCAAGCTTAGGACTAAGTCATCTTCAGGGCTTGCGCTTGTGAAAGTGTTTTTTGCATTAATATCAGGTACTCATGGTGTGTTCTGTCCTGGCTATGTACTCATTTGTTCTTAATGTTTCAAATATTATCTAAACACCTGGGACAGAAGACACACCAATCTTTGATGTAAACAAAAAACAACTATACCCTAGCATTAACCCTGAAGATGACCCAATCCTAGGTTGAAAGCTTCGCATTTAAACAATAAAAAAAGTTAAGACTGAAATTGATATTAATCTCTCTTCCTTAGGATTTATATCAAAACAATAATTGATTTCCACATTGTGCATGTTAACTATGGGAAAATGATAAAATCATTGTTCTCTGAAATCGGTTTAAACCAAATTAATGGATTGAATGAAATCATTGGAGGACTGTCTAAAGAGACAGAAGCGAAAGCCGAATTAGACAATATCACATCTCTCAAACAGAAATTTTAATTCACGCTAAACATTGTACTGGTGTTAGAGCCGGAAATTGCTGGCAAAGCGATTTAGTAGAGAGGTGATTTTCTTTCATCCTTCCAAGGAACCCCGTTTTGTTACCTTTGAAAAGTTTCAAATACGAAAATTCCATTGAAAATGTGGTTAGGTTGGCAGTACTGGGTAATATAATTGATTGTATTCCGTTACAGCAGGCATGTTGCATTGCTGACTGGTTTCGCATTTTCATCCATCATCATAGGTAGATTATTCAGTTTAGTGGAGAGAATCTAAGGGCACAATAAACATGCTGCTACGACGTTTAAAATTCCTGCCAACCCATTCTGTTCAAATTTGAAATTTAGTTTGCTTAATTTCTATAATATCATGAAGGTTACGAAGCAATAAATATACATGAATAGCACTTGAAAGATAAGCTCTCCGTTAAGTGTCCTTAATTGAATTTTGCTTAAAAATGGTTCAAATTAATCAAATAATCTTTAAAAATCTGCAAAGTCGTTTTCGAGCAATAAAGGCATTTCCTTTACTAACTGACTTTACTTAAAAGCTCATCGTCGGGCGCTTTAGTCACCAAATACCAAATTTCAAATTTTCTACGATTTTCTATTTTGAATTTAGCCTGGCGATATACCCACACAGCGGGCAATTGTAAGCAGCCACTTCAAGAGTAGAACCAATTATTTAAGTGTGGCCAGTTAAGGTTAAGCAGGTGCTGCACCCTTTATAATATTAAAGAATGGTTGGAAGAATTGTTTAAAATAAGAATGCTAAGGAAAACATAGGAAAACGAAATTAGCCGTTTGGTCTAATTTTGAAAGCAGTATCAGTCAGAAGAAAACAAATACAGACGAACTGACAAAATTACAAAACCTATGGACGAACTGTAAACAGATTTTAAATGAATGAAGCGAAGATGAAGTGCAAGGTTGTGGGAGATTGGCGATTGTTCTTGTGGGAACGAATCGTCTGACCTTAGTGTGCTAGTCGAACTCGTCGCCTTTTTAAATTCCACAATGCCTACTTGATAGCTGCAATTGCTTGGATAAAAAGGTAATAATCTTTCGGTCATAGTCAAACAACTATAAATTGATTTCAAAATTTGATTGGTTGACAGAATTGATCAATCATTTTTTGATAGAATAGCTATTAGATTATTGCCCGTTACTACTTAAATGACGATCAATTTTATAAAAACATTTCGAGGGAGATTCTCTGTAGGGTGAGAGATAGGAGAAGGTGTACTTATAAAGTGCCGTTTCATTAAGTTGCTCATTATAACCATATGTCATGTAATCTTTTTTACATTGAAAACTGCTTGTTTCAGACTTTTTTTAACTAGGGCGGATAGTCCCTAAACATTTGACTGCCCTATTCAAATCTATTATTATTGATTCGTTAAGTAATTTATTTAACATATTTTTGAAACTTGTTATTTATTAGTTTCTGATTATCTCAACTCTTTTGTGCTTATTTTTATGTAAGTTTTAGTGATTAATTTTGTTAGCATTTTTTAGTTTTTTATACTTAAGTTTGAATACAAACATAGTTAACTGCTAAATCGACTTCTAGCATCACGATTATAACTACCAATCGTATGAAAACTAATAATTCTAAATCACAATTTATATTCAATGTGCACTTCAGAAATAGAATTGCAGCGTTCAACCAAATGCTGTAACTAAAAAGAAAAAATTTCTTCCAACCTAAAATTTCCTGACAGATTGCTAATACTCCATAATACAAAATATTGGCTTTAATACAATGCTTAACAACTCTTTTGGTCGGCTTAGCCGCTGTTGGTTCCTCTTCCGTGGCTAATGATTGCAAGCAGCAGGATTGTTGCCAAGATTGGCTTCTTCCTTCAGCCAATACTACGCCTATCATATTGGACGGATTGTAAATATCAACTAAAAAAACAAATCAAGTTCTTTTAAAAATAGCCTAGTTAATTGATTTTAGAGCTACTGCGCTGTGTACCGTTTGCCCAGATAAGACATTTCACTTTTATCCGCTCACTTAATCCGTGCTTCTTGTACTCTTGACCGGTTTCCATACTTCCTTAATCCGTGCTTCTTGTACTCCTGACCGGTTTCCATACTTTCATCCAGAGGTTGTGATTAATCAATTCGTTAGAATTTGACTTCAACTACCCTACCGTCTAACATTATACTTGCGGACTAACATTGTTGACTAGTCAGCAAGAGTAGTGTGATGCAGAAATTTAGTTGAATATATGTACATTCTCTACCCCAAACTGATTACTCTACCTCTGGTGATGGATATAAGCGGTGGTGAGGGTGTAATGACAGACAATCTGCGATATTATCCACCAGTTCAGGTATATTTTCAAAATATCGTGTTTATTTGATACTGGTTCCACTGAAAATTTATTGTAAGATGGGATTCTTTTTTGTAAAGTTGGGCAAAGTTTAGATCTTATGACTTAATATTGCCCACCCAGTTCTGGTACAGTGAAGTTTATCATTAGGTAAATATTGGAAAATCTTCTGTTAATTTGAGAGAAAGTTGTTTTGATGTTTACCTAGAAGATTACTTGAGAGAAGACCAGAGCTGTGATTGTGGAGCCGATGTCCAGGGGAAGGTTAGTAGTAGTAGAGTATGGTAGAGTCTAGGCTATTGGTCGGTCTGGGCCTTGAAGCGAACAATGGGTCCCGTCACGCGGCACTGCGCACGTAAATTTATTCCGCTGATACCAAGCCTGCTCTGTATTCTGGCCAATCTAAATTCAATCCTGAGAAATAACTTTCTCTCGCTTCTAATAGTACCATCCCAATTCACTGATTTACCTCAAAACATTTGTGATATTGTTACATCATAACTGGTTTTAATTTTAATATATATATATATATATATATATATATATATATATATCTTCATTTTTGGTTGTTATTGCCAACGAGCAGATCTATATATAACTTTTATCTGAAACATTTGTCCAGGAAATGTTACTTGAACGGGTTCTACAATAGGTAGGAAGGGATAAAGTTAAACTGGCCTCTAAGGTGCCTTTCAATACAATGTATGTTTTTACCCTTACAAATATTAAATACAGTATTCCGATTTGAAGCACATGAGTCATCGGATGTGCAACAGTACAGAACGGATCTTTCGTATCTTCTCTAATTTTCTGGTCAGACTCCAAAGACTTTCAGTTGGTATTAGACGGATTTTAAGTCTTATCACTTTTTCATAAGCACCATTCTAGTGGATCTCAGAGGGATGCTATGACTTCGCGCTTTCTTTAACAGTTATCGTTTTATTAAACGGAAATATTGATCTCCACAAATTGAGTAAACAGTAAGTCCAAGATCAAAATGTTTCATTCTGGCCTGAAATTCAAAATTGAAAGCTGCACAGTTACATACACACTTTGACAAGAAACGTAAAATAAAATAGAAAAAAATCGGGTAAGGGTACATTCACATGGATTTAACTAATTGGGTCTGAAAGTTTACTGTACCTAAAAAACTAGAAATCGCTTGATTTATAATCGATTTCATTATTTAGTTTAGGAACTGCCTTTGGTCCCGACGATTAGCGTACGCAAAAGTCAGTTAGCGCTTATTGAACCAATGATTAGGTTTGGAGGGGTTTCCAAGTTTGAAATTATTCTCATTCAAGTTTATAAATACACGCCACATGCAGGTTATTATAAAATTTAATACTGTTAGTTACAAATAGAAATATACTAATAGTTATATTAATTATTGATAAAAATGAATCCAAAAGAGACTCACATCTGTTGAGTTACAGTTTGATAGAAATCTATGTTTTGAATGAAATGAGTGGAAGACATTGAAGATCATTAAGGCATTAACACATCAAGAACTATGTTTACATCTGTTCCCTGTCAATTCTGGGTACTTCTTCCATTTGAGCTGGAAGAAGTTCAAGTAAAATGGTTTTTACTGTCATTGTCAGTGGGTGGAATTGTTTACTCCCTACCACAGACTCTTCAAGTCAAAAGGCGGAACCAATTCCAAAAAAGGAAAAAAGAGAATAAAAGCCAGGGAAAGAAAACCGGCGGAGTCTTTCATTCCCTCCACGTTTCGTTTCCAGAAAATGTGCTGACCTGTTGCTGGTTGCAAAGGTAGGGGTAACTCTCCACAATCGTGTAGTTGTCTTTAGTTTGTATACTATCCCCACTCCTGAGCGTTGGCTTCCTGTCTAATAGTCCCCAGTCGAACGACGGCCCTGTACGAGTCATGGTGCTGCAAGTGCTCGATCTGGTCAATTCGGCCCAGGAAGCCTTTTACGCCGACTGTCCAAGCCACACATTCTTAGTGCCCCAACCAGAACCCAATTTTCCCGGTAAGTTACATTCATCCAAATTTCTTCATTTCAATGTAAAACTTTTTGAAAATATTAAGTTTAAAACAGTATTCCCCTTTTTGCGATTTCTCAAAACATCGCTTCATCGACATTTTTTTTTTCAACATTTACACAGAATTGCGAATATTCATTTAAGAAACGTTCTTGGGGAAGGGGGACATGTTACTGGAAATATCATTTCAGTATTTTGTTTGTTTGTGACGGCTTAAAATTATAAATAGGAAAAATCAAAATTCGAAGAGAATTGGGGTTAAACTAGGGGAGATGTTTTTACTATTAACTCAAATTTGGATCTGAAGATATTTTATACGTACGTATATATATTAATACCTCGCAACTAATATCTACCACGTAATTTGAAATCTTCCAAAAAAAAGTGTTTTTTTTTTTTTTTTGCGGATTCTCAGGTTAATTACAACTTTAAGCCTCGCTTTAAAATGCCATTTTAATATAAAGTACAATTTTATTATTAAAATACTGAGAGGTGGTAAAAGTATTTAAATTTCCAATTCGATAAAACGCGGTTAAATTCTTTCAAGGAGGGTTTTGGGCGGAGAGGGGTGAAGAAGTTAGAATCCTGCCACAGCCCACTTCAGTATCTACGGCGGTTTATCAGGGCAAAAAAATATCCAAATTTAACTATTTCACTCCAAAACCAGTTTCAATCGTTCTTTAAATTTTGTATAAATACTTAGCGCTTATAGGCCTATGACTTATACTTGAAAGGAGAAAAGCTATTTATCTTTAAAGTTCTGGGGCATAATGTTTCCCCTACTACACGTCTTGCCTACATGATACCAACTAACTTTTAGAAAAATTTCCAGTTCGAATATCAAGGATTTCAAGTGAGTCTCTTTTGGATTCATTTTTATCAATAATTAATATAACTATTAGTATATTTCTATTTGTAACTAACAGTATTAAATTTTATAATAACCTGCATGTGGCGTGTATTTATAAACTTGAATGAGAATAATTTCAAACTTGGAAACCCCTCCAAACCTAATCATTGGTTCAATAAGCGCTAACTGACTTTTGCGTACGCTAATCGTCGGGACCAAAGGCAGTTCCTAAACTAAATAATGAAATCGATTATAAATCAAGCGATTTCTAGTTTTTTAGGTACAGTAAACTTTCAGACCCAATTAGTTAAATCCATGTGAATGTACCCTTACCCGATTTTTTTCTATTTTATTTTACGTTTCTTGTCAAAGTGTGTATGTAACTGTGCAGCTTTCAATTTTGAATTTCAGGCCAGAATGAAACATTTTGATCTTGGACTTACTGTTTACTCAATTTGTGGAGATCAATATTTCCGTTTAATAAAACGATAACTGTTAAAGAAAGCGCGAAGTCATAGCATCCCTCTGAGATCCACTAGAATGGTGCTTATGAAAAAGTGATAAGACTTAAAATCCGTCTAATACCAACTGAAAGTCTTTGGAGTCTGACCAGAAAATTAGAGAAGATACGAAAGATCCGTTCTGTACTGTTGCACATCCGATGACTCATGTGCTTCAAATCGGAATACTGTATTTAATATTTGTAAGGGTAAAAACATACATTGTATTGAAAGGCACCTTAGAGGCCAGTTTAACTTTATCCCTTCCTACCTATTGTAGAACCCGTTCAAGTAACATTTCCTGGACAAATGTTTCAGATAAAAGTTATATATAGATCTGCTCGTTGGCAATTACAACCAAAAATGAATGAAAACAGAGCGTCTTTGTACAAACAAGCAGGAAGGAGCACGGTTTCTTAAAGTCACCCACTTCCACTTGACTGATATTGTAGAGTCCAATAATCACACATCTATTAGATCTGGATTGTTGAGAATAAATTACATTTAAAAACTAGGATTTGCCCTGTATGATAAAGAAAATTTGTGAATTTTATCTTTTATGGTAAAAGATAACAAAATTGTCAAAGTTGGGTGTTTTTCAACGTTACGCTATTTTGTGCAGTTTTTGACGATCAACCCTGCCGGACAGTTTTAATTTTTTTGTTTTTTATAATTTTCCGTTTCTGAGTAAGGTTGAGATTTATAATTCCGATGAATACTTAAAACAGAAAATCTACCCAATCATGCGAAAAGAGATAAGAAAAAAGTAATTCTTGAAAAAACGCATGGTTTTGTCACCCATGGTTCCGTCGAAATCGTTCTACCGGAACAACCTTTTTACTGAATCGATTTTTAAATTTTATTTCATGCGATTTTGACGCTTAGGACATTATAAATGAGAACCCCTGTTTGAATTGAATGCACTGTGCCTATCCGCTTTTGAATGCATTTTAGCAGCTTATCATTATGATGAATCCAGTAACGTCCATTTCCCTTAACTGCTTCAAAACACTTTTTTAAATTATTCTTTCCAGAATAGCTTCTGTCTTTCAAAGCCCAAACTTCCCCTACATACATGAGAACTAGTCGTATTAACATTTTATTCGAAGTATATCTTTGATGGAAAGGTGAAAGTAAAGTTATCGCTTATTTTTTCAGGCAGGGGTTACTATCACCAAAATATCTTCGTTAATCCTGGCTTTTCAATTTGCTTCTTTTGTACTGATGGCTGTGGGTTCCCTCGTGGTTAACACCATTGTCCTTGTTTAAAGTAGATATTGCCGATACTTGCTTCTACAGCCCTTAAATGAACTTTCCTCTGGCCTTCTCAACGACTCCCACCATTCCTTTTGCGAGCCACCCGCCTCCACCTTATAACCTTCAATTTTCATCTCTGTATGTCCATTAAACACTCTCTCCGGTGTTGATCACTTCTTCCTGGTCCTCTTCACCGCACAATTATTTTAATTAATAAATCCACCTCATCATCCATATTCCATTCTTCATCAGATCGAATATTTTTCCAATAAGTTTCTTTTCAAACATCGAGAGGTCGTTCGTCTTCTAAGTTAGCTTCCAGGTTTCACAACCTTAGATGATAACTCTTAACCATTTGGGCTTTCCTGGATAGCTGCACGAACTCATTAGATTAGATTAGATTAGACTAGGGCGGCCTCAAGGCCTACGCCACTGCGACCCCTTTGGATCTATTGTGGCTCCCCTCACTTTAAAGCTCACCCTCCAGACCTATCCTTTTAATCAGACTCTTAATGCTGGAGAGCGACTCTTGGGTAAAGCTCACAGGCCTTGGCTTTTCCTCCTCGAGAAGTAACATCCTTAGCCACACGAGCCCCTCACACTGACACAACACGTGCAGTGCCGTTTCCTCCTCTTCCTGACAGAACCTACATAGGCTATCATCTGCCAGGCCCATGCGATGCATGTGTTTCCTGAGCCTACAGTGGCCAGTTAATAGGCCTACAATCATCCTTATAGCCCCACGGCCTTGACGGATTAATTCTGCAGTCAGCCTCGGCGAATAGCCTTTAATAAACTCCTTCGCCTGTCTCTGCCCAGTGGTGGCAAGCCACCACTCCTGAGACCTACTCTGCACCCATAAGTTAATGGTCGCAGCCTTAACCCACTTCGGAAGCCCAAAACAGGGCTCCGGGCCAACGAAGCGTCCCGCAGAGCCTTCCCGGGCCAATAAATCTGCCGCTTCGTTTCCTTTATGTCCTGAATGACCAGGTACCCAGACCAGAAAGACCTTATTTTGGACACTAATTTCCTTCAGGGCACCCAGACAGTCCCAAACCAGCCTTGAGTTGACCTGGTAGGAACTAATTGCCCGTAGAGCAGCCTGACTATCCGAGAAAATTACGACCTTGGAATTAATAATTCCTCGCCCTTTAATCTCGGCAGCACAGAACCTAATTGCAGCTAGCTCAGCCTGAAAAACTGTAGCTAGTTTTCCTAGGCTAACTGAAAAGCTATATTTCGGTTTCGCCCCGTACACTCCCGCTCCCACACCCTCCTCCGTCTTGGAGCCATCCGTGTACCATATCGAATCTCCCTCAACTGGGGGTCCTCGTGTCCAAGCCTCCCGGTCCCCAATACAGACTTTGAAAGGCTTGTCGAAGTTATATTTGGGAGTCATAAAGTCCGAAGGCAGGCCCAGAATTGGGTCGGCCTCCAGCTCCTCGTACAATTCTTGATACGCTCCTCCATGCCTGACGGTAATGGGAGCTTGTCCTATCATAAGCCTAATGACAACGGCCTTTACAACGCCTTGAATATATATATATGTGCAAAGGGGACAAATTTAATAAAACCTCCAAGGCCGCAGTAGGGGAAGTCCTCATGGCACCAGTAACACTCAGGCAAGCCAGCCTTTGAATACCACTTAGTGCTCGGACTCCACCCACCTGCAAGGTTTTCGCCCACCACGCTACCGCCCCGTGTGACACCATGGGTCTTATTACACTCTTGTAAATCCAGAGTGTCATCTTAGTGCTCAAACCCCAACTTTTCCCACACAGCCTTTTGCAGTATCCTATGGAAACCTTAGCCTTGTGTGAAATCATATTTAGGTGTGAATTCCATGTGAGCCTTTTATCGAAGATAACTCCAAGATACTTGGCCTCCATGGACAAGGGGATAGTAACTCTCCCCAAAATTGGTTGCTCCAATCCACCCAGATTCTTCCTCCTTGTGAAAGGGACAACCCTAGTCTTATGCGGATTGATGGAGAGACCTTCCGCCCTACTCCATCTATCCACAATATTAAGCGCTCTCTGCATGCGCTCCGAAACCGTATTAGCGAAACGCCCTTTAACAACCACTGCCAGGTCATCTGCAAAGCCTAGGCAGTAGAAGCTCTCCGCCGACAGATTCACTAAGAGGTCATCGACCAGAACCGTCCACAGAAGAGGTGACAAAACACCCCCTTGTGGGCAGCCTCTAGCCACTCTGACCTCTACCGAACAGTTGTCTAATGTGGCTATAACAATTCGGCCTAATAAATTAGACTTGATCCACTGACAAATTGTTGGCGCTAGACCTCTCCTTGACAGAGCATCAATCAAAGACATAGCCGAGACATTGTTAAAGGCCCCCTCTATGTCGAGAAAACCGGCTATTGCAATTTCCTTGTCCTCTAAGGACTTTTGGAGCAGCCTATTGAGATCGTCCAGAGCAAGATTAACCGACTTGCCCGCCTGATAGGCATATTGACGATCACTAAGGGGATGAATCCCAAGGATTTCATCCCTAATATATCTGTCTAAAAACCTTTCCAATGTTTTAAGTAGAGTGGATGACAGACTAATCGGCCTGAACGACTTCGGTGTCTGGTCCCCTAATCTCCCAACTTTAGGAAGAAACACGACCTTCACCCTTTGCCATACATCAGGAATAAACCTCCAGGCCAAACAGCCTCTGAGAATTCTACATAGGACTGGCATCAACGCCTCCTCAGCCTTCTGCAAAAAGGCTGGATAGATTCCATCCGGCCCTGGAGATTTAAAGGGCTGGAATCGTGCAATCGCCCATCGCAGTCTATTTGGCTGTACCATGTGCGTCGCAATTTTCCAGTCCGCTCGTGAAGGCCTTTTTGGTAACTCCGAGCAGACCTCCTCACATCCCGAGGCTGATAGCCGAGTGGACCTTGGAAAATGGGTACTCAGAAGTAATTCCAGGGTTTCCTCCATCGACTTAGTGTAGGTTCCATCCTCTTTCAACATGAAACCTACTCTGCCCGCAGTCTCTTCTTTCGCCAAGACGAGCTCATTACAAGGCATTTCGTTAGCTTTTCATTGTGTATTTGTGGTGAGCAAGAGTTTGTCTGTCTGTGTGTTCGCCAAACCCGAACAGGATCGTCGTTACGAAGAACGATTCACGTCAGGTTTTTCTATAGATCCCTGGATATTCCACTCCCCATCTCCAAGATCTCTTACGTTCCTTATTCTTCCAAAATGTCCACGTCTATGTGCTGGCCTTCCCTTTTTTGGAGAATCCATTTGCAGTTTCTCTTAAACCAAACTGGGATATTCATCTCTATTTCTTTACGTCTTCTTAATCTATCAAGTGGGAGGGAATGTTCTTGTTACTCAATTTGGAGCAATATCCATTCTGTGTATTACATCTAAGGGGTTCTGGTTGTCTTTTTGTCTCACTTCCAAATCAATACTCTTACAACTGACCCCAGGTAAACTTTTTTTTGTATTCGTTTCTCTTACTTCTGAAGAAGTGAAGAATTGCAATTAAGTAAAAGTTACGAAATTGATTTTACACCAGATATAAATGTGTTGAGGTACCCTGGAGAGAGTTGGTAGCACAGGTAGTGGTATTTTCAGTGGACAGAGTACTAATGTCGGTATTGGTTTTATGTTTCGAAGGCGTTTATGGCTTGGAGCTTTCGGCACACATCCGCCAACTGGAAGTGCGATTTTATTGAAGCGTTGTTTTAATTTTTCGCGATTCCTTGAAAATGGTTCTGAAACTATCAAACTGTTAAATAGTAACTTCGTCCACTGTTTATCCACCTCAACTAATCGCTTATAACTTTTTTGAAAACATTTTTGGGGACCTGAACTGCCTCTTCAATACACTTCATTATACATTTCGCCATTATATCAACGAATATTAAAATCCTAGTTAAAATTAAAACTTAAATTTAAAATTTCTAAATATTATTATTGAGAATAATTTTTAAAATATTTTTGACGTTTACTCGAAAAGCGCTGCACTATTTTGTTTTTGAACTCGGAATTTTAATAACTCTCACTTACAACAACTATAATTTTTATTAGGAACTGGAATGGGAGAGCTTGATTTGTTAGGTTCAAGTGTTAGAGCGGATGAAGTTTGTACGCTTTTGCAACCTACCAACTTGTCCGCCATTCATAAATAAATTGTAGAAGAAAGATATGGGCGTTCAGACCAATTTTATTCCAATTTACTTCTTGGCCTTTATACGATATCCATACATCCTCGTATATCCGTTTCCGTCCGAACCCCCTTAACTTCCCCTTCGTGCTTACCGAAACCTTCAGACCTTCTATAGAAGGTCTATAATCTATAATTTCTCAACTCCTCTTTTAGGAAACCTGAAAAGGCATTTCGTCGGAACATTAGTGACGAATTAGTTCTCATTGAAGGACCATGTTTGCAGATTGTGCTCAATTGAATACCTGTACTAATATCTGTGAAAATCAAAAGGCCACATGAACAATTTTAGTGCAGCAGATGTGCAACAGTCCCTTATAGCCTTTTCGTGCATTCTGCTACTGTCTAAAGAATTGCCAAAGGAGAAATTTGAACATAAATTTAAATTTTGTTTGTGTACCATTTGGTTTAAAACTTTGTTTGGAAAGAAAGATTTTAGGGGAGTATACACTTACTGTAAATAAAATCATTTTTACTTTTAGAGAAAATCTAGGAAAACTGGAAAGTCGTTCTCCCTGTGATGTCGTTTTCTTGAAAGTCAGAATTTTAGCAACTCATTTAATCCTTGACATTATTATAAGAGTTCCATGCGCTGCACCAAGAAGGGACGTTAAAAGAAAGAGAAAATTTCCAAAAGGTTTAGAATTCGTTCGGTTATTTAAAAGGGTTCTACAAATCCAATTATCCAATTATAATGGTTTTATGGCGATTTTGAGCGAAGAGGCGTAGTACCCCTTTAAAATGTGTCCCCTCATACAGTTTAACTTCCCGTTAAGACGCCTTTCAGAGCTCTACTTCCGGACAGTGTACACTCGTCATGTACAACACTGTCCATCACCCATCAGTGAGTTGTAGCAGAAAATCTAAGAGACGGCAGTTGGATTCGAATCATTGAGCTAATCTCTTCGCTGCATGGGACCATTATGGAACTAAAATTCTGGAAGGGGTAACTTTCCTCCAAAATTGCCTTTTTATGTTGAGAGGTGTCTGAGATCTTTTCAAGGCATATCACTTGAATGGAATTATTGTACTTATCTCTTAGGAAATTCGTGCCGTAGTGGGATTAATATCAAAGCCCTATATTTTTTGAAACTAGGTGTACTTAGAAATACATACATGTGTATCAAGCTTTTTCGTTTCTTTTTTTAAAGGGATGCGGATGTTGGGGAGGGACTGACTTGACCTCTTTACGGTGAGAGAGTTGAAAGAGTGGGAAAAGTCGTTATTTGCCGGGCAAGTCAGAATTTATTATGGATTTGGCGGGAAAAGAAAAAGACCAGCGAAGGAAGAGGCCGCGCAGGTGGGCGCAACAGGTGTTGAGAACTCGGCAGATGATAGCACGCGCTCCAACCACCTGTGCCAGCGTCAGACATCGTGTCCCTCTCCAATATTACAAAAATTACACTCTGTTAAGACTCTCGAGCTTTCTCGCTCCATCCTCAAATTCCTACCTCACAAACCTTCTTAAATGTCCCAATATTTCAGTCATATTTCATTCTCATCAAAATTATCCTATTTTTAACTCAAACGTAACTTTGCAGGAGCCATTTTGGAAAAGTGAACAAACCATGAAGTGGAAAAGGCATCTCAGGTTGAGGAATTTTCTTCAAATTCGAGGCAATTTACATACTCCCCCTCTTTCTCAGAATTAACTCTTAGTTTATCAATTATAGTTGTCTTTATTAATTGATTTACTGTTTACGAGGAATTTTGACAAGGTTACTTCTTTGCGCGGGCAAAGCAAACTATAAATCTTGTTGACTCTGATGCCACAGCTTAAGACTATTGAAATGTGACTGGGTGAAGGCAAGGAAATACTGCCATCTACACCAGCGTTAATCTCTCCATCGCTGAGCCTAGGCTATGGCTGCAATATTGAAATTAATTTTTTTCGCCTTTGGAAATTTCAAAGTTGTGATAAAACACAGTATCTTACGGACATTGACAAGTCTTTAACTTATCCATCCAAATTTTCTTGAAGCCAAGATTTTACTAGTGTAATTGTAGATGTGGAAACCACTGGCGCCTCAGACAGAGAGAGAGCTACCTGGATGAGGGAACAGGCAGACTGTAGCATTTAAGGATTGGACTAAAGAAGGACAACGGCGAGATACGATTTCTTTTACAAAAGGAATTTTGATGACATCTTGTAGGACAAGACTGGATATGTAGTTAGGAGAATCGTCAGGATTGATTCTTTATAAATTGGTTTGCTTGGTCGAGACATGAACCTTGGGTAAAGTTGTAGAAATTAAATAAAAAAATTCAACTTCATGCGAAAATGTTAATACAAAGATGCTGGGCATGTAGGGGGCATTACGACATCCAGAGTTTAAAGAACAACATTGAAGCCGTTACTGTGAAGAGAAAATACAGCAGCAGGGGATGGGTTTTGATGCGGAAAACTTGAGGTCGGATGGTGAAGTGAATGAATGCTTACCCTCAATGGATACGGAATAGCTGGTAGTGAGAGGGTTACTGTGTCTGTGATGCAGCAGAATATCTGTATTCTGTGACAGTCACACTCTAGTGTGTGATGGGTCTGCTTAAGATGCAAGACAGTACAACCACAAGCTTTTTCACTTTTTATTGTATTTATTTTATTTTTCTTTTATTTGTGGCGTAGTGTGTTGAATTTTAAATTAGAACAAAAGCTGGGTCAGTCAGGAAATGGTGTGATTCGGTGACAGAAACATCGGCTCTACACACTCGCTGCCTCCTTTCACTTATTCCTGCTGATGGGTTCTGCTCCATAAAAGAAATTTTTATCTTCCTCTTTAAACTTCAAATTTGTAATAAATGTTAATTGTCTTCAATATAGTTTAATTACAAAAACGAGGAACTTCAAGGGAAGCTGACTTCCTAGGGCCCTTCCTTAAAATCAAACAATAACATTTCTTTGAATCGATGTTTGCAGGTCAGGTTGCGTATACCAAAAAGTATTCGTTTTTGAGATTGTTTTTCGTCGAGTGAAGGGGTCATTACAGCCACTTTGAGGAAGATCCTCACTTGCCAAGAATACCAAGCTTAAAGGAAACCGATTGTGAGAAAATCACTAGAAGGCTTTAAAACCGATTCAGTGACTGGCACTTTCGGATGATGGATTTAGATCAAAATGTTATTAATTACGCCCCTCTTGACTAAATCACTTCACAAGTTCCAACGATCTGGGCTGACGGAGTTTTAACCAAGCCTTCCAACCCATCGCATTCCAATCTAAAATTCTCCGCCGAGAACAGACGCCCCTTTTATATCTCTTCTCCCTTTCGATCTGGTTACAACTAGAAGTGGAAAATTCACACCAGACTCCTCACCTTTGCCAATCCTCTAGTATCCTCATTACAAACTACCATTCTTCCTGCAAATCCTAGGTGTCGCTTGATGTTCCTAGAGATGGAGACGGCTCTCCAATGGGAGTGTGTCAAGTGCCACACATTCTGTTTTACTCGTTGTACACTGTACAGCTGTAAAAAAAAAAAAGAAGCAAAAATAACCGCTTCTTTTGGCAACACAGAAATATCAAATTTGAACTTTCTGAGATCTTCCATTTCGCTGACCAGTGTATACTCAGTTTTCATCGCAAATGAAAATTCTCTTCATAAATCGAAAATCATGGAATTTTGACAAGAGTTTAACACATTTCAACCCTATGTGTCTTTTGCCGAGTTGATTATTCATGGGGGTCCTTCCTCCAAGTATTTAAACCAATACTGCGCTGGACGAATTGACAAAATATTGATCTAGTAGTCTAGATTGAACGTTCATAAATTTACGCTCATTTCCATTTATTTTGAGGCATGTCTACAGAAGATTGAGATAGGTCTGAAGCGTATGATGAGCAACTGAGGGATGTAAGAGGGCCAATCCTCCAAGAGGAATGGTCCTAGTACAGAGTCTTGGAAAATAACAGGAATGTAATGGAATCGGCGTTTCGGTCTTCAAACAAAGACCAGGAAGGCAGGACCTTAGGACAAAATGGTGCTAGGTAGGAGTGTGCTGTGCTTGTATAGTGAGGTCTCGTTCAGAGTCAAACATCTGATCTAAATCAATGTTATATTGTGAATAGTTAAATGAGCTAAAATTTGGCTATAGGAACGCCAAGCGCAAGTTAGGCCCCATGTTGGTGATGCCTGTGTGCATGTGTTGTTCATGCTTGAATACCCCGTCGGGAGCTACAAGAAAGTGCCAGTCCATTGGGAATCTTCAAACTGCCACCTTCTTGATGCATCAGCTCCGTGCTCCAAGATTTGATTACAAAATCTCCTGAGCTAATTTCAAAGAAACAAGTTCATCGTTCACGAACTTTTCACTTTTAAGTAAGAACTATAGCCGTAGTATGACGGTATCTCAATGTTTATGATTCACATGGAAAACACGTTCTGAGAGACCCCGAATGTCCGATTAGACTACGAGTGAACAACCTGTCTCAGTTAGCTCACAAACTTCTTATTACGTTTGCCTCCCACTTTTGCCCACTGTACCTTAGCACCGCAACTGCCATTTTACTATTTTGAGATTTTTCTCAAAAAAAATGTTTGTTTTTTTTAATTCATATTCATTGAATACATTGATGATCTTTAATTTTTATTTCAACCATGTTCGTATGGAAATTTTTTTCGAGTAATTCTGATGAAGGGTGCGGTTGGATCTCTTTTATACGCCATATCTGTGTAATGCACGGCCTTAAAAGCTGTATATTATTAGTAAGTGTAAAATGTTTCTCTGAAATTCGACTTTGAAGGGAATTTATGAATTAAAACCTTGAGAATAGTTTGGGACCGAAATTGAGAAGATCATTCAGCACCTCTCTCCCTTTAATTTCCTGGTTGCTTCGACTCCAGAACAGCCCTTTTTCAAATAATCTCTGGAGAGTTAAGAATGTAAAATTTCATTCTAAAATTAAGATTGAGCAAACTAAAGATAAAACAAGTCATCAGAATTTAAATTAAAAGAACATGAATGTGAAAGGTAAAAATTGATTTATACTTACTTTTAATAAATATAGTTCAGAAAAGTTTCTCTAGAACTTTGTAAAATTCTCTAAACTAAGTGAAGCTCCAATACTTGAAGATTGGTGGAAATTTTTTACGAACAGAATGTTAAAAAGGCGTTTGAGCGGTAAAATCTTTGATCATACTACATTGAGCTCGCTTCTAAATTGTCTCTTCAGAATAGTTTACTGTTCCTTCATGTGTGTAAAAGCTCAGTTTGTTAATTGTACCGGAATTCCAAATTTGTCGAAAACCTCAATCTAAATAAGGTTCTAATCCCAAGCAGATAGACAGATATTTCTCTGCTTATTATATTTAAAGTTATTATATGATTATTTGTATATTAATAGAGAAATCTTCTGAATGCGCTATATATGTATTTTTAAAAGAATAAATAATTATTGAATACATTGTAGAAAGCAATTGGTGCGTAAAATAGGAGCGAGAGGAACGTTTTGAAAACTATTTTCTATGAATTGATCTCCATGTAGTTCGGAGTGGCCACTTTAGGACATTGGTCACGCGTGACTGGAGGCTCACCTTTTGGACAAATCCCACCTTTGCCCAGTTGTTGCCCGCCCTAACTCCTTAGCTCTGTAGCGCACGGTGATTGGACTGAGCTCTGCGCAGGCCCAGCTCCAGTCTACCGTTAACTATTTTTTCAATGTATCATAAAACTAACAAATATATCTTAGTTTGCACGTAAAGTAGTTCTCAGGAACTTAGCCTTACTTTAGACTACAATCTGTCTTCTACCAACTTAGGTATTCACCATGAATAATGTGAATAAAAAGTTATACTAATATTCTAAATATTAGCCGTCATATGCTACAATAGTTACCTTCCTTCAACATGCTTCCAATAATTCCGTGTCATTACCATTCAATTAGCTTTAGAAGCAAATAACAATTGAACTGCATCGGCTGACTTCCTCTTGGCATTGTCTGCCCTCGAAATAGACCGACAAATCGTAATCTGATGGTGCCTGATTGGGGCTGCACGCAGAGTGAAGTAAGAACATGATTCTATCATATTCTGCTCAGGATCAGTTTGGATGTGTGGCATATCCTGTCGGAAGAGTTCTCGTTTTAGGTTCGTTTAGTCAGGGTATTTAGCTGCATGTACCCTTTCCGCTAGTCCATATTACAGATGGTTGTCTGTGAAAAATTCAAAATGAGCAAAATTCTTTAGTAGATCCAATAAGCATTGATACCACTTTTCTCTTAAAACTGGCCACATTTTTTTACGGGGTCGAACTAATTGTCCACAGTTTGCGTACCGGATTTCAAGTCAATCTCAGCAAGTTTTCAATCGAGCTGGATTCAACCGCTGAACCTGACTACACGCTCGTTTTTCTTTTAACACATTTGTGGATTTAGTACTTCTTTTTGGTGCATTCTTCAATTAATCTTTGTCCTTCGATTGATCTGCAACTCATCGTTCATTCAACACCTCTTCCCTTTCAAATCCTGCAGAACATCCATTTTTCCGTACTATTTTTTAGAATTAATAAAATTTCGTATTCTTCAGTTATATTAAACAAACGAAAGTTAAAAGAAGACTGATCATAAGTTCAATCAAAATTTAAAGGAAAGTTTATCAAAGTTTTAGAGAATAGAGGTTAATGATTCAAACTTCAAAAACTACCTTTCTAATTTCTAATTAGAATTTCTAATTTTGTAGCTTGTTCGTACATAATATATTTCTGATAAAGCTGCATGCTCCCTTGCGCCCCCTTAAGAACGTTGGTTTAGTCAGCCCTCCCAGATGAACCATAATAATGCCTTGCTTCAAAACTCAGGATAAGCACGGATATTAATTTCCTAGCAACTGTTGAAAACTAGGTACTTATTTTTACTTGCAGGAGGCTACAACCAGTTGAGATCTCCTGTTTGCGGAGAAGGACTAAAAGACGGAAGCCCTCCTCCGGGAGCTGGTCAACCCGCACCTCCGGGATTTCTCCAGCTCAGAGCACAACCACTGTCCTATCACATAAAACAAAGTAAGTATTAGATAAAATCAAATTAATTTCAACCAAAATTCCGAATTTGTAGAAAGTTGGCTCACCGAAATGGTATTTCACAGAATAGATTTTTGTAGTTTTAGCTGCTGTTTCGGAAATGGTACCTTTAAAGTGAACATTAATAATAATGAAATCAATTAAATTTAATTATAAAATAATTTTAAAGAGAATTTAATTTCGGGAACTGATGTGAGACAGTCATGTATTGTTCATTCCAGAAGTTTTAGATTTACCTCATTGTGCAATGTGGAGTGGAGTAAGAAGCAAACTATCGTTTTTCGCAAAGAAAGAGTTGAACTCCGAGCATTTTAACAAGGCAAAAAGAAATTTAGCTGGTTCCAAAGTATTGGTCTCTTATTCGAATAAAATTTATTTGTCTGTAAGATGCAATGTGTTCAAAGTGTAAAGAAAATCGTAAGAATTTTTAAAGAATAATCTCAAAAAAGTGAAAAATTTATTTGATAAAGTGATAGTTTTGGAATTTTTCCTAAACTCGGAACTTTAGCATCACATTTCTACTTTATATCTGCCAAATTTGATCAAAATTGGGGCTAAGATTTACAGAGTTATTAGTAATAACAGTTTAAGCCTTATATACATGAGGCTAACTTCTCTCCCATTGGTTGTACAACATCCAGACCCCTAAAACGCCCATCTGCTTGAAATTCCGAATCGAGAGATACCTCATTCGTGAAAATCAGTTCACGCGTTTACGCGCTACATTATTTACTATTTATCTTGAAAACTTGAAAGTCCAAGTTGTTGCAAAAAGAAAATTACACTTGTAAACGAGGATATTCTGTAGAAAATTTGGGTATTTTGTCAATACTAACCTGCGAATGAAAAGGTTTTAACCTCACAATTATTCAGTTTTTCTCATTCGGGAAGACTTGGAGGTGTGGCTCAACCCCACCACAGCTCGTCTGCAGAAGCTGTGGTGGGGACAGTCAACAAAAAACCTGGCGACGAAGGGTTTTGGAGAAAAGAGGATTCCAGCAGTTCTGCTGCTCGAAGCCACAATTAACACCTTCGCTCTATTCCCTAACTTTCTCCTCTAGCTGCAGGTATTTCTGCCCTTTTTCTCTGTATACTTTATCCTTGCCCAATCCTTAACATTCCCTAAACTGTAATCAAGGTTGAACAGTAAATTCATTGATGCGTCTTTTCTTTGTAGCTATATTTAATAATAAAGTTTATCTTATTTATCTTAAGGTAAAGAAACGAACTGAAGATAACAGCAATATATTTGATTTATTTCATTCCGTAGAATGAATTTCAGAAATTTAAAGGAAAAATATAGTTGTTACTTTTTGTTCTCATCACATTAACTTTGTTGCCATGTTCGGGTAGTATCCGTCATTTTTGGAGACTCACTGTTCCACCCCAGAAAGAGAAATGATAGTCTGTTTCAGTTTTCACTTATTGTTGCCAAGCGTTAGATCTGGGGATGGATTAACGATAGCACAGTAGAGTTTGTGCTCGAACATACAAAGTACAGTTTTAATTATGTAATCAAAACCAATGTTCCACTTTAATAATCAACGAAGATTAACTTGGTCGAAAGATTGGAAAGATGGATATAAAAGACTGAAATTCGCAATAATTTCTCTTCCTTTATTGGTGTAATTTTTGGCAACGAGTTGTCCTTGTATTATATATTGTACGGTTGCACTAGGTCCATCATTTGCAGATGGCTACAGTGGTGCTCTGGGAGAGGGTTCTGGTGGTGGTGAGGAAGGTGGTGGAGGGTATCCGAACGCAAGACACGACACGGAGTACCAAACCTTGGAGTCCAGTGGCCATGGACCTTCACCTTACCTGGAGTCCAGTTCGCCCGAATTCTATCCCAGTCAATTGCACCAAGCCCAGGACCCAAAGTTTCACTATCAACACACCAAAGTCTATTTAAGGCCTCAAGGTAAATACATTTACTACTTTAATCTAGTGCAGGGTATTTTGCATTCTACAATAGTTTCTTCATCATTCATTCACCAGTATTCATCACTTAAAGAATGAGTAAATCATACAAGTCAAGCAAGACACACACTACTTATCTTTTTGATACCTTCAAATACCTTTATACCTTGATACAACAGCAACTGTTACTTTGACTTAGTCTTAATAGAAACTCTGAGGCGAAGATTTCCCCTAATAAAACTGATTCTTTTATTCTTATGAGAATGATTATTGAAATCGTCTCAATTTTTCAAAAGTGTTCTCAACAAAATTCATGTCTTGAGGTCCTCTGTTCCTCTTCAGACTGTTTTTAGTGAATTGTGCGTGGAAAGCTGTGGACAACTCAAAACAAACTTGATACTTTTCATACCATAACGCTTAGATACTAAAATTTTAATTAAAACTATTCAACCGGAAATACGAGTTTGCTGGAGTGGTTTTCTTAGTTTTTCTCAATTTTCTTCGGGCACATGTCTAACTTTTTATTTGTCAATTTTTCCGTGGAAATTTGATTTGGAAATGCGTTCAGGAACAGGAAAACACTGCCATTCCTCACTAGTGAGTTCTCAGAACAATCTATGATTCTGGCAGCTATTAATGAGTATGTTACATTTATAGTATGGATAGAACATAACCTTTAATGACAATAGATTAGCAGTTCTCCTTTAAACCTGGTAAACTTATTCCATGCAATGTAATTGTTTGAAAGGAAAAAAGTTTGTAAATGTACAAGAGAGAGGAAAGGTCACTAAGGGCGCATGGTAAATCTATATCTTAATTAAATTCTGTCTAAATTCTTTAATTTTAATTATTATCCTCACTGCGATATTTGTTTTAAGTTAAAAAAAAATAATAATAAGGTGATTAACTGCAGTTAGAGGAAGTCGAGCGAGAATTTGTTTACGAAATTTGTTAGCCACTTCGCAGCATGGTAGGGCGTGAAGTGACCAAAAGTGGCTCTTCCCTCAACCTGGGAATTTTAGGAACATATTCAATTGTTGTTAACATCAACATTACTCAAGGTTAGGTACATACGAGGTACAAAAATGGCACTTTAGAGGCGTATTAGAGACGTAATTAGAGGTAACGACCTCTCCTCCAAGAACTCTCTCAAAAATGACTGGTCAACTAGAATGTTTCAAATAACAATGATAAACCTACTTGTACTTATTATTTGATTATGAAAACCGTTTGGGCTGTTTCCCAGGCACCGCCAAAGAGTAGGGGAGTTCGCTTCTAGTCTCGTATCATAGAACAACGCAATCAAGCAAGATTTAGATTAGATTAGATTAAATATGGGTGGCCTCAAGGCCTGCGCCACCGCGACCCCTATGGATCTATTGTGGCTCCCCGACTTTAGAGCTCACCCTCCAGACCCGTCCGTTTAATCAGACTCTTAAATCAAGCAAGATACGAGAGACCGTTTTTATTTCCTCCAGTCACAATCTGGATGGAGGCTCGGCTTTGTGCCGAGTTAAAAGGCCACAAGGGAGCAAGCGAGTTTTTGTAAGGTTGGATCCTGAACAACGTTCTGCCGCCACAAAGCAGTTTTGTTTTAATGAAATTCAAGGTTTGAAACAAAGGGAATTTGGTGGCTAGTCATTTACACTAAGCAAGAAAGTTTGAGGGCCAGAATTATTATGAGAGAGTTAGAGAAACTGGGCACCAATTCAGGTCAGGTTAAGGGTTTAGGGTGTTTCGGAATGTTGGGATCGACGGAATCTCAAAGGAATGCCGGGCTATATTTGGAAATCAAGGATAACATTGCAGGTAGTTCCAAAGGCTGCTTCTGTAGAGGAAACCTCTAGAGAGAGGGGTTTAGATTTTGGGAAGGGATAGCACGAAGTACTCTCGGGTCAGGTCCCAACAGAAGTTGTGCTCATCTGCTCTGAATTAGCAGCACCACCAGAAGTTCCTTTTAAGCAAGTTTTAATGAAGCAGAATCAGAAATTAATGTGAGTTTATTGCAATGAAAAATGTGAACATTTCTAGAACTGATTCTTAATAAAAACAACGCATGCAGTACAAACTAAATTATGGTGCACTGCAAGACGTTTTTGTAAATATTTTGCATTAAAGTCATTAATGTTATTTATTTCTCTCCATTGAAATATAAATACGGTATGGTCGATATTTACATCATTGACGACGATATCGTACTCAAAATTAGCAAACTTTTATCAAGTTTTGGAAAAGTTAGTACACTCTTAATAGTATTTTTTTAAATACTGTTTGAAAACTAAATCTGCTACACTTTAATTTTTCGAGGGGCAGAATGCGAAACCATTCGCGTCTGTCTTCGCATTCCTGTAACTGTGTAGTTATTTCGAAGAGGTTGCAGGGACTAGTTTTTGGACGTCTGGTCTGGATTAGATATTACCTGAATTTTGGCCTCCTGGATTGACGCACATCTCATCTTCCTATTTATATTTCTTCTTGTTAGAATGGGATACTCGCAGGGACGCCAAAGACCCTGGAGAGGTGCTGATAGTAACTTTGCGAGGAAATCTCTGCCTTTATGGGCCGTTTTTCAGAATGTTTTTTTCTCTTTTTCATTTTTGTTGAAAGCCCAAACAATTCTCTTGAAAGTACACTCATCTCGAAAGTGTGTGTCTACAGCTTAAATTATAAAAATTTGGCCCAAATACAAAAAAAAAAAAAGGAGAGTGCTAAACTCCCCTTTAATGTGCTATTGTAGTATAATGTATGGTTTTACCATTTAAGTAATATTAAGAAGGATTAAATGTGATGCTGAAATTCCGAGTTCGAAAAATTCTGGACCAGGAAGTGTCTATGTTTCCTTTTTAGAGATTTTCTTTAAAACGGATCCTTCAATTATCCTCTACACTGGGGGTGAGTGGGGCGGCATATTTTTTCAGTAACATATAATTTGGTTTTAATTTACTAACTGTAAAAATAATTTTAGGGAGAATTAAAAAGGTTTCTAAAATACTTGTTTGAATCATGATGTTTGTAGAGAGAGGGATATTTTGGGCGCGCACACCCTCGCGATTTTCCTTTCAGGGCACCTCAAAACGTACTTCTAACGAAAACTCAATATCTTACACGATCCAATACTTCTTCTTTGTGGGGAGAAGAGTAAGATATGATAAGTAACAGAAGATCAATTACTGAAGTACAAATTTAAGGTTTGTAATTTTTATTATTGCCCTCTACCGCCAAAAACAATTTTAAAATATTTTCCCGCCATCCATAGATCGGCGGATTCAGTTTTATTTAAAAATGCTGAATTAATGGCTAGCTGTGACTGTTGGAATGAATGTGTCATAGTCATTGGCTGTAAGGTCATTGAGGTATCCACTTGTGGGAGCGCTGCCTTTGTTCGACGCCATTTTCTTTTTCTTTTTTTTCTAACTTTAAAACTCCATTGTGAGTTCTCGCTTGGCTGACCGCTTATGAGAGAGTCTATCAAGTCCTGAACCAAGTATAACAAATAAATAACACATATTGCGTTCCTAACGACATAGATTTCCAACCCAGTCTAAGAATACTTTGTTCCAAAAAGTAGTTTTTTGTACTTTCTCCTGCTCTTAGTTAAAAAATCAGATGTGAACAAACTAATATTTTTTACAGAAAGTTGCTTTTAATGACAAACGATTTTCTTGAAAAATGTAATTTTTATCCATTTTTTAATACTCTGGGGCACAGGTGTTAATGCCCTACTACTCAATGGAGGTGCATTTTAGTACCATCTGGACTAGTTTTCGAGAAATCCTCAGAAAACTAAACGAATGCCTCGAGGCAAAACGCACCTCCAGTCATGGCCCAGTTTTTTCAAACACTGAGTTTCAGGCACCCACTGAACACCCTATATTCTATGTAACTGACTAACCCACATATTTTATTGAAATGTTACTTTAGACAGAAACTTAACCCACCCCGTTCCCGAAAAGTGCCCTAAAATGAATTTTTTTGGGAAAATTTTTCACATCTAAGTTATAGATCCACATGTTCTACGATGAGAAAATAATAAAAGCCGTTTTCAAGGAAAACTAAAAAAACTGGGAAAAATACAATGGTACTTTGGAATATTTTGTTTCCAAGTAGTTGGCTGAAGGGGACAAAACCTAAATCTTAGTCCATCAGGTTGTTACTGAAGAAAATCTCAATTTTAATTTACCGCGCTTTTCCGTTTTTGATTTGTACAACCCAAACTCAAATAGACAGACAAACCAATTTCCTAAAACCATTTTCACGTATTTAGAAGCCCTCAAAATGCGCATTTCCGGAAAGAAACAACTCTTAGGATCGTGATATTTTCTCTTAAAGAAGAGTAAAAGAGAGTAAAAATCTGGTGTGAAAAGGCTCAAATCAGTTTATCGCGCTGTAATTATCACAAATCTTCTTAAATTTAAGTTGGAAAATGATTACGACATTACATAGTGGTGGAAAGTGTATTTACCGCCTCGCTAAGATCCCCATAACAGGCTTTAGAGATGTCTCTTTCGCTTCTACCATCCCCTTTCGCTTGAACTTGTACTATTACTTCTACATCCCCTTTCGCTTGAACTTGTACTATCGCTTCTACCATCCCCTTTCGCTTGAACTTGTACTATTACTTCTACCATCCCCTTTCGCTTGAACTTGTACTATCACTTATACCATCCCCTTTCGCTTGAACTTGTACTATCACTTCTACCATCCACTTTCGCTTGAACTTGTACTATCACTTCCACCATCCCCTTTTTGCTTGAACTTGTACTATTACTTCTACCATCCCCTTTCGCTTGAACTTGTACTATCACTTCTACCATCCCCTTTCGCTTGAACTTGTACTATTACTTCTACCATCCCCTTTCGCTTGAACTTGTACTATCACTTATACCATGCCCTTTCGCTTGAACTTGTACTATTACTTCTACCATCCCCTTTCGCTTGAACTTGTACTATTACTTCTACCATCCCCTTTCGCTTGAACTTGTACTATCACTTATACCATCCCCTTTCGCTTGAACTTGTACTGTCACTTCTACCATCCCCTTTTGCTTGAACTTGTACTATTACTTCTACCATCTTCTTTTGCTTGAACTTGTACTAACTATTACTTCTACCATCCCCTTTTGCTTGAACTTGTACTAACTATTACGACTGCCATCCCCTTTCGCTTGAACTTGTACTATCAATTCTACCATCCCCTTTCGCTTGAACTTGTACTATTACTTCTACATCCCCTTTCGCTTGAAGTTGTACTATTACTTCTACCATCTCCTTTCGCTTGAACTTGTACTATTACGTCTACCACCCCATTTCGCTTGATTATATAATTTATAGTGTGCATGAATCTTAACTAAGTGTACAGCTTTAAGAATGTGGTCCCGTAAGTGCGGTTGTTTTAGTAAAAGGCTCTGTAGGAAGTTGGCATATTCACTGCCACAGAACAGCAAAGGGCATAATAACCAATTCAGAATTCCAACTTCTTAGATAAAACAAACCTGAAGTTTGTTTCGACAAGTTTGGCGAAGTTGTTTACAGCATACTTTGGTAAAACTATAACAACACAATCTAAATGAAGATGGACCCAGGGTTGTCCGGAATATGTTAGTAAACACAAAGTGAGGTTGAAAGTGAAATATTCATTTGGATTCAATAGTAATACCGTACTCTAGAATTTCATTATCAAAATTTTATCATATGTTAAGAAAATATGGAATATTCAGTACAGGTATTGCCAGAGTTGCTGGTATTTACCCTTCACTTTTCGTATATCACGAAAAAGAAAATCTTTTGAGGCATCAAATTAGGAAAATAGTTATTATTATGATCGACAGCAAAATAGTGTGAAACACTTGTTAAATTTTTTTTTTCAGAATGAAGCGACATACAAGAAAAGCTAAATGGAGAAGCAGTTCTTGATATTTCTAGAAATCTTTAAAAGAAATATTTTTAGTCACTCTAAAAATACGATATATTCCGTTGAATCTAAAAACTGAGAGAGAGGTTTGCAAAGAGTTTATTGATTTACTATTGGTGCTGTCCACCAACTTTCAAAAAAATTATTAGCAGCCGTTTACGTAGAAAGGAAGCACAGGCATGATCTGTAACATCGTTTTAAGAGCACCTTGATTAACCGTTAATATGATGGAGGAGAGCCTTACTTCCACCTTATGTATGTGCAGAATTTAGAGAAAATTGTTTCAACCTAAACAAAAAAAAATTATTTTTGGGAAATTTATCTGTATCAAATTCATCTGGTCTAACACTGCTAAATATCAGAACTAGCTAGTAGGCTGCCATGATGTTCGCGTATGATTTTTGTAACATCCTATCAAGGCTTAATGATGTGTATGTGCAACCTGGGAAACCTTACGAATAGCACTTGCATCATCTTGCCACACATTATTTTCAGATTTTCACTTAGTACCATTCTCCAGGTTCTAACTCATTAATAGTCTTCAAACTAATCTGCTGTGAACACTCACACAACTTCCTCTTAGTGCCATTCTCAAGGTTCTAACTCATTAATAGTCTTCAAACTAATCTGCTGTGAACTCTCAAACGACTTTCTCTTAATGCCATTCTCAAGGTTCTAACTCATTAATAGTCTTCAAACTCGGAATGTGCTGTGAACATTCACACGACATTCTCTTAGTGCCATTCTCAAGGTTCTAACTCATTAATACTCTTCAAACTAATCTGCTGTGAACACTCACTCGACTTTCTCTTAGTGCCATTCTCATCGTTCTAACTCATTAAAAGTCTTCAAACTAATCTGCTGTGTACTCTCAAACGAATTCCTCATAATGCCATTCTCAAGGTTCTAACTCATTAATAGTCTTCAAACTCGGAATGTGCTGTGAACATTCACACGACTTTCTCTTAGTGCCATTCTCAAGGTTCTAACTCATTAATACTCTTCAAACTAATCTGCTGTGAACACTCACTCGACTTTCTCTTAGTGCCATTCTTAAGGTTCTAACTCATTAATAGTCTTCAAACTAATCTGCTGTGAACACACACACAACTTCCTCTTAGTGCCATTCTCAAGGTTCTAACTCATTAATAGTCTTCAAACTAATCTGCTGTGAACACACACACAACTTCCTCTTAGTGCCATTCTCAAGGTTCTAACTCATTAATAGTCTTCAAACTAATCTGCTGTGAACTCTCAAACGACTTTCTCTTAGTACCATTCTCAAGGTTCTAACTCATTAATAGTCTTCAAACTAATCTGTTGTGAACACTCACACACTTCCTCTTAGTGCCATTCTCAAGGTTCTAACTCATTAATAGTCTTCAAACTAATCTGCTGTGGACACTCACACGACTTTCTCTTAGTACCATTCTCAAGGTTCTAACTCATTAATAGTCTTCAAACTAATCTGCTGTGAACACACACACCACTTCCTCTTAGTGCCATTCTCAAGGTTCTAACTCATTAATAGTCTTCAAACTAATCTGCTGTGAACACACACACAACTTCCTCTTAGTGCCATTCTCAAGGTTCTAACTCATTAATAGTCTTCAAACTAATCTGCTGTGAACTCTCATTCTCTTAATGCCATTCTCAAGGTTCTAACTCATTAATAGTCTTCAAACTCGGAATGTGCTGTGAACATTCACACGACTTTCTCTTAGTGCCATTCTCAAGGTTCTAACTCATTAATACTCTTCAAACTAATCTGCAGTGAACACTCACTCGACTTTCTCTTAGTGCCATTCTCATGGTTCTAACTCATTAAAAATCTTCAAACTAATCTGCTGTGAACTCTCAAACGACTTTCTCTTAATGCCATTCTCAAGGTTCTAACTCATTAATAGTCTTCAAACTCGGAATGTGCTGTGAACATTCACACGACTTTCTCTTAGTGCCATTCTCAAGGTTCTAACTCATTAATAGTCTTCAAACTAATCTGCTGTGAACACACACACAACTTCCTCTTAGTGCCATTCTCAAGGTTCTAACTCATTAATAGTCTTCAAACTAATCTGCTGTGAACACTCACACGACTTTCTCTTAGTGCCATTCTTAAGGTTCTAACTCATTAATAGTCTTCAAACTAATCTGCTGTGAACACTCACACAACTTCCTCTTAGTGCCATTCTCAAGGTTCTAACTCATTAATAGTCTTCGAACTAATCTACTGTGAACACACACACAACTTCCTCTTAGTGCCATTCTCAAGGTTCTAACTCATTAATAGTCTTCAAACTAATCTGCTGTGAACACACACACAACTTCCTCTTAGTGCCATTCTCAAGGTTCTAACTCATTAATAGTCTTCAAACTAATCTGCTGTGAACTCTCAAACGACTTTCTCTTAATGCCATTCTCAAGGTTCTAACTCATTAATAGTCTTCAAACTCGGAATGTGCTGCGAACATTCACACGACTTTCTCTTAGTGCCATTCTCAAGCTTCTAACTCATTAATACGCTTCAAACTAATCTGCTGTGAACATTCACACGACTTTCTCTTAGTGCCATTCTCAAGGTTCTAACTCATTAATAGTCTTCAAACTATTTTGCTGTGAACACTCACACGACTTTCTCTTAGTGCCATTCACAAGGTTCTAACTCATTAATAGTCTTCAAACTAATTTGCTGTGAACACTCACACGACTTTCTCTTAGTGCCATTCTCAAGGTTCTAACTCATTAATAGTCTTCAAACTAATCTGCTGTGAACACTCACACGACTTTCTCTTAGTACCATTCTCAAAATTCTAACTCAATAATAGTCTTCAAACTCGGAATCTGCTGTGAACACTCACACGACTTTCTCTTAGTGCCATTCTCAAGGTTCTAACTCATTAATAGTCTTCAAACTAATCTGCTGTGAACACACACACAACTTCCTCTTAGTGCCATTCTCAAGGTTCTAACTCATTAATAGTCTTCAAACTAATCTGCTGTGAACACTCACACGACTTTCTCTTAGTACCATTCTCAAGGTTCTAACTCATTAATAGTCTTTAAACTAATTTTCTGTGAACTCTCAAACGACTTTCTCTTAATGCCATTCTCAAGGTTCTAACTCATTAATAGTCTTCAAACTCGGAATGTGCTGTGAACATTCACACGACTTTCTCTTAGTGCCATTCTCAAGGTTCTAACTCATTAATACTCTTCAACTAATCTGCAGTGAACACTCACTCGACTTTCTCTTAGTGCCATTCTCATGGTTCTAACTCATTAAAAGTCTTCAAACTAATCTGCTGTGAACTCTCAAACGACTTTCTCTTAATGCCATTCTCAAGGTTCTAACTCATTAATAGTCTTCAAACTCGGAATGTGCTGTGAACATTCACACGACTTTCTCTTAGTGCCATTCTCAAGGTTCTAACTCATTAATACTCTTCAAACTAATCTGCTGTGAACACTCACTCGACTTTCTCTTAGTGCCATTCTCATGGTTCTAACTCATTAAAAGTCTTCAAACTAATTTGCTGTTAACACTCACACGACTTTCTCTTAGTGCCATTCTCAAGGTTCTAACTCATTAATAGTCTTCAAACTAATTTGCTGTGAACACTCACACGACTTTCTCTTAGTGCCATTCTCAAGGTTCTAACTCATTAATAGTCTTCAAACTAATCTGCTGTGAACATTCACACGACTTTCTCTTAGTGCCATTCTCAAGGTTCTAACTCATTAATAGTCTTCAAACTATTTTGCTGTGAACACTCACACGACTTTCTCTTAGAGCCATTTTCAAGGTTCTAACTCATTAATAGTCTTCAAACTAATTTGCTGTGAACACTCACACGACTTTCTCTTAGTGCCATTCTCAAGGTTCTAACTCATTAATAGTCTTCAAACTAATCTGCTGTGAACACTCACACGACTTTCTCTTAGTACCATTCTCAAGGTTCTAACTCATTAATAGTCTTCAAACTAATCTGCTGTGAACTCTCAAACGACTTTCTCTTAATGCCATTCTCAAGGTTCTAACTCATTAATAGTCTTCAAACTAATCTGCTGTGAACACTCACACGACTTTCTTTTACTTCTTCGCATTCAGGGCGGACCTCATAACGGATATTTTCGGTTAAAACTCATAATCTAAAATCTTTCAATACTTACCCTTTTTGATCTATAAAGATTTTAACGTACCATTCGCCAAGGACTTCATATCATCTCAGTCCGAAAATTTTTGTGTTCATCTGTCTAGACATTCTCATGCACTTATTCATCCGCTTTCGTCTCTTTCTATTTCCGACAACCCTATTAGTCGTTTTAAGGCGGCGCGATTTCGAGGACAGTGATTAGTTTTGAAGAGTCACCGTTGGTTATCATGTCAACTCATGTCTCGTCTATCTGCATATTTACTTTTTACGTTATTGTTCCGAAATATATTGGTCTTTTTGGAGAAAAGAACGAAACGTTCACCACTGACTGAGCACTATTTTTGCAGCTTCTCGGGATTTTTTTTATTTTCCAACTATTGTGTGCAAACTCTTAGATTGTGAGGCCATGCGTGAAAACACTCTTTCGCTTTCAGAGTTCTTCACGATCGCAATGTTTCCGATAGATGACTTGTTCGTAACCCGCTGATATATTTCGTTCCCTAGGAGCCTCTACAGATTACTGTTGTGGGAAACGAGAGAACCTATCCGTTATTGATAATAGAATTTTAATCATTATAGTAAGAGAAAGACATGTTAACAGCAGTTGTTTGTGCATGCCTTACTGCTTCTTTTTAAATGTTTTCTTTTTTAAAGGGTTTATTTATGCTTATTGAAACTTTTTTTTTCTGATTGCAGGTAGTGGAAGGTATGGCAGCCAAGAAGGTTACAGTGGCGAAGGCTATTCTGCATACGAAGGGGGTCAGTTCCAGACGGTACCCGGTTCTGCAAATACTGGCCCGTCCGGAGCAGATTGGACAACAGAAATGGCCCAACTGCCGCACCCTGCCTTTCTAACCCACCACACATCCGCTGGTCAGGATACAAAAGGGTTACTACAACCTCCAATGCACCCGGGCTATTCAGGTAAAAAATTATATTTAGATTCGTTTAAATCAAGTTTAGAACATGGGCACGTCCTTTTTTCGCAAGCATTGTAGCCAAAAGAGCTTATTGTGCACCCTTGCAGTTCTGGTAGGATAAACAGGGTTTATCCACCTGCCATTTCTACGTAATTATCTCCTCTGGTCTCCAAGTGCCAGAGATCTCATATCGCAAACTAACAATTGCAACGCAACCACACAGAATATAAAAGAAATTTCTTCTCTTCTTTTACAGTCGTCGCAGGAGCAGAACATACCTATTGATGGAACCCTGTGGAGATATCTTTTGAACTTATCGAGACCTGTTATAAAAGCAAACCAAACTTAAATCAGCACTCGGCCTGTCCGGGTCACCGCTAGCATTTTCCTTGACTAGCTGTTATTTAAACTTGTCTCCCGTTTTTTGCTCGAGATTTCAGAGGAACTGTTATGTTTTTGACGAATGCGCCTTCAGAACAACTTACATTGCTGCATTGCTAGAATTTTAAATTTAAGACAAATTTATTAGCCAAGACTGCACAGATTTTTTTGTCTTTAATCTTAAATCCTATGATTGCCCACTTATTATGTATGTCATGCAATTGGTATTGGAACAATTTTGTGGAGTTGTGCAGAATCAACTCAGCTTGATCAAGTCCGAGGAGAAGTTAGGGAATCGCTTGCTACCTGAGCTTGCACCTGACCCCCTTACATCTCTTATTCAAAAAACTTACTACAATGCCCACTCGCTGCTTTTTATATAATAAACACTTTAACGCTTAGTTTTAAGAATGCAGATTTAAGAGAAAGTCATGTGGGTTTCCGATAGATTTTATATGAATGATTTACTAATATAATTTATTGATTTTTCTGTTCTTCACAGGAGTGGGGCCATGCTTCACAGGTTCCGGTCCGATACAACTATGGCAGTTCCTCCTAGAGCTGCTGACGGACAAATCGTGTCAAGGGTTCATCTCATGGACGGGCGACGGCTGGGAATTTAAACTCACCGACCCGGACGAAGTAGCCAGACGGTGGGGCGTCCGTAAGAACAAACCAAAAATGAATTACGAAAAATTAAGTCGTGGCTTACGATATTACTACGATAAAAATATAATCCATAAAACTGCTGGCAAGCGATACGTATATCGCTTTGTTTGCGATTTACAAAGTTTATTAGGGTGAGCATTTTTTCATTATTATTATTTCAAATCATTTTATGGAATTTAAAGAAATTAGAAAAAATAGCCTATTGTGATTTACTCATCTTTCTGCCAGCTGAATTCCTCGTTGATATCGTTCTCTTACGTTGGCAATAAAAATAATTACCATTGGAGAAGTTGTTGAAACTTTCTCGCTCAAGAAAAGTATATCTCGGACCTAAACAAAATCATGGTCGTATAGTCAGTGTTAACGCGCTTGACGCAGTAGCGTTTGTGAAAAAAAGAAGTTCGTGCTAAAACCATTCTTGTTTGCGTCTAACAAAATTGCAGAGGGAAAGGATTAGCTATACGATTACCGTATTGGATTCCCACGCGGAGATTCCGGGTTCGAAACTAGCTGCTGGCCCTTAGATTTTCTCTTTCTAGGAGTTTCTTACAGCTCACTGTCCGGTGATGTGCAGTGTTATCTGTAACGAGAGAACACTGTCCGGAGGCCGGTAGTACACTGAAAAAAGCTCTGGGCGCCAATAACCTCAGATATTGACGCGCCCTAAATCATTAAAAAAAAAATCTAGATCCATATTTGAGCCTCCTATGACTCACACTGCCCGAACAAATAATCTTAAGGGAAGATACCAGTTTGTTTTTCCATCGCCAACCTGTACCGACCAAAGATCTTGAACCAATTCACCTCAAACTAAAAAATGAAGCCTCTCTGAGAGATGTCTTTTCGATTGGTTTCTGTTAAACGTCTTCTAAAAACTATCTCTGAACTACGGGCACATCAAAGTTACATTTTTTTAATCTACTGGCACAAACACAATGGAAAACAATTTTTGGAAGTGAAATGTAAATTTCCTATCAAGGATTAAAAGTAAATTAGGCATAGATTTTGTGAATAACAATGACAAAGATACATGGATACTCTAGTTGTACAGTTACTTATATAAAGGGTGAACCAGTAAGTAATGTCTATAGGCCTACTTAATGTAGTACATCTAAAGGGAGTTCAATGACGAATTGGCCAACTTCATATTTTCCACTGTTCTTGAGTGATGTCACTTTAATTTTTTTTCTAAAATCATTACGTTTTTGCAATAAAAATATTATTACTCAGAAAGTTTTAATTCGAATTCGATTCTGATGACACGGTTAGAAAGACTGATTAATTTGCTAAAAATTGACACCATTTTGAAGCATAAATTATTCTCCAAACACCCTCAATCTTCCTCCGGAAACTGGGAAAATAAAAGTAATTGAAATTTATAAGAAAACTCATTAGGCCCTTATGTGATCATTATCAGACCTAGGTGCTGGCCTAAAAGTTTCCTTGCCTAATGGGCTTTCAAAAGGTATATCATTTTCCAGGATTCTTTTTATCTTCGTGTCCAACCTTGTCATCAGATTCGAATTCAGACTAAAACTTTCTGAGTAATAATATTTTTGTAGCAAAAAAGTAATGTTTTTAGAAAAAAAAATTAAAGTGACGTCACTCAAGAACAGTGGGAAATATGAAGTTGCCCAATACGTCTTTGAAGTCCACTTTAGATGTACTTCACACAGTAGGCCTATAGATAGGCTTACCATACGTTCCGGTTTGACCGGGATGGTCCCGGTTTGAGATCCCTGTCCCGGTCAAACTTGAACAACACCGACACCCCGGCCGATCGTTCCCCCGCGCCCAGTGTTTTCAGTTCTTAATAATTTTGATTGCATTTCAAATATGAAAAACACAAATTTAGCGAAAAGCAAAACGAAAATGAGCCTCTTCCTCCTTTGCGTCCCGGTTTGGCTCTTCGTAATTATGGTAAGCCTACCTATAGACATTACTTACTTGTTCACCCTGTATATGTAGTTATTTCTTATAAGTTTTTTGTAGTCACGGAACACCTGTCAAAAAATAAAAAACTTTCAGGTGAATACTCAGCATTAAAAAAAACAAAACATATATATATGTATTCTTACAGGTACAGCCCAGAAGAAATGCACGCAATTGTCGACCTGAAACTAGAAAAAAAGGAAGATGACTGAAAATTTATTCTATATTTTTTGTTTTACTTTTTACATTTTTTATTTTTTAATTTTGTTTCAAAAAATTTAAAAACTAGAAAAGAAAAAGGGGAAAAAATGCTCAGAGCTATCTATGAGTTAGATTTTGAACAAACAAGAACGGTTCTTCCACCGTATCTTCTTTTTTAATTTTATTTTATGTAGAACCAGTTTTTTTTATATGTGACAATTTTTATTTTAATTCAGCTATCTCAGCACTGACAAATCAAAAAAGAAAAACATTTTCTGAGAATAAAATCATTTTTATAAACCAAATAAGTTTTAAAAAACAATTGAAAAAAAATAAAAAATTAAGAATCGAGATTTTTTAAATTAGCATTGTGTATTTTTTTCTATTTTTTGTTTTATTGGACTGTGTAGCATTCTACCAAATATTTTTTAATTAAAATAAAAATAAATTAAAAGTTTGTTATTATTATTATTTTGTAACAAGCTACACAATGTAATTAAATTTATAAAATTTTAGAAAGTAAAAATAAAGTGTTAATAATCCCAGTGTATAAAAAAATCTTTTGTTTTTGTTTCTTATAATTATATATAAAAAAAAATGAAATTTATTAGTTTTGGCCAGTTTTTTTTTTTCAATATTAGCCTCTATCCTTTCCAATTTTATAATTTCAAACTAATCGACTAAATTTTTTTCATCATTGCGTTTCGCTGTTTCATTTCGATAGTGTAGTAGACTGCCATAAAGTAAGGTACATAATATATATTTTTTCAGGCGGGCTTTACGTCCAACTACCAATTAGGTGTCGTGGATGAGGCGACTAGCAAACATAATTTACTGTCAATTTTCTTTATTAACCATTAAATAAAATCCAAATCGCCTAGACCGCGAATCGAACCCAGTACCACAATACACTTGAGAGCTTTGCAGTAACCTCTCGGCTACTGTGGTGCCTTGAATATGATATATATTATATTGTAATAAGGTAGATTACGGTAGATTAACCACTTCTCCAGGAATCTTAGGTCTCTGCAGGCATTCCATCTTGAATTATATATATACACTTGTATACATTATACATATAGTAATAAATAATCATTTATATATAATTTTATTTGTTAGTCAGGACTTATTAAAAATACAGTCAAACTTGTTTTTGTGCGGTCTTTTTCAATGCGAATTTTTAGTGCTTTTTTTTTTATGCGGTGTATGAAGATGTGTCGAGATTTTAAATATTGCATTAGCCAATTTGAGTAGACATGCTCAATGTTTAGACCACGCTACTGCAGCAATTGCTCAAGTAAAACAACACACACTAAATTCGTGCTGGAAAGCCTGAATGTGTCATCAATAAGAATGTAACCGCCATGTTATCATCAGAACTCATTGTGCTAGCACATAACATCTGCGGAGAAGGTTTTGACACTTTTGGCGAAAATAATCTTATCGAAACGATTATGGACGAAACCGTAAATGATCATGAAATTATCAATATCTTGGATCATAAGACGGACAAGAACAGGTTTCTATGACAGCGGATAAAATATTTACAGAGATCAAGCTTTACAGCAGATTGGAAAAGCATTTTCTTAAAATAGTTAATAATCCGAAAGAAGTTTGAAATTCCAAAAAAAATTTCGATCGGGTATATCTGGCTATCGCGACGTTTACAAGCAGCTGATCAAATGACCATCTTCGCAGAAACTTATCACGCACTACATGGCAACAAAAAATAAATCAACTCTTATCTTCAAGTGACGAAAGCGATTACGAAGCAGTTCATCACTAAAATATGCGCGTTTTGGACTAAGACGAGTAGTATTGAATTATAAACATTTTGAAAATTCCTCCCTGAGAAAACGGCGTTACGAGTTTTGTGAAGCATGTTTTCGTTGCTAAATAGAAACTCATCCTTGGAGTTCCGAAACAAGAAATAGTATACTATTGTTACATTTGAACGATACTCCTGTACGCAGCCCGTGTCTGGTCTCTCACTTTCATAATCAATAACCAATAAAATACAAAGAATACAAAATAAATGCTTCAGATTGATGTTTAATATTCCGAAATGGACGCCCTAGACTATATGCACGCGGTACTTGACCTTCCTAGGGTCTCTACTACTGTGTATTTATTATCTTCTGGAATTTTTTGTCACTACCTGTTATAATAGTCCGTACCCTAGCAATCATTGTAAATTATAATATAAGTTCTCTTAGTTATAAAAAATATAAACATAAGCGCTTTAAATATATTTTGTCACAACTGCCGATATCAAGCTACGGTTTTTTGTTAGTTTTTTCCTTAATATGTACATATATATGTTCTCTTTAATCTGTACTAATATTTATCTGATGAGTGTCTATAGGCACCAAGCTTGAAACCTCAATTTTCGTTATTATTTCACTTTTGTGTAGATATGTAAAGTGTTGTAAATAATAAATTATTATTAATTTTTTTGAAATGTTACCATGGTGATTTAACTATTTATTTTGTTTATAAAGCAGTTTCTCGCTATTACATAAAGTTGTGACATATTTTCTGCTTGAAACTTTTTTATCTTCCGCGTATTTTTTTTTTTCAGTATCTTGTGAAAAATTATTTGTTATAGCTATTTATTAAGTTTCTGAACATTTTTTTTGTGCGTTTTTTTTTTTTTGCGGTCCCTATATGTTGCACAAAAACAGGTTTTGCTGTACTTATTTGAACATTAAATAACAATTTAATATTTCAATAAATTTTGTAAGCCTCTAACCACTAGGTAGCACCACTATCAATCAGAGATATATGGTGCCAAGTCACACCTCTTCTATACTAAAGATTACAGCTTCTAGGGAGGGTATATTTCCTCCCCTCTATCACCTGGTTCCTCTCCAGGTTCAGTCAAAATAAACCTAGACATCAATCCATTTATGAATGAACTGTACGGGTCCTTTATAAATTGTGTGTAAGTTAATGGTGTAGGTATTGTGCAGTTAAGATGTAATTAAATGTGGACAGAATAAACTTTGTTAAGCATTTAATTTTATCGCAAAACTAATTCTCACGTAGTGCTCACTTAGTGAGCGATTTTGTTCCATATCACGAAACATTTCGGTATATTTCTATCCATCCACTCCTCTCATATCATGAATTATTTTTTTACTATACATATACAACTGAGTTTTACATTTTCCTGTTGGTCGTAACGCGTCGAGGGCCAAAAAGTAACCACTAGATTCATCAGTTAAGGTTTAAAATTTGTGCCCTCAAGTAAGAAGACAATATTTATGCGCTCGTAATTGGTAGTTGGACGTTAAGCCCCGCCTGAAAAAATAGGCGATTACTTTTTTTTTATGCGCTCGATGGTAGGCTGCTAACATTTTAGTTTGTGCTTACTAGACATGATTTTCATTTTTAAAAAACATCAAAACAATTATAATTTCAAAAGCTGTATTTACCTGAATTTATTTCTGTTGCATTCACAAAATACCGCGTGCCTGAAAATTTAAGACCCATTCGACTAGTGTAGCGGTACCTCAACAATTACATTTAGGCAAATTAATGTAATAAAAAGTAGTAAATATAAAAATATTTTCCCCTCAGGAACAAATGTTCAAGCTGCACCTAAGTCGTCATAAGACAGCCATCGGGAACAACAAAAGTCTTAGCACAAAAACCCAATACAAAACTCAAATATTTAAAGTTAAACGAATGTATAATTTTATATGCTATATAACTTTCTCGACAATCTTTGTAACAGTGAATTATTAAAAGTATTGCCGTATGTATTCATTCCTTTTTGCAATTGACAAGAAATTCAAGATGTACATACAAGACAATTATTTGACAAATATATAAAGTATTTGATGTGGTTCTTTGACAAACTAATACCTGGACAATAATAGAAAAGATGTACAGTTATAATCTGTAATCGACAACTTGGATTATTGTGTCAAAACCTTCAATGTAGAAGTAAGACAAAAATTAATAATTTAATCTAATTCATTGAACAAGGTTTAGAATATTTTGACAAAATGACTTGACAATGATAAAGAAGGAAACAAAGTAAAAAGGGCAAAATATGATCGTCATAAAACAATTCAATTATAATAATGATTTGGTAAGGTCAAGTTTGACAACAAAAAATATACAGGAATTCTTAAACTATGACAACAATGATTTAATTAACTAGGTGATGTAGAAATAAGCATAATAATAAATACATTTTAGTCGAAACCAATAAAATGCTTCAGTTTAGTAACAGTTTACATCAAGATGAAAAGTCATTGTTATCAGTACATCTGCAGAAGTGAATGCAACTAAGAGATCCCTTGTCCACAAACTTGTCTCCATCTGCGAAATAAAAAATGGTGTAACTTCATCTCCCATCTAGATCACAATACCAGTTCTTTCTGGAAGACAGTCAAATACTTCAATGTTCCCCCTAACTCCACAAACTCTCCACTTATCTACAATATCTCAACTTACTCTTCTGACTCAGACAAATCTAACATCATGGCCAAGTACTTCGAACTTCATCAGAAACAGAACCTTGACTTAGCAACAATAACTCACTCATGTAAAGTATTCCGGATCGTTAAAACATTTCTGACTAAAACCTTCACTTCACGGGACGTCAAACTAACTACACCTAAAGAAATTCTAACTATCATCCGCTCCAGAAGAAATAAAACTTCACCTGGTTTAGATGAAATCTCGAACAGCCTCCTCATAAACCTTCCTCGCAAAGGTATAGTTCATCTCTCTAACCTCTTAAATAAAATGCTAACCTTCAGATACTTTCCTGCAGCTTGGAAGACCTCCAAAGTCATCCTCATCCGCAAATCCGGTAAACCCCCTCTTCTCCTTCAAGCTACCGCCCAATTTCCTTACTAAGTTCCATCAGCAAAATCTTAGAAAAAATTATCCTAACTAGACTCACAGCACACCTCGACACACACAATATACTAACTAACGAACAGTTAGGCTTTAGACCAGGACTCTCCACTGAACTCCAACTTACACGAATAGTAGACGACGTCACACATAACTTCCATTACAAAAAACACACTGGCATGGTACTACTTGACTTAGAAAAAGCCTTTGACACCGTTTGGCATGCTGGACTTCTCTTCCGCCTAATCGAATACCACTTTCCTGTATACCTCATTAAACTCCTCCACTCTTACCTCTCCTACAGAAAGTCTATCATCCACCTAAACTCTGCCTCCTCATATCCCTATCCAATCGCAGCAGGCGTTTCCCAAGGTTCCATCCTAGGTCCTATCCTGTTTATCACCTAAATAAATCCTATCCCCAAACCTCCTGTCATTCTTGCCTTGTACGCTGTTGACGTGGCCTTTTACACATCATCTTGGAGAATGGACACCATCACCAACAGACTTACTCTTGCAATAGACAGACTAACAAAATTCTGCAGCAAATGGGAAATTAAAATTAACCACGACAAGACTAACGCTACACTCTTCACCAAACGCAGACCCACTTTTAACCGACAAATCAGGCATAATAACATTCTCATTCCGTGGTCTACCCACGTTAAGTACTTAGGGCTAACTTTAGACAACAAACTGACTTTCACTGCGCACGTACAGGACAAAGTAAACGCAGGCAAACTGGCTATACGACTATTATTTCCTCTGCTCTCACGTGACTTCAAAATGACTGTGACTAACAACCTCCTCCTTTACAAAATAGTCATTAGGCCCCGTTGTTGCTCTACGCCTGCTCTGCCTGGGAGCCTGACTTGTAGTAGCAACATCAAGAAACTTCAGATAACGCAAAACAAATTTCTCAGACTCGCAGCAGACTCTCCACGACGCACTAGAATTGACTCACTCCACGAGACTGCGTCCATTATTCCTGTACACTCCTTTATCCAAAATCGTCTGCTCAAACTCCTTTCCACCCTAGACTGCCATTCCAATCCACTATGCCGCGACATAGTCTCCTACGATCTTTCTACAACATACAGACACAGAAGCCTAAAACATATCCTACTCTAACTCTACACAAGCTGCAGGTTTTTCCTCTCCTTTTTTTCCCGGATTCCAATCCTCCTCACCTAACTTTTCTCTTTCTTCACTAGATTAGAAGGTTGAAATGTATAATACATTTACACTTCTGTATATATTTTATGTATATATTTATTGTAATATATATTTATTCTATTCTGCAACTAAGAGTGCCCAAGTAGCTGTGTACATGGTGGTTAATTAACCTCAATGAATTAATTATCATGACCACTGCAACACTGAGCAAGTTCTTCCAGTCAATCCCCATTTCTCTAAAGAAATCTTAGGTCATTCTTGACACAAGACCTCTCATCCCAAAACAAGTCTATGCACCTAAAACTCCTTCCTTAAACTACTCTGCTGGTAGTAGGTGAAGATAGTCTTCTCACATATAGATTTTTACAAGTCTTTTTTTCAGATGAGTTGCGGACTTCATTTTAAATCATCAGAAATACGTCATTAACTACTATAAACTTCAGCCTGGAAAACAGGGTTCACTCTCCGAAAAGGCATTACCATATGATGTCTAGTGTGAATATAGACCATATAGATCAACTCCAGTCCTTCGTTCATCTGAATAACACCTGAGATAGAGCGTGAAATTGGGCCCTACTTATAAAACAATCTTTCCTGGAAGATGGCCAACATATGTTCTCACTACACCTTCAGAAGAAAAATCTGTTATAAGTACTTTTAATTATATCTCGAAAAGAGATTTTAAAAAAACAAATTCAATACATTTTCTTAAACATATTTTTTTGGCATAAATACCGGTCAAATATATTCACAAATGATGATATAATTTGTATACAAAAATAATTTACAATTTATTTGGATTTTTTTTAACAGTCTTCGAAAAATAATGACAAATATAATAAAAAACACATTACAAAAACGTATTTATAAAATAAAAAATTACTATCTTAGGGCTAATAAAATAGCACAAGTAATAATTATTAGTATTATACATTAATTTTAATTTTTTTAACTATAACATTAGATTATGTTCAAATTCAAACATCAAAGTGTTAAAGACATCGGCCTATTAAAAATAAAATTTAAATTTAATAAAAAAACCGTAATACATTTCCAGAGTCGCGTACATTACATGCTTCACATGTATGTGAAGGCGGATCTGCAGAAGATGGGCGGCGTCAGACAGATGGCCAACAACATATGTTCTCACCACACCTTCAGAAGAAAAATCTGTTATAGGTACTTTCAATTATATCTCGAAAAGAGATTAAAAAAAAAAAAAATTCAATACATTTTCTTGAACATATTTTGTTGGCATATTCAAAAACTTGAACCTGAAGTTATAATTTGGAGATTCATCATATCCTATACATTCAAATGCAAAATAATAAAAGAAGAAACGAGTACCTTCTTTTGATGTGGCGTAGCTTCCTATTTTAAATTACAAAATGCAGCTTTGCCCGACTTTTTTTATATGCTCTCTAGAGTAATGAAAGCATAATATTCTTGAGTTACCCAATCAATAACTAAATATAATGGTAATATTTGATAAGGATGACAAGTTTATCTTTCTATCTTAGTACCTAGTTAATACCAGCGATAAGATCCAGAAAGAAATCAATATAATAATGTTTTGTGCGTTTTGCTTTAGATTAGCAAATTATTATTATAAAGCAGCTGATCGACAGAAGCGAAAAGAACATATAATTGAGTCTTGGACTTTGATTTATATATATACAGGGTGTCCCAAGCTATATGGATAAAGACTTTTTCTCGGAAACTAAGATAGCTAAAAAAAAAAAAACTAAAAAATACGTGTCCCTTAGTTTTTTGTTAGAAATTCAAATTTAATTTGTAAATTTTTTTTCTTTGCTTCCAGAAGCGAGATACAGGCACCAACTTCATTTTTTCAAATGGAGAGGTGTGGTTTTTATTTAAGAAATAGATTCCTTGATTTTTTTGAAGAAAAATTTACTTGAACGGTTTTTTCTGTGAGCGATATTTTCCAAGTTATGAATGAAAACATGATTCTTATAAAAAATTTCAAAATGATATTATAACGGTTTTTTGATTGAATAAGAAGAAAAGTACTATTTTATTATAAATTTTACTCCTCATTAATTTTACAGATCATGCTCGAAATGTCCTCCACCATTAGAGATGCATAGACATGCTCTTTCCTGCAAATAGGGAAAAAATTATTTTAAAAAATTTAAATAGTATTTTTCCTAGAAATAATTACCAAAAACGATTGGCTAATCTCATTGGCGAACGGGATGTGTGAAGTAGGCGGACTGTAGCTGATGACGTATAACACCGTAAGCCACTCCCTCACCAATAAAAGCACAGTTATCCAGTACATAAAATGGTGCACTTTCACTTTTATTCAATGATCTAGATTTTACTTTCTTTTACTTCAGGAAAATATTTCGTTAACTTTTTTGATTCTGCATTACACTAGAAGTATGAAACCGGAAATATAATAGAGCATGTCTATGCATCTCTAACGGCGGAGGCCATTTCGAGCATGAGCTGTAATATTAATGTGGAGTAAAATTTATAATAAAATAGTACTTTTCTTCTTATTTAATCAAAAAATCAGTATATCATTTTGAAATTTCTTATATGAATCATGTTTTCATTCATAACTTGTAAAATATCGCTCACAGAAAAAAACCGTTCAAGTAAATTTTTCTTAAAAAAATCAAGGAATCTATTTCTTAAATAAAAACCACACTTCCACATTTGAAAAAATGAAGTTGGTGCCTGTATCTCACTTCTGGAAGCGCCGAAAAAAATTTACAAATTAAATTTGAATTTCTAACAGTTTTTTTCTATCTTAGTTTTCGAGAAAAAGTCGTTATCCATATAGCTTGGGACACCCTGTATGTATGTGTATACTGTATGTATGTATGTATGTATATATATATATATATATATATATATAAATCAAAGTCCAAGACTCAATTATATTGGAGGAAGTGCACATTTCTTAGTTTTTTTAACTAATTTACAACTTTTTCGTTTAAGCTAATCCTAAACGTCACTTGATTGAAAAATATTCTTTTTCCTTTGGCCCTTGAAGAGCCTTGGCCTCCTTTAGCAGACAGTCCCAACCATCTCTGTCCGAGGCTTTTTTTCTCCACTGTCTGACGCCACCCATCTTCTGCAGATCCGCCTTCACATACTGCTGCCAATGCAACCTTTGTCCGACCTCTAGGCCTTCTACCTCCTGGGAGCCCTTCATAGAACTTTTAACATTCATTCTGCGGAGGTGACCCAACCTGCGCAACCTTCCCACTTTTATGGCAGCCACAAATCTCTTCTTTATAGAGCTGATACAATTCAGCATTTTTAAGAGACGGTACACGCCGTTCTCAAACTACTGGGCCATAAATACACTTCAAAACCTTCCTCACCCAGCAGTTTATCATCAGCTGCAGTCAACACCCAATAATGTACTTTTTAAATCGTAGGCGCTTAAATGGAGACCAAAACTTAGTAAAAAGTCATTTTATGGTGAATTTGAGCAATTTATGATTAAATTTGCTTTAGCTCCAAATCTTTAAAAATTATTGGAAATACATTCTTCTAATAGATTCTAATTTTGCGCAACCTGCGTCGTAGACAATTTTTGGACCGAATAACATTAACTCCAACGACGAACCATAGCTAATGAAAATTATGTAATTACTTGTACCTTCTTAAATTTCTGTCATTCAAGCTGTCTTGGATGAGCTTTCACACAAAAAACATTCCATACAAGCGCCCCCTAGTGGCGGCCATTTGATCTCCACATGTGCTCACCTTTTTTATGCCATTCGTTAAGGTTGCACTCTAAAGCAAAAAAAAAAGAAAAAAAGACAAACTAAAAGTTAACATTAAGGAACTAATAAACTTGCTTATATAAACAAAAGTTACATATTTATATATTAATACAAAATATTGTATATAAAATTATCTTTTCCTTGCTGAAATCACTAAAAACTATGATCAACAGCATATTTGACTGCATCTTCCACATTAATAAAAATTATTCTTACAAAACTTCAATCTGATAATATTGAAAAAAGTCCACATATTTTGCTTGTTGAGAAACAAAATAGAACTTACAATAAAAATTGCACACAAAAATATTTTATCACAAAATCTTTTTTATTTATTTTTTTTTTAAGTAGAAAAATTATTCAGAAGTTGGTGAGGGAGGTTCTTCCTTAATTTGCACACTACTTTGTACAAAAAAAGCATTAGCAACTTGGCACTTTGAAAAATAGCAAGTACATGGTATATCGTGTTCTTCTTCTTCAGCATCTAACATAGTTAGCGACATGGTATACCTGCAATATAAAGTGATGACAGTAAAGTAAAAGAAGCTAGAGAAAATACAAAACAAAAATCATGAATATAGAAAGAAGATGGTATATACGACTAGTTAGTACACCAAGTTCAAACAAACGTATTTACGCTTTTTTGGAGTACTTTGCACAGTAAAAACTAACGACCAAAGAATCTGGTATGAACACTCACACGATTTTCTCTCGCTGAAACTATTAAATTTTAATTTACATTACAAAAAAGCAACATGGATATAATTTCCTTAATATAGTTCTAAAACATTCCAGCTAGCATACAGAGGAGACAGGGCCCCAGAAAACACCGTCATAACTATAAGTGCTCCGTAATAAATCAGCATCATTAAAAATGTAGCGTGTTTTACAAATGAATTACAGAATGAATGGAGATAAGAAAATCTAAAATTACTCACACTCTATCATTAGCTTTATTGATGGCGATCTCCGCTCCTATAGGAATGCCCGTGGTAACGTTTATTGGCTTAGGCAGTAATATTATAGTTTGTTTCCAATGGGTGTTGTGAGAGAATGGCGAAGTGGACAGCACAACACCGTTCTGAAATTCCACATCCCACCATATGCATATTCCTTCCACAATACCAGATTTATTGGTAACAAATACCGTCCGCATAACCTGTTAAATCAAACAAAATGTTCAATCAGAATTTATTAGCACAAAATAAATTACAAATATCACACACCGTTTTGTTAGAACACTTAAATAATTTGAATCACGAAGTTAAAACGAAATTTAGGTCTTGAATTCGTCTTGCAGCAGAATATGAGAGCACAAATTACACACATCTAATAACAAATAAATAACCACTTGCAATAATAATTCATTTCTAAATTATAATTAAATGCAGTACCTTTAATTGAGTACTTGTAAAACAATTTTATAATCAAATCATATCTTTATTTTCCGCCGACGGTCATTGACCATGGCAGATGTCTTTATAATTATTTTGTACACCCAGGAATGTATTTTATTTTTATTTTAATAAATAAAGACTGTATAAATAAAATATCTTTATTTTATATTACATTTATATAACATTTTGGAGAAAACATCTAGATTAAGAATGTAATTGAATGAAACTACATTAACATTTAATATTAATACACTAGATTACCTATTATTAATTGCATGGGTGCTACACTTTACTGAACAAATATTTTATGCATAAAAGTCTTCGACATCTAATACATTCTAAAAAATATGATACTAGAAATATGAATGAAATGTTGGGTATTTGCTGATTTGTGTACCTTTTGTCGTTTAACCAACCCTTATACTTGACTTTTTAAACTGCTAGTTTTTTTAAGGAGATTTTTGTACCTTTTGGATAGATTTTTCTTTTTGTTCCTTGATTGGAACAAATTTATACATCTAATGATTTTTTTAAACATTCTAGTATCGGAAATAATTAGGCTAATTCACGCCAGATATAGAAGTTAGAAAGTTTTTATCAATACCTTGCGGATCTAGTCTTATCTTATTTAGTTCACAACAGTCTAATCTTACATACATTTGACACCAATTTAATAGATCCATCAAAGTAATACATGAATATTCTTCATTATCGTTATAACTTTAAAAATAATCGATAATACCATATTCCAAAATATTCCAAACCTTTAAAAGCCTATTTTGGAAAGTTTCTTATCTGGCTTACAGGTTTTCTTTACATTTTGGATAAGCAATACTTGGTAATGCTTTAATACTTAGTACCAAGTTAGTGGAAGGCAGATGTAGAATTTAAGGGTATCAAGTTAGTGGGAAAAAGATGAAGACTGAAGAAAAGTTAGGAGGGAGTGGTGGAAAGAAGATTCAGAATATGAGTAACATTATAGAGGAGTGGTACCAAGTTCTTAAGATAAAAATGTAAACTGAGAGAAAAGTTATGGGAGAGTGGTGAAAAGTTAGTTAAAAGATGTAGGATGAAAAAAAAACTGACACAAGTTATGGGGGAATGGTGGAAAGAAGATGGAGACTGGAGAAATGTTATGGGATTAAGTGATGAATAATTAGAACCCATTAACAGGGATAAGAGCAGTAAGATAAATTTTGATAACATTACTTCCTCTTAAGGATGTAAGAGAAAACAAGCTGTGATCACAAAGACTTCTTCTAAAGACACGAAAGAAAAATTATTTGCAATTACAGTTCTGTTCTACTCTTTAAAAGGGCAAAGAGAATTTAAACTACGAATACATCATGAATGCAACACTTCCAATTAGTAGGTGTAAGAGCGGGATAGCACTTAAATGTCATGCATTCTAAATTCTTCATCTTACCTAATTTGATTAAAGACGAACGAAGATTTACAGAGATATGATTAATAACCGTTTAAAACGGGGCTTTATTTAAGTGGGGCAAACTCCTCTCTTAAATATATACCATCGAGACCCCAAAAAGCCATGTCTACCTAAAATTTCAAATTGAAAGACAATTCATTCATTAAAATCAGTTCATACGTCGTTAATTTGATTGCAGCACTCCCTCTTAGTAGGTATCAGAGCATGATAGCGCTTGAATGTTACATAGGGAAGCTTTAACCACCCCTACGTGCTAAATTTTATCAAAATCGGGTTAAGATTTATCGTTATAATATTAATTGTTTTATAGGGGCCTTACCCTCGTGGGGAAAACTTCTCTCTTAAAGATGCGAGACCTCTAAAATTCAAATACGTATACAAAAAATTTTGGAACAAATGACACTTTATTTACGAAAATAGGTTCACGGGACGGTAATTTTAAATGATTGCAAAACTACCCCCTCAGTAGGTGTAAGAGCAAAACGTCGCTTTAATGTTACGTAGGGGTGCCCTACTTACCCTTTCATCCTGCCAAATTTCATAACAATCATGAAAAGATTTGCAGAGTTGAAGCTTATATGTTATCACGCCACTACACTACCTAGCCAATGAAGTTACACTGTGGTTTGTACATGCTGTGTGTGTGTGTAACGAAGGCCATTAAATTTTTTAAATATTTTATTCTTCTCTAAGCATTCAATAAGACTATCTTAAGTAGGAAAAAATAACAAAATAATCTAGCTTACATTATTATGGACATCTTCGAGTGAAACTTTGTACATATCAAAAGTACAAAACTGTTTTGGTAGGCTTATTAATGACTCATAATTAAGCTGTTCTATATGTGGAAAACAGCCAGCCTCGGAACGGTAAACATTGGTGGCTGCTTCTAGATTGACATCGTGAACTCTGGTCCACTGGCTCGTTAACTGTGGCATGTCACAAAGTGCCACATATATAGTCGCTTTCTTAGGCAAAATTAAGGAGTCACTAAAAAAAAGACAAAATTTGGCATAAATACACTATTTTCCTCTTACTGCAATAAATTGAACTGTAATTTACAATTTTTTAAAGGCTCAATTATTCTAGCAAAAATAAGAGATGGGCAATACAGTAGGGAGTAAAATTGACTGGGTAAACAAATGAGTAGACCCTACTTTGTCTTTAATAGCATAAAACTTGTAACTTTTCCCATTTTATTCCCAGTAATATTAGCACCCAATCAGGCCTCAAATAACATTTAAATGACACTTTAGAAGGAAACATAATTAAGGTTAAACATAATAACCTTAAAGAGAATTTTCTTGAAAAAATGTGCCAATAAAATTTATGTATTCACTCTAACCCTCATACATTAGAATTGATTTTGTTTTTGGTTAGTATTGGTATTTTTAAAAATTGAATCGATCGCAGTACTTCCCTTTTTTAATGTAAGAGAGTAAAAATGCTTACCTGTTTAAAAAACGGCGTGCGTTTATAATGCTTTCTATCATGCTCTCATGGAGAAGATAATGCCCCATCCACTCACTAACAAGAACATCAACGTTTTCGGAAACTTCTACCGATTCCACTTCTCCATAAATTACCTAGTAACAATATAAATATGCAAGAATTAGTCTCCCCTTAACATTAGAGGCTAATTACAAAGGGAACTATATGAAAACCATCTCCAAGAAACTTACTTTCCAGCATTTTTAAAATGGAGTTATATAAATTTCTACAAATAAAGAAATCCTAAAAATCAGAACAATACAAAGAGAGCTCCCATGCGGAGGTCCCGGGTTCGAATCCAGCAGCTGACCCTTAGATTTTCTCTTCCTAGGAGCTTCTTACAGCTCACTGTCCGGTGATGGACAGTGTTGTCTGTAACGAGAGAACACTGTCCGGAGGCCGGCAGTGCACTGGAAAAAGCTTCGGGCGCTAATAACCTCAGCTGTTGATGCGCAAAAAAAAAAAAAATTACAAAGAGAGAAGTAAAGGTTTAAATTTTGAATGAAGTAAACTACCGCCAAAATAAAACATCCAATATCTCGATAACTATTATCACTAAAACATTACTATTAATGCCGATTATAGAGAAGAGTTTTCACTACAATTTGGTAAAGCAATCATTAAAATCGGAACAATACGAAAAGAGATATAGAGGGTTGAAATTTAAACGATTTGCATAACATCCAAAATGAAACCTTCAATATCTTAATAACTATTATCACTAAAAAATGGCTCTTAATACCGGTTATAGTGTACACTTTTCTCTACAATTCGGCAAGAAAACCAATAAAATAGGAACAATAAGAAATGAGATATAGACGATTGAAATTTGAATGATTTATAATACCTCCAAATCGTAACCTTCAATATCTCGATAACTATTATCACTAAAACATTGCTAGTAATACCGGTTATAGAGCAAACTATTCTCTACAATTTGGTAAACAAATCATGAATATCAGAACAACACACAAAAATATATAAAGGTTTGGAATTTGAATCGTTTTCAAAACCACCAAAACGTGACCTTCAGTATCTCGATAACTATTGGCACTAAAACATTGTTATTAATATCTGTAATAGAGAAGACTTTTCTCTACAATTTGGTAAAGAAATAATTAAAATCGGAACCATACGAAAAAAGATATAGAGGTTTGTATAAAAGAGATATAAATATTTGAAATTTGAACCGTTTACAATACCTCCAAAGTGTAACCTTTAATATCTCAATAACTATTATCACTAAAACATTGCTATTAAACTCTCCTACTGGACAGTTTTAATTACTTAATTGTTAATTGTGCTACTTAACAGAGGTACAGAAAGAGACATCAGGCCAAATAAGATAACTATCGAGGTTCAAGATCGTTTATTATTCAAGGGGTGAGTGGAACCACTCCTTTAAATCACGTACTATCATACCAACTTTTAAGTGATGTGAATGGGAGTTTAGTTGAGCTAATAGATTGATAGAAAAATATTTAATAAGTTTGAACACATAGAAACCTCTATAATATGAGCGGATTAGAGCAATCGGGTGTCTGGAACTTATCATTCAGCACAACTGGAGTTTACCCACTTGGGCAGAGCTACAACATTCTATCCATCCCAGAAGTATTCTTCAGGTTTGTTGAAAACTGCGTCCCAATCCCTAGGGGGTTACGGAGGCGCGATCAGAACTAATCGGAGGATAGACCCTCTTCACTCATCCAACAAGTACACGCTTAAAGTTCAAACCTGCGGTTGAACAGCCAAACAAATCCTCTGATTAAAATAATTATTTCAAAAAAATACAAATATACTTATTTACTTAAATCACAAAAATAAACTTTCTTAAACTTATTAAAAAAATGCATAAAAAGAAATGAAAATTTTTGGAATAACTGTAGAGAAAAATATAAAAGAATTGAAAAACAGCTGGCTAGAATACTCTATAAACTCTAGGCCGGGCGATCACTGATTGATTAACGTTCAATGTACACAGCAGGTTTTTAAATTACAACTATACCAACCGTACAAGTCTTCCAATACATTTTAACGAATGAGGTGCTTCGGCTTATAGTGGGTTAGAAGCCGGGATGGCAGAATTGATAAAAAGGTGCTGAATCGGGTGGGTGTGGCCAATAATGCCTACGGTTTGATCAGGAATACTGTGGTCGGTAAAAGAGAGGTCTGCAAAAAAGTGAAAATGACCGCCTTCAAGACTGTCTACATACCTCTTCTTCAGTATGGGGTTTATGCTGGATAAGCATGCAAGCCGGATTACAGCTGCCGAAATGAGATTTCTCCGCCGGGTCGAAGGGAAAACTAAGCATGATAAAATTAGAAATGAAACAATAAGAAGCAGCTTAGAGGTACAACCTTTCGTAACCAAGTTGGAGAATCGGCAGTTGGGGTGGTTTGGCCACGTCTGCATGAGAAGAGAAGAGGAGAAGATTAGGTGCTTGATGGAGGCCAAATCAGAAGGCCGTAGACCAAGAGGCAGACCAAGATTGGGCTATTTGGATTACATCGGGCGATTGGCACAAAAGCGAGGTCAGACTAGGTCTTCTATCCAAAAATTGGCAAACAGCAGGGAAGAGTACATCCGTTGGTTAAAGGACTAAGTTATCTAAAGCTCGACGCTGAAAGGCATAAGAGCAAAGACAAAGAAGAAGAAGAAGAAGAATATATAAGTACGCTCGCTTAGTGTAAACACACCCATTAGCAGCGATAGATCCTTCTTTGCCCTTTCGGAAACATTTTTCTTAAAAGGCTGAAACTATTCTGTGCAAATGTATTCGATTGTAGCATCTTTAAAAAAATTACTTCAAGCAAACAATACGTTTCCGCTATTGCGAAGGCTCCAGGAGGAAAACAATGACCTTAGACTTTGACACGCCATGAATTAAAACATATATAAAATAAAACAGAAATTACCTCAACAATATCCTCCACCCCATTGTCCCGTACAACTGCTTTTAAAATAGGGATAAGCTTGGGGGATGCTTCCACTGCGTAAACTTTCTTTGCTCCTGCTTGGGCACAAAATATGGACAAAATTCCTAGCAAACAAAAAGTAAAAAATAATTTAATTATAGTTATTTATTAAATATAACGTAATCCAATCTTAAAAGGAAGTGTGCATACCTTTAATTATATTCTATTTTGAATTTTCTTATTAGCCAGTGATACACAGAACGGAAAATAGCTGGAAGTTCTACTTTCATACTTTGCTTACAATTCATAGAGAGAGCGCCACGACAATAAGCCCTAACTTTTTTCTTCACTTCTGTGGCCTAGAAAGAGTGGTGGAGGCGGGGGATATCTCTAGCAGTAGCTGGACATGACAAATCGTGTACCAAATTTTTTAATATTCTGTTTTGGTGTTAACGGAGCAGGTTTCACCAAAGCAGGTTAGTGTTTTGGATTATTCTAGCAAGGCTAATTTTGGCCTCGAGTGTTAATTCTATGTTAAGCAAAAAAAATCCGTTATGCTTTTACCCAAAGGTGATGCATAGAAGCATAAATTATGTCCACTAGCCACTACTGTTGGAGATAAATTACATACCTTCAAGCAGTTCCACTAGTATTTAGCGGTGGCACTCTACCCGAACTTAAATCTCAAATCAGACAACCCAGAAGATTTCTCCACTCGGACTTATCAATTCAGAGCGCACTGTATACTGTGGAAGGTGTAAGACAAAACGGCGTGTAATGAATTGGTAAGTGGGAAATTCTCAGATCAAATACCGTGTGCTACTAATTGTAAAAAAAAATGTAGTCTGTGTTTCAACCCCCCCCCCCTGCCAATGACACCTAATTGCTAGTTGGATGGTAATCCCCGCCTGAAAAAGTAGGAGTTACTTACTTAACTTTACCTTTTATTTTACATAAATGTATGAAGGGCTGTCATTTTTTATTTGCAACATTTTCTGGAAAAGTCAATTTGAAGGGTTTCTGGGGGCGATGTCATGATTCTCTCTCCTCTAAAGTGCCATTTTAATATACCACATGTTACTAACAACTGTTTAAGGTCAATATTAATAACAGTCAAAACCCACTGCGACCTTTCCAGATCTGCTTTGTTCCTCTTACTTCTGCCAGGTTAGTGCTGAAGTCAAGAGCTATCAGACAGGATAACGCCCATGTGATTCCGATATTTCCTGCCGAGGAAATACTGACCATATATCTTCCTATTGCGATGTAACAGAAAACTTAATCATGGGCTTAGAATACCTACTCAGAGTAGGTCTTTGGCCTGCCCCAGTACCCTCAGAAGTCCTCGCTAATCCGAATACAACAAGGGTGTATATTCTTTGATACCAGAAAGAGCAGATTCACCCTACATTTCATCCTGGTCTTAACTCCGGAACAAATTCTCAACGAAACTGTATTTCTAAAAGAATCCATCTCATCAGAAGTTCCAATGAGAGGAACTGGCATTTTGGGATAAAAATTCTTTGCCAGTGCACAACTTCCCACTTCCCTTGATGCTATGACTTTTGTTACTTTGGTCTAGTTCTTTTTATAATGAAACTATTTGATAAGGAAATAGGAGAAGCTGGGATGTCGCAATTCTATAAAAAATAAATTTTTACAGTGGGGAATCCATCTAATGTTAAAGGACACAACTCATTTAGTAAAAACTCTGAGCTTAAAGGAAATTTGTAAATGAAAGCTGTAGTAATAGGTATCCGTGGAATGTTCTAAATTTTAAATCTATAAATAGTTGATCGATATTTGAATCATAATCTTTGAAGGATGAAATACATACCAGTCCCGGCGCCCACATCCATAACAATTTTATCCTTCAAGTGGTCTTTGTTTTCAAAAATTGCTCGCCAGTAAGCATCATTCCTGGCTTGGTCGAGTAGAAGAGTTTTGTGGATCTAAAACAAAAAGAAACCATATGTCAATGTTTTTAATGGAGGCTTTTTTTAAAAAAATTTGAAGGCGCGTTCATTTCTGAGAAGTCATTGGATCTCGGAGCCTGTCAGTCATGGTACTGCCAGTCACATTTTCATCACAAGACAGTAAATTGATACTCTTTAAGAAGAGAACAAAAACTCAAGCTATTCTTATGCAAAATCTTTTATTAAATTGTTATCAAAAACTGAGCAGAAAGTTATGTCACAACATTTTTTATTCAGTAACTAATGTAAAGTGTTGATGACTTGCTACTCCTAATTAGTCCACTCGTCTTGCAACTAAACAACATCAGAATCATTTACTTAGTGTGGTGGCAAAGTGAAAGAAGGTTCAAAAGTGGAAGTGGAAACCCAATGACTGGAATCTCTGAAGATGGATAAAATTAGAAACCAGTTAGAAAGACTAGCATGTTGTAACAAATGAAATCATTGACATGGTCCAACATTGGGGATCCGTCAAAGTTTGCGACATATGTATATAATTAATTTTACAACGTACTTACCTAATTTAAGTGGAAGACGAAAATCAATTTAATGCCCGGCGCTGGTTTGAAAAAAACAACTAGTAGTGATAATACCTTAGAAAGAAAGGCAGATAAACACGAGATGTAAAATAGTGCTACAAGGGCTTGCACTTCAACCAACACAAAAATGCATTGAGTAATAACATCACGAATCGTACCTGATGTACTAACCATGAATGTACAACTAGGCAGAATTTGCGTTCCATTGCACAATCTTTGCCAGAAAAAATAAAACAACTTCATGGAAGAGCTAGAGTTTCTTTCAAAAGTGGTAGAAAAATTGGTCCCTCACAAAAGTGCTTTCATTTAAACATAAGTAAAAAATTTATTTTTTAAAGAAAGATTATGTAGTCCACGTTTGTTCTTTATTTCTTGCCTTGTTTGTTACTTTCTCCAAACAATTTTTACTGAAAATATAGGTTCATAAAACTAATAAGTAAATAAAAGTTTATAATTCAACTTACATTCAGATCTCCGTAACTTTGAAAAAACATATTTACATCTTCTTCATACATTATGCCTTCTAGTTAAATGTTACAATATTTAGTAATTTTGAATTAGTAAAACAACTAAAACGATAAATTGGAAAAGGCTAAAATTTGAACTGTAAACGATTTATAATAGTAAATGAAATTGCATTTGAAGCACACGTTAACATCAGTAGACTCGGCTCCAAACAATGTGTCATATGTTTTCTCACAAATATCGATGTTTTAGATTAATATCGAAAAAGGTTTATTTTCTGAAGAATTAAAACTGTACGGCAGGACAGTTGTATAAGGGTTGATCGTCAAAAAGTGCACGAAAAAGCGTAACGTTGAAAAACACCCTACTTTGATAATTTTTTTCTCTTTTTCTATAAAAAATAAAATTCCCAAATTTTCTTTAAAATATAGGGAAAATCCTTCTTTATAACTGTAATTTTTTTGCAACAACACAGATGAAATAGATTTCGAGAAAAAAGTTGCCGAAAATGAGCAAAAACGGCATTTTCAGAAATTGTTCTTGTTCTTGTTGTTCTTACCTTTTTTGTAAACAACGTATCGCCTAAACGCGCGAACCGATTTTCATGAATGAGGTGTGATTCGATTCGGAATTTTATGTAGATGTGCCTTTTGGGGGTCTCGACGCTGTATATCAAATGGGGGAGCAGTTAGCCCCATGTATATAAGGCCCCCTTCAACATTATTATTACTAATTACTCTGTAAATCTTGGCCAGATTTTTATAAAAATTGGTAGGATGAAAGGGTTAGGACTCCTCTACATAACATTAAAGCGACGATCTGCTCTTACACCTGTTAAGGGGAAGTACAGCAATCGTTTCAAATTATCGACGCGTGAACCGATTTTCATGAATGAAATGTCATTCGAATCGAAATCTTGTACAGATTTGCACTTAAGTCTCGACGCTGTGCCACTTAAGAAGGGGAGTTTGCCCCACGCTAGTAAGGCCCACTCTAAAAGTATTATTACTATTACTTCTATAACACTTAGTCCGGTTTGATAAAGTTTAGCACGAAGAAGTGGTAAAAGCAAAGCGTGGGTGTCCAGAGTTTTGGCTTGCCTATTCGTTGATTGTGCCCAGTTTGAACAGATTCTTTAAAAAAAATAACGTAATTTTGACAGTAAACTGAAATTTGTTTTTCCTATTTTAAATTAACATAACTTTTGAAAAACCTAACCGATTTCAAAAAATTTTTATTGTTAATTTTGGAAGCTCAAATACTATAAAAATATGCAAAAAAAAAACCATACGTGACTCTAAAGTGCTACTATGCTCTTACACCTACTAAGAGGAAGTATTGTAATCGTTTAAATTATCGACGCGTGAACTGATTTACGTCAATTGTCGAATTGTCATTCGATTCGATATTTTATGAGAATAAAGCTTTTGTGGATCTCAAGTTTTCATTAGAAACGGAGTTTGTACCACTTAAGTAAGGCTCGCCTTAATAATCAATAATTACGACCAAGTTTGATAAATTTTGGCAGGAAGAAGTTGTTAGACGAATTGAAGATTCAAATTTTGTTCTAACTTCGTGATTCAAATTTAAATAGTAATCTGAACTACCTTCGCCTTTTTTTTTTATTTTAATGTGCATGTGTAAGTGATTACACAGAATAAAGGGCATAATAGAGATAAATCAGAAAAATAATGTGGAATAGAGTTAAAATAAGCTTCTATTTAGTTATGATGAAGAAATATACATTTTATTATTATTTTCACAAAAAAATTATTATAAATGAAGTGGCCAGAATAAGGGTCCGTGAGATCTAATAAATTCTAAAAATATTAATGGAAAGTTAATAAGTAAAATTTCTTAAATGATATCAATGAAGTATTAATGAAACGTTGGTTACTTGCTGATTTGTGTACCTTTGGGCGTTTAATCAACCCTTATACTTAACATTTTAAACTGTAAGTTTTTGTTAAAGATATGTTAATGAAGTAAAAACCTTCGAACAATAAAAGATTTAAAATATTCTGCACGATGCGTTAAAACAAAAATTTATATTATGATTTTAATTTATGGATAACAGGAGGTGCAGGTGTGGACCCTTCTGAGCAAAATTAAATTTTCGTTTTATTTGCTACTTTTTTTTTGATGGGCATATAAGAGGGAGAGGTTCTGAGGGGAGATGGTATGCCTACCATGCAGAGAAATCATCACCAATGCAATGTAAGAAGCAAACAAATAAAATATTTTCTACCTACCTTTCTATAAATTAAATAAACATCGAAATGCTTCCGAATATTATTTTCATAAGAATTTTCCAAAATAATATCCTAATAAGTATAGAGTTGAAATTAATACAATTTGGACAAATAATTATTAAAGAATTTTAAAAACTGAACTGCTATAAAAAGGTAAAAAGAATTCTGGTATCTTCACTGCTGCACTGAAGAGTTCTAACTAAACAAAAAAGACGTTTAATTTTGTTATTGTTTAAAGTTCAGTTGTATGAAAGTACGAAGTATCACAGTCTAATAGTATAATAGAATTTTTTATACAATAACAGATTTTAGGATGTCGGTTTGAATTATTGAAAATGTAGATTATGAGGCTAAACAGGGTGACCAGAGTTATATGCTCCACCCACTTTTTTTTTAAACGGCGGGAAATTTGGAAAAAATAAAAAACACATATTTAATAATTTTTAGTCTAGTTTATTTTCAGTGATTGACCCATTTTTTAAACCCCTGTATCTCGAGATACAGCATCCAACTTTTGTTTTTCAAATGGAACGTTATAATTTTTTTTGCATATTTTTATAGTATTTGAGCTTCCAAAATTAACAATAAAAATTTTTTGAAATCGGTTAGGTTTTTCAAAAGTTATGGGAATTTAAAATATGAAAAACAAATTTCAGTTTACTGTCAAAATTACGTTATTTTTTTTTAAAGAATCTGTTCAAACTGGGCACAATCAACGAATAGGCAAGCCAAAACTCTGGTCACCCACGCTTTGCTTGTAGCAGCACTTATGGTGGCGAAATCAAGATCTAGGTAGGCTAGAGTTTCCCGCCGTTTAAAAAAAAAGTGGGTGGAGCATATAACTCTGGTCACCCTGTATATGGAGAACTTATTTTTGAGATTCAATGGTGGCTATTTATTATTGAGATTCCATTATTTGCTGTACCATTAATAAGTATGGTATGAACATATTATAATCTCTTCTAATTTATTACAGTAAACATAAGAATGACGCGAATTTGAATATAAATTCTAAGTTAAAGAAAATTTAATGTGGTGAACTGTAGTATAATCACATTTTTTTAGAAAGAAAATTACTACAAATTTTAGTAATAAATTAATTCAATTTATTCTGACGAGCTACCAATCAAGAGCCTTGGCCATCCATCTTCAGGGCAATATCCATACGCGTACACATATTTTTGTTTTGTATAAGTAGCACATAAATTTTTTATTTATTTTTTTACAAGGAGTAAGAAGAAATTACTGCAATGATGCAGATTTCAATTTTGAGTTTTCACGGTAATCATCCGTATTACGGTACCCTGAGTCAGAGAAAGAGGTTTTAAAAATTGGTCCGTTATTGTATCCCCCATAACTCAAAGAGAAAAAAAAACGTAGAAAGTACAAATTTGACAGTTCGCTAAGGTGCCACTGAGACATTTCAACAGCGTTTTGACAAAATAGGTCAACTAGAATTATCAGTCTATTGAATCGATTTTCCTATTTCTTTTTTTTTAATATTTACTTTCGTAAACGGCTCATAAGATTTTCCTGGAATATGTTACACTTACTTTGCAACAGTAGTTCTGTAACTTTCATATTACCAGAAAAAAATCGAGCACTTCTATACATGAGATAGTTGGGCTTAACTCTCAAGTGCCACTCAAGCAGGGACGGATTTTCCTATAGGCTAACTAGGCTTCAGCCTAGGGCCTCAAGATCAAGAGGGGCCTACATTCAAATTGTTAGCAACATTAAAATTACACCATTTTAAAAACATAACATTATATATTAGCACTTAACATATTGATATACATATATCACAGTAGTGATTTTTTTATTATTTCTCATGTAATTTACAAACTTAAAAATGGGAGGCGAAAGGGCCTTAAAAGTGGAATAGCCTAAGGCCTCTTTTCATCTAAATCAAGCCCTGGTCTTACACACCCTCTTTTCGCAGAAGTAACCTTAATCTACTTTCCCTAGAAAATGGTTCCAGATAAAAGTTACATATCTCGTACCCCGTAGGGAGAAGTGGACTAGCCACTTCTTCAGGGAACCTGGCATCCCTGCGGGTGTCCCAGCCTAACAACATGAACATTAACACCTCACACTACCGTTACATTTATACATTCACACATTACACTTAGGGCAATGTGGTGGTGCACCCCCACCTTAATCCTGAATCCTAAGCCTATCCCTCCTTCTATTCCGTCATTCCCCCTTTCCTATCTCTTATATCCCTACCCAAGCTGAGATGGGGACTCGTGTCGAGGCTGAATGCGTACAGGGTAGCAAAACATATGTGCGGGAACGATCACCTTGGGGCACCGGGCAAAACCCCATTGTATTGTAGCCTTCCTGTGGCAGTGGGGGTCGGCCACAGGCGACCGTTTATCCCCCACTTCTCGTGGGAATGAAATGGAAGGAAATAAAAATAAAAATACAAACTCAGAACTTCCAGCTGGTGGAGTTCCTCAGGTTTCTTTCCTCTCCAGAGGTGCTCTCATTGTTAATTGCGACAATGAGGTGTCACGACTCTGGTTGGAGAGAGTAGTCCCGGAGCTCCAGGTGGGAGAGGGAGCTAGGCTGAGGGTGGGCTTAGCCAGAATTATTATGAGGGCTGCTAAGGTTGCGGTGTGGATATCAGGAGCCCACTAAAGGGAAGCTAAGCGGAGCTCAGCGGAAGAAGCTTGCCAGGCTTAAGGCCGCTGAGGATGGAAGGGAGTGGCTTCCCAACAACGTCTGGAGGGAAAGTAGGAGCGTGAAGATGTCCTCCAGTGTTGATCAACATTCGGTAGAGCGGGGTGTGGCTCCTCTGGTCACCTCGGCTGGGGAAGGTGAGAGGAGGGAGGTGGGTGTTGATGTAACTCCCTCTCCCAAAACCCATCACGCCCTTAAGAGGCCCAGATCGGAGATTAGCACTCCGAGTAGAAGGTCTGAGAAGACGGCGGCGCGAGAGAGCAAGAGGGTGAGATTCCCAGAAAAGGAACTAACAGGCTCCTTTAGGGATGCACTCTCTGCTCTCAAGATGGCCGTCGTTCTTGACTCCTAACCGAACGACCTGCTTAGCACGGAGCAAGCAGATTTGTTACAGCTGAAGCTAGCTGAACAAATCTGCAAAAACCCTGGCGGTATAAGACCCCAGTTTAGGGGCTGCTTCCTCTCCAGAGGTGCTCTCATTGTTAATTGCGACAATGAGGTGTCACGACTCTGGTTGGAGAGAGTAGTCCCGGAGCTCCAGGTGGAAGAGGGAGCTAGGCTGAGAGTGGGCTTAGCCAGAATTATTATGAGGGCTGCTAAGGTTGCGGTGTGGATATCAGGAGCCCACAAAAACGCTTCTCCATCCGCGGTGCTGGAAAGTCTCAACGTACAGAACGAGGGACTTGAGACCGCGGATTGGAGAATAATTAATAGGAAGGTCGAGCCCAGGGGACAAACCCTTGTGTTCGACCTTTCGGAACAGGCCCTGAGCAGACTGAAGAGGTCCAATTTTGAACTACTTTTGGGCCTCGACATAATTAAGCTCAGGGTAGTTTCGAAGCCTATTAGAGGAGCTGCGGATAATGACCCCCCCCAAACTGTTGGAGGCTGCTGCAGGTGAACCTCCACCACAGTAGAGGGGCATCTGCAGCTCTAACACACTTCAGACATCGCCATAGTCCTCATTCAGGAACCCTGGCTAGTACGGGGGCGCGTGGCAGGACTTGGTGAGGCAAAAGGTAAGTTAGTTTATGATCGAAGCCTGGATAATCCCAGGACGTGTATTTACGTTAGGGAAGATATTACGTCTTTACTGCTGATGGAATTTTGTTACAGAGACCAGACCGCAGTGAAGACGAAACGACGTACGGAAGAAGAGGTCAAGGAAATTGTCGTGGCCTCGACCTATCTTCCATACGACTCAACAGTCCTTCCTCCCTCGGAGGAGATGCAACATCTGACTATCCAATGCAGGGAGAGAGGTCTGCAACTATTGATTGGGTGTGATGCTAACTCCCACAATGTGGTATGGGGCAGTTCAGGAACCAATCAAAGAGGTAAGCAACTTCTTGACTTCATTCTTTCTAACAATTTATATGTCATAAATGAAGGAGAAGAACCCACCTTCCATAATTCTATACGCAGGGGGGTTATTGACTGAACTGCCCCATACCATTGGGGACTAATTTTGTATCGACTCTGGTTAGGAATTGGCATGTTTCAAGGGTTCCCTCGCTTTCGGATCACATGTACTCGTATATTCGGTTCGACATAGGGTTTGACTGCAAGGAGGTGATTACTTACAGAAACCCCAGGAGGACGGACTGGGACTCGTACATACGGGATCTCGGGCGAAACATTAATACAGTCAGGAATAACTTTAGGACCCGGACGGACATTGATGACGCTGCTGAGAGGCTTCAGAGCGTTATCATGGAGGCTTTCCGGGCTAATTGTGCGGAGACAATTATGCATACGAAAAGGAAAGTAAGCTGGTGGAACAACCAGCTGATGGAGCTCCGCAGAAAAGTCCGGAAACTGTTTAATGCAGCAAAAAGAAGGGGTACATGGGAGGAGTACCGTAGGCCCTTACTTCTTATAATTTAGACATTCGTAAGGCTAAAAGAGATTCATGGAGAAAGCTTTGTGAAGAGGTAGAGATGACCTCGGTGGGAGCTAGACTCCATCGTATCATCTCCAAGAACCTAGGGTTCTCTGGGAACCATCAGGGATGAGGAAGGGGACTTCACAAAATCGGGGAGAGACACCTTGGAATGTAAGGAAAGTAAGCTGGTGGAACAACCAGCTGATGGAGCTCCGCAGAAAAGTCCGGAAACTGTTTAATGCAGCAAAAAGAAGGGGTACATGGGAGGAGTACCGTAGGCCCTTACTTCTTATAATTTAGACATTCGTAAGGCTAAAAGAGATTCATGGAGAAAGCTTTGTGAAGAGGGTTCATTTTCCTGAAACGAGAGTGGTCGTGGCTGGGCAGCACGATGGGGAAATCATAGTGCCTGACGGTGGTCGGAGCACTATGGAGAACTGGACTGCTGCCAAGGATTGTATCACCTTCAATAAGGTTGTGTGGGCGGTGAACCACTTCAAGCCCTTTAAATCCCCTGGACCTGATGGTATTTTCCCTGTATTCTTGCAGCAGGGAAAAGATATTAATACTCCTATTCTATGCAGGCTAATGAGGGCAAGTTTGGCCCTCGGTTATGTCCCACGGGCATGGAGGCCTGTAAAAGTTATCTTTATCCCCAAGCCTGGAAAGAGAACTCATACCCAGGCTAAGGATTTTAGACCAATTAGTCTATCATCTTTTTTGTTGAAGGTGCTAGAAAAACTGATTGACTTTCATATAAGGGAGGTAGCTTTAAAGCTACGACCCCTGCATGTCAATCAGCATGCCTACCAGATAGGCAAATCCTGTGAAACAGCCCTCCATTGCTTAGTTAAGGAGCTGGAGGCCTCTGTGTTTTGCAAGGAGACAGCGTTGGGGGTGTTTCTGGATATTGAGGGAGCGTTCAGCAACACTTCCTACGGTTCTATTTCCTTGGCGATGGAAAAGCATGGTATAGACTCCACAATCACAAGGTGGATTGGTAGCATGCTAATGTCAAGGAGAATTACAGCGACTCTTTTTGGGGAATCACTGGTGATAACGACCGTTAGGGGATGTCCGCAGGGAGGAGTTTTATCTCCGCTCCTGTGGTGTATGGTCGTAAACCATCTAATTGAGATGTTAGACCTCCGTGGGTTCACGGTCCTTGGCTACGCGGATGATATTTCCGTGGTAGGCACGAGATTATCGTCGCTGAACTCATGCAGGAAGCACTCAAAATTATAGAAAGATGGTGCAGAAGAGTGGATCTCTCTGTGAACCCTTCTAAAACTACTCTGGTACCCTTTACTGGGAGAAGGGACAAGGAGAGCTACAGAAATCTTCGATTTTTTGATAAAATTCTGGATGTGTCAGGTGAAGTTAAGTATCTCAGCATTATCCTGGACTCTGGACTCACTTGGAAGGCACATCTGGATAAAGTTACACTCAAAGCTAAACAGGCTTTGTGTGGCATAACTAGGACCTGTGGGAAAACTTGGGGTCTCCGCCAAAAAATGACCCACTGGCTCTATAGAAGGACATTCATACCTATTATCACTTATGGAGCGGTGGTGTGGCGGAGAAAGACCGAGCAACAGACGGCCATAAAGGCTCTTGCTAGAGTACAAAGGTTGGCCTGTATGTTAATTACAGGGGCCTTTAGTAGTGCCCCTACTGCTGCGCTGGAGGTACTGCTGGGGTTGCCTCCGCTTCAGTTTGTTATTCATGCGGAGGCAAAGGCTGGCGCATATAGACTACAGAGAAATGGACAATGGAGGCGCATTAGCTCCTCTATTGGACATATGAATATTACAGACAAGGTCGACTCAATTCCGGTCATAGACATGGTTGGGGACAGTGTCTGTCCTAAACACAGTTTTGAGACTCCATTTCAAGTAATCCTTAGATCGAGGACTGAATAGAGGGTAAACTGGACAGAACAGTGCCAGAAGGAAGCCATGTGGTATACAGATGGCTCCAAGATGGCCTGCGGGACCGGAGCTGGAGTGTATGGGGCTATCTAACATCTGTATGGGGAAATATTTAACATCAAATATCACAAAAACTGCTCGATGGATTTCGTTTAGATATCACCTGTACATGGAGACAACAATTGCCTATAATTGTATACAATTTCGTAAAAATCTATCGAGTAGATAACGAGATATTTTGAGTTAAATTTTCGTTTCGTTAGAAAAAGTGTAATATTTAACTTTAAACATCTCAAAAACTACTCGATGGATTTGGTCTATATTTTACCTGTATAGGGAGACAACTGTTGTCTATAATTGTATACAATTTCGTAAAAATCTATCGAGTAAATAACGAGATATTTAGGGTTAAATTTTCGTTTCGTTTTAAACAGTGAATTCTTTAACATCAAATATCACAAAAACGGCTCGATCGATTTCGTTTACATTTCACCTGTATATGAAGACAACCTTTGTCTATAGTTGCATAAATATTCGCAAAAATCTGTCGAGAAGGAAACGATATATTTAGAGTGAAATTTTCATTTCGTTTGAAACACTGAAATGTTTATCTTCAAATATCTCAAAAACTACGCGATGGATTTTGTTAAGATTTCACCTGTATATGGAGACAACATTTGTCTACAATTGTATAAATATTCGTAAAAATCTGTCGAGAAGGAAACGAGATATATAGAGTTAAATTTTCACTTCATTTGAAACAGTAAAATCTTCAAACATCTCAAAAACTACTCGACGGATTTGGTTTATATTTCACCTGTATGTGGAGACAACTTCTGTCTATAATTGTATAAAAGTTCGCAAAAGTCTATCGCGTAGTTAAGGCGATATTTAGGTTTAAATTTTCGTTTCGTTTAAAACAGTGAAATATTTAACTTGAAACATCTCAAAAACTACTCGACGGATTTGGTATATATTTCACCTGTATATGGAGACAACTTCTGTCTATAATTGTATAAAAGTTCGTAAAAATCTATCGAGTAGTTAACGAGATATTTAGGTTTAAGTTTTCGTTTTGTTTCAAAAAGTGAAATATTTAACTTCAAATATCTCAAAAATAACTCAAAGGATTTGGTCTATATTTTACTTGTACATGGAGACCACATTTGTCTAAAATTGCATAAATATTCGCAAAAATCTTTTGAGAAGGAAACGAGATATTTAGAGTTAAATTTTCGTTTCGTTTCAAACTGTGAAATCTTTAACTTCAAATATCTCAAAAACTGCTTAATGGATTTCGTTTAGATTTCACCTGTATATAGAGACAACTGTTGTCTATCATTGTATAAAAGTTCGTAAAAATCTGTCGAACAGTTAACGAAATATTTAAAGCTAAATTTTCGTTTCGTTTGAAACACTGAAATATTAAACTTCAAATATCTGAAAAACTACGCAATGGATTTCGTTACGATTTCACCTGTACATGAAGACAACTATTGTCTATAATTGTTTAACTTCAAATATCTCAAAAACTGCTAAATAGATTTCGTTTAGATTTCACCTCTATGTAGAGACAACTGTTGTCTATCATTGTATAGAAGTGCGTAAAAATCTGTCAAGTAGTTAACCAGATATTTAAAGTTAAATTTTCGTTTGGTTTAAAACAGTAAGATCTTTAACTTGAAACATCTCAAAAACTACTCGACGGATTTGGTTTATATTTCACCTGTATATGGAGACAACTTCTGTCAATAACTGTGTAAAGGTTCGTTAAAATCTATCGAAAAGGAAACGAGATATTTAGAGTTAAATTTTCGTATCGTTTCAAACAGTGAAATCTTTAACTTCAAATGTCTCAAAAACTGCTTCTTAATGGATTTCGTTTAGTTTTCACCGGTATATAGAGACAACTGTTGCCTATCATTGTATAAAACTTCGTAAATATCTGTCGAGAAGGAAACGAGATATTTAGAGATAAATTTTCGTTTCGTTTGAAACAGTGAAATATTTAGATTCAAATATCTGAATAACTACGAGATGGATTTCGTTATGATTTCACATGTTAATGGAGACAACAATTGTATAAATATTCCTATAAATCTGTCGTGAAGGAAACGAGATATTTAGAGTTAAATTTTCGTTTCGTTTGAAACAGTAAAATATTTAACTTCCAACATCTCAAAAACTACTCGACGGATTTGGTATATATTTCACCTGTATATGGAGACAACTTCTGTCTATAATTGTATAAAAGTTCGTAAAAATCTATCGAGTAGTTAACGCGATATTTAGGTTTACGTTTTCGTTTTGTTTCAAAAAGTGAAATCTTTAACTTCAAATATCTGAAAAACTACGCAATGGATTTCGTTACGATTTCACCTGGATATAGAGACAACTGTTGTCTATCATTGTATAGAAGTGCGTAACAATCTGTCAAGTAGTTAAAAAGATATTTAAAGTTAAATTTTCATTTCGTTTTAAACAGTGAAATCTTTAACTTCAAATATCTCAAAAACTGCTTAATGGATTTCGTTTAGATTTCACCTGTATATAGAGACAACTGTTGTCTATCATTGTATAGAAGTGCGTAACAATCTGTCAAGTAGTTAAAGAGATATTTAAAGTTAAATATTCATTTCGTTTTAAACAGTTAAAACTTAACCTTCTAATATCTGAATAACTACGCGATGGATTTCGTTAAGATTTCACCTGTACATGGAGACAACTATTGTCTATAATTGTATAAACATTCGTTAAATTCTAACGAAAAGGTAACGAGATATTTAGGTTTAACTTTTCGTTTCGATTGAAATACTGAAATATTAAACTTCAAATATCTGAATAACTACGCGATGGATTTGGTCTATATTTCACTTGTACATGGAGACCACTTTTGTCTATAATTGCATAAATATTCGCAAAAATCTGTTGAGTAGGAAACGAGATATTTAGAGTTAAATTTTCGTTTCGTTTCAAACAGTGAAATATTTAACTTCAAATATCTCAAAAACTACTTAATAGATTTCGTTTAGATTTCACCTCTATGTAGAGACAACTGTTGTCTATCATTGTATAGAAGTGCGTAAAAATCTGTCAAGTAGTTAACGAGATATTTAAAGTTAAATTTTCATTTCGTTTTAAACAGTAAAAATTTTAACTTCAAATATCTCAAAAACTGCTTAATAGATTTCGATTAGATTTCACCTGTATATAGAGACAACTGTTGTCTATCATTGTATAGAAGTGCGAAAAATCTATCGAGTAAATAACGAGATATTTAGGGTTAAATTTTCGTTTCGTTTTAAACAGTGAATTCTTTAACATCAAATATCACAAAAACGGCTCGATCGATTTCGTTTACATTTCACCTGTATATGAAGACAACCTTTGTCTATAGTTGCATAAATATTCGCAAAAATCTGTCGAGAAGGAAACGATATATTTAAAGTGAAATTTTCATTTCGTTTGAAACATTGAAATGTTTATCTTCAAATATCTCAAAAACTACGCGATGGATTTTGTTAAGATTTCACCTGTATATGGAGACAACATTTGTCTACAATTGTATAAATATTCGTAAAAATCTGTCGAGAAGGAAACGAGATATATAGAGTTAAATTTTCACTTCATTTGAAACAGTAAAATCTTCAAACATCTCAAAAACTACTCGACGGATTTGGTTTATATTTCACCTGTATGTGGAGACAACTTCTGTCTATAATTGTATAAAAGTTCGCAAAAGTCTATCGCGTAGTTAAGGCGATATTTAGGTTTAAATTTTCGTTTCGTTTAAAACAGTGAAATATTTAACTTGAAACATCTCAAAAACTACTCGACGGATTTGGTATATATTTCACCTGTATATGGAGACAACTTCTGTCTATAATTGTATAAAAGTTCGTAAAAATCTATCGAGTAGTTAACGAGATATTTAGGTTTAAGTTTTCGTTTTGTTTCAAAAAGTGAAATATTTAACTTCAAATATCTCAAAAATAACTCAAAGGATTTGGTCTATATTTTACTTGTACATGGAGACCACATTTGTCTAAAATTGCATAAATATTCGCAAAAATCTTTTGAGAAGGAAACGAGATATTTAGAGTTAAATTTTCGTTTCGTTTCAAACTGTGAAATCTTTAACTTCAAATATCTCAAAAACTGCTTAATGGATTTCGTTTAGATTTCACCTGTATATAGAGACAACTGTTGTCTATCATTGTATAAAAGTTCGTAAAAATCTGTCGAACAGTTAACGAAATATTTAAAGCTAAATTTTCGTTTCGTTTGAAACACTGAAATATTAAACTTCAAATATCTGAAAAACTACACAATGGATTTCGTTACGATTTCACCTGTACATGAAGACAACTATTGTCTATAATTGTTTAACTTCAAATATCTCAAAAACTGCTAAATAGATTTCGTTTAGATTTCACCTCTATGTAGAGACAACTGTTGTCTATCATTGTATAGAAGTGCGTAAAAATCTGTCAAGTAGTTAACCAGATATTTAAAGTTAAATTTTCGTTTGGTTTAAAACAGTAAGATCTTTAACTTGAAACATCTCAAAAACTACTCGACGGATTTGGTTTATATTTCACCTGTATATGGAGACAACTTCTGTCAATAACTGTGTAAAGGTTCGTTAAAATCTATCGAAAAGGAAACGAGATATTTAGAGTTAAATTTTCGTATCGTTTCAAACAGTGAAATCTTTAACTTCAAATGTCTCAAAAACTGCTTCTTAATGGATTTCGTTTAGTTTTCACCGGTATATAGAGACAACTGTTGCCTATCATTGTATAAAACTTCGTAAATATCTGTCGAGAAGGAAACGAGATATTTAGAGATAAATTTTCGTTTCGTTTGAAACAGTGAAATATTTAGATTCAAATATCTGAATAACTACGAGATGGATTTCGTTATGATTTCACATGTTAATGGAGACAACAATTGTATAAATATTCCTATAAATCTGTCGTGAAGGAAACGAGATATTTAGAGTTAAATTTTCGTTTCGTTTGAAACAGTAAAATATTTAACTTCCAACATCTCAAAAACTACTCGACGGATTTGGTATATATTTCACCTGTATATGGAGACAACTTCTGTCTATAATTGTATAAAAGTTCGTAAAAATCTATCGAGTAGTTAACGCGATATTTAGGTTTACGTTTTCGTTTTGTTTCAAAAAGTGAAATCTTTAACTTCAAATATCTGAAAAACTACGCAATGGATTTCGTTACGATTTCACCTGGATATAGAGACAACTGTTGTCTATCATTGTATAGAAGTGCGTAACAATCTGTCAAGTAGTTAAAAAGATATTTAAAGTTAAATTTTCATTTCGTTTTAAACAGTGAAATCTTTAACTTCAAATATCTCAAAAACTGCTTAATGGATTTCGTTTAGATTTCACCTGTATATAGAGACAACTGTTGTCTATCATTGTATAGAAGTGCGTAACAATCTGTCAAGTAGTTAAAGAGATATTTAAAGTTAAATATTCATTTCGTTTTAAACAGTTAAAACTTAACCTTCTAATATCTGAATAACTACGCGATGGATTTCGTTAAGATTTCACCTGTACATGGAGACAACTATTGTCTATAATTGTATAAACATTCGTTAAATTCTAACGAAAAGGTAACGAGATATTTAGGTTTAACTTTTCGTTTCGATTGAAATACTGAAATATTAAACTTCAAATATCTGAATAACTACGCGATGGATTTGGTCTATATTTCACTTGTACATGGAGACCACTTTTGTCAATAATTGCATAAATATTCGCAAAAATCTGTTGAGTAGGAAACGAGATATTTAGAGTTAAATTTTCGTTTCGTTTCAAACAGTGAAATATTTAACTTCAAATATCTCAAAAACTACTTAATAGATTTCGTTTAGATTTCACCTCTATGTAGAGACAACTGTTGTCTATCATTGTATAGAAGTGCGTAAAAATCTGTCAAGTAGTTAACGAGATATTTAAAGTTAAATTTTCATTTCGTTTTAAACAGTAAAAATTTTAACTTCAAATATCTCAAAAACTGCTTAATAGATTTCGATTAGATTTCACCTGTATATAGAGACAACTGTTGTCTATCATTGTATAGAAGTGCGAAAAATCTGTCAAGTACTTAACGAGATATTTAGAGTTAAATTTTCGTTTCGTTTGAAACAGTAAAATCTTTAACTCCAAATATCTCAAAAACTACTCGACGGATTTGGTTTATATTTCACCTGTATATGGAGACAACTTCTGTCTATAATTGTGTAAATGTTCGTAAAAGTCTATCGAGTAGTTAACGAGATATTTCGGTTTAGGTTTTCGTTTTGTTTCAGAAAGAGAAATATTTAATTTCAAATATCTCAAAAACTACTCGATGGATTTGGTCTATATCTTACTTGTACATGGAGACAACTTTTATCTATATTTGAATAAATATTCGCAAAAATCTGTTGAGAAGGAAACGAGATATTTAGAGTTAAATTGTCGTTTCGTTTCAAACAGTGAAATCTATAACTTCAAATATCTCAAAAACTGCTTAATGGATTTTGATTAGATTTCACCTGTATATAGAGACAACTGTTATCTATCATTGTATAGAAGTGCGTAAAAATCTATCAAGTAGTTAACGAGATATTTAAAGTTAAATTTTCGTTTTGTTTCAAAAAGTGAAATATTTAACTTCAAATATCTCAAAAACTACTCGATGGATTTGGTCTATATTTTACTCGTACATGGAGACAACTTTTGTCTATAATTGCATAAATATTCGCAAAAATCTATTGAGAAGGAAACGAGATATTTGGAATTAAATTTTCATTTCGTTTCAAACATTGAAATCTTTAACTTCATATATCCAAAAAACTACTCCATGGATTTGGTTTATATTTTACGGGTACATGGAGACAACTTTTGGCTATAATTGTAAAAATGTTCGGAAAAATCTATTGAGTAGTTAACAAAATATTTAGAGTTACATTTTCGTTTCGTTTGAAACTGTGAAAATTTAACTTCAAATATCTCAAAAACTACGTGATGGATTTCGTTTATATTTCACCTGTGCATGGAGACAACTTTTGTCTACAGTTGTATAAATATTCGTAAAAACCTGTTGAGTAATTAAAGAGATATTTAGAGTTAAATTTTCGTTTCGTTTGAAACAGTAAAATCTTTAACTCCAAATATCTCAAAAACTACTCGACGGATTTGGTTTATATTTCACCTGTATATGGAGACAACTTCTGTCTATAATTGTGTAAATGTTCGTAAAAGTCTATCGAGTAGTTAACGAGATATTTCGGTTTAGGTTTTCGTTTTGTTTCAGAAAGAGAAATATTTAACTTCAAATATCTCAAAAACTACTCGATGGATTTGGTCTATATCTTACTTGTACATGGAGACAACTTTTATCTATAATTGAATAAATATTCGCAAAAATCTGTTGAGAAGGAAACGAGATATTTAGAGTTAAATTTTCGTTTCGTTTCAAACAGTGAAATCTTTAACTTCAAATATCTCAAAAACTGCTTAATGGATTTTGATTAGATTTCACCTGTATATAGAGACAACTGTTATCTATCATTGTATAGAAGTGCGTAAAAATCTATCAAGTAGTTAACGAGATATTTAAAGTTAAATTTTCGTTTTGTTTCAAAAAGTGAAATATTTAACTTCAAATATCTCAAAAACTACTCCATGGATTTGGTCTATATTTTACTCGTACATGGAGACAACTTTTATCTATAATTGAATAAATATTCGCAAAAATCTGTTGAGAAGGAAACGAGATATTTAGAGTTAAATTGTCGTTTCGTTTCAAACAGTGAAATCTTTAACTTCAAATATCTCAAAAACTGCTTAATGGATTTTGATTAGATTTCACCTGTATATAGAGACAACTGTTATCTATCATTGTATAGAAGTGCGTAAAAATCTATCAAGTAGTTAACGAGATATTTAAAGTTAAATTTTCGTTTTGTTTCAAAAAGTGAAATATTTAACTTCAAATATCTCAAAAACTACTCGATGGATTTGGTCTATATTTTACTCGTACATGGAGACAACTTTTGTCTATAATTGCATAAATATTCGCAAAAATCTATTGAGAAGGAAACGAGATATTTGGAATTAAATTTTCATTTCGTTTCAAACATTGAAATCTTTAACTTCATATATCCTAAAAACTACGTGATGGATTTCGTTTATATTTCACCTGTATATGGAGACAACTTTTGTCTACAGTTGTATAAATATTCGTAAAAACCTGTTGAGTAATTAAAGAGATATTTAGAGTTAAATTGTCGTTTCGTTTCAAACAGTGAAATCTTTAACTTCAAATATCTCAAAAACTGCTTAATGGATTTTGATTAGATTTCACCTGTATATAGAGACAACTTTTGTCTACAGTTGTATAAATATTCGTAAAAACCTGTTGAGTAATTAAAGAGATATTTAGGGTTAAAATTTCGTATTGTTTGAAACAGTGAAATCTTTAACTTCAAACATCTCAAAAACTACTCGATGGATTTGGTCTCTATCTTACTTGTACATGGAGACAACTTTTATCGATAATTGAATAAATATTCGCAAAAATCTGTTTAGATGGAAACGAGATATTTAGAGTTAAATTTTCGTTTCGTTTGAAACAGTAAAATCTTTAACATCAAATATCTCAAAAACTACTCGATGGATATCGTTTTGATTTCACCTGTACATGGAGACAACTTTTGTCTTCAATTGTGTAAATATTCTCAAAAATGTGTCGAGAAGGAAACGAAATATTTAGAGTTAAATTTTCGTTTCGTTTCAAACAGTGAAATATTTAACTTCAAACATCTCAAAAACTACTCGACGGATTGGTTTATATTACACCTGTATTTGGAGACAACTTCTGTCTATAATTGTATAAATGTTCGTAAATGTCTATCGAGTAGTTAACGCGATAGTTAGGTTTAAGTTTTCGTTTTGTTACAAAAAGTGAAATATTTAACTTCAAATATCTCAAAAACTACTCGATGGATTTGGTCTATATTTTACTTGTACATGGAGACAAGTTTTGTCTATAATTGCATAAATATTCGCAAAAATCTATTGAGAAGGAAACGAGATATTTAGAGTTAAATTTTCATTTCGTTTCAAACATTGAAATCTTTAACTTCATATGTCTCAAAAATTACTCCATGGATTTGGTTTATATTTTACGGTACATGGAGACAACTTTTGGCTATAATTGTAAAAATGTTCGGAAAAATCTATTGAGTAGTTAACAAGATATTTAGAGTTACATTTTGGTTTCGTTTGAAACTGTGAAAATATAACTTCAAATATCTCAAAAACTACGTGATGGCTTTCGTTTGTATTTCACCTGTATATGGAGACAACTTTTGTCTACAGTTGTATAAATATTCGTAAAATCCTGTTGAGTAATTAAAGAGATATGTAGGGTTAAAATTTCGTTTTGTTTGAAACAGTGAAATCTTTAACTTCAAACATCTCAAAAACTACTCGATGGATTTGGTTTATATTTTACGGGTACATGGAGACCAATTTTGGCTCTAATTGTAAAAATTTTCGGAAAATTCTATTGAGTAGTTAACAAGATATTTAGAGTTATATTTTGGTTTCGTTTGAAACTGTGAAAATATAACTTCAAATATATCAAAAACTACGTGATGGATTTCGTTTATATTTCACCTGTATATGGAGACAACTTTTGTCTACAGTTGTATAAATATTCGGAAAAACCTGTTGAGTAATTAAAGAGATATTTAGGGTTAAAATTTCGTTTTGTTTGAAACAGTGAAATCTTTAACTTCAAACATCTCAAAAATTACTCGATGGATTTGGTTTATATTTCAACTGTGTATGGAGCCAACTGTTGTCTATAATTGTATAAAATTTCGTAAAAATCTGTGGAGTAGTTAACGAGATATTTAGGGTTAAAATTTCGTATCGTTTGAAACAGTATAATCTTTAACATCAAATATCTCAAAAACTACTTGATGGATTTCGTTTTGATTTCACCTGTACATGGAGACAACTTTTGTCTATAATTTTGTAAATATTCTCAAAAATGTGTCGAGAAGAAAACGAAATATTTAGAGTTAAATTTTCGTTTCGTTTCACACAGTGAAATATTTAACTTCAAACATCTCAAAAACTACTCGAGGGATTTGGTTTATATTACACCTGTATTTGGAGACAACTTCTGTCTATAATTGTATAAATGTTCGTAAATTTCTATCGAGTAGTTAACGCGATAGTTAGGTTTAAGTTTTCGTTTTGTTTCAAAAAGTGAAATATTTAACTTCAAATATCTCAAAAACTACTCGAAGGATTTGGTCTATATTTTACTCGTACATGGAGACAACTTTTGTCTATAATTGCATAAATATTCACAAAAATCTATTGAGAAGGAAACGAGATATTTAGAGTTAAATTTTCATTTCGTTTCAAACATTGAAATCTTTAACTTCATATATCTCAAAAACTACTCCATGGATTTGGTTTATATTTTACGGGCACATGGAGACAACTTTTGTCTACAGTTGTATAAATATTCGTAAAAACCTGTTGAGTAATTAAAGAGATATTTGGGGTTAAAATTTCCTTTTGTTTGAAACAGTGAAATCTTCAACTTCAAACATCTCAAAAACTACTCGATGGATATGGTTTATATTTCACCTGTATATGGAGCCAACTGTTGTCTATCATTGTATAAAATTTCGTAAAAATCTGTGGAGTAGTTAACGAGATATTTAGAGTTAAAATTTCGTTTCGTATGAAACAGTAAAATCTTTAACATCAAATATCTCAAAAACTACTCGATGGATTTCGTTTAGATTTCACCTGTACATGGAGACAACTTTTGTCTATAATTGTGTAAATATTCTCAAAAATGTGTCGAGAAGGAAACGAAATATTTAGAGTTAAATTTTCGTTTCGTTTCAAACAGTGAAATATTTAACTTCAAACATCTCAAAAACTACTCGACGGATTTGGTTATATTACACCTGTATTTGGAGACAACTTCTGTCTATAATTGTATAAATGTTCGTAAAAGTCTATCGAGTAGTTAACGCGATAGTTAGGTTTAAGTTTTCGTGTTGTTTCAAAAAGTGAAATATTTAACTTCAAATATCTCAAAAACTACTCGATGGATTTGGTCTATATTTTTCTCGTACATGGAGACAACTTTTGTCTTTAATTGCATAAATATTCGCAAAAATCTATTGAGAAGGAAACGAGATATTTGGAGTTAAATTTTCATTTCGTTTTAAACATTGAAATTTTTAACTTCATATATCTCAAAAACTACTCGACGGATTTGGTTTATATTTCACCTGTATATGGAGACAACTTCTGTCTATAATTGTGTAAAAGTTCGTAAAAGTCTATCGAGTAGTTAACGAGATATTTAGGTTTAGGTTTTCGTTTTGTTTCAAAAAGAGAAATATTTAACTTCAAATATCTCAAAAACTACTCGATGGATTTGGTCTATATCTTACTTGTACATGGAGACAACTTTTATCTATAATTGAATAAATATTCGCAAAAATCTGTTGAGAAGGAAACGAGATATTTAGAGTTTAATTTTCATTTCGTTTCAAACATTGAAATCTTTAACTTCATATATCTCAAAAACTACTCCATGGATTTGTTTTATATTTTACGGGTACATGGAGACAACTTTTGGCTATAATTGTAAAAATGTTCGGAAAAATCTATTGAGTAGTTAACAAGATATTTAGAGTTACATATTGGTTTCGTTTGAAACTGTGAAAATTTAACTTCAAATATCTCAAAATCTACGTGATGGATTTCGTTTATATTTCACCTGTATATGGAGACAACTTTTGTCTACAGTTGTATAAATATTCGTAAAAACCTGTTGAGTAATTAAAGAGATATTTACGGTTAAAATTTCGTTTTGTTTGAAACAGTGAAATCGTTAACTTCAAATATCTCAAAAACTACTCGATGGATTTCGTTTTGATTTCACCTGTATATGGAGACAACTTCTGTCTATAACTGTGTAAAGGTTCGTTAAAATCTATCGAAAAGGAAACGAGATATTTAGAGTTAAATTTTCGTATCGTTTCAAACAGTATAATCTTTAACTTCAAATGTCTCAAAAACTACTCGACGGATTTGGTATATATTTTACTTGTACATGGAGACCACTTTTGTCTATAATTGCATAAATATTCGCAAAAATCTGTTGAGAAGGAAACGAGATATTTAGAGTTCAATTTTCGTTTCGTTTGAAACAGTGAAATCTTTAACTTCAAATATCTCAAAAACTGCTTAATGGATTTCGTTTAGATTTCACCTGTATATAGAGACAACTGCTGTCTATCATTTTATAGAAGTGCGTAACAATCTGTCAAGTAGTTAAAGAGATATTTAAAGTTAAATTTTCATTTCGTTTTAAACAGTAAAAACTTAACCTTCTAATATCTGAATAACTACGAGATGGATTTCGTTAAGATTTCACCTGTACATGGAGACAACTATTGTCTATAATTGAATATATATTCGCAAAAATCTGTTGAGAAGGAAACGAGATATTTGGAGTTAAATTTTCGTTTCGTTACAAACAGGGAAATATTTAACTTCAAATATCTCAAAAACTGCTCAATAGATTTCGATTAGATTTCACCTGTATATAGAGACAACTGTTGTCTATCATTGTATAGAAGTGCGAAAAATCTGTCAAGTACTTAACGAGATATTTAAAGTTAAATTTTCGTTTGGTTTGAAACAGTAAGATCTTTAACTTCAAACATCTCAAAAACTACTCGACAGATTTGGTATATATTTCACCTGTATATGGAGACAACTTCTGTCTATAATTGTATAAAGGTTCGTAAAAGTCTATCGAGTAGTTAACGCGATATTTAGGTTTTAGTTTTCGTTTTGTTTCAAAAAGTGAAATATTTAACCTAAAATATCTCAAAAACTACTGGATGGATTTGGTCTATATTTTACTTGTACATGGAGACAACTTTTGTGTATAATTGCATAAATATTCGCAAAAATCTGTTGAGAAGGAAACGAGATATTTAGAGTTCAATTTTCGTTTCGTTTGAAACAGTGAAATCTTTAACTTCAAATATCTCAAGAACTGCTTAATGGATTTCGTTTAGATTTCACCTGTATATAGAGACAACTGCTGTCTATCATTTTATAGAAGTGCGTAACAATCTGTCAAGTACTTAACGAGATATTTAAAGTTAAATTTTCGTTTGGTTTAAAAAAGTGAATAATTTAACTTCTAATATCTGAATAACTACGCGATGGATTTCGTTAAGATTTCACCTGTACATGGAGACAACTATAGTCTATAATTGTATAAATATTCGTTAAAATCTATCGAAAAGGTAACGAGATATTTTGGTTTAACTTTTCGTTTCGATTGAAATACTGAAATATTAAACTTCAAATATCTGAATAACTGCGCGATGGATTTCGTTACGATTTCACCTGTACATGGAGACAACTATTGTCTATAATTGTTTAAAACTTCGAAAAAATCTGTCGAGAAAGACACGAGATATTTACAGTCAAATTTTCGTTTCGTTTAAAACAGTGAAATATTTTGCTTCAAATATCTGAATACCTACGAGATGGATTTCGTTAAGATTTCACCTGTTATGGAGACAACGTTTGTCAACAATTGTATAAATATTCGTATAAATCTGTCGTGAAGGAAACGAGATATTTAGAGTTAAATTTTCGTTTCGTTTGAAACAGTAAAATCTTTAACTTCAAACATCTCAAAAACTACTCGACGGATTTGGTTTATATTTCACCTGTATATGGAGACAACTTCTGTCTATAATTGTGTAAAAGTTCGTAAAGGTCTATCGAGTAGTTAACGAGATATTTAGGTTTAGGTTTTCGTTTTGTTTCAAAAAGAGAAATATTTAACTTCAAATATCTCAAAAACTACTCGATGGATTTGGTCTATATCTTACTTGTACATGGAGACAACTTTTATCTATAATTGAATAAATATTCGCAAAAATCTGTTGAGAAAGAAACGAGATATTTAGAGTTAAATTTTCGTTTCGTTTGAAACAGTGAAATCTTTAACTTCAAATATCTCAAAAACTGCTTAATGGATTTTGATTAGATTTCACCTGTATATAGAGACAACTGTTATCTATCATTGTATAGAAGTGCGTAAAAATCTATCAAGTAGTTAACGAGATATTTAAAGTTAAATTTTCGTTTTGTTTCAAAAAGTGAAATATTTAACTTCAAATATCTCAAAAACTACGTGATGGATTTCATTTATATTTCACCTGTATATGGAGACAACTTTTGTCTACAGTTGTATAAATATTCGTAAAAACCTGTTGAGTAATTAAAGAGATATGTAGGGTTAAAATTTCGTTTTGTTTGAAACAGTGAAATCTTTAACTTCAAACATCTCAAAAACTACTAGATGGATTTGCTTTATATTTCACCTGTATATGGAGCCAACTGTTGTCTGTCATTGTATAAAATTTCGTAAAAATCTGTGGAGTAGTTAACGAGATATTTAGGGTTAAAATTTCGTTTCGTTTGAAACAGTAAAATCTTTAACATCAAATATCTCAAAAACTACTCGATGGATTTCGTTTTGATTTCACCTGTACATGGAGACAACTTTTGTCTATAATTGTGTAAATATTCTCAAAAATGTGTCGAGTAGGAAACGAAATATTTAGAGTTAAATTTTCGTTTCATTTCAAACAGTGAAATATTTAACTTCAAACATCTCAAAAACTACTCGACGGATTTGGTTTATATTACACCTGTATTTGGAGACAACTTCTGTCTATAATTGTATAAATGTTCGTAAAAGTCTATCGAGTAGTTAACGCGATAGTTAGGTTTAAGTTTTTGTTTTGTTTCAAAAAGTGAAATATTTAACTTCAAATATCTCAAAAACTACTCGATGGATTTGGTCTATATTTTACACGTACATGGAGACAACTTTTGTCTATAATTGCATAAATATTCGCAAAAATCTATTGAGAAGGAAACGAGATATTTAGAGTTAAATTTTCATTTCGTTTCAAACATTGAAATCTTTAATTTCATATATCTGAAAAACTACTCCATGGATTTGGTTTATATTTTACGGGTACATGGAGACAACTTTTGGCTATAATTGTAAAAATGTTCGGAAAAATATATTGAGTAGTTAACAAGAAATTTAGAGTTACATTTTGGTTTCGTTTGAAACTGTGAAAATTTAACTTCAAATATCTCAAAAACTACGTGATGGATTTCGTTTATATTTCACCTGTTATGGAGACAACGTTTGTCAACAATTGTATAAATATTCGTATAAATCTGTCGTGAAGGAAACGAGATATTTAGAGTTAAATTTTCGTTTCGTTTGAAACAGTAAAATCTTTAACTTCAAACATCTCAAAAACTACTCGACGGATTTGGTTTATATTTCACCTGTATATGGCGGCATATCATTGTATAAAACTTCGTAAAAATCTGTCGAGTTGTTAATGAGATGTTTCGTTTCGATGTTTCGAGGGTTAAAATTTCGTTTCGTCAAATTTCGAAGCTTTATATCTCTCTTTGTATTTGTCCAATTTTAATGATTTCTTCACCGAATGACAGAGAAATGTGTTCTCTATGACACATAATTGGCACTTTTCTAGTATGAATAGGTGCAGAGATCTTGAAGGTTAATGTTTCGAGGTTTTTAAATGGGTAAATTTTAAACCTTCATGTCTCTCTTCTTATTAATCCGATTTCAATGAATTTTTTACCGAATGATAGAGAATCGTTTTCTCTATATCCGACATAAATGGAATTTTTGTAGTATGAATAGTTTCAGGCAGGGCTGGATTTTCTTATAGGGTAACTAGGCTTCAGCCTAGGGCCTCAAGATCAAGGTGGGCCTACTTTCAAATTTTAGCAAAATTAATATTGCATTCTTTTAAAAACATAACATATTATACGAGTATATTAACATTTAACATATTGATAATCACAGTAGTGATTTTTTTATTATTTCTCATGTAATTTACAAACTTGAAAATGGGAAGTGAAGGGGCCTGATAAGTAGAATAGCCTAGGGCCTCTTTTCATCTAAATCCGGACCTGCATTTAAGAGTAGTAAAAGTAAAAGAACGCCTATTTTTTCAGGCGGGAATCGAACCCAGTACCGTATACATCTAAGCTTTTCAGGTCTCGCCTTTAACCGCTCGGCTACCGTGGCGCCTCATTCAAGAGTAGTAGGACTCACTTCTTACATGTTAGCAAGGATTAAATATGTAACCAAAATTACAAATTTGAATCGGCTGATCGCAAGTTTTACTTTACTAGATTTATTTTTAGTTTTTAGCAATTTTTTCGAAAATAGTTCCAATAACGTTGAATTATTGGGTAGACTTCTGGAGAGTTAAGTAGGTAATAGTCTACCCAAAGAATAAAAACTTAAAAGTTTTTGCATTATTTATCGATAAGGTTTTGATGTACGTGCACAAAGCAAACTACAAAAATGTAATTTTTTACTTTTCTCCCATAAATGATACGATTCTGGAATAGTGGGACTTTGTTCAGTTTATAAATTCGTTCTCAAGCCAGGTGATACCAATGTGCCAAAGGAAATACCTAGTGGCCTGCCACGAAGCTATTCAGAATTTTCCCCACAGCGTTTGAGATGCGTTATTGCCGTCGATCTGCAAAATTTCGTCGTTTATGCCGCAAAATTTGAAAAGTTATTAAGTAAGTGACCAGCCCAACTTGTCGTCGTTAGGATGGCCGCCGATTTATTTTACTTTTTAACATTATCTCTTCACATATCGTTGGTACCGGCAATTCCCCGAGTTTAATAGAAAGTGATTAAGGAAAAAAAGTGGCCAGTCCAACTTTAAGTCATTCAAGATCGAAAATCATCAAAAATCTGATATGTATCAAGTAACAAGCTTTGCTACTCACGATTTATATTTTAATATGTTCACTAGAGTTATAATGTTTATTTGAGTCAGCACTTCATTGAAGTTAATTAGCTACAACTATCGGGGAATGAAAAAGACAGCTTTTGAATTTACATGGGGAGTAGCATTTAGTAAAAAAAACTTAACAAAATTTAATCTGATCTGCTAAACAATAGTTTATTTACCAACCTGTGTAACAAAAAATTAAAATGAACACTCCAATAGTTTATTACGTGTTTATTTGTAATAAATACTTATGTTCATTTTTATCATAAAACTAATCTTTAAAAAATAATATAAGAACGCTTGGCTAATTTAGAAGCAACTATGAAGAGTAGGATTAAACCAGGTTAAGTTGCATCTATTTGTTATATAAAACAAAAAAAATACATGATTACAAGATATTTTTATTATAACCTTTAAAGGACCTCAAAATAGAAAGCCTGCCCTACCAATTTAAAACACTTGATGGAATATTGTACACAAGATTTATTAATTATTCTTTGCAGTAGTAAATGAATTCTCATAAATTTTTATGAACATCAGTAAAAATGCATCTCCAAAAAATATCCCGACTGTGCAAATTACTGGTGGGTATTCTTCCCTTTGCGAGGGGTAACTGAAAGTAATAACTTATTAGCTTTTTAGAGACGGCTTTTAGCCTAGGTTTTGCTATAAACAAAAGATGGCAGTACTCAGGGAATGTTGTACAATCATTAGTAATGCATTATATATTCTGTATTTATTACATTATTAGATTTGTTACATACAGGGGGGAGAGGGGGTTTTACGAGAGAGAGAGAGAGAAAGAGAGAGAGAGAGAGACAGAAGGGAAAATCAATTTTTTCTTGGTCAAACAATAAATGAACTTAAATACAAAATTAAAAAAATTAAATGAGTTTTTGAAACAATTGTTTTTTGCTTTTTTGTAAAATATTCTATGTATTTTAAATTAAAACATAAAAAAAAATATATATTTTTTCTAATAAATACAAGTAACATAAAAATTATGCTACAAATTCATCCAGAGTACATTTTATATATATATAAAATATACTTATATATATAAATACAATTTCTAATATATATATCATATATTCAAATTTATATTAATTTTTTGTATATATAAAAACAAAACTAAAAATAGTATAAAATAAAAACAAACAATGGAAATAAATAAAAACAAGAAATGGTCAAAATTGTTTTTTTCCTTGTCTAGTTCTATTTGTTGTGAAAAATTTTCTTTTTTGTAACATAAATATAACAGATATTTATGTAAAGAAAATAAAAATATCGGATGTGAACACTCGCAGAACTTATCCTTACTGTAACTTTCAAAAGATATAACTTATAAATTTTCTTGAAAATTGGAGTTTTTATTTTAATATTGATAGATTCCAATTCTTACAAATTCACTGTACTATAAGTACTTATGAGAGAGGAGTATTATCATGGAAGTTGACGACTCCCTTAAAGTCCTACTAAATTAAATTTATCTGATAAAATGTCTTCAAGAAGTCATAGGCCTTCATTAAGTATATAATTTACTCAGAATCTTGATTCCTGACTGCAAACAAAATTTATTTTGATATACCGAAAGAAACATTAGAATGCCCCTTCCAAAGAATGCCCATAAAATAAATTTTCCCGGCAAACATGATTTTATAGAATGACAGATGTTATAAAAATAAAATAGCAGAGTGTCATTTTCAAGAAATGCCTGACAGTTTATCAGAATCGACACATTTCAGTTGCACATATCAGTTACCACTCCAGGCCGTTTGTTCATTATGAAGAGTATGAGATGTTGGTAAAAAAATTATTTGTGTTACTGGTCGAGAATACACACAGGGGTATCACGATCCCTGAAGAAGTAGGCTATCCACATCCTCCTAATGGATCCGGTGAGCTGTTATTGCTGTCACTGTCGTGAATACCAACAATGACAACAAATGACAGCGAAGAGGGGTAAGTACTGGTCTCTCCGGCAGTAGCAGAAGGCGAAATATGGGATTTAACGACTGTGAAGTTCCCTATTATTGCTGTCACTGTACCAACAATGACAGCGAAGATGAGTAAGTACCGGTCTCTCCGGCAGTAGCAGAAGGCGAAATGTGGACCGCTAACGGTCCCAGGAATCAAGGTCGCGAAGCATTTTACAAAATAGTAAGAGAAAGTAAGTAAAAATTGGTAATAATATTCTGTATAAAAATTTGAGAAAGGCTTGGATCTCTGGCCGAAAGCTCAATAAGCTCTGCATATTGTGATTATATATAATTGAAAGCCCTTTTTTCATTTCTTTATAACCACAAATTTAATAATATCCAAACAACGCTTATCTTTTTATACAAAAGTTTCTCTCGTTTTATTGCTGTTATACAAATTTTTCACAACATATAGATTTCTATACATAAATATATTCACAAATAAATACATAATAATGTGCAAATATTGTCCAATAAATATTTGAGAGCCGAAATTTTACAATTATATACGGGAGAGCGATTAACACCTCTGCACATTGACATGGTTTCTTAATGTGTATATATAAATATATAGAAACATTTTAAAGAATAATACACACAAAAAAAACAATTTTGGCAATACCTAAATGTTTGAATTAATATTTACGGTGCGCTGTTAACATCTATTACTTTTTTTTATTTTTATTTGTGGCGCCTCTAGGTGGCGTGACTGGGCGACCTGCGTTCAACCCTCCGTATGCAAACTTCCTTTTATCTGCTGGCTGCATTGTTGAAAACAAATATATTAATATTTACTTGTTCAAAAAGTAAGGTAAGTTAGTTTTTGTTAACATTTAAGTTCAGGTATTTGCATTTTAAAGACAGTTAGTCCAGACAAACTCGGGAAATGCACATTTTTCTGCAACTATAATAATGAAAAGTGATTTGGATGATTAATAGTCCCTGAAACTCTCTTTTTATCTTTCATAATGCCCACAGGCATATCAGTCACAAAAGATAAATTTAGAAAGAAATATTTTGTAACGTTGAAAAAGAAATAAATGGGAAACTCAAAGAGGCGCTAAGAACAAATGACGGGAGAGAGTATATGTCAATATATATAGTAAGCTAGGTTATTGAAGTTTAAAACGAGTACGGAAATAACATTAAAATAATGTTAACTTGCGCAAAATACAGATGAAGGTTGGGGAACAATCTTTGGAACATTTATAAATGAAGAGAGAATTTAAAAAATAAGTCATTGAAAAAATTTAGAGTGCACGTCTTAATGACAAAAACATTACATTTATTAAGGAAAAAGAAACTTAAAACAGAAGATTTAAATTGGAACCCTAACGTACGGCGGGAAAAAATTAGTATCCACAGGAAGTTATTGTGGAGAATGCTAACGATAGCCGGACTAGATGATAGATAAAAGTAATTTAAACAGCTATACACAGAGGTGAAATCTAGGGAAACAAAGATTTGACTTTCTGAAAGATTTCACTGAACTTGTAGAAAAATTCACGGACATGACGGAATAAAAAAAAAAAATCACCCAGCGACATATTACCTCGATCTGCTACCATCAGTTATAACATTCTTCGATCAACGGTTCATTTCCTTCAGGTTGACAGTTCAAAAATTTAGAGTAGTCGTAACAGCTACAATAAAGAATTTTTGCTTCTAAAGCTAAGGAATAGTATATCGGTGTGGAATCCCGCAGCTTGCCGAAAGATAGGTAAGTACGATAGAACAAGGTAATAAATTACGTACTGTTTTAAATAATATATTTCTTGACTCTCTGCTTTATTATGTCGGTCTTTTGGTAAGTAGGCAAGCGTGTCTGCTTCAGTACATTCACTTGTGCTAAATAGTTATTTAACGTATGCAAAAACTTACCTTTAATATTTGGAAAGAACACATAAGAGTTTCATCTACAGACATCATAGCGCCAGCGTTATCAAATTCACCGCAATAATTTGGTGCCGAGAACAGTGTCACCAACTGTCTTTTGGCAAAGAATTCATAGCCATCTTCGACAACCTGTTTTTTAAAACATAAAAATTCTGATTTAAATTTAACAATTCTTGTAAATTTCTTTCAAAAGTTAAATTCCTTTTACTGAATACGTATAAGATTGAGTGCTTTTTTTGTAGGTACAGAAAAGTTAGCAGTAGTGTTTGCGTTTTAGTCCCGCACAAACGAAATCAACATCGCGCATTCTCCAGATTACGGTATGCACTTAAAATGACATTTACTGAAAATATTAATATAAAAATGTAATAGATAGCTTTTAATTATGATGTGAATCAATACACCTGCGAAGTACCGAATGTTAACAACAAATCATTTTAGAGTGAAGCAGTTATTTGAGGAAAGAAGCGTAAGTAACTAATCCGGGTATGAATTCACATTGGGAAATAATAGCGAAGGAAACCTCAAAAACATATTTTAAAGCAGGAAGAAGCTAATCAATGCAAGAGAAAATGAAAGAAATATATTTAAAGCAACGCGTTGATACAAAATATTTTACGCTACTTAGCTGTAGTCACCATTAGTAAAGTCTAGATGTTCGATGTTTATCGTCTTTACAATACGAATTCAGATAGGACAGCTTACACGTATTATTCTTAAAATAATAGCTAGGAAGCGAAAATCAAAAATTCTGTTTTTTTACATTGGGTGCTTTGCAATTGTGAAGTTATACAATAATATAGAATATTATAACTATAATTTTTTACTAATATATTTTCAAAAAATAAATAAATAAATAAAATAACCAAGTGTGTAACGGATTCTGGATAATCTACGACGCTGATTTCGTATGTTTGTGCCGTTCTTAAGTCAATGACTTAAGACGCGAAAAACACATTTTTTTGGTAATGCTTACTATATATATAAACCTTGTACAGTAAGAATTACCAAAAAAATATGTTTTTCGCATTCGGAACTTATACCAGATACTTTTGAAACCATTAAGCTTTCTTCTCTTTAAGAGTGTTAAGGGATTGTTTTCAAGCTTGAAAGCTTTGTTCAAGGTATATCTGTCATTATTTAAATAATATATTTCAGATAAACGCAAAATAAATAATAATACGATTTCCGACGAAAGAAGACACATTCTCACTAAGCGAAAGGCTGTGATGTTGACACGGCGCGCGTAGTGGGAATATGCCTTAGTATGTAGACTGAAACAGCAAAATCCGCCAATTTATGACAAGACAGACAACCTCGGCTTCTTTTAGCCCGATGGCTGCATTTTTGCAGTTCTTATGCGACAGTAAATATGGATGATAATAATCAATAAAATAAAGTAGGACAAAATGAAAAATTAATACCTGATGTGCCCGACAAATGAGATCAAAGTCATGTTTATGCAAGAATTTTGCCACGACTTCTGCGCCGAAGGTAAATGACACTCCTCTGTCATTTTCACCCCATCCCATAGTATCCTGCAAGCAATTAAAATACTTCGGTTTCGAACTTTTACACAAAACACGCTTACAGTAATTGCTGGTGAAAAAGTCTGATTTTCTGACAGTTTTACTTTAACTAGCACTGTTACAGACGTAACGTAAACAAAACTCATTGAAAAATGAAATGTGGATGAAACAAATAAAACCGTTAAAATTTCATTATAAACAAAAAAATTAATTAATTCAATCGTGGATTTATTCATTACATCCGCTCACAAATAGCAGCACAGGTGGGAATTTCAGTTTCATTTTTTTCCAGCCTATAGAGTTCGCCGTTACCTATAAATCAATGGCGTGACGCCCATACTTTCAATTTAAAATTACTCCAACACTGACATTTACTTACTTTCAGTGACAGCCATTTCATTCATACATGTTTTTTTTGTATTTTACTCTGCCCAAATCCAGTTGCTTAATCGGGGGCCTTCATTTATGTTCACTACGGAATTTAGCGTAATAGTACTAAAAAATAAGACTCGCCAGGGTGTTCTTTTGAGTTTAATCTCTAAGCCATAAATTCCATTAAAAAAGGCACAAACCTTATCAGGATCAGACCAGAGTAGATCACACAGTAGTCCTTGATCAGGTACGTCAGTTGGCCTCATAATCCTTCTGATCTGTTCCATGGATTGTAAATCTGGACTTAGACCACCATGACAGCAGAATATTTTTTCATCCACTATTGCAGATACTGGTAGGCAGTTAAAGCAATCTGTAAACGTCTTCCACAGCTTTATGTTATATCTTCGTTTACCTAGAAATAGATAAAAATTCATGAAAATTAACTTTAAAATAATAGAATATATATTCTATTACATGTAAATGAATATAAATACATGAATATATATATATACATGTAAATGAATATAAATTTTTTAAACACATACATTCATCATAAAATCCGTAAATACGATTAATGCTGGCGCATTCATGATTTCCTCGAAGAAGGAAAAAGTTTTCCGGATATTTAATTTTATATGCTAATAAAAGACATATAGTCTCTAATGACTGCTTTCCTCTGTCCACATAATCGCCTAAGAATAAGTAATTGGATTCCGGGGGGAATCCTCCATATTCGAACAAACGTAAAAGATCATAGTATTGCCCATGAATGTCTCCTGCAATGAAAACACAAGTTTAACTAGTAGCATTGGCATATAATAAAAAGTAAAGTAATTACTATTTTTCCAGGCGGGCTTTACTTCCAACAAGGGAATTAGGGTGGTCCCTAATTGACATGTAATATTTATATTACTTAATATTAACATACTTTATTACTATCTTAACAAATTTATTACTTTATCAATAGTTCCATGAACCATTACAAACCTTTTCAAACTACCTGAAAATAACTCTATATTTATCTAGCACAATTTTTTTCACACCACCTTCACATTGGTGGCCTTTTCCGATAGGTTTACCAGCGAAAGTCTAAAGGCGGTTTTTAACCTTGGCTGCTGGCCAATGTAATGGTCCTAAGGGAAGGCAAGATATCCTTTAGATAATACGGCCGATAGGTTAGTAACATTATCCCTGGTCATGCATTGTTTTCCTTCCCATCTCTCTAGTCTACATCTTTTTTCAAACACCCAATTAATTTTAGCATTTTTTTTTTAAGGCGCATTAACCTCTGAGATAATTGGCGCCTGGAGCTTTTTTCGGTGCACAGTCGGCCTCCGGACAGTGTTGTCTTTAACGAGAGAACACTGTCCATCACCGACAGTGAGCTGTAAGAAGCTCCTAGGAAAAGAAAATCTAAGGGCCAGCAGCTAAATTTGAACCCGCGATCTTCGCGTTAGAATTCAGTATTCGCTAACCACTCAGCTAATCCGTTCCCTACAAAAATTGAGCAAATACTAATAAAGATATAATTGAGCACAAATTTTACTCACCACAAATTTTGAGTGGTGCTTCCAATTCTAGTAATATCGGTTGCGACAGAAATATCTCCCTGGATTTCAGACATAGCCCTCTGATTTCGCTTTCTAAAAGTTGGACATTTTTGCCGGGCCTGGCTCCTCTAACTGTGAACAAATTGAACAAAGTTTACATGAGTTTAGAAAATTAACTGTGAGAAATTAAACACTGTTGATAAGAGGATGTAATTAGTTCTCCTCGACAGAATAGAGTTGGTTCTCTTCGAAAAGTAGGTTCATATTCTTAAACCCATCTGGGAGTCCAAATCCCGCGCCTATTCTAGACCAGTAGCTGCCTGAGCCGGCTAAACATTCCAAAAAATGTTTGTTCACCTTCTCCGTACTTGTAAAAATTGCTACAATCTAAACAGTTTGACATATTGCAAAGAGTGCTGAGGCTGTAAGCTGGCTAAGTAAGAAACTTAAAATTCAGATCATACAGAAGTTAGAAGTAACGAGTCCGGTCTTTGAGTTGAGAAAGGATTATTATTTTTAAATGATCAAACTGGGAATTTTTTTTTATCCAAAACAGAGTAAACGCGTTTTGGGGTAAATAGAATTCAAATAGTGTCGTACACAACCTCGGCGTTCAGCTTCAACGAGCTTTAAAAAACACACTCCTTGCACAGCATTACTTGTTTCCCAGATATCCCTTCGGAGGAACGGTAATTCCGGTTGGGCCTGACCTAAATGACTGTTTACCGATCTATGAAAACGGCTATAAAAACAGCTGCAAAAGACAAATACACATAACTACAAAAAAGTTCAAGTTACATTTTATAAATTGGGAACATTTTGCGCGATTAAAAGAATGCTGTAACATAAAAGCTTCCAAAATTAATGAAGTACATGAGGAAAGCTCTATTTTTTAACTCAGGTGTCTCCAAATGATCAGACGATGAGTCCTAAATTTAATGCCTCGGCAAACTTGACCGCACAGAAAATAAAGTCACCTTATTTTGGATGCCGGGGTATGCTGAGATTAAAGGAAAGAGACGATCTTCTTATGCAGACGAGTTTCCATGCATCAGCAACCAGCATTTTCGATGAGGAGTTTCTGTAGGATGCTCTAATACAACTCCTTCTTGACCAGGGCTGTATTCGAAAACGATTTAGGTGCCTGGAAAGTTACCTTGAATTGGAGGAAGTCATACCCTTCCAAGAAATCTTCCCCGATTCTGAGAGTTCTAAAAATGTTAACTTGGCGTGGATCTTTCTAGATCATGAAAGAACACAGCCCGTTACATTTAGTTCTGCAGCTCAAGGACTTTCTCCAAAGTAGTGGGTCTCCATAATAAGCTAAGTGCCCACACCATCTGAATCTGGACCGTGCCTTTTTACAGGCTACGATACGTTCAGAAAACATTTAAACAAAGTGGGACTAGTTAACTTAGAGCCTTGTCCAAAGTTGGACAAGAAGCAGAAGAAACGACCTCATTACCCTCTAATATTCAATAATTTGCTATTGCTTGATAATAAGACTGTCTATAAAACTCTGAATCTTGCGTTAACGAAGAAGTTTCTCCTATTAGAACTCCAAGGGAATTGGCAAAATGAGTCGCTGTGCTTCGCTTTGGAAACCTGCCAATGAACCTAATCTGATCTATCTACAACATGTGATTAAAACCCGGATTTATTGTCATTGCGTTTTTCTTCTTTTTAATTTTTACACCAAATATCTTACCTACTGTTAAAGCTAAAGGCCAAATGACTTTTCTTTTTTTTTGCAACATTTTTCATGCTGACATTTGTGATAAGACAATTTCTAGCAATTAGCGCTTCCATATAGGGCAGCATTAGGGAACATCCAACGTGAGGGAATCACACGATTTTCTACGCCCATTTTCCTTCTTTCATTTCCGTAATGTAGAATTAGTAAAGTAGGAGAAAATAGTTTTGGACATTGAAATCTAATCTGGGATGCATGCTGCTTACTTACTTCTGGGTCTCTACTGGATTCGATAGGGAATAAATGATCTGGGCGATTACCTGGCTGGCCTAATACCTAGCAGCTGTGGGTTATTCCTGCCATTCAGAGCCTTGGAAACATTCGGTCTGAAGCGGCAATTTTAGCCTCCCTGCTGGTTAAAAAAAAAAAAAAAAAAAAAAAAAAAAAAAAAATGGCAGAGTTTTGAAACCGAACTAAGAAAAATGATCACTCCGAATTAATTTAATTTGCCTTTTAACAGAGCACAGTCGGCTCAGAAACTCTACTCAGGGACGGATGTAATTCCAAGCCTCTCTCCAGTTTGTGACAGGAGGTTATAAACCAGTTAGATTTAAGTGACGCAAAAACATGAGGAAAACCTTTAAAAAAAAAACCTACAATTGGTCGGCTCACAGGCCTCGTTGTTGCTGGGTATCTAGACCATTTGACCCGAGTCCAAATTTTTAGGGCCCACAAACAAGCCGAAAACAATCAAACGGTACAACGCTTCTTAACCAATACAGCAAATCAAAGTACAATTAGTTCGCGAAGTTAACCAGATATCTGCCATTAACGCAAACTGAAAATTTTTAAATAAACCTGACATTTACTTCGACTTATGGAAAAAATTTCAAATTGCATCCGTTCATTCTTGAAATTTAGGAAATATTTTTCAGATAATACATGCAAATTTTAGAGAACAATCGAAGGGGGTTTCAATTAGAAAACCTAAAATTTGCCAGTGCGCATAGTAACATTTCATTGTTTAGCACTCTATTAAATTTTTGTATACATATTTAGGTACTTCCATGATTTTTTACCAAGTTTGTTGCACACTAAAGCAATTTTTTTGCTGCATACAAGTTGGGACCCTATTAAGATGATGTTAAAGTAAAAAATACTTTTGATTTATGTATTAATCATTCCTTTTATTAAATAATAACAGTATCTCTTTAAATTTATGTTTCAAAAACCTATGTGGAATTCGTAAAATAATTAAAAACCTATGTATAAACTCCTCCAAGCAGAACTATGTTTATATTGGTTCACACACAAATTGCCATTTTTTTTTTTAATAATCTTTTTGGGTCGAACTTCATAATAAAATAATTTTAAAAAATTCAAATATTTTGTTTAACGTTACATACCTTCTAGAAGGCGTGCTATAATATTGTCTATGTTCAACTTATCACTTTCCGCCATTTTAAACAATATTCACAGTTCACAAAAATATAACGTCCAGCACCGACCTCAGGCAATGTCCAATGTTGCCAGTAACTTATTTAACAATTTAACAAACTTAAATCTAATAAAATTCCCAGTAAATATTTATCATTATTATAAAAAGTTGTATGCAAAAAATAATAAATTGAGAATAAAATAGCAAATTAATTAGTGTCATATGGTAAAGTTATCTGAAACTATAAATTTAAGCAATTATTCTATTTCCATTTACTGGGCTAAAATAATTTTTTAATCAAGCAGCTGGGGTAACGTTAATTCTCGCCGGAGAAAAATTTATTTCAATAAATAAACTAGCCGTAGATTTATGTAAAACAATTTTCTGTTTATGATTGAAATGATCCTCTCCCAACGCAATCATAGAGATTTGAGGCGCCCCAGCTAATTTCTTATTTCATGGCACTATGAAAACCGTTATACAATAATGAACGCCGCCCACTGTTTGGAAGTGTGTAGAAAACAGAAAATGCTAGCCAAGTGGTGCGACTAAATTGGAAAATTATTGTGACAGTTTATCACTTAAAATATCTGAGAGCACATATCAGCTAGAAAGGGTCTACCGACATTCAAAGACAGAAAAGGGTACACCAGGCAAACTTTATAGTTCGCTAAGGAATGGCTTTTTTTAAAATTAAAAATAGGTCTGTAAAACAACGAAATAATAATATAAGGGCATTTTCCTCCCAGTATAACTCTTAGCAATTGATATGAGGTGTCTAAGAAGGGAAGAAGAATCGGAAGGAAAAAAGGAATGCAACAATTCTAAAATTGAATCGAGCAAAAGTGGTGAAGTTCACTAGAATGACAGGAAATAAGTTACCCGCGAAAGACATTCCCGAGATTGGAAGAGATGTAACAACTGGTTCCAGATAGTTTAGATAAGCAACCCTTTTAGGAGGAAACAAACGATCCACTTCTTCAAGGATTTTGGCGTCTCTGCTGTTAACAGAGCCCAGCAACACGAAAATTTGCCCTGGAAACACTCACATCTTTCATATTCATAGGGTTGCAGAGATAGTGGTTAGTGCAACTTATTAGGGTTTCAGTGAACCCAAAATATAACTCATCATACACACATACAATTGATTACATCCTATATACAAAAACTTGGTAGAGCCAAAATAAATCTTTTTTTAGTTACATTGAATCTGCTTTTACATGTGTTTAACATTCCTCTGTACCCTAACATTAAGCATCTTGATATTTATTTTCATCATTCTTGTCTGTTCTCAATATTCCTTTTTAACTTTCCTCAACTTACTGCAACAATGGCATTACAGGCCTACTTTTTCTTCTCCTTAGAAGGACGGAACTCATTCTATAGTCCTTCTCAGCAATCTGCCTTGTGGCACCCGCTTTGATTGCTCTTGGAATGAGCTGTTTTTAAAAAAATAAAATTAATGATTGAACCTTGAACATTTTTTTCCTTATAATAGTGTTTCTGATTTTTCTGCTCATGATATGCCTGCAAGACCAAAAAATATAAAGCCCTGTATTTGCGCTGTCTCTAAGTTCAATAGCAAGCGTTAATAATGTTTTCAATGATGATCCTTTAGCCAATCGTATAATGAAAATTTATAACTCGTTCCGCGGTAAGTGTGAAGTTACAATTGTGTGGATACTAGGAAATGTAGGCGTTTGTGTCAATAAATTTGCCGATTCCATAGCAAAAAAAAGAAGCGGCTCAAAATGGACCGAATCTTGATTAAGTCAGGATAGAGAATCAAATAAATGCACTAAGTAAAATAACTAAAAAATGGGCAAGCGAGTGTACACAGCTTAGACTCATAGAACCAAATGTAAACGTAATAGATACTTAGACATTTTCAAGATCCGAAACAATAACCTTGTCCAGAATTGCAATAGGGTACACCAGGATCACTAACTCATATGTGATACTGGCGAAACAGAAACCGGTCTGTCCACAATGCAAATATTAACAGTCCGGCATTTTCTCGGAGAATGTTTTGCACTATTAGAAATTAAGAAAAAGTTTAATATTGAAGGCTCAATTGAGTAAATCCTGAATGCTGATGCTAGTACTGAAGTGAAGAGCTAGTAACCTTGGCAAGTAATGCGCTAAAAATAAATAAATCAATCTACAAAAATCAACCCTTATAAAATTTTCATACCGGACAGTTTTAATAATATCTTTTAAAAATGAAGTCATTTTGAACTGATTTCAGAGCCCTCTGGAATTTGCCTCTCGTAATGCTTAACAATCGCGGGCCGCAGCGGAAGTTAAGCCTGCTATGAGATGTGCACAGCTGATTTAAGCTGATAAGAAAAATACACATTGAAAGAAAAATAATCAATTTTTTTTTAATTATATTTTTTGACTGTTAAAAATAATTAAATTTAGGAAATTTGAAAGTTTTTCTTTTCTTTCTCTTTCCTGGGCATTGATATATACAGCCATAATTTCTAATGTGACGCCGGACTGGTAGAACCAACCAGTCCTTTCATTCACGAATCTAAGCTGACGCACTCATACAAATAAAAAAAATACATAAATAAATACATCCGCACAAATAACTACGAACCTAACGCGATACATTCATACCAGACTAGCATACCCACATTCATACTTAGGGGTGGAACACGCGATATTCCTCACACCCCTGTGTACTTAATTATAAAGTTTTCTGAGGAGCTTTAATACTGATAAATATAAAAATTATAATAATAATTTCGAAAATTTGACACGGTCGAATCTTTTCTCTTACTAAGAAAAAGAAACTAAAAACAGTGTACTAATGTTGTAAATAAAATTAGATAGCTAACTAAATAAAACTGGATCTCTTAAAAAGAATCAGAATTCTTCTTTCGTGTGATTCGTTTTATGTTTGAAAAATGAGGAAGGTTGCATCTTTATATTAATAATAAATTTCTTTTTCATTTTGTAAACAAATTCTTTAATTTACAAAAAAAAAAAAAGAAGGGGAAAGGACAAAAACATAACTATCCTGTATACCCTTAACAATAAATTTAGAACCGACATTTTAACCTGCAGCTAAATAAACGCTGCAGCTGAGTATTTTGTATTATTTTTAAGTTTTGAATAAAATAATGTTATTAAACATTAGTTTCCGACTGATGGGACAGTACGGTGTCCTTTAACATATTTAAAGATTCGCCAGCTTTTGGATGAACTGCAACCTGTGACGCACCTTTAGTAGCCGCTTTGGCCTTGCCATGATCAACCAATCGCATTTCGATTTCCAATAACAATGCTGACCTGTAAACACATAAATTCGAAGTACATGAGATTAACGACTATTTAAAGGATGTTTAAAATTATAGTAAATTGAATTATTACTAAATGTATATTAATATTCTTAGTGCATTGAATTATTCCATTGGGGAATTCTTATATAAAAGGATTTAATGTACACCTAATATTTGTTATGGTTGCAGCTTACAAAAAACAAGTTAAGATTTTATTTACTTATAGGAATCGAAATTATTTATACAAGGCGATCTCATTTCGCCGAGTAACTACGACCCACTTTGCCATGACAATTGTAAATGGGAACAAGCCTAGTCTAGTAAGCCAGCTACTTGTTTGGTCCGATGTGGGGTGAAGGCCTCTCGTACGGTCGCAAAGCATGTTCTGGTCATACCTTGGCTTACTTAGTACTTGCCAAATATGTGAGATACAATATTTTTTTCCACTAGTGTGACAAAATTAATAGTATATCTAATAAGACAGCCGGGTTTTCCTAACTGAAGCGACTGAAATTGGACATAATATTTGTGGGAACGCTTTCCACAGCCTTAAGATTAATATCGTAAACGCCATAAACATTCATAGACGAATATAGATGCTATGGAACTGTTAAGTTAGAAAGAAAAATTACCTCTTTCATACACATTATTTTTAATAGAGGTGGTGTAACGTGAAACTAAATTATGAGCCTTTAATTTACTTTAAAACAATGCGAGACAGTTCTGCTTGGTGCAAAGGACCTTCGATGTTGCGCACCTTTCAAATAAAAAAAAAAAAAGTTCTGCTTGCCACTGTAATTAATAGCCATCTCGGCATTTCTGCCACTTAACTTTTATTGCCAAATTTCCAATAGAATTTTGTCATCCAATGCACACAACAATAATACCTACCTGTAGGCGCTAATGACCGAGATGTCGATGCGCCGAAAAAAAAACCTACCTGTAAGCTTCATATCGCATAACTATTTCTTCCAGCTGATGCTTATAAAGTCGTGTAAGCATAGCACTGAAACAATCTAATTCTGGCAGTCTAAACAGTTCCCATCGTAGTTTATAATCTAATTCTTGGGAAGCTCTAGAATATACGCCAAGCCAATGTGGTATCTCTAAAAGAAAGAATTATGGAATCGTTGATTTAAGTGTCAGAACAAATAGATACGTTATCGCATATTATTTCTGTTCTCAAAAACCGCAAAAAATTGTAGTGTGATGAATTTTATTCAGTTTTCTTACCGTGATTCAGATATGGATTGGCCGGTACAAGCGCACTGTGCGGATGAAAGTGGGTATGCCTAGGAGGTGTTGGCGGCGTTGGACCCACATCAACTTGATGAACCCTCAAATCCGGCTGGTATATGTAATGCGAACAAGGATGCTCATATTGTGCGGCTCTAGTGATATGACTGAAAAAATATAATTTTGCAAAAATCAAAACATTCACGGACAGAACAAAAGTATGTTTTCTTTTTCTTCAACCTCAAGAGTTCTTTTTATTGTTTTCCAACAATGTTTGCCTAAAGCTTCTTTCCCTTTTGCTTTCAGTTTATGCTTGCATCAGCTCATGAAAAGATATAGGTTAAGCCCAGACCAGGCACTCTCTTTCTCTGGTAAGAAATTTACAATTACGGAGTAGGTGAAAACGGGATGTTTGGAGTTAAAGCTACAAAGACAACCCTGTTATGTGAGAGCATGGAATCCTTGGTTTACAAATAGGTTAAAATTGCAGAAAATTATACCCTATATATCAAGCAATAAGCTTTAGTAAGTAATTACTCACTTAACAAGATGATCACATCTTATAATTGTAAGGTGATAATTGCCAGACTTGTAAAAACACTAGATAAATTTGTACTACTCACTTAACATAATAGACTCCATATTCCGGACTATCAATGCGTTCCCAACCTGTAGGTAAACCTTCTTTTTCTAACGGATGACTCCAATGGGTAGTCTTTGTGTTATGGTCAATGTAATATTTGCGTCCTCTTAACGTGTAGTCAGTAGTCCAACCAGGCGGTAGCGGAAGCTCACCGGAATCTTTAACAAACCAAATCAATTGCACAATTTAAAAAAATAGCGTCTTCTTAACGAAATATCAAACCTGCACTTTCTGCTTTTTTTTTACATCAAGAACATTCATCAAGAACACGAAATCATTGATCTTAAATTCGAATATCTGTACAAGTGATATTTTATCTTTTAAGAAGTGACAACAGAAAAAATGAGTTTGGAAGTCAAGCAGTCTCTCACAGCTCATACATTTAATTGTAATTTTGTAAAACATTATACCTGGTTGTGACTGAGTCATACTTAACTGAGTATGACTGGCCGGTGGAAGACATTGGACTATTTGCTGCTGTCTGTACGCAACCTATAACAAGCAACAGTTTTTAGACAGTACAAGAACATACTTTACATATTCACTAAATATGACCCGCGCTTTGTGCTGGATGGTAGTTATTTTTTTCTTTTTTTAACTAATGAAAAGGTATAGAGCAGCAAATGATAGTATTGTATTTAGATTTCCATCAATACTGCACTTGCGAATTAACAAAATTACATACTAAATAAATAAAAATATCATGGCAACGGAGGCGAAAGAAAAAAGAAAAGAAAAAGCAGGTCATAAATATAAAATATACATAAATAAATATATACTTTTAACTTCTTCGATCAAAACTGTGACGTAGAAAACCCTTTATACTAGCCTGAGACTTTTCCAGATTATACTGTGAGCCTGAACAGTGAATTGTATACGGTTGTTGAGAAAGTGCAGACAGGTCGTTCGGCGAGCCTGCCGATGTATACATAGGTGTCTGCGAAATTGCCGTACATTCGTCACTGCTAGCTACATGTAAATTTGCAAACCTGAAAAAAATATCTGATGGAGAACACACTTTTGATTTTCTCATCCTAAGATTATTACAATTCTAACTTATATTTTTAAAAACTTGAACTATAAGTATTCCCACTACATAACTACAGTTTTTAGAGATGATGTTTCCGCCGTTTTGAACACAGATAAATGTTCAATCTTGTTGGCACTGAGCAAAATGCAGTTGAGTACTGCCCCTCCAGCCAAAATAGCTAGTAATATTGTAAGAAATTAAACTACACCTTACCTTTGTGATAAGTCTGGAACTGAAAAACTCGTAGTATATTTGCCTTCATAACCTCTAACAGGTGCCGAAGATTGCCCTGCACGGCTCATGCTGAATTTTTGTGAAATACTGTCATTCTGTAGCTGAAACTGATAATATTGTTCTAATCATGACGGGTAATGTAAGTATTACATTAAAATAAGGGAACAAGTGTTATGTTTCATAAAGTAATTAAAAATAAGCTGAGTCTTGAGTATAAGATTAAGCAACGTCAAACTAAATACCGATATTTCTCCATCAAAGCCTGGAGTGCCCACGGCCATGCAGCATTGAAAAAGGCGATTAAGATCGTAATTTTGTTCTCTTTACCAACTATGTTCCCAAACTTTTCTTTTTAGCTACGTCTTTCACTTCAGTTTATCAGATTGCGCTCATTCCTGTCCAATCGTAACAAACTAATCAAGTTGCTAAGATAACTTTTTCATTTGCCTCGGAGGTAACATTTCCAATTACATTTTCTTCAGTCTAAAAAAAACCTCAATAGCCTATGATATGCTCCGCTACGTCTAGAGCAGGTAGGAGCTTTTAGTTGCCACGACACTAGACACATCTTGGATTTAGATGTGGAAAAGTACCTTTACTGCCACAGTGGTCCAGGCTACGGCTTCCGTCATGCTCAGGCAAGGAAGCCTTACAATGCCATTGAGAGCTTTGACTGCATCTACCTCTGAAGTCTTAGTCCATCAGACAAACTATTAGTTTAACCACAAGGTCATCCTGAGATTAAATTCCCAACTTTTTTCTTCATTCCCATTTACCAAGGATGACTACGACCTTGTTTAAAACATTATTGATGTGGTAAGAAGTAAAATCCTAACTGAGTGTAACTAATTAGAAGTGAGAAGTAAAAAAACCTGGAATGGATTTGAAGAGTTTCCTTCGTACTGGCGAGAATTTCTTTCGTTCCCCAAAATAGCTGAATTTAGAGTTGTGGAATACATCTGAAGAAAAACAACATAAATTAATAATACTTACAAATAATTGAAAATGTGGTTAGGTCCACAGTGCTGGACGTCTTTGATTTTATTCGTCGTAGTATGCATATTTCTTGAATCCCTAACCGGATTCGGGGTTTCATCCATCATTAAATTAATCAGTTTTGTACAGAGTTTTCGACTTCAATTAGTTACTGTTTTGCACTACACTGCTGACAGAGTGAGACAGGTGTGTATGTATGTGTTATTCAAAATGTTAATGAATAGTAAAACATTTTTTTAAAATAATAAAATAAAAATAAATGAAAGCTAGTAATTGTTTAAGGGTCTTTACGTTCTGTCAATATATAATGTTTTAGAATTGTATACTTGGAGTTGCACTTTATAGTACAAATGAAATAGGTATAACTGCGTGTTTTCCGCTTTAATTGGCGCGCCCCCCGTATTAGCTACAACTTCGACTTTACAATCCTATAGCATTATAAATACACTAAACGAACAGAAGCCTTAAACGATACTAGCTTTCATTTATTTCTACTTACTGAACAAAAGGTCCCTAGTTAGTAGTGAAAATCAAGAGAGCCTGGAAATTAAAAGAAGAATTATGGCCGCAAATAGGTGCTATTTTGGCCTAGTAAAGTGCATCAAAAGCAAGCTTATCTCCCGCAGCACGAAAATTCAAATGTACAAGACGTTGATCCAGCCTGTGCTTAAATACGGCTTCAAAGCATGGACCATGTTAAAGTAGATGAGCGGTCCTTGGCGGTATTCGAACGGAAGGTTCTCCGTAAAATTTATGGCCCTGTATGTGATGGACAGAACTGGTGAATCAGGAAAAACCGGGAGGTATATGCTTTGTTCAAGGAACCGGATATCGCCAAAATTATAAAACTCGGAAGACTGCACGTGGCAAGAATGGGGGATGAAGAAATACCCAAAAAAATTATGGAGGGCAGCGAACAAGGTCCCAGGAGGGTAGGCAGACCAAGAACGCGATGGCAGGATTGTGTGGCAAGAGATACTTTGGCAATGCTTGGATTTGGCAACTGGAGGGCGGCTGCGCAGGAAAGAGACGCCTGGCGGGCACGTCTTGAGGAGGCCAAGACTCTTCATGAGTTGTAGCGCTGTTTAAGAAGAAGAAGAAACAAAGAACAGTAACGTACGTTATACAGACTTCGTTGCTTAAAAAAAAAAGAAGAAAAAAACTAGGTATAAGAGATGGAAACTAAACTTGAAATTGTAAAAATTGAAGTGAGAGAATGCTGTGTGAGTTTTCATAATAGATTTTATATTTATAACTGTACTAGTCCATGAGGAGACTGAAATATACAATAAATAACAAAAACAATAAGGTTAACAGTTAATAATTAACAATAATCCCCAACGCAATCGATGTGCCGGAAAAAAATAATATAACAATAAACGAAATTTAAAAAATACCTACCACCGCATTTTCTGCCCGGAAACCAACTTTTTTAGCAGGCTTTTTTTGAGGTTCAATGCTCCAAACATTAATAACTGGAAAAATGAAGAAAATTAATTATACGTGCAAAACAACAGCTACTCACTTCATGTCCAAGTGTCTGTCTTAACTTCAACGAAGAGGAAGCAGTGTCTAGTAGTTAAAGTTAGGTTTTTAGTCTGGGATGTTTCTCATTTAGTTGAGGCCGATATGAGTGACTTCTTGGACTGACAAAGTGGCGAAGAATATCGTATTAACGTTAAAAATATCGTCGAATATTTTTTTGAGAGAACCCCTGTTAGTTATCACCCTTTAAACGTATAAGATGGAGAGTAAAGCTGAAGTCACTGCGATCTAAATAAATTATGGTTCCCTAAGATGTTAGCATATAGGCATTTTATAGAATGAACTCTTCAATTGCACAATATATTGCTGATGAGCTAAAATTTGTTAAAACCTGAAACCCCTGCAGAAATTGTTTTGAGTTAAACCACTATTTTTTGAAGTTACTTTTTTTTTTTGAAAAAGTAACGACATACCAGGAACAACACCAAGATGGGAAGAGAAATGGAATTGAAGATTTACCACTATGTAGGTAAATCTTCTCTTACTTTTAAGTTTCTGTCACGGAGAACATTTCTGAAGAAACTATTAAAACCTTAAATCCAAAAAAGAATAGCGCAAAAGCAACAGGAAGAGAAGTGTTTAATAAGAGGTTTTTTTACAAGATCTAAAAGGCTATGCCTTTTTTCTTCAACTAGAAAAGAAATCTATCTCTAATTAGTTAAATCAAATCTCCTGAATTTGTTCTAAAGTATTCCATCGGACATCATATTTTGTTTATATATTAGTGGAATTGACGATACATCATTTTTAAGAGCTAAGCCTTTATTTTCCTTTCAAAACTTTGTACCTGGACTTTTACAATGGTCTTAAATAAACTGGCAATGTGTTTAGCACAGATTGTCAAAGCTGAAGTTCAGGACGGTAAACTTGAACACCAACTAGAACGCAATCAAATCCCAAACCTAAAAATCACCAAAATATATGTATAGGTACACCTATTCAAAGAAGTATAGGTACGGAAACGCCTCATAAAGTCCCGGTTATAAATTGATTTAAACAATGATAACGCATCAACTCTTCGATAAAACAAATCTTTGTTTTTGACTTTTCGCCAATTATTAAGAAAATAAAAATCTGATAAGTTATGTAAATCAATTTTATCAACTTACTTGGTATTTCTGGAGGCGTGTCTTTCTTTACATATTTCCCAACAACTCCTTCTTTAACATTTCTTGAATCTTTCTTTCTAGAGAGCATAGTAACATATTGTTCTAACAAGTACTAATTTAAAAAAATGTTTTTTTTTTAACAAAATAGAAACTCAACCGATCATCAAATTAAATCAACATCACCTAAACTGAACTAGCTCAACTCGAAATAAAAAAAAAGGTAAATAAACAGTCATCAGGTTATTGTAACCCGCCTATTACCGTTAATGTATAACCTGTTAGGTATTTTTTTATAACAAAAATAAATAAATATAAAAATCTAAAACTTTAACTAAAAATTGAATTAAAAATCTATTATATCTGTTACAAAGTTGATAATTAAAAAGTTTACAGCAGAAATTTCAGCTTCGAAACATTTTAATAGCCCCTTCCTGTTAAAAATAATATCAAATGAGATACTCTAGAGTACTATAAGCGAATTTTTTACAGTGGAATAAAACATTAACTAAAGTATTAATTGTTGAAATTACCGTTAAATGCCGCAATTATTTAGAAAATTTAACCGAACAAGAACTTAAATTGATAAAGAAAGTTCATCGCGTATCCAAGGTAACGAAGGCGTACTTTTTTGTAATATCACAGACTGAATAGATTTCGAGAAAAACGTGTGCCACAAATGGGCTAAAACGGTATTTCAGAAATTGTTCTTGTTACTTTTTCTGTCAATAACCAAGCACCTAAATACTTGAACCGATTTCTGTAATGAGGTGTTACTCGAATCGAAATTTCACGTGGTTGTGGTGCCTTATAGGGGTTCTCGAGGCTATGCATCCTATGGAAGAAGAACTAGTCTCACATGAGTTAGACTAAAATTTAAATTCAATAAATTATTTAATAAATTAAATTTAATAATGATCTGATGAATGTGGAGTGAGATAGTGAGTGTTATATTTAGGGCCTGTTTTGAACTGTAAATGTTCAACTTCTGTTATCTTCTAAACTAATCGTTAAAATTGATCTTATACTCGCATATTGAGAGTGTAATAATAGTCTATACGTGATAAAAATTTGAGAATGATTTAAAAATTGTGGGTCATAATATTAAGACTTTACTTTTAGTGAGCATTTTGAAGTATACAAAGTTCAGTTACCCAGTATCTCATAAAATTCAGCGCTTGAATTTATTTTTTACTCGTATACAGAGACTAAGCTTAACATTTGTTCTAAAAAAAAAAGCTCATTGCGTAACGTACAGGATTAATTAAAACTGTTTCATTACTCCAGTCATTTAAATTAGCAATGTTTTACTGTGAACGTTGCAGTCGTCAGTATTTTGAATAGCTTTAAAGACTTTGATTTCATAGGCATATAGGAAGAGCTCTCGTTCTGAAGATCGGATTACATCATTATATATGTATATAAAAATAATAGACTAAAATAAGAACTCCATAGCATAGAAGTTATAAAAGGGGAAGTTAGATTAGATTAAATTAGGGTGGCCTCAAGGCCTGCGCCACCGCGACCCCTATGGATCTATTGTGGCTCCCCGGCTTTAGAGCTCACCCTCCAGACCCGTCCGTTTAATCAGACTCTTAATTCTGGAGAGTGGCTCCTGGGTAAAGCTCTCAGGCCTAGGTTTTTCCTCCCCGAGAAGTACCATCCTTAGCCATACGAGCCCCTCACACTGACACAACACGTGCAGTGCCGTTTCCTCCTCTTCCTGACAGAACCTACAACGGCTATCTTCTGCCAGGCCCATGCGATGCATGTGTTTTCTGAGCCTGCAGTGGCCCGTTAATAGGCCTACCATTATCCTTATAGCCCCACGGCCTTGACGGATTAATTCTGCGGTCAGCCTCGGCGAATAGCCTCTGATGAACTCCTTCGCCTGTCTCAGCCCAGTGGTGGCAAGCCACCACTCCTGAGCCCTACTCTGCACCCATACATTGATGGCCGCAGACTTAACACATTTCGAAACCCCAAAGCAGGGCTCCGGGCCAACGAAGTGTCCCGCAGAGCCTTCCCGGGCCAATAAATCTGCCACTTCGTTCCCCTTGTGTCCTGAATGACCAGGTACCCAAACTAGAAAGACCTTATTCTGGTCACTAATTTCCTTCAGGGCACCCAGACAGTCCCAAACCAGCCTTGAGTTGACCTGGTAGGAACTAACTGCCCGTAGAGCAGTCTGACTATCCGAGAAAATTACGACCTTAGAGTTAATAATTCCTCGCCCTTTAATCTCGGTGGCACAGAACCTAATTGCAGCTAGCTCAGCCTGAAAAACTGTAGCTAGTTTTCCTAGGCTAACCGAAAAACTACATTTCGGTTTCGCACCGTACACTCCCGCTCCTACGCCCTCCTCCATCTTGGAGCCATCTGTGTACCACATCGAATCTCCCACAACTGGGGGTCCACTTTTCCAAGCCTCCCGGTCCCCAATACAGACTTTGAAAGGCTTGTTGAAGTTATATTTGGGAGTCATAAAGTCCGAAGGCAGGCCCAGAATTGGGTCGGCCTCCAGCTCCTCGTATAACTCTTGATACGCTCCTCCATGCCTGATGGTAATGGGAGCTTGTCCTATCATAAGCCTAATGACAACGGCCTTTGCAACGCCTTGAATATATATGTGCAATGGGGGCAAATTTAATAAAACCTCCAAGGTCGCAGTAGGGGAAGTCCTCATGGCCCCAGTGACACTCAGGCAAGCCAGCCTTTGAGTACCACTGAGTGCTCGGATTCCACCCACCTGCAAGGTTTTCGCCCACCACGCCACCGCCCCGTGTGACACCATGGGTCTAACCACACTTTTATAGATCCAGAGCGTCATCCTAGGGCTTAATCCCCAACTTTTTCCACACAGCCTTTTGCAGCATCCTAAGGAAACCTTAGCCTTGTGGGAAATCATATTTATGTGTGAAATCCATGTAAGCCTTTTATCGAAGATAACCCCAAGATACTTGGCCTCCATGGACAGGGGGATAGAAGGGGAAGTTAGATAAACGGTTCCCCGTCAACGCGACCATATTGAACTCAAGATAAGATTCAAAATATGCAGAGAAAGATTTAATTTGACACAGTAATATATTTGGTAAGAAAGTTGTCCGGCCACTGAAAGAAAAGACCTCCGAAACCAAAGTGAGAAAATTGGTGAACTTTGAAGAGTCTATTACTGAGGCGTTACATGTCCATGTAAACTACTTCCAGTTAGGAGCTTTCTGAATGAAATGTTTGAAAATAAATAAGTTTTTAGTAGAGGATTTTTCAATAACAAACATGTGTTTTGACGAATCATTAAAGAACATCAAATTTGAGCGAGAATGTCGTAAATTAATTTATCAAGTATTTTACGAATAACAGGCTACTAAGGGGCGCTAATGACCCCCAGTAGTCGATGCGCCGTAAAAAAAAGTTATTTTTTACCAGCCAATAGTCAGTAACATCAGAAAGATTTCTGGTTTCTAAAATTAGTTTGATGAAGTTTTGTTCCTGAAAACCCAAGGAGTTGTCTAAAGCGCAAATGGCTTCGAAATCAGAGTATTAATTTAACTGTTATTAAAAGTTATTAGTCTACTATAGAAAACATTTAGGAAAAAATCCCCAAAAAAGTGAAAAATCCATTCGATAATATAGTACTTCCGGTTTGTTCCTTTTTATGGCGTTTTGTTCAGATAAGCCTTTATTCATAGATCTATAGCGGGTTAAATGCGGAAGTTAGCAATAAACTAGGAAAATGTAGCGTTTACTGTCTTACTGTGTAGTATTGAAACGTTGTTAGTCATACCACTCCGTGCAGAATTTCGGTGTCTAAGTATGGTAAATAAATTTGCCGGTAGATAACATTTGTCTGAAACGCGGCCTTCCAATAACTGATCCCTACTGCAACTATACCTGTCGAACGCCAAGATCAAATAGTCACCGCAATGGATTCGAAATCACATGCTCATTTGTATACCAATTCGAGAATGTGAAGGTTTAATCATAAATCACATTCTGCAGATGGTGGTGTAAAATCTCCTGCTAAGTACGAGTAATTGCGGAACCACGGTTTGACGGCAAATCCAGGGTAGAACAGCAGTGTAAAATTTACCCTTCTTTGAACTAGGTAATTTCGTTTCCATTTTTGAGACAAATTTTGTGTATAGTGGTTTTTCCAGTCGGAATGAGAGTGACTCAATACGTGGTCGACCCGCTGCCGCAATGCCTCTTTAGCCCAGGCATTCGCCTTGTCGTTGCCAACTAACCCACAGTGTTCTCTCACCCATATTAGATGTACAGATTTTCCATTGCTAATCAGTTGATACATTCAATCTAAGGAATCTAACACAAGGCAGGAAGGATCTTTGCCAGGATTTTGTATTTTTTATAGAACTTTTTACTACCGCTGAAAATTATGGAGCATTGCAGATTCGAAATTAAAATATCGGATAAAAATGTATTGTCAATTAATTGTGCCGGAAATATTGAATTAACAGTTAAAATTGCACTTGGAACAGGAGTCAGACTGGAAGTCATATAAAGTGCACCCTACTCCTCTACAGCCAACTGTGTTAAAGTAACTGGATTGAGGGAATTTATTTATCTAATTATTTACTTAGTCAGAAAGGTTGTAGTCAGAATTATAGGAGTCTGTAGAAAAGACTAAACCTTGAGGCGGAGGACCTCAAATCGGAATTGTGTCGAGGCCCCTTGGGACGTGTATTTCCGAAAACCAAAAATCGAAAATCTGCACGATTACATTCGTTTCTATTACTTAGGGAAATAATGGTGGAAACTTTCTTTTACCCCAGTTTATGTTATTAAATTTTCAAGGAACTCCGAATATTATTTAAATGGAAGTTGGTTTCTACTTGGATGTAATACAAGTCTGCGTTTATGGCAATTTTACTTAAAAAACGAATAAGAAAATTAAAAAGTGCCAGATCATTAGCGACTTAATCAGATTGAATTAAAGAAATTTTGGTTGAAAACTGAATTAAAAAGGATTGAAGAATATATGTAGATAACTTCGATAATGAAATAAGATCTCTCGTTGAACTGGAGCCTATTCGAGGAGAGCTTCAGTTCCACAAATACTAAAGAGAATCAAAAGAACTTCGCACGGTATTACAAGCCTTGCGATTAACACTACAGCCTAGGCCAGGCGTGATAGCATCACACTGCTGTGACTATCAAGTTAGCCTAGTGCCCCACCACTCGTTAGCCCTTACTCCAAACACTGTTACCCCATTGTAAGGTTGTGCCAGAACGAGGGGAATTACAAGAGCACTCATGGGCCAGCTGTGCTGGTACTGAACTGTGAACCCTCCCCTTGGACTCCCCTCTTTTGTATTCAACAAATTCCCTAGTCCGTCACCCGTAATTCCTCCCGAAGCATTAACTCCATATGCTTTTCTTAATTACAGAATACACAATTATAAAATAAATAAATCAGTTTTTTTTAAAAAAGAAAATTAAATCAAAAAAGTCCTATATATTTACAAATTTTTTTTGTTTAATTACCGGTGTAAAGGTAGCGTAACAGTTTTCTATCGATCCAAAAGTACCCTAACCTGGCCTAATAAATTTTGGCCAGACACGTAAGTTTTAAGTTGTATTTATTTAAAAAAAATTGAAGTAATTTTGAAAAACAGACCTTCCAGAAACAAGTGAAAAAAATAAAACCTGTACATTTTCCCCACTAGGTTGTCAAAATTTAAATATAGCATCACTTTATTTTTATTTTTATTTTAAATAATTTCAATATGAGGTTAGTAGGTATTGAAGTGAATCTGTGTGAAGTTTTTCATCTCTGACATGGATAAAGAAGATGCAGGTATGTTTCTTTTGATTAAATTGATTTTATTAATTATTTCATTTGTTTGAATTTGTTAAAATGCTCTTTTAAAATTTCTCATTTTAAACCTATTAAAGGCAACGAAAAATTGCTTTTATAGTTGAACAAGCGCTACCAGATATATTTTATAACATTATTATCCCAAAAAATTATTAAAATTGTTGTATTATATAAAATAAAATCAAAGGATTTCATTTTCTTCATTTTTACAATCTAAAATAGGAAGGTTATTTGAAGGTTATACTCACGTGAGGCTAGTGAATTTCTAATAATGTTGGATTTATTTAAGAATTGATAAAATTTTGTATTTAAATAGCTATAAAATTATGCAAATTCTTTAAGTATTATACAGTAAAGTATAAAAATTCCTTGCCTACAAAATGTTTAAAATTCGTACTTCAATGAATGAAGAATTATTTACGTAATACTAAGGCAGCTATATTAAAATAATTTTTTTTCTAGTGTCATCTAAGTGAGTTTTATAGATTCAAACGAAAATTGTGAAGTAAACAACAAAATAACTAGGTTATTTGCACTGTAGTGTAGTCTTGTTTTTAACAATACTGTAGGATGGTTGTGTAGTTTTTTTGAGGCGGCTGGGTCTTTAATTGAAATTTGGGGATATTAGATTTATACTGTTTTTTATTAGTTCTGTACTTACGTAACAAATTCTTTGACCTAGTAAATTATTAGAAGCCAAAAAGATATACTATTTATTCTTTTAGACAAAATAGTACCTGCCTAAATGTTTTTTTTGAGTGTCATAAAATACATTGGTGTATTAGATAATTCATAGAAGTTTACTGTAGGTACTTATTAAAAATCCTCATAACAAGATCGGACAGCCTGAAGTTGCAGCAGAATTCAAACAGCTAAATGTTAGAGAGCATCAGGATAATTTTGGAGAAAAAAATAAAACTCAATTTTTACCCTAATTCAAGTACTTCTTTTATGGTTTTTGCTATTCAGGATGACATCTGGTACAGTCGCTTTATTATTCACATTATCGTTTGTATAATTCTTCTTATTTATCAGTTTTTCTTCTGTGTTTAAAGTGTGGATGATTTATAAAAAGTCCGCCATTATTTTCTATCTATGCACATCTTTGTCCTATTCCAATTTACTCTTTATTTACAAACTACTTTCCTTACACTGTGCTCTCATTACATTTTTTTTTTTTCTTGTACATAGACTTTCCGAAATCCCCATTTCATACGCCCTTCGAGGTATTCAGGTTGATGCATTCTCTTAGCATTATCAGATCATTGCAGCCACGATTTCTCTAATACTTGGCATAGAAAGACAAATGTCAGTTGTATAGTTAATCTCATGCGGTATCTTGTTTGGTTTTTGCCCTATCTTCCTCAAAATCCCATTATTACTTCCTGCAATCTCCTTTATTTTTTTAGGGTCCAAGTCTCGTAACCATGGAACAAAAGTATTTCCATATTCTACACATTTTTCTTAAATACTATTGTTGCTTAGAAACTTTTTATTTAGTGCGAAAAAACTCTCACGTCCTATTCATTCATTAAATTCATCACTCAGTGTGCCATCCGAAGTGTAGAAGGAAGATCCTTCCTTGCCCGAGGATATATCTCGCGTAAGTGAGGTTCAGCTAGATATCGGCTGCTCTGAAGATTATCACGCATTTAGTTTTCTCTGCGCCGACTATTTTTCCAACTCATCCACTAACACATTAGGATTTTTAAAAATTTCTCTTTTCCACTCAATTTCTTCAGCAATCGCTAAATAATATAATTTTAGCTTCCAACGCCTAAAATAAGTTTCTTCTGTACGTCACTAACAAGATTTCATTATATTTTTACCTCGTAATTAACCACGTACTCACCTCATTCACCATTAGTAATTTGCCTAGGTATCCGAGCGGTTAGGGGCTAGGCTTGCAAAGCTAAGATCCGCAAAGTATTTTGGTACTGGATTTCATTCCCGGTTTTGGCCTAGATTAGATTTAGTAAAAGTAAAAAAAGAAAAGAAAAAAGTAATTGCCTATTTTTTCAGGCGGGATTTACGTCCACCTACCAATTAGGGGTCGTGGACGGTGGCGACTGGCAAATATACTTTACTGTAAATTTCTTTTATTAGCCATTAAATAAAATCCAAGGCCTAAGACCGGGAATCGAACCCAGTACCACAATACATACGAGCCTAGCAGCATTAGCTTCGCAGGTCTCGCCTCTAACCGCTCGGCTACCTTGGCGCCTGATTAAATTTATTTAATGGTTTTTATGAGATCTTTTCCTACCGTATTAGGTAGTCGGAGGTAAAGCCCACCTGAAAAAATAGGCATTACTTTACTTTTTGTTTCACTTTTGGTGTTCTAACTAGTTGGCGCCACTGCAACCCCTCTGGGTTTCGGAAGCGTAGGGTTTCTGGCCAACCCTTAATGGGATCTAATCTAATTTATTAAACTAGAAGGTACTCTCCGTTTGGGTTAAAAAAATATCCCTCTTTGGTTAATCGACAAAGAGTGCATCTTCAACAAGACCGACCTCGAGTTTCGTCAAGACCTCTGGAAAGATTTTAATTTTGGGCTTCTCGCTGACGTAGCTTGCAGCTCAGACCTGTCATCGTTTTCCACTCACTTTTTTACCTGGTGAAAATTCCAAATACTCTGAGGTGGGAAGATGGGATTGTTTGCTAATGTAGCTAATGTAATGGTAAGGGTTTAGAATTGTTAGCTCACTCACGGGTTTAAGTTATAGAAAATGATGCGAATGATTGATGGTGTTACAGTGAGTACATAAATAGTTTTTTAATTGAAAGTAAAAAAACATAGCCTTTTGTTGCACCTTAGTGAAATTAATTTATAATTTTTTTTATTATTTAAAATCATTTTTGACGTCAGTTGACTATTGTTGAAAACAATGAATTGCAGCCAAAGCAACCTATATAAATACATTCCATTGCACTTTCTGAGAGTCAAAATCCCTTAGAAAAATGCAGACAAGTTACTTCTAAACGTCAAATTATCGCAACACCTAAATTTAATATAAATGACAATTATTTTATTTAAATGGGCAACTTCACACTCGCTGCAATTAACATAGTAAAATTTTGATAAAAAAAGGTAATTTTTACTAAATGTAAAAACAGGTATAACAAAGATAGTTATACAGGTTTTATACAACAAAAAAAATTCTCTTCAGGGTAGCTGTAGTCCCAGAAGCCGCCTCAAATCCAGTTTCTTAGAAACGTGAAAAACAACCCCTCTCCCCTTAAAATCCCTTCAAAAATGACTTTTTCAGCACGTTTTTCAAATGAAAAGGTTCTGAGCACCAATGATCTCAGATATTGGCGTGCCTCAAATTAAATATATATATAATCAAATTTGAGGAAATTAATTGAAATACCTATTTTGTGAGAATCTGGGACAACGATTGAAAAGTTTGATGATTGGCGTAACCTCATAGCAGCTTATTTTTAAAACTCACTCATGTAAGTTCATTGAGGGGTGTAAAAACTCATACAACCCTCTGTTGAAGATTGTAGAAAGCGTAGCGTTAATGCCAAGATTACTGTCACCTAAACGAGCTTTGCGGTTCCATTTAGAGAAACAGTTCAAATGTCAGAGGATATATTAAAACGAAGATGTCGCGGTGACTCGAACTGACACGAGCGCTACGACTCGAACTTGCATCTCTTTTCAAGAATTAATCATCAGTAATAACGTTAATCAGATAAAGATTTACTAAATCTAGATACTTAGGATGGAAAGATGTACCTGTATTAAAGTCAATCAAAATATTATAACTAACTAATGAAAAAGTATTAGGAATAAACAAAATTATTTTTAGAATATTTTTGTATTGTATAATTACAGAAAAAATTAAATAAATGTAGTTAATAACAATTATTAAGGGATAGTCACCCGATAGAATGATCTACATTACAGATGATTAATTCGCAAATAAAATGATTTATTTAAATTCAGTCTGTTCAATCAGATACAGATCAGGCACATATTAGCATGAGATACCTTGGGGACAAATAGCGAAGAATATTGTTCCATGTATTAACTTTAATAAAAAAGTCATTACTAGAACCACAAGTGACAATCTTGCATTTTCGGCGCGAAAAGCTGTCTACCGCAGCGCCGCGCGTCTGTGAAAACAACCGCGAGCCGTGCAGTGTTATGTGCCATTCCATTAGTTTTCATTGGTTAAAAACCCGAACAGAGCTGTGTCGTGTCACTCGCGATTTACACGGCCCAGTATGCCTAGCCTAATGTGTGACTCTCAGAGTATGTACAGTATGTATACAGTTATGTACATTTTGTGATTGTTCGGGGTACAGTGTAGCGTTTTTAGGCTGGGATACTTACAGGAATGCCAAATGATGTGCGGTCACGTTATTGTAGTGCCATAATGTATTTGGAAATGCGCTTTCATTTTTATAGTTAAACTGCCCTCCTTAAAAACTCCTGGATCAAATTTTTTCTCGCAACATTTTTCAAATAAAAGAGACTGATTATAGTGTATGTAGGTAAAGACGAGGGTTGGTTGATCTAGTGCAATGGTCGGCAACGTTTCATACAAGTGGATTACTTTTCTATTTTTTTGACGAAAATTTTTGCTGATGGGTCACATCACTTCTATTTTAGATTACATTTTATCTCAGAGCACAGAAAATGAAAAAAAAACACAGATGGGATCATCTGATATTCCTTAAATAGATAATTGCCATCAAATCCTCATCAAAACTTGAAAAAAAATCATAAAACTTCAGCCGAAAAGTAAACACCATGTAAATAAAATGCAGCCCTATTTAATTAAGAACATTTTATCATTTTAATGACTTCCTTGATGAACCAACTTCCCAGAATAGTGAAGAATTTTTTTTTTTAAACTGAACCATCAGCATAAGGTTTACCATGCTGAATTAATCCAAGCGATGCAATAACACTTGCATATGTTGAATGTATTGAACTCTTGTTTGGACTCACAAATTTGTGAATAGTCTCTGTTTATTAAAATTCTGTACACATCTATGAATGTATTCCAATTTATCTTCAAGATCCATTTTTGAAAGAGATGCACTGTGTTTGGAGAATAATGTCACTGAACATTGTATTTGCGAGCAGTTAAATTGTCGCCACAGATTGAACGCCAAGTAGAACACATCCATATTCTTTTTCCCATATGATTTGAAACAGTCTGGCTTTTGGCACCCTCAAGGATCAGACTTTTGATTTTCTCAAATTGATACAAATTGAGTACTTGGTTTTCTAAAAATAAAAGAAAAGTAGTAAATTGACATACATGCTACATAATCAATACATCTCTATGAAGTCAGTGTATTAGAGATTTAAGAGTTCACGCATCATTAATCCCCTATATAAATATTATTTATATTAAATATAAAAATATTTGTTAATATTTTTAAAACTCCACAATACTGCATTTCTGCTTGAAAGTTTTTTGCAGTATACCAGGTACGAGCCTAAATAAAGAGCCAAGCAATATTGATTAGGCTGCGGTGGGCATAATTAAAATGCTACAAAAGTCATTACAAGTAATTTCACTTTTAAAATTAATCATCAGAAGGCGGGAAAAATTAAGAATAAAGAAATTATCCAACTATTAAAATACTAAAGAACTGTCTCCTGTGACACTAAAATTTTCTCAGTGGGTCACTAGGTGACCGGCGGGTCATAGGCTGCCGTCCAGTGGTTATGAAGAGAGATAGCTATGAAGAGGGGATTCCTAAGCCTAGATAGATAGATAATATTATGTATTTAGTGCATACATATACAGCGGTTCTGTGTTACATAATAGATTAATTTACAAAAGATTGAAATGATAAAATAATAATATAAATGGAAATCGTAAACAAAACTGTAGTGACAACTTAAAAATAAAAATGAATGATAATAATACTAGCGGGAAGGGATTAGCTATGAGGTTAGCGTACTGGACTCCCACGCGGAGGTCCCGGGTTTGAATCCAGCAGCTGACCCTTAGATTTTCTCTTCCTAGGAGCTTCTTACAGCTCACTGTCCGATGATGGACAGTTCTGTAACGAGAGAACACTGTCCGGAGGCCGGCAGTGCACTGAAAAAAGCTCCGGGCGCCAATAACCTTAGATGTTGACGCGCCTTAAATAAAAATAATAATAATAATAATACTAGCAATAAAAGTAATAAATAATTTCCGCAAGAACAAATTTAAATAAAATGAAATAAATGGAAAACAAACATGGCAAATAAGAATATTCTCAATACATTAATAATACTTAAACTTGAAAATATCTTTTCATATTTAATAAAATCTTTGTTCTTCATCCATTTCGGCAGAATGACCTTAATTTTAGAGCTGCTACTCTAAAAAAATACATTTTGTCTAAATGCTTTTTATTTTGAATGTTTAAGAGCAAATGAATATCGGCTTATTGGCAGTAAACTCAGATAAATAACGCTTCCTGAATGGGCTATAATTAGGGCAGTCTAGTAAAAGTGTTCTAGAGCTTCACATTTATTTAAATTGCAGACATTTAAATCCTCAGTATCGGAAGGGAACAGAAGTTCCAAAATGAAATAACAAGTTGAGCGTTCCGCGGTTTTTTGTTTTTGAGATTTTCTGGCAGATCATGCGTTAAAAACATTTTTTTCGTGTTCAGCAATTTATTAGTGTAGACATAGTAATAAATTTAACCTAGACCTGAGACAAACACCCAAATTAGAACATGTTACAAGTTAGTGGAGCTCATCAAACCAAAAAAATGTTCTGAATCATTAAATATGGCCTTAAAGTTCTTACAAAAGACATATGTTTTGTGTAATACAGGTTCTAGGTCGTTTCGGTTTAGAAAGATCCACAATCAGCTTATCTAATACGCTAGAAGATGCCAGCAGAATTGCTAATGTCACATCTGTAGATTACGTCCTAGAGGACGGAAGTAATTTCTTAATTTACAGTTTAAAACAGAATTAATAAAAAGGTCTTCATTTGAGAATATCATAGTACTTGGTTCCAACAAAAATTTATAGGGAACATAAATTGAAGTAAATTTAAATTCTCTACAGTTTGTTCAATTAACCAAGAAATGAGATACAAAAACATAATGTGTTTATAAAGAATCCTAAGAAGTTTTTTCCCTTTTTAGAATTTTAATAATGACTATAAAACTGCACAGAACACAATATTACCAATTTTATCAAACATTTTTATCATATCAAGCTATAAATAAGCAGCTATAAATGTGTCTAACAGTTCTCTGAATTGTTCTAGCATGGCTCGTCTCTTATTTTAGGAAACAACTAGCTTTGAGGACAGCCTTGTACGAGTAGTTTGCTGTAATTTATACTAGAATGCGATTTCTCGTGAAATAACTCCTAAGGTTGGCCGGCGACCTGTTGATTTTAGATGACACAAATTAGATTTATTAAAAGCTTATTGTGAAAATAATAGGATCACCTTAAACGTTAATAAAACAAAGATTCAAAATTTCGGACAAGGTCGTTAACATTAAAAACGAAGAACATTTTATTATGGTAACGAGCACTTAGAAATTGTAAATGAATTTGAGTATTTGGGCATGACTTTTACTAGATCCGGTTTATTTAACGAAACGACAAATAGGACCATAGAAAATCAAATGCGACTGTTGGAACCGTAATTGGTATTCTTTCTTCCGGTAAATCCAAAAGTTGGCAATATAAAATCTGTCTGTACCGGAACTTGGTAAAGAATTGTTTATTTTATTGTGCGTCAGTTTGGAGTTTAAGGAACCTAGACCAATTAGAAAAAGTTCAAGTAGGCTTCTTTAAACGTTTACCATGTTTGCCTAAAGGTTTCCCAATCATTTACTTCGCCTTGAAACTGAACAACCTCATTTGGAATATGAAGTATTGAAGCACGCATTGATATGGTTGCATTAAATTCTTTGTGTGAATGATGATAACTGTAAAGATCTGCTTAGCGACCACAACGACCATGCTCACGACCGCGATTTTGCCCGTTCCACTTGCTTGCGAGCGTTGCGATCGAAAACCCAAGTGGAACGGACTGTGGGCGTTTTAACCGTTCATGTAAACATTACATATGGCGGCCTCGAAAATAAGTCAGAAGCTTGAAGAGGTTGTTTTTTAATTTTAACCCCGTTTATAAGCATTTATAATACTTTATTAATTATTGGTAAAGTTGACTTTTATTTAAAGAATATATATAGTTCAATTTTTTATATTACATTTTAGTGGAGTATTTATAAAATTTACGTTTAAATAAAATTAAAATGTCTTTTGTAGCAACAGTTGGATATTTATCAATAATGCTTTAGAAAGTTCTTTATCTAGTTCCGATGAAGAGTGGAATGCAATTTTACAAAATCGCAATGATAAAAAGCGAAAACTTAGGCCACGTATTATTAGCTATCAGTGTAATTGATCTTTGTTCAGATGAAGAATTTAAAAGTTATTTCAGGTAAATGATTTTGTGTTATTCAGTGATTTAGTGTGTAAAGGGATAAGTAATTATTTATTTATTTATTTATTGTAGACTTTCGAGAAACACATTCTATTATTTACATGAAATAATTTTTTCGGTCGCCATATTTTGTTTCAAAAATTGCGCCATATTTCTGAACGCCCACTTCGACCCAGCTGTATAAATGGGGCGTTGTGGGCTTCGCGTGAGCGAAAATAGTGACGTCATTAGTGATGTTTTCGCCACGACCACAACGACCGCGGTCGCCAAGTGGAACGCCTGAAGGTATGTTTTGGACGTTGTGGTCGCTTAGTGGAACGCACCCTTAAAGAGATTGTAATGAGTAAGCTCTATCCAAGCAACATTAAATTTAATTGGTACTTACTGGTAGTTGAAAGCATAAAAGAAATTAATTTAGAATAATTAATTTTTAATTTTCTATAATTTTAGACAGGTACAGGGAACACTTGCACTTAACTGATTTAAATAAAGTAAATAACGTGTTTAATAAATTTTTGAATTACAAAATGTTGGTAAACAAAACTTAAATTAATTCATTTCTTTTCAAGTTATAAGAATTCTTTCTGATATAAGATTGGGTGGCCCTTATATTATTAAATTTAAAATCAATAATGTAATTTATATAATCAAACCGGAAGATCATTGTTTAATGTTTAATAAGAAAGTGCCGGAAACATTAACTGTTTATCAGCTGCCCAGTTTTAGAATCCCACTACATATAAACAAATATAATAATCCTAAAGAAGAACTTTGCAAACTAATTAATAATTTTGAAGAGAAAAATATGTACGCAATTTTTAATTATTTAAAAAAGTTTTAAAACTAAGATCTTACAGTTTACAAAATTTGAAATGCATACGTTTTAATTTAATTTTTATTTGTATTAGTTATACCAGAAATTAATTTTAAATAATTTTATTTTGTACACATCATAACAGAATGTACACACATATGTACACATCATAACAGAATGTACACACATATGTACACATCATAACAGAATGTACACACATATGTACACATCATAACAGAAATTTGTAGTAAGAACAAGAACTTGGTAACATATATGTATTCTATCTCTATACAAATAAAGTACACTATTACTAGAAAGCGATTTAGTTGGCTACTATCTTGGCACAGTGCGCAAACAACCTTGGAAAATTGAAAACTTTCGTTTAATTTGAAATTTATTCTTAGATAAATATATAGTATTTGAAATAGTAAAATATATATAAATAGTGATAAATTATTTAGCAACTAATTTTAGTAATTCTAGATAATTTCGAAATTAGTTGGTACAACAGTTCAGTTCACTGAAATGCATGTTTTGAATCAAGTTTAACTTACTCTCTCTTCTGGAACTGCCTACAATAAATTCTAAATAAAAATTGGAGACTTCTTGTACCTTAGTAATTGCTATATAAAATAACACAATGATCAATTACATAACATATTCATCAGGCAGCCTCACGCTCGCGTCGCTGGATGAAATAAGTTGTATTCTGCAATATTGAAAGAGTTTATATGAAATGGTTATGATAATAATTATGAAAATGAAAAAAGTAAAACTAACACTTTTTTATCAGTTCAAACATCCTTCTCTCTGTTGCCCTCATCACTGCAGGCACCGTCCTACAACAAGTTATTGCGTCCCGAAATTTTGGGTAAGCTTATCTCCTTGCAAGATGGAAGAGATGGCCTATTTTAGTGCATACTAGCACACTGTGCAATTCCAGGCAATGAGGATGGGTGCAGATCAGAATCCCATCGCCAACTTGGCAGTAACTTTTTCCAAGAAAATTATCAGGGCCGCTAATAAAAGAACGTGCAGGGAGGATGTGGCGGTCTTGAGCCTAGGGAAAACTTGGACAGGGCTTCTGGACTTTAAAACGCTTCCACCGCAGTGGATTACTCGAGAGTACTTGGTATCTGCTTTGCGACTTGGAAGCAGAACGTATTTTCTTTGACAGCACACCCTTGAATGTAAGGTAAAAGTTTATTGGGTTGCAAGACACAAAATGGCCTGCGTTAGATTTTATAAAATAATAGTAATGACCCTTTTATCTTCAGAATTATTTTAAGGTTTTTTCCTATCTGAAACAACTGGTCTGACCTTATTTAAAAATTCATAACTAAGGCGATTTGAAGGTTGATAACAATTGGTAGACTCATAATAGAAAATTTGTACATTACAAATAATGATAAATAAAAGTTATTATTTGACAATTATTGAAACGTGATGGAAACTTCATTAAAAATAGTTGTAAAAAGTGAATATGAGAAGAAGAGGATTCTGAAATTATAAATAGTTATTTCATTTATAAAACAGATATTGCTATCGAAACATTGCGAAAGGTGGTCTGTAGGGCGACAAGCGAGTATCTGGTTGTCTACAGACATATTCACAGTGTGCATTCCACAAACCACTTCTTCATATTCAGGGGGCCTTAAAACGTTTGTATTTCTAGTGAAAAGTAAAAATCGAAAATTTGGTCATGGGTATTAATTCCTCTTGTTGGTAGGAGGTGAAAGAGAAGGTTATAGCGCTTGATTTTTGAAGAGTTTGTGATTAAATGATTTCTAAAAGAAAAATTCGTAGAAGGCTTTGACTTGGAAATTTTCTCTGAAAATACAAGGAGAAATGTTTCGGCGAACTTAATGATTTTCTTTTCGAGTAATAATTAATAATGATGCATTAAGTTTTAGAAATGAAAAATCCTTAAAACCAAAAAGCCTAAGTACGGCATGGACATTTATTCGCCTACTGGAGGATGCAACTGGTGTAGAGGTAATTTGAAAGTGATTACATAAAAACAAAAAAAAATGGAAAGAGAAAAGCTTCAGTAGCAAGACAAATGACGTGTGAAAGACTCTCGTGCCGGCAACCCCACTCCAACTGATCGATGCTCTGCAAATTCCAGAGTAATTATTTCTCATGTACTCAAGGTTTATTCGAAAAGCTTCATTTTAAGAGAATTGAAGGAAAGGGTTGGATGGAAGCGTTGCTTTAGAGTGCCATGGTATAGTATCAACGTGTTGGTAGAATCAGAATGAACTGCTAAGATTCCGAGTTTTGCAGAAAATCGCCCAATATGTGGAAAGACCTGTTGCTTTTATTTGAAATTTTCCTCATAAAAATGTTTTTTTTGAGGGGTTCGGGGACGTGACATTAAGGGCTTTGAAGGCAGAGGACATAGCGAAGCCAACTAACATTTACTAAAAAGTAAACTTTGTTTAAGAAAGTTGTGTGAGTATTTAATCTGGTTTTTCTTTAATTTCAGAATTCTGTATTTTTTCGCGATTTGCTAAAAAAAAGGCTCCAATTTTACGCTTACTAAATACTGGTAGGCCTTATAGTATATTTTAAAGAAGTAAGCTCATTTTGCATTTCTTTTTTAAGGGCGAATCTTTGTAATATGTAAGCCAACTAAACATTTGAGTAAATGTATCACGTTTTTAGAAATAAAATGAATGATATAACTCAAACCTTTCTGATTTCAGACGGAGTTAATAGCCACGGGAGGTGGCGACTAGGAGAACAGTCTCCCCGACAACTAAGGTTCAGGATAATATCCAAATCGTATGTATTCTTCTATGTAAGTCTGTCTTTCTCTTAATGATTTAGAATGTAGTTATTGCATGAGTATTTGGAGTTGTCCAGTAGCAGGAAAATGTAGCAAATGGGTACAAGGCGTCACGAGTGAAGGATTGCTTTAAGTGTTGAATGGTGAGATTATCAGCATCCTTGTACATGGATAGCATCCGATTTGGCGGAAAGCTTGTAGGTAGTTATGGCCACTCAGTGGGCGGAATGTGGCCACCATTCCTCACCTTGACAATTGTTGGAACTAGAATCATCGAATAACTTCGCTCACTTTTACCCCTCAATCAAAGTTCTAGGTTAGATTAGTTTCTTTAGCGGTTGGTCAGAAAATCTAAACTACCTCGACTCTGGGGGCCTATTGTGGCTCTCATTGTGAGAGCAACTCTGCAGCGCTGTCGGTTTGAATAGAATCAGAAGCCAGTTTTAGAGTGGCTTCTATTCAAAGCATGAAGACCTGAGTTTTACAGCTATGAAGAACCAACTCTGAAGCCCTTCGCATTGACACATTACATGCATTAGTTTTGCTCCTCTTCCTGGCTACGCAACCCGCTGTCTTGCCCTTGTATTGCGTGCATTTCCTTAGTCTATAGTAACCCGAAAATAACCTACGTTCATCAGCTCAGCTCAGTTAGAATAACACCGTGGTAAAATTAGAGGAGTAGCTAATTAAGCATTTTTTTTGTCGGTCACTAGCCTGAGATTTTCTGTACATCCCCTTTTTGTTGGCTGAACTAACAATTCTTTAAAAAGTATTAGAACGTTAGAAGACTCTCCAGGATAAAGAGAAGGTCGATTTTTGTATACTGCCTGGATAACAGGCTGTTAGTCCACAAGGCTTACAGTCTCCGAGGCCTAACATCTGACTACGCCATACACCCGCCAGCCAAAATGATTAATACTTCTCCTTTCAAAGTTTTAGTAAAGTGGTTACCACCCACACTAAACATACGACTATTTTTTTTTTTTTAATGGTATCAGTGCTTACACTATTAACCAAACATACGACTAAAAAACCAAATGAGCATAATTTCGTGCTTTTCACTTATTCAGTGATTGCTACAAATAACACTCCTGAGGATGGCTCTGTGGTACAAAGGCTACTCAGATCTGATTAATTTTAGAGTGACTGATTTGTGCATGCAAATAATTCGGTCTAATTACCCTACAACATCATTGAGTGAAGGGTCCAATTATCCAGGCTCTCTAGGGAAGTGAAACCGGCAGTTAGGCATAACCACTCCCTGGGGCCAAGACACCTCACTCCTCCAATGCCCTTCTACGAGTATAGTTGGTTTGCAGCCTTGAGATTTTCTTGCACCTGGCTCCAATAATTTTCTTTATGTTTCGTAAATGCCACTTTTCTCGTGATAAACTCATTTTAGCTAGATATGGGAGAAAAGACATTACATTTACCGGAAATATTGTGATTGTGTCAAATTTGTCATTGACTTTTCACTGGAAATACCGCGGGACAATCAGGATTTCCAGGAAAGAAAAATAAGGGTGTTGGTGGAAAACAGGTGTTATTTTGGGTTAAACAGGGAGTAAAGCTGGTCTCCAAGAGAACAAGAACAGGTTAGACTTGCACTCATCTAAGGTTTAGAATCTTAAGCAAAGTAGACGAAAAAATGGTAGGATCTAGAGGCGTAGGACTAACCAGATGTTGGTGCACCTCTTCCACCCACCTGATGGTGCCAAATTATGAAATACTTGGAAGATTAAGATGTGCGGGTCATGTAGTGAGAAAGTCAGAGACAGAGGTCTCCAAAATGCTAGTAGAGGAGAAATTCATCTTACCAAAAGTTTTGTGCAGACCTGAATGGCGACTGACTGTTGATGCACTGGATAAAGGGTGGAAGGTTGTATCATAAAAAGAAGAGGCCAAGGCTACCAACTGTAACAACAATCAAACACCGCAAGTACATATGTTTAGTCCACTTGGACTAGAATAAAATGTATTTAACGCCTGTTCCATTGTGTGTGAAAAGAATTTATCAAAAACAATAAAATGGCAGAAAGAAGAAGCTTGCTGACCGTTTTGGTCATATTTGATACGAGTACTTAGGTTTGGACAGAAATCAGTCAACTGCTTGTGCGATATTACTGAAGCGATTTTTCAGTTTTTTGTGAATATATCGCACAATGATTTACCCATTATTTGAAGAGTTTTTCCGGAATACAGTAATTTTAAAATAGTTTCTGCTTTAGACTCTGAAGAATCTATGGCGTCAAAAAACCGTGATTTCATGTATTAAATGCCAAGTTTTGGGTGTTTGTCCTCAGCGATGTGCGATTTTTTATTCATAAGTATAATAGTGTAAGTGATAATTTTTTTTTGTTTTGTTTTTAGTGGATGAGAAAAATGCATTATGCACCTTTGATTGCACTATCCCCCCAGGTGTATGGGAAAGTGACCCACTTAAAAACCTCTTTCTTTACAGACATGAAAACCCACACTGGGACCACTAGCCGCACTACAGTAGGGTGATTTCTCTTATTCTTATTCCTTTTCAAGCTCTTAATAATCTACTTAGCTCTTTAAATTAACAGGAGTGCAAATCTAACTCTTGCTTTTTACTTCGAAGGACCATCTCGAGATGGTCACCTTCTCCCAGCGATCACTCCTGGAAAGCATCCTCTCGGATATGGTGTCGATGCACTCGGGCGTCATTATGCAGATCTCTCACGCTCAAGCCCCAGTTTCTCAGACAGGGTTCTGAGGACTCTTCTTTCGCACAAGTAATTGAGGTTTTGCCCGCGTCACCATACGCACTAGGAACGCTTTACAAATTTCGTGGCCACTGTTTTTGCCGCAATCACGTGAGAGTTTTCGTTAACTCATAACATCTTCCTTCTTAGAGCCACCAAGTCAGTAGGAACTAGATAAAAAAAAAGGTTAATAAAAATATTGGGAAAAGATTAGCTATGTGGTTAGCGTATTGGATTCCCACGCGAAGAACCCGTGTTCGAATCCAGCTGCTGACTCTTAGATTTTCTCTTCCTAGGACCTTCTTAGAGCTCACTGTCCGGTGATGGACAGTATTGATTGTAGAGAAAGAACTCTTAAATATGCAACTCTCCAGTTGCAGTTTTAGTGCAAGAATTTTAGTCCCCTTACATTACTCCTTTGGGAGCCTAACCCACTCTATCTCAAATATACCGTACAATAAATTTCCTGGAAAAAATTTTCAAAAAGAAAATTATATACATATTTACTTATTTCCGTATAATAAACCAAATTATTAAAGCCGTTTATTAAAAGAAAATCGCATAAACCTGAAAATTCTATTCAGAAATAACATTCGGATTGATCTATCTGTCTAAAACCGTTTTACCGCGTATTCTACTAAATGTAAACTGTGCGATTTTCGGTTTTTGTGTTATACTAACTATAAATGGACAAGCAGGCACAAAATTTTTGTAGAAACCATTTTTTCGTATTCAGAGAACTTCAAAACACACTTCGGGTAAAAAAAATCACAATCGATAATTCACGCGATTGTAAAAAAGGCTTTTACAGGGGATTGGGTCGTCCAGAGCACTTCATTAAGAATCAGTTTTCATGAAAACAATTTCAAGCAAAAACGATGGGTGTTTGTCTGGTTAGTGGTGAACATTTTTGGTCAAGCGATTTTCACTTCTTCTTTTTCAAAGAAGAAGGGCCCTTAATAGAATACCCGGAAAAAATGTTAGAATAAAAGTGATCGATCTATTTGCATGTAAAGTTACGATAAAAAAAAGTGCATTTTCGGGAAAAAAATTAAAATAAATTTTTCTCTAATTGGTAAATGTGTCAAAAATTTTATACGGGGAGTAGTTGTACCTTAACAAAATATCAAATTTGAGCGACTGTACGTTGTTGGGATATGGATACATGCACACATTTGTTAGAACCAATTTTCCAGTTTACTGTACCTGAAAATGCTTATTTTCAGAAAAAACTTTCAAACGAAAATTTGCATTATTGATGTAAGAAAAATTCGTGGAGTGCTCACGCCATTAGTATTTATTTGTTTATTTTATTTTTTTATTATTGTTTACATGTTTTGTTCATCATCATATGCCTATCACATTTCTGTGGACAGTTGGAAAATTGGAAATTTTATAGCGTCAGAACCCTTCAAAAATAGACTTCACGTGACGGTGTCTTGACAGGTACAAGCTGCTCTGACGGAAGTTCCGATAGTCGACACTTGATATTACGAGTATTTTGAATATTCTAGTTTATTTTTCCTTGAATTCTGATTTGTAGTTTATAGTTATTAGTTTCATGTTAATTAGACAGGCGATTGGTTCTTCCTTTAGTTCCGTTAGTTAATTTTTATTTACTTCTTTCTCCTTCGCTCACACTTGCGGTAAAAGATCATAATAATTTTCAAAAACGAAAAAAGACTTCCAATTTGTTAATATTTTTTTAAACTTTCGTAAGAGTTTAATATTGAAGTCGTGTAGGTTTTCAATTTAGAGTGATCACAGAAAATACACGATTTTGGTCTCCTAACTAAGAAAAAGTTCGTGTGTGGCCAGTATAACTAAAAAAAAGAAAAATCTTCGTAAGTCCAAATTTTATTTAGGCACCTAATGGAGACGTCGGAAATGGCATTTTACTGAATAATGATAAATTGTTTATAATTTTCTTAAAAATAGCTCCAAAAATTAGTACTAACTGCTCATTTAAGGAAATATTTATTTGGAAACTTGATTTTATGGGGCTTTTTCTGAAGAGTCATTTCTTTGGCCATCGATGACAGTTACTTGTAGAGTGTTACTGCGAATTAAATAACTTGCTAAAATTCCAATCAACAAAAAAGATTAAAGGTTTTATTTCCATTTTATGAAATTTTCTCGAAAATGTACTCACTAAAAACCCCAAAATTGTCTATTGATTTATTTGAAATGCATTTATTTTAGCTGGAGTTTCTAAGAGGTGAACTTTAGATTCAAAGTGCCAGTTCATTCATTGTAATTTTCAGATTTACTACACTGTAATCAATCTTAATCAAAATTATATATGTGACAAAAAATCAATTCACATTTGTGGTAAAACATTTAAATGGAATTGATGATGGAATTGCTGGGTGGCCATTGCGATCTAGATGATCAATCGTGGCTTCCTAAAATATAGTGTTCATACATAAAATGTTGGCATCTGTGAAGTGTTAAATTTTATTGTTTGAGTTCGGCTTTGTCTGTGGGTTAGCTAAACCCAAATAATTGCACATATTAGCTATCTCTGCAGGCCATATTAGAATAGTGTGATTGTTTGAATGCCAGTGTAATATTGTTCGTGCAATGTTATTGTTAGGCTGGGATACCCGCAGGTATATCTCAGATCCCTGAAGAAGTGGCTAGTCGACTCCCCATTCAGGTAGATGTAAATCATTCAACAGAAAGTGCTAATTTACATAGCTATAATAATTTCTGTGTACTTATTGTCTGTGAAAAATGTGTAGTACGTAAATGGCAGATTCTTTTCTATGGATTTTAGTGAATTCAGTACATTGCTGGAATTTGTGTGTAATGGAAATCGCTTAATCTGATATCGGAAATATAAGGTGAGCGAATTTTACTTTCTCTGGCTCCTCGCTCGAAAAAAGGATTGGGAATCGTGTAGATTTTTATTTTGAGTTTTCTTTACTGGAATTATCCATTTTGAAGTTCCCAGATGTACGAAACATTGGCTTCACAAATAGCTCTCTAGCACCGCGACAATTAGGTTTTGGTGAAAATAGGACAAATTGAAGTACTACTAAGTACAGTAAAGTAATTGCCTGTTTTTTCAGGCGGGCTTTATGTCCAACTACCAATTAGATGTCGTGGACGGAGGCGACTAGCAGACTCACTTTACTGTAAATTTCTTTTATTATCCTTTAAATAAAATCCAAGGCCTAGACTAGTACCGCAATACATAACATATTTGCTTTACAGGTCTCGCCTCTGACCGCTCAGCTACCATGGCGCCCAGAAGTACTACTATTCTGAATCTATTTTTCGGTTTATGAGTTGTTTCTCCAAAAAAGCTTCTACGCTTTTCTTCAAACTACTTGTGCTAATTGTATTTATCTAGAGCTATAGTTATAACATAAGTTATATAACTTTTGTCCTGAAAATTCTATTAAGAGCACTTTTGGGAGAGGGTTGAAGGTTGGCTTCTCTTTTAATGCGCATATATCTTTATTGTATTGTCTTACCATCTGCAAAATATTAATAAGAACCAAATTTGTACAAAATCAGTTGACCTGAAGTGCCAATTTACTGAATAGATTTTGAGATTTTGTTGAAAACGGTTTCAATGTTCAAACCGAATTCAAACGTTCTGACCTGGAGAATGTTATTGTGTATTCTCACTAATTTTTTGCCCAAATTTTAAGCTTCAATTATATAATTTCATTTCGTAAAGTGCAGTAAGAGAACGTGTGAGTGTTCTCACGACATTTTTTTACATGAACAATTTTAAAAGTTTGATTTATCAAGTTTTTTTTTTTTTTAAATATATATCAGTCCAATCGTGATTTATCTTCTTATTAGCAAGATTTATGTCACCCAGATATGGAATATGGAGGCATTAAACATTTCGGAGTTTTATTACTGCATTTTGTGAAACCATGTTTACAACTAAACAGAAAGAAAGTTCCATGTTCTAAATTGAATCGTTGTATTTTTTTAAAAAAAAATCCAAATTAGAACGTGAGGTATTGTTAATACGTCTTCACTATTTAAATATGCCAATAATTACTGGTTCCGAGCATTTCAGTTTATGTTAATTGTGTAAAACCACGACGCGAGATTTATTATCTGTTTCCATTGTATCCTCAGCATGGCCAATGTATATACAATAGCAAGGTAAATCTTTAAAATTTAACTTACTGTTTTATATAATAAGCTTTCAGTGTGTTGTGTTTGTTGAGACAAAGAATATCTCAAAAACAAAACAGAAAGAAGCTTAACATTCTTGTGATTAGGTAACACAAAAAAAAAAGCATCTCCTATTAAGAATTCGACTGAACTCCATCAGATACTGGAGCTATATTGAAAATCTTTGACTTTGTTTTTTCTCTGCATCCTTAACTGCAATTGTAAGGTGATATGTAGGCCTATAAGGACCGGGTATTTTCTTGTAAAAAATGCATTTTTTTCTCCATAGTCACCTTTTAGTTAGATGCACTTTTTCCTAAGTTTTTTCTATAATTAGATTCCAACAGCAAAATGCGTGTGCACAGTAATTATTCACGGATGCTATCCTCTTCACTTGACTTGATACGTTTTTCAGCCATACTTTTTTTAGGTCTGAGAATAGTTGAAATTTAGAAGCTGTTTAGGGTGGATGTTCCAAAGATACTTCCTTGGGCAGGTGCATTGTTGTCCTGATAAAATATGATGATTCTTTTACCAGTAATCACCTACTGTTCTAGCAGATAAATCGAATTCGCCTTTTTTGTTGCTGGACCGTAGGCTTCAAGTGAATTAAATAAATTTACTTACTTACCTGGCCCTCCCAGAGTGAATTTTCACTTTCCAAACGATCCTATTTCGTACATACTCGGTCTGGAGCCCTGGTTATTCACTTAGTCACCTCCTGGCTTTTCAAAAATTCTTCTAGACCATCTATTTATCTTTTTCTCGGGTCTGCTCTTCTTTTTTTTTGCCGGAGAAGTACTCACTCGTCATTTTTTGGAGGGCGATTTTCTACATGACCATGCTAGCCAATCGTTCTGGATTTGATGTAGGGAATTTCATGATTTATCTACTCATTTAATTCCTTTGTGCACCAGACGCCTGTCATGTACACTTAAGGGAGCATACTTCTTTTTTAAAAATTCTCAGTGCTTGCAAGTCTGCAGCTATAAGCGCCCAGGTCTCCGCCCTAGAAGAAATAATTGGTTTATCTCTTTGAAAAGCTTGATTTTCTGTGAAAACTGTCGCAAGAACCTCTAATATAATGTCAAGTTGGAAACCCGTTTACCTACTAAATCATTCTACTTAGTGCAGACGACCAAGTTGTATTCTTCTCCCAGTGCGCACTGAGTACGAAGTGGGAAATCCAATTCTGTTGCTGAGTAGGTGGCATTGCAAGTAATCATGGCCAATTATTATCTTGAAATTGAGCCGTCATACCAGGCAAGTTCGCGGGAATTTGTTTTTTTTTTTTTTTTTTTTTTTTTTTTTGGAGTACAAATCACGATATCTTGCCTTTATCTTTATTCCTTGGTCTTTTTTAAGATCTTTTTTTGCATTTTAATTATTTTTCCCCTCAGATTTTTTAGCAGTTATGAAGGGCAAGGGAGGTACTTTAACTAAAAGAATTTATTATGCATTTCTTAACATCCAAACAAACAATCATACATCTCTAACATGCTCACATAACGATCATCATATAAGATACCACGCAAATGGGGCATATGTATCTCGCGTGTAGACTAGTTCTCTGTTCCGTCTTCTTTCCTAAGAATCTCTTATAATTAGAAAGCAATGAAGAACTACGTCCCGTTGCATCTCTGCCACCAGGCTTTTTCTTATTCTCAGTTTACTCGTTCCTTCTCCCAAAGTGAGGCACCAGCCCCATGCGACTATTATTCGAATTTACTCTTGCAATGCGAGGTAAACAAAGGAAGCCATCGGGTTATACGAGGGTCGTTTGAAAAGTCCGTGCAAAAATAAAAACTACTTAATTTTTTGGGGTAAACCTTTTTTATTTTTCAACATAGTCTCCTTTTAGGCGTGTACACTTCGTCCAACGCTTCTCTAGTTTGTTGATCCCTTCCGAATAATAGGATTTGTCCAAGTCTGAAAAATAGCCATTCGTTTCTGCAATCACCTCCTCGTTAGAATAAAATCTTTTTCCCGCCAGCCATTTCTTCATATTGGGGAACAAATAGTAGACCGAGGGAGCCAAGTCTGGAGAATAGGGGCGATGTGAAACGAGTTAGAACCCTATTTCCATTAATTTTGCGACCACAACTGCTGAGGTGTGAGCTGGTGCGTTGTCGTGATGGAAAACAACTTTTTTGTGGGCCAATCGTGGGCGTTTTTCTTGCAGCTCGGTTTTCAAACGGTCCAATAACGATGAATAATATGCACCTGTAATAGTTTTACCCTTTTCCAGATAGTCGATGAGGATTATTCCTTGCGAATCCCAAAAGACAGTCCATAATCTTTCCGGCCGAAGGAACGGTCTTCGCCTTTTTTGGCGCAGAGTCCCCCTTGGTAACCCATTGTTTAGATTGTTCTTTGGTCTCAGGAGTGTAGTGATGTATCCATGTTTCATCCACAGTGACGAAACGACGCTTAAAGTCCTGCGGATTCTTCTGGAACAGCTGCAAACCGTCCTTGCAACACTTCACACGATTTCGTTTTTGGTCAAGCGTGAGCAATCGCGGCACCCATCTTGCGGATAGCTTTGTCATGTCCAAATGTTGATGCAAAATATTATGTACCCGTTCATTCGAGATGCCCACAGCACTAGCAATCTCACGCAACTTCACTCTTCTGTCATCCATCACCATATCATGGATTTTATCAATGATTTCTGGAGTAGTAACCTCAACAGGGCGTCCAGAACGTTCAGCGTCACTTGTGCCCATATGGCCACTCCGAAAATTTTGAAACCACTTATAAACTGTTCTAATCGAAGGTGCAGAGTCACCATAATGTTTATCAAGCTTCTCTTTAGTCTCCTGAGGCGTTTTGCCTTTCATAAAGTATTGTTTAATCAACACACGAAATTCTTTTTCGTCCATTTTTTGAAAATCACTCGACTTCCTCGATTCAAACGAATGCCAAACACAAAGAAATAGACCGATCTGGCTGAAACTTGGTGTGTGTTCTTCCAAGAGATGCTACTAACTAAACATAACCTCGATACGCGCCAGTGGTGCTATCTCTCTGACTTTGCACGGACTTTTCAAACGACCCTCGTATATGTAGGAAAAAAGTAGAAAAAAAAAACAAAATGGTTTACCTTGCAACTGGGGGACTTTACCGCTTTTCCTTCGTACTAAAGAACCTTCTTAGTGAGAATATTCTTCTTTCCTGGACAATCCTCTCCTCAAAACGAATGGATTAGATCAGCGTTATCAGCAGGACTAATCCCGCTAAGGAAAAGATTTGTTGAAAAATATTGAAAGTTCTGCGTGTGAGTTTGGACCACAAAGACATCTTTTACTTCTAGTAAGTTTTCTGACTAGAATAGGACATACATACTCGGCTAGAATGCTAAAGTATAAAAATGTTTTGCAACAAAATAGCCGTTTTTGGTTAAACAGTACTTCTTCAAGACAACGCAATGCCACTCACATCAAATTAAACAGGAAAAATAATAGATTTGAATTTTATACTTCTTTTTGACCTAGCTTACAATCCAAATCTAACCCTCTCTGATTAGGATCTTCGCCCCGTGGACCGCTTTTTTGATGAATATAAGTTTTAAAAATATACGGAGAAGATAAAAACGGGATTTTTGGAAATATTTTGACATCCAAAAATAGCATATGCGTTCAAGGCATACCGCTTGTATTTATAACTTTATAACACTATCAGTTTTTTTTTTCAGTTCTGTAGGCAAGATGGAAGTTGAAGATGTACATATAGACACTACGGCAGCGCTACACCCTGAGTCCAGGCTGTCCATACCAACGGCCAATCGTCTAGACGATGACCAAGAAACCAAAGAGACATTTTTAACTATACTATATCAAGTAGTGGGTCCTCTGTTGATCTCTGGACTGGCGATGGTTGGTGCCGGAATTTATTTTGATTTTGTTCAGGTAATTAATTCTGTTTATACTTGAAGCTAGATCAATAGTGATTTTTAAAATGTAACAAAGAAAATGCAACGATTTGTTCGAAAGTTTTCTTTTTTACTCACTCACTGGTTGGAGGTATGGTCCATAAAGAATCATCTTCCAGAGCGGAGTTTTCATAAATCCAGTTATCTACTTGTTCCATTTATGTCGACTTGTCTGTAATATTCTGGTAAAATTATAGCTTTGACTATAGCTATAAGTTTAAGGGAATTTATTCATCCGGAAGTTTTACAGAAAATATTTTGTTGTTCATTGTTTTTGGTGACTGATTTATAGTTTCAATAGGATGAAAAAATAAATGCCATTTCAGTTGAGTAAAATTTATTTTGCCGAGCTTTCGACCTAGGAATCTTACAGTTCCCTAATTACCTACCTGTTCAAGGGAGGGGAGGGTAGAAGACGACAGGTTGCTATTTTGTAGAACCTAATCATGAGTCTTAGACAGAAACTTGTAATTACAATTCCAGTTCCCACCGTCTATATTTATTTAATTTTAACGAAATTGTTAAATTATTAATTATAAGAATTTCAGTGAGAGAAATTCGTTTGAGTCTTTCATTCCTGATTATATTTTGTCAAATTAATATTTATTTTATTAATTTACAGGAATGGGTAGTATTCAGAGAGACCCAAGGGATTATAATTCTAATGCCCGCTCTTCTAGGACTGAAGGGCAATCTAGAAATGACGCTTGCTTCACGTCTCTCCACTGAAGCGAATTTAGGTAGAATGGCTGATCCCAAAGAGCTGAAAATGATGATTATGGGCAATCTAGCCGTAGTTCAGGTATTCTTTCATATTTTTCAGTATTTTTTATTTTTATTTGGGGTGTATCACAAGTCTTGGAATGATCTTTCAGACTGCCATGTTCACAAGATTCAATCTTGCAGATACTCGTGAAGGATCGGAAAATGAGGTTATTTGAAGCGAAATTGTATCCTGTGAGAAAGAGTCTAACTTATGTTTGTTCTGGGACCACTTCTTTTATTCGTTCCGGTAGAATTTTTATTGATTACTCACCAATATTAAGAAACTCTTTAGTAAATTCAGGAATCTTTTTTTTTTTTTTTTTGACGAGAGTATAGAACCACCATTTCATAACTTAGATGCCCTAGGAGCTCCTACGACATCTAAAGCTTATTACGGACATATAAAGAAAGTACTCTCACTTATGGATTGAAAATATTAGCCTTGGTCGCAATCCATGAAACGTATCAGTTTCCTTCTTGGAACCACATCTATTCCTATAGGTCGGTCGAAGGAGCGAATCGCAACTCTGACATATGTACGGGTTAATGAGGTCGAAGGATAGCGTCAATCTGTGCTGCTAAATACATGTCTCGCCTTATTGTAGGAGTGTAAAATCTGACATCACTGTCAATTCTGTAGCAGCTGTATCCCGCCATAAAAAGTGATAAAAAACTGATAAAATAGGAAGCTCCCTTTTAAGGGTTAATGACGTAGTAGCTACCTGGCACTCTTCGTCCGAGGGAACAAAGTAGCTAATATGCTAGCAAGGTGAAGACAAGCAAAGTATAATCCTATTTGACTACCACTAAGCATGCCACGAGAAAAAGCGAAATTAAGAATCGGTTTCTTCAGTAAATGAAAGGGGAACAGACACATACAGAAGGACATGGGGAAGCATCGGCAGTGCTGGGAGAGCTAAAAGTTGACGGGACAATATTATCTTAACTTCTGTAATTCAATCAGAGTCGTGGTTAAACTGTACTAAAGATTAAGAGAAAAATGTACTACGCGCTACATATCAAAATTTAAATGTATTATTACGTTTTTAAATTTATTTATTGAATTATGTTTTGTTATTGTAGTGTCAAGCAATCGTAGTCGGCTTCCTATCATCACTGGTGGCTGTAATCTTGCTTTACCTATTCAATGATGAGTTCAGCACCCAAAAATCCGTGATGCTCTGCGCATGCAGCGTAACCACAGCATCAGTCGCTAGTTTCCTATTAGGTAAGTTTTACTTATTACCTGTTACAATTTTCAATATAGGCGCGCGCGTCAGATGGATTTTTTATTTTTTTCAAGGCATATGTCTGTTGTGTAAGTTGAAATATGTTGATTTAAGTGCCTGTTGTGCAGCATTTCTTTAAAAATCGTTCGAGTTAATTACTGCAGGTTAACAGGTATAAATAAGTACTTTTTTCACCAAGCATGTGACTTTGTTTTAAATGTTCTTACTTAGACAGAGCCAATGCCATAGTGTGCAGCTTTTCTTGGTAGCTCCATAAATTTTTATTTTTTTTAGCACTTCTTTTTTTGTCCATCTTATCTCCTGAATGGCTGCTAAGTCTACTTTATAAATGTACAGTGCAGTTAGAAGATACTTCTGGTCGAAAAAGTATAAGAACATTTCAATATTCAAAGGTAAACCCCTTATCACAGTTCTCGGTTTTACTGCGTTCTTAAAGACTGGTTATGCTTTTGCAGTCCTAAGAAATGTCGCTCTAGGGTAATTTTACGCTTATCGTGGCGTGTATAATGTACATATGATCTTTAAGGAGGTGGTTGTTTGTGAATGCACTCTTCAAGACGCCTTTGATTTTACGACAAACAGAGCCTCCTTCGGAAGTATTCTAAACCCCTACCCAAAAAGATTAGACAAAGTTAAAGTTGTCTAAAAAGAGCTCTATCATAATATCTTGCTCTTCTTCTCCTTACGTTTTTTTGTAAACAACGTAGCGCCTAAACGCACGAACCGATTTTCATGAATGAGGAGTCATTCGATTCAGAATTTTATTTAGATTAGCGTTTTAGAAGTCTCGACGCTGTACCTCTTAAGGAGGAAAGTTTGCCCCACGCAATTAAGGCCTACTCTATAACTATTATTACTAATATTTGTATAACGCTTAGTCCGATTTTGTTAAAATTTAGAACAAAGAAGTGGTTAAAGCTTCCCTACGTGACTAAAAGTGCCATCATGCTTCTTACACCTACTAAGAGAAAGTACAGCAATCGTGCATATTTAAAGTTTAATTTCCCTTTGCCTTTTAAGGAGAAATACGGTAATCGCAGCCGTAATTTTTCTTACTTCTCTTAGGCGAAAGTACTGTAACTATTTTTGCTATTTACATATAAATAACTTCCTTTTTTATTTAAAACGTTTTCTCAAGAAAATTGTTATTGAGTATTCGTTGGGGACCGCAACTAAAAGCATGCATTAAAAAGATCTCTCCACTTAAGGGTATAAGAGGTAATCATCACATATACTTAAATGTTGTTATATACATATACTGGAAGTTTTTGTTAATGAAATAGTTAATGAGATAAAAAAAAGTTGAATTTTGGTGGTTTTCAAATTCGTAAAATTTCAAACCTTTCTATCTTTCTTAGTATTGTTCAGATTTAAATGATTTCTTTACAGAATTATGAGGAAAAGTTAGCTCTGTAAGTGGTACTAATTGCAATGTTTTAGTATTAATAGTTTATGAGGTATAGAAGGTTGAATTTGGGTAGTTTTCAAATTCCTTAAAATTTCAAGCGTTAATATTTCTTTTCGTATAGTTCTGATTTAAATGCATTCTTTACCGAATTGTGCAGAAAAGTTAATTATATAGCTGGTAAAAAATTTCTATGATTTAGTGATAATATTAAAGATCTAAATTTGCAAAAAGCAAGTAAAAGATATGTCTGTAATGAGAATAAGCTAAGGTTCATGCCGCTTATAATGAAGATTAGAGGGGAGGTGTTACCATTAAATTACTCTGTGACCCGGACAGCTGATCGGCATAAGTGTTCGCTTTGTAATATGTCGGCTACAGAGGATACTTATCATTTTATTGCCGTTTGTCCAGTTCTGAGTGGTTTTCGGCGGAAATGCTATGGGATGGATGCAATGGACAGGGCTCAGTTTTTATTGTGTCTCAATGGTGACGACTGGCAGGCATTGTACAATTACGCAATATTAGCACCGAAGTACAGGAGGGAATTGGTTTTTGAGTTCAATTATTAAATTTTTGTACTCAGGGAGACTTTTGTTTATCAGCAACATCTCGGCAACATCATCATCTGATGTCCATGCCTATATTGTTTGTGATGATGTGTAATAGTGTTGTTTTATGTATACAGAATTGTTAATAAACATTATTATTATTATTATTATTATTATTTATTATTAGTGATAATATTAATTGAGATCTAGATGGTTGAATTTTGGTAGCTTTCAAATTCCTTCATATTTCAAGCCTTTGTATCTCTTGTTGTATGGTTCAGATTCCAATGAATTCTTTACCGAAATGAAAAGAAAAGTTAGCTCAATAGGTGGTACAAATTGCAATGTTATAGTAAAAATAGTTAATGAGATATAGAAGGTTGAATTTTGGTGGTTTTCATATTTTAAACCTTTGTATTTCTCATCGAATTGTTCAGATTAAAATGAATTCTTTACCTAATTGTACAGAAATGTTAGCTCTATAACTGGTATAAATTGCAATGTTCTATTAATAATGGATAATGAGATATAGTAGGTTAAATTTTAGGTGTTTCAAATTCCTTCAAATTTCAAACGTTTCTTATGGTTCAGATTCCAATGAATTCTTTACCGAATTAAAGAGAAAAGTTAGCTCTACAAGTTGTACAAATTGTAAAGTTTTAGTGATAATAGTTATGAGATATCGCAGCTTGAATTTTAGTGGTTTTCTAATTCGTTCAAATTTCAAACCTTTGTATCACAAATTTGTTTGTGGATTGAAGAAAACTGTATTGTTTAATATTAACCCAAATTAATTATTACCTATTATAATGCTTGACTACCGTATAAAGTAACAGTCACTTTAATCGAAGAATGAACTTAAACCGACGATTTCTATTTAAAAAATAAATAAAATCATTAAAGTTTTTTGGTGAGATTTTTTTTTTAATTTTTGAAGTCTTTAACCTCATAATACTTTTGTTTAAATAACGTCTTTCTTGTTAACCTTTCATTAATATTTTGATTATTATAGATTAATAGATATTACAGTCAATCTAAGTTAAATGGTGGGCTACTTGAACAAATCTTTTGTATATGAAAATAGCCTGCATTAGGGACTGTGACATCTAATAAATTCTAAAAAATATTAATGAATACAGTAAAATTACTTAAAGGATTTCAATGAAGTATCGATGAAATGATGGTTACTTGCTGACTTGTGTACCTTTTGGCGTTTAATCAACCATTGAACTTAACTTTTTAAACTGAAAGTTTTTGTTAAAGATAATATAACTGACTAATTAAAGGGGACATAATTTGAATAGATACCCTCTGCAGATTTGTATGTAAACGTCAGAGAAATGCCAGCATTTTTTTTTTTTCAATCCATGGTACTTCTTTAGTTAAAAGTATAGAAAATATTTGGTTGTAATTAGTTGGATATATGTATGTAAATGATTTCCAGCGATCAAAATGATCCTTAAAGAAACGTTTGCTTTTTGCAAACGCTTGATAAAAAAAATTACTGTTTTAATTCGAGGAAAAAACTAGTACTTAGAACATAAAATTGATATATTCTTAACAATAGGGGCAGAGCGGTCTTGTAAAAGAAACTTCAGTAAAGCGTCATAAATTTTATATTTTTTTAAAATTTTGTTTTTTTTTTCTTTTCTTTTAGGTGTACTAACTGTAGGTATAATTATGTCTTCAGTATACTTTAAGGTTAACCCTGATAATGTAACCACACCTGTAGCTGCAGGCCTAGGCGATATCATATCGCTCATCCTATTATCATATATTGCCTCGGCGCTTTATAATACAATAGGTTAGTGTCATATTCTAACTTTTTATATTTTTTGTTTATGGAAAATAACACTGAATCAGACAACTACTGCTTCACACTTAGATTCTAACAAGAATTCCTGTGAAATAACAGAAACTAACCCGACAATAATAACACTGAGACAGATAGTTTTGCATAGTAGCAAACAGTACTGTAACCTGCTTTGTTTTAGTTTACTTCCTTTAGCCAGGCCGTTTTAGGAGTTTGAACAGTGAACACTGACTCGAAGAAACAAAACTAGCGTATTGCAAACAGTACTACTACCTGCTTTTATTATTTTCAGATAACTTAATGTGGATCTCTATTGCATGTGTGATATTCTTCATGTTACTGATGCCACTTTGGGTTTACATAGCTAGTAATAACGAGTACACGAGGCATGTCCTCACAACTGGATGGTTTCCCATCCTAGCAGCTATGTTTATTAGCACGTGAGTTATTAATTTTACACGAATTTGTGCAGGTACAACCTAAATCTGTTTACGTTCAATTATTTATCATTTCTCCCCTAATTTGTCTTTTCTTACAGGATTGCAGGACTGATTCTTGGTCACTATGTCAAAAAATATAAAGACCTATCAGCTTATCAGCCCGTTATCAACGGAGTAGGTGGTAATTTAGTGTCAATACAAGCTAGCAGACTTTCCACAACGTTGCATAAATGTAGCGTACCATTAGGACAACTTCCTGACGATACACCAATTGTATTGCACCCATTTAAAATGTTCTCATCAAATGGTAAATAATAATGGAATAAATGCATAAGAATATTTCTTTAAATGGGATATATATAAAAATAAAAATAAAACATTTAAATAGCTTTTTTCATTCATGATAGATTAAAATTAGATTTTTCTCGATTTACTCTCGAGGAATTAGGAGAAACTAGAAGTATGGATCCCCTAGAATACTAGATTTAATGATGATTTTGTTTTTTTCGACCGTTATTAATTGATGATTTTGGGGAATATCGAGGTGCGGTCATAAATAAAAACAAATTTTTTTGCTTTATACCAACGTTTCGGTAATTTTACTACCTTCTTCAGGGTCTGTACAAAAGGAATATTACACTAATATAGATATAAATTGAAAACCATAAAAAATATAAGAAATGGTCTAAAACATAAATTAATAAATAAACATTTGAAATGACTTACATTGTAAAAAAGTTTTGTGTAGTTCAATGTTGAGCTATATCATTTATATATATATTTATATAGAGGTAAGGGAGGGGTGAAAACAATAGGGCTGGGAAAACAGTAGGTATTTGGTAAGTAATTGTTAAGTTACTGTTTGAAGAATTAAGATTGTTTGAAGGCTAGATTTAATCCTGATTGTATTTGTTGCAGAGATCCACTCACTAACGTGCCGAGTGTTGTTATCGTTGGTATTGCCTGGCCACGTTTTGTTTGTCCTGATCATTGTTTATTTAAAGACTGGAAGTATTGAAGTAGACCCAATGTTTGCCATTCTTTATTTAACGGCAGCCATTTTTCAGGTATGTTAAAAAATTAAAAAACTAAAGCTCGTCATTATCAGAGAGGATGTTTTGAGAGGCCTTTAAAAGTAATACCAAAAGGTAACACAATAGACTATTGAAGCTATAGCTTTATTTTTGGTTGTTACAAAGTCAATGCGAGTTGGGCTAATTAGGAGCCAAAGTGAGTCTAGAGAAGGATTATCTTAAACTCCCTACTTACCTTTAAAATAGTAACAACCGAAAGTTGTGCTCAGTTTTTTATCTAAAAACATTTTTTTTCTGAAAATGAAGTAATTTTGAGCAGTAGTTGGTAAAATTATTATCCTTTGGTTTCATTGCAGGTCTCTGTGCTCTTGTACATGGCCTACGTTTTAACACATTTCTTCTGGAGCCTTACAGTAGATCCAGACAGCACAACTATACCATTTTTAACATCGTTGGGAGATCTTCTAGGCATCATATTACTAGGCCTAGTATACACATTGTTAGCAAATATGTCCCACAATCCGCACTCAGTTTAAACAAAGAAAAACATGTTCGCACCTAATTTAATTTTTTTTTTATTGTATTTTTATTTTAATTTAAAAATAGAGAAAAGCCGAACCTTACTAGTTTTTTTTTGCAGATGGATCCTATTTATTAAGTCAAAAAATAAATCAATTTATTTAAAGTCGATTTATTACTTTTTGAATTGTACCATCCAAAAATCGTATAAATCTTCACCCGCTGCGTGCAGCCGTCCGCAACTTTTTTAATAAGTTGTTTTAATAAGTATTCCTAATCAATTAAGCATCAACAAAAAGGCGTACGCCGCCTTGTAAGTTTGTAAAACCTTTCTTTGAACAGCTGAGACATTTTTTATTGATCCAGTAAATAAATAATTATCCTTGAAAGATAACTTATTTTTCGATTAAAGTTAATCAAACACTAACTATAGATTAGATCAGGCCCACCTGTTGTACCCATTTATGAATGTCTAAGAATTTATTCAGCTTGAATTGAGTTATATGCCCTATTCTATATATACAGACGGAAATTTTAATTATTAAATCTAATTCTAAAGTCAAATTTTAAAAATATCAAAAGAATTTCCTAACTAAAAAATGTGCAAGATCTTTTTGGAAGTGCATTGTCATCCTAAAAAAAAAATAAGATCAAAGTAAATGTTGACCGAATATTGTTTTGGCGTGTGTCTAGCTTAGACGGCAAGATCCCTGATGACATATCTATTCCACCTTTGCCAATTGGCTATTCATTAAATGCTTTCTAAATTTTACCAAACAATTCTCCCTATTTTATTTTATTTTTTTAAAACTAATTTATTGTTACACTTATCTTTTAAGTGGCAAATCTCCCTTCGAGTACTGCAACCTTTTATTTTGTTAGAAAAATGTTAATAAAAAAGTATGTGCTTCGTCCTCTGTCAACAACTCTTAAGTTGGTGGTTGAACATCAAGTCCACCTGAAAAAATTTTGTGCTATTTTACTGTTATTTATTTAGACGTATTTTTTTTAAATTGCATTTTGGAACTAACCAGAAAACAGCAACAAAAAGAAAAGATTGAGATAATAAGTGATTTAAAAGGTATAAATAATAGCTTCCTGCAATAGTTCTTAAATATTTATTTTCATTTATTAAAAAAACATAATGTGATCTTCATAATTTATGAATAATAAGTAATTTTATTTACATATACATTATATTAATGATCATTTGTGCATAAAACTGGACGGAATCGTAACATTTCTTACCAATTGGATGCGTTTGAGGTAAGTAACTGTAAATAGAACATTTCTATAATATATTGTATTAATTGGATTCAAGGGAACTTCTGGTTCTGATGAAATAAGACATGGTTAAATCGAGCATATTCTTTGAATCCTTCCTTGATTTCCTCGGAATCTTTCTGAAATATACAGCTTCTTCAAACATTGTCTTTGGCGGCACCGTAATACCAGGCTGTTATAAAAGTTTAAAAAAAAATCTACCCTCTGATATTAAATAAAATAGTCTTCGATTTTTACCAAACAATTCTCCCATTTTTTTTAACTCATTCATTTTTTGTACAATAAACATTTTTTTATTCTCTATTTACTATGATGTTACAAAAGTTGTTTTTTCAAAATTCTATCCTGTGATATTAAATCATAAATTCCTATGTTTTGGAGACTTGACTGGGGAAAAAGATTAAGCGTAAAAGACACCTTTTGAGTAATGGAAGGTGAGGCATTGCTTGCACCCTTAGCTACCACCCGATTATTATCTATGGAGCAGAGACTTACAAATTTTCATAGTGAGCCACCCACCAACTTTATTTTCAGAAAACTTCAAGTTCAAGAATTCAAGACCTAAATCTGATTCTTACAAATTTTCAATATTCGTAAAGTTAAAGAAAACCACATTTCAAAATACGAAAAAAATCCCTTAATTCAAACATGAATTAAGGGGACAAACCATGAATTTCTCTTACTGCGACTAAAACAACTCTGATCCACTTATTTTCTTAAAAGTAATAACCGTAAAAGTGTACATCTCGAAAATTAAGGTAGTTTGAGTTATAGTTACAAACTTCTGGTTAAGAATGGGTCCTACATTGGCATTTGGCAGATAGTAAATACCTTCCCTTAAACTAGTATAAACAAACACTTCACTTCCTCGTTAAATTTAACCGAATCTCAGATTATTCTAAAAAAAAAAAAATCCAATAAACATGTCATACATTTAAAGAAAAGCAACGGTGGCCATTTTCCTAAAAATTCCACATGAAAGAGTAATACTCAAAAATGTATTCTGTAAAATCACCAATTCGGTTAACCGATCTTCTTCAAACTTGGTATTTAACTATAGTTTTAAATGTAACTTAATATTACATAGGTGAGAGAACCGGACATTGTGAGCTTATGGCCGTCCACCCGAAACAAACCAGCTATGAAGAGTAGAATAGTGAATTAAATGTTAAACAGTACTAAAAACCTTCCCTGATGAGTTTTTGAGGATGACTAAGAAGAATAGAGCTGAACTGTATGAATTGGGAATAGGCAATTTCGGTGCCTGTGCGATTAAATGTTAGAATCCTCCAAGGCCTTAGGGTCATGGATAAGCAACATCAGCTTTCATTATTTTGCATGAATTTTATTCAAAACTTTTATCGGATGACTTGTTCAGATCTTAACGAAAAAAATTATTAATACAATTAAGAATTCTTAATACTAGCTTCTAGTAACATAACACGGAAAATAATAAAAATTAAATACATATTTGGAATAACTCTTGGGAATGTTATTAACGATAACATGGTCGGAATAAATTGCTGCTGCGATGTGCATATGAAATAAAAATTAAATAAAATTGCATTCATACTTAACTTGTTTCTTTTCCATGTAATAAGAAACACTTTTAACAATTTCATAATTTGTCTTTGTTTTAAGACGCAATGAACATCGTAAAAATAGGTAAGATGGTAGATATAAGAAGTATGTGCGGTGTGACTGGAAGGTTTAATGCACTGTTACAACGATTATCAAAAAAGCAGAAACACCAGGTGGTTTCATCGTAATAGTTTCTGAAATAAAAAAATGTATATTACATTTATGGGGAAAAACTTACTTACCTTAAGGAAACTCATTAGTTCATGTCTTATAGTGGGGAAAAATCTAACCAGTCAATGGACATACCCGAAGGCTCGTGATTAAACAAAAATTTTAAACAATCAATTTAGCTTCAAATCATTAAATCTAGTTAGAACCGTTTGAAAAAATGTAAATTTTACGAGGGGCTCACAGAAAGCTCTCTGAGATGAGAAAATAGGAGTATATTTTATTTGTTATTCTTTGAAAAGTAACAAACCAAATCTGAAGAGAGAAGCTCAAAATGATTAGGAGCGCTAATGACACCTCAGCAGTCGATGCGCCAACAAAAAAAAAAAAATTAAATAAAAAATAAAAATAAACCAAAATTACCAAGTAAGTGGATGTAAAAATTTTGAGTTATATGGAAAAAGCTTATTAGTGAACAAACTTTAATCTTCTGTGAACATATAAAAATTACACAAGTATTTTTCTCACAGATTTTTAATTCATTAATTTATTTAATTTAGTACTATCAGTTCGCCATATTTTGAATTTTCCTTTTTTATTTCATAAACATTAATGTATAAAAATTATAAATTAAATAAATAAAATAAAACAATAAAAAATTTAAATAACGCAAATAAATAAAATAACACGATCCATCTCTCGACAGTAAGCTGTAAGAAACCTCTAGGAAGGGAAAATCTAAGAGCCGATAGCTGGATTCGTACCCGGCATTTCGCGCGGTAATTCAGTACGCTATCTACTGAGTTAATCCCTCCCTCATGTCCTTCTGTATTCTGCTAAATAATTGTACACACATAAATTTTAAATACTCCTCTGACTGAAATATTTAATTGCCTGTGCGATTATACATTAAATATAAGTTCGTTGATCTTTTGATTAACAAATGGCCAAACTTTGAATACTTATAACCTGATATCAGTTTATTCTCAGCAATATAGTTATTGCTTGTTTAAAATAGCAAACTAAATTTTAAGAAATCAGAGAAAGGGCAATTCTAAAAAAGCTTCCAAGAGTCCGCAGTAAAAACATGTTACACTACAGTGGATAAATCCACAACGATAATAAAAAAATCATTTGAGATCTAAGATTTGCGGAGGAGCATATGTATCTTTTTCCTAAAGGGAAATCAGATTTGCCATCTTGGGTAAATTGGTGGACTTAAAAGAATATATTAATGATTTGTCCTACATAAGCAGCGGCGAGGAAATTCCTATTAGAAAAACTGGTGGAAAGTTTGTAAATCCTTTCAATTTTAAAAATATACTGTCGTCAGTTACAAACCGATCATTACAAAAGAAAAAGATAAATTTTTTAAATCCTTATATTATACAATATAATTATAAATGTTTTAATTATATGCACATAATTACCTTCGAATATCTAATTCTTTAATAGAATTATTAACATAATGGGCCAACTGTAGGTCTACGGTGGACGGACGACAACCTTCGTAATGGTCAGCGGGAATGTCAGTTCTAATACTCTTCAATGAACTCAGACAGTCTCTAGTGATGACTTCATTTGCTAAAACATGCAAGAAAACATATGTCTAAACATCACAAAAGAAAAAGCATTATCTTTTATTTCTGAGAGATCATTATATTGAAATGAAAAGTGTTTGACGAACTCGGAAAAAATACAGCGCGAAACCGCTAAAACAAGATTTTTTTTGTAAAATTGTGATTATTACAACTCTAAATTAACAAATTTTATTAAAACTGAACCTAGAAGAAGAACACCACATAAAAGTATTGCAAACACAAAATGGCCAAAGTTTTATTGGATCACACTAAAATTAATTACAATAAGAAGGCACTTCATAGTGAACAAGTAGTTACATTTGCTTTCCTCAAGAAAAAAAAATCCACTTTATATTCAATAGATTAGGAGTGGCTTTGGTTGAGTAGGATACTTCTAAATAATCGAATATAAACGGCAACAGCTCTAACTGCAGCCAGCCCAATTTATCAATATGTAATGTCAGCGTGAAAAGAGATAAAATAAAGTGGGATAAGTCCCACTTATTATTAAGATAAATACAGCCTAGATAACTTCCTGAAATAGAGGAATTGTAAATGTTTTACACTTAAAATTTAAGTAAGAGAATTAATAAATGTAATCCTAAACAATTTACCAGAAAATCCAAGTTTTTGCAGAGCAAATCTTGTGAAATAGTTTTAAGAGAAACATCCTCATCTCTAGAGTAAAACTTTTTTTATTATTAGTTTCCCTAATTTTGGTTACAAATACAGTAAATATTTAAACAAATAACAGTTGTAGGCCTTCAAAAAGAAATATTTGATTTTTTGGGCATTTCGGAAAAACGATAACTTTTTCTTCGTAATGTTTTGTGTTATCTCTTAATTTCGTACTTATTTCTAAGAATTTTCTTAAGTATTCGCAATTATGAAAGCATAGACTATTCCTTAGTTATAACCATGAAAATGTTATAAATCACAGAGCTTAAAAGAGGGAGTGGAGTAGGACAGGGACATAAAAACGCGTCCATGCGAGGTGGCATGACATTGACCCGCCAGTTGTAATGACTACATTAATCTCATCTCAACTTTAAAAGACATAGTTTCAAAATTGTTGAGAACAATTCGAAAAATTAAAATTCTTTGTAAGTAAAACTTAACTTATTCTCTTAAAACTGAAATTCTTTTTTAACTTACTGAAGAAGCAATTTAGAAGGGAGCTAACGTGGCAGTTACCAAGGAACTTCACACAAGAAATAAAAAATCCTGAAAATATTGCAAGTAAAAGTGAAAAGCGTTTTGGTAGGTAAATAATATATGAAGTTTAAAGAAAATCGTTGGAGTAATTTTAATTTAAATCGCAATTATAAATTTGCACTTTTTAATTGACGGGTTTCGACCAAAACTTTAGAAACAATAGCACAAAATCGGAATACTAAGTTTGGACTACCAGCAAGTTGGCCACTTATTAATAATTTTGCAATTACAGGACCATCGAATTAGAATTATTCTTTCTAAAAAATATTTTAAATTCAATTACCTCCTTTTCTTTCTATAAGTTTGATGCAAGTATCATCCTTCTCTGGACAAGCTTGACTCCAATGCCACAGCCAGTTGAAGGGCGTTCCACATCCTGGATGAGTTGATATACACTGGTAACAGTAAAGGGTAGATCCAATGCCAAAACCTACAGAAATGTCACAATTCAGTACAAAGGTTTCAATTTCTTTCGGAACATCAAGAAACATTACAAATGGATTCATACAAATTTTTAATGTCATATCAATTTTGTAGGCGGGGATGTATTTGTGTTCCCTGATTGCCAGAGATGAGATCCTTTTATGAGGTGACCAGAATGTCCTACTTTCTGATGAATTAGACTATTGCATAGCTACAGGTATAAATATAACTAATACCTCTCAATCATAATCAACCAAATGCGAGCAGCCAATAGGGTTTGCAGAAGCCGCCGAACCTCTAAACATCAACATTTTAGCTCAAATGTTGTGGCTGTGGTAAAACTACAAAGCCATCAATCATTTTGAGGTTTCCTTGGAGGTCTTGTGATTACACGGCACCCTATTCTGCCAAAAACGCATTCACTCTACTTTTGCTGAAGAGTATCTCCCGTTATTGTTTGATTGAAACTGAGTACGCCTTCTACAAGATAACTCAACACCATACACGTCACATCAAACCTATTCAGTAATGGAAGATTTCAATTTTGAGCTTCTACCTCACCCTACCTCGCATTAATTCCACCTCTTCTGGCTGCAAGGCCTAACTTTTTGCTTGGTAAAACCTGATTTAGAACAACGAGGGATATCAAATAATTCAAAGAATATTAAATAAAACTATAAATTCATTTTTGCAATCATCAGACTGTATCACGCTACGCTTCAGAACTTGTCTCCCATCGGGCTAATGTTTGATGTTTCTTCAAATTTGAAAACAAAAAAGTTTGAAGGGGCTAAATCTTGCCAATAGAAACAGTGGAAATCTTGCAGTGCAGCTCGAAAATCCTTTGAAGTGCACCGTCTTGGTTAAACAAAAGTTTTTTGTGCATCTTACCTGTTTTATTTTGTTTACTACTTTAAAATTACATGCTCCAAAATGCGCAATAAGTTTCCTGCAACTGTCAGCTGGTTAAGACCTGATAAGATCAAATTACCCTTAGAATATTTCTCCTATTTGATTTAATCTAACCTGAAAAACCTTAAAAATCACTTTGTTGAAAACCACTTATTGGATCTTAACTTTGTGAATCGTAGTAGTAAATTTAAAGCATCCTCCTTTACAATTAGGCGATATAAAAAATCATACAGCATGATTATCTCAGGAAAATATTAGTCCTAGACACTTAATGCCAAACTCGCGGAAAGTAAACAAAGACCAAAGTAGTGATAATGGAGTGGAAGATCTAAAAAGTATTGATTTGTAACGATTTCAATAATAGTTACTAAACTAGTAACAATTCTACTAGTTCTTCAATTACAGAAATGGAGGATTTTTATCCAAGATTAAGGTTTCCTTTTTGTTTTCAAAGGCTCATCATCTTATATAACATCCTCGCCTTTCAAAAATGTATTATCCTCATGTATACGTTAGGCAGTCTTGGGGCATCCTCTACTTCACCCCTTCAAATTAGTAAGTTTTGTACAAAACATCTGCTCAAATATCCAAATCTTATTTGTCTTATAAAAATTCAGCAATTTAAAAAAAAGATTAGGTTTGATATTAATACACTCGACGAACTTTACTTTCTTCAATTTCAAAGACAGAATATGTGATTTCTGAACTTGTAAAGTTGTTCCGTTAGAGAATGTTTATTAAGCACTTATAATTTTCTTCCAATTATTTGATACACCCTTCTATTGAGGTGGTGATTAAGTAATGTTAATAGTCTTCATGTCTGCAAAAGAACTGAGGTAATGATTTTGAAAAGTACTGTATCACAAAAAAATGTATATACATGTACATATATGAAGACCCTATGTCTTAATTAGAAATTATGTTATCGTTCAATGGTAAATCAATTTGGTATTAATCCAACGAATGCATTATCTTGTAATTGAGTTTACAATCCCAGACGTCAAAGAGCCCAAATACTAAAAGTTTAAAATTTAAATGATCAGACAGGTTTCTTGAAATAACAGAATATTATTAAATAAATTATTACCTTGAGCTAGGGAACAAATTGAACTAAAAATTATTATAAACAACATTTTACGAACTGTATAAACTTATTAAAATAACGAATCACCATATAAACAAACAATTCCATCCGTGAGTGTGCAGTGCATGTTGCAGGTTAAATTGGGCTCACAAAAAAAAAGTGGTAACGCCCAACTTGTTGAATGAATTAAGTATTTCATAATATTAAAATTTGTATTAAAAATTAAAAAGATATGTTACAAATAAATTAATGTTCATATGCGTTTATGATCAATATAAATTCTACAATAAAACTACGCAATATGTTGGAAGTGCCTAATTAAAGAGACATTGACGTAATGGTTCCCCCCACTGAAGAATTTGCAATAAATTTAATTTTTCAAAAAGTAGGCACTTCTAAAATCTTACATGGGAGAATTATAAAATATTTATCTGAAAAATTTACTTACAGACTTATTCGCTGATCATCGGTGTGTTGTACAGATGGTTATCAAAATAGATCGAGAGTAATGATATTTTCCCAAACAACAAGTAGGCTTTAAACGGGATAAAAGTGAATGCTACATCATTATCCTGACTTTGGCTATGAATACCCATTTAAGACTGAATGAAATTAATGTTTTTATTATTTTTTTAAGCTTTAAGAAGGCTTTGCCACCGTCTCACATCATATATGTACACTTAAAACTCACTAAAGAAATGTAAAGCTGCACTAAACTGATAGTTAATGTAAATAGTCTTCAGTGTTATTAAATTATTATTTCTAGAAGTTTAGTTTAAGGAAAATCCTAAGTTCCGTTTTACCTCCGTTTTGCTAGCAATGGAGTTACTTTTACCTGGCAAAAGACAGTTTTCAAGATCTGCAAACGATTTTTTATCAATTCGTTGGAAATTTTTGTGTATTATTATTTTTGTGTTCCTTGAGTCAAAAAAAGAAATTTTTACGAATTGCCTTTATGTAAGTAGGAAATTTGATAACTGATTTTTTTTTTTAAATTTTGATTATTTTTATTTGTTTTTTTAGGTGCCTCTATTGAACCCGAGAATAAGTTTTTGGCCAAGATCGTTAACTGGAACTGTCATTTTAATTTTTTTTTTTTTTTTTTTTTTTTTTTGAGATTTCCTCAAAAGCGGCTTCTCATTTTCATTAAACATTCGTTAAGCTTGCATATGAGTAGTTCTATTTTTCCGAGAAAATTATAATAAGATCTCTTATGAGCAGGATGGTGGTTGTTCCATAGGTTGTATCAATTTTTAATAATAATAAGGTTTAAATATGTAACCAAAATTTCAATATTGGAGAATATTGGCATTCTTTTGGAATATTGAAAGTGCATTTAACTGAATTTTGTGATTTTTTCGATAATTATACCTTTAAGGAGAAAATGTACAATATAGATATCAACTCTTTATAAAACAATTTATGAGTTTAAATAAAAGTTATTATGTAAGCTGCTGTGTGTACTGTGTAAGTTGATTCTGTCGTGTGATTGTTCGCAACAATTTTTTAGGCTCTTAGAGCGTTATGTGAAATGAGTGCGGTAAGGTCGATGCTTAATTTTGCAGAATTGATTATTGATCCAAAAGACATAACCGAACTTTTATTTGAGGAACATTTTCTAATTTGTAACTTGAACAAAAATGACAATAAAAATGGGCTTCTATTCAAGATCTTTTGAATTGAAACGTGCAAATACATTGATTGGATGATGTTCTATATAATTCAATTCGCTAAAATTAAGTGGCTCTAAAGTTCGGGATCATTATATAAAGTGATGAAGGCTGTAGTTGCATGTAAATTAGAATGCTGGCAATTTTATGTTTTTGGTTATGAAGAAAATTACTCGCTAAAATATGTGTCAATAAATGAAATCGTTTCTGGCCACCAGCTCTTTCAAGATTTGGCCTCACTTTTTTTGGTATCAAACATTAAAATAATAACAAAACTTTAAGAGTTGGGATTAACTGAGGGATTAGCGAATACTGAATTCCAAAACGGAGATTGCTAATCCAGCTGGCTGAGAGAGGGAAAGAGATTTATTCTTCCTCGAATGCCCGGTGATGGATAGTGTTGTATGTAACGAAAGAACACTGTCCGAAGGCCGGCAGTGTTTTGTAAAAGCTTCGGGTGCTAATTACCTCAGCTGTTGACGATTCTTAATTACAAAAAAAAAAATAATTTAAATAACACACCTTTAAACATTAAAAAATTAAGAGCACATGGTTCATACATTCAAGGAAAGAAAGGAAAAATTATTGAACATCAGTTTTTTGAAATACCATTGAAAGTGAATATTAATTTTAATACTATGAGGAAGGGATTTCAAATAATTGAATTATAAAAGAAAAAAAAATAGAAAGAAAGGTCAGCTAATGGTCAAAATAGTATAACTTGCTGTGAAAATAGTAAAGTGTTGTAGAAGCAACAATGTTAGATATTATTTTCAATTAGCCCTTAAGAAAGAATTCCTAGTAATATTTATATTTTATATAAACACAAACCACAGAAGAAATAACATTAAAGGTCAGAGGGAAGGAATTAGCACAGGGGATAGGCACTGGATTTCCACGCGTAGATCTAAAGTTTGAATACAACTGCCTTAGATTATCGTTAAAATTTCAAACCTCTATCTCTCTTCGTATTGTTCAGATTTCAATGAATTCTATATCGAATTGTAGAGAAAAGTCTACTCTATAATTGGTATGAATAGTAATGTTTTAGTGATAATAGTTATTGAGATATAGAATGTTAAATTTTGGAGGTTTTCGAATTCGTTCAAATTTCCAACCTCTATATCTCTCTTCTTATTGTCTTATTGACCCTTTTTCTGGTCATTTCATTCATAATAATCTTTTGTTATAATAATGATAAAATGTACATTACATGTTCATAAATAAATAGGCACTATATTTTAACTCTATTCCAAATTATTTTTCTGATTGATCTCTATTTTGCCCTTTATTCTGTGTATTCACATCTACATGCACATTAAAATAGAAAGACAAAGTTAGAGTTGGTCACTGTTTAAATTTGAATCACGGCGTTAAAACAAAATTTGAATCTTCAATTCGTCAAACAGAAGTATTCGAGAGAACAAATAACACAGTTAATAACAAGTAAATTATTCAACAATAATTATTGATTTCCCTATTGTAAGTACTTGTAGTAAAATACTTTAATAATTTATTGGCTGTGCTAAAAATAAGCACATCTTTATGTACTTTATACTTCATAAATACAACATTGTGGGAAGAACACCTAGATTAAGAATGTAATTGAAGAAAACTATATTATTTAAGATTAAACAGGATTAATTATTAACGCTTGACTATTACATAAAGTAACAATCACTTTAATCGAAGAATGAACTTAAACTGATGAATTTTATTTAAATAAATAAATTAAAACTGTCCGGTAGGACAGTTGTATAAGGGTTGATCATCAAAAACTGCACGAAAAAGCGTAACGTTGAAAAACACCCAACTTTGACAATTTTTTTCTCTTTTTCTATAAAAGATAAAATTCCCAAATTTTCTTTAAATTATAGGGCAAACCCTCCTTTATAACTGCAATTTTTTTGTAACAACCCATATCTAATAGGTTTCGAGAAAAAAGTTGCCAAAAATGAGCAAAAACGGCTTTTTCAAAAAATGTTCTTGTTCTTGTTCTTCTTCTTCTTCTTCTTCTTCTTCTTCTTCTTCTTCTTCTTCTTCTTCTTCTTCTTCTTCTTGTTACCTTTTTTGTAAACAACGTAGCGCCTAAACGCGTGAACCGATTTTCATGAATGAGGTGTCATTCGATTCGGAATTTTATGTAGATGTGCCTTTTCGGGGTCTCGATCCTGTACATTGAATAGGAGAGGAGTTAGCCCCCTTTATGTAAGGCCCCCTCCAAAATTATTATTACTAATTACTCTGTAAATCTTGGTCCGATTTTGATAAAAATTTGGTAGGATGATAGGGTTAGGGCTCCCCTACGTAACATTAAAGCGACGATCTGCTCTTACACTTGTTAAGGGGAAGTATAGCAATCGTTGCAAATTATCGACACGTGAACCGATTTGCATGAATGAAGGGTCATTCGAATCGAAATTTTGTACAGATTTGCACTTTAAAAGTCTCGACGCCGTGCCTTATAAGGAGGGGAGTTTGCCCCACCCAAATAAGGCCCTTTCTAAAACTATTATTTCCAATATTTCTATAACGCTTAGTCCGATTTTGATAAAATTCAGCTCGAATAAGTGGTTAAAGCTCCTCTACGTTGCTGATGCTCTTGCACCTACTAAGAGGAAGTACTGCAATCATTTAAATTATCAATGAGTGAACCGATTTAAATCAATGAATTGTCGTTCGATTAAAAGATCTTTGCCTCTTTGCCTTTTAGGAAGAAGTACTGAAATCGTAGTTTATTTTTCTTACTCCTCTTAAAAGGAAGTACTGAAATCGCAGTTTAATTTTGCTATTTACGTACAAATACCTTCCTATGTTATTCAAAACGCTTTTTCAAAAAAATTGTTATTGAGGATGGTTTGAGGGAACGCAACTATAATCATTCTTTACAAAGATCTCTCCATTGGTAGTTACGGTTCCGACTTAACACCTTATCAGATTATAATGATAGAATTGTTTATTCCAAATTTTAAAAAAATCTGTAAAGAAGATATGTAACTTTGAAAAATAGACAAAAAGGAAAATCTATCCAAAAGGTACAAAAATCTCCTTAACAAAAACTTACAGTTTAAAATGTTAAGTATAAGGGTTGATTAAACGCCAAAAGGTACACAAATCAGCGAGTACCCAACATTTCATTAATACTTCATTAATAGTTAAGTAATTCTACTGCATTAATTTTCATTAATAAGTTATTTTTTAGAATTTATCAGATGTCACAGACCCTTATGCTGGCCACTTCATTTATAATATTTTTTTGTTATAATTATGATAAATCACATAAATATGTACATGCATGTTAAAGTAGAAAAAGACAGTTAGAGTAGGCTACTGTCTTGAATTCGTCTTACCGAAATATTCGTGAGCACAAATAACACACAGTTAATAACAAGCAGATTATTCAACAACAATTATTCATTTCTCAATTGTAATTTAATTTAGTCCCCCTAATTTTACTTATAGTAAAATACTGGAATAATTAGCTGCCCTAAAAATATGCATATCTTATTTACTTTATATTACATATATACAACATTGTGGGATGAATACCTAGATTGAGAATATAATTGAAGAAAACTATATTATTTGCGATAAAGCCAGATAATTATTACCTATTATTATAAACGTTTGACTACTTCATAAAATAACAATTACTTTAATCGAAGAATGAACTTAAACCGACGATTTTTATTTAAAAATAAAAATAAATAAATAAAATAAACAAAATCATTGGTGTAAGTTTTTTATAAAAAAAAGTTTTGAATTTTTTAGCCTCATAATTTTTTTTTATTTTTTATAACGTTTTTCTTTTTAACCTGTAATTAATAGTTTCATTATTATAGATAACTAGATATTACAGTCAATCTACAGTGCTACTTGAACATATATTTTGTAGACGAAAATGGCCAGCATAAGGGTCTGTGACATCTGATAAATTCTAAAAAATAACTTATTAATGAAAATTAATGCAGTAGAATTACTTAACTATTAATGAAGTATTAATGAAATGTTGGGTACTCGCTGATTTGTGTACCTTTTGGCGTTTAATCAATAAATAAAATGAATAAACAAAATCATTGAAGTATGTTGTTTAAGTATTTTTTTAAAAAAGTTTTTGAAAACTCTAGCCTCATAATTTTTTTGATTTTGTTTAAAGGTTTTTCATTTTAACCTGTGATTAATAGTTTGGTTATTGTTGTATACTTATGTGGCCGAGGGATGTAGTCCAGTATACAAGCTAATTTTTTTTTCTCCGCTCGAAGGTACACGTGACTTGGTGGTCCTGACAAGGCCCAGTTACAAAAAATATATCGGCACACGAATGGCGCTCCCCAGCGGGGAAACCACACAGTTGAGTGGCCCTGAAAAAGGCCGATCTCAATGTTGGTTAACGTGAATGCGCTGCTCCGAGAATAGCTTGAACACAGCGCGAGCCCACGGAATAAGTGAAGTGAGAGGCCCTGAAAAGGGCCGTAAGCTAATTCCAGTCAACCGGCTTTGGGAGCCCCGGCAGTGTGGCCAGCACCCCGATAAACCCCGGTACCAATTGGCCTGGTCCTCGCTCGTATCTCACTCTGTGGTAGCGCTGGTGTACTAATGCGGCTCTGTATACTGCACTTTCTTCTTTCTTCAATATATACGCAATAAGTGATCGATATTTTTTTTCTGGTCCGGTACAGTGAAATTCTTTGGCTGGTACAGAGATCCAGGTGGTTTTTAAAAGTAAGGCCCAGTAAGCAACCTTCAAGCTAGTATAGCTATTGTTGATGTTTCCAAGTTAAAAAATTTTTTTAGACTGATGCAGATGCAGACACGGCCGATTCTGCCCTTTATATAGCAAAGCCGACCGTGCCGTGCGCTGGCGTCGCGACTGTGTCACTATCTCTGTACCGTCCAAAGAACCAAACTGCCATTCCAGAGTCTTGAGAAAGACTTTTAAAATGGGCTATTTGCCTCTTTTTCTATTTTATTTTTATTTAATAAAAAAACATATATACATATAAAAATACATTGCTTATATTTTCAAAAATTATGTAGCTGTTCAATTATATAGCAAAGTAAAGTTAGGGTTCCAACAGTAATTATAGAGTAATAGATATTACAGTTAATCTAAGTTAAATGGTGTGCAACTTGAACAATCAGAAATCTATATGAAGATTAAGATTAGAAAACGGGACGGGACCTACGCCCCACGGCACCGCAGCCACTAGAGCCTTATTGTGCCTTAATCCATATGAAAATAGCCAGCATTAGGGTCTGTGACATCAAATAAATTCTAAGAAATGTTAATGAAAAGTTAATACAGTAAAATTACTCAAATGATATCAATGAAGTATTAATAAAATGTTGGGTACTTGCTGATTAGTGTACCTTTTAGCGTTTAATCAACCCTTACTTAACTTTATAAACTGTAAGTTTTTGGTAAAGAGATTATTTTTAATAACTGCAAGTGCAAACACCTTAGTAAACCTCGTACCAGGAAAACAGAGTAGAAGTAAAGCACTGCGATCGGGTCAAATTGAGGTTTCTCCAAAAATATCCGTTATTGCAGTCTCGAATGCGAAAATATCTCAAAAACGAAAAACTTCACAGAAAGCTGAAACTTATTATTATTATGAGGTCTCTCTAAAGGGGCCCAACTCTATCTCAGTGATCAGGAACCTTCAACAGCAGATTGTACTGAATGGATTTTTATTATATTAGATCTTGGGCAAAAGGTATGTTGGGCCAGTCGGTATGGATTACATATTTTTTTCAGTGAACATTGATTTGAATGGATTTCCGGAGGAGTTGCACATTACCTTCCTTTCAACAGTAACCCCTTTTTTATCCATCATAAAAGGAAGTATTGTTATTCTAGTAAAAGAGCGTCACGCGCGATAGCCGTGCGGTTAGAGACGAGGCCAGCAAAACTAAGATGTATTGTGGTACTGGGTTCCATTCCCAGTCTAGCCCTTGGATTTTATTTAATGGTTAATATGAGCATTTAATAGTAAATTACGCTTGCTAGTCGCCTCCGTCCACGAAGCCCAATTAGGTAATAAGACGCAAAGCCCACCTGAATATAAAACAAAATGGACATGAGCAAAATGTTCTAATTGTTTCAAGGAAATTGAATTATGTAAAATGGGAAGAGAAAGTGGTGTTAGTGTTGACAGCAGTACGGCATTGGTAGTCACTGGAAACCCGTATTGACGTTGAAAACTCGATTTTGAAAAATTGAAATACTGTCGCAACCCTAGGAGCGAGACAACGAGCGTGTGAACTGGAAAACTGCTTCGTCCTGCTCGGCAACTCGATGTAGCTTTCGATTCTAAGTTTACCCAAAATTTGTTAGCTGGAATTGCGACTTTTCTAAAGGTGAATGTGAATGTTCCACAGACGCGCTTCCGACCACTTCCTCTCTAAGGAAGTTATGCACTTCAACCTGTCCCTGGGACTTCGCTCCAGTAGAAGCAACAGTCTAACAACATGTGTTCTCCTAGGAAATATTTTTTGTCCTTTTTTTCTTTTAGATAATAGGCTGCAGTTAAAATATTTGTAAGGAAGCTGGGCAATACGTGCATTTTGTTTGTTTTTGAGGAAGCTGTAGTTAAGTTGGTTGAGGTGGGGCTGTCTGTAGAGGAAGATTCAGTTGTAGAGAACGTTTGGGAGAAGTTATGTGTCGGTAGAAGGGGACTTTTAGATACAGCCCAAGCTGATGTCGCCCCACTACACATTTTTTTTAAACTGTTTTCCTACGTAGTCACTGAGAACGGCTCAGTATCCCCACTTCAGTGTACAGTTTTATTATTTTTTTTTTACACTAAGACATGAGTTGCCCCTACCACGGTGTATTCTGTTTTTGTTCATAATACCAGTATACTTCCTTCAGTGGTTGAATTCATAACTTAGTGTACAGTAGGTTTTTTTTTTTAATAGATAATTATTTGATTGTTAGTCTAGTTTATTAGAACATTTTGTGTTTTGTTTTTTTTAGTCTCTACAAAATTATTTTTGGGGGTTTAAAAAAAATTAAGGAATCGATAAACCAGTTTTTTTAAAAATTTATTGTTTTGGAAAGTCCCCTTTCCACTAAGCAAATAAAAAAATTTATACTAAAATGAGGACTTTGTGTAGAGATTTTTGAAGTTTTTGTTTTTATAGTGTACAGTGTTCAGATTTTTTGTTTTTGAAACTTTCCAAAACCCCCAAATTTGTTTTTTTGTTGTTGGATTAAGCCGCGACGTTTGATTAAAAAAAACAAAAAACAAACAATTCAAAAAGAATAACAATTAAGGTAAGTCAATTTTTCTAATTTATTTGCCGTTGTCATTTTTAGTATTTTATTTGAGTTTTTGTTTCTTACGTATTAAAATTTTGTTCGTGTAAAATGAATATTTCTTTTTTGTGGAGTGCCTTTTTCGATTTTAGTATGATCTCGTCAGAACTGAAAATTATGAACGGAGAATCCATACAATAGTTCAAATTTGATGTTTTATTATGTGCTACAAAAAAATCCGAATGAGGGTTTGGTCTATCAGCTACCGGAAGTGTTCACTTCATTGAATCAGATATTTCAGTATATATATATATATATAGATTTTATGGATAACAGCTTCAGTGTTATTCTTTCAAACTTTGTATCAATAGTAGATACATGTGGATCAGGAACTATTTTTTAGGTAACTTCATTTTCCTACATTTCCAGGTGATGTGAGTGATTAGACTCACCTATAACGTGCCATTCTGGTGCAGTGTATGATCCTATCACTTACATAAGATTGATAAGGATTACATAAGTTGTTAAAATCCCGATATTGAAGAAAGTGCCTTAACAGGGCGAATTTCCTAAAGGATTTTCCATTTTCCGAAATTTCCACGAAAAACTAATCCAGTTAAACACTTTAAAAATGATTAACCAATTACTTAAACTAAAATTCATGAGGTTTAAGCGGCGAGGGGCACCTTGGGCATGCCACTAACGTGCCATTTCTGCTTATTCAACGGTTTTTACTACCTCTTATATTACGTTATGTTATTGGGAATTGATTATTTTTTAGTTCTAGCTCCAAAATTCCGAGACTGTAAAATTATAACTCTTACAATTTTAGGAATTTTAATTAGAGATGGTCGTGTGAGTGTTTCACACGAAATTATTTTTTTTATATCTAGAAAGAGATGTACTGCGAACATATGAAAACTTCAATATTGAGTTAGCACCTGAAATATCTATTTAAGAGAGTCCCAAATTTTTGTATTTTCGTGGACGCAGGTAATCTAGCTCTGAATTTAAAGCTGGAAGAAATCACAAACTTAATATTTTATTCGAGGACTTGCGTGGTAGCTGATAGTAACTTGGCGAGGAAGTCAACCCGACAGCTTGTGCATTTTTCTAGATTTCCATATCCATCGCCTAAATTCTGAATTAAGAAAGATTTTTTGTCCGGATGCACCACTTTGCTGCAGTTATTTGTTACTTTTTTGAAAGTTTCTCTCAAAACTTCATATATTTATTATTTTCACGTAAATCTATAACCTTAATTAGAAAGATTTTTTTGTGGAAATTTGTTTTAGGGCAGTTCTGGGGGAGTGGTGGGTATAACTTTTTCTCATTGTCATTTTTGTGAAAAGTGAATTTGTTTAAATTATATAATGTTAGTAAAATAAAAATAAATTTCAACTTTTCAAAATTACCACTACGAGGAAGTTGAGGGGTGTACACACACCAGGTTATATTTTGGCTCCTCTTGAATGCACCACTTGTGCGTAATGTGCGCTGCAAACACATGTTTAATATTAATAATGGAATATACATCAGTTAAATGCCCAATTTGAATTGTTGAACGGAAATGGCCCATTACTGAATGGATTTCACATTTTCTTTCTGGGAAATTTGCTGGAAAATGGCGGTATTGGATATTCTAATGTGAGTAGCTGTAAAATTTTTATTTAAAAGTTTTATCAGATGAGTCATTTTATCGACGTTTAAAAAGAATTGGCACATAATAATTTCTCTCCGAACAATACTTTTTGTTACAATATTGAAGGTCATTTATACAAATTTAGTAAAAATTCCATCTTTGCGAATAGTATTTTAATTAAAAGTTTGTGAATTGTAGTGAAGGAAAGTGGTGCGAGTATTTCATAGTACATTTTTCTTCATGTAAGTGGAAGTATTGCAATCGTGCCAATTTGTGGTTTTTCACAAATTGCCAAAAAATGGCGTGTTTTGGTGGACATTATTTGGTTTCAATGCCAGGATGGAATCAGAAAATAAACGTTTAGAAAGAAATCGCGCGCCCGGATGTGCCAGAATGGATCTTTTACTTCCTCTTACCAGGCAAGGGCAAGTGCCATATTTTCACTTTAAATTTTTACCTAAATAATCCGTTTTTTGAGAGAGTAACGAACAGGATTTAAAAATTGATATGTCAGTGTGGGTCAGCACACCTAAAAAAAAATTGCTGGATTGCCAAATTTTATATCTGGTGAATTAAGGGCTAATATCAAACCCAGGGAAATTCATGTAAGACATCTTTTGGCGAACTAATGAGGGAGACATTCCTCTAATGTGCCACTTTGGTGTAATGTACAGCCTCAGTTGTGATCATATATGAATAGGAATTAATAATTAAAGAAATATTTCAAATTTGAAGATCAAAAGTAGATGTACTGAATCGATTTTTGTAACTTTATTTTGATATCTCGAAAATGGTTCTTAAGAGTTTCTCTGAACCTTAAATTTAAATTTCATGCAGGTAGTTTAAAAATTTCTATTTGAATAATTTGTTTAGGAGAGCTCGCTTTGGGGCGGAGAATTTCTGGAAGAATACAAGTGCCACTTCATTGCGTGGTTTTGCACTTTAGCGGGAGTCAAAATTCGTTTTCAAATTCCGAGTTTGAATCAGAAGAAATTATTCAAAATTAGTAAGAAAAAGTCGTTCCATGTTTACACCATATCAATTAGGATGTTGTCTTATCTTGCAATTACATCTGTAAACATTGCTTTCCGTTTTTTAGCACAAAATTAAATTGAAACTATCCACGTTAATTTGTGTCCACATATTTTCGGCCTAAATTTTACTCTCCAAAGTCAAGTTAAAATGAAAATTTTAAAACGTTATTCTCTTAATTTTTAACTTTAGCAGGCCAGGAAGTGGCTTATTTGTGCCGGTTTGATTGCAGCGCAGGCGCAATACAGTACCTGTTGCTTCCTGCCCCCACCACATCCTTAAAAAAACAAATGAAAATAAAATTATCTGTCCTCTTTTTAAGTCGTAACGCATTTTTTTTTGTATCCTTACAGGATTTAGTTTTTTTCCCCAACCAATTTGTAAACATGCATTTGAACCTAATTGCAGAAATTCATCAGTCTTGTTTTTAGATAGCCCTTCTACTAAGCAAGTTAATCACGATCAAACCAAGTTAGTAGCTACAGAAAACGGTTTGTATCAAACACATTTCAACTTGTAGCATCGTTAATATTAATCCTGTACAAAAAAAAAAAAAAATAGTAATAATAATAACTAGGGAAGGGATTAGCTATGCGGTTAGCGTACTGGACTCCCACGCGGAGGTCCCGGGTTCGAATCCAGATGCTGACCCTTAGATTTTCTCTTCCTAGGAGCTTATTATAGCTCACTGTCCGGTGTTGCAGTGTTACAGTGTTGTCTGTAACGAGAGAACACAGTCCGGAGGCCGGCAGTGCACTGAAAAAAGCTCCGGGCGCCAATAACCTTACATGTTGACGCGCCTTAAATCATTAAAAAAAAAAATTTAATTAAAAAATAACTCGGAGATACCTCAAGTTACCTGGGCTCCACCCTACCTTGCTCAGCAAGATGCTGAAGGTTCCGCGTGCCGACCCAGCTCGAGTGGCCAAAAGAAGAGAGGAGCACAAAATGAGTTGGGCGCTAATGACCTCTGCAGTCGATGCGCCCCCCCAAAAAATAACAGTTGCTTTATTTACAACTTATAAAATAAAAGAGAAAAATAAACAGTTCTCAGCATGGATTTAAAACACATTTTTGCCCATGTCTTGGTTATTATTAGTTGTAATAAAGAAATCTAATTAATGGCTGTCTTAACTTAGAAGTTTTTGTTATTATTTAAGTTTTGATATGCGTGACTCAGACCGAGTGGGCCATCTCTGGTGTTCCCCACATTTAAGACTTGGCTGTTCAACTCTCAGTGAATAAGAAAAATGCATTTGCTTGCTTATTTAACTGGTGCACGCAGACTGTACTTTGCGTCCGTGAGAATTGCAGCCTTACGCATATTACATTTAACAACTTTTATTACTAAACTCATTCCATGTTTCTTTTTATCAGAACTCCATCAGTTGAGATAACGTTGTGTAAAACATTGATAATTAATAAAAATAATGAAATGCTTTGGTTTTCCTTTTTGTTATATTACATCTAGTGCCATCCTCAGAGAACTCATACTCTTGTTTCACATCTTGATTAATATTAATCCTATAATAATATTTTATGTGAACAAAATTCTCAAAGAGTTTAAATGTACTGCATTTCATCTTCTAATGCAGTTCAGCTAAAATTATTTTTAGGGAATATAATAATAGTTAAGCTAGCTTCAGAGGCGTAATAAACACATTTCAGCTAGTATTTTGATTGAACTGTAACTGTGACAAAAGTGTATATGAATGAAATAGAAAAGAATTACTTTTCCTACATTTTATACAAGAGTAACATTTGCTGCAATTTATGTTCTGTGTAGTTCTTCAGAGCTTTGATGTATATTGATGTAATGGTTATGAGCCAGGCTTACCGGAAATGGCTGGATCTGACCATGAGAAAAATATAAGTTATTTATAAAATATATTTGTGTCTGTAGATAAATATTCTGTCAGGTACCAAATCTGAGAAACCGGAACTTCTTATCTCTAATTACTAGTCCAGCTTCCGATTTAACACCACAACAAATAACTAATGCATGATACTTTTACGGAAATCTACAACTTATATTTGCAATCTTTATCTAGGTTTCGTCATTTTAGGACAGTTCTGAGCGACGGTGGTGGTCTGGCCTTCCCGTACAATGTCATTTCAGAATAATATACGGTCCTATCACTTATGAGGTATTTAGGAGCTTTCAATAATGTTCAATTTCGAATTTGAAAACAAGTCCCCTGACAAAAAGGGCAAAGTCTCTTGCAATCTATGCCAGTGTAAAGAATTTTTTATTTTAAAGGATTCTGGGGGAAGGCACTTCGAAATAATGTGCAGTTTCAGAGGTTTGCACGCTTTTACCACCTTTGCCATATAATTGGCAATCCATGTTCCGAGTTTGAGCAGTGCAGTTTGGCTGGATTTCTTGAACAATTTTTACTTTCTATTTAGAGGAAGATCTGCGAGTGTGTCAAAACTTTACAATTGAATTGTTATTGTAAAATTCCATATTTTGAAATCCGTTTTTTTTTTTTCATTTATAATTTTTTGAGTACGGATTGTGTGTTGTGTTGGTTAAAAGAATATTTAAGAAAAAGGAACATTAGAGCGAAGCTGCATCTTGGATTTCGATGCCACCCTAGCTTTACGATAACTAGATTTTGGTAAAAATCTTCCAAACGGAAGTAGCAGTTTACATTTTCAGTTTCTCCAAAATGGCTTATTTTTATTTTAACTTTTTATAATGCCTCTCCAGCTGCCTGTTTATTTGGAGTATTTCTCCCTAGAGAATGGATTGTTTAAGGTGCCCTGGAGGAAATGTGTCTTTGAAGTGCCTTTTCAAAAAATATAAGGTCTTCCCTGGTGAAGAATATTGAAGTATTTTAAAAATTATGCTTGAATTCCACATTTAATGAAGATCGTTCACCCGGATGTAAGACTTTACAGAGTAGGTTTCTGCAATTTTATAAATCTTCCCGGAAATAACTCCAAAAATTGTCAATAATCTTGGCTGATTGCTTGTAAAATATATGATCACTTATATTTTGGATATTTCTCCCAGAAAAATAATTTTTGGGGTTGAGAGATATTACTGAAACAGACTCTGATGGTAGCACTACGTCATAAGTCAGTGTCTTGGATAAGGGTAACTAAAAATTGTCAGTAAAAGTGATAATTATTAGACAGATTCTCAGTTAGAATTGAAAAGGGAAGGTATAGCTCAGTGGTTAGCTTACAAGATTCTCAATCAAGTTACTGGCCCTTAGATTTTCATTTTCTAGGAGTTTAAAAATAAATAAAATACTGTAAATAATATAGATTAGAATTTATAGAATAAGGTAAGAGGTCTTTGTGTGACTAGATCTGTTTGCAAGGGGCTCTTACAGCCGCGAAGGCACCAATTCAGCTAACACTAATTGCCTTAATTTTTAATGCTGAACGTGAGTAAAACTTTTCTGTCTGATAAAATTAACTTCCGAACAACTTCTTAAAGCGACAAAGAACATGGATTTGTTGGTCCCTTTTTCACTATTTTACTGATTTAATTAAATATTATATTAATATTTGTTATATCTTTCTCAACAAGATTAATGGTGTATTATTCTTCCACGTAATTTCCACGTAGATAGTAGTTCATAGAAGCTGTTCAAACAAAAGCATCTTTATCGTTTCCGGACCGAGTGCTTCTTTCATAGAAGATTGGAGGGAATATTATTTATCGATGTGAATTCATCGAAAAAGTATTTGTAGAAATCGTTGACCACATGACTCTTAGGAATCCTAGTCAAATAAAGCCAGAGAAACATGCGTTACTAAATTAAAACAGATAGAAAAAAACCTACTCCAACAAGCAGTAATAGAAAGTAAATACAAATTTACAAATTTTTAGTGGAAACCGTAAATTAGAATTGTGGTAACTAAGTGTTCTTGGGCCAGATTTCTATAATTTAAGGTTTTTTTAAAAGCGGCTCTTTACTCGTAGAAGCTTATAGGCTGATCGCCAGAATTAGGCCACGTCTGTAACAAGCTATAAAATTATTAAATCATAACATATTGTTCCTTTAATTACAGAATTACAGGTTATGTAAACTATTACGCTCTGTAACAGTGTCCCAATAAGGAGGAATGGCGTTACAGTCTATAATCCTAACCCTTTTACGTAAATATATATCTCTAGGCTTATTCCGAATAACGCTGTTTTATAAATTCAGTTTTCCCTTTTAAAAAATGCATATTTTGAGGACCCGTGAATATGGAAAAAAATCTAGTTCGAATACCCGCACCACTCTATATAGTTAATCTCAAGGTTTCAATTTCGAAATTTTGGTAAATGTTAGTTGGTTTTATTACAATAAAAGTTCACTTTAAATTCGCCGCTTAAAATTAATTATGATGAAAAGAATTTGAAACAAAGCATTGTTTCTTCAACTGAATAGACGATATTTTAAAATTGGGGTTGCGGCCTTCTTCTTCAGGTAACTGTAGAACATTAACTGAAAAATTCTCTGTAAAATGGGAATTTGTATTTGCTTTTCACCTACATTCTTTGAAAACGGAATTATAGCAAGTCTAATCTAATCATCCATAATATGTAAATCAAAATCCACATCAGTAAAATTACATTTCAGAGGTTCAGAGGGAACCTCTGAATAACCACCCTCATTTCTCCAAAACTGCCCTAAAATGAAGATTCAAATGAAAGTTATGAGATCAAAGTAAGTATTAAAAAATCTCGCTGGTAACCAATAAGAGTTACTAGCAACTCCTTGTAGTTTGAGTAGAAGGAGCCTTTTATTTTACGAGGTTTTCTCACCAGTCGCTTTTGGGATCACTTCTGGTCTCTTAGTACCAGAAATGTCATCCAAATCGCCTGCGATCATTCAGAATGTGAGAGACTGTTTCCTCTTTTCCTGTCACAGCGTGAGCCTGGTCATCCTGATAGTTATTTTCTGACCCTACCATGCCCATATTAAGTCGGCATGTCACCTGGCTTGGTCCGGGTCAAGATCCATGGCCAGTTAACGGCGAGAGTCCCTAGAACTTTTGCCGCGTCACTTGCCTTGACCTTTCAGAGCAATCTTTGTGAAGTTGCATGCTGGTCCTTTGACACTTTCCAGCTAAATCTTCGCCACTGGATCCGACTGAACGGGTACGCCCAGTGCTGGTTGCTCTTCGAACGCTCAATGGGGCCTCGTCAATTCTTTTCATGAAAATTGATTTTTAGGATGGGCTCTGGGGCTCCATGTTTGCACTAAAAAGTCCTTTCAAGACATTGTACCGATAATTATCTAATTCCAAGTTTATAGAAAGTAATCCTAGTTCGACGGATGCCAACTGTTTGTTTCTAAACATTCTTTGACATCAGAAATACTCAGCTAAAACTATACTACGAATTAAAAAGATGAAAAGGCAATAAGCCGTAAGATTTCCCTATTCACATTCATGAATGTTTCATGAACGCAAGGAGACTGTAAATGGTTGTTTTGAACAGTTAAGCCACCACTAATAATTATCACGTGAGGTTTTCCTACACAAGTGACACCACTCTCTAATGAATATTTTTACTAATATATCTCATATTAATTATTCTTCTAAGGATAGGGACAACTCTTATTTTAAACAAATATGATAGATACCACCATAACATAACCTGTAATGCACAGTGCTGACCGGTGAGCTCCGCCCCTAGGCTCTGCCCCTCGTCAATTTGCGAAGTTACAATTACGGCGAGCTGTGTCATTCCTTGTTCATACCATTCCTTAGCAGCATTAGAAAACTATAGTAATGACTTCTAAATTTTTCAAACAGGTGGCTCCCGAGGGAAGAAACAGCTTATAGAAATGATTTTTTTTTTTATTGATGTGGATTCTATGGATTCGTAGGTTTTATAATGATAGACGGAATTCCTCTATCTTCTCAAAGGACGTTTCAGACTAATAAGAGCAACTTCAGCTGGAAATTTCGTTGAGGACTTTTCTTCTTACAAGGTATATGACTGAAGACTGAAGAAGAGTGGTCAACAAAATCAGTATTTGAAGACGATCTCATTAGGCTGAAACGTCCAATGAAAATAGATAATAGGAATTTAAATTGTGTTGACAGGAATCATAAGTGCTGGGTGAGGTAATTGTCCAATACCGCCAAGTTCTTGTATGTCTTGCAGTTAGTCTTTAAATATTTCTGAAAAAGAAGAGCTTCATCTTCTGTCCAAATAATGGTTGTGTTAATAACAGTTACTACTACTGCTAAGAAGTTACCAGGCAAACGAGAGGTGTTTAAAGAGACTAACCTGGCTGGCAGGATCCCGATCTACTTATTTCTATCCTCACATATGGTTGATAGCCCTGGGTTGTAAAGGAGTAAACCTGCAGACGATGGAAATGCGATTCCCAAAAAAAACAAAAAATGAAGTAATGATTACCAAAGTTCAAATCCGATGATTCGAGCTTATCTGGACTTGGAGCCCCTGGTTCAGTTAATTGAGAGCGTGCAGTTTAGATAGTTGGGTCACGTAAGTATAGTACAGGGATATGGACATTCTAGAAGGGCCTTAGAAGCAAAACTGTCGAGATGTCCAAAATCAGAATTACGGTGTGGATATAATATCCGTGGATTCACTTACAGAAACGGATATCGGAGACGAAAAGAAAAGGCCAAAGTGAGAGACACTGGCGTTCTTTCTGGAAACCCTTCACGGTGAAGGAGAAGGAAGTAGTCAAGGCGGGTGTTTCTGAATTCAAAGCTGCTATCGCGTTTTAGCATTAGAAGTGGGTTCTGGGATGAATCTATAATAGATAATTCTCTCCTAGTTCAAAAAATTGCTTCGTAGGAGCTATTATCACCGGAGCACTCGTTAAAAACATCTCTTCGCGCTCTTCTTATTTTCTTATGTAATCGTGCCGATTTTCCATGTTCACTTTTAACGTAAGTACTCATTTTGAAGTTACTTGAGTATCAAAAACAATGACAAATTTGTCAGTGTGAGAAAACAGAAAATCGCGGGTAGTTCCAATTTGTATTTCGTCAACAGGGGACCGTGTAATAAGGACCAAATCGATCGATCAGGAAGTGCCAATATTATCGCTTTTTTTAGACGTAATTTTATAGAAAACGCTGCCAACTGTTCTTCAAACTTGATAATCTATACGAAACATTTTCCTAGAAAAGTTTACAGCTTTGAAGAAAATGACCAGAACTGTAAAACGAATTTCCTGAAGGGGTTTTCAGTTTTCCGCCAACTTCTTTAAAAGCAATCTTAACTGATATCTTTAAATTATTACGTTAGCCACTCGTATGAAAGGATAAAACGTTTTTTAAAATTTTCATTCAGGGAAATTATTTGAAGGAAGTTCTGGACAAGGAATTGGTTAGAGGGCCATTTCACTGGAACTAAATGGTTTTTGTTTTCATTTATTAATTTTTGTTAAAAAGTTTTCATATACTGTTTCCTTAATTTTGTTCATTAAGGTGAATTTCTGGGTCATCGCGCTTACCTTAAAAGTCATTTTATAAGTGATTAAATATCTTTCATTGTATGAACCAACTAACATTAAAAAACAAACCAAAGTTATGCATGATCATGCTGTGTGTAAAGGAACAGATTGGGTCAAGCCCAATTCAGTTAGTTCATGGGTACTTATGCTGTAGATCATGCTGTGTGTAAAGGAACAGATTGGGTCAAGCCCAATTCAGTTTGTTCATGGGTACTCATGCTGTAGATCATGCTGTGTGTAAAGGAACAGATTGGGTCAAGCCCAATTCAGTTAGTTCATGGGTACTCATGCTGTAGATCATGCTGTGGGTAATCAATCCATTGAACGTCTACCTGAACCCGTCTTCCTTTTTTTGATAAATTTTTAAATCCAGTGCTGATTAGACCATACTACATTCAGCGCCTCTGCTCCTTTTGCTGGAATTACTTCGGCTGAGGAGCACTCCTTTCATATCCATAACCAATCAAATCATAGATTTCCTAAAATTTTGCTTTATAATTATAGATAAGGTTTAAATTTTTCACCACAGGATTTAGATAATTATTATTCATCACTAAGTTTCAATTAAATGGTGTCTTAGATTAATTACTGCAATCAAACTTGTAAAAGAACAGTTGACTTTTCCGTATTTATTTCGCTGCATCCATTAGAATTGCAATAATTGCAGTGAGAGAAAGTCGGGTGAGTGCACACAATTTTGCATAAAAAATTTATTGCAAGAGGCAGTCGTAAAATTAGGGAGTAAAGGTTTGGTTTGATATAAAAAAAATAATCCTTTTTCTTCTCATTATTTAGTATTTAAACGTTGACTGGCCTGTCTTGTAGGTAGGGTTACGTATTGGTTGGCCTATAAGAGGGCATTACGTAGCGCCTGGCCGTTATTTAACTCTCCGGGGCTTTGCGATTGTTTTAGAAGACATAACGCATTTACATCATAGCTAGACAACCTCTTTTAACTAACACACGGAAATGTTCCCCAATTATATAACCCTATATAACTATGTCTTATTTTTTAAAAAATATTCGTTTTTTCCTCTCCCATCTAATTTAAAGAATATATCTGTTCACACACAGTTGGCCCAATTTCTGTTCCATTATTATTTACTAAGTTATTTACGTTATTAAATAGGCCATCTCATAGGCGATTAACATATTTATTACACGCACTTTGTAGTAGTAGCTCTTATCTTCGTTAATATTAATCGTATCATACAAATTGTGAAGAGTTAAATTTACTACAACTCTTATTCAATGTAATTTTTCGATTAGACTACTCCTAAGAGAGATGCTGACTCAAAAGCTACCTCAGAGAGCTCAGTATAAAAAGGTTAAGGCTCATGTCTAGGTTAATGTTATCCTTTTGTTAAAAATGTTTAAGGAACGAAATGAAGAGAGTTAAATTTACTACAATTTTTATTCTGTGTTTTGTCAGGACCACTTCTCAGGGAGGTATTGACTTAAAATCAAGTCACCATAGAAAGCGTTTCATTAAGAATGAAGGCTCATCTAAGTTCATATGAATCCTGTGATAATGCTTTTAAAGATCGAAGTCGAAGACAGAAAAATTTGCTGCAACTTTGTGTTCTGCATAGTTTTCAGGCAGAACAACTGCTAAAGAAGATATTAGTGAAAGACAAGGCTAGGAAGCGAGAAGCTCCTCATATTTTTGCTTTTTCCTTTCTTAATAATAAGCCTAAGAAGCAATTGTACATGAACAAAATTGTAGAGTATTAAATTGGTTACAATAAAGTTTCTATTAAATTTTTTGATATAACTTACTCCTTAAGGAGATACAAGTGACTACTTTCAAGGAGCTCACGAGGAACTCTATTCCTAGTCGTGGATTCCTAATATTATTTAATATCTGGGCAATTCAAGGTTTTCATCAAAAGGGCGTATCTTCATTAGGAAATTGGCACGCCTTTTTCATGTGTTTTCCAACCTATTTAATCCTTCTATCAGAATACTAGTGGATCTACTCGTTTAATGATTTACTGTGGTATCTCTTTTGGGCTTACTCTTATCGTAAAAACTAACATTAAATTTAATCCTTAACAATTTTGTTCATACTTAGTTGCAGGAAGCTCATTTCTGTGGGTTACTGGATCATCTACAATTTAGAGCTCCCCTTCTAAGTGCAATTGTATTGTACGATAGCTACATCTACCGCACCTATTTGGAAAAGTGTTTTTAAACTCAGCTTTATTCAGCTTAAAAATTGTTTCTGTTTTTCGGTTATTCACCTCTGAAGCTTCATTAACATAAATTTCTATCACTCTCTGTTTTATAGCCTATTAACAGCGCAATTATCGGCGTGAATAAAACTGTTTTTGTAACATCAATAATAAGCACATGATTTAGTGTAAAATCGCGCTGTCTTCCTTCAGTAGACCCATATTTTGACATGCAAATTTTAACACAACGTCCGCTTGAGTTCCCTTCCGGCAGTTAAAAGCACTGAAGTTTCAGAATTAAACTAAGTTATTTCTCTTTAATGAATTTTTATCCAGAATAAGTTTCATTTTGCTGTTAATTTGTATGCCAAAACACCAAAATGAAATTTATTCTGGTAGTTTGGATAAAATTTGTATTTAAGAGGAATAACTTGGTTTCACTAAGTTATTTTTAACCGACGTCGCTTAAACAGACGTTTATTAAAATTTCCAAAAAAAAGTCGAAATAGGGTCTGCTCAATCAAGTCAGCGTGACAGTGCAAACTGTATTATGTCCTTACTGTTTAAAATACGATAGATTCGGAGCCTTTTACTTTAACAACTACTGTGCGAGAAGGTTTGTTAAATGAAGAGAAAATGTACGTAATTAAAATTTCCTAATGTAAACATATTTTTTCTTTCATCTTCATCAAAATGTAATCTATAAAATTTGCTTTGTCTAGTTTGGGGGAGGAACGTACGGCCCCTTTGCCTTATTCTGTATTGGGAGCCAACAATTCCTTGCCCTCCCGACTAGGAGCTATCTTTGGAAGTGGAAAAAAAAGTCCAAACATCCTGATCCAGCTTTGATAACAGTTTTGTTGTGCAAATAGGTACTAACATTGTGTGGAGGAGGATTGCCTGTTCTGAGCTGTAGTTGAGTCAGAGAGAAGCTGAAAATTCTAATCTTCTATTAATTAAAGTCGCCGCCTTCTTGAAGGGATAACCTTTTTCTTATAAGTAAAGAAGGATATTTACCTACTTAAACGGAGTGTGGAGTGTACGCGTTCTAGATGCGTAGAGGTTGGATGTTATTTCGAAGCAATCAGCTCAAAATGAATATCGCATCACATTCACAGAGCTCCACATTGTTAAAACTATTTCTGTTCGGAATCTACAGCTGGTTGGCCCGATCTAATTTCATTATTCTGGTTTTCTCAAACTGTCGAAATAAATCTACTCTTTGTCGCAGGATTGATGGAAAAGAAGTAACTCGGTATTTGATGAAAGTCAAGTCTTATTAAATGTTTTTTTCTCAAAAATGGTTGACAGATTTTTGCTCAACTTGGCATACTTATTGATCTACATTTTTCATATAAAATACTTCATTTATTTACTTGTGCTAAAGGGTGTCGTACTTCCATACAGAGGAGTCTGAATTTACTTACATGTTTACAAATCAAAATTTCACAAACCGCAATTCATTCAAAAAGTAAGAATATAACAATTGTTTAAAATTACTTGAAAAAAAAAAAAATTAGATTTGTTACTAACAAGAGTAATATTGGGCGCTAATGGCCACAGACATCGATGCGCCGGCAAACAAAAAAAAAAACAAGAGTAATAGATTGTAATCTTTCAAATTATGTTAACATAAAATATCTCAGTTTGAATGGGAAATTTGTAATATTTGAAATATTTTTTTAGGAAAATACGTTTTAAGGCAGCTCTGGGATGAGATAGAGGTAAGACCCTCTGAAGTGACCTTTGAAGTGGCGTAATGAACGGTTTTACAAATTACTTAATTAATATTAGTAAGAATTGAATCTAATTTTGAATTTGGGAATCAGTAGAATATTTGCCACTCACACTGTACTCAGTAGAATATTTGCCTCTCACCAATAAATACCGTGACTAGCGAACATAGAGGTAGTCATCCAAATGATATTTTTCTGCAAGGCACCCAATTTATCGCGATTTACTTTTAATTCAAAAACAAAAACTGCAATCATTTCTCATCATTTGTGTAGGTTCCCGCAGGATCCATCCACATTTTATAGTGGCTAATATTAATTCTCGAATAAAAAAAAAATGTAAAGGAACATATGTACCTTTGTAGAAATACTTGGTACAGTCCATTTTTTAGTCTTTGGCCAAAATTTATTTTAGGGGTGCTAAAAGGACTAAAAACAAACTAGCGCTTCAGAGCTCTTCAAACTCTTTAAATAATCACATTTTAGATCATATACGTAGTTTTAATATTAATTTCATGATTAAAATGTTCTAAACCAATTTGTAGCTAATTAAATTTGCTGCAGCTTGTGTTTAATCAGTAAACTAAACACACATGAGAAAATTCGTGAACGTTTAGTACCATTAAACGCTTAAACATATACTAAAATTGTTTACTACTCTGGGATTTTAAATAAAAACCCTGAACAAAACGCTAGAAGTTTTTTGTGTGCCAGTTTTTATATCTTGGCCAGTACAGTACCGTTTCAGAAACTCCTGCATCTTTTCATAGAACACAATGAGATGGTTCCTTTACCTGGCGATAAAGAAAGGTACAGGCAGATGTTTCGGACACTGCTAGAACAAGATCCAAACCAGCAATCTTAACTGTAAAAATCATCTACAGCATTCATAGATAGCAAAAATTCCAGTTCTTTCCCTTTAGTTCATTCGCATTTTCATAATTGGATTAATATTAATCAAGATATAAGCTAAAGGTTAACTAAAGAGTTCTCTGAAGCTTAAGTCCTTACTGTCTCCCCAGGTGCATCCTGATAAAAATTGCAATCAGTATATATTGCAGTAAATTAATTTCTCTGCAATTTTGACCCTGTACGTTTTTAACCTTAAGATTTATATTAACCAAAATTTCAGAGAAATAATGGGATTCCCTTTTTAATTTCGTTTGCCCTCTAAAACATTACTTAGTATTATCTAGTATTAGAAGATTTAACCAGTTGTTAGAGGATTCGAAGGAAATGAAACCTTATTAAGTCCGAATTACTGCGTAGCACCCGGAAATCTGTGCCTTTTTGCCAGCGAACAATCCTTTTCCTTTTGGTAATTCCCAGATGATGTGGAAGCCGAAATCACTTTTGGACTTCAAAATAATTTAAAATATTCCAATACGTTATTTCTTAGAGGAAACATTCATTTTACAATCTTTTTTTACTAAACATTACATCCGTTAAACCTCGTAAGATGAAGTCTAGCAACTGTAAAGATTCGTTTTTTTTATGTTGTCACCATCACCACGACAGCTGAAACAATTCCCTCTAAACTTGGTATTGGCGTTGCATGTAATTAATTCTAACTTTATTTTAAACATTTTTCTGTATAATACATTTTATGTGCCGTACTGTTAGTAAGATCGAAAATTGAAAATTGCCTATACGATAAAAGTAGTTTCATTATACTTTTTTCGAATTTCGGATTACCGTCAAAAATATACATGTTTTGAAATCACTGAAACCGAAAAAGCGGTTTTAACAACATTTTCACAAAAGTGTTCAGCACAACTCAAAAGTGGTGAATCAAAGATAGTTAAAATTTGTTATTTGATTCAGGGGCCACCATGAATAAGTGTTTGCTCTTTAGGTAGAAGTATTAATTTTATAACTTATTTGAAACTTTTTCCTAGAAAATGTGATTAATGGGAGTTACGGTAGAGGGTGGTAATTTTAGAGGAAAATTGATTTTAGAACAGTTTAAAGGATGTGTGAACCCTTCTCACGTGCCATTTCGGAGAATTGTCCGGTACTACCTCCTATTTAATGTTAGTAAGAATTCAGTATGTTGCTAAAATGTGGAGTGTATTGGACCGGAAGTAAACATCTCTCTTGGTTTTATTTCAAAACCATCTCTAATTCAGATAGGAGACCTATCGATTCTGTTAGTGTTCCCAAACATCACGCTGCCTCAAAACTCCATTAATTATATATTGAATCGAAATAACATTTGGTAAACAAATCTGGTAAACGACACATAGTTATCTCTTAGTCAAGTTCTAATGTTGAACATTTTTTCCAGGATCAGAATTGATCAAACATATTTTAAAGTTATTAGTAATATAAAGTTATTCAATTTGGGTAAAGATTATTATTTTTTAAACCATAAACTATACTGTTTTGAAGTTCCACTGCCTTCTCTCAATAAAATACACTATAACAAAGTTTCCTACAGATAGATTCAACTACAAGTTGAATTTGTGATGTGTACACCGAGTTTAGATAAAATGATAGAAAGATATTCGGTAAAACTAGAAAATTTTAAAATTCTGTTCAAGAAGTGTTACTTTCGATTGAAGAATTTTGTTTAAAGATGAAATTTTAGCCCTTTTAATGTGTCTGATAGGACAACACATTGTGCAAACAAGTGCATTATCGAGAGATGATGCCAACCGTGTTCCACTTCATCCAAAATTTGACACCAGTTTTTTAGAAAAAGAAATTTCTGGAAAAACCAATAAGATTAAGGGTAAGTGGAATGGTGTGTGTTCTCATGCTTCATTTTGGCTTTAAATGATAGGCTGTATGGATGTGTTTTAAAGAGTGTTCCACGCTACAGCCAGTGCAGACAGCCTGCTATCACTGTGCTAGAATATTGTATAATATGTTTGAAGAGTAATAAGTGGGTTGTATGTCCGTGTGTGTGTAGAGTGGGAGTGTGGAGGAGGGTGTAGTAGTGGGGGTGTAGTTCCCGCCATGGCGGGAGGTTGACGCTTCTAGGAAGTGTACACAAACACAAAAGAGTAACATACCAACCGAGCGGTTTGTGTTCGCCTTATATTCCACCTCAAACACTCCTTGGGACCATCAACGCACACTCAATTCCGACACACAATAACTCAAAACATCCAGTGCCCCCACCCTGGTTACAAAAATCTACATCTTCCTACAGTCCATGTCTACTTCCCAATTCAGCTTCAAATGCACTCCTGTAGTACTCTTGAGTCAAAGTTTTAAAGAATACAGTACAATTAATTAATTAGAATTAATATTAATTGAGAATAGAAAATATTTTACCCGATAAGAAAAATATCTGGTGCCAACGTACACGACTTATCTGATAGGCAATTTACGTTATTCAATTTTCTTGGAAGCCACTACTTTTTGCTAAAAAGATAGTTGATTTCAATTATATGCACTTTAACTGCATTAAAATACCATTAGAGGAAGCCTGAATCACAGCTCTTCCAGATTCTTATTGAAATCGCAACTCCTGAAAACAGTTTCAAATCATAATTTGTTATCATGAACCTATAAACTTATATTTCATTGTAAGGCTTATAAATTCCATTTTTAATAATTAAACAGTCTTACTCTGAAAAAGGTGAGAGAGCATTTTATTCTGTAAGTTCTAACCTCGCAGTGGTTCTCCAGAGATAGAGCAAGTCCATTGGGGATAGTTTGAGCGAAAATGGTGAATAAGAAATAATTTCAGTAGCCTCTTCATAGTTAAATTTACAATTTATAGCAATTAGTTATTTTGATTTGCAGCTGTTCGCAGGACTTATTTATTGCAGTTGAAACACTTTATCGGAACGAATAATTCTTTTTAAAATATATCAAAACAAGAAGTTTTGTATTCTAGTCTAGTTAGGACTTGATAACTCATAGACTCTATTTGCCAAACGGAGATGAATGGTACGGAGATGTATCAGGTTAGAGGAGAATGATCCAACTGTAGGTTATACTTTGTTGCGGGTTACAATAAGGTGACTATGATGGCGGTCATAGTTGCTGCCTTCTTCATTCATTTTTGGTAATGTGATTATATGTTTGGTTCGTTTTTTAATCAATTAAGGTAAGGTCTTTGACTAAGTGTGTACGATGCCCAACGTGGCGCACCCAAGGATGGTGTTAGAGCTTCAACTTCCCTCCCCCCGAAAATATTTGGAAAAGAAAGCTTTCCATTAATTTGCTGCCAAAAATATACTTATATACGCATTATTTAGGAAATGCCAGCTCTGGGACTAGTTTAAGTGGCTTAGCCCTCCTGCATCGGTGCAGAACATGAATTCCATTTGTTGTCGGCATTCATAATTCTATAATCTAAACATTGGACGCAAGTATGGATTAGATTTCGTAGGGCCAGTAAACAAGTGTCCCGCAACTCAGGATTAGTTGTGGCTTCCACAAGAGCACCTCTTCCATCCTCTTGGTGAATTAGACTAGTTTAGTGCCGATTCAGATCGTATGACTCAAGGAAAGCCTGCTGGCTAAAAGTTAATGCTTTTGTTTGCTCAGTGTACAGTGGCTTGTCGGTAGCCCTGCCTTACTTTCCAGAATACCCGAATTCCTGGACAGAATTTACCAATGCTCATCAAAATGTCCAGGCAGCCTTGCCCTGCCTGTGTAAATGTAATAACATGTATTGTATCTAGCTCTGTCTGAATGACTACGTTCTGGTCAGAATTTATTTTAATTGAAAACTGCAACAGAACTTTCTATGAGTTAGTTAAAATTAATTTGCTACCAAACACCTTTATGAAAATTTAATTGCACAAAAAAAACAACATTGAATTTTTTTGAACTTGGTATATTAACCAAATGAATGGTAGCGATCAATAACACTTTCGTTTTGAATTTTATTTATTTTTTTATAAAAATTGAATTTAGAGGCTATCTGGAGGGTACCCTGGGCATCACAGCTACTCTGAGGTAAGTGGCGATCTTGAAGAAAATCGTTTGACTTGATGTATTTCCTTTTCTTGAAGGATTATTTTCTTTATTTTCCTTATTACCTCTTTGATAAAGATGTTTTCTTGAGATGTTCTGGGACGTCACGTTTCTTTCAAAACTCATTTTATTTTAGAGAACCTACTTTGAAGTTATTTACATTTAATGCAAACTTGAAGTTTTAAGGGAACTGTTCTTAAATAAGGTTCAGTTTTCACACCAGATTTTGCTTTATAAATATACAGTTTAAAATTATTCACTTATTATTATTATTATTATTATTATTATTATTATTATTATTATTATTATTATTAAGAATAGCTCTTGGTGGGGGACGAGATTCAAGGTCACACTGCGCTGAGTGAAGGCCGGAAATCTACGGACTTCCTTATGGGCAGAGTACCGTTACAATCCGCCTGTTCAAATATCTCAAATATTTCTCTTAAATTCTCCTGTAAATTATTAAACTAGAATTGGTTTTATCCGATATATGGATAGTAGACAATTCTGTTGTAGAAACACCAGAATGATCTCTCTTTTTTATTCTTGCATTAATTAAAGTTTTCCTTTTCCTTTCACCCTAGAAGTCGAGGAATTATTGCAATCGTGTCGGAACAAATTTTCTCTGGAATTCCATGTGTATGTGATTAACGAAAGAGTATTTTCAAAAACGAATAGTGGTAGCAAGCTGAAATTTTGTACATATTTGGTCTAGTTTTGTTATAGTTTCGGTTTTTGATGATCCATTAGTAGGAAGCGCGACTTTTTTTGGCGCGATATTTATTTTTGTGCCCGATTTTTTTTTAAAATGAAAATTACGGAACTTTGATTAGAAAAACCGAAGCAATAGGTGCTCCGGAAGTCTTAGGCTTATTTAACTCAAATCCAGACTGTGCATTCCACAAAATGCGATTTATCACCTACTGCTCCATCTAGTTTATGAAAGGCAACTGAATGAAATGCGTGAAAGTTGTCACAGGAATAAAATTGATTTCTTTTGTGAGGTTTACATACAGAACTGACCGTTCGGCTCTCAGTAGAGGAGGTGTTACACTCCAGCAGATTTCTTCAAATTTTGTTTAAGAAGTGGGTTTATATGTGCCGGTAGGTCCCCACCTACCCCTTAGACCCCTTAGATACCTATTAAATCCTGTATAAATGCCGTTTTTCCCAATTCTATCGGATCTGTGTTGTAAAAAGTTGAGGAAATGCTCCAGATTATTAAGAACATTTGGGAAATTTATCTTTCATAAAAAAAAAAATTAACTTAGTTGGGTGTTTTTCAACTCTATGCTTTTTCGTGCAGGTTATGACGATCAATCGTTATCCTGTGCTAACATAGTAAACTTACAACTTGCAAATTTGATGGCTGTTTAATAGCCTAGCTTTGTTTTTATTAAAATTTGTGTAGTCTTACCATGGCGACACTTCGACTGTAACATCTTGAGGACAACTCTGAATAGCAGACACATCAATATAATTGTCAAATTGCTGAGAGAATTTCAATGGAAAACTGGATTTGGAAATTCTCCTGAAAGCTTCCTTTAAGACATCCTTCAGCGTTAATTTTCGTCCTTTTCCTTACAATTTAAATTAGTTAAGCAGGTTAGGCATTCATCTGTTAAATTTTCGATGTTAGTTAAAGCCATGATTTTAGCCATACACAAATACTGCAAATAGCTCCATAAGAATTGCTAATTGCTTACCTAACTCTTGACCGCACACTTTCCCATGTGACCGCGTGAGTCCCCAGGGGCGTCTCACTTGTCCCAAGGCTTCCGAAACGTAATTTCAGAGAAGTGGCCGAAACTTTCAAAATTGAAGAAAACTGCTGATTTTAACATTCTCTTACTTTCGTTATGAGGAAGTACATATATTGCAGTCTTCAGTGTTTTGCCTCTAACCGCTCAGCAACCCTGGTGCCTCAATCTTCAGTCTTCTGCTATTTTCATACATACAACAGAAACACACGAGGGCTTGCTATTTTTATTTTAAATCTTTTTCCAGGAAAGTTGATTTTGGGGAGTTCTTGGAGGCGCCATGTTAATCTTTCTAGAAAGTGCCTGTTGGAACAAGTTGCTGCTCAACGGCCTATATTATATGTAACACTAAGAGAATCGCCGGAATGCCAAATTCGAGGAAATTCGGCTAACCGGATGAGTGATTTGATTCTGTTTTGTTTGGTTGGGGAAGGGGTTGAATTTTCTCAAAAACAACTCCTAACGCTTTGAATTAAACTAATGATGGTGATGTTTCCGTTATGTCTGAGACAATGGTCAGAGGTAGTATCCTCTTTGACAAATCGCTTTATGATGGCACATTCTTTCCAACGCCATTTTCCTTGTAAAGTAGTGTCTGGCTGTCATTCGAATAGCATTGAGTTATTTGAGGATAATATATATGAGGTCAATACTTACAATTAGCTCTCCGAGGCAAGTAGATGTATAGATCTTTCTTCTGCCTTTGTTTAACGTTAAGTGTGGAAATGATTTCTTCTTGCTAGGAGTCATTCAAGATTATACTGTTTTGCGTCATGTTTATGTCGCCATTTTATTCCGCTGTTATTATTTTGAAGTTGTTGAGAATACTATAAGATAACGCCACATCATGATTACCGATCAAAAACTACATATTTTATCCCAAGTCTGAGGCGACGGTTTCCGTTCTTTTTTAAGAAAACCATCCATGGTTGATGGTTGGGTGAAATGACTTTTTCTCAAATTGCCCTGTTGCACCAACCAGAAGGAATGCCGTTTGCCCGCCGTCTATCCGTTGGATATTTGTCCAGGATTTCGTCATTTAATCTACGGCTCACTACATACCAGTAAGTTTTTGCCAGCTAGTATGCACTTATCCATTCTTTTGGGACTTACTGAGGGCATATGACGTAGGTTTGGGCTGTCAGTGAAAGTATTGTTTTTAGTTGTGAGGCTGGGATACCCAAGACCTCAGGAGAAATGGCTACTCCTTTTAACGAGATAGTGACTCATTACGTACAGTCAAATTCAGTATTAGTGGAAAAGTTGGCAAGTAAAATGTAGTACAGGAATTGCAGGAAGTCGAACGAGTCGTCAGCCCAGATATTTGTTATTTCCTGACCAAAGAAACTGTTAACCTTCCGCATTGAGATACTTCCTCACTATACCTGGAAGAGCCGTCCACACTCTCAGTGAGCATTTCCGGTACTACTTCCTGTCTTTGTAGTTTGCGAAATTATTTAAATAAAACAGTTATTTCCGGTTGGTCGAATAAGCTGCTAACAAAAATCCTCAGTGAGTATAAACAGAAGGCTTTCCGAGATATAGTGTAGGAAATACCTCAATGCGGAAGTTAAAAAGTTCCCATTCTAGAATTGAAACCGAACTGATAATGTTCTTTTCATCAGCCTAGTTGCAAACACTTTAAACTTCCGCTTCTTTAATTTCTCAGTTAATGTTGAAAGAGAAGTGCAGCTAACTGTGCGATATTTTAATACCTAGGTGCAAAAAAAATGAATAAATAATTTCTCGCCTAATTATGTAACCATGAAGGAACTGATAGCAGGCAGTTGGTTTCGTGACGCCGTGTTGTGACGGCGGTGGGGAGTTCGACCTCGCGATAGTTCAAGGGTTCCTCCAATACCGGCTTTTGTATTTCCTATAGAATTCTTTTTATTTCTGTATACCTTTCTAGCTTTGTTTTGGATTAGCATTTTTTTGTGCACTCTTATGGTGTGTTTGCCTCAAAAACAAGATTGTAGAGGATGACATTTCCTACAGTTAATATTCCAATTTTAGCCAGGACTGGGGTATGCTATCAACCAAAAAGTCAAAATCAAACTATAAACTGAAAAATATTAAAAATAAACAAAAAAAATACATTTTCCTCTTTATTTTATTAATCCTTCGATAAAATTTTGTTGAAAGTAAATTTTATATAATTTACGATCTAATGAGTGATTAGCCAAGACTATTCTTACGGAAGGTAAGGAACAGAACTAGCTTTCCGGTCCTTGTCGTGGTTAATTTTAATGCTTAGATTGATTACAAGTTATAGAACGTAAATTATAGAAAAAGTAATTATCTGCCATTTTGTTCCTGACAAATATTATCGTAGGATTATTATTTTTTATTTATTTAAGGCGCGTCAACATTTAAGGTGATTGGCGCCCGGAGCTTTTGCCTCTGCAGGATTATTAGCAAGAAGAATTTGCGTTAAAATACGTATTTTATAAAAAGTTCTCTTAAGCTATTCTGGTTATGCCGTGATTGTCTCTATTAAAATAAGACCTCAGCAAAAAGGCGTAGAACATAAGTTGTAGGAAATCTAATTCTTTAAAAAAATTATTTTAAAAAGTGTTCTCCTTAGGAGTGGGTCTAGGCCAAATTACTGAAAATTGTGAATTTAACTCTCTTTAGTTACTTACATATTTATTTTTATTAAAAGATAATTATTGAGCTAGATATGAGCTAGAAATAAGCTGAACTATACCAGGAGTTATATAAAATTTAAGAAGGAAATACTGTAGTTTATTAAGTGTGCTGTTGGTGGAGTAGTGGAGAATAACAAGGAACGGTGGACGTGAAATAGTTTGGAAGAGGATATGGCAGTCGGCGCGGTGGGGGTCGCCCAAGGACACTCTCCAACCGGAAGCCTGCGTGCCTTCTTTTCCTATCGTTTAGAATTTAGCTCCGTTAGTTTATTTCCTAATAATGTATCCTTAATTACGTATAGACATATATGTATATTTTTAATTATTATTTATGACGATGGATTTTAATTTTTTTATTTCTAACAAGAATTGTTTCGAACCTCTCTAAGGTTCTTCGAAATTGATATCAGTCTCTTGTTTACGAAAAACGTTTTTAGCTATTGGTCTGTATGTAAGTGTTAATAGAAATCTCAAAAACAAATAGTCTTAGCTCAAAATTAGAAAGTTTTGGAAATTTTTGTCGCTTCCGATTCTAAGGCATTAGATGCAATCTATCAACCTGATTTGCTTCTTTACTGAGGATATTTTTCAGTATCTCTTAATTTGAGATACTCACTCCACAGGTACAAACTTGTGATACTAACTCCACAGATAGTAACTTTGAGATATCGTAATAACTCCTGCAGTTTCTGTTTCAGACATTTTTGTTGTGGAGTTCTTGGGAATAAGCGCGTTCCGTTTTAGTTTGGTAAAAGCGCAAGTGATTATAAGTCCAAGAGCGGGTCAGAAGGCCCCTTCTCTACCTGTTGAGGACCCTGCCATAAATCTTAGCCAGATTTTAACTACAATCCCATCCCCATTTTAATGTGGGAATTTCTTTTGCTAATTTGTAATAACTGCAGTTAGTAGAAAAATGCGTTGTTGTAAATTTTGGAATATAAGTTGTTGCGCTATTTGGTTCGCAGTCCCTTTGAATAGGAATAAATGTTCTAAGAGCGGGTGTATCAGCAGAAGAAGAAAAGGTACAGAAAGACCGAATTGGTATTCCATTTTGGGACTACTGTCGCTTCAGATGCTGCGCTTTGAATGAATTCCGACGAGCTATTTTTTTTAAGTGATTTTTCACTTTCCACTTCAATGTCCCGACCATTTCCTCACCTTGAATGCGATGCAAGTGAATAATCAGGGTGTTTTCATGATGGCTTGTGTACACATCGGTGTCATTCTGAACAGGTATTCGTCTTCTTACGCGCGGAAGGATCTAGCGATAAGAGTCACTTCCGCCGAGAAATGTTCGGATTGGACAACACTGTCCAACTTTCTTCTGTGCTATTTTGGAGCCAGAGATAAGTTTGATGTGAAATGCTGGTGACCGCTCAGTTCTGCTCTAACCCGCGTGTAAAGGTCCTTGAAAGGATAGGGAAAGGCTCGTATCTAAAATCAAAACGCTACGTTCAAAAGCAACCTGGTATGAAAAGGGTCCAAAAAACTTTGCTCTGGGAATATTGATTTGTAACCTGTGACGTCCCGCTTTTCTAAACAAAATCCTCTATAATAGTAACTAATTAATACGTTATTTACTAAAAAGGTACCAACAAGAACAATTCCGTATACGCCCAATTTGTTCAACGTTTCTCTCGAAATAAACTAAATCTCGTCGTTGCGAAAAAAATCACACTTATAAACGAGGAGATGCTCGTTTTTTAAAGAAAATTTTTAAATTTTATCTTCATTAATATGGAAAGAGGAAAAAATTTGCCAATGTTGGGTGTTCCTCAACATTAATTACACTATTTTCGTGCAGTTTTTGGCGATCAACCTCTGCTACAACAGTCCTACCGGACAGTTCCAATATTGATATTAATAAATTTGTTTGCCCTTAAAGAAGGTTTTATTACGTAAATTCACGTAAAAAGAAAGTGGTGTGAGGTGTAAGATGAAAGGTTTTTACTTCATCCTACTTCTGTGTTTTTATTAGAGGGAATATAATATATTATGTTTTGAGAAATTGAGATTGGGAAAAAGCAAATGTTCGTGGAGTGTATTTGTGAGAAATCGCAGTGCCTAAAATTTAGTACTTTCACTTCTACTGTTATAGATTTCTGCCGGAATCCGTCTAACAGAAGTGTAAAAACTAAATATTTAATTATTTTTAGCAAAAATTCGATGGTTTGAGGCAAATTATTTGGGAAATCGCACCGAAAACAGTTTCTTCTGTTTTCCTTCTGTGGTTTTTCTTATTTAGAGGATTCTCCTCATGACGTGTACCTCCGTTGATAACACATTTCGAAAACCTAAAACGTTTGCAGTACTTACTGTTACCACGAGCTAGATGAAGTTCGCTGGTATAAACAACAGCCAATGATCCTTTAATTTAATGCATAGCAATTCATTCACTAAATCTTATTAGGGTCAAGAGCAGAGCTTACAAAAATCCTATCTGTTAACTCCAGGAATGCTAAAGACACTATTGTATTTCCTAATAACTGTAAAACTAAGCAGAAAGTACGGTTAGCTGAGACGAGATTGCAAACTATACGTAAGGTCACTTCTGTACAGTACAGTCAGAGCAAAGAAAATATATTGACTCCTTCAGCGTTAATTATCTAGCTACTGTATTCGGACTTTACTCTGCTTCGATAATCCATTTTGTATTTTTACTGGCAATGCCCGTTCGGAGATCACTTAAAAACGAAAAAGTGGTTTTTACAAAATAGTCCGTTTATATGTGTGTGTGTCCACTATAAACCAAAAAACGGCAAATACAGGACTGGCAAGTTTATATGATATTCGCCATTGGTACAAAGAAGAATTAGATGTTTTTAAGGGGACGTTTTTCTTGTCTTCTTTTCAACGACTTGCATTAAAGTTATTAGCTATACGCTTGATCACTTTTACTTACATTTTTGTAATAAGTAAGAGTAGTTTAGTTGAGGATTTAGCGCGGAATCAACTTTTACCACGCTGGTCCTAACTAACTCTTCAGCCAAGAAGAAGGGCTTTTCTCGTAACGGTCGCCAGGTCTTCATTGTTTGGAGCTATGTTATTTCTCCCAAGAGGCCCTGGTAGTGAGAATCCAGTATTTAAAATTCAGTATTTAAAGCAAGTTTATCCTTTAAATAGAAATCCACTTGTGCTAGTGACTTCCTTCCGGGAATTAGACGCGATTGGGGCAGACTGCTGACGAGCAATAGATTGTAGATGTTCTGCCATGTTGGCTGTGACGTAGAGTGCCCCTTGGTGCACTGTGAGGAAATGCAGATAACCCTCACGCCTTGAATGTTTAATTGCTTCAGCTCTGTTTGTTTACACGATAATTACATCAAACTGTCGAGCGATACCATCATAATTAGGCTGCATTAAATGAATGATTTGTCTCGTCGGATGTTAATAACTTCTTCCTTGACAATTTGCTGAAATATTTTGCACGTCTGTATTCAAGCTATATCTCTGTCTCATCTTTAATATTTGTTCTGAAGTTGTTTAAAAGTATTATTTATTTCTTACAAAAACAAATAGCATTTTAAGTTTAATAAAAATTAGTAGAGCCATTTGTAGAAAGTGGAAAGCTGAGAAAGCAGTTTTTCCGCTTTACTAGTGGAGATTCTAGCAGAGCTTTAGTGATATTGTTCTGGTGTGGCACTTAACTGGGTGTCTGGTTCCTACTTTGCTCAGAAACAAAAACTACTTTCTTGTTCATACAAAACGATAGGCCTATATAGTGTCTGCAGAAGTTAAAATGAAAATAATTGGAACCATTTTTGGGGCGTCCCCTCATTGCAGCTTTCGAAGATCAACTTCCTGTAACGGATTTTGCCTGAAGTGTAGAAGTCTTCGCCTCGTAACTGGAGGTACAGTTGCTTTTTGTGGTATTCGCACACTCCTTACTTACAAAGCGTGCGCCATGTTTCTTTCTTTAAGAGACATCAGAGCAAGTATTCCAATAGTAACTTAATTTCATAAATTAGAAACGATCGCAATCATTCCTCTAGAAGAGAAGGTATAAAAGTGATGGATATTATTTGTATGTGTACTGGTATGTAGGATGTGAAGTTTAAAGGACTTAATAATCATATGGTCTGGACTAAACAACCGCTTCTCAAAGCTGACAGTTCAATGGTCGTCATAAATTGTCGTAATTTATCTGCTAAGAATTAATAGTGATAGAGGCCTGATTAATTTGGAGACCCAGTGCACTAGGCACGCGAATGGCGAGAGAATATCTGGGCTTGCATCAAGCAGTTGGGGCTTTACTCCGATAGACCTCACGTCGATCCCAGCACCTATCGGGACATGCAAAATGACAAGTCTATAAGGCCGTTCCTGACTACTTACGTGGCCGTAGACTTTCGTCATCAGAGGCTGGCTAGCTGCGGGTAGACTTTTTTTGCAGCATTATTCCAGCAATAAGTAGTTCCTCGCTCAGCTATAAACCTGACGTGATAGGGACAGCTGTTTCACTAAAATGTTGTAGCGAAGGTGGTATGTCTGGCTGTTGCCAGAGAGTCGAGAAGTCCGCTAGTACACGTAAAAGGCAAGAACCAGTTCTTGAGATTGTATGATTGACTATTTAACCGTACATTCCAAAATTACAGATATAATCTGTCCGAACAAGAGGTTATGTCGCAATGGACTTGCAATATCCCACACATTCGAGAAGACATGCAATACAAGGCTCTGGGATTGGAATTTTGCGGTATCTGCAGCTTAAGAGCATCCAAGTTGCACCAACATTTTATTAAAATTCTAGGTTTGAGACGTAAGAAAGTGGTGTTAGTTTTCTCACTGTATCTTTAAGGTTCTTTCTCAGAAATGACTAATCAATGTTTAACTAATTGCAGACATATAAACTTTACAGGTAAGGTTATTCTTATGAAGTAAGGTTATATTATGTTTATTGTGCGCGTGAAGGAACGCTGTTAAACGTTGTGAGCAGCGAGATGGTTCATGACTAAAGGTGTTGCAATGTTCTAGTGTGGCTCTGGTTACGTCATCCGGAAATAACAATAATGCCGCAAATAGTGGGGGAAACTCGGTTCTTCTAAGTAGTTATCTTCTAGAAGAGGAAATAAGCAATGCTGTATTTTAATGTTTTCGTATCTGAAAATATTATTTTAGAGTTGCGCATTGCTCTATGTGGGTATGTAATAGGAACAATACAAAACTATTTGGAAATTGTTCTCTTATTCTTATCGCTTCCAATCCTACTATTGTACATAAAGTTCAGAGACTTGCCAAAATGGAAAGTAGGTTATTTGTGAGGTTACAGTTAGCCCGTATTAAACATGATTCTGCATAGATCCTAGAATATATCTAATTATGACAAACACTTCCGCTTTTTCTACCTTCCTGTCGCCGTTTTATCACCACTTATTGCAATTCTTATATAATACTAATTGACCTAGTTCCCTTACAACATGGAATTCTTTGTTATCTTACCGTAATTTTTTGTTATTAAATTTCCTTGGAACATATAATTTATATTAAAATATTAATGGACTTCGATCGTCGTTTTTAAAGTAATAGAGTTTTTTTATTTTAATTTCAAAAAGCTGAATTATTATTATTTTACGAGTAGATTAAAAAAAGGTTTGTCCTTTAATTTTTGTAAATTTCTAATGCAAAAAGAAGACTTTTTCTACCACGTGGATGTATTTTTTCCGGGAAAAGTAATTTTGGGGCACATTGGGGAGGGTTGGGAGAATTTTTTGCTCTAAAGTGTGTAGAAGTTAAAGGAATTGCATTTTTTTGCAAATTGGTTGACCAGAAAGTGCCACTTCACTGCAAAACGTTTGCACTTTTTAGGATTTTTTTAAATCGAAAATGGTTGCAATAATGAAGTCAACAGTCTTTTCAGTCTTAAACTGAAATCTTCTAAACTTACTTAAATTTCATAGGAGAAAGTCGTGAGTTAAGTTTAGATTTTTCTCTGTATTAGTGATGGAAGGCAGATTGCGAGAAGTTCTAAATATGGAGCCACACTCCACAGTTATCTATTGATATATGTATCAATATATGTATTTCTGTTTATATGTATTTTGGATTCAGTCTCAAGTATACGAAGAGATAACGGTATTTGGATTCGATTTACTTCCGCTGTATGTCTCGGCATCAAGGACACTCTGGCTACAATATTTCATTACAACACCCAATAGATTCTTGTTATTCCATTTTTTCTTTCTCCTGCTAAGAGGAAGTGTTGCAAAAATGTCAAAGTTTGACCGGTATAAGGAAATTCGTCTTTAAATACTTTGTAACGCTTTGGATTTAACATCGCTTTCATGGTTAAACTTCAGATAAAAATCAAAGACTTCTCCAACAGTTTACATTAAATATGGCAGCTAGACTAATTTTAGTCAGAATTAAAGGTGATTTGAGGATCTTTCTGAAGCTTGATGCAAGCTTAAATAAATACATTTTTTAGCAAATATCTTGATTAATATTATTCTTATACATAAATTGACAGACACAATTGTAAAGAATTAAATTTATTACAGTTTACTTTCAAGGGTAGAGATTAAGTTAATGGTTAGTCCAAGTCACCTGGAAGCCAGCTGCCCTTAGATTTTTTTCTCCCTAAGAGCTTCTGTCACCTTCGGTCTGATGATTGTAACGGGACGACACTGTCTAGAGGTGGGCAGTGAACTGAGGTAGATCCGGGTGTCAAAGACCTAGATTTTAATTCCTCTTCAAATGAAAAAAACAAATCGTGTTGTGAAATACCTTTCAAAAATTGATTGCTGCTATTACAATAGACCAGCTGAGAGATTATTGCGTTGGATTTTCAATCCGAAATCTTGGGTTTAAATCCAATTGCCTGCTCTTAAATTTTCATTTCCGAGTCCTTGAATAATAGAACACTTTCTGGAGCCCTACAATGCAGTGAAAAATACTTCGTGTCCCAGTCACCTCAGTAACGCGCCTTAAATTATTTTTTTTTTAAATACTGTCTTTAGCTGTAAACAAGTATTTTTATGTAATTTAATTATTTCTTTATTTAATATATTTTTTGTCTGCATTGTGATAAAAGTTGGAAACGGTAGAGGAGGTATCCTACTTCCTAACTGGCATGGCATTCGGCCAAACCTCATATACGAAAATATCTTGTCTGAGCGGTGTTTCCTGATCGTCAGACCCAGACATATTTCTCTTCCCTGTTTTTAAACTTATAATGTACTGACGACAGTAGAGATCCCGCCGATTTGTGGGCATTCCACCAAACATGGTATTGTTGTTCGGAAGCGTTTAGTTTGGTCTGAATATAGGCGAGAAATGGACTTCCTCATACTCCTAATTTTAAATTCTTATTATAAATTATATAAATGTTTTGGGAACAATCAGCCGACTTTCTCATACTGCAATTGTTGTGTAACTTATTACCAAATTTTCTAACACTGAATTTTACTGAACGAATGGCATCTGGTTGGGCTCTAAATAAAATGCAAATCCGAGAAGCAAAATCGTTTGTTTTTATCATTTTGACAGCACTAGTTTGTCTGCAAGGGAGAACTGATTAACGACGAAAATTATCTTATAGATAAAATGTTACAAAAATAATGAATTCGTAGGTGGGTAAAAAAATGGAAGTTCAAAATATCGAGATAAAACTGAATAATCGTTTCAGCAGTAAAGTCAAGGGTGAGAAATAAGCGCAGAGTCAAGACAGATTAAGTTGAGATTTTTATTATTGAGATATTCTGATTCCACACACATAGTTTAAACCTTGCGTTTTATTTTACTTCTCTTGGAACCTGAAAACTTGTATTTCGGCCGCACCAAAGTGTGCAATAATTACTAGTAAAATATTTCAAACCCTTTAAATGATGGAGCGTTAAGTCTGAGACCGACAGAGCTCCTTGTGTGCTTTTGGGTGTATGATCGCTCAAACTAGATCCAATAGCATAATCACTTTGAACATCATTTTTGGATTAGTGTGTTATTGTGTTTTGGGAGAGCATGAACGAGATCAAACTTGCCACTAGAAGAACAAATATTCTGGGCCTTCTCTCTTGTTCATAATATTTAGGCGCGTCAAAAGTATTGCTAGAATATCAAGGGTGAAGAAGTAAAGCATTTCGTGTGGACTTATGAAATGACAGAATAAGATGGAACGTGAGTCGCTTTTTGAGAGGAGAGAGGGGGATTTACGATTATCACTGTGTTTATCCCGCAACGAAACTTCAATATGTGGCTTGCGTACGTGTGGGTGAACAGAATATTTCAAACACTAAAAATAGCAGAAAATTCAAATTTGTGGTTCACTTTCAATTTAATTGCCGTTTTAGTCTCGGCTTTTAAATTTTAGTCAATAAATTGTTCATTTTTTCCCTATTTTATCGAAAATGACTCTGTATTCTTAAATCTTCTTATGCTATGTACGCATATTTTTTAAATCATATTTGAGGCCATTTATTTAAAGATTTAATTTTTGAACTTTTACTTGAAACATGACACCAGATTTAGTAATTTAACGTTCAGCCCAGCCTGAAAAAAGGGGCGATTACTTTACTTTTTATTTGAAATAATATTCTTGATGCATTCGGTTCATTCCCGAGCTCGAGTGTTACAAAATATTCTCACAATTATTGTAACATATATTTGTTATTTATTCCAGGTGGATCTAGAATGAAACTAGTGCAATTAAACGCAGGTCGTAGTACAACAATGGACAGATCATGGCGCGTGCCGTTGTTCAATCCATCAGAACTTTTATGGAGATCTCCAAGTGGTTGGATTGGATTTCCACCCACGTCGCATTCAGCCGTACATCAGTTAGATTATTTTAAAACACATTTACCCGCATCATTAGGTTAGTGTTCTTTAAATTGTTGTAGTACAAAATTTTTATTCAATCCTAATATATTTTCTCCTGAATTACAGCCAGTGATCCAAGGCTATGGACCCGGGAAGATGTGATTTCATTTCTAAGGTGGTGTGAATATGAATTCGACCTCCCGAGGTTTGATATGGATGTCTTTCAAATGAACGGTAAGTGTCTACTACTTGACTTGATTCGCTTACTCCTAATCAATTAGTTACGTCAATATCCCACATCACTCAGGACTAAAATTATTCCTAGAGCTATTCTAGACTTACAGAGATCTGTTATGAGCGTGTCACTATTGATGATGATGATATGAACTTAAAATAAGAGATTAAGGGTGGCGTAATGACATCATCGCGTGACGACGATGAACTGAGTCAAATCAACTCGAATTGATACTCGTGCCAATGATGCAGAACTGGTAGTGTCTAAAGAGGCGGTTAGCCGCCATCTCCATGCTGGAAAAGGTAAAAAGGGTATTTAGGATAGTGGCGCATAAACGTAAACTTGAACAGACCGCCAAAAAGTATGAATAATGCCAACTTCCTTTTTTAAACTCCATCTACTTCCAGCTGCTTTTAAAAAAATTAATAAATATTAAAAATTGATAGTAAAATGTGGATTTACACGCGTATCAAATATTTCCATGGTTAGTGCGATCAATCTTGGGATTTTCTATAATTACGATAAAGCAATTTTGATTCATAATTAATACAGAATAATTCTCATTATATATCCATGCACTTCCGAAGGGTTGAAATAAGTGATATTGTATATCCTCATATGCCTCACTATAAATAATTAAGGTTTTTATTTTAATAACCCTAATTAGTAAATATTGGTCACAATGAAATTATTAACTTGAACACTGTACTGAAACTCTTTTTAGGAACGTTCTATTTGTTCTAATGAACCTTCTCCAAGTAGCATCTCATTTGAGTGAAATATTTATCCTTTGACTTCCATTTGAATTATTTTTGCCCCTTGTATTAATTTCCTAATATATTATTTGTTGTACCACAGGTAAAGCACTCTGTGTACTAACCAAGGCCGATTTAAACGAGAGATCACCAGGATGCGGGGACGTCTTGCACAATGTACTACACATGCTGATGAGGGCCAGACTGCCCACGTCTCCAGTCACACCACACCTGCCGCTCACACCGTCCTGGAACATCCAGCCGGCCTTAGAACTAACTACAAATCCTGTACCAACGAGTCAACCACCAACGGCAGTTAGTTCAGTCACCCTGAGTCCGGCTCCGTCGTTGGATAGTCAGGGTTCTCCGCGGCAGCTGGATCTTCACCAGACTGGGCAATCTGCGCCGCATCCTTCACAAGTTGTCAGTTAGTATTTCCTTTCTAGTTCTAACATCTACAAAAACAAGTTTCAAAACCTGAAATTGCAAATTTTACACAAAAAATGTTGCGTTTCAGAATTAAATTAAGTTTTAGTAATTTACCCAGGTGTGGGGAATTGATCTATGTACTCCGTCAGTCTCTCTAACTTTTCACTTCTTCCTATTCAACAGTTCGTCAGAATACCTATTCCTATTCAACAGTTCGTCAGAATACCTATTCTATCTCCACAATATTTGTTCTCTGCCAATATGGCCCTCATTAGAGCCAACAGTTGAATCTCTATAACACTATCTTCCTGCATTGGCTCATCTCTTCTCCTGAAGTGACAGTACTCCTCAATAGTCAAAATATGCTTTCTTCAAAACAAGTTACTTTAAGCTTCGTACTGTTTATCGATGTCAGCGTTACACTTTTCCTCAAACTAGGATGCCTTGTTTTTTCTCCTTTGAAACCCTAATGTTTCGTTTGAACAGTTTGGATTCTAAAAACCCATTGTAGATTGTTTTACCCATTTAGATACTGAAGCCTCAAGGGAAGATGCAAAAAATATGTTGCCAGCTGAAAAATTAAATTGAAATAATTAAAAAGTATAAGTTTTTGTAAGTATTGTCGCCACTTAGATTTTTAAATTTGCGTTTTCCACGGATATACAATTCTGAGGACCCCCGAAAA